>NC_138341.1:80935999-82187249 GCF_046562875.1 Panthera onca | reverse complement strand
ACATCTGGCTCTGTACTGAGGGCACCGAGTCTGCTTGGGACTTCTCTCTCCCTCTCTCTCAAAGTAAATAAACATTAAAAAACAAAAACAAAAAACCAGAAACCTCTGTCATTTCAAATGTAAATTTGCCTTCCCCTAAGCTCCACTCATTGGTCAGAGTCCATCCTAGAAGGAAGCTCAGAAGAAGTCCATCAACATTGCACAGTAGTTCTGAGAGTTAGGGAGTCTCTACGGGAAAGAACTGTGGAAAGCACATGGACTTGAGAGTCTGACAAAGCAAATGTGAGTCCTGCCTTCCTTGTGTGCCAGCGGGATGGTTTAGGGCCTGTGGCGGGGCGGGGACTGGGGGGCATGGGGATCATACTGCCTCTGAGAGACTCAGTCTGCTAATCTGTAAAATGGCTGTAGCTAGCATGTGGCAAAGAAGGGTCAGATTCCATGTGATATGTAAAGAGGTCAACACAGAGCTGGCAAAGACAAATCACTTAAAATGTGGTGGCTCTCATCAGCACTTTACAGAAGCAGACCCAAAAACTCAGGAGGTGAGTAACTTTATCAAGAGCACACAACTGGCAGAATTGAGTTAGAAGTCAGAGTTTCCACCACCTGCATTCTTACTAACTCCTGCTAAGGGTCCCTCTCACAGCCTGAGAACTTTCTGGTACCATAGTCAATAACTTACCTAATACCAGTTGCTACATTAGAATGGTGTTCAACTTTAACTAATGGAATCAATAAACCTGATGCCTAAATCCATATTATAGAAAAATGTTTGGGGCACCTGGGTGTCTCAGTCAGTTAAGTGTCTGACTCTTGATATCAGCTCAGGTTGTGATCTCCCAGTTGTGTGATTGAGCCCTGAGTTGGGCTCTGCGCTGACAGCACGAAGACTGGGATTCTCTCTCTCCCTCTCTCTCTGCCCCTCCAGTGCTTGTGCGTGCATGCATGCTCTCTCTTTTCCTCTCTCCCTCACTCAAAATTAAATAAATAAACTTTAAAAAAAGAAGTGTGTTTAACATGTAAACACACAATTGTAAATACATGCACACACACACATTGAAAGCCTACCATGGAATTCTGATGCTTTCATTCAGACCGACATCTTAGCGGTAAAGTCTTTAAGCACATTAGAGCAGGAGATTG
This sequence comes from Panthera onca, assembly GCF_046562875.1. Taxonomy (NCBI): domain Eukaryota; kingdom Metazoa; phylum Chordata; class Mammalia; order Carnivora; family Felidae; genus Panthera; species Panthera onca. The sequence goes on along the minus strand of NC_138341.1, from coordinate 82,186,106 downwards.
AAGCTGGATTTCTGGAAGCTGGATTCACTCTACCATTAACTAGCTATGTGATCTTAGGCAAGCCACTAAGAGATTTACCCAATCTGGGTCACAGTTTCTTCATCTCTAAAATAAAAACAAGGACTGAGCTGCTGAAAGCTCCCAGGTCTCTTTCAGCTGTAAAACCCTAGGATTCAAAGTCAGTGTGGATTTGCACTTAGGCTCCGGCCGTGGGCACAGCTCCAGTTTCTAAAGCAGGAAGTAAGGGGCCTTAGTCAGATAACCACCAAATCTCATCAATTCACTTGCAGAAGTCCCAAAGCCAGAAAACAGCAGAGCCAGGATTCAAGACCTCTGAGTTCTCCTGAGGATGGGAGTTCTAGCTCCACTGGGCTACTCACTGGGTAATGTTTGTTGTGTGTTGGCATGGGACAGGAAGCAACCCCTTTAAGCCGAATGTGGCTTTCAACCTCTTGTAATCTGAGTGTATGTAATAAACACCACACAGTCATTCAGAGAACTTATTCATCTGAAATAAGTCATTCAGAGAACTTATTCATCTGAAATAAGGTGGGCAGAGGAAACAAGGACAAAATGATCTGAACAGCTGAAAGAGAGCAATATGATCCTGGCACAAAGGCATGTATATTTTACTCACAAAAGGAGCTTTTCACCTCTCTCACAGAACCTCTTTCTGGTTGCGTATAGAGTATTATCACTTCTCAGAGTGGCAATTATATTTTCTAAAGATGGCCACAACAGTATCTCCCATCTTACGTGGTCTTCTATGATGTGATTGTGCACTCTGCCATCACAACTTGGAGTCCAACTCCCCTCCATTGAATGGGGCCAGCCTGGGACTTGTGTCTAACCAACAAAATAATGCTGGGTGAATGCTTCCACCTAGTTTCCTTGGGATGCTTACTCTGGGGAAAGTCAGCCACCATGTAAATTGTCCAACTACTCTGAGACCACCTTGCAAAGGAGGCCACATGTAAGGAATATGGTTGACAGTTCCAGCTATGTCTGGCCTCATAGGAATCCCCTCAAAGACACCATCCATGTGAGTAAAGCCCTCTTAGACTCTCCAGAAGAGTCCTTTCACTAGCTGAGTACCACTGTTTGAACCCAATCAAATCACATGGAGCAGAAGAATTGCTTAGCTGAGTCCCTCTCAAATTCATGACCTGCAGAATATGTGAATTATAATAAAATGTTTGTTATAAGCTGCTAAATTCTGGGGCACTTTGTTACACAGCAATATGTGACCAGAACACTTCATCAAATGCAGATTCGAGGTGGCAAATTAGAAAGAGGGACTGTACTGGTAGAAGAAAATGTACAGAGAAGTGAGTGACAGCTGATGGCCCAATGACACAGGACACAGAAAAACATTAAGACAGATGCAGGAAAAAGGAAAAGAAAAATATGAAGACAGTTGCAAGAACCAGAGTACTTCAATCAAGGACCTTTAAGAGCAGACATCAATGGTCCCTCCACCTCACTATGCCTGACTGACAGTGTCAGGGTGACACATTCCAATGTATTTCTCTCCTTGCTATCTCCAATTCTTCTGCAACGATAGCCCAAAGAAAAGGGAAGAGCAAAACCCTCCCCAGAAAGGAGGGAAGGAAGTGGATGTGACATATTCCTTCCTGGTAGGAAGGGGAAGTAGAAGAAAAGGCTTTGGGGGCTGCAGGGTGAAAGGAGGAAAACCACAAGAGCAAGTAGGCATATTGGCATGCTCCTGAGACACACGGTAGAAGGGATGGGGGTGGGGGAGCAACTGAGAGCAGAGAAACTTTTGTTCTGCTTTCAAATTGGGTCTCCAGAGGAACACCACAGGATGGTAAAGCAAGGCATCCTGACCAAGTGGGGGTGCTAAGGAAGAAGGTAAATAATGGCATGGCATGTTCAGGTAGAGGGATGCAAGGGTTAGTCCCCTGCTAGATTGAGTTCTTCACTGATGGAGAAGAGATCCAGATATTCCCCTGTGCTTCCCGTGGAGAACGGGAGGTAAACTGAGATCTGGGCTACTATGGGGCTGACATGATGAAAGACGAGGTGACTTGAAGCCAAGACTGCCAGATATTCAGTCCATGAGGAGCAGTGTGGCCAAATGTGGAAACATACCCCCAACAGGTGGTAAATTCCACACACTTAAGCCCTGAGCTCTCCACCCTCTACAACCATGGCTTTTCTGGGGCTCCCCTGAGATCCTCTTGGTCCAGCAACAAATACTACAGCATCCATTCCAACTGGTTGATGTTCGTTCATCCCTGCTGGTTGTTAAATATTCTGAGTATAATCTGCACAAATGGCCAGTCTAAGCCAGGAGAGAAATGTGGCTATGGCCAAGACACAGAGAACCTATGGAGCCAGTGAGGCACACAGTGGACCCAAGTTGGCCACTGTCATGGCTCTGACCCAGCTGCAAGATCAGACCATGGGTTTTCCCAGCCACAGAACTCAGCAGTAGATTCAGCAAGACACTACATGACCACCCCATCCAGAGACATCTCCATGGAAACCAGTGAAGTCCTCAGGCCATCAGGTGTGGACTGTCACCCTTCCCATCCTGCCCTGAGGACATGGCCTCCCTATTGTCAGACTCCTTCCTGGCTAGGAGGTGAGAAACTCTGAAAGCCTGAGCTCCACCCAAAAGAGACTGAATAAATCCAAGAGAGGCAAATGTGAGCCAGCAAGATGGGGATGACATTTTCCTAATGAAAAGGGGCCTCAAGACCAAATGAGATTCTTATTAAAATAGTGATTAAAGGTACAATTTTTAGCATCAATTTGTAGTGAGTATAAAGTTTCACCATGCTACATATATTTTAGAAAGAGTTCCTTCCAAAATTAAGTTGTCAAAAAAGGTGGGTTTTTCTCTTTATGCATTGAAAGATCATCTTCCACTCCCTGGAAAATGTGCCCAACCAGGGTGGCTTGTCCTCTGAGGGTCACAGAAGGTGGCAGCTTTCCCTAGCCCTGTGTCCAGCATGTCCATGAGAGCAGAGAAAAGTCAAGCGAAAACAAACCATTAAAAACTCAAACGATTTTGGGGTGCCTGGGTGGCTAAGCGTCCGACTTCGGCTCAGGTCATGATCTCACGGTTTGTGAGTTCGAGCCCCGCGTCGGGCTCTGTGCTGACAGCTCAGAACCTGGAGCCTGCTTTGGATTCTGTATCTTCCTCTCTCTCTGCCCCTCCCCTGCTCACGCTTTGTCTCTCTCTGTCTCAAAAAAAAATAAAACATTTAAAAAAAAAAAAACTCAAATGATTGTTATCTATACCGTCTGGGGAAATCCATTGCCATGAGAAAGCCCACTAAAGCCCAGACTTACTGGGTTTTCCACAGACCCGAAAAGTCTCACCAGGAGTCCTTTGCTGTCCTCTGTGGCTGGGGTCAAGCATTCCATTCACACACTAACCCCTCTGGCTGTTTTCAGCCCTGCAATGCCCAGCTGCCTTGTCAAGAAGAGATCTGTGAAGCTGGACGGTCTGAAATCCTGCTTCCTCCCAACCTGAGCAACATGCTCACGCTGACCAATATCTGGAACTTTTCTACTTTGGATATACACAGAATTTCACTTCTCTGTACCCTTGAAGTTAGACATAGTCACATGACTGGTTATAGCCATGTAAAGTAAGTAGGAAGGATATGGATCACTAAGCATTTCATTTCTGGTGCCTACCCTCCAGCACTCTTTCTCTGAGCCCTTGTTTATTGACAGCGGCCACATAGGATGATCAGGTTATCCTGATAGGAGGCTGAGGTCTATCTACTTCCATCCATGGATCCACTCAGTTGTCTCTGCATGTCTTTCTCCTTCTGTTAAGTAGGAGAAACATCTATTTCCCACCCCAGCACTCATGTCAAAACAATCTAACAGATGGTCTTCATGAATTCTCTTTTGAAAATGTCCTCAAGTGGCTACAGCAAGCCGTCCACAGTCTCACACAGCTGACCAATGACAATGAGATAGCATGAGCAAAAGAAACTTGTGTTGTACTAAGCTACTGAGATGTTTTAGGTTTATCTCTAACTTGGAATGATATGCACAGCAACCGAAGAAAACAATTGTAATTGTTTTCTATTGTTGTGTAGAGATACCATGAACTCGGTGACTTAAAATAACACCCATTCATTAGTCATACTGCTGTGGGTCAGATGTCTGGTCTCAGCATGGATAAAGTCTCTGCTCAGGGTCTAGCAGACTATCAAAGCTCAGGGTCCTGTTACAAGTTTTTGGTAGGAGTCAGTTCCTTTAGATTGTACAACTGGGGTCCCCACTTTCATGCCGGTTGTAAGCCAAGGCCACTCTCAGCAGCTAGAAGCCACCCACCATTTCCGGCCTCATGGCCACCTCCACAAGATGACAGTTTGTTTTCTCAAGGCCAATAGAACAATATCGAATGTTGCTTCATGTATGTCTGACCTCTTGACTCTGACCTCTAGACTTTTTTTTTTTTTTATACAGTCTACCTGGTTGTATCAGGCACACCCAGGAAAACTCCTTTTGATCAACTTCAAGTCAACTAGTCAGGGTCTTAAATTACACCTGCAAAATTCTTTCACCTTTGTGGTACAAGGTAAACCTAATCATTACATTCTTATATTCCCTCCTCATTCAGGGGAGGGGATATACAAGGGCCTGGATCAGTGGGGGTCGTCTTAGGATTCTGCTTACCACAGACATTTAAAAAACATTCCAATGAATATTAGCTCTAGAAAATCCAGGAACTATCCACAGCTTTGCTTTCACTTCTTCCTTGCTCCCAAGTAAGAAAACCTTGTCCCAAACGTTTTGAAGCCTTGCTATTCAAAGTGTCATCCATGACCAGCAGCATCACTTGTGAAGAGAGGTGAAATCTCAGGCCCCACCTCAGACTCAGGCATCAGAATTATGGGCATATTAACGAGATTTCTAGGTGATTGAGAAGCATTGATCTTTAGATTGGTTCATCCTTAAATAAAGTAGGCAGAGGTCTACATGGAGTGAGAGCACAGCTTATATTAAATTCCCATGCCCTGATCACTCCAGGCTTTCAGAGCGGTTTCTGAAATTTTGCTGTCAGAATCACATAATCTGATGATGATATAGAAGATGGTGATACTAGCTAACATTTACTGAACATCAATATACGCCAAGCAGTAGGCAAAGCTCTTTTAATTTCCCCAACGTGTAATGAGCTACATATTATTATTTTTGTTTTAGAGATGAAGACATGGAGGCTTACAAGAAGAGTTCCTTACTCCTCTATGGAAAAACAAATAAAAGTGGTGGGGCCAGGATTTGCCATAACTCAGGGTGTATGTGATCGTATTGTCAGAAGTTGTCAAAGCTAGTCTGTGAATCACAAACTAGGGTCTGGGCCAATTCAGCTTGTGAGTAAGCATTCTTCAGCCAGAATGTTGGTATTACTTTTCACTGAATTTCTTTCCCAAGGGACAACCTTATTCCAATTGGCCACAAGCCCTATCACTCACAGACTCACAGAGTTGATTTACTGCCTGGACTGTGAATATACTCAAGCCTGAAATCCCCAATTAAGTCCACGTATTCTTGAATTTCCCCTTGACATTTCATGACAAATGTGGGTGGTATGAATACTTTCCAGAGATCCTTAACAACAGCAAAGAACCTCTGCTCCCTAACCCATCCCTGTTATCTGATGAGTGAAACTAATGTCCAGAAACTAAGGTACGTGTCTATGTCACATAGCAAGATAATATTAAGGTTCTAAATTGGGCTCTTTTGGCCCTGCAATCAAATATCACAATCATCTGCCTCCTCATGTTTAGGAAACTATTTATGCTCAATATGAAACAGAGGTTCTTAACCAAAGTATGTTTCAGAAACGTTTGGATGGAGGTTAATATAGATTCTCAGACTTCTCTCCTATTCACACCACTGGTGAGTCAAATGCCCATTAATCTGAAATTCATCAGATAAATTACAGGTTCAGAACACAGAGTTTGAAGTCGAGCTAGTCCCTGAATAGTTAATAGAGGTGGGACAGTAAGGAGTATAAGGGACAGAATAGGGCAGTGGCTCTCAGCCTTGGTTATACATTGGAACTCCCTGAAAAGTTTTAAATTTTTCTTTTAATGTTTATTTATTTTTGAGAGAGAGAGAGAGTGTGTGAGCAAGGAAGGTGAAGAAAGAGAGACACAGAATCCAAAGCAGTATCCAGGTTCTGAGTATCAGCACAGAGCCCAAAGCAGGGCTCGAATTCACGGACCACAAAATCATGATCTAAGTCAAAGTCAGACACCTAACCAACTAAGCCACCCAGACACCCCTAGAAAACTTTAAACACTACTAATGCCTGGATCCCAGCGCCCGACATTAATGATGTAATTGGTCCCAGGTACAGAGATTTTTAAAAGTTCCCCAACTGATTCTAACACTTGGCCAGGGCTGAGAACCACTGGAGTAGGGTCTCTGAGATGCTAGAGTATTAACAGCACCATCACCATTTCCCTTGTGACCCCACTGGGTTTGGCCCATCACCTGGCCACAGAAACTTCCATATTCCTTTCATCTTTTTGCTGCCCTTTGCCACCCCCTTCCTATGTTAAGCAATGTTCCTTCATTAGTGAAGAACAAAATTGATAGGAGCCTGAGGTCAAGATTCAGACACTAAGATACCTCTTGTTCCTGCTGTGATTATGTGTCCATCCGTTAAAAGAATTCTCCTATTTAAGACCTCCGGCCTCTGGTACTCATGTCAAACCCAGTGGGTCTCTGAGAGCTGTTTTGAAAATGGCCTCAAAATGTTGTTGTCCTGAAACAACTCCCTGGTCAGTTTGCACTGGGTGTAAAACTTCTTGTTGTTGCCTAAAGAAGTGGTTCTCAAAGTGTGGTCCCCGGACCCGGAGCATCAGCATCACCGGGGAACTGCTCAGAGATGCAAGTCCTCAGACATTCTGCACACAAGTACTGAATCAGAAATCTGAGCAGATCTAGCAGTCTGTGCTTACTAAACCCCAGGGGTACAGGTACACCCTCAGGTTTGAGAAGCACTGGCCAAAGGCTCTGTCTTGCCCATGTGCCCCCATACGGAAAGCAGCTGATGATAACATAAAAAGGCAACCTAAACCCATACAACTGCCATTTGTCAGTTGCGTTTTTATGTGACACGGACTCTGCTAGCCTGGGAGGGAGGAGGAACAGGGCCTGAGGATCTTAATCACACAGTAGTTTGTCATGCAACAGCTGGGGTGTGAGGTCCAGTGGGAGCCAGGAGGTTGAGGGGACACCTGCTGGCAGGAGTTGGGAGGTGCTCCCTGGCAGCTGGGAATCAATGGAGCAGAGACTATCCTCACAGCTCCTCTGACCCTACCCAAGTTTCCTGCTTGCCTCTTAGGGTAACCAAAGAGGCCAAAATATGGGAAAATGCAGTGGAAACGGACAAGACTGTAATGAGATGTGACTGTAAATGAGATGTCAGTTGTGTGTGTGGGAATACCACACCAAGCCGGTGGGATGGAACCCACTGCCCCCCTTGAGATGGCAGAGCTCAGAGAGATGGGCCAGGGCAAGGGTGAACTGGGTGGGATGGGGTGAGCTGAGGAGTAGGAAGCAGCATCCCATCACAGGCCCTGAGCAGCTGGTGGGGGTTGGGGGGGGGGGGTGGCGGGGGTTTGACAGGTCAGGTCACTCAACTGTCTGTTTATAGAAGAGGAAACCCAGACAGAGACGAGGCTTGACCTGGACCACACCACACTAATGGCAGAGCTGGGAGCTTCTGAGGACACTGGGGTTCCATGAGGAGCCAAGGCTTCCAAAGGTGTGGGATTCAAGAGAGATAATGCCAAAGAGTGAGAGCCAACATCTCGGCAGCACACACGGTGTGCCAGGCTGCTCCAAGCGCTTCCCGTGATTCAGACTCATTTACTCTTCCCACTACCTTGGGATCCTCCTCACGAAGGTCACTATTTACAGATGGGGAAACTGAGGCACTGAGAGGCTAAACATAAATTGTGCAATGTATTTCATTATAATTGGGGATAAAAATTAACTTTGTTTTAAAAATCGTACCTAGTTTTATTATTTCACGAGAATGAAGCAAGGGATAGAGGTAAGCTTAATGCTTCCTGGCTATTGATTACTGGCCAGCTGCTGGCCACTGGATAGATGATCTCTATCAAAATTGTACTCCTTATTCACTAGAGTACAGAATGGTTTAAAGACAGTCATGTTATGGACACAGGTGTGACATCATACAGCTAGTAAGAGGCAAAGTCAAAACTCGAACACAGACCCTTTAGCCTCACAGATCATACTTTACCACCACTATCTGCTTGCTACTCCTCCAAGACAACCCAGAGTCCTGGCATTCAGCCGGCTCTGAAAGCCCCAGTGTTAGAAGAGTGACACCCACTTTTAAAAAGGAAACATGCCCTACTAGAAAGTTCCCCAACCTTCCAAAGAAGAAAGCCTCTGAATTCAGTGTAAGCCTCGTAGGCACAGCCTCCCCCGAGGTGACCTGTCTACAACTATGAATTTCCTTTTATTGGATTCTGCACCAATTTTACCTGTTGCTTGGAAACATGGAAGATCCTCAGAGACCCTTTGATCCAGCCCTTTTTTGACAGAGAAACTGAAGCCCAAGAAGGTCAAGGTCACCTTCACACAAGTGAAGATCAAAGAGATGAGGAATGTCACCCAGGAAGACACCCAGAGACATCAGGAAATCTGCTTGAGGTTCCATTCTGAAATGGAACCCAAGGGTCCTGACGCCTCAGATTTCCCTCTCTCTCTCTCTCTCTCTCTCTCTCTCTCCCTCTCATTCTGTCATTCCCTCTCTCTCTCATTCTCTCACTCTCTCTGTTTCTCCTTCTCTCTCATACCCTCACATTCTCAAAATCCTCTTACCTGCAGCCCTGCATTCTTTGACTTTGTTGCTTCTCGCCTGGGGAAGGCTGCCAGGCCCAACTTTTACCTTCAGTGGAAACTCAGCAGTCCAGGCAGGGATTTATATCCTCGTCCTCCAGGGATTTCCTAATAGGGCTTGTGTCACTCTCTCTGACTGAGTGGCTGTGAACACACCTTTTCCCTCCTTACCGGGGAGCACCCTCTGGCTTATGGTGCTGGGTGCATGATCACTCAGTTGAGGAAGTGGCCAAGGAAACTGTGTGTAAGTTTCCTTATTTTTTTGTGACTCGCTAAAACTTACGTACTTCCAGCTGAGAGGTGGTTTTAAAGTGATGTGTATTCTGCCTGACCATGGCTCCATCAAAGAGAAAAGGAGGTCTTCTGGGCTTTAACTGGTGAGAGAGTTGATGTCTGTCCCCATGGAACCCTTCTGGGATAGAAGGAGAGTTAAGCTTTGAGTCCTCCGTGTCCCAGTCTTATATGATTTCTAATTGTTAAGTGAAGGAAGGCAGTGACTTTCCAAATCTTTATTACAATTTGTTGAATTTGTCAAACTGAATAGTTTGTCTGCTGGAAATGGAAATTCAGTCCTAAATCATGTCTGTACAAAACAAATGTCTCCTAACTCCCTCTAACAGGCCCAAAGGTTATGTTGATGGTTTCTCTATCCCCTTCATCAGCCACCAGGAGTTAGAGAGGAGGGAGTCATGTGGGGTGGGAGTGGAGGAAGAGAGGCGGTAAGCCAGACCAGTGGCTGCCACAGGAGCTTGCCCACTCACTGGGACCTGCTGCAAATCCTCAGATGCACAGGGCCCCTGATGGATTCACTGCCTTGCTGTTGGCCCAGATGGGCTTACGAGCACGCACCCCATCACCCTTGCCCCCTCCACATACCCCAGGGTCCAGTGCCCTCCTTGATATGAACACAAAGCCACATGGGAAAGAGTAAAAATCTGGCCGGGACCAAGGCATGGTGCCAGAACATGAACCCTCTGAGTCCCCAAGACCTCCTGTTGGGCCAAGTTGCATAGCGTAGGCAGAGGTGTAATGTGGATCCCCCTGTTGGTGAATGGAAAAGAACATTTATCCAAACGTCCTTAAAAATCCATATTACTAACCTTAATGACACATTCTGTCTAACTTACTCAGATACTCAGGTTCTTACAGGTGAAAAGGCAGATAGAGAAATGCTTTTAGAGAAGTCTTAGGGATTTCATATCCAGAACAAATGGCTGGAAGCTAAAAAGGCCCATTGGCCCTCGTTTTATCCTTTTGCTAACAAGGAAGATAACTTTCAGGGAACCACAGCTCAAACTGGGTAAATAAAATCTGAGAAAAATGCAATGTTGGGCCTAGATAGAAACTTAGAGGTGGTTGCAAATTGAGGTCCAGGCACTTAAGGAGACCACAGGTGAGGAAGCTGTATTAATTTATGTAATTTCATGATGGAAGCTGTAATACCCCCAAAATGGAGTTTCTTGGGCAAAGAGTAAAGGTTACACTGTATCCATGCTTATTCTTTCTCCAATGACCAGTTGAAGGGGGAGCGTTTGGTTTTGTTCTGCAATCTTGACATGGTTAGATTGACGTGTGAGCTATACATTTTGAGTCAAGCCAAGTAATTTCAAGGGTGTAAATTCACCCTAGCAGGGAAATTTCCCCAAATACCTCATCATCCCAGGATGAAGGGTATACAAATAATTGAGTATTGTCCTCACTCTCTCTGTGGTCAACCAAACATACCAGCCTCAGCTAACTTTGCCTTGGCTGGGATCCTATTTGGTAAATAGCACAGGGAAGCCCACAGCTTAATATAGCCAAAGAGAAGAAGTGAAACCATGCAGTCTGCTTTTGGTCAAGTATAACTGCTGATCTTGTGATCCATAAAGAGGAATTTACATAACCTCACTTCTTCAATGGGAAAGTACGATCATGGAGCCACAAGAATTGCTTGAATAGCCCTTTGAGGAATTAATGCCTCAGACCCAACCATCACTGAAAGTACTCGTGGAAAAATGGCGACCCTCCCATATCCCTCCATTTCCCATCCATGGTCTACACTGTCCCCTCCTCATTATCACTAGAGTGTTTGGTTCAATTTCTCCACCAACTGATGGGAAATGGACAAGGCACAGAATGTTCTATAGTATCTCGAAATCCTCTGAGGTTTGAGGTGAAAGTCACCCAGGATGTTTATTGCAAGGATTGAAGCAATGAGTCTTCATTTTTCGAACCCAGCCCTTTCCAAAGTCTGTTTGGGGTCAGAAATTGACAGCAATCTTCTGAAAACCTCTGTGGCAAGCTTCCAACCTGCCCTGTGATGTAGAGGCCAGAGGGTACAGAAAAGTGAGGAGGGAGTTTGAGGGAGCAAAGAATCTGTGTTGGTCACTGTGTCATGGATTACAGCAGAGACTATTTGTCCCTGGTTTGATGGGACGGCCTCTGTCAAATTATCCTCATAAATTCACTCATTCTTATCCTTGATTTGGATTCAAGACAATATGGTCACCAAGCCCCTAGGGTCATTGAACATTCCAAGGCCTGCTCTGGTCAGTGGACCAATAACAGAAAAATACTCTTGTGCCTTATTCACAGAGGCAAGAGAAAAGTCTTCCCGTCCCCATACATAATTAACAAACTAACAAACTAAACGATTGACTGCAAATGGGCTTCTAACTCATCTGTGAAAAGAAGTAAATGCATTCTGTGTGGGTTTCCAGTTGCTTCTGTAACAAATTACCACAATCAGTGGCTCCATACAACACCAATTAATTCTCTTACAGTTCTGGAGGTCAGACGCATGGCATGGGTCTTGGAGGGCTAAGCTCCTTCTGAAGGCTCCTGGGGAAAATACACTTCTAGAGGTTGTCCTCATTGATTCACTGAGGCCTCCAGCACCCTCACCTTCCCCCCCCCCCCCCCCCGTGGTCCCATCATCACATGACCTTCTTCTATGTGTTCCTTGCTCCCTCTTGTGAGTTACGCTGGTGATTATATTTGGGACCCACTCAAATACACCAGGATAATCTCCCCACCTGAAGATTATTACCTTAATCTCATCTGCAAAATCCCTTTTGCCATAGAAGGCAACATAACCATAGGTTTCAGGAATTCGGACATGGGCATGTTCAGGAGACGATTGTTCAGCCATGTACAAGCACAAAGTTTGCTCCCAGTTCTGTTTTGTTTTTTTTAATACCCACAATAAAGGCAATCTATAAAACTCATTTGGAGATAAAACTTCCAAGTCACCATCCCCGGCCTTTTATGACTGTAAGTCTCAGGTCAAATGGCCTTCCTGGCCACCGTCACTCACACCCCAACCATGGCCCACCCTAATATAGCCCCAGTTTCCATAATGGCTTCTAGTTCCCACACAGCTCTTTTTTTGAGTCATGAGAACTTTCTCTGCCTTCTAATAATCTCTTAGTAACGTATAGAAAATTTTGCTTTTTCGGCTGACACACTTCTGAAAAGTGGTGACGGGGCCTGAGTCATCCTGCAGGGCCCCAGGGGTACCATCGCCTTCTCATCTGTGTATCATGTTATATAATGCACAGCCTCACAGTGACCCCACCTGCGCGGTGACACACCTGGCCTGCGACAGGCACGCACACTTCATGCAGAGCCCCGACCCCTCCAGCACACTCATCGCCCCTGGGGCAGGTCGTCACAAGCAGCCTCAGCACTTGGGCTCAGCAGCCTTCAGCAGCTGGAAGGAGGGCCTCAACTGAAATTAATCACAAAGGAGAATCCACGCTTCTCAGCATCCTGTCATGGGCTGGCACTCCAGGTTCCCCAGGAAGTGACATCCACAGTGGTTACACATGGTGCTCCATCCAGCACTACTGAAGCAATTGCCTCTGCCCCTTCGGGCCTGTGGGTGGCCCATGACCTCATGCCACTGCAGCTAGCCTCGGTGCAACAATGCATACACTGGACAGGGAAAGGGTGGTGACAGTCACACCCCCTAACCTGGTCTGGGAGATGTTGAGCTTAGAAGCATGGGGCAGTTACATGCCAATGTGTATTTTATGGACGAGACAGTGTTTTTAGAACAACTTTAAAATGAATCCACAGGGAACTCCATTCCTATGTCTGCCAAGTCAGGGCCAACCATTCCCCTTCATTAACCATGACCTTTATTAACAACATCTGTATTGTGAGGCTCTGACATCCGGGCCTTGCTGAGCCCTCAAGGGCTAGCCAACTCCTAGAGGTGGCAAACGACTCCCCCTACAAGCACACCTCTCAGGCATGCCCCAACCAACGTGTGCCCATGCCCCACCCACTTACGAATGTGTCTACCTCCATGGACTTGGTCCCCATTTGGGGGGTCCATTTCCCCTTCAGATCAAACACCTTTTGAAGCATTCCAATCCTTTGGGTTGAGAAGAGTAGATTAAAAAAAACAAAAACAAAAAATGTTGGGGTGCCTGGGTGGCTCAGTTGGCTAAGCATCCGACTCTTGATTTTGGCTCAGGTCATGATCTCCCGGTCTCTAAGTTCAAGCCCTGCATCTACCTCGGTGCTGACAGCTCAGAGCCTGGAGCCTGCTTCAGATTCTGTGTGTCTCTCTCTCTCTGCATACCACTCCCCCAACTCACATTCTCTTTCTGACTCTCAATCTCTCAAAAATAAATAAACATTAAAAAAAAATTTTTTTAATAAAAATAAATTGTTTTCTGTACCCTGTCAGTATCCTGGGTCTCAGCAAAGGGCAGGACGGTGTAGAGGCAAAGCAAGTGCCCCAGCAGGGGAAGGAAGAGCCAGCACAGCAGGGGCAGGGAGCAGAGAGCTCTGTGCCAGCGAGAACCATGCCCGGGTCCCTAGGGCAGCAGTTCTCAAAGTATTGCCCACACCAACAGCAGTGGCACGTCCTGAGATCCCGGTAGAAATGGCATTCTGAGCCCTCATGCCAGACTATTAAATCAGAAATAGGGAGGTACCCGGCAACTGGTACTTAACAGCCCCCCCACCCACATGATCCCCACGTGATTCTGATGCTGACAATCTCTTCTCTTTTTTTCAATTTTTCTTTTTTTTTTTAAATTTTTTAATGTTTATTCTTGAGAGAGAGAGAGACAAAGCACAAGCAGAAGGGGCAGAGAGAGAGGGTACACAGAATCTGAAGCAGGCTTCAGGCTCTGAGCTGTCAGCACAGAGCCTGACACGGGGCTCAAACCCACGAACATGAGATCATGACCTGAGTCAAAGTCAGACGCTCAACCAACTGAGGCCACCCAGGCACCCCTCTTTTTTTCAATTTTTAATTGAGGTACAGTTGACATGCAATATTATATCAGTTTCAGGTGTATGACGTAGCAATTTGATATTTACCTTATGAAATGCTCACCATAGTAAATAGAGTCACCATCTGTCACCATACAAAGTTATTACAATATTATTGACTATATTTCTTATGCTGTTTGTTTCAACTTTGTGACTTCATTTATTTTATAACTTTGTGCCTCTTAATCCCCTTCACCTATTTTGCCCGTCTCCCCTCCCCCACCCTTCAAACTATCAGTTTGTTCTCTGTTATTTATGAGTCTGTTTCTGTTTTGTTTGGTTTTTTATTTTAGATTTCACTTATGAGTGAAATCATATGGCATTTATCTTTCTCTGTCTGACTTATTCCACTTAGCATTATACTCGCTAGGTCCATCCATGTTGTCGAAGATGGCAAGATCTCATTCTTTTTTATAGCTGACTGACATTCCAGTGTGTGTGTGTATGTGTGTGTGTGTGTGTGTATACACACACACACATACATATATGTATATATGTATACATATATGTGTATATATACACATATATACATACATACCACATCTTCTTTATCCATTCATCTACCAGTGGACACTTGATTTGATTCCATACCTTTGCTATTGTAAATAATGCTGCAATAAACATGGCGGGGGACACATATCTTTTCAAATGAGCATTTTTGTTTTCTTTGGGTAAATACTTAGCAGTGGAATTACTGGGTCATATGGTAGTTCTATTTTTAACTTTTTGAGGAACCTCCATACCGTTTTCCACCGTGGCTTAACCAGTTTGCATTCCCAACAGTGCACGAGGGTTCCCCTTTTTCCACATCCTCACCAACACTTACTTTTTGTCTCCTTTTTTAACGTTTATTTATTTTGAGAGAGAGAGAGAGTGCAAGTAGAGGAGGGGCAGAGAGAGAGAATCTCAAGCAAGCTCTGCACTGACAGCCCCCCATTGCAGGGCTCCATCTCACAAACCATGAGACCATGACCTGAGCCAAAATCAAGAGTTGGACACTTAACCAAATGAGCTACCCAGGCGCCCCTCCTGTCTTTTTGATACTAGCCATTGTCATTTGGTCTTGATTTGCATTGCCCTGATGATGAGTTATGTTAGTATCTTTTCATGTGTCCGTTGGCCATCTGGATGTTTGAAGTGACAAAATTTTGAGAAGCACTACTCCAGTGGTTCTCAATTCTGGCTGTACATGAGAAGCTCTTAACAAATACTGGTGCCCAGGCCCACCTTCATACCAATTTGATCTTGAAAGAGGTGGGGCTGGGCCAGTCAGTACTTTTTAAGCTCCCACAGTTATTCTAATGCGTTGCCTGCCACAGTTGAGAGCCACTGCCTGGGGAGTTGAGCTGCTCACAATCTTCAGAGCTGTGTCTTTACCTACGGCAGGAAGAAAAGGTAAATAAGTGGGGGAAATTCCCACTGAGGACAGTTATTTAGAAAGACAAAGGTGAAGCTGAGCTAGATCACAAGAGCTGAACTTCCAGGCTCTACCCTGGAATCAGACCAAGCATGGGGACAGCATTCCCATTCATTCATTCATTCATTCATTCCACTAATATGATTTTGAACACTTGCTCCAAGCCCAGCATTGTTCTAGACACTGAAAACTCACACTCTAGTAGAGGAAATGACAATAATAAAGACATAAACAAATGAATGTCAATTTATATCAAGCAAGATGCTAGTCAACCAGTAACCAATACTAAGGTAATTCAAATGTCATTTCTCACTGGGTTTGGTCTCAGCAACTGGCATCATCTGTTCTCACCCATCGAGTGTTCAGTACATCACCCCCATTACTTTTGGGACATCTATAAGCCTTGATCTGATGACAATAATCCAGTAAAAGCAGGGGCGTCAGTAATGCTGACAGTTCGGAAAAAGGTCTAGAGTGAAATTTACTCTGATTCCATCTGGATAAAAAGGGTTGCTAAGTGGGGCACCTGGGTGGCTCAGTAAGTTAAGCGTCTGACTTCGGTTCAGGTCATGATCTCATGGTTCATGAGTTGGAGCCCTGCATTGAGCTCTCTGCTGTCAGCACAGAGCCCGCATTGGATCCTCTGTTCCTCTCTCTCTCTGGCCCTCCCCAGCTTGTACTCTCTCTGTCTCTCTCAAAAATAAATAAACATTAAAAAAAAAGGTTGCTAAATAAAAAACAAAACAAAAACAAAAACCAGAACTATAGTGAGTACACATTACATACTTATGAAAAATAGTCACATGCCATAAAGTGATGATGTATTGATAACATATCATGATGATTTGTTCTAGGCTTCTCTATTCAGAACACTCTGTTAGCCTGGATCCATTTACAGAGTATACTTGACAGATTTCCAACTGCTTTTTAAATATATATATTCTCCAGTAATTCAAACTAATCTGCTTCTCAAAACATTGAGAGTCAAAGTAATAAATGGCCACTTTCCTGAAATCATGGGTTCATACTTTTTCTTCCAGCTTTTGCAGGCAAAAGTAAAAATCCCTACACTAATACTACAAGGAAGCACCCTGTCACCTCCATCAATGCCTCAGGAAGATGAATGACCCCACAGTCATCCTGGCCACTCTCCAGGTGACTAAGGTGACCAAGAAGGCAATGTTAGGATCACACACAAGCAGACATGCCCACCTGGTTTGCCTTCCTGGGCCTGTACTCAAAGGAGTTCCATCCCCAGACTCTGTCAGAGCCCTGGTGGAGGGGTGGGGAAGAATCTGCTGGCTTCTCTAGGATTCAGTCAACCCACATATTAATCCTCTTCAGATTTAGAACCCCAGGAGCTCCCCAGCCCCAGCTCTGGTTCCTTTGGATTCTGAAAGACAGAAGGGGTCAGCTGGGCCCACTCTAACAAACCCCAAGGAGCTGTCCAAGCCTTGGGGCCATTTGGGACCAAATACTAGTAGAACTAAGCAAAATGTTACAGGGATTTGTTATGTCAGACCGTCACGTGTTTTGTTCTCATACTCAGAGATCCAGAGATGCACAGATTGTCAGAGTAAGAAGAGGCTCGGGGCCACCCCGGGAACCCCCTCTCCCTTTGCACATGAGGAAGGGATTTGTGATAGGATTTCACCCAAGCTGAAGACTGAGGGATGAAGCCATCCCTTACCCCATTCCCTCTCCCCCACCCCATGAGTACTCAAGATCTACTAGAGCCCTGTTTTTCTTTGAAAAACAGGTGGGGAAAACACTTTCCAGACTGAGCTCTGTGTGCTCTGGATGCAGCCAGCTTCCTTTCTTCGGTGGCACAGGGCCAGGCCATGCAGCATAATGCTGCTCTGGGTGGGGTGGGGCAGGGGGCGGGGAAGTAGCTATCACAGAGTCATCTCCGCTTCCAAGCAGACTTAGGTTTGGAACCCAGCCTCAAACCATCCTCAAGTGTGTTAACTCCAGAGACTACACTTCTGTAACTGCAAGAAGAGGGTCCCAGTAGAAGCTGCTCTCACTCACCGAGCTAGCAGTCACTGACTTCCTGCCTCTGTCCCAAGCACTTTATTCACATATTCACTTATTTCATCATCCCAACAGCCCCACTAGGTATTATGAGGGATTGACAGCCCCATTTTGCAAATAAAGAAACTGAGGTATGCAGTCATTAGTAACTTGTCAAAGGTGACAGACACAGTGTTATGGTTGAATTGTGTCTACCCCCAGCAATAAAAGAAGGTAACCCCCAGGACATCAAAATGTTACCTTACTCAGAACTCAGTTCTTTACAGAGGCAATCAAGTTCAAATGAAGTCATTGGAGTGGGTCTTATCCAAAATGATTGATGTCCTTATAAAAAAGGAAAAATTTCAGGTTGCCTGGGTAGCAGTGTCGGTTAAGTGTACAACTTTGGCTCAGGTCATTACCTCACGGTTCGTGAGTTCGAGCCCCGCATCAGGCTCTGCACTGACAGCTCAGAGCCTGGAGCCTGCTTCAATTCTGTGTCTCCTTCTCTCTCTGCCCCTCCCCTGCTCACATCCTGTCTCTCTCTGCCTCTCAAAAATAAAAAAATTTTAAAAATATTACATTTTTTTTAAAAGGAGAAATTTGGACACAGAGACGTAAACAAGGGGAAGATAGCTGTGTGATGCATCTACAAGCCAAGCGACCCCAGTGATTTCTGGTAACACCAGAAGCTGGAAGAGGCAAGGAAGGATCCTCCCCTAGAGCCATCAGAGGGAGCATGGGCCTGCTGACACCTTGATCTGGGACTTCTAGCCCCCAGAACTGGGCCAATAAATAACTGTCGTTCTAAACCATCTAGTTGGCAGTAACTGATACACAGAAGGGGTTGGTGCTGGAGCTGAGATGCCAACTCAGACCCTCCAATCCCAGAGCCCATGCTCCTCATCACCATCCTACGGGGTGGCTATGAGAGGGACAGTGGCCAGCTCAGCACCAGGACACGATGTAGCTCACCCGTGGTGGTGGCAGAAGAGGTTAGCTACGAACCCCACAAAGACGAAATAAACAACGTTTACTTGTTGGCCATCCACATTCTCAGAAAATAAATATATATGATGGAGATGGAAAATATCTCCAAGACTGAAACCATCCCCAACTCCCCAGCATGTAGCAACAGGACAGTTCAATTCAGAATGCCACATACCTTGCAGAGTATGAGGCGGTTGTTTTCCACTTTCTTTTTCAAACTGATATTTCACTCTATCACATTCCATCAAGAAGTTAATTACTTTGCTACTCTTGCCAAGTGGGAGATTCCAGACGCAAAATGCCTTCCTAGGTGGGGCAGGTGAAAGGCCCTCTCCAGACCTGCTCCCCTCAAGCCTGGTCACACCACGGGGTCAGCAGTGGGTCCCAGACCCAGCACAGAGGGAACCTGACTCAGGGTGCTTGACAGAAGCACAGCCCTCACCCTGGCCGGGAGCCCAGTCAGCACCACTGATCTTGAACAGCCGTCCCCAAAACAATCGCTGGTGAGCAAGAGTGGGAGGGAGATCAGTCACTCATTCAGTGAAGCCCAACATTTATTAAGTACCTGCTGAGTTCAAGGACTGGATGTGCAAAGGTGAACATGACTGTCTACTAGTTAGTGGCCTTGGACACAATTCTTAACCTCTCTGTGCCTCTGCATTGTCCTCTGTATAGTGGAGACAATAACAGTGTCTGTCTAGGGTTGTTTTACCATTAAACTACCACTTAGAAAAGTGCTGTACACAAAGTAAAGCACTCAGTAAACCTCAGCAACTACTACAAAGCTAACACCAACTCGTTAATGCACTGGACATGAAGACCCCGTCTGAAGCATAATGACATGAGGTGCCGAGAAAGTCTGAGGGCCGAGTAAGGGCCTGCCCTGCTCCCAGCCTCACCTGCCAGAGTTCCTGGCACCACTCGTGAGCACAGCCCCACCTTGGGCACTGGGACCAGCCTACTGCAGTCGGAAAGAATTTATGAAGCCCCAAGCTATTGGCTCAGTATCGATTCAGCCTTGCCAGGCCTCTTCTGACCTTGTTCCTGCCAGACCCCTCCCCCAGGTCAGGCCGGGACCTGCAGGAGCTGCTGTGCACAGGCATCTAGGGCCAGTCTCTGCGGGGAACGAAAGGTCAGAGGCCAGAAATTGGTCTGGGCACTTGGAAGGCAGTGACATCTGTGGAAGGCAAAGGTGGGTGAGTAAGGTGGGAAGTAGGTGGGTAGATGGGTAGGGAAAGGAGCAAAGTCCACGCTTCCAGAGATATCTCTGGATCCCTGCCAGAATGATCCTTGTGCCTGCCTGGCTCTGGGAGACAGGCCCCTAAGGAAGCAGGCAGTCTGCACAGATCGCTGGTTCTGATGGCTGAGCTCTCCACTTCCTTCTCAAGATCAGCTCCACTGTACACCACTGTTCTCATGAAAAGAGACAAAGGGAACTGATGTTTGTGAATCCCATCTGTGCTCCAGGCACTGGGTTCAATACACAACATGCATCGTTCCACTTCAAGTACCAACCATCCAGGCACTGCATGGCATCAACTTACTTCTCCAGGGATCAGGAAACAGATCAATGGAAACAGGAAACAGGGGCAGAGAGCCCACTTCACACAGCCAGCAAGGAAGAGAGCCAGAGTTCCAACCCAGGGATGCCTCTGAACACCAAACCCTGTTCCCTGATCCTAGATCCCACATCCTGGGGACAGTACGTGCCCCTCTCTGCCAGACATGTCCCTGTAGCCCCCTGCCCCACTCTCTGGTGTGGACTGGGGTGGAGCCCATTTGCCTGGCCTCTGTCTCCTGACCACTTCTAGAATTGACTGCTCCCATTGGCCAGGGGACTACATGCAGGTCTATCAGTGACACCGCTCCCCAGTCTGGCACTTCTGCATTCCTCAGAGCCCTGGCTCTCACAGGGATGAAATTTTAATAACTGGATGCTCATACCGGGCCGACCGAATGGAGACGTCTAAGCAATGGGGCTCCTATGAAGTCATAGGCTCAATGTGGCAGGTGGGAAGCAGGCCATCACTTCATACAGAAGGTGCTGACAGACAGACCAGCAAGACTGGGTCTCTTCGTCTGTGCAGTCAGGGATTCAGAGCAGCCCTTTCTGAGGTGACGGCGCTTCTCATCTTCCCAGAGAAGGTGTTGGCTGCTTAAGGCTCCCTGAATGCACTCAGTTACCTAGCCAGTGACCAGAGTCACACCAGAACTTGGTCCCAGTCTACTTGTGAGAGAAGCCTGTGGTAGTCTCGTCAGTGGCCAAATCAGGGTATGGCCTCCTAGTGACAGGACAGAGACCTAGCCACAGGCCTCCCACTCTCCACCATCAGCCTGCTGGCCTCAGTCATCCTGCCCCAGACCTTCACTCAAGACCCTCTCCTGCAGACACCCATCCACCACCCCCCACCCCTGGCCAACACTAGGCCCCTTGCTCCCCACGCAGGGTTGTCCCCCTCACTCCCTCTCCCAAGTGGTAGCTTCTTCAAAGTCCCCTCCAGGTTAACCACTTGCTCTTGCAGTGGGCCTACTCTCCCAAATGAGTCCCCGATAGCTTTTGTCCCTGAAGTGCAAAAGTCATTCACATTAGAGCAAGAGAGCCAGCACCTACACACCAATGCCTGCTGGCCTTCTCTTAAAAATGAAGAGAGACATTACTGTGTTTGCTCTTTCAGACCCTTCTACTGCCCTGAGAACCAGACGGGAAGCAGTATGTCAACAGCCTTTCCTAGGGATATAATTGGGCCAGCTTGAAGACATTAGTTCCCCTCCCAATGCCCCTGAGGGAGGAGGGCAGGGTGTGCTGCAGCACCCCAGGTATGTGAGGACAAATTTGGCTAGCCACTACACACACCCCAAATCTCCAACCAGGCCTTTCTAGTCAGAGCTCTTCCTCCCTCCACATTCATAACCTGGACCTTTCCAAGACACCAAGAGAAGGAAAGGAAGAGGTAACCCAAAGTGATGGGGCAGTGGGGTGGCATCCATGGCACAAAAATCCCCAGCCTGCCTGGCCTCCACCCCTAGAAAAACATTCCAGTCTCTCCTTGGCTCCCTTGTGGGCCCTGCTCTTTGAGGTGGCGGGAGGAGAGGTCCCAGCTGTCTAATCTCCTGTGGGACGGGGATCCTTCCTCCAATTGTTCTCAACCCAAACCACACCTGATCATCACCTGGGCCAGGCCCAAACACAGACATTCTGATTTCACAGGTTTGAAGTGTGGTCTGGGCATCAGGTTTTTAAACAATGCCCAAAGGAATTCCAATGGTCAGCTGACTTGGAGAATTGAAGCTCTATGCCCTGAGCAGGACCCACTTTTATATTTCTGTGTGTCCAGTTTGCCAATGCAGGATGGCATCCAAATTTCCCTCATGCCAAGCTAAAAAAGGGCTCTTGGCTTTCTTTTTTTTTTTTTCTTTTTTTAAATGTATATTCATTTTGGAGATAAAGAGAGAGAGGGAGAGAGAGAGGGAGGAGCAGAGAGAGACAGAGACAGAGACAGAGAGAGGGAGGGAGGGGCAGAGAGAGAGAGGGAGACACAGAATCCGAAGCAGGCTCCAGGCTCTGAGCTGTCAGCACAGGGGGGCTCTTGGCTTTCTTAAACACTCGGTGAGACTCCGGAAGGAGGTTCCCTCAGTTGCAAACTGACCTGACAGAGAACATTAGCTGGCAAAGTCTGAAGTTGGCGATTCCACTCCACAGCCTTGCCATCATGTTACACGAAAAGTAAGTCTAAGACCAACTTTTATCTCATACATGTAGACATTTTTTTTTTAACTAAAAATGCTTACTAGCAAGAAAGGACAAAAGAAGTTCATATATCTTATTGGGTAGGCTCCAAAAGCTCCAGTTTTCCATTCTTATAAGTACTCCAACCACCACCTGGCATGAAATAGTCCTGTAAGCTAAAAGCCAAGCCAGTATGAGTTCATGAGAATCCACAAAGGACCTGTACTGAATACAGGATGACTGGACATCATCCCTAAAGGGGCTTTTCACGTCCTGTTTATGCAAGAACGGAAAAAGCTCTCTATGATATCTTAGTCACACGTCTCAAATACCTTTAACCTCGGCAATGAGAACTGGTTTCTAAATTGTACCCCGCACATTAGCAGGGTCACTCTCCTCACCAAAAACAAAACGAAAGCAAAAACAAAACCATTCTAACCATTGTTTAGTTGTTGATTGAGACGGAGGTGACAGGAAGCCTCCTTTGGGGGACACGCTGACCTTTGGCCTAAACTCTCTTGACCCAAATGCTTACAGCACCTGGGGCATAGCTTAATCTCAGAGCCACACATGAAGGCACATGTAGATGCTTACATGGTTCCAAGGTCAGTTATCTGAAGCACGGAAAGGAGCTTAACCTTACCTGGGCACTCCCATCAAAGGCGCACAACCTGAATCCAGTCACTAGCAAATGCCAGACAGAAAGCGAGGGACCTTCTACAGAATCCCACACCCTACTTTTCAAAAGTGTCAGTATCACGAAGTGCTAGAAGACTGGTACCTGTTCCAGATTACAAGTGAGGAGCAACAAATGATCTTGGATTCTCTTTCCTTTTAAAGGGCATTATTAGGACAAGTCAAGAAATCTATTCAAGGTCTATAGGTTAGATACCAATATCATGGGAATGACCTGATTTTGATCATTGTGCTGGGGTTATATAAGAGAATTCCTCGTCTTTAGGAAATATAACCCAATGTATGTAGGAATAAATGGATATGCCTACAACTTAGTCTTTATTGATTCAGGAAACAATAATACACACACTTACGCACACATGCACACATACACATGTGGGAGACAGTGGAGAAGAACAAAGAAAATATAATATATTAACATTTGGGGAATCTGGGTGAATGACATGAAAATTCTTTTCATTTTTGCCACTTTTCTCTAAATGTAAAATACGTCAAAGTAATTTTTAAGTCAAAAAAAGCCAGCCCTGTAACACGATCCATACCTGGCTGCTTTTCTCATCTGCTCACAGACCTGGGCCTCCCCCTCCCAGGCCCAGATCTTCTGTGCACACCCGAGGCCACCTGCTGAGGGCAGCTGCACATGACTGTGTGCCATGTTTCAGGGACCCCTTGAGTCAGCGGCTGGCTTTCAGGGGGACCAGCTCTCTGAAATTCCCAGGAGCCTAACACAACAGTCACGATCCCCACTCTTGTGAAACCTCCTCCTATCTCCCCGCCATTGGGCCTAGGAGGGAGCCACTAAAATTGTCCCTCAAGCCTTATTCTCCACCCCTCTCCAACCCGAAACCTTGCTCCAGGAACTTAGGGAATTCGTTGGGGGGCAGGGAAGGGCTGGCTCAGGAGCCCTCCGAGCTGGCTCTATCTACTTTGTGTTAGGTTTCTTCATGGACAGATCCATGCTTTTGTGGAAATAAAGGAAGTCCACTCAGATGAGAACCAGCAAAGGCTATTTATTCAGAGCTGGCTATAACAAGCATGTCAGCCACCATGTCTTGGTTTTGGGAAAACTTTATGATGGAAAGAAAGGAATGCCCTGGTTGGAGGCTGTCGGCATGGAGAAGCTATAGGCCCAGTAACCAGAAGCTGGGCACCCTGTGTGATTGGTGAGAGGTGCATAGTTGGTTTTCTCTGGCTGTTACAAGGGTTAACTTGTAACTTGGCTTGGTTTCTAAGACTGGTTGCTAGAGAATTACCCTGACCTCCTACAAGGCTGCTTAGAGATAGCAGGCTTGTTTCCTGGGCTGGTTACTGCAGACTGTGGGCCAGAGTGCTGTTTTTACATATATCCTGGCCATTGTCCATTTGTATATTCCACCTCCCAGTTGTTAAGACCAA
This sequence comes from Panthera onca, assembly GCF_046562875.1. Lineage (NCBI taxonomy): Eukaryota > Metazoa > Chordata > Mammalia > Carnivora > Felidae > Panthera > Panthera onca. The sequence goes on along the minus strand of NC_138341.1, from coordinate 82,161,714 downwards.
AGTCTTTCTATCAGTACCCAGTGATCTCAAGTCCCAACTGTCAACCCAGCCCTGGGAGGTTTTTAAGGAGCTAGAACAACCATTTCTCTGATAGGTGCCCCTAAGTGTGTTTTGGTGTGTCTCTGAATCTTCACTCATCTGGCTAAAGTCACCCACACTGAGAGCATGTGCACTGAGAGCCATGGGGCATTTCCTCAGCACCATCCTGCCTGGGCCTCCCAGAGCTGCTGATGCCCCAGGCGCTCAGCTGAGCTATGGAGCCAAGGTTCCATCCCTCCTCCCCAAGGGTGGTGTGTCCTCCCAAAAAGCACCCTCGGCTTCTGGTAGCTCACTGTTATCACCATCTTCATCATCAGTACAGCTGGCCCTGTTTCCTGCCCATCACGTCTCAGGAGTCAGGCCCAAGCTCAGGCAGAACGGTATTGCCACATCCTCATTCCTGACATTATCCCTGCACACCCCTCTTTCTCTGAGAAGGGTTTCTGGTATGGGGAGTTGGATTCTGTTTATTTGGGGAAACTTTTGTGTTGTGATTGTTGTAGTGGCCATGTTTCGTCAGTCAGAGTCTGAAATAGGATCCCTAACATCACCTTCCCTGCCCCTATCTTTCTGAGCAGTAATTTGCGCATGAATTCTCCAAAATCTGCCTTTTCTCTGGTAAAAAGAAAGCCTCTAGCCCAAGGTAGAGTCACTTGGCCCCAGGACAGCAAACCAAGACTTAATTGTAGTTTCAGCCTCTCAAGGAGTGAAAGCTTACAACCAATCAATCCCGAATTTTCTGGTCTACACCAGTAAGGCAATCTGGGCCTCTGGGCCAGTCATGGGCCTCTCTGGCCCTCAAAGGAAGATGAGATGATCCATCTAATAAGACCTCCTATCCTTCCCTTAAGGGAAGGTGACCTTGCCTGAAACAATCTTCTTTTGCTAATAACTTTTTGTCCCACCCTCCTTCCTATAAAAACTTTCCATTTTGTATGCCTTGAAGCTCTGCTCCACTTGCCAGATGAGATCTTGCCCAATTCATGAATCACTTAATAGAGCCAAATTAGACCTTCAAATGTACGTGGTTGAATTGTGCTACTTAACACTCTAATCAACTGGAGCTGTAGTGAGTCTGTGGTACAGATACAAGCTGTGCAAATGTTCTCAGAAAGCCCAGACCAACCTCCAAAATCAAGCAGCCATGACATTTGCTTCATCAGTCTTAGTCACAAGAAACTTCACATTTCCTAATTTTTCCACACCAAATTAAATCTGGCTCAGACACACCCCCACCACCTCCCAAGCACACACATATACTTTAGTCAGAGCTGGTGAGAAAGCCAGTCTCGGTCAAGTCCAGGGTCAAATAAGAATCCATAGGAAGGAACTTACTACCATTATCTTCACTCTGCCCAGGAGCCACATGGAAAACCCTCTCCACAGACAAGCCCAGCACCAAAGGCCCTCATCACTCTCTCAAGGACACCCTGCTCTGTTCTCTGTGAGACAGAGAAACTGAAGGGACCCACTTAAAAAAAAAAAAAAAAAAAATATATATATATATATATATATATATGTATATATATAATAAAAATATAAATATAAAATATAAATATAAAAAACATAAATATAAAATATTATATATATATAATAGAGGCAAATTTGGTTTTTCCAAGGAAGTAGGGGGAAGCCAATTAAATCTCTTCCAGACAGGACATGATTTACATATCTATCAGCTCCCTACAATTAACAAAGAGCTGCAGAATGGCTCCTAGGTGATGAAGAGGGTTAGACTCTGATAATCCAATGCTAAATGTCAACCTATAGATGATGCATAATTTTCCATTGAAACACACTTTTTCTTCAACACAAATCTCACTGAGCTCCACACTTGCTCTCCCATCCCACCCTCATCTGGATCAGTCCAGGCTATTCCTGCAATGGACTCAAATCCCCTGAGGGGGAAAGGAGTGAGAGATTGAATATACAAACAATGTTCAGATGTTTAAGGCCAGGACTTGATTGGTAAATGACAGCTGTCCTAATATTTGTCCTCCTCTCCCACACACTTCTAATTTAGGACCAGCCAGAGAAAGCCAAATACACGCCCCTAAACCATCACAGAGGATGCCCAGCTTCCAGTAAATTCACCTTCAGTTTCCCCATGACAAATATCTCCAATCAGGGCACACCCAAAACCTCCCCTATTTCTACCAGAAAGCTTTCCCACTCCTCCGCCTACCTTCCAGTCTCTGCAAAAATCAAGTGATGGTGGCTAACTCCCTTGCTAGACCCAGCTCTAAATACATAGTGTTTGCTGCTCCCATTTGGATAGTTTTCCACTTATTTTCACAAGGTTATGTTCTGCACAACAGGATATAAAATATTTGTTTACCTGCCACAACAAGAGAGGCCAGAATTCAAAATCCAAAGGCTCGGCCTGCCTGCCTGTACCAGAAAGAAGAAAAATCTTACCTTGCTCATTCTCTACAGAGGCAAGAATGAGTTATTTACACTTCACGTATCACCCTGTAGGAAGGGTGCGTGGAACATGGGTGGGTAATCAGCATTGGAAGCCCCCATCATTTTCTGATCACTGAAGGCTATGGAAGGCAAAAATTGAAAAAACACTTCTTTAAAAAGCATTTGAATACCTCAACCCCTCCCAAACCTACCTGCACCCTATGCAAAGTCCCCTCATCTAGACCTTTGCCCCTAGTGTTTCAGGCACAGGACCACCTACGCAAATCCCACCCTATCCCTGCTGTGGGTCACTGTAGCAGCTCCATCAGATGCTGATTCCCACTGCTAAACTTGCCCTTCAGGTGAGATAGCCAGCAACGGAAGCTCTATTCTGAGAAGTCTTTCTCCAGGCGGTCCACAGAAGGCCCTCATTCCCAACACCTTGGCAGGTGGACCTAAAATGAGTCTTCCTCTGAAGTTTTCCTTGCAAGCTTGGGAGGACGGGTATAGAGGAGAGGTGGGCAAGGATGGGGAAAATAGGAATTGCAAGAGGCTCTGGAATCCTTAGGAGTTATCAGGAGAGACAGTTAATTATATTCTTATGTTCATAAGTTACCATTTACCCAGGGTATAGAGATTCTATTGTTGATCCATAAAATAAAAATTCATTGAAAGCGTTGGTGAATCCATTGTGGCTTTTGTATTTATGTCTTTTTTATCAATTAATCAATACTTCAAACACCATTACTGTTATCAAGTAGGAGACTAAAGCTTTTTGCTACCACCTCCTGAGCCCCCAATCTGAGACCTAGTGATCACAGGTCCACCCAAGCTCAACCCCAACCCTTGCAAGAGCGCCTCTGCATTATGGCTTCCTTTGTCTTTACTGGAACAGGAGTGAGCAGCAACCCGTTCCAGAGCCAACCCTGTCATTTCTCAGCCCATTGTCCTTGGGCAAATCACAGTCACTCTGAGCCTCCTTTCTCAAAGAAGATGCAGTAATACCCTACTGAATAGCTCACCAAGCTGATGTGGGGATCATATCACATGGAGTTGGTGAATGTTCTTTGAAAATGGTTTTAAAAAAATAAACCCCAAATAAAGAAAAACAAAGCCATACACAGAAGGCACTACTGCCTATGAAATGCCACCTTCCTTCTTACCATAATTCTTCTGGAAGGATTAGGAATGAGGGTAACAGCCATTAATACAGCATTTGTATTTCATAAAGGGCTATTTATTACTTCAGGGGGGGAAGAATCAGGGGAAGGGACGAACTTGCATTTGATCCTGTTGGCGGTAAGACCCCTCATAGAGAGCAAAATGGAGTCACTCATGTCAAGCAATGACTCATGTCAAGCAGTGACCTAAGCAGCCAAGCGTGTTACAGCTAAGACAAGATATCACCAAAACCAGCACAGGCTGAGGACACCCAGAACTGATAACCAGCAGAACCAAAAGAGACCTGCAAAGGCCCAAGACAGGAACTGTCAGACTCTCCAGAAGCTGACCCTTTCATGTCTGACCACAACAAAAAGGCCCTTGAAGGCTCTGCCTGACTGATCTCTGAACATAACAGATCCTCCACTGCTTGAACATGATAAGCGGTAAGCACCGAGAGCTAACCTGGACCCAACAGAGTCTTCATCTCATCTGTGTGCTCACAGACTGACTTTGCATTGGCTTTGTTAACTTCTTACCCCTTGTTGTATCTTGTTTGCTGTGTGACTTGGTATTGTGCTTCACTTTGTGTGGCATGTATGAAGCCAAGTTCAATGTGTAGTGATCCTGAACCTGCTTGACAATTGTGTTAATCTTGCTTTATGATCGAGTAAAGCTGAGGTTGTGGAAAGACACAGCTCATATGTGAGCCTTCATAGCATGCTTGCAGACACTCGTTGACCCCCTGAACTCAGGATTGACTCCTGAACTCAAGAAACTCCTAGAAGCTTCTGCCTGTCAATTACATCTCTTAGAAACTAACTAATGAATTGCTGGAACAGGTAAAGAACCATTTGAGGACAACTGTGCTTGAACAATTAATCAGAAAATGCTGGACAGTTACCTCAGCCTCATTATAATGTTAAAATCCTTCTGGAATATCCAACCTTAGCTCTAATAAAAAGAGCCTGCTTACCAGATTTGGAAATTCTTCCCCATGATCTCCTTATTTGCTGCAAATAAAGACAACCTTGTGAGGCAACTCCACCTGGTGTAGTCTGTGTGCATAACTCATCGAGGAGCAGACCCACTTTGGTTGGGTAAAAATGTCAGCCCCTTTACCGACAGCTGTGTGACTTTGGGCACTTGATTTAGCACCTATGAGCTTCCATTTCCTCATCAGTAAATTATAAATCATTGGGAGGATTAAAGGAGATAATTAACCCACTTGGCTTTGGTATCTGACAGTAGTAAGTACTTACAGTAAATTCTCAGCAACTTTTCCACTACTATTAAAAAATTCATTTTATAGTTTCCCACAGGGCCAGATCTGAAAAACCAGAGTACTAAAAACTCTTCAACCCAACAAGAATTTATTGAGTGTCAAGTTAGCATTGCACTAAGCATTAACAGAAATGACAATATTCAACCCAGCCCACTGCCCTCAACAAGTCTAGAATCCTACTGTGAAGATCTTAAAGCAGGATCTATGAGTGCATGGTCCTGCATTTTACTTCCTCCTGTTATGTAACTTGGTCTTTTGGACATTAAATGAGACCCTGGGGCACTTAGGCAGCTGTGCGGGAGGAGCCTGGGCACTGAGGCCTCCGTGGCGCCCCTAGTGGAGGAAGCGGATGCGGCTCCCTCCTACCTGGACAAGGTGTGGATGATGCCACGGAGTAGCTCAAGGATCAGAGCATGCACAGACAAGGGGGAGGGAGAATGGTGCATTTTGCCAAGCAGAGCAGGTTGGTTCTAGAATTCCCTTTGAAATCTCCTCTGAACACTTTTAGTTTTTTAAGTTTATTTATTTATTTTGAGAGAGAGAGAGAGCGAGCATGTGAGCAGGAGAGGGGGAGAGAGAGAATCCCAAGCAGGCTGCCCGCTGTCAGCCCAGAGCTTCACAAGGGGCGCGATCTCACAAACCATGAGATCATGACCTTAGCTGAGATCAAGAATCAGACGCTTAGCCACCCGAGCCACCCAGGCGCCCCTCCTCTGAACATCTTTAGAAGGAAGCCTTGGCAGTAGACCCAGCCAGTAGGACCACAGAGTCTGACGCTTTAGAGGACTCAATATTTTGCAAACCTGAGGATGCTTGCTTAAAGGCCAGGAAGATTCCCAAGTAGCAAGAGTACTATATTATACTGCTGCTGGTCCTTTGCAGTTTTAAGACCATTTCCACCTACGTTTTCTCACGTAACTGTCCCCACACTGCTGAGCAGTGTCATCTCTCTTTGACAGAGGGAGGTTAGGTGGTTTGGCCAAGGTCACTCACAGAGTAAGGGGCAGCACTGCCTTTCCGATTCAAAGGACGCACCCTTTCCCCAGGGCACGCTGTCTCTGGAGGAGCCCCTTTCTTAAGCACCCGCCAGTGTGGGGAGGCTAGTTGGACATGCAGATTCTGGACTGATCCCCACCCCCAGAGTTTCGAGGTCTGGAAGTGTACAAAGCCTAAGAATCTGCATTTTTACCCTGTCCAGGTGAGTCTGATGTAGCTCTTGGACCATATGTGAGAAAAAATAAACTGTCCTAGAGCCACAAGGAAAGCATTGAAGGAGTCAGTCTCATGCCACTACCCTGGTGTGTGTGTGTGTGTGTGTGTGTGCACGCACGTGTCCTTTTCCTCCCTCTCCTCTCTAGGGAGAAAGGACAAAAGACCCATTTGAAAGGAACAGGATGGGGGGAGGGGAGACAAATGAGTGTGTCTTTTCCAGAAGGAAGCAAAGGTGTTGCCTGAGGGCAGAGGAAGAGAATGGAAAAAGAAGGGATTGCAGACTAAAAACAGGTTTCCCTCCTCCCAGGGTTGGGCCAAACCCTACTCCAGCCACTGAGCTTCCAGTTGAACTCGCTGCACCTGCAACATTCAGGAGCATGAGGAAAGCAGGTGGTTTCAGAGGGCAGCCTGAGCTTCTGAGCTGGGACGGAGCCAGGTCCAGTGCATGCCAGTGTCCTGTAGTGGGAGACTCAAACCAGTGGGATCCAGGGTCTTGACGGCTTGCTGGGCTGTGAGCACTGTCTTCTAACCTGGATAAGAATATAACCCCCTGAGCACCTCTGTCAAACATCAGCTTGGTCCAAATCCCTCTTGCTAAGAGGGGTTTCAGCCTGTGACATGCACATTTGTAATGGAAAATGTGGGTTTTCTGAGCTCCACCAGGTTTGACTGACTTTGGAAATGTTAACCCTGAGGGGCGCCTGGGTGGCTCAGTCAGTTAAGCATCCAACTCTTGATTTCTGCTCAGGTCATGGTGTCCTGGTTCATGAGTTTCAGCCCTGAGTCGGGCTCTGTGTTGGTAGTGTGGAGCCTGCTTGGGATTCTTTCTCTCTCTGTCTCCCTGCCTCTCTCTCTCTCTCTCTGTCTCTCTCTGTCTCTCTCTCCATAAATACATACATACATACATACATACATACATACATAAATAAATAAAAGTTCTAGAAATGTTAGCCCTGAGTTTTCAGAAACTGAATGTGACTATCTAATTAGTCTTAGCCCCACATCTCCCAAGCCTCAGCCACTTCATTAGGCACAAAGAACCCCATGAAAGACTGAGTCCTCCCCTGCTGCTCCTCTGCAAAGTCCTGCATTGCCCTGGCTGTCCACTTCACTGTAGTCTAAATCACATTCTGAGGTCCCCTCAGTGTGCAAGAGAAAAGGCCCGGCTGACTGGGCAGTGGGGTCCCACACCTTGGAACTCACTATTTGTTTCCCAGGAAAATACAAATCCAAAGGAAAACACAAATCCAAAGGAATTTGTATTTTTGTTGAATTTTTGTTGAAAACAAGGGAAGAGATTTTCTCCCTTCTCTTTTCTTAAAGCATTTACCTTAGAAAACATATAAGTTCTTTCTTTGAAATGTATGTAAATCTTTTTTAGAACCTAAAGAAGCCAGATTTATAACCCAGGCATGTCTTTCTCCAGGACCTGAGAGCCATTTCTTTGAAATGTAAACATCAAAGGAAATACCCTCTCAGTTTCTCTGGGAGAACCAGGAGCAGAACATCAGCAGGTGCCTGGCTCCAAGCTGCAAGAGTACTTCCTGTCATAAAGCCAGGAGAAGTTTATCTTTCCTTTGTATAAAATCAGTGAACTAAGGGCACCTGGGTGGCTCTGCTGGTTGAGCGTATGACTTCAGTTCAGGTCATGATCTCACAGTTTGTGAGTTTGAGCCTCGCATCAAGCTCTCTGGTGTCAGCACAGGGCCTGTTTCGGATCCTCTGTCTCCCTTTCTCTGTCCCTGCCCCACTTATGCTCTCTCTCTGTCTCTCTCAAAATAAATAAATAAACTTAAAAAAAAAATCAGTGAACTAACACGGGCAGTGACTTTGTTTACCGGGTAAATTGAGGATGAACTATGTGTGACAAGTGGTACTGACCAGTGTATCTTGAGGACATGTATATAACAGGTTGTACCCGTTTGGCAGTGTAAGCAGTTGAGATTTCTTTCTGCTTTGCGGTCTCTTAGCAGATCACTTGTGCTGCACATCACATTGTGGTTTGATGCTTATTTACCTGTAAAATTGCTTTCTTTCTCTTCTGTCTTTGTCGGGAGATCTTCAGGGTTGGGAGAGTTTCTTTTTAATTCCGTTTCCCTGGTAGGACAAACGAGCCTCACCTCCATCTTTTCCAGACAGGGTGGCATTCCCCCAAACCTTGGAGTCCAGCTCTTGCTCTCTCAGAGCTTCCCACTGCTGGGAAGTGCTTGAAGTTGATATATGTGGGCCACCTGAGCACTGTCACAGGCCTTCTAACCTTGATTAACATGGAGGAGGAGGCCTTGCCAGGTGTTCACCGATGTAACCCAGAGCAAGACACGGATGGTTGTTCAGAGTCCCACTTTCCAGAAAGAACCAGCAGCAGGGCCCTGGGACTGTGGCTCCCTGGGTCCGGGCTGCTATACCTGGAAAAACTCTAGGTTGGGAGAGATGGGGTGTCGTGAAGCCATAAGCCAAATATGATTTATTTTCCCAGAGGGCCAAGTGTACTCAAGCAAATAATTTAAAATATCATTTGTAATGAAAACAAATGGAGATTATATTATGCTATTGGATTCAAATGTTCATACTAATTTCTAAGATAACATGGGAGAAGACAAATGCATTTCATGCTTCATCCTTAGGGCTATATTCTCCCTACCGTTTCCCTACCCCAACTCTGGGCAGAGGTGCCCTACCTCACAAGCTTGAGAAGTTCTGCTTGGGAGCTGACAGAATCAAGCTGAGTGGTAGGCAGGGTGGGGATTGTTTCTCCATTAAAAAAAAATTTTTTTTTAACATTTATTTATTCTTGAGAGACAGAGAGAGACAGAGCACGAGCCGGGGAGGGGCAGAGAGAGAGGGAGACACAGGATCCGAAGCAGGCTCCAGGCTCTGAACTGTCAGCACAGAGCCTGATATGAGGCTTGAACCCATGAACTGTGAGATCATGACCTGAGCTGAAGTCGGACACTTAATTGACTGAGCCACCCAGGCACCCCTCTCTGTTTTTTTTTAAATTTTTTTTTAATGTTTATTTATTTTTGAGAGAGAGACAGAGACAGAGTGTGAGCAGGGAAAGGCAGAGAGAGAAGGAGACACAGAATCTGAAGCAGGCTCCAGGCTTCAAGCTGTCAGCACAGAGCCCGATGCGGAGCTCACGAACTGTGAGATCATGACCTGAGCCGAAGTCAGATGCTTAACCGACTGAGCCACCCAGGTGCCCCCCCACCCTCTGTTTTTATAGATGAAGTTCAGAGCTGTTCAGGGATGAACTTGGAACTTTCCATCATGCATGCTCACATGCACATGCACACACACACACAGACACACGCTGTCCTGCTCCAGGCCTGGAGGCTGAGCCCCACACACCGCACCATGCAGGCCTCTCTTCAGCCCTCAGAAGGCCCTCGCGGGATATCAGAAGGTGGGAGGAGGCAGAGGGCATCTCACTCTCACTTGGCTGAGGAAAAACCCTTTTCTCTTCTCGTACCTCCAAAAGATGGGCAGCTTCCACTGTGGCCAGTCCCTGGCTGCCTCAAATACCCCTGTGGCCCCCTACTCTGCCCACACCTTGGAAAAGAGCACTGTAGAGACACATGGGGTGAATCTGCTTCCTGATGCGACTCCGGCTGATACAAGAGGCCTCGCCAAGCCACAGAACTAGAAATAACCTTGTCCCTGACTTCCAGATCCAGCCTTGGGTTTTTCCACAAGGCCTCTTAACTGCCCAGGTGACTACTTTCATTCTAGAATTGTTCACAGCAGGAAGGGGAAGCAACAGCATGAACAATTCTCCTCTTTCTCCTGTGGATTAATCTCAGTTGGCTTGTAGTTGACTGGTTTGGGTGATACACCCCCTCTCCACCCTAATCCAGCACGAGACACCTTGGCTAATTCTGCTTTGTGGTAGCTTAACCTCGCACTGGGCCCCATGGGGTGGGGACCAGGAAACTCAGTTGGAAGTTAGAGCAGGCAGAGGTAGGTGCTTTGAAGATATTATTTCATTTAGTTGTCTAACATTCATCAGGTTGTGTACTTTCAGCCCCGTTTTAAAGATGTGTAAACAGACTCAGAGGGTGTGAGGTGATTTGACCAAGGTCCCTCCCCAGTAAGTGGCATCGCCTACCTATTTTCTCTACACTGACACCTCTTGGTGTTCAAACTCAGGATGGTCTGCACTGATGGCATATGAAGGGCTGAGCCTTCAGGTCAAAAGCCAGAACCCCCAGGGTTTGTTTTAGGAGCTGCACTGTGTTTCAACACAGGGTTGCCTAACACTACTTTGCTTACAAAGAAGCAATGCCAGAACTTCTCTGCCTGGTTGAGAAACAGCATGTGGTTTACTCTACACAAAACAGAAACACGTTATGAAATGCCGCTAACCAGAGTCCAGGTGGCCACGGTTAGTTCCTAGCTCCAGGGAACAGTCTGAAGGAGGAGGTCCTGGGAAATGTTGCTGAGGGCCAACCCATTGCCTGACCACTGGCTCAGAGTCCCCTAAATTCCTTAGACTCTGAAGTCAGTTCACAGACTCCCCCAGGACACTATGAAGAATGCCACTGACCCAGGCTTTCCAAAGAAAATATTGGCTATTCTTTTGGGAAGCCTTATGTCCAGAAGAGGAGTGGTCAAGTACCTGTGACCAGGGAGAGAAGGTAGAAGCTCAGAGACTGTGCACCAATCCTGCTTTGCTATATGTCCTTTGACAGATCACTTAGCCTCCCTGGATTCTTACCTTCTCACCTACAAAACACACAACCAGCAATTCTGCCTTCGAAGATACCAACATGCCAGAAACTTGGGGAGTGTCTGGGTGGATCTGTACTACCTCCAGGCATGCAAAGCCTAAGGTGACAGCATCGGCTTCTACAAATTGGCTTTATAGTAAAATAAATAAAAGCCAGTTTCCTTACTGTCTCATCAATTAAAAGCAATATACTTTTAATCCAAGCACTGGGAGGAGAAAAGAAGAAGGCAAAGCCTTGGATTCTAGCTCTTGCTCTGCAGAACGTAATAAATAACTTTGAACATAAGTCACAACCTTTCTGTGCTTCAGTTCCTCCCTCTGTCAAGTGAGGGGCATCACCTTTAAGATGACTTTGGAGATGGTTTTCCTTTATTCAGACCCTGGGTGGTCTCAGCCGCCCTGCTGGCCTGCCTGCCTAAGGAAAGCCAGCCCTCAAGCAACTTCTGAGCTGGGCTAGACCAATAGCAAAAAAGTCAGCCTGAACACCCTGGTGGTCCCTCCCATGTACTTTCCCCAGTGGCTAATCCAACTAGAGACCATCTTGGAAAGAACATCCCCCTCTGTGGGAACCCACCATTTCCCCTGGTAATACCACTTTCCAGCCCTTCAAGGAGGACAAAAGAGGAAAATAGCAAGGGGACACTGGATCAAGCAAACCCCAACCCCTGTTTGGTTTGCCAAGACTTACCTTCTCAGTGGGATGCTTGGGCTTTCCAGAGACATTGAGCTTTAAAGAGTGAAGAGTTGTGTACAGAAGGGAAGAAGCTGCTCTTCAAGGCAGAAGGAATAGCATGGCATGTTGGAGGAATCTCTGACACGTGGTTGGTTCATTCTTCTGAACAAATGCCACCAAAGCTGTATCTTGAGTATGTCTCCAACATGTGCTGCCCTCCCACCCCAAGGTTGGCACCCAATACAGTTGCCACAAATTCTAGAGGCATCGTCTCCCTGTCCCTGAGCCAAACTTTCAGAGAGGACTTTTAGTCTCTATGAACAACAAAATAATCTATTGTTCAAGACCAAACAGGTAATATGGAAAGCCTTGGCATTCTGCTTAGAGATCAGTCCAGGTAAATAACCATCATCATCATCTAGATTGTTGCCACAAATATGCTTTATATGCTGAAGTGGATATTGCAAGAAACACTGTTAATGGAATTCCAGAGGCCCAGGGTAAATCACATTATTTTTAATATATGTGGAAGACATGATAAGATGACATTTGGTGCCCATTCCTGCCTTCCTGTACTGAAGATCTAAAAGCCCTTGCTGCTAGGGCTCTAGACACAAACCACGTACCATCAGTTAGATGCATTTCCTCATGGTTCCAGAGGCCAAAGGATGGCAGAGCCGGTAGTTTCTGCTATTGCTACTGGCAAGCATGACCATAGAGACATTTGGGGTTTTTTTTCCCAGAAAAGCATTCCAGGGGTCACTCACCAGCTTTGTGGGTGTTGAGAGATAGCTGCAGTAGGGGTAGTTTGCAGATCAAACTACATAACAAGCCATTAACACATTGGTTACCAGTGTGTTTCTGATCAGGTGTTTCTTCTGATCAGGTGAACAGAAGACAGTTGTGTAGAATTGTTCTGGGAGTCAGTCCTGAAGGCCTCTCTTAGAGCCCCCTCCAGGCCTCATGTAAACACTCAGCATGTACCAAAGACAGAGCTGCTCACCATGGCAACAGCAACACAAAGCTGATGATCCAGGTGGTAAAATACATGGAAAGAGACTAATAGGCTTCCTTCTCCTTGCATTCCTCACTCCCTTCCTCATGCCCATCTCTGCCTATTGAAATCCAACTCACCCTTCAAAATATAGCCAGCCAGATCTTACTTCTTCCAGGAAACCTTCCTTGGTGGAATGGTGGAAGCACTCTGTCCTCTCTGTGACTCCCACAACTTCATATTTATTTCTCCTCTATAGCATAGGACATACACCTGGTATTTTAGCTATTTGCATGCAATTATCCTTTTCCATAAGATGCTAACTTTCTTAAAGACAGGGACTTGGTCTTTTCTCTCTGACAACATTTGACCTAATGTTGATATCTAAAATAATCCCAATAAACACCATGACTGAATGAGGCTTGTTGAGGAGACAAGATACAGACAAAGCCACTGGGGAGGTATATGTAAGGGTTGAATTGAGTGCATCTTACAAAGAATGACAGACCCCTTCCTCCATTTCAAGCAACAAGGTGACTACCCTCTCTCCACATTTCTATGCCCACCTCCAACCCCACTCACAATAGAAAGAGGTATATTCTCTGAGCGAACTGAACCATGGAGGTGCCAGACTACAGGATGCTAAGAGCAGTAAAAATTTGTGGCCAAAGATAGGAAGAACGAAATGTAATCTGACCCAGGCAAAATTATGTTTCCTATATCACTTCTACCATAAGAAGTCAGGGAGCAAACTCATCTCAAATCCCCAGAAAACATATTTCCATATTTGGGGATCCTCCTATGGAAAGGCCAACTATCTGATCACCCTAATGAAGCCCCAACCCACAAGGCCTGCACAGGATATGAAACTTCTAATTGCTATTTCATGCCTCATTTTTAAACATGAATGGATAGTGATGAATCGTTAGACATTTCAGGAAAGTGCTCACCATCAAAAAGAGGAACCAAAAGAGACAAACAAATTCACAGAAAATTTAAAGGAGAAGAAACAGGGAATGGAGAGAAAACAAACCAACCAACCCTAGAATGTCCTTGGAGAAATGAATCTACCCTACAAATACATATTACAAGAATAGGATATTGAGAGAAAAGAATTATCAGAGAACAAGAAGATTTCTTGAGAAACTGGAAGAATATATCCAACTACCAAATTAGTGGACACAGTCCACTCAAGACCTCCCTCACTCTAATACCAATTGCAAGTTTGAGGGATTCCTAAAACTATCCTCAGGTTTTATAATTCACTGGAAGGACTCAGACTCACTGAAAGCTGCTATCCTCGATTACAGTTTATTACAGGGAAAGGCTACAGATTAACATCAGCCAAGGGGAAAAGTATATCAGGCAAGGTCCAGAAAAAGTACAAAACAGCATCTCCTCATGGAGTCAGGGAACATTATTCTCCCAGAGACAATGTATGATGACACACATGAAGTAAGTCTAACTAGGGGGTTCACCTGAGCCTCACTGTCCAGTTTTTACAGAGGGTCCATTACATGGGCGTATCAGTTCATATGATGGATCTTGGGCCCCTGCCTCTAGTCCTTTCAGGCATGACACAAAGCCTGTGCCCCATAGCACACTGTTGGTCTTTCTGGTATACTCAGTCCCCACACTAAGACTTTTGAGTGTGCCAGTCCTAACACTAAACCACATTGTTAGTTTTAGATATGAAAGGACTCAAAACATTTACTTCTCATGCACCTTTCTGAAGAAACTACTGGAATTTGTGCTCCTATAGAACTAAGGAATAAAGAAAAAGATGAAGATGTGCTATGGCAGATTGCAAAACAAAACAAACAAACAAACAAACAAAAAAAACCCACTATGAATCCTTTGTAGCCCCTTCTGTCTGTGTCCCCACTCTTGAAACCAGGCTGGCCTTGTGACTTGTTTTGACCAGTAGGATGCGGCAGAAATAACAAGTGATTTTCACACATAGTTCTCAAGAAGCCTTGCAGCTTCTGTTGTCACACTGGGAACTCTTGCACTACTATGTGAACAAGCCCAGGCTGGCCTGCTGGAGGATGTGGAGCCATGTAGAGAAAGGCACCAGCCACCACTGTCATTCCAGCTGAGGATACAGACACAGGAGCCTCAGCTGAGCCAGCCCAGACAAGAAGAACCACCCAGCTAACCCATGAAATCATCAGAAATAAACAAAATTTAGGTTGTTTGAGTCATCCAGTTTTGAGGTGGTTTGTTACCCAGTAAAAGCTAATGGATAATCATGTGAACCAGCAAATAGGGGGCTGATCTTAAGAAAGCTGCAAAGAAAAGTCTTCCCATGAAGACATCTTGGCCTACCTTTAACATTGCAGGGCCCAGGGCAAGATACAAATGGAGGCCTACATACTTTAAAGTGAAGCATTTAAAGATATGACTCAAGGGGCGCCTGGGTGGCTCAGTCGGTTAAGCGTCCAACTACAGCTCAGGTCACGATCTCGCAGTCTGTGAGTTCGAGCCCCGCGTCGGGCTCTGGGCTGATGGCTCAGAGCCTGGAGCCTATTTCAGAGTCTGTGTCTCCCTCTCCCTCTGCCCCTCCCCTGTTCATGCTCTGTCTCTCTCTGTCCCAAAAATAAATAAACGTTAAAAAAAAAAAATTAAAAAAAAAAATAAATAAAAAATAAAGATATGACTCAAGCAACAAATTGTTCAGTGAAATATATATACTCCTACTTTAGCAAATTCACCAGCATACCTTCTGGAAGGAGGAGGGGTGTTGAATTTCCACTTGGAGTTGTAGGCTGGAATGTGAAGACTTGAGAGGAGAGCCAGCCTCTAGCCCATCCCTTCCTTCTCTCACTGGAGGCTCTGCTGAGCACCACAAGGGACCTTGCATGCAAGGTCAACAGTCAAGTTCTGTCCACTCTCTAGGCCAGCAGCAGCACCCCCAATAGATGCCCCTAATCACATCTCTGTCTCTCTGTCTCTGGCTGGCTGGGTCTCTCTCTCTCTCTCTCTCTCTCTCTATCACACACACACACACACACACACACACACACACACACACACACAGAGACCAAGGTCCACATTCAGGATAGCAGACTCAGAGAAGAGGTTCCCACAGGTCCTGGAAGAAGACTTGGAGCAATCCAGGGAATTCCAGGATCCAAGGTCCCCAGGGTGTGGTCTGCAAGGAGGAACGGGTTTCTGGCTGGCCTGACGCCTTTATCTTAGAGACTCCTCACTCCGTGGGAGGCAAATTCCTGGAGAAGGATCTTCAAAGCATAGGACTTGGGTCATGGGTCCCCCTTGGTCTTGGACTCAGGATGGTACTGGTAATGATGCAGTAGTCCTGGAAAGCAACCAACTCAGACTAGAGCAGGAGATTGGAGAATTCCAAGAGGGAGGTCCCAAGAAAAACAAAATGGTTTTGTAAGTCATTTCATGTTTCACCATCTGGAATATAAATTGATAGATCTAGGGGCGCCTGGGTGGCTCAGTCGGTTAAGCGTCCGACTTCGGCTCAGGTCATGATCTCACGGTCCGTGAGTTCGAGCCCTGTGTTGGGCTCTGTGCTGACATCTCGGAGCCTGGAGCCTGCTTCGGATTCTGTGTCTCCCTCTCTCTCTGACCCTCCCCCGTTCATGCTCTGTCTCTCTCTGTCTCAAAAATAAATAAACATTTAAAAATAAATAAATAAATAAATAAATAAATAAATAAATAAATAAATTGATAGATCTAAAATGGATCTTATAACAAAAGAAATATTAATGGTAAGCCCACATAAATCTAAGCAAATGAAAACATACAATTATTAACTTCAGGAAAATCAAACACCATACATGAAATAAACAATGATTGTACACTATCTGGCCCAGCCCTTGTTTCAGTTGTAAATTTCTGTGTGCCCACTTGTTGGAATGAGCACTTGTTGTGTGTAAGCAATGAATCATGGGAATCTACTCCCGAAACCAAGAGCACATGGTATACACTGTGTGTTAGCTAACTTGATGGTAAATTATATTTAGGGGAAAAAAAGTAGTCAGAGAAGTTGTTACTATTCTCTTTCGGTTAGAAGAATATTGTTTTCCAAACTTACATATTTAAATACTTAACTATTGATAATGATAATGAATGATAGTGATAGTGAAGAATGATAATAAAATTTCTATTTTTCATTGTCCCTTGATTTATGATGGAAGAAAATAAAGTTGTGTGTTCAGTATTTGGAGAGAAACAGTAAAAATGTAAGCAAAGCAAAAGTAATAAAAGAAAGTTTAAAAAGACCTGTAAATGAGGAACAAACATTTCTGAAAATAATGGGCATTTTGGACATAAAACTATATTGTTTGAAATTTTAAAAAATAAAAAAATAAAGCTAATTTCTGTGTGCCCAGAGGAAATCAGACTAGGTAAACAACCCCTTCCATGGACAGTACAACCACGTTGAAGGAAAGAAGAAACATAGATGGGGGAGGGATCCTTATAGAAGAGAAAACACTTTGTAATAAATTCTGGATACACTAATAAGATGGAGAGGGCCAGATTTCACATTAAAGTATATCTTTGAAAGCTACATATTCATTGACAATGGCCTTGGAAATGAGAAATGGAATAAAGAGCAGTATCAGCCAAAGAGTAGGGGGAAGGGCTGGGAGCGAGGACAGAAAGAAAGTGATGTGTTAGTCAGCTTGGGCCATAATAGGACCACAGACTGGGTGGCTTAAACAACAGAAATTCATTCTCTCACAGCTTTTGAGACTGGAAACTCTAAGACTGAGGCTCTATCAAGTTTAGTTTCTGGTGAGAACTCTCTTCCTGCCTTCTTGCTCTGTGCTCAAATGGCCTCTTTTCTGTGCACATGCAGGGAGAGAGGGAGGGGGGAGTAGAAAGAGGGGGAGGAAAGAGAGAGACAGAGAGATTTCTTCCTCTTCTTCTCGGACCACCAATTCTATTGGATTAGCTCCCTACCCCTATGACCTCTTTTAAACTTAATTACCTCCCAAAGGCCCTATTTGCAAATATAGTCACTTGGGGATTAGAGTTTCAACATACAAATTTCGAGGGACATACTTCAGTCCATAACAGTGACCCATAAAGCATCGCCTGCTACCTGAAACCAGCTCAGTTTCAGTTCAGTGCAGCCTGTTAGGAGTGGTTCTAAACCAGGCACAGCCGAAGTACAGACTTGTTGACCAAATACTGTCATTTCACACCTAGAACAGCCTGTTAATAACATTGGGTCTGTGTCAGGAATCAGGACATCCAATGCCACAGTGCTTGTTGAGACTTTCCAACGCATCCAGTTAAATCAAGGCAAAACAAAGGGAAAATACACTTGCTCTGCTTCCAGGACAGTAGGCCATGGCCATGTGAGACTGTAGGGACCATCCTCACCTGGTCAAAGATATCTTGCTCTCCCATCTCACATGAAATAATGCTATAAGCCCTAATTTCCAGCAAACAAGATAGTTGTGATAGAAGCTGTTGATTGCACTCAAGGCATCAGAAACATGTGGGATTGCCAACAGTCTCTGAACCACGCTGGTGTGGCAAGTGGGTTAGGGCATTGCGTATTCGGCAGTATTGGGGCATGTAGATGAAAATGCCAAATTATTGAAGGGTCTGAGACAACACCTCAATTTCTCTTAATTATTTTTACAATTAAATGTGTTTTCTTTTCATTTTTTTTTACGTTTTTATTTATTAATTTTGAGAGAGAAAGAGACAGTGTGAGCTGGGGAGAGGCAGAGAGAGAGGGAGAGAGAAAATCCCAAGCAGGCTCCATGCTGTCAGCACAGAGCCCGGCACAGGGATAGAACTTAAGAATCATGAGATCATGACCTGAGCCGAAACCAGGAGTCAGATGCTTAACTGACTGAGCCACCTAGGCGCCCCATCATTTTTTACATTATGTAAATAATATACACTCAAAACACATTTTTAATTTATAAAAAAGTTTTTAACATCAATTAAAAATTTTTAAACTCACAAAATTAAAAGGGAGAAAGTAAAAATTTGTTATTTGCATATAAACATCATTAACTTTTTAGTAACCATCTTTTCATTATCTGTATATGAATGCACACACATACATAAAATTGTACATACGTGGAATACATACTTCTTCTCTGTAAATGCCTTTTATAAATATAGTCTTCATACTTTTTGCTTGTATGCACCCACTGCATCAACAAATGTTAGTAATTGGTGTAATCCCTGCATACCTTTCTTGGAACTGGTTTATCTATAGATAAATATTTTGGTCATTGTATTATAAACGTAGGTTCATATTACACACCTTTCTCCGAAACTTGGTTTTATCACTTAGGAATACAACACTGTGATGATTAATTTTGTGTGTCAACTAGGCTGGGCTACAGGCTGCACAGATAACTCGTCAAACATTATTCAGGGTGTTTCTGGTGTTTTTAGATGAGATTAACATTAAATGGGTAAAGCAGATTATCCTACTTAATGTGGGTGGGCCTCATCCAATCAGATGAAGGCCTAAATAGAATTAAAGATCAGCCTCCCTAAGCAGGAGAGAAGTCTCCAGTTGAGTGCCTTCAGACTTCATCTGCACCATTGGCTTCCTGGGTCTCTAGCCTACAGCCCACACTGTTGATTAGTGCTCGCAAGTCTCCACAATAGTAAATCTCTTTCTCTATGTATGTACATCCTATTAGTTTCTGTTTCTCTGGAGACCCCTGACTAATGCAATTGTTTTAAACATCAAGTTACCTTATGACCCAGAGTGATCCACTTTTAGGTATATACCCAAGAAAAAGGAAAATACATGTCCACACAAAAACTCGTACACACGTTTTTACAGCAGCATTATTGATAATAGCCAAAAAGTGGAACTCACTCAAATTTCCGTCAGTAGATGAATAGATAAATAAAATGTGACATATCCATTCAATGCAAAAGAAGGAAGAAAGTATTGATACATACTACCAGTGGATGGTCCTTGAAAATATTATGCCAAGTAAAAGAAGCCAGACACACAAAGGACCACATGTTGTATGATTTAGTTTATGTGGAATGTCCAGAATAAGCAAATCTGTAGTGACATAAAGTAGATTAGTAGCTGCCTAGAGTTAGAGGCATGGGAGTGATTTGGGTGGTGGTTAAATAAGTACAGGGTTTCTCATTGGGTTGATGAAAATATTTCAATTTAAATAGTGATGACAATTTTATAACTTCACGAATGTACTAAAAAAACACAATTCACACATCATGTCACTCAAAACAGTTATCACCCCATTTGTGATATTCCCACCAAAGATGCAAGACCTGTATCTTTGATGTATGAGGAAACGTCAGACAACCCAAATTGAGGACATTCCATGATATAGCTCATCTGTACTCTTCAAAAATGTTAAGATCAAGAGAGACAATGAAAGACTGAGGAAGTGTCACAGATTGGAGAAGATTAAAGAGACATGACAGGTAAATGCAATATGGATCCTAAGTTGGGTTGATTCTGGATGGTATCCTAGAAATCTTTTTCCTTTTTCCTATAAAGAGCATCAGTGGTACAGATGGTTGCAGAATAAATAATAACAATAGCAATGTTCATTTCCTAACTTTGCTACTTGTAAGAGAATGTCCCCATTTTTACAAAACACATAGTGAAATAGTTAGGCAAAAAGAAGAATCATGAAAAATTATCTATATCTACCCAGAGAAAGAAAGAGAGAAAAAAACAATGTGGTAAAAAATTAACTGGGGAATCTGAGTGAAGGGAAATATAGGAATTCTTTGTATGACTTTGCAACTTTCCAGAAAGTCTGTAAATATTTCCAAAGGAAAAAAAAGGGAAAAAAAGAATACATCATAACACTCTCTTCTGGCCACTAGTATAGTGTAACTCATGTTTTCATGGGCTGCATGATATCCTTTATTTGGAGGAACAGAGTTATTTGAGCATTCTCCAATCATGGGCATTGGTCTTGTGTCTAATTTTTGGCACAATTTTTTGTACATTAATCATTACATGTTGGTGCTTTTATATCCATAAGGTAGAGTCTTAGCAGTAAGACTGCTGGGAAGAAAGTTATGTCATATTTTTTAGCTTAGTACTTGTTGCTAGATTTGTTTTCTCAAAAGTCTGCACAATTCATTTTCCACCAATAGTATATGAGATATTTTTCCTAATATATGTCAGTAATGGATGTAACTCTTGTTAATTTTTTATAATCACATTATCCTAATTTGCATTTCCCTAACTGCTAATGAATTTTTACAATTTGCCAGCCTCTTGATTTGTTTTCTTATGAATTGCCTATTCACATATCTTGCCCATTTTCCTACTTGTTCACTGTTTTTTTCCTAAATTTAAAAAGATTTTTTTAACAATCTTTCAGGGTGCATTGAAAATATCCACCCACCCCCCAATACACATCCATTTTCTCATTATCCTGTTGACTTCACTGATAGTATAATTTGCCATTTGGAAAATTATATGTAATCAAATACATCTGTCATTTCTAATATACTTTCCAGATTTATTGTCTTGACTTAAAAATTCTCCCCCATCCCAAGGGTAAAACATAGTTGCTTAAATTTGTTTTCATAATCTTTGATTTCATTATTTTTACATTTAGCATTTAATTTATCTGGAGTTTCTATTTGAATATAGAGTAAGGAAGGAGTTGATTTTCTTTTCTTTTCCTTTCTTTTTAAAGTTTATTTATTTATTTTGAGAGAGAGAGATAGGGAAAGAGAGAACACATGAGCAGGGGAGGGGCAGAGAGAGAGGGAGAGAGAATCCCAAGCAGGCTCAGTAAATTCAACACAGAGCCCAATGTAGGGCTCAATCCCACAAACCATGAGATTATGACCTGAGTCAAAATCAAGAGTCAAATGCTTAAGTGACTGAGCCACCAAGGCACCCCAAGGAAGAGTTCTTTTTTTTTTTTTTTTTTTTTTTTTTTTTGTCTTTGATGAGTGGCTAGTAGTTCCAGCAGCATATAATAAGTAAATCACAGAGAAACCATGAAGGACAGCATGGCATGGTGGTTAGAAACCAAACTGGGATCCCCACTCTGCCAAGTGCTAGCTGTATGACCTTGAGCAAATCATTGAACTTTTCTGTCCCTTACTTCCCTCCTTTGCAAAATGAAATAAATTGAACCTCTTTTATAGAGTTGTTATGACAATTACTCAGGCAATATAAGTGCTTAACACAGTTCCTATGAAATTTAGTACTGGTATTTTTCATCTGCAAAGCCTCTTACTCTACAAGCCTCAGTGTCTCAAATGCCCAATCCACCCCAGGGCAGGACTCGGCCAGGGAGACTAAAAGGACCTCCCCAGATTCTCACTTAGCCATCATTGCCCCTAGGGAACCCAGGATCTCCACCCATCAACTCTCTCCTTGCCCAAGGCTCTTGGCCCTAGTCCCCAGACTCTTATCCTGCCCAATGAGGCAAAATCCTGAGGAACCACGGCCTTTCCCAACTTGCTAACTCCAGCTCTGTTGCTGTTTGGCTTAGAAGAGGAAGTAGGTGCTTGGTGGGAGTGTGTGGGAAAGACTTTGGAGTCATCTTCCAAATTCACCCTTCTTTCTAAACTGCTTTAGCTCTTTCCTAGTTACAAAGGCCAATTGGCCAGGCAATGAGCAAGGTGGGTAAGTCACCTGAGGCCTTAACATTTGGCACCTATTGTGATAAAGCTATATGAGTGTATATGGGATGCATGTGCTCCCACACATGTCCTCTCTTGGGTACAATAAACCTTTGAACAGTCCGTGGAGACTGTCATGCCTTATGAAAAGATCAGTGTAGGAATGAGCCAAATATAGTCCTTATATGTATTTGTATGTTCATTAAAGTACAACAGTAATGCTGGGGGTGGGAGGCACAGCAGTCTCCTTTCTCCGACCTCATATTTCCAAGAAGAGGACCTCTGCTTCAAAAACAGTCCTGCCATTCACCCTCCACCTCCACAGAGGAGGCCATAAGTAACAGGGGAGGGAGGCTCCCATTGGTGCACAGCCTTCAGTGGGTAGAGAGAATTTGACAAATGACCTCAAGCATTGTAAATCTCTGTTTCCACCTTTTCTCCCTTATTTGGTGCCAGAAAGTCATCCTGGGTTCTTGTATCTGTTCTTTTTTTTTTTTTTTAATTTTTTTTTTAACGTTTATTTATTTTTGAGACAGAGAGAGACAGAGCATGAATGGGGGAGGGTCAGAGAGAGAGAGGGAGACACAGAATCTGAAACGGGCTCCAGGCTCTGAGCAGTCAGCACAGAGCCTGACGTGGGGCTCGAACTCACGGACCGCGAGATCATGACCTGAGCTGAAGTCGGATGCTTAACCGACTGAGCCACCCAGGCGCCTCATGTTCTGAAAGATCCTAACTTCTCTTCAAATATCTAGAGCAGGACAATGAGGATGAGGGAAGGGTGTTACTACTCTTAAAGCCACTTTGTCCATGCAGAGTTGGGGTATAAAATGAACAACAGAAAGGAAGAGAGCCAACAGCATCCACCTCTTGCCCATGTCTGGTCTTCCTACCAACAGTGCCCACTGGGCTGGAAAGACATCTTCTCTCACCATGCCTGGAGCCTGGCTGCTCTCATCTCTGACTGCACACTGGGATTACCTAACAAGTGCATTGGACTTTGACAAGTACATTTTTTAAGCCACTCAAGCATTGAATAAGCCTAGGTTTAACTAGCCTCCTGAGAGTCCAGTGCTCGAACAGCCCAGAATGGAATTCCTCTCTTCTAGCAAATGTCAAAAAAAAGGAGAAGGATTTCTTCCTATTCCCCTCCTGATACCCTGCTGCAGTTCCCATTTCTGTCACTTGGGCATATTGGGATCTGGCTACTGGGAGTTGTTGGCAGACACGTGGCTCATTGATCTTCTCTACATTTGATTCCTACTCACTGAGTTTGGACTTAAGCCTGAGAGATCCTGGCGAGGGTCAATAGATGCATCAGGCTACAGCAGCCCCCAGATGTACACACAATTCTACCTTCTTAACCACCCAAATAAACAATCCTTTGTGAGGTGCAAAGTATCCCGCCAGTGGTAACAACTAAAATGGGAGAGGGCTCCACCATGACACTACCCCTGCGTCAGTTCAACAACCTGGTTTCTCCTTGCATGAGGCTGCTTTGAAGCTGTAAGCTTTTGCTCACTACACAGGGCTCATTCGGCAGAACCAGCTCCAACCAGTCAGGTCGCTGTGCCCAGTAAGTCCCCCTGGGATGGCCCTTGGAAACCTGCCTAACTTTCATAAGTCTGTGTAAAGTTTTGCCCAAGGTGGTCTAGCTGTTGCTTTCCTCAGGTACCACTTCTGGGACACTGAAGTCTGTTTAATACACAGGGAATCCCCTTCCAACTGGGAGTGGCCTGCTGGTAGAGGAATTCTGAGAAACAGTAAGGAATACAAAGGAAAAAAACACTATAAAAGTACATTTGTCAGTGAGCATGACCTCATAGTTCTAAGAAGTCTAGATATTTCAAGCCTTGACTTTCCTTTCCCAGAGAGAGTGGGAGAAATATACCACCCCCAAATTCTATTTCCTGGATTTGGTGAACACATCCCACTCACTAGAGCATTTGTATAGCAGAAGTCACTTACTTTTAAACTCTTTATCTTTCTTCCTAGTAAGGCAGGGCACCATCTGTCAGTTTTCCTCCCCACATAAGTCTCTTGAAACCTTTCCATGAAAACTATGCAATGCAGAGGCTGACACTAGGACCCATCACCATGTGCTGCTTGAAGCCCAGAGCATGACCAGGAGTGATCCGGTCAAAAATGTTGTTAAGCACAGAGATTTTCAGAATATATTTTCTTGTTCAAATTAAACAATCAAGCACCCAGATGAGTTAAGCACTCTGCTAACCTCAGGCCCTTTCAGGATTTGGTGGCAAAATCAAATTGCCGAGGACACTAGAAGAGCTCCAGAATTGAACTCTATTACAAACCATGGTATTTAATTCACCAGCTTCAAATGAAAGCTTCCCTGCTATGGATGATTATGCCAGAAGTGAGAAGTTAAGGTGGAGAAGGAGTTAAGGAGGGCCTTCAGTAGGCAGGGCCAGGCAGTAGGCAGTAGGCAGGGCCCACAGAGGTCTGTGTATAGAATTTAAAAGGACACCAATCAGTTTGCATATGTGTTTTTCTGGATCTATGGTCAAATGCGTAGGTGCAAGGGAGGAGAGTTTCATATAACCATAGTTGTGCTTTTGTGAAGCAAGTTAAAAATGAGAGGGAGCAAGGGAATGAAAGTTATATGCAAGTGTAACTCCCTATACAAGTCATGAAGCTGGGTAGGAGCTTCAAGTGGAACGAAGACAAATGAGCCCAAAGGATAATCAGGATTGTGATAGGAAGAGAATCACCTAGAAAGATGGATCTTGTGGTCATAGAGTAAGATGCACAATATTGAGATTATAAACAATCTATAGCTTTTGGCATAACAACTCCATCATTATTAAATCTATTTTACATATGGGGAAATGGAGGCACAAAAAGGTTAAGTAACTTGCCAAAGGTTGCATAGATGGTAAGAGGCTGAGCTAGAATTTGAATGCAGGCAGTTTTTCTGGCTCCAGAACCCACACTTTTAACCACTACACTATGTTACCCCTTGGACAAAAAAAGAAATGAGTGATTCAAGGTTTTCAGG
The DNA here is from genome assembly GCF_046562875.1 of Panthera onca. Classification (NCBI taxonomy): domain Eukaryota; kingdom Metazoa; phylum Chordata; class Mammalia; order Carnivora; family Felidae; genus Panthera; species Panthera onca. The sequence continues at coordinate 82,136,596 of NC_138341.1, read as the reverse complement.
AACAATGCAGGAGGAAGGAAAGGAAAGGAAAGGAAAGGAAAGGAAAGGAAAGGAAAGGAAGATATCTTAGAACTTAAAAAAATATTCTCAAGCCAAAAATTGAGTAGACAATTTTCAGGAGTCACTGTTATAGCTGCTGTTGAGATATTGGGCATGTGAGCTACCAATGGTGCTGAGGAAAATCAAATAAAAGAAACAGGTCAAAAAATGGGACCCAAATACAGAAGGGTGGAAGTCAGGAAGGGAAAGAAAAGACACCTGGAGGACAGGTCTAGGATAGTAGTCCTTGAAGGGGGAAAAAAAAAAAGAGCAGGAGAGAGAAAGACAACATATGGACAGTGGAGAATCATTTCCTTGAACTGGAAAAATATTTGAATATGTGCAATGAGAAGATTCAGTGAGTCACAGGGAAGGCTGCTTAGAAAAGATACATGTACAAGCATATCCTGGTAAAACACCTGAATACCATGGACAAAAACAACATCTTACAGGATTCCAGACAGAAAAATCAAATTGCTTAAGTAGGGGGGAAAAAGGTAAACTGGCATGAGGTCTTTTATTTCTTTTTCTTGCCTGATTGCTCTGGCTAGAACTTCCAGGACCATGTTGAATAAAAGTGTCAAAAGTGGGCATTCTTGTCTTGTTCCTGATTTTAGGAGAAAAACTTACAATCTTTCACCATTGAGTAAAGGTTAGCTGTGGGTTTTTTATAAATGCCCTGTATCATGTTAAGGTAGTTCCCTTCTATTGCTAGTTTGTTAAGCATTTTTATCATAAAAGGGTGTTGGAATCTGTCCAATTATTTTTCTGCATCAATTGAGATGATCATGTGTTTTTTCTCCCTTTATTCTATTAATGTGATGTACTACATTGATTAATTTTCATATGTTTAAAAAAATTTTTTTAGTGTTTATTTTTGAGCAATATAGACAGAGTGCAAGGGGTGGGAGGGCAGAGAGAGGGAGACACAGAATCCAAAGTAAGCTCCAGGCTCTGAGCTGTCAGCACAGAGCCTGATGCAGGGCTCGAACTCACAAACCATGAGATCATGACCTGAGCCGAAGAAGTCATATGCTTAACCAACTGAGCCACCCAGGTGCCTCGATTAATTTTCATATGTTGAACCACTTGTGTTCCTAGATAAATCCCATTTTATCATGATCTATAATCCTTTTAATTTGCTGCTGGATTTGGTATGCTAGTATTTTGTTGAGGATGTTCACATCTATATTTACAATGAACATTGGCCTGGAGGCTTTTTTCTTATAATTTATATGTATTTATTTGGGTTTTTGTATCAGAGTAACAGTGGCCTCATAGAATGCATTAAAAACTTTTCCCTAGTCTTCCATTTTTTGGAATAGTTTAATAAAGGTTGATGTTAATTCCTCCTTAAATGATTTGTAGAATTTACCAAAGAAGACTTCTGGTCCTGGTCTTTTCTTTGTTGGGAGATTTTGATTACTGATTAAATCTCTTTATTTTATGTCTGTTTAGATTTTCTGTTTCTTCTTGAGCCAGTGTTGGTGGCTTGTGTGTATCTAGGAATTTGTCCATTTTGTCTAAACTATTTAATTTTTGACATACAATTGTTCATTGTACACTCTTATAATCCTTTTATTTCTATAAGGGCTGGAGTAATGTATCTACTACTTTCATTTCTGATTTTAGCAATTTGAGTCTGCTCTCTTTTCTTGGTCAGTTCAGTTAAAGAATTGTCAGTTTTGTTGATCTTTCCAAAAACCAACTTTAGATTTCATTGATTCTCCCTATTGTTTTTCTATTTATCTACACTATTTTTTTCCTTCTGCCAGCTTTGGGTTTGGATTGCTCTTCTCTTCCTACTTCCTTAAGGTGTAAAGTTAGGTAATTGATTTGGGATCTTTTTTTTTTATTTAGGTATTTGTAACTATAAGTTGTAGCTGGGGAAGACATTTTACATAATTTCAATATTCATGAATTTAGTGAAACTCATTTTATGGCTTAACGTATGGTCTATCTTGGAGCATGTTCCATATACCCTGGAGAAGAATGTGTATGCTGCTGTTCTTGGGTGGAGTGTTCTGTTTATGTTCATTAGGTCTAGTTTAATAGTGTTAAGTCCTTTGTTCCCTTACTGATCTTCTATTTAGTTGTTCCATCCATTATCAAAAGTGTACTATTAAAAACTCCAACTATATTGTAAAACTACTCTTCCCTTCAATTCCATCAGTTTTTGTTGCATATGTTGTGGGACCCTCTTTTTAGGTTTGTGCGTGTTTATAATGGTTAAACCTCAATGAATTGACTCTTTTTATCAATATAGTATGTCATTCTTAACACAACTTCTTTCTTTTTCTGTTCTGTCCATGCAGGGAGATAATGGATTAAGCCTCTTATTTCTTCCTTCTGGACAAGTTAAAGAGATGAGGACCTTCTCAGATGGATTTTTATCAACTAAACAGTGAGGAAGGGGCTTCTGCTGGTATCTCACAGAGCTCTACCCTTGACGTTCCCCTAAGCAAATTTGTTTCAGGGTCTGCCTCAAAACCAAAAGAACGTATGTATTCCTCAAACATGCAGATGACACAAAATGATAGCTAATTTAGTGGATGACAGGCTCAGAAGAAGGAAAAATTTTTATAAGTTAGGATTATGGGCCTAACCTAACAACACGGAATTTACCAAATCCTACATTAAAGACCACCCGGGGAAACATAAAAACCTCACTATTGTGTCCATATTAAGAGTTACAAGGTGTCGGTGCCGTTAATTCTATCGTCTTTCTCTGGCACATACATCTAACACAAATTCAAAATAAGACATAACGTACATGCATAAAAAAATTTATCATCTGAATAATCATTAAATGATTTTACTATGAAATAGGCCTGCATACAGTTAGATGTTAGAAGGGCAGTTATTTTTTTTTCTCTCCCTTTCTTTATGTACAGGATAGGACAGGCCATCTTGAAGGTAGCTGGAGGAAAAAAGCCTTGGGGATTTTGTCTGACCCAACCTCAGAGGCAACCCACAGAACAAGCACAGGCTGCATTCGTTTCAATGAAAGCAAGCACAAGTTGCATTATGAAAACATTATTCAGATGGAGGGAAAAAAGAATTGTGGGGCCCTTCACTGATTGGAACATGTCTGGGGTGCCATGTCTGAACATCAGCAGGCCCAGGGCAGTCCAGAATGCCCAGCCAGGCACAACCTTGCCTGAAACGATGGGGCTGCCATCGGGCAGGAGTGCTGCCTTCTCTAGATGTTGTGCTCTCTGGGCGTGCCATGGTCCTCAGCACATCCACGCCAGCTCATTCTCACCATGAGGCCCTACCCCACCTGCCACCGGCCTCTGGGGACATGTCAGTTTGTGCTATTCTACAGCATCCAGGCTGATCCTGTTTTATTTAGGTCTCTCAACAGATAGGATCACAACTGGACTACCTGATTTTGGTATAAAGGAGAAAGTTCCGAGAGCGAAGTTTCACTCAAAGAAAGTAATTTTGGGCCTTACTCCTCTGCTCAGTGCATTAAAAATAAATACCCTTCTTCAGAAAAGAAAACACATGAAAAATATTAAGCTCCAAGTAGTGAATATATTTTCAAGAAAGGAAAGGAAAACTGGAAGCTACCACCTGCTTACTGGTCTCAAATCAACTGAACTTTGCTCGCTTGCTGGAGAGGACAGGTTGGATCGAAGAAGGAAAATGTTGTCCAATGGCCAACAGCAGCGAGGATTTCAGAAGGACCCTCTTCTGTCAGGATGCTTTAGGAATAAAGGAACAGAAATCCCAGTTAGAATTGGTTTAAACTTGATGACAGTCGTCAGGTCTCCTGCCTCTGCAGCCAGTGGCCAGGCAGCCCCATGCTGGCTGACCCTGAAGCCCTGGCCCCTTCCCTAGGATCCCCCTGCTGCTCTCCCCTGTGTGCTGGCTTCATCCTGTGGCCACAGTCTCTCAACCTGCTGCTGACTTTGGAGGAACAGAAAGCAGTTGTCTATTCCTGCAGCTCTTGCTCAAAAGACACCTTTTTCAGAAATTTCCGGGACACTTGCCCACCAGTCTCCTTGTCAGAGTGAGCCATATACCCCTTCCTGATCATCTACCTGCAGGCAGATGGGGCACCTTCACCCCATCAAGCCCTAGCCAGAAGTGGGTGGGAGGTGCGGGGTCACAAACCTAAACCAGATCTGTTCAGTTTAGAAGGAGACAGGGCAGGTAACCAGAAATGTTTCCTCAGATCTGTTATACCATGGAAATTTATGGACATCCTTCCATATTAAAAGTTCTATGTATGTGGACTGCAGAAAAATGTAGAAAACAGAAATGTATGAAAAAGAAAACAAACATCCCACAACAGAGAAAACAGCTTTGTAAATATGCATCCTTATAATTCTGTAGATTTTATACAGACATATTTGTTATGCTTTAGAAAATTTGAAACAACCTGTACATGATGTTAATACCCTGCGCTATTCAATAAATAATACAGGGAGCATTAAAAGTCTTTTAAGCTTTAATAAAGGTAGAAGTATTAATCTACAAATTTACAAAATAGCGTCATTCATTTAACTTTCTTTTGTACTTATTTAGTGTTTTGAACTCAGAGTAAAAATTTTAACTTTTTTGTTTCATTATCTCTGACTGAACATGGCAAATGTTGACTAACACAAAAATCAAAATATTAAATATTTATTATTCTAAATTCATGAGTGCTTAAAGCTGTTAAATATTTTTTTAATCCGTTTTATTGATTTTGTAGTATTCCACCATAATTTATTTAACTAGTATCATACTGCCAGATGTTTAGGTTCCCCCCCTTCCCCATACACTATGATTTAATGTTCTGGGCAAAGTGGTTTAATTATAACTCAATATAAATTCTAAATGATGTGTGTCCCTGAAGACCTCAGCTCTGAATCCTCCTCTTGGCTCCTTACTTCCCTTCCCCCATCAGCCAGGATTGTGCATTGTCATTTTAAAAAGCCAACTGAAGATATTTCCTAAGAACAGCACGCTATGTAGGCTGCATGTGGTAATATGTTCGAGAGAAGCCTAGGGAAACAGCCAACCTCCTCTGATGACGAATTTGCATTTTGAAATAAGATTTGTCTAAACTATTCTTAAATGTAGTCCACATCCTCCCATGAAATGGAAATGTAAATCTATAGTTTCCCTGAGGTTTTCTTTTTGTTATCAAATACAAGGCACAAGAACATGATAGTAATTATTTTTCAAAGCCAAATATTTTCTTGCAATTGAAATCCACCACGTAAAAATTGTTTGAAGTCATGGGGAACTTGTCACAATGTGTGATTAGACTATGACTGTATTGTTGAATCTGTATGATCATAGATATTTACATTGTCATGTATCAACACTAAATGTCACATTTTGGTCAGGTTTTCTTTCTTAGCCCTTTGAAACACATTTCGGTCTTAACTGTTCCTAAAACGCTTTTAAGAGTTACCAAAGGATGTAGTAACAGGATTAAATACAATCAAAACAATAAGAATATGGAAAGAGGAAGGAAGTAAATATGCTAATCACAGAGACCCATATCTTTACTAAGAAAGAGTATCGAGTTTGACTCAGAGTTTTCTTGAGCAAAAAGGGGAACAATCACATGGCTCTGCTCTGATCAGAAAGGGTAAAGCACCCCTGTTCTCACCACCCCCCATTTCACACAAACTCAGAAAGACACTTGTTCTGTGGAGTGTTTTGGACAACAAGTATCACAAGAGATGATTTTTTCCAGCAGCATTGTGTAACAAATAGAGAAGTAAATTTCTTATGTGTGCTTCTGGTAAATCTCCTTAGTAAAGATTCCAGAATAAATACTGTGGGGTAAAGTTTGGTTTAGATGAAGTTGAACACATTGGTTCCTATGAAGCTTCCCTTTTCAGACCCTTTAATGTGCAATTGTGCATTTGGTTAATCATGGAACTTCTTTTGTGTGTGAGGACCTGCTGACATCTGGAAGGGCTAGTATTTCATACAACAGTGTTTAGGAAACACTACTTTAGATGATCTTCCTTAAAATTGTTTTTACTCAGCCTGGATTTGGAGCAGAAGTTGCATAGCTGACAGGTTGAGATTCTATTCTCGGGAAAATCCAATGTTCTGCTTTTCCATGTGGTAGGCTGATGGCAGAGAGGGGGATGAAGAGAAGTGATAAGCGAACAGATGAGCTGGCAATCTTTTGTGAAGTTTGTGAAGGCTTATTGCTCACCAGACTTATTGCCCTGAAGAGAATTGAGTACCAGTGGACAGGACATGGATTTTCCTTGAAACATGTTTAGATTCATTTTGCTACTTGGAAAAGTACTCAGTTGTAAGATTTCAAGCCCCAGAGCTTGTAAACACTAGGATGCCTAAGCTTTATTACTGAAACATGTTGTACAATAAAAAATTCTACAAGTGGGAATCCTGAAATGGTTTTCTTCCTAAAGGACAGAAGAATTTTTATTCCTGTAGTCAGACTGATCAACCTTCCCATAATCCCCTCAAATTTATATATAACACTATTTGTAAATATATGTTTCATTTGGATGTTCATTTACAGGATATTATGTCTGAGTAATTTTAGCAAACACTAATTTAAGTACTTAAAAGAAGGGTGAGTTAGAAGGTTTCATTTTAAGAGGGTAGACAACATCTGTTTTTCTCCACTTACTACCATTGACTAACAACAATATTAACAAAAGACATGAATAAAGAGAGGGGTATTCAGATTTTCACATACTTCTACAAGAAAAGGAAATGAGAGCATGCATGCTGAGAGAAGTCCAGGGGAGGAAGCCATAGACAAATCTATATGCAAAAGAAGTCCACAGGGGGCCAGGGAAGAGACCTTCCTGGAGAAATTCAGGGGATTCAGACCCAGAGATGCGAAGGTTCTGAGGGCCTGGCAAAGAAGCCAGAGAGTTTCTAAAAAAATGTACCTGGTTGTGTGGGAACAGGCTAATGGTTTAGGAATCCTAGCATTTTGGAGATTCCCAGCTAAAGAGCTGTCCATCCAGCCATGTACCCAGAGCTCCCATAAGCTTTCCTATTCAGACTTAATGAAGAAACAAACCTACTTACACAACAGCACAGGAAACTTATGTTCACCACCTATAAGCAATCTAGTCCTAGGAAAATTTAGAACCATCAGACATATGTGGACACCAGGAATGTAAAAAGTAAACAAGCAAAAAGTTGAACTTACAAAATCAAGAAACCTGTTAAAAGATTCTAATTTGTATCACCGTGGAGAAGATACTACATCCATAAAACAAAAGGATGCTATGGAAAAGAAAATCTGTGAAGAGTTCAGATTATATATATATATATATATATATATATATATATATATATATATATAATGTTTTATAAAATATATATATAAAATGCTTTATGCATATTATCAAAGAAATTTTTACTTTAAACTCAAAATAAGTTCTTCCATGTTATGCCTTAGAATTATTGTTTTATCTTTATCCATAGAACAATCATCTGGAATTGATTTTGTATGTGTGAGGAATAGGTATTTTTTCACATATCACTATAAAAGTGATCCAGTTGCCTTTACTGAAGAGAACTCTTTTTTCCCAGTACTCTGGACTTTTGTCATAAATATAAGTATCCATATATGTGTGAGTTTATTTCTGAACTTTATTTTACTTGTTTGGTTTATTTGCCTATTCTTATATCAATACCACACTGTCATTTTACAGTAAGTCTTTTTTTTTTCTTTTTTAATGTTTATTTCTTGAGAGAGACAGAGCGTGAGCAAGGGAGGGGCAGAGAGAAAAGGGGAGACACAGAATCCAAAGCAGGCTCCAGGCTCTCAGCTGTTGGCATAGAGCCCAACGTAGGGCTGGAACTCACTGACCCCAAGATCATGACCTGAGCCAAAGTTGGACGCTTGACCGACTGAGCCACCCAGGTGCCCCATACAGTATGTCTTGATATCTGGAGTGGAAATACTTCAACTTTTCTTCTTCTATCATTATCTTAGATATATCTACCATTTGCATTTTGGTACACATCAGTTTATTACTTTCATCAAAAAAAAAAGAGAGAGAGAGAGAGAGAGAAAAGAATAGGAAAGAGGGAAGGGAAGGGAAGGGAAGGGAAGGGAAGGGAAGGGAAGGGAAGGGAAGGGAAGGGAAAGACCTGATGGGATTTTGATCAAGACTATTAAATCCACATAGCAATTTGGGGTGAACTGACATCTTTTTCATTCTTCCATCAATAAACATATCACTTTATTTGTTTGGTTCTTTTAATTCCTCATAAAGTCTTCTGTGTAGAGGACTTGCAGGTTTTTATTAGAATTATTCCTAGGACTTTGATTTTTTAAAAGCTATTGTAAATGTATATTACATTTTTTTTTTAGTTTTGAATTTTTGCTGAATAGAAATATAAGTGATCTCTAAAATCTTTGTATTTTGAAATAATTATAGATTCATGAAAAGTTGCAAAAATAGTACAGAAAGGTCCCATGTACCCTTCAAGTCAATTTCTCCCAATGGTAATACCTGGCCTAATTATAATACAATACAAGTGAGAAACACCCACAGACTCTACGCAGATGTCAGGGTTTTTCTTAATTTTTTAAATGTTTCATTATCTTAGAGAGAGGGAGAGAGGGAGAACGTGCCTGCACACGCGTGCACATGCACGCACAAGTGGGAGAGGGGCAGAGAGAATTGGACAAAGGATCCAAAGCGGGCTCTGCGCTCACAGCAATGAGCCCTATGTGGGGCTTAAACTCATGGACTGTGAGACCATGACGTGAACTGAAGTTGGATGTTCGACTGAGCCACCCAGGCGCCCCAGATGCAGTTTTATATGCACTTAATTGTGTAGTGTTTTTTTAGCTCTATAAATTTTATCACATGTGTAAGTTCATGTAACACCACCACAATCAAGATGTAAGGACTGTGCCATCAAGGCAAAGATGTCCCTCATGCTGCCTTTTATATTCATATCCATCCACTTCCCACATCCCTAAACACTGGCAACTACTGTTCTCTCATTTCTGTAATTTTGTCATTTCATAAATGTTAAATAAATGGAATTAAACAGTATGTGATCTTTTGAGATTGCCTTTTCACTCAGTATACCTTTGGGATCCATATAAATTGCTCCCTGAACATTCATACGTAAGGTTATCATTGATGTTAGGGCTTTGGTCTGCCCTTTTTATTTATTTTTTGTTTGTTTGGGTCTTCTGTTTCTTTTTTCTTGCCTACAAATGGGTTACATATTTTTAAAGTCTTTATCTTGACTTATTTATAGTGATTTTGACTAATATTACTTTGTATAGTTTTCCTAGTGGTTGTTCTGGTTTGTGGGAAGCTTTTTAACTACATATTCAATTTCTTTAGTAGGTATAAGACTATTCAGGTTGTTCTATTTCTTCCTGAGTTTTAGTTATTTTTGTCTTGCAAAAAATTGTTTCTTTTCATCTAAGTTGTCAAATTTACCATCATAGAGTTAGTTATAGAACACCTGTGTTAACACCTTCTCATGTCAGTAAGGTTTTTGTGCTATACTCTATTTCATGGTATGGGTAATTTGTGTTTTCTTTTTCTTTTTCTTTTCTTTTTTTTTTTTTTGCTTGATCAGTGTGGTTAGAAGTCTATCAATTTTATTGATTTTTTTCAATAAACCAGTTTCCGTTTCATTGATTTTTTTTCTATTCTTTTCCTGTTTTCAATTTTACAGATTTGTTTCTATCCTATTTTTTTTTTCCTTGTGCATTGTTTGGATATAATTCGCTCTTATTTTTCTAGTACATCTGAGTGGAAGAAACTTCATTCTTTTCAAATATAAGCATTACCAAAATACATTTTTTCCCTCTAAACATTGTTTAGCAACAACTGTTTATGATTAAAAACTCTCAGTAAGTCAGGAATAAAGAGAAACTAATTCAATGCGATGAAAAACATCTACAACCAAATCTATAGATACCATATTTGGTAAAAGGTTGAATATTTTCCAAGATTAAGGACAAAGCAAAAATGTTCACTTTACCACTAGTTATTCAATATATTACTCGAAGTTCTAACCACTGCAGTAAATCTATAAAAAGAAATGGCATAAAGATCTGAAAGGAAGAAATAAAACTGTCCTACTTGCAGATGAGACGGTTGTCTGCATAGAAATTTCAGATAATCTACACTATAACCTTCTAGAAGTTTCTAGAAGTATACAAAGGTTGAAGGATACAAGATAAACCATAAACATCAATCACATTTCCACGTACAAAAAGCAAGTATGTGGAAACCAAAATTAAAAACACAGTGCTTTAAACAACAATGAGATACTACTATGCACCTATTAGAATTGTTAATGTCCCAAACACTGACTGTCACAGACTACGAGTTTGGAGTTCTCTCTTGTCCAGCAAGAGCGGATGCAGAAAAGAAGATGAGAGAGGCTAATGTCAGGGAAGAGACAAGAGCCCCAAACAGGGGTTTTGTCTCCATATTTATTGAGCTCTCAAGATCTTATACATGTCGTAAACGTGAAGAAAATCAGATAGTAATCATTAACTTGTGTGTGTAAGAAGCAAAAGGTCTGGGGGGCAAGTGGAGTTGAAGTTGTGATCAAAGTATATTGGTGCCAGATGGAAAGTAGTTTTCTGCAGGTGATCTAACAAGTTACTTGTGATCCCACTGTAATATCTCACTAACCAATCCTGGGAGCTTTTGCCCTGTGGTGGTGGTGGCTTTCCACCCTAAGCTTTTTTCTTTTTCTTTTTTTTAACCTATTTATGTAAGTACAAGGAATTCTTGAATCCATTTCCCCACAACTGACAAGACCAAATGCTGATGAGGATGTGGAGCACCCGGAACTCTCATTCACTGCAGGTGGGAATGCAAAATTGTACAACCGCTTTGGAAAACAGTTTGGCAGGTTTTTTACAATGCGCAAATACTCTTACCATTCAATCCAGCTATCATGCTCCTTGGTATTTACTTAAATGAGTTGAAAACTTTATCTCCACACAAAACCCTGCATGCAAATGTTTATAGCAGCATTACTCATAATAGTCAAAAAATGGAAACTCAAATGTTCTTCAAAAAGTGAATAGCTAAACAAACTGTGGTACAGCTATACTATGTAGTATTATTCAGCAATAAAAAGAAAAGAGTTATCAAGCCACAGAAACACATGGACAAATCTCAAATTAATAAGCAAAAGAATCCGGTCTTAAAAGGCTATAATATTGTATGATTCCAACTCTATGAGATTCTGGAAAAGGTAAAACTATGGTGACAGTAAAAAGATCAGTGGTTCCAAGAAGTTTAGGGCACTGGGGTGACTCAAATTTTTTGCTGGTGTATGCATGGCTGTAAAAGCAACGGGAGTATTGGCCTTTCGGTTACAAATGAATTGTAACAAGTAGGCAAATTAACAAATATGGAAACTAGAAATAATGAAGATGGACTGTAATTTATTTTTTCTTTTGGCTTTTTAAAAGATTTTCTCTGTATTTGGCTTCTGACAGAGGTTTATAATGATGTGCCCAGGTGTATTTTTCTTCCTGTGTGGGGATTACAGAGCTTCCTTCCTCAGGTTGTCATTTAATGTCTTTTCATCAATTTGGAAATATCATTGCCTGCAATCTCTTCAAATACTGCTGCCCTATTCTCACTTTCCTCTTCTTCAGGAACTCCAGTCTCCACGTACGTTAGACTTCTACATTATGTCTGTCCCATATATCTCATATGTTCATTTCTGTATTTCCCATGCCTTTTCTCTGTAATTATGGATATTTTCTATTGACCCATCTTCCATACCACTAATCCTCTATTTTACTATATCTAACCTGCTATTAAACTCATCTGTGGAAGTTTTTATTTTTAGTATTTAAAAGATTTATTTTTATAAAACATAACAAAATTTAGCATCTTAACAATTTTTCATGTATTGTTTTTATTCAGGTATAGCTGACATACAAAGATATATTAGTTTCAGGTATACAACACAGTGATCCAACAATTCTACATGTCATGCTATGTTCACCACAATAAGTGTAGTTACTATTTGTTGCCATACAATCTTACTACAATATCATTGACTAGATTCCCTACACTGTACTTTTCATTCCTAACTTATTTTATAACTGTAAGTTTGTACCTTTAATCCCCTCTACCTCTTAACTCCCTCCCTTCCGGCAACTGCAAACTTCTCTGTATTTATAATTCTGGTTTTGCTTTTTTGGTTTGTTTTGCTTTTTAAATTCCACATATAAGCAAGATCATGTGTGTCTTTCTCTTATTTCACTTAGTATAATATTGTCCAGATACATCCATGTTGTCACAAATGGCAAGATCTCATTCTTTTTATGGTTGAGCAATATTCCATTGCATATATATACCACATCTTCTTTATCCATTCATTTATTAGTGGACACTTAGGCTGCTTCCATATTTTGGTTATTGTAAATAATGCTGTAAGCATAGGGCTGTACATATATTTTCAAATTATTTTTTTTGTTTTCAGTGGGTAAGTATTAACTAGTAGAATTACTGTTTGTTTGTTTTTTTAGTGTTTATTTTTGAGAGAGAGGGACAGAGGATCCAAAGCAGGCTTTGCACTGACAGCAGCATGCATGACGTGGGGCTCAAACTCACAAACTGAGAGATCATAACCTGAGCTGAAGTTGGACCTCAACCGACTGAGCCATCCAGGCGCACCCCCAGGAGTGGAATTACTGAATCACATGGTAAGTCTATTTGTAATTTTTTTTTTTAGGAATCTCCATACTTTTTTCCACAGTGGTTGTACCAATTTACATTCTTACCAACAGTGCATGAGGGCTCCCTTTTCTCTATCTTAACCATTTTTTTTAAATTTAAAGATTTTTTTTTTGAGAGAGAGATAGCACAAATGGGGGAGCAAAAGAGAGAGAGAGGGAGAGAGAGAATCCCAAGCAGGTTCAACACTGTCAGCATGGAGCCCAATGTGGGGCTTGACCCCACGAACTGTAAGATCATGACCTGAGCTGAAACCAAGCTAAGCCACCCAGGTGCCCCACCATCTTAGCCATTTTTGAGTGTACAGTTCAATAATGTAACATTCACAATGTTGTGCAACCAGTCTCCAGGACTCTTATCTTGCAAAACTGGAAGTCTATACCCACTAAACAGTAACTTCCCATTCCCTCATTCCCCCAGCTCCTGGCAACCACTATTCTACTTTCTGTCTCTGTGGACTTGACTACTTTAGGTACCTCATATAAGTGAAATCATGCAGTATGTCTTTTTTTTTGACTGACTTATTTCACTTAGCATAAAGTCCTAAAGATTCATCCATGTTGTAACATGTGCCAGAATTTCCTTCCATTTTAAGGTTAATTCCTTTCTGTGTTTATACATTTGTGTATCTCTTCATCCATCAATAGATACTAGGTTGCTTCTACCTTTTGACTATTGTGAATACTGCTGCTATGAACATGGGGTGTACATATACTTCTTTAAGACCTTGCTCTCAATTCTTTGGGTATATATTCAGAAATGGAATTCAGTAACAATTCAATTTTTATTCTTTGCAGGGAACTATCATACTTATACTTATGCCTCAGCAGGTGTATCATTTTATATTCCCACCAATAATGCACAAAAGTTCCAGTTTCTCCACATTCTTGACATTTATTATTTTGTTTTTATAGCTGTCCAAATGAGTGTGAAGTGATATCTCATTGAGGTTTGACTTCCATTTCCCTGATGAATAGTGATGTTGAGCAACTTTTCATGTGCTTCTTGGCCATTTGTATATCTTCTTTGGAGAAGTATCTATTCAGACCTTTTGTACACTTAAAAAAAATACCTATCTATCTATCCACTTATTTATTTATTTATTGAGAGAGAGAGAGAGAGAGAGAGAGAGAGAGAGAGACAGACAGAGGATCCCAAGCAGGCTCCACACTCAGCACAGAGCCCAACATAGGGCTTGATCCATGACCATGAGATCGTGACCTGAGCTGAAATCAAGAGTCAAGATGCTCAAGCAACTGAGCCACACAGGTGCCCCTTGTACACTTTTTAGTTGAGGTTTTGTTGTTGTTGTTATCGAGTTACTAAAGTTCCTTATATATTCTGGTTATTAACTCTTTATCAGATGCATGGTTTGCAAATATTTTCTCACGTTCTGTAGGTTGTTTTATTCATATTCATGGAATTTTTAACAGTAGTTTCTATTACTAAATTTCCATTTTATTCTATTTCATTAATTCCAGTTCCCTGCAGAAATTTTCAACCATTTCACCTATTTATTGAACATGAAAATTAAATAGTCTAGTGTAACTCCAATATTTGCCATCACCTGTGAGTTATTTCTGTAATTTTTTTCCAAGCTTATTTTTTGTTATTTCTTGAAGCAGCTGATAATTTTTTAGTGCATATTGGACATTATGTATAAAAATTTGGAGACATCATTTGAGATCCACTAATGTTATCTTCCTCCACATAGAATATAGTTTGCTTTCTGGCATACAGTTAGAGTAGAGACACATCATCTTATCCAGTTTGAAATTCGATTCACCAGTCAGGTTTTAGTCTTTTGGGAAGGGTGGTCTTTTTCTGGTTTGCGCTTCATCCTGTAGTGTGGCCTTTCCATGGTGCCAATGGAAGGAAGCCCAGGATATTTACCAGGGCCTCTCCTAATTAGTGATCCATTAACTGAACTGACTCCCCAGACTCATAAAACTGTCAAAAGTTCTGCTTAGTTTTCTAATTTTTTTAGATTCTTGTGCCTATGATGTTTGTGAATTAGCAAATGTCTGAGGGAAATATGGAACAAAATGTTGAGTTTATGTCAATGTAGCTTCTATTTTTCTGAGACCTTAGACTTTTAAGTTTGGCTGCATTGGTAGCCCTGATGTCTACATTTTGTTGCTATAGTTACTAAGGGGTTGCCAAAGGCTAAACTCAACTTCCCAGCCTCCCAGCAGCAACTTCTACTCTTGGACCTACACCACTTTCAAATTAGCAAATGCCTACAGAATCCTGGGCTTACCTGTATGCAACTCCTTCTCCATAGCATCATGGCCCCTTAAGTCCTAACTGCATTAATAGCTTTCCAATGCTTTCAAACTGTGTGTGTGTGTGTGTGTGTGTGTGTGTGTGTGTGTGTTTTATAGCATTTCTAGTTGTTCTCAGTGTTCTGGAACATGCTATTCCATCATTACCTGATGTCTTTACCTGTGCTTAGCAAAACAACATATGATTGCTAAAATGAAAAAAAAAATCAGTACACAGGCTGAAAGAAAAATTAAGCAGAAAGACAATGTTAAATACTTTAATTAAAAAGACAAAGAAAAAAAATGAGATAGTCAATCTACCAGATAGAACATCCAATTAATAGCAATTCCTGTGGTGTCAGAGTTAGTGAAAGTAGAAAACAAAATAATAGGAAAAAACATTCCAGAGCCAAACAAAGTCACCAGACTTCAGATTGAAAGGGACCACTAAATGGATAATTAAAATGAAAGAAGACTTGGGGCACCTGGGTGGCTCAGTGGGTTAAGCGTCTGACTTGGGCTCAGGTCATGATCTCACAGTTCGTGAGTTTGAGCCCTGTGTTAGGTTCTGTGCTGCCAGCTCAGAGCCTGGAGCCTGCTTCGGTTTCTGTGTCTTCCTCCCTCTCTGCCCCTCTCCTGCTCTCTCTCAAAAATAAACATTAAAAAATTTTTTTTTAATGAAAGAAGACTCATGAGTACAGTAGCCACCCTCCTTTATCTGCAGGAGATACGTTCCAAGACCCCCTGTGGATGCCTGAAACTGTGGATAGTACCAAACCCTGTAAATACTGTATTTTCTTATACATACATACCTATGATAAGTTTAACTAGGCACAGAAAGATTAACAGCAATAATAATCAAATTGAACAATGATAATTATATGTTGTAATGAGAGTGATGTGATGTGATGTCTCTTAAAATCTTATTGTACTGTACTCACTCTTCTTCTGGTGATAATGTGAGATAAAATATCTACGTGATAAAATGAAATGTCGTAAATGATGTAGGGGTTGTGATGTAGTATTAGGCTCCTTTGACCTTTTGGTGATAACTCAGAAGGAGGATCTTCTGCTTCTGCACAGCAGCTGACCCCAGGTAACTGAAATCATGGAGGTGAAATCGCAGATTTGTGGTGGTGGTGGTGATGGTGGTGGTGGTGGGGTGGGGGGTGGATCTATTGTATTCAGAACACCAACGATAATAGAAAAATCTGATTCATTCAGATGGGGAAAATTGTGAGCACCAAGAAATCAGAATCATACTGATACAAGTCCTAACATCAGCAACAATCAAATTATAGAAGACAATGGAACAATAACTTCTCAATTCGGAGGGAAATTTTTATTACTTTAGAATCCTATTCCCAGGCAAACTATCAATCAAATATGAGATGGAATGAATATAGACATTTTCAGAAAGACAAAAACCTAAAGTTTTCTTCCCATATACCCTTCCTGAGGAAGTTACTCAAGGATATGCTTCAAGAAAATAAGGAAGGAAAACAGAAAAAGGAAATGAAATCCAGAAAGCAGTTCGTATAACCCAGGTAGGAGGAGGGGCAGTGATCAGTGAAGTCCCAAAAGAGAATTGGTTAGCAGTCCTAGATAGCAACCAGTCCAGACTAGAGCAGGGAGACGTGATGGTCTACAAGGGATGTCTCTAAGACAAGTGGATTTCATTCTATAGGTGATACCAATGAAAACCTGGATGTTTTGGAGGATAAGATGAGGACTATTTTTTTTAAAGGTACTTCAGGATTCTAGAAAAAAAAATCTATTTAGGAAAGCCATAGTTGAAATATGAACCATGGTTTCAGCAATTAGAGGACAGAAGAAGATAATCCATTTGATCCAGATACCAGAAATATGCTGCTTTCAGTGGTATCAAGGTCATAACATTTGTAAAGAGTAAAAAGTAGTTTCTACAACCCCTTGACTAGGCAGAGAATAAGATTCCGAGTTGGAATAATGTAAATAATATATATCTATTTTCAAATTTCATGATCAACCCATAGACAAAGCATGGAATATCACACAGAGTAACAATTCGAATGTTATTTTGAGACTGTAAAAAAAATATGCAGATAAACTTCGAGAGGTAGAAGATAGGGAAAAGTGGCAAAGGACATGGCATGGGGCTAATGCCATCACCTTACTCCTTGAGGAACTGACACATACTGACTGAATTTGCTGCAACCAAAATATGTGATGTTTATGTAGTGTTTACTCTGATTGTGCTGCTGGTGGTTACATGGGTATGTAAGTTTGTCAGACTTCATCAAAATGTACACTTAAAATGTTTGCATTTCAGTGTATATAAATTATATCCAGATAAAGTTGATTTTTTTTTTAGAATTCACCATAAATTTAAATTTAAAATGTAAATGTAAATTTAAAATTAAAATTTAAAATTTAAAATTAAAATTTAAAATGTAGAAGAAAATATACAATTCTGAAAAGCTGGGAAGAGGACCAAGAAATGAGGGGTAAATTGGGCAAAGTCTTGTTTTTTTCTTAGCAAGGAATTGATATTTTAAAGTGGATAAATCAAGAAAAGAAAAGGCATTTTAACAAATTATAAAATCTCCACCATTAAAACATTGTGGGATTTGTACATGAATAGACAGACTAAGAGAACCAACCAGAAAATCCATTAATAGTCCCAATTACATATAAAAATGTAGCATATGATAAGATGAAGGGGTCATCTCAGGTCAGCAGGGATAAGCTGGGTTTTTAAATACGTGTTATGAGAGACCAAGACAACCATACAGAAAAAGATAAAAAGCAGATTTGTTCCTCACACTGCACATCAGAATAAATCCAGACAAATCAGGAAATAAAATGTTAAAGAAAAAAAAGTAAACTATACCAATACTAGAAGCATGGAGGAGCAAAGTACTCCATAGTCAGGGCAGGAGAAGCTTCTCCTGACTCAAAACCCAAAAGAAATAAGAGGAAAAATTGGCTGTTGATCACATAAAAATAAAATGTTTTACCCAGTTAGAAGAAAACTTAGGAAACAAAAGGGATAAATGAAAAAAAATATTTGCAACTTACCACATAAAAAATTATCTCTAATATATAAAGTCTCTAAAAATAATAAAGAATGGTCAATGGATAGAAGCAGACATCTCACTCACACACATACACACACATATTCAAATGGCTCTTAAACTCCTGAAAAATGTTTAACCTTCTTTAGAGGAAGAAGAATGTGTATTAACACTAAATTGAGACACAATTTCTAAGTTTAACTATCTACTCTGTTGGTGAGGTTGTCAACATTACTGGTGGGAATGCTAAATGGTAAACCCCTTCAAAAAGGGAAACTTGGCATTATTTAGAGAAATTACATATTCACTGATATTTTGACTCAGAAAACGCTTCTAGGAGGGGCGCCTGGGTGGCTCAGTCAGTTGGGCGTCTGACTTCAGCCCAGGTCATGATCCTGCGCTTGGTCGGTTTGAGCTCCCGTGTCGGGCTGTGCTGACAGCTCAGAGCCTGGAGCCTGCTTCAGATTCTATGTCTCCCTCTCTCTCTGCCCTCTCCTGCTTGCACTCTCTCTGTCTCCCAAAAATATTTAAATATTAAAAAAATTTTAAAAAAAGAAACGCTTCTAGGTATTTATTCCAAAGATACACTGGTGAAAATTCGAACGTGCATAAGGCTATTCACTGAAGCATTGTAGGGGCTGGATGAATGAACTATGGCACATGCATACAATGGGACACTAGGCAACCATCAATAGCAATGTGAAAGTGAGAGATTATCTTTGCTAGAACCAAGGTGGGATAGCAAAGGGGCAGGAGGGGGCTTTCTGGGATAACAGACATGTTCTAAAACTAGACTGTGGTGATGGCTACATTACTGTATAAATAGAGTGCAAAATATTTTCATTACGTGGCTATAGAGTGATCTCTGGGGTGATTAAATGAAAAAAGCAAGGTATAGAAATGTGAGGTGGGCACAGGGTAGACACAAATACCCAAATACATTAGATTATATATTTTTAAGTGGAAGGATAAACAAGAAACTAACCAAAATGGTTACTATAAAGGAAAGAAGGAAACTAAATGGAGGGAATTTTCTGAATACATTTTCTTTTGTAGATTTGACTTGGAAAAGGAATACTCTACATAATTATAAAACAAAATTAAAATATAAAAGCAATCCCCTACAATCCAAAGCAAAATATAAAATCAAGCTGGTGGCATAAATGCTCTCAGGCCAAATACAGAAACAAAACCTACCCCAAACAAACCTTAAATTGTTTTCATATTGTTGGTGATGGTGTTATTATTCTGAGTCTTTGCTGTATACATTGTAGCAAATGAATGATACTGTTGGTGAGGACTTGAGGATGGGAGAAGATATAGACAGTGAGATGGAGGAGATTAAAGAAATAATTTATTGTCCCGAATTTCAGTATAAATTAATGATGAATTTTCCCTCATTAAAAAAAAAAATTGTTTCCATTTAAAAGACCTAGAAAAATGCCCAACTTTGTAGTGATGAGCAACACCAACACCATACTGTGGTTACAAAATACCATGTCCCACTAAAGGAGTTCATATGTCCTGGAGAGATGAGGGGATACCAGGGCTAAGCTACAAAATGAGCAAAATGAGCCTGAAACTTACAATACCAGAAAGCAAAACCATCACAGACCAAATTAAGTCATGTATAAAACACCCAGGAACTAACTTAAAGAGTCATATACTGGCCAAAGCTGGAACCGTTTGAGCATTTAATAACCCTGACTAAAAGGTGCCAACCAATTACTATATATTAAATTTATATAGATCCTAATATAAATGTACTGTTAAAAATCACTGAGACAATCAGGGAAATTTGAATACTGAATGTTATTCGAAGACATTAAGAGACTTTGGTTAGTTTTTTAGGTGTGATAATGATTTAGGATACTGAAATATTTGTGAATCAAATGATACAATGCCTGAGGACCACTTCAAAATAATTCACAAGTGGAGAGAATAATTTAAAGAGATGGCTATACATGGATAATAGCTGAAGCAGGGTAATGGATACACAGGGGTCCATCTTTCTATTACTTTTGTGTATATTTAATTTTTTTCATAATAGAATAATTTTTAAGTATTATGTTAGCTTATCACTTATTTATACATGGCATAGTAGATATGAATTTAATCCACAACATTCAGGACAGTAAGTGACACATTAAAAAAAAAAAAATTCAGATCCAATCCTAAGCCCCCACTGGTTAAAATGTTAAGAAATTCAAGCTAAATCATTCTGGGGCTGGCTTCTTCACCAATATCTTTGGGACTTAGGTGTCACCTGAAAACAGAAAATAGGTCTCGAGTCTTCAGCCCATGGAGACATTCACTGTTCAAGCATGTGGAGTCTGTCACCTAGGGATCCTTGGCTCTGCCTACTGTGACCTCAGCTTTTCATGCTCATTTCCCACAACACTTCACCTCTTGAGAGGTCCTGTCACCTGATGGGAGTTGAACCAGTCTCCACTTGCAGAGCCCCCTTCCAAGCTTCTCCTTCCCCTGCTCTAGGAAGCTCACCTTCTCACCTTGGTTGCACCCTGTATTATCTTGCTCAGGCTGCCAAAACAAAAGACCACAGACTGGGTTGCTTAAAGAGAAATTTATCTTCTCATAGTTCTGGGCGTTGGAAGTCCAAGATGAAGTATGTTTTTGTTGCTCTTGAGTTTCTCCTTGGCGCGCAGATGGCCTTTTCTCCATGTGGGCACTCTTGGGATCTCTTCCTTTTCTTACGAGGATACAAATCCTACTGGATTAGGGCCCCGTCTTTATGACTTAATCTAACATTAATTACTTCTAGAAAGACCCAATCTCCAAATACAGTCACATTGGGGGTTAGGGGTTGAACATAGGAATTTTCCAGGGGACACAATTCAGTCTGTAACAACCCCCTCTAGCCCTTCAGGCATATCAATACATGCAAATAAGACACAAGGATGATGACAACAGATTCGGGTGTCAGTCTCTGATTCCTTCTTGCTAAGGAACTTTCCAATGAGGCTTAGTAAGTGCAGGCAAGTGATAGCCTCTGTCTCCTTTGGTCTTAACTCACTCCTCTGGGAGTTCTCTGTGCTTCTATCTGATCGTGGAATTACTGTGATCTGCATTTTTCAATGTCCTTAGTTTTTATTTATTTATTTATTTATTTAAATTTATTATTTTTTTAAATGTTTATTTATTTTTGAGACAGAGAGAGAGCATGAACAGGGTGGGGTCAGAAAGAGACGGAGACACAGAATCTGAAACAGGCTCCAGGCTCTGAGCTGTCAGCACAGAGCCCGATGCGGGGCTCGAACTCACAGACTGCGAGATCATGACCTGAGCCAAAGTCGGTCGCCCAACTGACTGAGCCACCCAGGCGCCCCCAATGTCCTTAGTTTTTAATATTTTTACTAACAATTTCAATAGAACAGGGTGGTACTCAAAGTGTGGTCCCACACAGCAGCATCAGCACTGCCTGGACATTTGTTAGAAATGCAAATTATCTGGCCACACCTCACCTTTTGAATCAGAGCCTCTGGGGATAAGGCCAAGCAATCCCTGTTTTAACCCCTGTCCCGCCCACCGGATGATCTGATACACACATGCTCAAGGTTTGGAAACAAGACTCTGGGTGTCTAAAGCATCCATACCTGGAAGGGGTGTGCAGCCTTGCTGGTCCTGTCTGTCTCACAAGGAGCCTGAGCCTCACTCCCTGCAGTGTGCCTCAGGGTCTCCATGCACTTTGGGAAGGCTGTCGTCTTTTTAATTCCTCATAATGAACTTCCTTTGGGAAACTGAGCTACAATTAGATCCACTTCCTTCACTTAAAAAAAAAAAAAAAGTTTATTTATTGTGAAAGAGAATGCAAGCAGGGGAGGGGCAGAGAGAGAGGGAGAGAGAATAACAAGCAGGCTCCACCCTGTCAGTGTGGGGCCCGATGCAGGCCTTGATCTCAAGACTGTGAAATCACAGCCTGAACTGATATCAAACATTGGGTGCTCAACCCACTAAGCCACCCAGGCACCCCTTCCTTCACTTTTTACACTAGTCTCTGTATGTAACACAGTGGTTTGTACAAAGCATGGTGCTTCATAAATATTTACTGAATGGATAAACTATTTAGAGCATAAAACTATAAGACATTTATTTCAAAGCAGATGCTTCAGTTTGATGTAGGTAAGAAATATGCTCTCAGATAGCTGAACTTGATTATCTCATGTTGGGGGAATATTGTTTAGGGGATTGGTCCTACAATGATAAGCCCTTACTTCTGGCAGATTCCAGGATGAGCACTCTCTTATGTTACATCCAATTCACAACAACCATGGCTTCAACATAAACAATGTGGTAGAAACACCTGCATCTGACTTGTCTAGAATGGCATCAAAGCATTAAGAGTATAAATTAAAACAAGAGGTTCAGTACAAGGGAGACTGACATGGACTCTTAGGAGACACCTACAGATCCTGAATTTGGGGGACAGAACAGAGTGACTCAGGAATGGAACACTCAGAAACTTGTCAGTCACTAGGTTACACATAAATATGCTGTGAGTACACCAAGTTATTGAGCTACCATTGTTTCTCAATTTCTCCCACATGGGTCCCATTCTTTTACGGACCGCACAATGGCAGGAACCAGCCTCTGGACATACACGTGGACCAGATTTTCCCCACAAGCATGAGGAATCCCTGACAGTTTCATTTCTCAGCAGGATGAGGTCCTAGTTGCGCCTGTCACATGAGTCAGAGGTTCCTGACTGAACATGTTTCCCAGCACAGGGCATTCTGTGTGTAACACCCACTTTCCTCAGGATAAGCAGCCATCCAGCTCTGCAGATCCTACTGCATGCAACTTCTGGTGGGGTATGTGAAAAATCTGTGCTCTCCCTCTGCCTATGAGCCTGGCTATGAGCTTGAGGAAATGAAGAAAACACCAAGCAAGGCAGGGAGACTTCAAATGTCAAAGCATGCGGAGTCAGTGTCGCAGGGAAGAATGAGATCTTCTTATGCATCACAAACTGCAAATTGGCCCCTTGATATTTGCAAATTATGTAGTCTGCCTTGAACTGTCTCACATTTGTTGTAATAAACCATGGAGCAAAAGTTTTATAAGTGAAAAAAAATAAGTTTCTAAAATCCAAGGCTTTTTTAAAAAAAGTTTATCTATTTATTTTGAGAGACAGAGAGAGAGAATGAGAGAGCGAGCATGAGTAGGAGAGGGACAGAAAAGAATCCCAAGCAGGCTCTGCACTGTCAGCCCAAAGCCTGATGCAGGGTTCAAGCTCATGAACTGTGAGATCATGACCTGAGCGAAAAACCAAGTCAGACACTTAACCGACTGAGCCACCCAGGTGCTCCCAAAATCCAGGCTTCTTGATAAAAATATAAATGCATGAAACTGACCACAACCCCCCATCCCAGGTAGCTAATTCTAGTGGAATTTTGTCTTATTTTTTAAATCAAAAGAAGGGGCATTGATATATTAAAAAACCCAGAGTTTGGAGATAAACAGACCGGTTTCTAATTCTTCCTCTTCCATTCATACTTTTTAGAATGACCAGTGGGTTATTTAACTTGCAGGAGCTTCAGTATCTTCTCCAGTAAAGCATACAACAGTATTTACCTCAAAAGATTCTTACCATGGTAAGGTATATAAAGGGTAAAGGCTATATAGCACTGCACCATTTAAAATAGTAGAAGCTAGCCACATGTAGCTATTCAGAACTTAAAATGTGGCTTGTCAGAACTGAGATGTGTTGTATGAAATATACACCAGATTTTCATGTCTTATTATGAAGAAAGAATGTAGGGGCACCCGGGTGTCTCACTTGGTTGAGCATCCAACTGACTCCTGATTTTGCCTAGGTCATGGCTGTGGGATCAAGCCCATCAGGCTCCGTGTGGAACTGGATCCTGCTTGAGCTTCTCTCTCTGCCCCTCCCCCACTGGTGCACATGTGTGTGCACACATACCTCTCTCTTAAAATAAACATTAAAAAAATGTAAACCATCCCTTTACTTAAAATATTGATTACATGTTGAAATTGTATTTTGGATTATATAGAATTAAATAAAATATATTAAAAGTTTATAAACATGCACAATCAGATATAGATCTTATACTAGAGACCAACAAAACAAAAATAGTTTGTGTTGCCAGGTTAACTTATTTTTGTGCACACCTTAAAAATTTCTGCTGCTACCCATCAATCACTAACAAGTGTCCCCAAAGTGTTGACTTCATGTGCTTTTTAGGTTGTTTTCTTGAAAGGCTGTTTACTGTATTTTCTATTTTTACTTTTAAGAGAGAGAGAGCGAGCGAGCATGAGTGGGGTAGACACAGAGAATCTTAAGCAGGCTCCACACACCAGCACGGAGCCCCATGAGGGTCTCCATCCCACGACACTGGGATCAGGATCTGAGCCCAAGAGAGGCACAACTGACTGAGCCACCCAGGAGCCCCCAAGTTGTTTAAAATCAGCAGTCGCACTCTTGGTGGCATCATAACGATCTCCATATTAGAGAACTAAAAACAAAAAAGCAACTTGATGCAGACACTGACAGCTATGATCCATAGCCCTCATAAACTCCAATAGCAAGTACCAATTTTCACTGTTTAATCTTTGAAGAATGTTACAAATTTGAATTTAAAATGGATCTCTTTTCTCTGTTTTATATATTGGCATTCCACTGTTTAGGTTAGGTTGAAAATCCAACATAGACCTGGGCCTGGGAACATACAATGATTTCTGACAGTCTAAAGGGTTGACTAAATGCAGAAAGCCCTCTGGGACCACACAGCCTGGTCTCAGGTCCAACAGAACTTGCCTATTTCCTGAGGTGGGAAAGTCTGCAGGATTCATGAGTGGGGGGTGTAGAGTTCACTGGGGAGACAGCCGCATTACTGGGAAAGAGAAATCAAACAGGGTGTGCCTTCCACAGTAGAAGCCCTGGAAAGGGAGCTCTGTGGGGCAGTGAACACATCCATGTGTCCTGGAGAATGTTCTTATCTATGCCATCACCTATCCCATTTCTGCTGCAGACAAGAGGAACTCTTAGGGTTGTTGCCTAAATATTTATTTGCTCAAAAAATCCATTCATGTTTACAAGGAGTGCCAAAACCATTTTGTTTGTGGGTTCAAGAATACTCTCAAATGGCTCACGGACTGTTAACCATTCTTGTATCTAGTCTCAAAACACCTCAAGTGATCTCCTCTACAACCCAATGAAAACAGCCTCAAGGGCATGGACTGGCCATCCATCCAAGGTGCCCATTTTGTTCTCCTGGACAATTGTGATTGTGCCTTTCATACTGGAGACAAATTCTCTCTAGGGGCTCAACCCACCTTTTTTGGCTCTACCACCTGGCACCTTGCAGAGCAACCTACCCTCCATTTGTTACCCCTCCAAATAAATTTAAGTCAAGAAGCAGGTACCCCAAGTCTTTTCTTCTACAGGTTAATATATGTAAAAGTCCTTACAACAGGCTCTGTTTTTAGCAAATACACACAATGTATTTGCTATCATTGTTGTTAACCAAAACTAGAATAGATTGATTAGTTCAACAATCTTTAGATGTTTCTATAATTACTTCTCCAAATTATTTTTTGTTACCTTTTCTTTAAACCAATCTTTATGGGAACTTTATGGAGCCCTTCCCACCCAGGACCCTCACCTGTGCCAAGGGTGCAACTTGTCCAGATACCATGGCAAGTGTATCTAACCAAATGCGACCTAACCACAATGGGACCATCATCTTCTCTCACTTCAGTTTTATTCATACAGTCCAAACTCACACCAACTCTTTTGGCAGCCACATTTTTTTTTAAGCTAAAAAAGTGTAAATCTTTTTCATATGCACCATTACTAAAGGCCCCGCTTTAACATCTAGAGTACACTAAGCACCATTTTCAAAGTTGGCCCTTTAGACAACTTCCCTCCATTTCACCAAAGGAGCACCATACCTCAAGACTGCTCAGCACCCAGTGGTTGCTCAACTACCAAGTTCCCAGAAGTTACTAGTGTCCAGACTTACTCAACGATGTACACTGCAAGGAAAGTTGAGCGACAATTAGACAGCTTTCCAGGAGGCAACACTGAGGAAATGTCCTCGATGCCAGGAAGATACAAATGAGCTGCCAACAGGACAAGATCCTTTTGAAATGTGACAGTTTTAAGTATTTTCCCAGGACAAAACAGGGATCTGGCCCAGCAAGACCAGCTTTTGTGTCCCTTCCTGAGCACACAAAGTTAGAGGGACAGGCTGAGTACCCTGATCCAGGCCTTGGACATAAGCAGAACACCTACCAGTCCCAACCATCCTGGGGGTTGGACACCTGCTGTGAGCAGGTAGGAGTGCTTCCCAAACAGTCCTCTGTTCCAAAACTTGTCCATCATGAACCTGATGTTTAGCATCAGGATCTTGTGGGGGAGGGGATCACTGCATTTCTAAGAGCTCAGACTGAAAGAAAACACATCTCAGCAGGAATCCATTTCTGAGCCCACTTGTCAGCTGCTTCCCCTGCAGGGTGGATGGTTAACTGTGCAGTTTTCATTTGAGGCTGGAACGCGGTTTGCTATCAGTGAGGTGGTTGGTTTTAAAGCTGAAGGGAAGGTACCAGTGACAAAGGTGAAGAACCAAGGATGCCAATAAAAAGAAACAAAGTACTGATATATGCTACAACATGGATGAATCTTAAAATATTCTGCAAAATCAAAGAAACCAGTCACAGAGGACACAAGTTGTAGGATTTCACTTATGTGAAATGTCCAGAAGATGCAAAGCCATACTGAGGAAAAGTAGATTAGTGGTTGCCTAAAGCTTCAGGGGGAGGTGGCGGTGGTGGGGTGACGAGGAGATAATGACAAGGACAATAAAAATGCTTAAGAATTGATTGTGGTAGTGATGTATGCACAAGTTTGGATAGGCTAAAGGCCACTGAACGTTATGGCTTTGTGAACTGTATCTCAATAAAGCTGTTAAAAAACAATCAAGGAATTATTTAATATCATTTATTGTGAAAAAAGTTATTTAATATTGGCTTCCAACGTTTGTAGTTGTGTCTGATGTCCAAATTGAAGGAAGGGATAAAATTGCCTTGCTCAAAAGCTCCACATCCTTCTGTGGGCATTTTGTGCTGGACCATCAAATTCAAATTTCCTATAACCAAGCAAACTGGGAAAGAGGACTTAGGAATGAAGGGTCCTACACTGTTATTACAGCTAGCCAGCTTGCAGCAACAGGGACTGGTGAATACTATAGTTATGTTAGGGTGCTGGGTGGCTTTGTGCCCAACAAGGCAGAACTCCACACCCTTCCTAGGACCTGTCTACACCAGCACACTTCCTCACAAGTCCCACAAGGCATACAAGCGCTGGCTTCCCTTTGGACTAACACCAGGGTTTTAATTTCGTTCGTTTAAACAAACGATCAGAAATTTGTGTGTGCCTGTTCAGCACCAGCAACATGTTTGGCAGTTTCTGAGGAGCAGAGAAGTTAGGATTTAATAAATGGTTAACCCTGAGAACCAACTTCAGCTCATATGCAGACTCTGTATGCAGACAGAAACAAAGAGTGAACAAAAGCAATGCCATGTTCAGCTATCAGGGTATAGGAGAGGCTATTGACTGTAAGCACAGGGAAGTTAAGCAAGGCAGAGGCAGAAGTGGGACAGATTTTGAAACCTGGATAGAATCTGATTAACATTCAGGTGAAAGGGAAAGTGGACCAGGTATGAGAACCTGTATCTGAGTATGTTATTTCTCCCAGAAGAAAATGCAGTAATGACTTTTCCCAACATTTAATTCCTTAACTGTTTTTTTTTTTTTTTTCAGTTTTACTTTTTTTTTTTTTTTTTTTAATTTTTTATGTTTATTTCTGAGACAGAGAGAGACGGAGCACGAATGGGGGAGGGGCAGAGAGAGAGGGACACACAGAATCCGAAGCAGGCTCCAGGCTCCGAGCTGTCAGCCCAGAGCCCGACACGGGGCTCGAACTCACAAACCGCGAGATCATGACCTGAGCCGAAGTTGGTCACTCAACCGACTGAGCCACCCAGGCGCCCCAGTTTTACTTTCTAATAACTACAGTTGACCCTTCAACATGTTTGAACTATGTGGGCCCATGTGTTTTCCTTATAGCTTTAATAACATTTTCTTTTCTCTAGCTTACTTTAAGAATGCAGTATGTAACACATACACAATGTGTTGACTGTTTACGTTATCAGTAAGGCTTCCAGTCAATCAACAGTAGGCTACTGGTAGTTAGCCTGCTACCGGGGAGTTGGAAGTTATACTGAGTTTTGATGGCACAAGGGGTTGGTGACCCTAGTCCCATGTTGTTTAAGGGTGAACTGTACTCTGAAAGTAAAGCACAGTATCTGTTGTTGTTGAAGTCACAGATGGAAAAGAAGGCAGCAATTTTACTGCACCCTTGAATGTCTTGAATGTGATGCCAAAACACAGAGCTGGTATCAGTTAGAGGGGCTGTTTTCATCTTGGTTGCTTGTTTAAGAAGATCCACACCAGTGGAGGACAAAGTAGGAACAGGAAGAATGAATGATGGTACCAAGACAACTAGCCCTCCATGAGATTTTTATTCCTTAATCATCCACCAGCTGTAACAAATATCACGTAGGAAAAGACAAAACATACTCATTTGGTGGCCTAGGTATTTACAATTTTATTTTCACCTTAGAGAAACAACATGTTTCTAATATGAAGCACAAAGGAGCTGGTTTATTAACATGTGAGTTATGATCATGTAGTGTGGCCTCCCCTTTGCAACCATGGAGGCTTGGCCAAAATGCTGGTCGCGGCAATGTGGTCCTAGATCTGTCCAATGGGGATCACGCATGTCAGATCTCTGGGGGAAATCAGTGACACACACCCCAGGGGCTTGGCCACAAAGACCTTCCAATTACTAGGCCTTAGTATTTATGATGCCAATTTGAGGAAGGGCCACTTCAACTGTCCTATTAGATACAAACATCATGCTAGTTTACTTTCTGATTCAATTCAGACTTGCAAAAATAAAACCTTATTTCCTCCTTAAGGATCAGCTTTACCCATTCTTGGCTTCAAGATCAAGAGCTCACCTTGAACAAACATTCCTGTTTCAGGAGATAGCAGGATATGGAGCTACCCTCTCTAGCCAGGGGTGGCACTGGGGAAGGAGGTATGTATAAAATATGGATCCTCATGGGAAGGAGACATTCTGAAGGATCAGAATATATTTGAAACTCATGCCACATAAAATAGGTGTCATTTTTCTTTTATTTAAGGAGAAAGGTGGGGGGACAACAGTAATTTTCATAATACACAGAAGACAAGTTAGCACTTGGGTTGGGGGGGGGGGCATGTACTTGCCACCAGTCTGCTTTGCAGCTGTAGGATTAGTAAATTTAATGCAGTCTGTCATTTGTACTACTGCTTAGCAAATTTGTAATTGGCAAAGTTAAGAATTATGAATCACTGTAAGTGGACTACAACTAAGACAGAAACCTAAATAACCCATAAAAAATCACTTAAAAATAAACCATAAATATGATGCACATTAGTGAAACAAAACCATTTTTGTAAACATTTTCTCCAACATAACATGTGCATGAGAAAAAAGTTAAGAACACTGCACTCAATACAGAGTTGCTCTGATTTAAATACAGAAAGGTATTACTTATTAAAGCTTTGACTATACTTAGAGACATCTGTATTTTGAAGAGCAGTGCTAAGTAGTTCAATGTTCCATATTTAATGGTATAATACTGTCTTCTTTTTATAATTTTGCCATCTTGGCACTTTTGTGAAGTCACTACCCTGTTAAAGGGAAAAAAAGATCACCCCTTCTCTAGAAGAAGGAAATTTCACCAGCTCGTAATTTTTAATGGAGAAACCTAACTGGGTACCTGAATCAAGCTGTAGCAACACAATCTGGTGTACAAGGTGCTGCAGCCAAGAAGGCAAGGACACCACAGCCAAGGAAAGCACACACCAGGAGCCCGCCCCATAAGGACAAACGGCAGTCTGACCTCAGTGAATTAAGCACACAGATAGATTTGATTACGTTCAACACAAACACCAAAAGAGTGCCAGGTGGCCACCAGGACAGGCACAATTCAGGCTTGAGCTCAGACCCCACTACCTCCGAAAGGAAATCCAGTTTTTGTCAAGTTCTAAATAGTAATTCCAGTGAAAAGTCATGTGCATTATCTGTGCACCCCACCTTGACTTACAGACACTGAGCTTCAAGTCTGTTGGATAAGTATTTTTTTCTGTCTTCCTTATTGGTACCAGAAATTCACTCTTTTTTCAGATACCTGTTCAACTTTACCTCTCTCTAAAGTCATGGGAGAGGCTACAAAGCCAACTTGGATTGACCAAGCCATCTAGTTCTTTCTCCTCTCGGCATGCACACGTGTTCACTGTGGCACGTTTTATCTTACCCAAAAAAACTAAAACATGTAGGAAATCACCAGCGGTAATTTGATTTTGACTGAAATTCTGTGGTGATGGCATCTGGCCCATCTCAAAAGTCCCTTCCAAAGGTGGGATTAACTCTTCAATCTTCTCTGTGTTAACTATGAATCCGTAGAAAAGAACTAGTCCTTTCTGCTTTGGACATCAGCATCATTCCAAAGTCACACAGATGGAAAAGCCATTTCTAATGCCTTGTCCTTTTCAAAAGAGACTAAGGCTCGCTTACTTATCTGTCATTGTGGCTATGTACAACCAGCTGCTGTTTCTGCATCTGTGAGTATACAGATTGTTCACTAGGTTTTTATAATTCAAAGGAGAGCCTTTGGCAGAGATGCTGACCAGGAGGAACAGAATAACAGGGGTCAAACTGGATGCCAAATAGGATGAGAATGCTGGGTAAAGCCTTAACAAATAGGTGCAAATGATTGTTATATTTTCGGGAGGAAAATCTTCCTTTTTCATGTTATAAAAGAAACTTAATCACAAAGGAGTATTAAGCCTATGAAATGCCAAGTTCTGTTTGGTAAACAAAGTTTAAAGTAGCCATCACACAATATTCCCACTCGAAACTCAACAAGAGGAAAGTAAGATGGCACAGCCATGACACTGAGCATTGCTCCTTTACCAAGAGATTAATAGTCTCAGAGGAATTGAGTGACCATGAAGCCATGAAACAAATTATTACCCAAGACATTTATTACAAATGTCATGAACATATTCATAAAGTAAAATTGGTTTAAAAAACAGAGAGAGAACAAGAGAGCAAGTGAGAGGAGGAGAAAAGCCAGGGCTTGGATATTACACCTAAAACACAGGAAGATGCCATCTTATGAATAAGCAGTATTAACTACATTCTTAAAATAGTTTTAGTGCATTGCATTTTTAGAAAAGGGAAACTCCACCCCCCCCACCCCCTGCCAAGAAAAGGTTCCTGCAACACTGAACAGTTTGTGTGACTATTCTAACATGACCGCCTGTCTGCCACCAAACCCCAAATTGAGAACAGTGAGGCCCCTTGTGTTAGAGGCCATAGTTGCCCATCAACCACTAATGGTGCATCTGGTGAAAACGAAGCATTCTGCTCTCTGAACTTAGAAAAACAGACTGCATCCATCAGCATGATGAAACCATGTGGCTATTTCCCATCTTCAGGGACAATTTCTCTTGTGCCTACTGAGACCTGTGACAAAATAACAGTCAAACTTCAATCTGATAGTTTTGGTATTAAGATTAAATTAAACATTAATGTTTTCCTCCAAAAACATATAAACTAAACCACCTCTTAATGCATTACAAACAATGAGGTAGGCAAAAAAATAAACATGTGGCTGAAACAATTTCTTTTCCTCTGCAAGTGCAGACTGTGGTAAAACTTGTCGTGCTTCTAGGTTTAAACAAAAATTAAACCTTTAGGCTGAGGCAGTGCTAATACTGTCACACAACAAAGTTCTGGCCATTATACAAATGCACACATTTTCTTTTTCCTTTTTTTTTTTTTTTTTTTTTTTTTTAAGAACCATCTGCACATGATTTAGGCAAAACCTGGTACACAGAAAAATGACGGAGTTTTTGGCCAAGCCAAAAAAAAAAAAAAAAAAAAAAATCCAAATAAAATGGGACCCCCTTAACCCACCCCACCCTGCCTCCCAAGCCCCACCCACAAAAAAGTTATCCTAGTAACTGTGTCTTTCACATTTTATAAATATTAACTTCTTAAACCTGCACCTTCTTCTTTGACCACATATTGTCACATTACAAAAAAGAAATGTCAATTAAATACACTGTTAATGTTACTATATTAAATCTGCTCTCTGCTTCAGCAAACCGCTCATAAGACCACCATTTTACACCTCCATGTGCCCACTTCCAAACCAATGGCATGTTCATAGTCTCCACTTTCAGATACCCATAAGACAGAGTCACTCAGAGACAAGGAATTCTGGAGCTGAAGGAAAGGCATTTGCTTTCTGGTCTGATGCTCGATCCCAAACACTTATAGCACCTGATGGTAGAATGTGAACAGCACCAGCTGCATTGCAGCCTTGATTTATTTTTGAGTAGGGGAAAGAAGAGAAGGGGGATAAACTGGTAAGAGGTGCAGAAAGGAAATGAAACGAAACGAAACACCCCACACGTGGTGTCTGCATACACAGCTGTCCTGGACTACACCGGTGCAGCTCTGAGCTCCAGTTGCAAGGAATTCCAAGTTCTCAGGATCTCATTGAAGACTCTGGGGGCCAGCAATCCTCATCACAATGCTTCTACCAGCTCAGAAGGGAAGTCCTGCCTAATGTCATGAAATAAACCTGACTGCTGCCACCAGACCGAACGGAGGCGAAGAAGACCTGCAAAATCAAGAGAAAGAGGGAGGGAGAGATTTACCATGAAGACACAACACAACCCAGTCCTTTGGAGCAATCCTTCCTATGGTTCCCAGGCAGGTGACCTAGTGCCACCAACACCTCAATACCTCAACACCTCCAAATGCAGGCAGCCTAAAAGCCCAAAGGCCTCTTTCAAAAGAAAATCTGAGAGGACATCAGTATCACTTGATCATAAGGAGATCATCTCTGTAGCTAATTTTTATCACAACTAAGAAGGCTATCACTGCCATATTGTGAGAACTGAAAAGAAAAACACTGATATTTCTGAAATTGAGTTATTTCTTTTTATCTCCACTGCTAATATCATCTAAAAGATAAATGTGTCTGGAAAACTCCTTAGCAACCTGATTTTTCTCTTTTAAAAAATTAAGCTAAAATATATGTTATTTCATATTACTCTATAGTCACAATACTATAGTTTACTTTTGGGCCTTTGATTAGTAAACTTCAAAGGATATAACATAATAAATAATAAAAATATTTCAATGCCCAAGTTCAAAGAATATTATAGTTATGGCTACATTAAATATACTCAGGAAAATATAAGCCAAAAAGCTGGCAAAATCCTGGATTGGGTTGGGAAGTTGTATGGATTTCTAAGGTAAATGATTAGAAAACAATGTCAACACCGTTAGTAAACGAGCTACAGGATCACAGGAAAGGGGGCTGGTGGTGGTGCAACGTATTTACTGAGCATGCAGTTAGGCAGAAAGCCCAGCTGTCAAGGAGAGATCTAGAGCTCTTCTCTGTCAAGGTGAATTTTCAAATTTAATCTGAGAAGTCAATTAGTGGGCCAGTGGCTAGGGTATTTAATATATTTTAATGTGAGACAAGAGGTGGAAATGTTCTTAAGAGGGAAGTTTCTAAGGTTGCAACAGGCTGCCTCAGGTGGTAAGACATTTTCATCCAAGTGGAGGGAAAAGAGAGAAAGCTGGGCTTGGTAAAGGCCAGGCCCACCTGGGAGGTCCTTCTCAAAGCACGTGGGATGGGTCAACACCCTTGGCCATCCAGCTGCTCCACTCCAAGGCTGGTTTAGGGAGGGGATTCCAGGGAGTTGGTAGGCCTTGAAAGTAACAAGGATGTGGCCAGTTTTGAAAAACAAAGGTTTTTAGGTCTTTTGAAGACTGGGGGTCTCAGCTGCAGGAGGTGCTCATGCTTCTGCATAAAATGATTTATACTGTTAGGTATTTCTGACATGCAAACTATGAAGTTACTTTACTATTCAGAAGCAGACAAGTGGTATCCTTCTGATGCACATCAGGGTCTCGAGAGAAAACTTTTACCCTACCAAATTTGCAAGGGGCTTTCTTCCAATCACAGAAGAATCCCACTAGATTGGCAGTTTTAACCTTTTCTATCCCTAAACCAAACATAGCTCATACAGGTCACCTACTGGGGTTAAAAACAACCACTACAAACAACATACGATGATTTTGGCAGAAACAAGTATCTCTTATCCCTTCATAAGCAAACACAAAATAAAACAGACCCCAACTCCTATATACAGGTCTAAAAAGTCACTACTAAAATGTTGCTTGATGAATTTATTTCAGAATCTATCAAAACCTCAAGAAAAGGCTTCACCAAACCCCGTGGAAAGTAAACCATTACCAAAGCTAACAGCAGCTAAAGAGAAGTTGTAAGGAAACCATTACCTTGTCATTGCGTTCACATAAGAATTTTAGTCTTTGAGCCCTTTTGTGCATAAACACACCATCCAAGTGACCAGTTTCCACAGATCGGATCTCTATGGCCTTTTCTCCCCAGCCCATCGTCTGATTCGATCGAATATATGCTTTTTGAGAGGGGAAAACATGAAATTGTTAAAGATAAGGAAACAGCTATGAAAAGATGCTGCTCATATAATACACACATTATCTGCATGTCTAGCATATGGAGATTTTTGTTTTTAAGGAACTTTTGCTTTTAAAGTTTATCCTGAGAAGTGGTAATTTGAATTCTTGAGATGGTTCATGCTTATTTTGAGCAATGACCCACTGGATATAGAGTTTAGTGCTCCTATTTTTATCAAACCAGTCATAAAGAAGGCAGGAAGAAGAAGTGATGAGAAGAGAAAATGACTACATTGAAACCAGAACAACTTGGGATATAAACTAAAAATTTCAGATTATCGAGTGGCACTGCCACTCGAAAGAATAAATCCCTTACCCTTTTTCAGCCTCCTTTTACTTTCCACAGATTAGTCAACAACCACATCTGTCCTACATCCTGGATGTCTTAAGGATTAAATGAAGGATTGTAAATGACAGAGTTTTAAAGTGTTAAATAATTACTTGGATTTTGTTCTAAAACAGACTATGACCAGTGCCATGGTCTACAATCTCCCTTTTCACCATCAATATTGCCAACCATTCTGGGTTTTTTTTGTTTGTTTTTTGTTTTTCTGCCAACCATTCTGCTAAATGGCCAAAATGTCTGAACAACAGGTAAAACTGATGTGATAACATGCAGTTTTAGAGAAGGCTCCATTTTTACATATGCTATCTTTTCCTCTGATACCTACCTACAGATGTTGGCATCTCTCCCCACTGCAGAACCACATCCTTGGTGATTCTTCCATAGGTATTCACATAAACCCCTTCATCTTCATAGCACACCAGAAGCTCCATGCCATCTGTGTTGGGGAGGATGATGATTGCATGGGGTTTGATGCTACACTGGATCTAGAGAAGAGGAACAAAGTACAGGGAAGTACGTTTGTGGTTATTTCTATCCTTGAAATAGCATTCAAAAAGATTGTCTTGGTGAATGCACTGGTTAATATTCCAGGTGAATAAATACAGCAATTGAATAAAATTTTGGAAAACTCATGCGACATATATCTCAAAGAATACCTTTTACAGGTCATGTACTCTACTAGTTCACATTTTCTGAGGCCCCTGGAACATATCTGGATTGTGGATTCTATTAAGAAATTAATTGAAACCACTCCCAACCCAGGGATATTCTGACCTGCCAGCAATTGCCCCAAATACATCCCATGTTAGTCAAAGCCAGGGCTAAGAGGTTTTCAGGAGGGCTTCACAGAGCCAGGAGAATGGATTTCCACTTGTCTCAGAGCATGCAGCTATTGAGAATGGCACATCATTTAAATACTCACCCCCACACCAAGGGGAAGCAAGGAATCCCTGCTTGTGTTAGTTCACTAAGCAGAGTAAAGAAAAAAGTCAAAACAAAATGAAGCCAGTCAACCAACCATAGAGTGTGGGTTCTTTCTTACGTGTGTTGGTAGATAAATGTCATAGACTGATCCTGAATCCACATCAACAGCATGAAATCCAGCACAGGATCCATAGATCACTTTCAACCTCTGGCCTTCCTCAACAGTGAGATCCACCAGTAATGGCTTATGTACCAATTCTCCAAATGACTACAAAGAAGTAACCGAGACAAAAGTAGTAAGACAAAGAAGAACTTATTTCTGATAGATCAAACAGGAGAAGCCAAACCCAAGGTACTCAGTTATTTAATTACTGAGCCATTCTGGCAACAACCATAAGCAAAAATACTCTATGAAATAAGTCTCTAATTTATTATGCTTTTGTCTGCCAATCAGCATCTGGGAGACATTTCTTCCAGAAGACGTGTCGCAAATTCCCCCTACCTGGCCCAAGAATTCCACCTTCTTGTCTTGGTGAGAAAAACATCTAAAGTGAAAGAACCAGGACTTTCTGTAGCACAGTATTCAACTATTCAATGCAGACAATGGAGAAAGAGGTGGAGTTGCAGGAGTCACATACTGAGAATTTTTAGTATGGTCATCATAGTCATCATAGAGACTTCTACTTTAATTTTTTGACTGGAGCAATACAGTGATGAAAAGCTGTAGGATATTAACCTGGATGACCTGTAATAAACTAGATGACCTCAGTTCTTGATTAATATCAATACCTACAGCTCACAAGACAGACTTAAACAATATACTTATAAAAGCAACTAGGAGAGTACATCTGGCACATAAAGGATATTAAGACCAGATCTCAGAAGATACAACCAATTACTTTTAGTCAGTAACATGTGGATTTATTTCTTGAGCAAATATGGTAACCCCATTTATCCTGCTTTATTGGGGAATCAAGCAATAAGCAATCTAAATATGTCAATTTTCCAAATACTTGAAACTTACCCTTAATAAAATGTATCAAGAACAAGAAAAAAAGGTAAGTAAATAGAATCATTTTGGATGAAAAATTCTTAATTTCATGATATGCACTAAAACAGCCCCAGGAGCTATACTCAAAGTTTTGTGCCTAATATAAGAAATGATGTTAAGTTATTTATAATATCTAATGTCAGAGTAATATTTTAATTAAGAATTTCATAAATTTGTATCTAATGCGAACTCTAGAATTATAAAAAATATTAAAAATACTCACACAGAAAAATACTAATGTTTTTCTATAGTTTTTCCCTTAAACAAAAACAATGCATTATTCATGCTTTTAACTTACTTTTTCTATTTAACGCATAATACATATTCCTGTGTCATTAAGAATTTCTGTAATTTGTTTTTTAGTTAGTATTCTATTGAAAAGATATACCTCCAAGCTGCCTATTGTTGGATACTATTTATCAAAAACATATCTAAATCTTTATACACATGCATGACTTCAGGCAGATGGTCACGGTCTGCTGTTTTTGTTTTTTTTAATGTTTTTATTTATTTTTGAGAGAGAGAGCATAAGTAGGAGAGGGCAGAGAGTGAAGGAGACACAGAATGTGAAGTAGGAGGCTCCAGGCTCTGAGCTGTCAGCACAGAGCCCGATGCAGGGTCTGAACTCATAAGCCGTGAGATCATGACTTGAGCCGAAGTCAGACGCTTAACCGACTGAGCCACCCAGGCACCCCAAGATCTGCTTTTTAATTAGAGGTGGCATTACTTTTTTCTGTTACCATATTGACATATCAATCAATGTCTACCAAACATTTAGCTCTTTCCTCATACTCTGAGGGCTTGGAAAGCAGACAGTGAGGCCTATTACATTAGAAATGGCCTCTCTTATGACAGAATTATACTCTATATTAGTACATAGCTTTTAAATGATCAGTTTTAACTATTTAGGGTTTTTAAACTGTCCTCTGGCTCTTTCTTGGTCATGCATGCATGGCTGATGCTACTTGTAAGTACACTTGATGCTGTTACCTTAAAGGCCATAAATTTGTGATATGGCTTGGGTGCCCACGCATAGACCTCCACAGAACTCTTCAAAGCAATTACCAGAAATTTGATTCTTTCATATTTTACTGAAAACAACAACATAAACAAGAGAAGCACAGGTCAGAATCAACATGGAACTCTAAATTCTGTTAGTTGTCTTTTGCAAACTTTATAAATAATGCCTTCTATTGAGTCATCTAGATCAACAGGAAAAAAATGCTGAGTGATCAAACCTCAGAGTTTCCTTTTCCAATACTTTTATGTATGATTCAGCCTATTCCCATATTTCTTGACTGATGTTTGGGACTCAATTCCAATACTCTGGTTACTATTAAGGAATACTTTCACTAATGTTCCTAATCTTCTTAGACTGAAAGTATTTACTAATCAAAGACAATGCCAGGCCTACCACCCTAAAGTCTTAAGGGCTCAGTATTGCTTCAAAAGGATAATGAAGTGGTTAATCAGCTAAGTATCACTTCAAACCGCTTCCTGATCTATATAGGCAGTGACTGCCTGAATTCTACCTAAAGTTCCATACAAAAAGAACAGTAGTAAAGGAAATCTCTATTCAGCTATATACATTTTTTCAGTTGAAAATGCCTTCTTTACATAGCTATTCCGGTTCTCTTGCAGCCAACCAACTCTGCTTAAAAACAGATGCTCTGAGGGGCTGTGCCCTCACATGACTTAGTGGTCTGGCACAGCTCTACCAGTTTCTTTATAAACTATCTAATGTCACAATACTACCTTATTCTTCCTTTGCACATGAGAGATGGCTTGTTAACTTGATAATTCTCCTTGTTAATTTCCAATATAGTATCACTATTCGAATAAATCACTGACATTAATATTAAGACACAAAGGATTATCAAAGGTTGTCCAAACCAGTGCTGTTTAACAGAATTTTTTGCAATGATGAAAAGATTTTAGATCTGTACTGTTAATATGATAGCCACATTGGGCACATGGAATGGACTAGTGCCACTGAAGAACCACATTTTATAGTTTATTTCATGTTAATTAATTTAAATATAAATTTAAGTAGCCCCTATTCTTGATGGAAATCATATTGTACAGCACAGGTCTTGATAAACTGAATATAATTTCCTAAAAGTATAATGAATGAATGGTACCACACACTCTTACCGCAGAAAATGCTTGTGATTCATTCTGTAAGAATGACAGACCTGAGGATAACTGTTTTATTCCAATGAAAAGCCCAGCACAGTGTAACACATCTGCCTCTAGTTCCCCCTGTAGGATAATCTATTCATGCACATTTCACCCATTCTGAATGATTTCATTAAATTTAACCTTAGATGATTTTAGTTACCCCGCAAAAATTATTTCACATAAACACAGCACAGAAAATCCCAATCCCAAAATTTCATCAAGTATATAGTACTACTTTTCAGTAACACTCAGAATCATGCCAAACTAGGGTGGCTTCTGCAATCATTATTAATCAGTGAGCTGAGAGTTGTGGACAGATTATATAAATAATAAGAGAATGTCAAGGACTGTAATATCCCTAGAAGCAGAGAGAATGACTATAGCATATACTTTCATAAACAGAAAAAAACAAAACATAGTAGCAGAAATCAATATTCAATAGGACCCTTACATTAATCAGTCTTAGGTATAATAGAGACTATTTGCTGATCTTCTCAAATTCCCATTTCAAATTCTATTAGAATATATTATCTCTCCAATAAAGTTTAATTTGGCTAAGCTTCATTATTTCCCCTTTACTTCCAACATTAGTACCAGTATTTTAATTTTTTTTCATACATAAAAAAAAAATTGTTTTGGTTTTGTTCTTGCAAGCTCTTACTTCATAAGAACCAAAGCATGCGTGCCAGCAAGAGAAAAAACAAGACAGTTGCTACGAAACATTGGCTGGCCGACTAGATTCGTTTAGTAGTTAAGAGCACAGTAGCTTTGCACAGTGCGCTTCATTCAAAACAACAAGCCATATAGCTCTTTGGTCAAACTCTCAAACATTCTGTCAATGACTGCCAAGGACCCAAAGTCCTCTCAATGGAGACGAGGCCTGGAGCACAAAGCAAGAATCCAAATTGGCTGGCTTTCCTTTGGCAAGGTTTCCTTAGAGAGGTTATTGTGACCACATCTTACAGAGAAGAATCTGGACTGTCAAAGAGGAAGGGTAAAAAGCCTTGCTCGCAAGATGAATGTGAGCATGAGATGGATGGAGGACAGAATGAATGGCAGGAATGAATGGGGTTATGTTAAAAGGTGCATTGTGAGTCAAGTTGACACTTCGGGATTAGAAGATGCCTTAGAAACATAATCGCAGAAAACATCTAGGTGTATCAGAAAGAACCCTGTGGAACAAAACCCTGCAGAACAAAACCCTCATGACCCTCCTGGAACTTACCAACTTTATAGTGTACACATCCTTCCAAATCCCCCACGGTTGTCCATCCCTGCTTCTTCTCAACTTCTGGATCATTGTGAAGTATTTTATTTCGTAACCAAGACAAATAGTAGACACGTAACTTATCTTTTTTGCCTAGCAAAACAAATATAAATATTTTATATACGTATTCAAAGTAGGTGCCATCTATTAATAACAATAGTAACCAAATGAGCAATAAATATTATCCTCCTAAGGGAACCATTCTGTATGAGTTTTACTAGAACCTCAATTTAAGCTATTCAAAATGGATTTTGAAACTCCTATAGAATTATCATCAGGTATAGGCCTGATTAGAAGGGAAGGTTTTAAAAGAAAAAAGAACTCACACTTATGTAGATAGCCAGTATCCATAAACCACAAAGTAATACAAACACCTGCACAGCAATGCAACCAACAGACCTTATAAGATGCTTTCACATGTATTATGTGATCTGATTCTCAAAACTCTCTGGAGTAGCTATTAGTTCTCATTAGACAGCATAGGAAGATTAAATAGATCAACCAAGGCAGGGAATCAAATCCAGCAAAAAGCCATAAATTGAAGATGTGTGCAACTTAAAGGGCTGACAGAGGACTCACAACCTATAAATCACTTAGAAGAGAGATAACCCAACTGAAAAAGTGGGCAGTCGACTATAACAGTCAAAAGAAGTTAACTCATAGATACATAAAAAAGTACTTGCTCTCAATAGTCAATTAGTGAATGCATATTAAAACCATAATGAGATACAATTTTATGCATCTATCAGAGTGTCTAGAATTAAAAAGAACAATAGTACTCAAAGTAGGGAAGATGAGGAGTAACTAGAAACTCAGAAACCAGTGCTATAAATTGTTAGAACCATTTTAAAAAGCTTGGCATTATCTATTAAAGTAGGATGCATGTATATGCTACTTATGATCCAGTAACTTCTCTCTTCATATTAATGTGTGTGTATGAGCTCCCAAAAACATGAACAAGAATGTTCACAGCAGCATTGTTCCTAAGAACTGAAAACAGCAAACACAAATGTTTATCAACAACAGAACAAATAAATGAATTGTGGTATAGTCATACACAGAAATGAAGTGGAACAATACACCTCTATGAGCAACAACAACAAAACAGGTGTTGAACAAAAGAAACTAGACACATTGACAAGCTTAAGAAGAAAAATCATATGATCTTATCAACAGATGCAGAAAAAACATCTGACAAAACCCAACATTCATTTCATGATCAAACATTCACAGCAAATAGGAATAGAGGGAAATTGCCTCAATTTGACAAATAACATCTACAAAAAACTTACAGCTAATACCATACTTAATGGTGAGAAACTAGATACTTTCCTCTTCAGATCAGGAACAAGGAAGGGTGTCCCCACTTACCACTCCTATTAAACATCATACTACATGTCCTAGCTAATGCAGTAAGACAAAGGAAATAAAAGGTATGCAAACTGGGAAGGAAGAAATACAGGACTGTTTACATAGAAAATGACAAAGAACTGGTAAAAAAAAAAAAAAAATTCCTGCAATTAATAAATAATTATATAAGGTTGCAAGCTAC
This sequence comes from Panthera onca, assembly GCF_046562875.1. NCBI lineage: Eukaryota > Metazoa > Chordata > Mammalia > Carnivora > Felidae > Panthera > Panthera onca. Next base: position 82,094,539 of record NC_138341.1, on the reverse strand, counting down.
AAGGTTCATATATAAAAGTCAACTGTTTTCCTATATACTTGCAACAAGCAATTGGAAATTTGAAATTAAAATACAGCATCTGCAGAAGTACTAAAAACCAAAAAAAGATATATTTAGTTATAAATGTGACAAAATAGCCCTACACAACATCTGTATGAGGAAAACTACAAAACTCTGAAGAAAGAAATTAAAGGAGATCGAAACAGATGGAGATATATTCAATGGTCATGGGTAAAACTCAATATTGCTAAGATGTAAGTTCTACTGAACTTGATCTATGTACAATCAATGTAATCCCAATCAAAATCCTATCAAGTTATTTGTACATGTTAATAAACTGACTCTAAACTTTATATGGAAAGGCAAAAGAGCCAAAACAGCCAACACAGTATTGAGCAAGAACAAGTTTGGAGGGCTGACACTACCTGACTTCAAGAGTTACTTCAAAGCTACAGTAATCAAGACAATGTGGTATTAGCAAAAGGAAAGACAGATCAATGGAACAAAACAGAGATCTAAACCCACACAAATGTAATGAACTATGGGGGTGCCTGGGTGGCTCAGTCAGTTGAGTGTCCAACTCTTGACTTCAGCTCAGTTTATGATCCCAGGGTTGTGGGACAGAGCCCCGCATTGGGGTCCACACTGAGCATGGAGCCTGCCTGAGATTCTCTTTCTTTCTGTCTCTCTCTCTCTCTCTCCCCTTCTGCTCCTCTTCCCCACTGGTTCTCTCTCCCAAAAATAAAAAACAAACAAAAAAATATAATGAACTAATCTTTGACAAAGGATCAAAGGCCATTCAACAGAAAAAGGATGGTCTTTTCGACAATCACTGCTAGAAGGACTGGACATTCATATACAAAAAATAATGAATTTATAGACTTTGAACCTTTCACAAAGATCAAATGGATCACAGACCTAAACATGAAATGCAAAGCTATAAAGCTTCTAGAAGATAACATAGGAGAAAACCTAGGTACAACCTCCTTGGATTTGGCAATGCCTTTTCAGATATAACACCAAAAGGATAATCCATGAAAGAAAAAAAAAAAGGTAAGTTAGACCTTATTAAAATTAAAAACTTTTGTGGAAGACACAGTTAAGAGAATGGACAGATAAGCCACAAACTGCAAAAAAAAAAAAAAAAAATTTGCAAAAACCTATTTGATAAAGAACTTGTATCCAAAACGTACAAAGAACTCTTAAAACTCAAGAGAAGAAAACAAACAACCCGATTATAAAACAGACAAAAGACCTTAACAGATACCTCATTAAAGATGACATACATAGATGGCAAATAACCATGTGAAAAGATATTCAACACCATTTCATCAGGAATTAAAAATTAAAACAATAATCAGACACTATACTATACTAATCCAAAATACATCACCAAATGCTGATGAGGCCATGAGCAACATCTTCATTCATGCCTTGTAGGAACATGTGATAGAGTCACTTTAGAAGACAGCCTAGCTATTTCTTACAAAGCTGAATGTAGTCTTTTTTTTTTTTTAAATAATGTTTTCAAATTTATTTGAGAGAGACAGCAAAAGTGGGGGAGGGGCAGAGAGAGAGAGAGAGAGACAGAGAGAGAGAGAGAAAGAGAGAGGGAGGGAGGGAGGGAGAGAGAACCCCAAGCAAGCTCTGTGGTGCGGGCGCAGAGCCTGACGCAGGGCTTGAACTCATGAAAGTGCGAGATCATGATCTGAGTGGAAACCAAGTGTCAGGCACTTAACTAACTGAGCCACCCAGGTGCCCAGTTGAATGTAGTCTTACCTTATGTTCAGCAATCATGCTGCTAGGTATTTAACCAAGCACATAAGTTGAAAACATGTCTACACAAAAAACTGTCCACAAATATTTGTAGCAGTTTCATTCATAATTGCTGCAAATTGGAAGCAACCAAGAGGTCTTTCAATAAGTGAATGGATACACAAAGTGGCACACCCACACAAAAGATTATTCAGCAATAAAAAGAAATGCACTATCAAGTCATGAAAAGACATGGAGGAAACTTAAATGCATATTGCTAGAGAAAAGATGCCAGTCTGAAAAGGCTACATACTACACATGATTTCAACTATGATGTTCTGGAAAAGGTCACATAGAAAATTAAAAAAAAAAAAAAAAAAAATCAGTTGTTGCCAGGGACTTTTGGAGAGAGATGAATAGGTGGAGCACAGGGGATTTTCAGGGCAGTGAAATTAGTCTATAATTGTGGATAATTATGTGTTTGTCAGAACCCACAGAACTGTACAACACAAAGGGTGAACCCTAACGTAAACTACAGACTTTAGTTAATAATAATAATGTGTGAATACTGGATCATCAATTACAACAAAAGTACTACACTAATGAGGCTAATTGGGAAAACTGGAGGTGGGGGGTAATACAGGAATTGTCTATATTTTCTTTCCAACTTTTCTGTAAACCTAAAGTGCTCTTCAAAAAAAAACAAAACAAAAACAAAAAAAACCCCAGCCAGACACAAAAGAATACCTACCATTTTACCATTTCTGTAGCTTTAGTTCAATGAAGGTAAAACCAATCTTAGGTATTTAAAGGACAGTGCTTCCCTCTGGGAACATGGGGGGCAGTGACTGGGAGGCAGCAAAGTGGGGACTGCAGGGAAGCTTCTGGACTGCTGGGATTGTTCGATTTCTTCACCAGGGTATAGGTGCTACATGGATGGATTCTAACTGTGACAATTCACTGGGCTGTATACTTATAATCTGTGCATTTTTTGTATTACGTCTTATACTTCGACACAATCTTTTTAAGTTTTGAAGACTTTTTTTTTTAAATAAAAAAAATTTTTTTTAATGTTTATTTATTTTTGAGAGAGAGACAGAGTGTGAGCAGGAGAAGGGCAGAGAGAGAGGGAGACACAGAATCCCAAGCAGGCTCCAGGCTCTGAGCTGTTAGCACAGAGCCCCACGTGAGGTTCAAACTCATGGACTACAAGATCATACCTGAGCTGAAGTTGGATGCTTAACCGACTGAGCCACCCAGGCGCCCCTGTTTTGAAGACTTTTTGAATGTGGGGAAATACTCAATAAAATATGTTAAATGAAACAAAACTATGTACTTTTATGTATATAGTGTTCCATTTCCATACTGTAATATATACTTACAGATATGAGGAGAAGGAAATATAAAGAAGTGTCAACAAGAGTGGTCTCTGAGATAGGGTAACATTTTGTTTTATTCTTCCTAAGGTTTTCTCATTTTTTTAAGCTTCCTACAATTAATATTTATTACTTTCATGATTGTAAAAAAATCATTAAAAGCTACAAAAGAGAAATAGAGAAAAGTAGACCCCAAAAATTACTGGTGTCAGCTGTTTAGTGATTCCCATAAATCTTCTTGTTCAGTGAATCACAAAATGAAGCCCAAGCCATTTTTAGTGGCAGATTCATTTCTCCTCCAATTTTAAAACCTACTCCACATTAACACTCAAGTTGTAAATGGTTGTTTTCTCATTTAAGTATGAGATGGATGGCGAAATTTTTGCACTTCAACAAACATCTTTTACTTACAACCAAAAGCGTATCTCAAAACTAAAATAACTACAAGAGATGTTACATATAAACAAATATAATAAGCTGGAGCTAGCAGATGACTAAATCAAAACTGCTGTGGGTTATTATAAGACCTAAAGTATTCCAATTTTGCATACTTCTTGACTCCAGCAATCATACAAATTATTAGGAAACCAGTACCCACGCATCACAGGCATGTGTGAGCAATGGTTAAGTCAACTACAAGATATATGCCAAAAATATCTACGTGAGGGGAAAAAAGGGATAAACTAAAAGATTTACAAAGAAGTAAATACATTTTAGAATATCTATACAAAAAAACACTCTATAGCCATATAAAATACAACTGTTTATAAAGAAATGTTTAATGACACAGAGAGAGCAAGTACCTGATTTGGTCAAACCAGAATGAACATTGTATAACTTCAGGACAGTGGTTACAGGGGCAGCTGAAAGGGGAAGCGAGGCTAACTGCAGGTACAAAAGTGTATCTAACACCTGTTAAAACTAATCAGTACATGGGTGTCATTATTCTGTAATCATTCTCTCATTATTGTCTGTATGTTTGAAATGTTGTATAACCATTTAAATGCAGATTTTCCCCCCTTTATGAGTGTATTTTAAGTGTGTGTATGCTTAAAAGATTAGAAGTTAAAAATTGAAGTCAATAGTATCTCTGGATGATTTTACATTTTATTTCTCCTACTTGCTTTTCTACAGTAGTGTTTTTCCACAATGCACATATATTACATAATTTATACTAAAAAAAACCTCTTTCTAAAAAGAAGCTTATAGTAAGTGTTAACGGATGTAAAGAAAAACCATAATATGGTACTTGTGCCATCATGGCAGAGCACAGTCCCTTCTGCATGCAAGAGTCCTATGGGTGGAAGCAGACACAAACCTCCAAGCCAGGGAAGCCACATTAAACCCAACGAGCAACGGGGCAGAGAGGGTGGTTGTGTGGGAGAGGTCAACTAGAGAGCGCATGCCCCTGTGCTTTTCAAGACTGCTCTTTAGAGGAGCCCTACAGGTTCAGTGTGTACACGTGGGTCACATCTTTCTATTACCTTACTATGAGACCATGCTACGATTGTACCTCATTCAGCCATTACTTCAAAAAATGAGCTAACAGAAGTTTTGTGCTGGGAAGTAATCTTGCTTTATTAAATGAACACTTACCAGATATTGTCACCAAGACATTCAAGCCTTCAAGGACATCCATTTGCTGAAATCGTCTTCTGTTGATCAGAGGATATACCTTCCCTTGGCCACTTCTGTCCAGCAGCATCAGGCCACTCTCTGTACCCACTAACAAATTCACTCCTGTTTTAAGAACACAGAAAGACCTGAATTTTATGCCGTGTTGGCAAACAGTCTGGTTGTATGGAAAGGATAACACCAGCTATCTGGAAAAGAGTGGTTTTTAAACTCATCCACAAAAAGAAATGCTTGGAATAGCCAGAGGTTAAAGTAACCAAATGGCAACAAATCACAGAGGAGTGAGGGTGAAATACTTACTTAAATCTAAAAAAAAGATATGAGAGAGATGTCTGTTTTCATGATCCCTTCATACTTCCTTTATTGTCTTTATTTTGATTGCCAAACTTCTGGCATGAGATATAGCTACCTCAAATCCTTACCAATTTATGACTCACCTTGCCATTTTCTTAAAGACCATTCTCCATCATCATCAAGAAAGCAACAATATTTCTTAGGAATATTAAAATACTGTGACCTCCCCATGGGACCAATCCTGGCTTCTCTATTTGCTACCATGGTCTCCCCCTGCTCCAGCTCCATTCAGCTCCAGCTCTTGGTTTTCTCTGCGCCCCCCCACCCCTTTTTTAAACCTTCTCTGCTTCTTAAAACACAAAAGACATCTCCTTTGCTTTCTGAAGGAGCACGTCAGAACCATCAACTCCTAATTTCATACTCTACCTGCTTTTCCACACCTGCTGTAAATTTCTACTGAAACCAACTTCTCAACTTTTGCCATTTCTGTAACAGCACCACCACCCATTCCACACATCTAGCTAAACTGACCGCCAGAACCAGAGAAAACCTTCCTTTCCCTTTCCTCTGCTCCCACCTTACATCAGGCTTTGGCCTCCTTGTAAACGATGGATAGTGACTTTAACTCAGGTTGTTATAACATCCTCCCTCTACTTGCTCATGGCAGCAGCCCAAACAATCCTCATCTTCCGACAATATTCATTAGGTCCTACTACATCTTCAAAACTACACACCCTATAGGGCAGGGTACAAAAGCCTCAACTTGGCATTCAAAACTCTCTGTACCTTGAGTCAACTTACTTCTCCCTATCACTCACTTATTTCCTTAAATGCCTTCATTCGTTGGTCTATAACCTTCCTTGTCTAAACCAACTTTGTAACATGTAACATGTAGCACAGATCACTTTATATTCCTAAGCAGTTAGGCACATACATGTTTGCACTGATTCCCTCAACTGGGTAATAAACTCACTGAGACAAGGAATAAAGTATTTGTGCTTTTAAAAAATTGCCCAATCAATATTTACTGGTAGATGGAATGATAGGGAAGAATACCATGTATTTTCCTGAACCACACAATTCACGCGTCCAATTACACAGGAACACACACAGACATACACACATACCCTATTTCCAGAAAACTTCAAGTGAACAACTGTGAAGGCAACAAGTAAACACGCTCCCGACCCTCTCTCAGCTCTGTCCCTGTTCCATTGAGCAAGTAAAACCCAAGACTTGGAGGGACAGTATCTATATCCAAGCAATCCTTGTGAGGAAACTGGACACACTTTTTGGGGTCTAGGGGGAAGCTGGGAACCTGGAATTTACATATGTAGTAACTATCACTGCCATTCAAATGCAAAAAACTTCAACTAACAGAGTGCAAGGCTCACAAGGACAACAGTTACAAATGTGCTGAAACACTGTAGGCTCTAAACTAATACAACACTATCCCTGGAGTCCTCAAAAAATGTAAAATGTGTAAAAAGGTCCTCATGAATTCTAGACATCTACAATTTCTGATAATAGCGTGACCTGAGGAAAGCCCCCCATTAAAAACCTATTAGGCATATGATACAGGTTTCCATCTTGCCCTTACAGAAACTGTGGTACGTTTCACAAGAGCATCCCTGTATGTGCTGTCCCACATATGCTTCCACCAAATCACAGGTGCTTTCCATCTACTATTACTGTAATGAGAGCTTGTTAGAACCTGACATACTATGAAATAGCTTCAGAAAATGTGAAGGAAGAAAAACCTGAGTATTCACTACCCATTAAGAGTAACCATTAAAAGTAAACAAAACTCTCAAAGTATGGTCATTTGAAGAGCTTAAGTAAAAGGCTTATGAATGCACATGACTTCGTCTGTCACTTATAATTAAGATTTTTAGAATGTGCCATCCAGACCAGCCTTGTCCAACAGAACTTATCTTGATGTCAATGTGTTAGCCACACGTGGCTACTGAGCACTTGAAACATGGCTGGTGCAACTGAGGAACTGAAGTTTCTATTAAATTTAAATAGCCACATGAAATATCAGCTATGGCTGATACTACCATTTTATTCATCAGGTAACACTGTGGCTTTGAATTAGGGTTCACAGCCTTACACTTTATAAGGCTTACAAGCCATCATGTTTTTCCATGAAAAAGTTTTTTAATAGAAAGATGACACACATCAGATCGTTACTTAATGCTAAGAAAAAAAACACTGTCCAATTTAAAAACACACTTATCATCACTGCAAGAAAAATTAATGCTTATGTAATGCTCCATTCATTTTCATACAATTTCACTTTTGAGGTTCACCATTTTGTGGTGACCATCTCCCTATCAATGCAGAACTATATTTGGACATTATCCTTACTGTTTTCCCTCCACATACCTAGGTGAGATAATTTTAACTGGCTTCACAGGTAAACAGAAGAAAAACAAAACATTAACTGATAGAGCTGTTTTCAGACAGAGTCCATTCCAAAGATTCCATTTCATGTAATATTTCAGTATTTTCCCAATCTTCAATATCAAGTAGCTGAAAGACCCATGTCAAAAGTCTGGTAATAACTACTGAAATATAAGATTCTGAAACCTATTATTTGTGGTTTCCAAAAACAAATAGCATCCAAACATCAATCAAGATTTTACAGTAAGAAATAATAAAGGAATAAAAGACAAACTGAAAAAGTCTTTTCATAAACATAAAAAATACAGATACTTTGGTACTTATACTCTACCTCATAATTCTCCATTATGTATTTCCAAGAACTATGTCATTCTGTAAAGTACTGAGTGTTAGTACTCAGAGGAATATTGAGTCACTGGAAAATAACCACCCTGGAAATTATGGGACGATGAAAAAAATCAAGTTGCAGGCTGCAATAACCTTTTATAAATATCCTTTTTAAACCTTTCAACTGTTAGGTATAATTAAACTTTAAATATTAATTGCTCAAAGGCAAGCTGTATTAGGAACTGCGACTGTATTCATAGAAATCTGGTTTAAGATGGGGAAAAATGGCTATTAACTCTATAATGTGTGATTTAAAGTTTCCTTTAAGGGCTAGTATCCAAAATCTATAAAAAGCTCACCAAACTCCACACCCGAAAAACAAACAACCCAGTGAAGAAATGGGCAGAAAACATGAATAGACACTTCTCTAAAGAAGACATCCGGATGGCCAACAGGCATATGAAAAGATGCTCAACGTCGCTCCTCATCAGGGAAATACAAATCAAAACCACACTCAGATATCACTTCACGCCAGTCAGCGTGGCCAAAATGAACAAATCAGGAGACTATAGATGCTGGAGAGGATGTGGAGAAACGGGAACCCTCTTGCACTGTTGGTGGGAATGCAAATTGGTGCAGCCGCTCTGGAAAACAGTGTGGAGGTTCCTCAAAAAATTAAAAATAGACCTACCCTATGACCCAGCAATAGCACTGCTAGGAATTTACCCAAGGGATACAGGAGTACTGATGCATAGGGGCACTTGTACCCCAATGTTTATAGCAGCACTCTCAACAATAGCCAAATTATGGAAAGAGCCTAAATGCCCATCAACTGATGAATGGATAAGGAAATTGTGGTTTACATACACAATGAAGTACTACGTGGCAATGAGAGAGAATGAAATATGGCCCTTTGTAGCAACATGGATGGAACTGGAGAGTGTTATGCTAAGTGAAATAAGCCATACAGAGAAAGACAGATACCATATGTTTTCACTCTTATGTGGATCCTGAGAAACTTAACAGAAACCCATGGGGGAGGGGAAGGAAAAAAAAAAAAGGAGGTTAGAGTGGGAGAGAGCCAAAGCATAAGAGACTCTTAAAAACTGAGAACAAACTGAGGGTTGATGGGGGGTGGGAGGGAGGGGAGGGTGGGGGATGGGTATTGAGGAGGGCACCTTTTGGGATGAGCACTGGGTGTTGTATGGAAACCAATTTGACAATAAATTTCATATATTGAAAAAAAATAAAAAAATAAAAATAAATAAAGTTTCCTTTAAATTCTATGATGATATTACAGGCAATGCTCTGTAGTAAACTGCAGATAGTTTACTGTTAAGAGTGGGAACAGGGGCACTTGGCTGGTTCAGTCAGTAGACACGTGACTCTTGATGTTGGGGTTGTAGGTTTCGAGCCCTGTATTAGGTGTACAGATAATTTAAAATTTAAAAAAAAAAAGAAAGAAAGAAAAAGGAAAAGAAAAGAGAAAAGAAAAGAGAAAAGAAAAGAAAAAAAAAAGCTGGAACAATCATGTTCAAAATGTGTGTTAAAATAATCCTGGCTGTGAATGGGAAAACCGTCTTATTACAAAAATATAATAAATAGGTAGCATCTTACAAAGCAGAAGTCAATTATATAAGATGATTAAAAAAGAATGCTTGAAGCTAGCATTTTCTTTTTAAAAGTTTTGTTTTTAAGTTTATTTGTTTTGAGACAGAGCAAGCAAGGAGGGACAAAGACAGGAGAGAATCCCAAGCATGTCCATGCTGTCAGCACAGAGCTCGACACAGGGCTCCATCCCACGAACTGTGAGATCATGACCTAAGCCAAAACCAAGAGTAGGGTGCTTAACTGACTAAAACACCCAGGTGCCCTGAGGCTAGCATTTTCTAAGAGGGCACACAAAAAGCCTGTCTAACCTATCTAACACTGGTCAGCTGACTTTCAATGCATCAATGTCACCATTTCAAACTAATACTCTAGAGTCCTCTGAATTTTCTCCCCTTGTCAGGCTACCACTCTCAAAGTACATGTCTTAACTTTTCTGTGTCTTAAGTCTTTAAAAAGCTTATTTTTAAATTTAACTTAAAAGGCTTGTTTTTTTAACTTACTTTTTAGCTTAGCAGGCAGTTTAAGGAAACCCATCACTGATGTGCCCCGAGCCAAGGAGCAACTCAAATACATGGATTTATAGAAATGCATTTCAACTTTAAGTCATCTTGCCTATCACGCCTTTCCACATACTGATAAAATGGAAAGTTCTACCACATTTTTAAAAACACAAGCTCAGGATACTCTTATTCTCTGAGGTATTAAAGAAGTTCATTAGAAGGAGGATTTTCGGGGCGCCTGGGTGGCGCAGTCGGTTAAGCGTCCGACTTCAGCCAGGTCACGATCTCGCGGTCCGTGAGTTCGAGCCCCGCGTCAGGCTCTGGGCTGATGGCTCGGAGCCTGGAGCCTGTTTCCGATTCTGTGTCTCCCTCTCTCTCTCCCCCTCCCCCGTTCATGCTCTGTCTCTCTCTGTCCCAAAAATAAATAAAAAACGTTGAAAAAAAAAATTAAAAAAAAAAAAAAAAAAAAAAAAAAAAAGAAGGAGGATTTTCATTAAATCAGCTAATGGCACAGAACAGAGTCCAGCACTTTGTAGGACATTAGCATAAAATCAGTGTAAGAGTGCTACCAAGTGCAAACGTTCCAGATAAAAATTATTTCACCAATTTCCAAGAATTAACTTACTTAACACTATTTCTACACTAAATATAATGTATCAATTTTGATGATATACACACCCCCACAAAAGGCCTTTAAAAAGAAAGGACATGATGGAACTCCATTCCATGATGTGATCACAACTGGCATTCACCCAGCAACACTAACAGTGCCATGCGGTGACAATGCTGTGCCAGCTGCTTTCACATGATCCTAGTAATCCCCCTCCAAGAGCCTACTGTTACCTTTACCTACAAGGTCAATACAGAAAAGGCCTTCTGATATAGGAGACTTAAGATACTCAGTGATGACAAGGACAGAAACCCAGAATTCAAAAAGTGAAAGAGAAAGCAGGTGTGTCTGCAAAGGGGAAAGGACTCTCCTAAACCCCTAGGGAGAAGAACGAGTAGGAGCTGGTGAAAGGGGCAGGAGAGCAGTCAACGGACAGACGTGCTGCGCATTCAACCAAAACGGATCGCATGTCTTCTGTCTACTTACATTTGTAATGTCAAGGGAAGGAGACACTGTTCTGATTAGAAACAGGGTCCCTACTGAAAATAGATTTTGGGGTTCAGGCAGGAGAAGAACAAAAACACAGCATGGGACTAGAAGACAAGTTCTAAGACAGGTTCTGTCTGTGGGAGCAAGGAAGGTGATGACAGAGAGGCCAGGTTCAGAACATGAGAGGGTGTAGTCCTGCGCATGGCAGACTTAGTCTCTTGTGGCGTCTTAGGTTGTGAATATGCTACACCAATACTGCAGACAGGCAACGGAGAAAGTCAGTACAACAGTCTGCTTCTGCAGACTCCGGCCAGTAAAAAACTGCTTTTAAAAACTTCATTTCCATGTGAGGCCCAAGTCATGAAGGGCAAGGAAAAACATCAAACTGCAATCCAACAAATTTCTTCATTCTCCCTATAAATAAGGACCAACAATGTCTTTCTCATCTTTCTAGTTTTTTCTTTATGTGAAGAGACAGGAGGTTAGCCGTTGACTGAAACAAGTGCATGAACATACACATGCCTGCATGATTCTTTAGGAAAAGGTTACAAGGGTGGGCATCGCAGAAGTCTTCCCACCAGGGGCACCTGGTTGGCTCAGAAGGTTGAGCGTCTGACTCTTGATATTAGCTCAGGTTATGATCTCATGGTTGTGAGATCAAGGCCTGCCATCAGGCTCCATGCTCTGCCTGGGATTCTCTCTGTCTCCCCCTGCCCCTCTCTCAAAATAAATAAATTAATAAACATAAAAAAAAAAAAAGTTTTCCAACTTCTCTGTTAACAACTCTTTAAAAACTCCCCAAACTATCCAAAATAGTACTTCTCTAAAAGACCAGTCCACCCTTCAGAATTTAAAAAAAAAAAAAAAAAAAAAAAAGGATAGAGAGTCATAGTAGCAGTACGATACCTACCCCATAAGGCAGCACACAGAATCTCGGAGTTAAATCTCTTCTTATATTTACGAATCTCTGGGGTGTCACTCTGTGGCCTAGTGTTGGTGGGATTCACATTGACCACTGAGCCCTTCCGGGTAGGATCTTGCCTTATGGCTTCTGGTCTCATTCCATCACAGGAAAATCCCACTAGAACACGATACACTTTAAATTATTTTCTGTACACACAAACAATGCGCTTGCCTCCCTCCCCTGCTACACCTCAGTAAATATTCACATGTTGTAACGGACCCTTTGTCAAGAAAAAGAAATTTGTAAGAAATGTATATGGGAAAAGGAAACTGACTATGCAGCTCACTGCAAATAAGGCAATGCAAGCGGGATGGGTGTTTCTGTATCCGAGGTCTGTGCCTGCAAACAACCACCATGCCATGCCTCAGCCATCAGAAAGACCAATACAAAGTGACCAAGTCCTGTTTGTCAGCTGCTTTCTTGTTGCTCCTTTACTTACCCACAGAAGTCACTGTTGTCCCACTAGATGGAGAAATCTGTAGTAATCTGGGGTCTATAAAAGGTGTAAAGGAGGAGGAAGATTTGTGTTTCTGGAGTGTGCTACTAGCGGACTGAGTCTGCAATGTAAATTTCAATTTTATTAATACAAATGACATTAAAAAGATGAACATACAACATTTCAATCCATTTCTACACTGCATGATTTCCCACTAGGAAGGCCTATCCCTCCTGCATCGTTCCCCCCAAATGCTCTCAGGGGTGCCTCTGCATGTGCACAACACAGCCCGACAATAGGCTGTTCGACCTGGAACCACCAAAAAGCTACATCTCTCTTCAGAAGTACTGTTCATCTAACATAGGAATGCTGTGAGCTACCAACAAAATCTACACTTCATGCTCCAAGTTGTTGTTTTTTTTTTTTTTTTTAATAAATAATGATAATAAAAACTCCTAAAGGACAGGCTTGAAATGTCTATCTCAATTCATCAATTTCTGACATTATTCTTCTGCCCAATTAATATATGTTGGAATATTGGCAAATCTTTGCTTTGTATTATTTATTTTAAAGTGAGCCTCTTGCCAGAAAGCTACAGAAGCTTTGGCTACCACCGTTTTAGGTGCATCATCAGTAAACCCATATCGAACAGGGGCTCATTAGTGAAAGGTGCAAACAACAAGATATGGCACATACTTTTGCTCTTTTAGGAACGCTAGTGTTTTGGTTAATAGTGTAACTTAAGACAAAAAAAAAAAATAACAGAACACAAAGAAAGTGAAACAAATTGTTAAGTGGAAATGTAATGACAATTAAAAACAAAACAAACGGAAAAATAAACTTGCCAGTTTAGTGAGTTAAGGGTTATAGTAAATATTGGACATTAGAGCAAAATGGAGCAAAGTTTAAATATAAATATAAGGAGAAATGTGAGTGTAGGTGGGATATATCGCTGGAGAAAAAAGAACACTTCTGATCAAGTGCTTTAGTCCTGAAACCTTTCGCCCTCCACAGGCAGCTGAGAGCCACTATGTCCTAGAGCCCAAGACTGCCTAGGCTCCCAGGCTCTCTCCTCCCATTTCACACAGCTGTCTGCTGGCAAGCTTCCCACCCCATCCTGTGATCAATGGCCAATCCATCCGATGGCCAATCTGATGCAAGCCCACCTTGGAAGCAGTTGACTTGCCCCTGCTCCTCAGGGGGAGAGGATTATTCTGATTCTTTCTAACAAGGGAACCAAAATAGAAGCAGGTAGAGACAGGCTGGCAGTTAAATGTTTACATTAACAAGATTGGCTGAAGCTACATGCCACTTTCAACCTCCTTTCGACCATTAGACAAATGCATTTAAACCAAACCTCCCAAGAAATCAAACCACTTGTTTAATTTAGTACAGGGTGCTCAAGGTGGACTATGTCACTGCACCTGGGGCATAATCTTGTTCCAAAGAGCAAAGCACCACCCAACTAGCACCCAGACTGAGCACCACAGCCAAGCCTTCAAACGAGCACACCAGATTTTCCATTCAAAAATTTAAATTAAAGCATGCTCAGACCTTTGCTCTTCTTAACATCCTAATTTTCTACATTTCCCTAAAAATCATTTGGCCTTTTCTTAAACTCTGAATGAAGGTGGATTTCAAGGAAAGACATCCTTTTAACAGGGTTGGTGAAAACGAATCAGTAACCAACCAACGATCTACCCCCCATCAAAAACAAAAAGCAACTCAGCCCTGTTTGAAGGAGATTCCTGTACAGGATAACAAGTGTGTCCAGATAAGGCCAAGTCTGCTTAACCAAATTTTTCTATATTTTACTTATCAGATAAAAAGAATGAAAAAGGCAGATTCCACAAATGGCTACAAGAATTTCATGCCAAATACATATGGATCTGAGAACACAGCAATCATTTTATTTAGACTTTTAAAAAATAAACTGAATAAAGAAAGCCATGCAACTACACTCATCTAGAGAAAAGTAAACAGTGAACTGGCAAGTTGGAGGGACATTGATCTAGGGTTAAGGGATTTGTATGCAGATCTGAAACATGTTACTTGGGGTTGGGGAGAAGGGTAGGTGACAGAAGAAAGCAGGGGGAAGGGAGGGGTGAGGGGTGTGGGAAAGGTCTCCTCTGCAAACTAGCTACTAGGCAGTGCTGGTCAAACCCTATGAAAGCAGCCAGCTGTGGTGCGAGACATACCTCATTAGTAGTGAGCTTGTCCTGGGGTGTCTGTGGGGACATGGTGGGTGTCGGCTGGCTGGAGGATGGGGAGGAAGAGGTGGAGGAAGTGGAGGAGGAATGGCTTTGCTGTAAGAGATCTGGCAAGAGGTGAATGCGACCGGCAAAGCCATTGCTCTCATGATGGCTGGCGCGCTTTTGGTCAACTGTACTCTGTAGAAAAAACAGGCACACTCGTCTCGCTCAAGCGCTGCTGAAATTCCCTATGACCCTACTGATAACTGACTTAATGGTGCTGTGTGACTTTTCAAACTGTTAAATTATCAAGGAAAGACCGGAGGAAACTGGCCAAAATTGTTCACACTTCCTCGCCGAATGCCTACATTGAGCCAACAGAATTCAAAGTACCTCATCTGGTGGCCACAGGACTTGCGCGGTGACGGCTTAATTGGTTTATCTGCCACACTAGCTGTTGTTACCAAAACCACTAGCCTTTTTTGTTTCTTTAAATATCTATCTAAAGCCCTAGAGAGTACCCTGTCGCTTCTCTGAATCCTGGTCTTTTCCACCTTCTTCCCACTTTCCATCCGAATGCATTGCCATTGCATGAAACACACTCAGGAAAAGTCCAAAACACTAGAAAGGCGCCTGTTCTATGTCATGGGAAGTGTATCACTTCTCTGTCTTCTAAGCTAAGAAATGAACAGACAGTTGTAAAACTGAGTAATCCGACACATTTAATATTCAACAAGTGAGGAAACTAACGTTTTGGAACACACAAGCGAGACCTCCCAACCCTTTTGCTCCACAAGGCCCTCCTGTGACTGAGGAGGCTCATCCGCTCTTCAACTGCTCCTGCCAAAGGGCTGCTCCTGCTGAGCACTGTGGATGCCCAGAGCTGGGAGCTCTCTGCAGAACCTCTGCGGCTGCCCTGCTACAGACCGGGGTCTGCCTCCTCGCCCTGCAAGCTTGCTGAAGGACTCCATGTGGCTTTTCTACTGCTCAGACACAGACTGTGAGAATCGGCGTGGTGCTTGAATGAGGGCTGCCGCAAAACATGCAGAGGAGCAGCAATGTGGGGTGGAAGACCGCTAGCTACCTTCTTGGCATGCAGCACATACCTGCCTCCCTAGCCCCCGATACTCTACCCTCTGGGTCTTGTTAACATGAAAACAGATGATGATGTAGAAACAGCATGAGTGAGTGAATGAGCAAGTGGGTTAATGACTACAGGAGAAGCTCTGCCTCTAACAACAAAGAGAAGACACAGGTACCTGGCGGACGATTAGAGTGCCCTCCTTGGATGGAGTCATGGCTGGTTCACTTTCTACATCATCATGGACAATCATGGTTTTCACGGATTCTGTTTCACCATTGCTCAAATTCAGAGATGACCTATTGGAACAAAATTCAGAAGTGAAGGGCCATAATAATCCCATGAGCAGAAAACATCCTGTTTAAGATTTTTCATCTTCCCAGAGTGCTTGGGTGGCTCAGTCGGTTAAGAGTCCGACTCTTAGTTTCGGCTCAGGTCATGATCTCACAGTGTGAGTTTGAGCCCCGCATCGGGCTCCATGCTGACAGGGCAGAGCCTGCTTGGGATTCTCTCTCTCCCTCTCTCTCTGCCCCTCCCCTGCTCACTCTCTCTGTTTCTCTCTCAAAAATAAATAAATAAAACTTAAAAAAAAACAAAAAAAAAACAACAACAACAAAAAAAAGATTTTCCACCTTCCCAAAGGCGTAAGATGAGGTCAGGCTACAGATATAGTTTCCTCAAGGAAAATAAATGCTTAGCTTTTCCCTTTCAACAAAGACCTTTCTGCCAGTATTGTCTGTTTTTAAGCAAAAAATTTAGGATGAATTCTTATGGTTAACATGGTTCAATCAAACTGAAACTTCCCTTCTGTCATTTCCTCAAATTAAAAAAATAAAATAAAATAAAATACACGTCGGGGTCTTGGGGAGAGGCACACACGTGCCCACGCGCGCGCACACACACACACACAGAAGAGGGAAAAACATGAAGGCTGTCTGCTGTTGAATCCAGGAGAACTAAATGTTAAATGGCCATAGAATCAGGATAGGTTTAGAAAAAAACGGTTCCAAATGGAAAGAAAGCTCAGTGGAGACATTCTCAGCCTCTCTAAAATACACCAAGGACTGACGCTGCTCTGGTGTCCTCTGGTCCAGAGGTGGGTTCCTCGGCTCCTTCTTGTTCTACATCATCATCTTCTTCATCTGTTGTCCCTGACTCTTCACTGGATGAGGAGTAGTCTGTCACTTTGTGTGGCGGTCGCACATCTTCCACTGCTCGAAGTTCTTTGGCCAGTGCAGTCAAATCCTAATGCACAGGACAAAAAGGAGTAAGGCAAAGGGGCACATGCAGGGGGCAGTGGGAAGAAAACAGCAAATTATGAGACATTCTTCATTTTAACTACTGATAAGATAGCCACAGTATCAGTTTTGTAAAACTATTTTGTATTTACCAGTATAATTAATAAGAAGGTGAGCTCTTCAAGCTTTCGATAGAAAAGAAGCTAAAGATGTTGCACACAGTTCAAATCTCACAACAATAAAAAACAATCTGCTTACAATAAGGTAATAGTGTTTTTTAAAAACCCTAATGTAAAATTCTAGATCAACAAATGTGTGAAGGCAAATCCCTGGATTTCTGCCCATATAACAAAGTCTTCTCTCGAGAAAACTATCCAGAAAGCAAGATTTTAGTTAAAAAGGGCTGACTGGGAGTTTTTATTTGGTGAACTCATTATTTTTAACTCTTTTATTTTTAACAATTTCAAAGCTAAGAAAAGTGAGTATGTTATTCATGTCTCACTTCACAGAGTGTTAACAATTCGCCACATTCCTAAGAGGGCCCATGACACAGAGAGTGAGAAAGTGCAGGCAGTGCGTGCTGCTGTCGGCAGGAGGTGAGGCACACTTCCCTGGTGCCATCTTACCCACACTTCCCTGCAACGCTGCCAACAAATACGAACATCAGACAGAATGGAAATCCACGTTCAAAGATATCATTCATAAGGAGCTTCGCTTCCCTTTACTCTTCCATACTGAGATATTTTCATACTCAATTATCCAAATATAATTTTTAAGTGTAATTATTATTTATACTCTACATTTTCATATAAAAGTCTGAGGTTTCTACTTGGGAATTACATTTGGAAGTAATGACTTTTTTTAAAAGCAGGCTATGTAGTCACTTTTCCTTTTTCTTTTTAGCAGTTCCAACTGAGTTTCCTTCTCCACAGGTAAGAAGATCTTGTTCTTTTTTGAGCTTAAGCCTCTGAAATAACAGTGTATTGGACCTTGGGTCTTAACTATTTCATAATTACAACTGTAGCTTTTTAAGAAGTTATTTTTAGAAGCTGTATTTAACAATAAATGTATGCAGTAAATTCTGTGTTAAAAAGATAAAGCAGAAGTCTAGGACTTTTGAATTCTAGAAAAGAACAAAAAGGGAAGTTGAGGGTGGAAAGGAAATGTGGATGGATTATAAGCTAAAATGAAGAGGCAGCTGGAATGTTGTTCTGCTGCAGAATCTTTCAGAGATGGGGCTTACCACTTCACCCTTCAGTGCAGTAGCAGTTTCAGTGAGCCGGAGAAGCCATCAGTGATGAAGAATGCACAGCACAAGGAAGCACGGGAGAGAGGGGAGTGAGGGGAAGTACAGAAATCAATTCAAGCAAGAAATCAAAATTCCAAAAGGCTTAAAACCCCCAATGGGCACAGTTACATGGTCAGTTAATGCAACAAGGATTAAAGACCAAGTATGAGGAAGTCAAAACCGTCATTTCTGGTACCAAAAGGCAGAATTTAAATAATAGGTGAATTGAAGAAAGAAGTTAATGTAAAAAAATTTAGTCTAAAAGCCAGTTTTGGGGCATCTAGGTGGCTGAGTTGTTTAAGCGTCAGACATTTTCAGACAACACTTTCGGATTTCAGTTCAGGTCATGATCCCACGGTCGTGGGACTGAGCCCCACATAGGGCTCTGCACTGAACGTGGTACCTGCTTGAGATTCTCTCTCTCTCTGCCACTCCCACTCAAAATAAATTAAAAAAAAAATTTTTTTAAAGCCACTTTGTAAATGCCCAACTTATCAAGAATACATAAAGGTTAACGCTGAGCAAAGAGGTAAAAATAAAAAGGCTTTTCTTTCTTTTGTACTTTTTGAAAAAAAATTACTATAGTGGTGGGGTATGAGTGTGCACAAATGTGTGAGGACACGGCACTCTTTCTAAGTCCTGAAATCTGTAAGAGGGCCCCATGAAAAAGACTGTAAGCTTCTCAACCACATATTTTTAAGAGATCTCACTCAAGCTTGGAATAAGTAAAACTGATTTTGTAGAATTCTTACAGCAGGCTTGAGAGGTCTAAAAACTTCCTTCTTATCTTCAGATTTTTTCACTGCATTTTCGAGGCGCTGAGATGGAGAGCCTTCAGATTTGGATGACGCTGTGAAATTCAAGAGCAGAAATGGATAAACATAGAGAAGTGCGTCACATAAAGCTGACCCAGCCCACCCAGCCTCTGCCTCTCTCCCCTCCTTCTCCCTCCCACTCCTGCTAACCCTACTCAAGGCTTCACACTCAGACCTGACTCTGCTTAGCATGTATTCGTAACACCTTGTTACATTATGTCAATGACATACTGGAGGGAACTTTCACTAACTTAATATTTTGACAGTTAAAATAACCAATAATGATGACAGAGTGGATGGGAGCCTACATTCTAAGAAGTGGGTTCAAATCCCAGCTCAGACATTTAGCTAATCATCTTGGACAAGTTTATCAATCTCACTAAATTGCAGTTGCTTTAATCTGTAAAATGGAGACACAATACATTCCTCTCCCCTCTCCCCTCTCCCCTCTCCCTCGGTCATTTTAAGGATTAAGTGAGATTATGCATATAAAGTGCTCACAGTGAGAGGCATGTGTAAGCTCTCAAAAGTGAACTCTTTGTTATTAAAATTATGGTAGCATTAGCAACCTGTACTGAAACATTGCTTTGTGGTATGCAGCTGTGGAAAAACCATAGGCCTTTTTACATGATTAAAAAGAACCTCCAATACACCATCATAGCCCAATACTGTTAACGAGGGAAGGGAAAAACAAAGGCATCCTACATCTCACTCTGAAGCGCTCCCCAGAGCCGCTCTGAGACCCAGGGTGGGACCCAGGCTGGGATCCTGAGTTGCTGGACCCCGAGGAGCTGCCACTGCCGGGCCTGGGCACCAGCTTCTCCACTCTCTCCCACAGCAGCCTGGGCTCAATACTGCTGTTAGAAAAGAAAAGAGAAAAGCTAATGCATTATGCCAAGATCAAGTTATAAACATATGCGTGATGTGTCCATCGATGTCTTTGAAATCTAGGTGAGAAAAAAATGGCAACATTTAACATTAAAACAGCATTTAACATTAAATTCACCAAAAGTTAATTAGGTTATTCATGGATTTTTATCTCCCAGATCCTTTTTTAAATTCAAGTATAGTTCACACACGTCACATTGGTTTTGGGTATACAAAGTGTCCCAGATAATCTCATATCAAAAATGTTAAATGACAGGCTACCATTAGCAGACCCCACATCTTCATCACAACTGACAGGAAATGCTACTGTTCAGTCTAAAAGCGTTACTATTTCTGTCACAGCTACAAACTCAGTTTCTTATTATAAAAAAGTCTACTTATGTAATCACACACAAAATTATACTATTCTCACTGTCCATCAGTGCCTTCAAGGGCCAACACTTATGCAGCATACTCCCTTGTATGGGCTGTGTTAGAAACATGACAGAAAGCACAGGTTGTGATGTACCCTGGCCACGGATGCAATCAGAGCACAAGTTTGCTAGGTTACAATTAATACAGAGACTCAATCACAGGAGAATCCCACAGTCTACCCTGATCATTTAAGGACTAAGAAGGCTCTCTGCAGCTTCTGGCCTGTCTTCCATCTTAGCACTTCAAGTTCTAAAAGGCTAGATGTGCACAAGGCTAACTTCAGAGGTTTGGCGGTGATCAAGTACAAAATAGTCAGCATAGTGCCCTTTCCTTCTCCTAGGACGGCACTGGCCAATGGAAATCACAGAGAGGATGAAAACACTCTGTAGCTGAGTAGTATAACATGGTAGTATAACATGCACGTGGCTCCTGAGCATGTGAAATGGGACTAGCACAGCTAAGGAAAATAACTTTTAATTATATTGAATTTTAATTAAGTTAAATTCAAATTTAGATAGCTGTTTAGCTATTTTAAGTAACAGAACAGCTCTATAACCTGAAAATATTATTTGGTTAACGCACTAGTTTATTACAGACTGCAAGTCAACCCCGCACTTTCTTTCGTTTGTGATTTCCATACCACTCCCAAGGCATTAGGACATCCTTTAGAGGATAAACTCCCTCAGGTTACAATTGTCTCAGACTCTCCCCTGCCTTCCCTTCCACTTGCCCTTACACAGACAGGGAGTTTTCATTTTAAAACTGCCAAACATACCATTGGATTCAGACTCTTTTTTCACTATAGACCAGTTTGCTATTATTCATGATAATGGATTTCCTGGCAGTTTTTCTTTTATAAACTGATGATTTCTTTACCCCAGATGGTTCCATGTTTATGAGCATTTTTATGAAAACAAGTATGATGGAATATTCTGTGCAGTAAACCTATTCTTAAGGTTCCCTCTTCTCTTACCTGGTGGAGTTTCTTTGACCTGCTTGGCTATTTTGCTGTCCACTGCCTTGCAGTGGGGAATCCCGACGCGACAGAACAGGAGAACGAGATGTTGTCCTCACAGGAACCTTGGGGTAGAAAAATATAGCAATTAAATTATTGAAAATGAGAAGAAAAAAATATTTCCCTACCAAAACATATTTTTACAACAGTCTGAATTATGTGAGCCTTACTATCACTACCCCTCTCCCTGATCCTTCTATGCCCTCCACTGATTCAATATGATAGAGAAAATTTAAGTCAAAGGCATCAAAGGAGCCAGGACAAACAGCCTTTCTACACTTCCGTAACATTTAAATGATGTTTGTACTGAAGCTTAGTGGCAGGGGACATACAAAGCATTTTGCTGAGATAATGTGAGAATCAGAAAAATAAGCTCAAAGAAACCAAACAATGGTCTACAAACGGATCAGTAGGAAATGAAGACTGGTAGGAAGCAAGAAAATATTCAGAGGAAGCAAATTCCAAGTGGAGGGAAAAATTAACGAAATGAAAAAGTGCCTTTCATTTAACTTCGCCATTAACTACCAAAAACAAAACAAAAAATTGAAAAACAAAAATCCCTCAATTTAAAAAGAACAAAATCATTTTTTTGGAAATGTTTATGTTAAATTTTTCTTAAAAGACCTTTTCTGAAAATTTTGATAATCATTAATGTTGCAAAACAATTTATAGCTTTTGTATAAATGTGTAAGACAGCTGCTAAAATATACTTTGATTCTTTTTGTTCTAGAAGTATATTCTTTATAGACTTACTCATATATTATTCTGTTACTCTGTGTTTAAGTATAGCACTAACAACAACCATAAAAAGCTAACTGGCCACTGGCTGAATATAACTGCCTAACTATGGAACTTTCCCCACTGTAAAAAGTTCCTTTGAAGTTTCATTGCCCCTTCATTCTGGTGAAGCCATCATACCCTTAATTAAAATAAATATTTTTTTAAATAACAAAATGGAAAAAAGAAGCACACATCTGTCTTTCTGCTTCTTACCCTTGGAGGCACCTCGTCACTGTCTGATCTAGACCAAGCCTTTTGGGTGGGGTCAGGTACCTCCGACTTAGAGTCAGAACTCTGACTTAGCACCTCACTGCGGGAAGGTGGACATGGGTCCTGAGAGCGAAGATGGTGGTGTGCAAATTTGGGAGGAGAAGGGTCACTGAAGGAATGGGATCGCGAGACAGGGGAAACATTGTTCTTGAGAGATGCCAGGTGGGACCACTGTACCTTACAAGAAAACAAAACACAAAACATTCAATGCGTTCTGCATAAAACGCTTTTCTGGTCAATACCAAATCCAAAACAAGAAGTAGGGGAAGGCAAACTGGGGCAATACAGTACTCGGTAAGCCAAGCAGTGGAACAGTTATACTTCTAAGGGACGAAGCAGTCTGGGGAACACAATATATAGAAAAAAGCAAATTTACATTTATAAAGAAAACTCTTTTAATATCCAGACTAACATTACAGATAGGAGTAAACACAAAGATTAAGGAAACAAAACAAAATCACACAAAAAAACCCTCACAGAGTCCTAATCCTAAAAGGGAGGACAACATGCTACATGCACATCCATGTCAAAGCAGAGAGTGGACAGGCAGAGAGAGGGAGAAAAGAAAAACCACAAGACAGACACTGCCATACATGCAGACCTATCTATCCATCCTCACATCACCTGGTCTCATAAAATTTCAGACCAAATAACCACAGAACACATTTAATGAGCAAAGACAAACCCCTATGTGTTGGCAGATTACAGCAATACAACTTAAAAACAGCCAACTTTTCAAATACACCGATTTTATTTCTTTCTTCTCTCAAGTCATAAAACACTCATGCTTTAGAGATTGCTATCCATGTTCATAGTAGTTACAAAAAAAGGAATTTTGGTTTCTTTAGGAATATTCAATACTATCATTCCCTCTGCTGCTGCTACTGGAGTATGCCTTCTACTTGACAATTGAAAAAAATGTTAACAACAACTTGTCACCTGAGTTAATCTGGTTGCTTTTAAGTTGGGAAAATAATCTCTGAAATAATCTATATTTTATTATATTAGATTGCAATTTATATAATTCCAGCTATGCTATCTATTATATCAACGCACTTAATGAGAACTAAAAATACCAAATCACAATTGGCTCAACCTTTCTACATGCAAGATTCAGAATAAGTCCCATAGGAGAGGGACAAATTCCATTTACTGGCATAATCCCAGACCACTTAAATGTTTAAAATTTTCAGGTGGAAAAATGTGAAACAAAGCATTATCTACAACTATAATAAAAATTGGGTTTAAAAATAGAATCCTATGTGAACAGTCTCCTCAAAGAATTTTTTCATAAGCATAGGTTTCAGTCCAAAGCAACTTTAGGTAAAAAGAAGAAAAGGGAGGCTATAATCATTAATATAAAAGTAGCCTACATAATTCAGGAACTCCTATTTTCTAAATTGTTAGTGGCCAAATAGATAAAAATTTTCTATTTGTTGTAAGTTTAACTTTCAGAATAAAAAGTTTAGTCCTAGACTCTTCATCCAAATGTTGTTAAACAAACCTACTGTACTAGTCCCTCTTCCCTTCCCTCTCCCCCCTTTAACCTGTACTGTTTTCTTCACAATCTGGCTTGTGGCTCAGCTCTTCTGTGAATCAACACACTGCTGACTGCATGTAAATTCCTCCCTGTCCCCTAACACCCCCCAACCCCACAAACACATGCTTTGCTTATTAGGTCTGGTCCTTCTTTTTTCTTTTCTTCTTCTTTTTTTTTTTTAAACAACTCCTCCATACTGGTATTATTTATTGTAAAGCATGTTCAAATCCTCCTTTGGATTTTTTTTTTTCTGAACACCACAGCTACTTCAATCACAAGAATATGAACTTTTATCCCCGAACACATGCAAGCATCCGTGACAAGTCAACTCAGGCTTCAAGGTGCCAAATGTCTAAATGTTACTTATTTTCAGTAAGAGAATAGGAATCTGTATTTTAAGGACCTCTCAGATCTTTGACATGGATAATCCCCGCTATTAACTGTTTTCTCTGGACAGGACAGAGGGTTCTCTTTTAACCACATAGCACTCAGCCCAGGGGTTCTCCCTCACCTAGACAAGGCAGAATGCTGTGGTCAACCTAATGAAAGGACCTTTCCCCTGGCCTACTTCAGGGAAATGCATACTGAACCTACTAGATCATATCTTCTTTTGGATCTTGAACCTTTTGAGAATCTAATGAAAGGCCCTTTTCTCCCAGAAAAAATATGTACATTTGGACAAACCAAGAAATTCTATATGTAATTTCAACTGGGCTGTCACTGGATTTCCAAAAGCCCACTCATGCAACTGGCCAGGAACCAAGGATCAAAGGTTAAGAAAAGGTTCTGGTTCTCCCTCTATGTACTTTCTAAAAACAAACCTGAAAAAATTTTGAATTAGAGAAAGGAGGCATTTGTTTATGAGCATCTGAGTTAGGAAAGACAAAAAGACTAAAAGAAGAAATCACTGAATCTAGATATCCTTAATGAGTATAATAAAAATCTTTTTAAAAAATCCTTCTTTTCTCTATCAACTAAGGGGATATCACCTGTAAGTTAATTTAGAATCACTCCTGTGAATCTCTTTTTTTCCTAATGTGGTAACAAACCAATCTGTGAATGTTACAAGCAGGCCCATGGCTTAGTGAACTACCGTGTGAGTCACCTCAGCCCACAGCCACCGGGCTGTTGCTACCTGTGGCTCAGCTGGTCTCTGCAGGGCAGGATGCACAGACTCGGAGTTGCCATTGGAAAAAGACTCTGATCTGGAAGGCACTGGTGGCTCCAATACTCTGCCTGTCTGCTTAGACTGGGCTTCAGGGGAGCTGTGGTTAGTTTTCCTAAATCTATCTTCCACCTGCATCAGAGAATTAGAAGACATAACTCAGTGTTAGTAGGGAAAAGCAGAGATCCCAAAGAAAGCTTGAGTGGAAGGGCCCTAGAGAGAAATTTTCTCTTTTCTCTAGCTACAAGGAAAGAGAGGAGGCAAATATAATAGGGCTAAAATTCAATTTGAGATAAAGAAATATGAAGATAAAAATTAAGCCTTTAAAATCTCCTGGCAAGAATTCTAAGATTGTACATGATGATAAAAAAACTAGAAAAAAAAATGAACGTCACAACTAACTACACCAAAAGATTAAGATTAGAAGATTATCATCAGGAATTCAAAACACATTTCATCGTACCCAAAACAAAGGCATTCTAGGATACGGAGAACACTTGTTCCTAGAATCTACTCTCTGTGAGGGTGAGACGTGGTGGAAGGGTGCCACCTACAGGCCAGGTTTCAACACACTGCAGAAGTCAACCAGCTTCCAGGATTCCTAGTATTCCAAAAGTTACCGCTTTGCCACATCCTCACCAGGAGGCTCTGGGTGGCCCAACTGCACCAATTTCATTAACAAATCACAATCAGTGATTTGTTAAAAAAGTCAGTATAATTGGGCTATAGGCACTGTTCATTTTCATGGTGGTTTTGGAAAAATAGTTAACCAGGACACCATCCCCTTATGTACATTTTAAGAATGATTTTGCCATATAATCTCCCCTCTGTTTAGTGCTCACTTCACCCAAGAGTTGTTTACAGAGGCACTCTGGTTGTCTCTGGAGAAAACACCAAGCAGATAAGGGACCACAGGCAAGTGTCCTTTCACTTGTCTGAACCACATTTTCTTGGCTAGAAAACCAAAAGACTGGCTCTGATCTGCTCTCTGTGTCCCTGTCTAGGCTTACTATTACACAGCTCCTAAGAGTCATTCTATAACTTCCCAGGGAATGAGCAACACCGGATCAATATTTAAGCAACAAAGGAAAGAAAATACCTCTCGGGTTCTGTCAGTGGGCTCATAGTGGGGCTTAGGCTCTGGAGCGTGATAGCTTGGCTTGCTCCTTTCCTGCTGCGGTGGCTGCTGCTGCTGCGGGTGCGGCCTCCTGTGGTCATGCTGTAGAGACAGGAGATATGCTTGTTCTTGTTGCAACTGCCTCTGGAGCCTCTCTGCCTGCCGGTGCTCCTCCATCTCCCGCCATCGGCACTCCTTGGAGAGGGAGAGGAGAACACTAAATCTATGGGCCACCGCACAACTCGCCTCTTCTCTGGATTCATTCTCAACTTTTCACAAAGACCATGCCTTCCCCCCCACCTTTTTTTAATCACAGAGCAAAATGACTGGGATTTTAAATAGCGTATTACCTGCGGAAAAATATGACAGCTTGTTGCTAACCATAATATCACTGGACAGAGAGAGAATTCAATTAAAAGTTGGTTTTGGTGGTTTCAAAAGTTAGTGTATTAGGCAAAAATCCTATGGCATGTGCTTTGAACTTTCAGCCTTTGGCATTCTAGTTTGTTCACTGAATGCCAAGTTCTGTTCAAACCCTTGCTATCTACCAAAGAGAACGGTTAACTCTTCAACAGGAAATAAGTAAATAGAAGCCACCTCGAAATGTGACCAAAGCAGCATGACCACAGAGGACATCTCCATTTGAGCCTGTCAGCCCACAACGCTAACCAAAATGGTCTGGTAATCACCACGGCTATGCCCAAAGCTCAGGGGAGGGATAGAGAAATAAGCCCTAATGCTACGGAACAAGACAGATACAGGGCGTTACCAGTAACATGGCCTGCTCCTGGAGCAGCTGCTGCTGAAGGATTTCCAAGTGCCGCTGCTCCTCTTCTAGCTGTCGCCTGATATACTCCTGTCACACAGAAATTACCCAGCAATCAATTTATCCCAAAGGAAAGCATCAGAACCACCTGAATGGAGCACCAAGAACCATTTGCCCCAATGGTCTTCAGTGGTAATTCACTTAGTGATGGATATATTATGAAACATATAGTGAAAGATTGTCCCCAAGATCTTCAAATTGGTCAACGAAGATCTAAAGAGTCTAATAAATGATGATATACACTCTACTGATATACACCAAAGTATCTGATAGTTCTTCTGTAAGAACGCAGCTGTTAAATACAATTGCAGGATTTCAAAGAACCAGGATATTCCTCTTAAGGATGGTAGACCAGAGAAATCAAGTTTAATTAGATAAGAAACCAGAGGGTTCTCATTGCCCTAGAGGGTTCCGATGAATCATTTAAAACAAGCATGGATTGCCAATTTTTAAAACCCCAAACCAAAATCCGTTTTAATATTAAAACAGAACAAACATGATTTGTGTTTTCTCTGATGACACAGAAGGTACCTGGAATGACTATATTCTGAAAGCCATGATCTGTGAACACCAGACTCAGGTGGTTTCTCACAAATGAATAGGCCCAGGCTCTTCAAGAAGAGACTGAGAGTGTGTGTGTGTGTGTGTTTGTGGGGGAGGGGGCGGTGAACTTATTTTCAAGGGGAAGAGAATGACAAGCCTCTGGATCAATGAAAACAGGTACATACCCAAAACATGTAAAGAGGAGAAATCCAACCTTGAAGTTGCATGCGTATTTAATAGACTAGGAAATCAAGAGACGTTTGGAAATCTCAGACCTTTAGAAAACCCTCAACCTTCCATTTTCTCAGTATCCTCATTTGAGAAATGAGTATCAAGAATATTCTTGGGGCACGTGGATGACTCAGTTGGTTAAACGTCTGACTTCAGCTCAGATCATAATCTTGTGGTTCGGGAGTTCGAGCCCCGCGTCGGACTCTGGGCTGACAGCTCAGAGCCTGGAGCCTGCTTCAGATTCAGTCTCCCTCTCTCTCCCTGCTCCTCCCTCGCACTCTGTCTCTCTCTCTCTCTCAAAATGAAACAAACATTTAAAAAAATTGAGGCGCCTGGGTGGCTCAGTTGGTTAAGCGGCCGACTTCGACTCAGGTCATGATCCCGCGATCCGTGAGTTCGAGCCCCGCGTCGGGCTCTGTGCTGACAGCCCAGAGCCTGGAGCCTGTTTCAGATTCTGTGTCTCCCTCTCTCTGACCCTCCCCCGTTCATGCTCTGTCTCTCTCTGTCTCAAAAATAAATAAATGTTAAAAAAAATTTTTTTTAATAAAAAAAAAAAAACATTCTCTTGCAACTCTCAAGATTTTTTGTAAGGCTCAAATAGGACACAGACATTAAACAACTCTGAAATACAAACAAAAGAAGTTTCCTTCCTTTTCAAGAAGGAAAAAAGCTAACTGTTCCAGAAAGGGAGTAGACTAAGAGATCTAAGAAGAGAAGTTTTATTCTGAAATTCAGATTACGTCTTTACAGTGTCTAATGCTGACCATCCACTTGTACCATGGCACACATTTTAAAATAAAAATAGCTATACATCTGAGCTGGACAGAAGTTTTAGTTAACCAATAATTCTGGTTTAGAGAATGCAGGATAACACAAATCATGACATATACATTTCCTCAGAAACCTTTATCTTATAAAATAAACTTTACCCAAAAAAGCCAATCTGGGAGAAAGTGTATCTAGAAGGGCATTTGCAAAGACACTCTGATTCCAACCTGGGCTCCAAGTCCCATTCCTCCTAGCCTAACCTTCCACGGCACATGCTATGCCAAGCACTGACCTAGCATGACATGTGGCCTTCCCCTGTAACAGCTGAGAAAGGAATCTGAGTTCCAACTCACCTCTTCTTTGAACTAGACTGAAATGAACCATAACTTGAAAGACCAAATTAGTACAGTCGTTTTGTCTTTTTGCCTTCAAAACACAAGGACAACCAGGAAAGTCACGTCTATCCAAACCACAAATGTCCTAACATACAATGAGCATGCAGAATACAATCATACATGTATACAAACATGCAGAAGTGCAGTTTCTTACAGCACTGTTAACACGAAAGATTTTGCAACAGAATAAGGAAAGCAGAATAAAACTACTTTGATACCTATCTATTTTCAAGAAGAGGTAAAGGATACTTGCTATACACTGCTAGGAATTTACCCAAGGGATACAGGAGTGCTGATGCATAGGGGCACTTGTATCCCAATGTTTATAGCAGCACTTTCAACAATAGCCAAATTATGGAAAGAGCCTAAATGTCCATCAACTGATGAATGGATAAAGAAGATATGGTTTATATATACAATGGAATACTACCTGGCAATGAGAAAGAATGAAATCTGGTCATTTGTAGCAATGTGGATGGAACTGGAGGGTATTATGCTAAGTGAAATAAGTCAGGCAGAGAAAGACAGATACCATATGTTTTCACTTATATGTGGATCCTGAGAAACTTAAGAGAAGACATGGGGGAGGGCAAGGGGAAAAAAAGTTATAGAGAGGGAGGGAGGCAAACCACAAGAGACTCTGAAATGCTGAGAACAAACTGATGGTTGATGGGGGGTGGGGGAGAGGGGAAAGTGGGTGATGGGCATTGAGGAGGGCACCTGTTGGGATGAGCACTGGATGTTGTATGGAAACCAATTTGACAATAAATTATATTTAACATAAAAAAAAGAATACTTGCTGTACATGAACGTTAATGACTGTCACTAGCACATTAAAGATGAAGTATTACTGTCACATACTCCTCTCACCATCACATTGTGAGAATTACCCCTAGGAGACTTAACTTTCAAAAGCTTAATTACTTTTACTCCTCTTTGCAATCCCTAAGTATAAATCAGAATGTGGGGAAAAACAAAACAAACAAACCCAAAACACACCAGTGCTGACTGGCCAATAATGTCAATAGTAACAGAAATATCCTTAAATTCTCAGGAAGAAATAGTACATGTGCAGAGAACCTGAAGCATATGATCAGTTTCAAGGATAGTAGCTGAATACTCAACTGTGGAAGTTAATACCATAGTTGATAAGTATTTTAAGTACGAATTTCAAGTATTATTTAAATTGGTCTCCGTTCATATCTTTCCTCCTTTACCCAAAGCTCATAACAAAGAGCGATCAATTCAAAGATGTGAGAGGTGAAGAGGTTCTGAGGGGCTCACACTGACAGCACAGACACAAAAGCACAGTCAATTCAGGGAACAGAGATTTCTAAAGACAACTATAGCTGGCATCAATAAAATGCTCTAAGTATTACCAAAATATCATCTTTTTTGGCTAAACAAAACCACGATGTTATTAGTTTTTCTAATGCTACATAGGTATATACTGAGTTATATACAAATATGTTTATTATGATATTCAGCCACTGGATAATTCAAACATTCCTTGTGGTTGGTTTTTCAGTTCATTAAAGAAAAGGCTAATCATCATCCAGATATTTGAGGTTCAAAGCATTTAAGCCAAGCCCAAAAAGAAATATTCAGAAATCTTTTGGGCATCACACTAGTTGGAGACCACTCAACTGACTTCAAGAGGTTTCTAAATGTAAAAATTTATCCATCATTTTTAATTTCAATTTATTAATTCAATTTATTGCTGTGCTTCCAATTGTGCTTCAGCATTTTCAAACCTCTGAAGTCCTGAATATGTGTGTGTGTGTTCGTGTGTGTGTGTGTGTGTGTGTGTGTGTGTGTACATACATGCGTGCACACGTGTCTGTACTTTGAGTCCCAAATCCCCCAACTCTACAAAGCAACCTCACATATGACCTCACATATGCATGGTCAGAACATTCTTTTGTGACCTAACCTGTTCTCTTTCAACTCTCCTCTTTTCTTCCTCTGCCCGTCTCCTCTCTTCTTCTTCTTTACGTCTTCTTTCCAGTTCCTCCAGACGCCTCTTCTCTTCTTGTTCTCTCCTTCGCTGTTCACGTTCTTGCTGCCTTCTAGCTTCACGTTCTCTCCTTTGTTGCTGCGCAAGTAAAGATATGTAATCAGCAGGTATCTTCTAACTACTGCTCTCATGACACTTTGCTGACCATTTACAGGTAGGTGCTGATGAGGGGAAGTTCACAGACCCCATCTCGACTGGCCAGTTATTTCCACACTGCTCCTCCACCCCACATGTACCAGCTTCCTCATAAATATTGGTCAAAGGTGGGGTGCTTCTGTGAATCCTTACACAGTTTGGTTTCGTTTGATATCAATTCCCCATTCTTCACTATACTACGCAACTAAAGGACAGGGAATTCTTTATCCATGCACATCACTAACAGAATTATCCAGGGCCCTTAAATCAGAAGAAAAAGACAGAAGACAAAGGAATAAAGGAGAACGGAAGTAAAGCAAAGAGGAAAGAAATAGTTAAAAAGAGGAAAAAGAAAGGAAAAAGAAATTGACAACAATAAGAATAAGAATTACCAGTATTATTCATAGTAATGAATTTAAGAAACTGCCACAGCACACATGCATACTATATGTCCTGCACTGTGCTCAGTGTTTGATATTCTTTATTCCATTTCCTTTATCTAATAAAATTTTCAAAACAAACCTGGAAATAAGTATTTCAATCCTACTTTACAGATGAGCAAATAGGTTCAGAAGAGTCACGTGATTTGCACAGTGTCACCCAGCTAGCAAGTCCCAAACTAGAAGGGCCATTCTGCCTCTAATGCCTGTAGTATTAACCATGTGCATCCTACTAGCAGGTAGGTAGTAACAACCGTTACTCTAACAACCGTTCCTAATCCAGGCTGTTCTATATAACCCCTAAGTATAGAGTAGTGGGACACAATGGGCACCTGTCTGGCTGCTTTTCTCACCCAGCCCCAGACATCTGTTAATAAGGCACTTCTACAGTGTAAAGTATAGAATTAACCAATTCTTCCCACAAATATGAAAAATGCTAGCCTCTAGACTAGGGCCATCTAATAAAACACTCCAGGATGATGAAAATGTTCTGTCTCAGTACTATTCAATAGAGTAGCTACTAGCCACATGTTGCTACTGAGTACCTAAAATATGACTAGTACGATTGAGGAACTTCCTTTTCAATTTTACTTCAATGAAGTTAACTTAAGTTTAAATAGCCATATATGGCTAGTGGCTACTGTACTGGACAGCACAGGTCTAAAGAATACACACCCATCGAATTTCTCAAGACACAGGAAGCTGACAGTATTACCACAAACTTCAATGTGGCACTAAGATTATTAAATAAGAAAGTTTGGGATAAAGTTATTGGGGATATTAGACATAAATATTTGTAATAGGCATAAAAGTAGGTATTTATTATAGTCTGAGTATTAATTTCTACCCCCCCCCCAACACACACACACAAGCATTCATTCTGAAGGTAGACACTTAAAAAAATGATTTCCTAAGAAATATAAAGAAATGTCTTATATGTGGAACCCTTGCACAGAGAGGATTTCTTGGTACCTGGTCTCTCTCAGCTGAGTGTTACATGACCATTACTCTCAATACAGTTCTGAGTTAGCTTCTGGCCCCATCTCCTCTCTCATTCCATATATTGCATGGTTTAGTTATTTTTCTTTAAAAATTTTTTTATATGTTTATTTATCTTTGAGAGAGACAGAAACAGAATGCGAGTGGGTTAGGGGCAGAGAGAGGGAGACACAGAATCTGAAGGAGGGTCCAAGCTCCGAGCTGTCAGCACGGAGACTGTGAGATCATGACCCAAGCTGAAGTTGGACCTCAACCGACTGAGCCACCCATGTGCCCCTCATGCTTTATTTTTTTCCCAGCAATGTCTGCTCTTAGAATTCAACACACAAAACACACAGTTTCCCATGGGTGTGGGTAGGGTCGTAGAAATAAAAGAGTTCCTGTCCTGGTGTTTAGAA
The DNA here is from genome assembly GCF_046562875.1 of Panthera onca. NCBI lineage: Eukaryota > Metazoa > Chordata > Mammalia > Carnivora > Felidae > Panthera > Panthera onca. Next base: position 82,061,581 of record NC_138341.1, on the reverse strand, counting down.
ACTACAACTTTAATGGCCAAGGCATCTTTATTAAATTGAAACATGTACACTGTCCCCATACAATGTACTTGCTGCCTGTCATTTGCTAGCTTAATGCCCATACAGGCACATGTGCCATGGTGTGGGGCTTGCATTCAGGGCACCTGGCCCTGAGCACTGTGCTGCACCTTGGGAGGAAAGAGGCCTTTCTTTTTAAAAACTAGCTACCGAGGGGCGCCTGGGTGGCTCAGTTGGTTAGGCGACTGACTTCAGCTCAGGTGATGATCTCACAGTTCGTGAGTTCGAGCCCTGCATTGGGCTCTGTGCTAACAGCTCAGAGCCTGGAGCCTACTTCAGATTCTGTGTCTCCCTCTCTCTCTACCCCTCCTCCTCACACTCTGTATCTCTCTGTCTCTCAATAATAAATGAACATTAAAAAAAAAATTTTTTTTAAACTAGCTACTGATAAATAAAACCCACAAAACCACCTCACCCTGCCCCAGGACTTCACCAGCAATATAACACAGACACTTGAGGAAAGAAATCTGAGAATCTCATCCAAGCAGTGTTACTGGAGCCTTTCTACTTCAAAGCAAATTAAGTTAAGATCTTTTATTTTACAATTTTTGCTTTTTCCATTCAGGAACAAAAAGAAGAGAGTGGCTTTTACCAGTACGTTACTTATAACAAATATAAGCTCAGAATACAACCATTTCTCTAACACTGGTAATAAAAATCCTCATATTTTGCCAATTGGGAAACAAGTTTCTTTGCTTTAAACAGAAATTCTTTAATTCTTTCAGATATTCCTGACTAGCCATGTCTTCCAAAGGAAAGCATCTTCTGAGCTTCTGTATTGAATATAAAGACATTCAAAATAAAACAAAAAGCCTTCTAATAAACCTAAAACATAAAGAATCTCATTCGATCAGTTTTAAAGCTTAAAACAGTTGTGAGTATTTTCCTCTAAGAGGTGAACATGGAAGCTCTGTGGAAGTTTCTGTCCTGAGGAGTGAGAGTGGTTTTGTGTACTCTACTATTTTTACAGACTCAGCACTGCTTAGTTCTGAGAACAACCATGGGCAAGGCTGGCAACAATCAGGACACTTTCAGGTTTTATAAAAGAGAAATGACTTGCTAGAATACATTGGGTTTAGCAAACACCTGGCAGGCAAGGTAAGAAGGGCCTCACCTCTGGATGAAAATAAGAACCCACAATCACAACAAAGGAAGACAGAAAGCTACCTGACAAGATATGTAAACAATTTCCCTCCAAATCTGTCAGACAAAAGGAAAACAGAAAAACAAAGAAAAGGGAAACAAAATCACAGGCAAGCAGTATCTACTGCCCTTAAAATTGCCCCTTAGCTTCAGAGAATTTAGGCTCCAAGTATATCGGATTAATATGAACAGGTCAGAAGAGGCAAAGAACCTTATGCAATGAATTTTACAACTTTTAGATAACAAAAGTAGCCAAAATGGGCTAGAGGGGTCCTTTGAAAAATTTTAGTACACACCATGGAATCCTAGAAAGACAAGTGAAAGGTCTCAAGGGACAGAGGTTGTGGTCCTGATTCTGCTCAGCTTCCCTGTTACAAGCCACTTCCCCTCTATGAGCCCCAGGTTCCTGACTTGTCAGAACAGAGTTATGTGTGGTGGGGGTGCGAAGGAGGCAGTGTGCATCAGAAATCATCATGGTGTGGAGTTTACAATGGTTATTATTTTGAAGAAGTCAATAGTTGGTGTCTACAATGAGAAAACGTGTTTAAAAAGTCTTATAGGCAATGAACTCTAAGAGAATCATTCCTCTGCAAAAGATCTGCCCCCCACACCATCCTGTGGAGGGCGCCCTGATGCACTGAAATTAAGAGAGGAGAGAAGTGAAGAACTAGCATGGTAGGTGTCTACATCAGCAGTCTCTAGAAGTGAACAAGACCATCGAGTGAAGTCTAGGAAAAAAACACTCAACTCTTATTTACTTGTATTTGTAGCTCACCCTTTTTAAGATAGCTATTTCTGCATGTTTTATAATATACATACTCAGTGCAAAGGTATGTTAAGTAGACATATGCATCAGATATACGCCTTCAGTTTCTCTTACCCTCCATGCCACTGCACTATGATAAGCAATGCCACATGACCACAGAGATGCAGACCCACAACAGCCGTAGAGATGATGTGCTTACTGCCATTTCCTTATACACCATGCAAACTACTAAAAATTCCTTAATTTTTACATATGATGTTGAAGGTCCCATTTAGACTTATAGTATCACAGTAACAGAAAGAAAAGCAATAGCCTGCACTTGTTTCTCTCTTATACTAAAACAACAACAACAACAACAACAAAAAACTTTAATGAAAGCAAAGCCATCCCCATCTCTGCTGACGCCTCAGCTATCATCAGCAAGGACTCCTTCAGGAAAGAGTCAGGAGGGGACACAACTCCAAGGAGAGCCCTGGAGGTTGTCATGCTGAGGTCTGGGAGAAACGACCAACCAGCAGCCTGCTACTAAGCCGCCACACAGCTGGCAGCCAGATGCGGTCTAGCATCCAACTCAAACCAGCCTCCAGATGCAAGCTCCAGAGAAGAAAAGCGGAAGTTGCGGAGGAAAAGCAGAGAGGGAGCGAACCAGGGTCAGAGCTGACTTTCCACATGCTAGGCCTCTCACCTGGAGCTGCTGCCTGCCCCAGTGCACCAAGTGCAGGTGTGATCTCAGGCCACCCACTCCCCAGACCCATTTCTCATCTCCCCTCTCCTGAGCTGTTGTCACCTTGACTTCAGGAAATGGCAGGACCTCGGTGCACGTCCTCTGGTCACATGGGCTCTAAAGTGGAAGCACTCATTCTCCTTCAAGGGAGTAAGCCTCCAAGTGGTAAGACATGTACAATCCATTTTCTTGGTTGTTTCCAACTACACTGAGGGCAGGGCTCCTAGCCCATTAGAAAATCTTGACTACTTTCATGTAACTAAATGCTACTACTAAGAGGCAACTTTTAAGTGATTTTACAAGGAGCTTTTTCCACATTATTTACACTTAAAAACATTTTTATTTTTTTAATTTAAATTTTAACATTAGGTGCAACACTGGTTTCAGAAGTAGAAGTCAGTGATTCATCACTTACATATAACACTCAGTGCTCATCACAAGTGCCCTCCTTGATACCAATCACCCATCTAACCCATCCCCACCCATCTCCCTCCATTTGTTCTCCGTCATTTAAGAGTCTCTTGTGGTTTGTTTCCCTTCTTTTCTTTCTCCCACTTCCCATATGTACATTTAAAAAGTTTAAATTAAAGTACAAAGTACTTTAAAAAGTCAAAATGAATTATAAGGTGTATGTCAAAAATAAGGTGCCCCATTTCTCCTCACCCCCAATTCGTGATTCCCAAGGTAGAATCACTTCCAATGCCTTTTGTTTTTCTCACAGTATTTGCCTCCTGATTTTTAAATAACACTTTCATAAGAGCTATTTTTAAGAAAATTTCCACTTTAGACACCATCTATTGATTTCTCCCCCAAAGAATATCCATCCACATCACCATTCCATGTTCCCAGTCTAGTCATGTGACAATTTCTGATTAAAGAAAACCACATTCAAGGCAAAATTTAGTGTTTGGAGGAGCTATTAATTGCCTTATTTTTGTTGTTGTGGTCTCTTTCACTGGTTTTCTATGGGTCTATCACAAAATCATCTGTAAAGTCTCTTGCACCACCACAGACCTCCTTCCAATATGGTCAAGTCAATCAGGCATTCTTTCTTCCTAGAGATTTAACCTCTCACACCCCTTTCTTCCCCTACACCAACCAAGACTGCTTGCTCTCCAGGCAGCCTATGCTTGGCCACCAACTTCCTAGGAATTCTTTTGAACTCTCTCCTGTACAGGATCCTGTTTCCTGTAGCCCTTGCCACTTTCGTCCTCATTTGCTGGAACACATTCTCCAGTAGCTTCCTGAGAAGTGAAAACAAGGCAAAAGGCTTTAGGGACTTCGCAGGCCACAGAACCTTTACTCTCACAAGGTACATATAATTTTGACTCAGGCTAGTAATTTTCCCTCAGATTTCTGCAAGCACAGCTATGTCATTTTCTAGTTTCTGATGGTGCTCCTGGAAAATCTCAGACCATTCAGATTCCTGATACTTAGTACAAGACCCATGCACACCCCAACCCTCTACCTACTCCACCCACCATGGCTTTTAGGATGTTCTTTTCATCCCAGACATTGTGAACTGTCAAGACGACATATGTACCTTTGTATGGGTCTTTTTTCATTCATTGTGCAGGAGACTCAGTACATCTTTCAGTCAGTACAGAAATTCGTATTTCTTAGCTCTGGAAACTTTCCTTGAATTAGTTCTGTAGTTCTCCCTACGGTAATTATTTCCTACACCATCTAATTAAATGGTTGTTAAACCCCCTGAATTGATTTGGTTTTTCTTCTGTTCATCATAAACTTAACCCCCCCGCCCCCCACAACGTTCTGGGAGTTTTAATTTATAAAAACTTTTCAGAGGCGCCTGGGTGGTTCGGTCAGTTAAGGGTCTGACTCTTGATTTTGGCTCAGGTCACAATCTCACAGTTTTTGAGTTTGAGCCCTGCACTGGGGTCTGCATTGACAGTGCAGAGCCTGCTTGGGATTTTCTGCCTCCCTCCCCCATCTCTCTCAAAATTAAATAATTAAAAGTTTTTAAAAAATTTAAAAGCCTCAAAAATTCTTAGTTTCTGAACATCGTTTCATGAATATTATTTGTTCTTCTCATTCGAGGGATATTAAGATCCTACACATGTGCATGTGTCTGTGTGTGCAATAGTTTCTGTTCCCTACACTATTTCCTTCAAGATTCTTTTTCTACTTGTCTTTCATGTTAAAGGTTCTTTTCAGTGCCCACAATCTTGGCTGTCCATTCACATTTAAGACAGTAAAAAGGAAATTATAAGGGCTATGGAGAGTGGTTGGTAACTATTAAGCTTCACAGTAAGATGATGGGAAGCAGCATGGGCATTTCACTGGCGCTTTTTGTCCCTTGGGCTAGTCAGTATCTCCAGAGAGGAATCTCTGCAGCATTCTCAGAATCCTCCCCATCTCCTGCCTGGGTTGAGCAGAAGGTGTAGGTAAAGAAGATGGCATCTGTAGTAAGTGTGGCCACCAACACTGTGGGAGCTGAGGTGAGTGTGCATGCAGTCATACTGGTGAATACTTAGACTTCCAATTAATGCCCTTGTTTTCACTCTCTCTCTCTCTCTCCACATACTCAGTTGTGCCTGAATTCTTCATATACTGAGGCTCTGTTGTTCACTTTTTCTAGGAAGTCTATATCTGTTCCCACAGAGGAGAAGGAACAGAGTAGCCTGGCTGCCTGGGGTGGGAGAATCTAACTCTCCATATCTACATGCTGTTAGCCCCACCTGTTGCCTCTCATTTTTGACTCTTCCAGAATTTGCAGTACTAGCCTTCTTACAATCTTTACTCTCCCATGTACTATCTAACTTCCACAATTTGGTTTCCTTTCTTGTTCTCGTTGTCCTTGTTTATACCATTTTTCTCAGTCACTTCACTGGGATTTCTCAACGAAAGTGAGGTAAGCATTGGGGTGCCTGAGTGGCTCAGCTGGTTAAGCATCCGTCTCTAGATTTTGGCTCAGGTCAAGTTCTCACGGTTTGTGAGTTCGAGCTTCACATCAGGCTCTGTGCTGATAATGCAGAGCCTACTTGGGATTCTCTCTCTCCCCCTCTCTTTATGCCCCTCCCCTGCTTGCACTCCCCCTCTCTCAAAATAAATAAATATTAAAAAAAATTTTAAGTGAGGTAATAAGCATCATGTTATTTTTCTTCAACTGTTTTCCTAAATCAGTGTAACGGTTATTATGTAATTATTTGCCATAATTTAAAAAAAATTTTAAGTTTTATTCAAAATGCACATCACAAAATAAGAGTAAGCAAATATCTTACAAACACGAATAGGCTACAACTGATGTTCTCAACTGTCAAATGAAAGCCTCCGAAAAGCTTTTTGTTTCCTATGAAAGAAACTCTTGGTTGCTAAATCAACACACACACACACACAAAAGACCATAAGCTCCTTGAGAGCAGGAATCCTGTTTCACTTATCTTTTCTGCTCTGTAGTAAATATCACAATAAATACTTTTTTGGGTTGAATCCAACCCTCACACCGAACACACGGCATCCAAGAGAAAAACTGCTGTGATTTTATCTCCAACATTTAGAGTTTAGAGTAATAAAGGACTAAAGAATCCATTCATATCTCTAGGTCCCAACAAGATCCAATCAAATCATAACGCCATCTTTTCAAGATCACTTGGAAAGTACATAAAAGCTTAAACAAGAATTGTTACATTTGGTTAGTGCCTCGTACTTTACACAACACACCTTTTATGCCTCAGAATAGTCTACAAAATCCTTTAAAGTTCTCTAAGGTCTCTCTGGAACTCAAATTAGAGATCTCAAACCCAGAAGTCCATTTAAGAACAGGCATAAATTTCAAGAACAAGTCCCTTCTTTCCAGAGATGCAAGTAGGACTACAAATGATTGATTCATGCATTGGAGAAATATTAATAAGCACCATGGTGAGTGTATACAAAGATAAACTAGACAGAGCTCTCTCCTCCAAGTCTTGTACGTAACATAAGTCACATGCTTTTTAAAAATCAACAAGACAATGTGGAAAGTGCTGTATTTCCTAGGACTGGCCCACTAAGCAAGTCCTGGTATGAAAACCAACTGGCTGACAAGACTGATGGCTAAGGCAAAAAACAATGCAATTACTGATTTCTTCTTCCACATTATGCTCTAACATTTGAAACTGTTAATTGGACTAAGAGCAAGAATTTAAACTATGAACCATAAAAACCACTATACTCAGAAGAGGCTCTTAATTTAAGGGAGGGGAGACAATTAAAACTAAAAGAAATCCCTTAGTAAATATACCTTAATAGATGATTAATGTGAAAAACTGGCCTCTTGCAAAAGAACCTCAAAAGAAAACAGCCCAAAATAAAACATATGCCATCAACCATCAATTAAGTAACATCAATTCATACTGGATTAACCTTATGCCTGTGATTTCAAATAACAAAACCTACGAAACTCTAATGAACATGCCTTTTCAGGCTTACCCCACTAAGAATGAAAAACATGACATAATCCTTTGAAGCATTTGCAAATTGATGTCATCATTATTTTCTTAAATCACTCTTTGAAAACAAAATCAAAGAAACTAAAAAACTGCATGATGCTATAAAGTGATTTCTACATCTCTCAAATTATAAAGAGAATTCCTTATTATTTAAATTTTCCCAAGCATGCCCAAGTAAATATGTACTTTTCCAGCTATGCTTTAATTAGGCTCCCTTTCTAGTTTGGTACTTAAAAGTAATGCTTTCATCTCACAATTCTAAAAACTTTTCTAAATAGATCACGTTGATAATGGTGAGGTCCATGTAAACACACTTCACTGGACTTACTGTTGTAGAAACTAACGGACTTTAATAAACCAGTCTGGTTTCCACATTCAGCCATTTCCAAGCACTTCCGGGGTCATGTTACTCCACAAACATACCACCACCAATCCTTGAGGTTTTTTTTCCTGCCAGTTCTGATGAGGCCTTAGTAGAAAAATTATTTGCTTCTCCCCAAAGACAACTCTTCCCCATCTTTAGGCAACAAGCAACATTTGGTGAATTAAGCTAACTCTTACAAAATTTAACTGTAAATATAACCAGATGCTAGACTAGGATGTCAAAAGAACATGTGAGAACTTATAAGGAGGCTGAAAGACAAGACAGCTACCCTCTGCAAAAAAAAAATGGAGCTGCTGACAGAGAAGGCAGGGCGTGGGCTACAGGGGCACCTGCACACCCAGATGCATGTATGTAAAAAAAGGTAGCCCTGTGCTAATATGTACTTGTGATGGGAGACAATCATGATCTGCCAAACAAAGGCCTTCATGTAAGCAAAGTGGGGTGAGGAAATGGTTCCTATTCCTTTAAGATATGTGAAGATCCGGTTGGGGTAAAGGAGTCCACCATGCCTTCCTTCCAAGATCTCGCAGCCAACAAATACATGGGGCAGTTTATTAACTTTTTTTCTTAGAAACGTTTACATTTTTCTAGTGTTATAATTCAGCTTCAGTACTGATCTCACTTCACACAGAAAAACTGTTTTTCTCTTGCTTTCCTTCATCTTTAATTTCTTCCACTTTCACCCACCCCTCTAAGATTTTAGTCACTTTGAAATTTGTAGAAATGACAGGAATGAATATAACCATGTGTCCTCTTGGTGGAAGAAAAAGCAAAGAGACCGCTGGGGCTGACACTAACATTTACCCCCAACTCGAGGCAGCCCAAATCACCAAGTGACAGCTACACCTCCAGGGCCTAAAAAGTCTACAGAGCATAGGCACTGCGGTCATCTTCCCAAAGGGGAAGACTGGAGAGACAGGAAATTGGTTTGTTGTCTTTTTCTTTTTTCTAAAGGAAAGGATAAATTCTAACCTTAACTGAGAAGTTTGATTGTGACTCTTCCATACTAAAATAATCAATTATGCATATTAAAAAAACAAAAAAAACAAAACGAGAATGTGCTGATGGCACCAAAGTCCTGCTAAAAAAACAAATCTTCTCTAAGAAATTTCCTTTTTCTGAAGTTTACTAAAGTAGCACACCAAACACAGACAAATGTATCTTGCTTTTACCAATAATTAGGTAAGTTTTCTTGAGGTCGAAATGAAGAAGTATCTACTAGCAAACGGAAACTTAGTGAAATATGTAACAGGTTCAAAAAACATCTGAAGTACACCAACTAACATGGCAATCTTAACTTAGACTGCTGATCAGATGTTCTCTTCATATTTGTATTAAAATTAGATGAAGAATGAGAAAACATGCTAATCAAATATGTGGATGTGGTGGGAGTAGGAAGACATAGTTAATAGGTATCAAATCCAGACTCAATGCAAAGAGAGCACAAACCATTAGGATAAGACAACAATACAATCAAATATTCATTTGTGCTCAAAGAAAAAAAAAAGAAAAGAAAGAATGGAAGAAAAAGCTGGCCTGTGAACAATTTTTATGGGGAAAAAAAATGAGCTAGAGGCAACAATTCTATTTGAGCCAGAGGTGTGATGATGCATCTAAATATGAAAAGTAAATGGTAATATTAAAATTTTTGAGGCTGGGTCATTACCACACGGGGTCTTGAATATGGATGAAATACTTAGAGTAAGCGGAGAAAACCCTGAGTGGATCCTGATGAGAAAGACTAAGGAGCAAAGTCAAACACTAGAGGAGCTGTGAGGTCCAGAAAAGGAGTGGACGAAGCTGCCAGTACAAACTTGGCTGCCTGAGCTCAGCATTCTCCCCTTTTTAGCCTGGGACCATCCAAAAGCAACAAGGAAAATGGAAAACAGAAACAGAAACCTCATTGTCAGCAAAACTGAGAGACAAGACTCAAAAATATCTGCAAGGGCTTCTAAGATCTCCAGTTCATGCAGAAGCCAAGGAAGAGGAAGCAGAGGAAAACAAAGGAGAGAGATCCTATCAGCACATTACAAGGAGCAAAGGAAGAGTGGAGTATATACACATACAGATTTCTTAAAGATGAAGAACTTACGCAGGGCAAAAGCACTAACCTGCAAAGAGAGCTCAGAAATAGAAATGGTGGTGTGACAGGAGTCCTTAGCACCAATAAGCCTGATCTTATGGCAGTTGCATAGAAAGGAAAACCTATACTCAGTTTCCCTACAACCTCGACTCTTGGGCCATTTCTTTTTGCCAGTCATTGCCAGATATTTGTCATCTCCTTTCAGTTTTAACTGTCATTTATCTTATGACTGAGGCTAACCATCTTTACCTACTTTGTTAATAACAAAAGGAATCCCTATTCCCCACACAGTTCTGATTGAAGGTTTAATGCCAATAAAGGGCTACAAATCATTTATGGGCTCAAATATTCCCAAATTACCTTCTGGGACCTAGAGTATAGACAATGCTTAATTACCCTGGGCTAGAAAAAAGGAGCTAGATTACCAAGAATCCAAATCAGTGGATTCTATTCATGCAAATGTCCCCTGTTTCATACCTAGCTCCATCTTTTCTGATTAAGAGGTGCCAAGAGGTGACTGTGAGTTTGAACTTTTACTAAGAAGCTGAAATTAAATGGCTAATTAAAGCAAGTAAAGTGCAAAGTTCTCACTTACCAGACATCCTTAATCCTCAAGTCTTTATTTTAACTAATAAAACAAAATGGCTGTAAAACTTTAGTGTCTCTCCTCTAGCCAGTGCTGGTCTTCACTTTGTAATCCTCACTCCCTACTGGGCACAGAGGCTGGATAACGAACACTTGTCTCACTACCACTTGGCCCGAAAGCAATTTCTGTAGCAAATTCTGTGTTACAAATGGGCTGGAGCTAAAGTTACAAACCACCAAACTAACCTGTTTCGTGTCCTCAGGGAAAGTAGAGCCCAGGATTTAAATGGACAGTGCAGAATGTCGCATAAAGACACAATTGGAAATTGAGCCTCAAAACTCAAGCATTCTCATATACGAAGTCCATGGTCAACAGGCAACCTTGAAAAACCCTGGACTACTCTGGGTTTCTGTTATGTTCAAAGAACATGGAGAAAGTCTTAAAAATACTACAAAAGAGTTTGCAAAAAAGCCACAAAAAGAGTTACACAAACAGCAATATTGTCCCTCCTACAGAGGAAGGTTATGTCCTATGTTTTTTTCTGCAAGCCCAGGCTGAACATTTCCATTCTCCTTAGCTAGACAGACACTGGTTTTCTAAGTCAGGTAAAAGTATAAGTTTTGCAGAATTCAGACTATAAAACACACAAAACAAAGATTCCCCCCAACCCAAATACACTCCTAACTAACTTGTGTAATATGTGCTGTTATCTAAATTAAATTCCACTGTTTAGTATCAATACAGGGCTTTTTTGTTGTTTTGGGTTCTTTTTCTGCCATAAGAAACGTGAAGCGATAAGGTGTATGCATTAAGTGGAGACTACTATGAATGAGAAACTGGGAGTTGTACTATTATGAATGAGAAACTTGGAGCTGTGAGACATATTATGAAAGGTAGTTAGGAAAATAAAATCAAAAGTTTCTTTGAGCCCCAAGTGAAAGAGAAATAACACTTCTATGAATTACAAACGAACAAGTTGTGGGTAACCACATCACCAGTGGTGCTTAGTATTAATGAATTAAATGAGCAGCAGGTGGTACAAAATGTATTTCCCTATCACAGGATATAATTAATCTCACTAGATAACAATTAGATTACAGAACAGCATTTGTATTATACCCAATGTAATTCTTTTTTTCATCCCTTATTATAGTGTGTGCCTAAAGTTAAGGCATTTATAAAAAACTAAAGTTAAGGTGTCTGTACCAAAAAAAATGTTTTTCCTGTGAAAAAGTCTGAAGTTTCAAAAAAATATGTACACATGAACTTAGATCCAGAGGCCAAGAGAAGAAACTAAGTCAGGTCAAGCTTGAGCTGGCCAACTTAAACCACAAACAGAAACAGCCTTTCCAGAACTGGTATGATGCGGTCTCTGGGACCCTGCTGCTCTGCATCTAGCACAATGGTGGGGCAGGTCCTTCAGTTTTTACAAGCAAGGAAAACATTTCAAAGACCTCAAGGAATGTGAAGACCTGACAGTCCAAAACCATAGACAGAAGCCTTCCTTCTGAAGTTACCTGACTAGCTAAGCCAGGGGAAAGGTATCACATCAGGAGGCTACAGAAAACATTCCTTTGAGTGTCTGGCTACCAGCGTGAATAAAGAAAGAGAATACCCACTGGACATTTCCCTCTTCCTACCTCTTCCAGCCTCCGCCTCTGTTCTTTCTGCTGCTCAATCCGTTTCTGCCTCTCTGCCAGCAGCTGCCTTTTATATTCTTCTTGCTCCCGGAGCTGTTGCTCCTGCAGTAGCTGCTGTCTCCGAAGAGCCTCGGAACGTTCCTTGTTCTCCTGTTGCAGTCTCAAGAAATCCCTACGAAGCGTCGACTCACCAGGCACGTTGACAATGGAGCTGTAGGAAAAGGCAGAGCTTTCAGGAGTACTCACAGATCACTCTGCCCTCCGGATGAGACAGCGGCCTCAGCACGCTATTCCATTTCTCATTCATCCTCTTAATGAGTTCCTTCCACCCTGGGACTCAACTAAACATGGGAATAACTGTATCTACAACTCAATAGTATTACATCCTTTATCTGTTTCTGTCCGGGATGTCTGCATGACAAGACATCTCTAACTTCGGATTCTCACATCAACTCAAACTCTATAAAAGGAAAGTTGAAATCCTCTTCTCCCACTTCATTAGTCCCTCTCTGACCACCTTATTTCCCACCAATAAAAGCAACATCACGTTCTGAGTCTACCACAATAGAATGATCAGAGTAATCTTCAGGACTACCCTTCCCTTCTTCTTCTGGTCCACTAAGTCTTGTCACGTATGCCCTCCCACTGCCTATTTCCAGAGTAAGCAGCTGAGCCCAAGTGGGTCCCAAGAATGAGCCACTGGGAGATAAACAACATCATTCCTAGCTGGTCTCCCTGCTGAGAGCCACCACTCTACTTCCAATGCCCAGAAATAACATGGCAAATCAATCTCCTGAAACCACTCTCTCCTTCTATCATACTCCTATCCAAAACAATTATATTTCTCATGAAATCGATTCAAATTACTAGAAAATATTTAGTCTCAGATGGATTAAAAACATTCTCCTATGTATGAAGAAAAGGATATTAAGGAGTTTTATCAAAAGATTTTCTCATCTCTTCATGTGCTCTCTTCAAACCCCCACCGCCCACACATGGGTCCCCACAGGTCTCTCAACACGCCCTTCCAGCCTCCTTTTGTTCAGTAAGTTTTGTGTGGCTAAAGCACAAAGGACTGCCAGGCAAGACCATTATTAAAATTTCAAAATCTCATATTCCTTGAATAGTTACTATAAGGTTCATACTACCAAACCTTCAACCTTCTGCTTCACTGTAACTTGGGAAGCCACAGGTAACCAAAACATAGACTAGTAGATGGGTCAGGACATTATATACACTCGTAGAAAAAATGCAAGACTGGTAACCACACTTGTGGGAAAGCAAAACAAAACAAAACAGAAAACATTTTAGGAAAGACTGCAGTGTTTTTCAATGGAGGCCCTACTGGCCCATGAGCAGGACAGTTCTTTGTGGGTAGGACTATTTAATATGCAGCACAGCATTTACCATCCATGCCTTCTGGAGCAGTAAGTGCCAGCGGCAAGATCCCTTTCCTCAGAACCAAACACAACACTCTACATTTCCAAATAACTGGGGGAGGGGAAACAGTGCAATCTTGGTAAAGCACCACTGAATAAGAGAATCCAGAGGGGGAAAAGTGTTCATAAGAATCTTTTGAAGAATGAAGAAGAATGAAGAGATTAAGGTACTTTCAAAGTACTTTAAGATTTCTTTGAACTACGCAGGCATCTTTTGAAATCCTGGCATTAGCATGAAACAACCTATTCATAAAGCAGGAAGCTGAACAGTGGCTTCATCATTATTACCTTGGCTCTCCTTCCTGCTCAGGCACTTCCTCCTCTTCTTCCTCACTCCCGCTGTACTCATATTCGGTTTCATCTATAAAGGACAAGATAAATGGAACAGTTCACAAATCATGACACATGGATGTACATGCAAACATCTCTAAGAGCACTATGGCAGAAAATAAACAATACGTTCTTTATGAAAATGATAATGTATATGGAGTACTTGGGGAAGGAGGGGGGTGACACCCAATTCCCTGGGCCACCCTTACTCCCCATGGAAGAGCAGATTTCACTGTATTCAAGACAGTCCCTTATGGGATACACTGGTGAGGGGGTACAGGGCTGTGAGAGGGGTGCTCAAGCTCTTGACACTCAAGAAAAGTGACTCCAATGCATCAGCAAATTGGCAAAATCCCATTGATGCCAAAAGGCTAAAGAAAGAGATTAACTGCCCAAACCAAGGCAACTAGGAGATGTCATCTGTTTACTGTTGGCACTCAGGGAGCCACTCAGAGTGCAGCAGAGAGAAAGGTCTGCGGGACTGATGAGTGAACTACAGGAAGTACTTGGGGCATTGAGAGACAAAATCCAATGTCCCCACATATTACAAAGGTGAAGCCAGGGAAAAATCGGTGCAAAAACAATACAGCAAGAGGAGGAGAGAGAAGGTGCTCTTTCACCACATCAAGCAAAAATGTCAACATGAGCAACCTGTTTTCACATCAGCAGGTTTTATACTACGTCACCCCAAGTAACAGACCTTGTACTTAAGGTCAGTACCTAAACTTTGAGTGAACAATTTCACTCCAGAGAGCAATCAAAACTAGAAAGGTTGAAGAGATGTGTAAAACAAGTCTATTTGCAAACAAAAACCACGTTTCTAACTTTTTTCAGAGACACAGAAGTTGGAAATCAGTATCTCGGTAAGAAAAACAGTTCTGAGAACTTAAAATGGGGTCAGTCTATATTATACATAATTCTAGATACACATATCTACAGATTCATCAATCTATATATACAACATTAGTTCTTTTCACTGAGAAGACCATCAAAACTGTATAATTTTAAAGAACATAAAAACAGGTTAGCTTCCAAAGGAAATTCTAACCTAAGTAATCTTTTAGACTCCTTTAAGTAGTACTCTGTTATGTTTACAATTTGGTACTATGAACTATTAATTATTGACAAGAGGCTGAGGGTATCTGAAAGGTAAATGAATGTAACTTGAAAATAAAGAAATGAAGATAAAGTGCTCCATAATTCTCATCCACAAATGTGCACGAGAGTCCAGGCGGAGTGCTCAGAAAACGCCTGGCACGGAGCAAATGCTCCATGACGGTGAGCTATTATTAAGAAAGTACATACTGGGAAAATGATTCAATATACAAATAACCTCCCTCTCCCACCCCCAAAAAAGCTTTGTTTTCAAATTTCAGTTCACTTATTGTAACTGCATAGCTTAACATACCAAACTTAATTACTTTTATAACTGAATATATCAGAGGACCAAAAGTAGTTGTGAGCATCGCTGATAATGTAGCTCTGAAGACTGAAAAGAACATGTAAAAAGCTCACTACAGACCTCCAAAGAGGACTGTGACCAAGTCTTTTTACTGCCTTGAACTTGCTCTTCTTAGTTTCTCTTTTGGCCTTGAAATTTGAACGTCAAAAAAATTCACCGTCAAGATGCCAGTTATCAAATGTTCTGTAAAGTTATGATAAGAATTCATAAAACAGAAAGATCAATGTGAGCTGGAGGCCTCGGTGAAGGCGGAAGACGGTGGAGAAGCCTGGGCTCCATCTTGCTGGACAGCAAGGAGACAGATGGTGCTCCGGACAGGTAGATACAGACCACACAGAGATATAAAACCAAGACACCAGGAACAGAAAGAAACATTAAATAATTAACATGTTCACGTTGTGCTATGGTGACAGAAAAGTAGTCAGGCACACATGTGGCCCAGGCCTGGCCACACCACCTGCACAGAGTAAAGCAGTAAGAAACCCAGAGGGTTCTCAAGTAGGAGAGACATGCAATGAACACACGGATGGTGACGTTCACAGCTGGTGCTCAATAAACCTTGAGTGACTTATTCAGAATGCAAATGCACATAATGAAGTAAAAAGAGCAGCAACAAAGACATGTTCCTGAGGAGGAACAAGAGAAACATCCCTTCATGCTGACCAGCCACAGTGGCGGTTTATCTGGTGTCAGCTTGGTGACATAGCATGCAGCTCCGGTCTACTCCACCTGAGTCGGGCTGGCCCTGAGGCTCATGGCTGACCCGCAGAGCAGAGACAAACTATGCCAGCACCGGCCAAGGGAGCACAAACTCCTGGGTGGAAAAGGAGTAACCTATTCTGGTGGGCAAAAACCTCAAATATTTTTTTTTTTTTAAGATGAAAATAAAAACAGATTAATACCTTTCTCTCCTCTCTTCTTTCTGGTCCGGTCTATGTGGTCCTTAAGCTGGATTCTAACTTGCCTTTCATTTGGCTGATCCCTTATAAAAGGATGTTTCAAAAGCTGCTCGGTGGAGGGCCGCTGCATGTAATTCTTCACCAGGCACCCTTCTATAAAACTAAAAAATTTCTTTGACCTGTAAGAGAAAGTAAAAAAGATCATCGAATTTCTACTGCAAAGAGCAAAGCTCCAAAATATCAGTAAATTATTAGTCTGAAAACATACAAGAGCTTCATAATTCACTGTGAACATTCTGCAAATGCACAGGGAAAGTATGAGGAACCCAGGACCATTGTGGATAAGGAGCATCACTTAAACACGGTTTAAGAATTATACCACACCACCACCAATACACCACAGAGAGCTCTGAAAGCAGTCAGCTTTAAATGAACTAGGTTTAAATGTAATGTTGTTTATTAGTCATTTAATCACAGGGGTTTTTGTGAAAATGAAGGCAGACAGGATAGTAGATGTCTGGAACCTGGAAGACAAGGATGGACACAAAGATAAGGAGCTGGTAAATGACCAAATGCTTTGGCTCTTGAACCTGTTAATACGATATTTCGATCAGTTCTCTATGCTTAATGTACAGAGACAGAAATACATAACAGCTCTGAGGAGGGCAAGGACTCTGTCACAAACATTTACCCTACTAGCTACTTCTACTTTTCCCCTTTCCTCCATGCCTGGCTCATGATGACCCCTATCCATGGCCTTGGCCAAGACACTTACCTATCCTATCTTTTGAGACTAAGATAAGATATGGTCTCCTTAGGTAAGGCTTTCCTTGGCAACACTCCACCCTACATGCCCAAAATTAGAAGGCTTTCCTCTAAGGTTGTTTGCATTTAATAGACTATACACTTCATGTTTATGTTTGTCTCCCTGCTGGGGTACAGGTCAGGAACGGATTTCTACTTTTCAACTTGTCGGCAATGCCCAGCACTGAGCATGGCAGACCACAAGAGGTATGTAATAAATTTTTGTTGAATGAATGAGTTGTTCAGTCTTTCGTTCAGTTCTTTCTAATTACTTCACTACTTTGAAGAATCACTTCTATTGTCTTGTATTTCCATTCAAATTTGCCATTTTTTTCAATTCGACAAATATTTACATTTCAGTTTACATTTGTTTATGCTAGGCTCTGTAAGAAATACACATAGGAAATAAAGTGGAGGAAATCTATGGACGCACAATAGCAGGTATGTACTCAACCTTACAGAGGAAGAAAGAACTACTGCTACAGGGGGTTAGCCAGCATAAAAAAGTAGGATAGTTGATACTCTAGAAATGGGAGAGAGAAGCCACCATTCCAGAGTGAAAGGAACAACATGAACAAAGGGAGAAAATATTAGGGAGTAATGAATCGTTTTCTGATGCTAGTATAAAAAGTGGAAAAGAACAGAAAAATAGGTCAGAATCAGCTCAGAGAAGGGTCCTCAAAGTCACACAGCAAGGTTGTGACTTTATTCTGTGGTCTTTATTCTTTATTCTGTGTAGTGAGGAACATGGTAGACTCTACACAGTTGTCGTGGAAATTGCTCTAACACAGAGATTCCTAAACTCCAATGCCCATAAACTCCACTTTGAGAGTTTATTAAAAATACAAATACCTGGGTCACTCCTCAGACCTAACAAACAAGAAACACTTTGAGGTTGGAACCCTAAATTAAGATTCCAAAGGGATTCTCACATTCCATGTCTACAAATTAACATTTGGGAATCAATGATCTACAATATATTCTTTAAAATCAATTGTCGGGGCGCCTGGGTGGCTCAGTCGGTTGAGCGTCCGACTTCAGCTCAGGTCACGATCTCGCGGTCCGTGAGTTCGAGCCCCGCGTCGGGCTCTGGGCTGATGGCTCAGAGCCTGGAGCCTGCTTCTGATTCTGTGTCTCCCTCTATCTCTGACCCTCCCCCGTTCATGCTCTGTGTCTCTCTGTCTCAAAAATAAATAAAAAAAAAAAAAATTAAAAAATTAAAAAAATTTAAAATCAATTGTCAAGTTCTGCTAGAAGAGAATTCCCTGATCACTTCTCTAAAACCAGCAGGAGAAATTTACACTGGTGGATAGGAAGATAGCAATCAGAAAGGGAAAAAAAACACTATGTTTGCAATCATCTCATTCTTTCAGAATACCTGGATAAAATGACAGCAATGATGTAAATGGATGAAAATGCATCTAATCAACTTTAGAGAAAATGTGGTGTAAGAAAGCAGGAAGATTTGTTGCCATCTACAGCTGTCTCTTTAGATCACTGTATTATACACAGAATGGTTAATCCCAAACTGCAAATAACAGACAGAATAATCAGAGTGGGGCCAGCTGACAAGACTTGTGAATTGTGAGGTACCCTAAAGACAGAGCATAAACTCCCTTTAATAAGATAGCATTATTTGATTTAGCTAGGTAGTGTTACCCCACCCCCAGAACTTACTCCTTGGTGATGTCCTCAATACACAGTTGGTTTCCCTAAAGTTGGCCACCCACCATTGATGACTACAGCTATCATGCTTCAGTACAAGAGACCAAGTGGGGCTAAAATCTTGACAACTGTACAGATTTAAAGAACTCTCTAAAAACTGGTAAGTGGAACTAGATAAGCTCAGTTATCTGGAGTTGAAGGTGGTTAAAGACAGTGTAAGTAGAATGAGAAAATTCCTACCAGCAGACAAAAGGTCGGTAAAGACAGTGAGGAACGGGGAGAAGTATGAAAGAAACAAGAGTGAAAACACGTGTGTGCATGTAAAGCCCACAGATGGGCAAAGAAAACCACAGGACATCAGAAGATGAGCAACCAAGAAGAAAAGAGCACAGTAATGGCTAAAAGACCAAAACCAGAACAGAAGAACGCTTGAAACTGAGATGTTTCACATACTTCAGAATTAGAGTCAAGAACCTAAGAGGAGATAACACTCATTGGAAAATAAGTGAGAATAGTTTCAGAAGGGGAAAAAACCACCATAGAAGGAGGTGGGCACCAGTGAGACAGACGTGCCCCAGAAAACAGGAATGGAAGAAGGGGAGAGGACCCACGTGCATGAGGAGCCTGAATGGAGACAAAGTGAGAGGAAAGGACTCAAAAAAAAAGTTCAAGGAGAAATAAGGGAGCAACATTCTCAGGTGAAAACAAAGCACTACCCTCTCCTGTAAAGACTTTTAAAACTAAACCAAATCAACACTTTTCCACACCGCTACAATTCTTAAAGCTTTCACGAGGAAGGTCACCATCATCTCCCTTCACTCATAAGCAACTTTGGCTTTGCAAGTATGTGAGCTGCAGGGAGAAAGAAAGGTGGCAGCCCAAAGAGAGGACCATTCCTCTCATTTCTGGAATGAAAAAAGATACAAATAATTCCAATGTTTTGCAATCATTACAGTAAATGCCTCCATTAATGTTCAAATCCTATCTTACCCGAGGAACTACAAAGTCAGTACAGCTATGCTTTTTAATGTGAAAATGCTTAGAAATATACTTAAAAGTGGGCTTAAATATTAAAGTGAAACTTTTTTTCTTCAACCATGTTACAGTATTTCATATGGTCACTTGTTACTATTTTGTAATGAAAAGAATTTATCAAGAAAAAAACCAATTTAACTGGTGTTTCACAGTGCTGGCTCTTACGTTCTTTGGGAATGAAAATGGCTAGAATTTTGTCTTGGAGCGAAACTGAAAAGGAACAATTTGTTTTAAAAAAGGAAAGAACAACAACAACAACAAAAGCATACATAGCTTACCATTTTTTTGACTTCAGCCTGGGAGGAGGGTTTCTGGGAATGAGAAACAGTGCTCTCATTGGATGCATGTCACAGAGAGCTGGGGAAAGGAGATGGTTGTGTCAGTATGGCACTTATTTTACTCATTTTTAATTTCTAGGGCTCACTCAAAATATCAAATGCGCTGTCCCATCATCTGATAATCTTTATGTCAAGCAGTTTAGACATCCAGCTATCAACCCTAGGATATACCTTGAATTTGCCCCTTCATAAACATAGCAAAAGATAAGGAGGTCAAGAGCAACAAGAAGAACATAATTTCACAATTCAAATTGACATTGGAAAGTTTTCATAAATCAAAGATAAATATGGATTCAAAGTCTTAAAAGAGTGAATAGCTTAAGTTTCTACACCATCTATAAGATCTCAATGAAAATAATTTTATTGTCATAGGGTCACTGTGAGGATTAAATCAGATACTGCTCGAAAAGGCATTCACAGAGTGCCTAGACATAGTAATAAGCCCAGTGAAGCCCTCCAGAAATGTTAACTGTTCTTTTGCTATAGCCAGTGTTACTAAGAAGGAGCAAAGACGAGAGAACAAAATGGATTGATTCTGTGCATTTACTGTTTATATTTCTTTCACTTGTCCATAAAGGCATAGCAGGTGTAAATGCACATATTAATATATCAAAAGAGGTAATGTGCATTTTTGTATGTTTATTTACCTTCGTAAGAATCTTACAAGGCAGCTAAGAAATGGGGGCAAAGAAGACAATCTATTCCCACTGTGAAAAAAACCTGAAACAAAGGATCTGGCAATACATCCCTGTCTCAATTCCTCAGAGGGAAACATGAAGAAACATGGTGTTCAAGACTGACATCCATTTCTGTACTGTAAACTAATTTTTAGCTGTTGGAAATTTTTTTCATTCATTCAACAAATATTTATTCAGCAGCAACTATGTAGCATGACATGTATACATTCTTTGTGTACCCCTTTTTTTAGGGGGACCAGCAGATAACGCTGTTTTGTCCCTTTGTTCTCTGCAATTCTACCCGTCTCTGCTCAAAAATCAATTTTATGAAGTTGTCATTGATTTAACTGAAAGGGAGAAGCAAATTTCACAAGTATCCAAAAAAAGGAAAAAAAAAGAAAAAAAAATTATTCTACAGATAAAAAGTTAGGCCTCTATTTGTAAAGTAATAACATAAGTATTACTAAAATGTCACGTGTTAGGATTTAGTTTCACTAAAGTTTAAATTGTGAAAAGAAAAATTACTGCCTATTATCTGATGTCAGCATAATTTCAGGTCACATATCTAAATACAACTTACATAAAAGATAAAATGTAAAATGTAGCCTACAGACTTCAGGGATCTTCAAAAGAAAGAGTGGATGCCAAGAATCCTTTTACATCTAAAACTTCACTGTATTTATGATTCCTTCCACTAAATGCCCCACTAGGAAAGGCTTTATCCATGAAGTTGTTCTTTTTGAAGGCTTGAGGCTGATTTTAACTCACACAGAAGAGCTGGGCTAAAGATGAAAGTACATTACTTACGGGGAGCACCTTCTGCCATTTCAATGGCTGTAATGCCACAAGACCAAAGGTCACTCTGCAAAAATAAAACAGTATGTTACAGCTACTGGATTAGATATGAAGCCACTAACTTATCACTGCTGACTAGTCACACAAATGATTTAAAGGCATTTTTTGGTATATAAACTGAAAAGAAGTTGCCAGAAAATTAAAAGCACAAACACATACGTAAGAATACTTTCCAAATGAATGAATGAATGAAAAAATAAATATAAAATCGACCTGTTAACTAGAACCACTCCCATCTATGACTGAACAAGAGATGGTCCATGTAAAAGCTTCTCTAGGCCACTGTATGCCTGCTGTTCAGTGTGTCTCCTCATTTCTTTACGTTCAATAATTTTGACTCCTGGCCCAAGTTATGTTTAATTTTATGATTTATGTCACTATCTCAAACTTAATTAAGATGTTAAAATTTTAAAGGCTAACCTGAAACTAATATACACTGTATGTTAATTATACTTGAATTAAAAAATAAATTAACTTTAAAAAAAAGTTTAAAGGCTAGAAAGCCTTCTTTATAAAAGGCTCCGAGGTGAATTCACCAACTGTAATCACACCGCTGAGCCTCTCTACTGTCCCTTCAAACTTAATAAGGAGTAAGCAATCAGCTGCCTTTCTAGGCCTGGAATCTCTTCTCAGTCCCCTGAAATATTAATTGTAAAATTTGAATTTTAACTTTATTCCCCACCCAAATACAAGTTTCATGAGGGCAGACATTTTCGTCTGTTTTATTCACCTTTGCGTCCCCAAAATTGTGACTGGCATGTGGTAGGCACTCAATAAACATCGGCTGATGAATGACGGAAGTAAGTTTTATCAGCCAATTTCTTAAAATCCAAAACAGATTTTTAAAAAGCAGACAATTGGGTAGTTATTATCATTAGCATTCTTTTGTTTATATGCTATATTCTAATGAAAGATTTACTTAAAGTTGCTCAGTTTTCTAAATAACCTATAATTATGTTACACAATTCAAACACATGTTTGATTCCAAGAAGGACAGGCCCACAAATTTCTCCCTTATTTTTATGAGGTTTTCCATACTGTCGAGTGCAAAGGAGGGGCTTCACCCACCTGGACTCAGTGACTAATCTTAAGCATCAGTGGCGGGATATACAGATGTTCACGCCCCCCTGGTGTGATATAACACAAACCATACCCATCTCCTGAGGCAATCCTGCTTTAGGTTTTCTGAGTACTAATGGAATTTCTCCAGTTTATAAGAAACAAGGAAAATACCTTAACAAAGATTGCAAAGTTAAAATTTAAAAATGGTAAGACAAATCTATATGGTGGAATACTGCCTCGTCAACAAATCAGTGTCATGAAAAAAAGAGGAGGAGGGGCAGTTTGTTAGCCTTGATTAAGAGATACACAGTAGCCAAACAACCAAATACAATGTCTTGTCCTATATTAAACACTCATGTGGATAAGCCAGATATAAACCAGTTGGGTTTATTTACAAACTCTGTACTATGAAATTATTTTTAATTTACTTAAGCATCATAATATTTTGGGTATGCTGGAAAATATTTTTGGATATGTAATAACATAATAAAGAGTGAAAAGTCACCTAGTCTATAATTTATTGTAAAATACTCCAGCATGTTTAAAAATAAAATAAAAATTTCTTGGGGCGTCTGGGTAGCTCAGTCGGTTGAATGTCCGACTTCGGTTCAGGTCATGATCTCACGGTCCGTGAGTTTGAGCCCCATGTTGGGCTGTGTGCTGACAGCTCAGAGCCTGGAGCCTGCTTCGGATTCTGTGTCTCTGTCTCTCTTTGACCCTCCCCCGTTCATGCTCTGTCTCTGTCTCAAAACTAAATAAGCATTAAAAAAAATTTAAAAAATAAAATAAAATAAAATAAAATAAAAATTCCTCCATACCATATACTTAAAATGAGCTTCATTAATTGGGTATTTATAATAAATACTAAAATACACTGGAGAGTGTGAAGATATGAACTCAATTTTGAATACCGTTAACAGATACATAGACACTCTGACTCGTTTAATTACAGCAAGAGAACTTTTTTAAAAAAATAATTTTTGTAAACACTCAACCTGAATCTGATTATCAAATATGGGCTTTACATTGAGATCAAAAAAGTGCATTATTGATACAAGTCCCTAGAGGTCACTCTAATAATTTAAATATATTATTTGTATGCCAAATCAAAGCTGTAAAGCTCTTTAGCAATACTCTAAAATTTCACATAGATGAAGCTATTGTTATATATTCTGACAGTATTTTTAAAATTATAATAAACATCTGATTATATTCTTCAATTTTACAAGGATGGCAAACAGGGCAGAAGCATTTAATTTACTCGTGACAAAAAGTTCTATGCACAAGTCAGTGACTTGCATTGCCCTGAAAGCAGAATATTACTTAGTAAGGAGAACAGAGGTGATGGGGGATGAACAATAACAAGACAGCATCTCAATACTGTTCCAGAAAATTTGCACTTGCAACAAAGTTTCCAAGTCATTCTCATTGAAAAAGCAGTAACCTTTTTGTAAGCAGTGCCCCCATCCCTCAGGAATGCCAGGGACCCAGTAAAGGCCAAGAAAGTAGGCGCCTCTTACTCTGTAATCGTAGGTGGCATCTGGGTTCTCATCACAGGCAATGACCTCAGGAGCCATCCAGTAGGGGGTGCCTATGAATGTATTTCTCCTCCCAACTGTCCGGTCCAGCTGAGCACTCACACCGAAATCAACTGTGGGAGGAAGAGAAAGGAAGGAGTAGAACATAATTAGCAAATAAGTAAACTATCAGACGAAGAAAGGTGAGGAGGAGGTGTCTTCAGAGTAAACTCAAGGAATAATACTTCATGGATATACAAACTCCTCAAGGTCACCAGCACTGATAAGGAGCAGTCTCCTGAGCAGAGCCACTAAAATGACAAGATCCTCTACCAGTCTACCTACCGGCTCCTGGGAAGCCTGAACCCAGCCACTTCCCTGAGCTTCCAGGATAGTGGCCACCAGAGGGACTTTTGGATGAATTAGGACATTCAGTGCTTGCAGGAAACATGCCTGCGACAAACAAGATCAAGTCATAGAAAGCTCCAAGTTCAGGAGAACTGACTAACACCCACATGACCTAGCTTCTGAGGCAGCACTAACCACAGAAAGAGAAGAAAGCCACAAAGGTTTTCTGGAAAGAACACAGTAATGAATTCAATAAAGAGAATGAAGCTCTATCACAAACATACTAAGAAACACCCCTCAGAGTACCTGGGACTTCCGATTTTTCAGAGTGACCCCTACATCCTACTCAGCCGAACGATGATGGTAGTCTAGAGGAAAGTTCAAGGGTGGGAGGCAGAGCTGACAGGAAGATCAGGATCTCTAATAGAATGTTCACCAATGATACCACTACGTACATTGTCATTACCCCTAGGAGGACTGCACGATGCTGAGGTCACTCACAGGAATGGGGTTATAGACTCAACTTGTGTATGTACATCTCCTGAAGCCACTCGGGCAACGACATGGCCAAGAGGTGGGCTCACAAGCTAAGGGCTCCTGAGACAGACACATGTGCCAAGCAGTGCATGCCATTTGCAGCAACTCAAATAGCAGTCCCAAGTGATCACCAAGCGATTATTACGAAGGGAGTATCACAGGCCTGGCACCAGTGGGCCAGTGCAGGGGACACACACAGCTTGCTGAGTCACTGGGAATGAGAACAATTCAAGTGTCTCCTATCTTGGTTTTGAGGGAATTTCCTAAATGGGCACCCTATTTCTCCACAGACGACCGATAAATGGAGGTATTATGCAAGAAAGCAATAATGAAGATTTTAAGGTAGAACTACGGTGCGTAAGATTTTTGAAAGATGGAGTAGATCCTTATAAGTAGAAAGAATTTTTTTCTGTGATGCCTTAGTGGAAGAAAACTTACTGCTAATTCTGTTTAAAAATTTGACAGAACCATTATATAAAAGTGGGATTGAAAAAAGTTCAGGGGCGCCTGGATGGCTCAGTCAGTTAAGCGTCCGACTTCAGCTCAGGTCATGGTCTCACGGTCCGTGAGTTTGAGCCCCGTGTCGGGCTCTGTGCTGACAGCTCAGAGCCTGGAGCCTGCTTTGGATTCTGTGTCTCCCTCTCTCTCTGCCCCTCCCCTGCTCATGCTCTGTCTCTCTCTGTCTCAAAAATAAATAAAAACATTAAAAAAAAATTTTTTTTAAAGGAAAAAAGAAAAAAGTTCAAATTCAAGTAAGGGAAACAGGAAATATAGAAGAACCATTATAAAATCATCTCCAGGAAGATACTTTGGACCTCATCCATTCAGGCATCCACACATAAATTTACTGAGCACCTACTACATCTAAGCCACTAAATTAGGTGCCAGATTAGAATGCTTTCATAAGGGGCACCTGGGTGGCTCAGTTGGTTAGGCAACTGACTTCAGCTCAGGTCATGATCTCGCAGTTTGTGAGTTTGAGCCCTGCGTTGGGCTCTGTGCTGACAGCTCAGAGCGGAGCCTGCTTCGGATTCTGTGTCTCCCTCTCTCTCTACCCCTCCCCTGCTCATGCTCTGTGTTTCTCTGTCTCTCAATAGTAAACAGACGTTAAAAAAAATTATAAAAAAAAAAGAATGCTCTCATAAATAAAACATCCTAGTTGCTACAGTCCTAGAAATTACATTCCGGTAAATAAGTCAGAAATAGAGGCAAACAAATAGCTGTATAATTATAAATTGTGATCAGTATTAATGAGGAAACAAGTGGTGGGACCCAATACAGATCAGAGGGTCAGGGAAGGTCTCTGAAGATGAGGAAAAAACTGCAACTTCAGAACTGTTCCCAGTGGGGAACAGTGTATGTGAAGACGCCAAGGGAAAAGTCTAAGAAATATAAAAATGAGTGAACTGAAGAAGAGAGAAGTGAGGATGGTCACAAAGTAGGGCTGGAAAGTAGTAGGAGCCATGGCTTTTTATGGGCCATGGTAAGAAATGTACATTTTATTCCAGGTGTAAAAGGAAGCCACTAACGGGTCTTTAAGAAAGAAAGTGATGTGATCTGATTTAAACAGTAGTCTGTCTATTATATGGTGAGCAGAGCAGAGGGGAGAAGCAAGAGGGAAGGGCGCTTGGAGCCAGACAAAATAATAAGCCCAGTTCTCACTTCTTAAGTAGAACAAAAGAGAAAATGTGGGTAACAGACTGAGCTTTTAGCTAAATGCCAGTGAGGTAGAGAGTGTCGCTGGTCTGCACCAGGGGCCAAGTATTAGATCATGTGGCACATGCATCACATACCAAGTTTCACCTCTGCATTCTCAGTCAACAATACATTCTGGCCCTTGATGTCCCGGTGAATCACGTGATGGATATGAAGATGTGCCAGTCCCTGAAGAAGACAGACAGATTTGAATTTTAGTTCTTTGTTGCTGCAAATAGCCAGGAACACACTTTTTATAACAAAATGCACATGCACGCCAATAGTTTTATGAACGATATTCGGAACGTACTATAATTCAATCTTAGTGCCTTCCCATGAAGACAGCACCAGTAGTACCACACAAACAGAAAGAAGTACCCATTCCCCAATTCCAGTGGGTTAGGTCCCTTGTGTGAGCAACATTACCCGTTTCTAGCTGTTCCTTGAAGATACGCTCTAGATTACCATCTGTAGTTTCTCTGCTGTAATTTGTGCTATTTGTGTACAGGGTGGTTCCTTTCCCACGCTACATGTCCATCTTTCAGTGGGTGACCCCGTGGGTATATCTGAACTAGACCCATCCCGGGGGAAAAGCAGAGAGCCAGAGAGGGTTTTAAGTCTGGCTGTTGAACACTGCCTAGTTTTCCCACCACATAGTGACAAACTGCTAACTGCTGATCAATCCCACTTCCACCCCAGCATAAAACAATTCTGCCACTGAAACAGCTTTATGTTCAAATAAAATATCCTTCCTTCCCAAGGATATAAACCCTACTGGGCATATAGCACTTTCTGATGACCTTGTATCTGGAGCAAAGCCCAAGAGCATGTCTCTTAAGAGAGGTGGCAGAAGAACAAAAACACATTCTGCATCCAACAGATGCCCGACAGACAAAAATGTGTCATTCTCACAACTCCTGTACTTTTTCTATCTTTAGCTAGAGAAGCCAAATCTATAGGCTGCCTCCTTAAGATACAAGCAAGCTATTTATTCTGAAATGTCTCAATTCAAAAAGGCCAGATCAGAAGAAAGGTTTATTTCATTTTCCAGTTTGATTTTTTGTGTGAGGTTTTATTATCATTACTGTGTAGGGTATGTGTTAAATATAACAGCCGCTCTAGAATACTAATTTTTCTAGCACAGGGGGTTTCTAAACAACAATTTACTAGTCTGCTTATAAAGCAGAATTGAGCTTACTTGATGGCCCTGTTTATTTTCCCCCCACACAGGATGTGCAGTGTTACACCGCAAAGCACTGACTAGGGGAAAAAGGCACTAAAAATATATGGTATGTTAGTGCTATAGTTAGGAAGAAAGTCTCTCCTTTCAGCATGGCATAACTTTGAACAGCAAAGAAGAAACAAACAAAAAAAGCAGCTTCCCTAATTCTTTCATAATTCCTACTTCTATTATTTCAGTTCATTTTATATTCTCTTTCACAACCCCCATCTTATACTTTTATAGGATTATCTTAGCAACAACAAACATAAGTATTCACATCTTCTCCAAGAAATGTGGCCTGCATGCACTCTTGTTTCTTACAAGCAATAAACTTAAGAAATATCTACTTCCTGTCCCTACTGCTAAGGGACTGATGTGTCTCCAGGTGAAACCACTCAAGGTGTGTCTAATAGCTCGTAGACAGTGTGAACTTGAGTTATGATTATTCCAAATGAGTACATCTTTCCCTATATGAAGAGAGAGAATGCATGTTCAACTACTACCATGCCAAAAGTTAAGCCACAATTATTCCTCCATAGCAAAGATAGTCCAAATACACACTAAATACTACCCTAGAGCAAATGCATCAAAGTTTCAAAACCAGAAAACATTCGTCCTGTAACTCTCATTCATGGACACAGAGCAAAGGAACATCAAAGGTTGTCCTTCAGTGTTGGTTATGAAAGGCTCACAATGAATATCAGCTTCTACTAAAATGCATCAATAGCTGTGCAGACTATAAACATGGAAGTGGGCTGGAATGAACATGGCTGGCTTTGTTGGTAAACCTTTGGTCAAGAGTCTCAGTGGGCCAGCCCGAGAGAGCTTTCCTACTGATGTCTGAGGCCTATATGCTCATGACTCTCAACCTTCTAAGGATCTTAACATAATAACAGCATGTGAATCTAACATCTACTAAAGAAGGTAGACAAGTTTCGCTGCTGCAGAAATTAGCTAACCCAGCAGTGTCTTTGAGAACCCAGGTTATCCACTTGGGCTGGCTGGGTGCCTTCCTTTTCCAGGACAGCTCACCTCCTTCTTACCATATTGCTTTCTCTTTACCAAAGTGGACTCTCAGTGGTCCCTGTGAAAAAACACACACTAGCTTGTGACACACTGACTCTTCCAGAGACTTGTTTTTAGTTCATTTAGACTTTGGTTATAGAAAAAATTGCCATCCTAAATGAAATGTAAATGAAGGGAACTCTTTGTTTCAGGTACCCACTGAGGTGGAAAACATTTGGTGTATCTCAGAAGGATGTCCATTAAGCTATTATGATCATTCCAGGGCCTCAAACAACCTGGGCATCTTTGAAATAATGTCTGAGATCAATGGAAGTAAAATAGCTAAATATACTTATTACACGATCAGTAGAAAAATGCTTGCCTGCGTACATAAAAACACGTTAGTTGTCTCTGATAGGTGAAATACATTTGACACCTAGGGCATTCATACTAAAACCTACATCTCTGCTTGAGAAATCCTACACTGGAATTATATACACAAAAGGTGTCAGTAAGTTTAATATTTACTGACAATTCGTTATATACTCACATTACATTAAATAATTTCATATATACCAACTCATTTAATTCTCATAACAGTGACACTTGCTTCATAAGGTTGGTATCTAAAATTTACAGATGAAGAAAGTCCTTAAAGGGGAGTAACTTTGCCAGGGGTGTGTATCAGGTAAGTAGCAAAGGCAGGACTCAAACCCACATCTGCCTCACTCTAACCACTGTTTTCTCCTGCAGACCACGCCAAGAGTTTTAGTTGTTAATATAATGAATGCATTTGCCCACTTGGTGAACTCTTTCACAGCAGTACAGGATGGGATACTTAGTTTTCCACTTTTAGACTCTGCTTCTTACAATAACCATAAAAGACAGGACTCTCATGTTTTCATAATGAAATCTGAGTGTGATTATAAAGAGAAGGTAAGGTTCTTCCACCTCAGCCCCTATGACTAGTTTTCTTAAGGGAACTGCTTAATTTCAAGGGCTTCATAAAATATCTAAATAAAAAGGAATTAAAATTCATCTCTGTAAATTCTAGGTGGTGTTTTTTAAACCTGAAATCCTCTAAGAAACTTAAATATAAAAGTAGGGTAAATTTACCTATAAATAAAAAATACAGCAACAGTTTATTTTATTAGTGAGAGAAGCACAAGAATTAGATTCTAGTTTAACTCCACAGTCTTTATTTTTTAAATGTGGTGGGTAAATGAAATCCAACAAAATCATCTAAATGTGTAATTAAGGGGTAGTGACACTGGGACAGCTGGCCAAAGGGAAGAGGCCCACTGCTAACCCACACGCACTTTCCAAATGCAATCTACACAGGCCCTCTGCCCTTGGCATAAGTGCAGCACCACTACTGAACGCGATCATTTAGAATCTGCTAAAACAGTAGTTCAGAAACGTTAACATAATAAACTGGCTTTCAATCAGCTGTAAATAACATTAAACATTAGAACTTCCCCTCGTAAATATTGCAACAAATTCTCAGAGTTAATACCAAAGTCCACAAGATGATTCTAAAAGCCAGCAATTGGCATCATTGATATTGATTCATAAGCTTAGACACAGGATTCCTATAAAAACAATAGTTAGAGAGGATTTCTCTTCACTTGCATTTTCTTTTTAACACCTGGAGGGTGAGTTCAGGGAAATACAGAAAACTATTTTTGTGTAAGTCTACTTTCTTTAGATACTTGTCATAATCAAAACCATGATGTAGCTTAATCAATCAAAGCCAGCCAGTTATACAGAGCCCTTGGCTCTGAAAGTCATGAAAAGAACATCTGTACAGTTACAGTTAATGCAAAGAAATACTCAGGGCTAGGAAAATGAAAATGGAAACACAAGACCTTGTACCGGGCATCACAGACTCGCCCTTCTCCTTACCCTCAGGATTTCTCTGGAGATGTAAGCTATCCAGTCTTCCTTGAGTGTGTTCCCTTTGGTGTTCTTCACAAGGTCTGTAATGGACCCAGCCCCGCAGAACTCCATAACAAGCTACGGGACAGACAAGACACACTGTGACTAGCACATCCTAGCAGTCAGTGAGAGCATCACAGCTATTAGTACACACTGGAGGGAAGTCAGGAAAGCAGTCTAACCCCCCTCTGCCTTCCCTAAAGATCTGGGTACATGATCATCTTGGAAGCATCCAAATTACTGAGAGCTCATTTCGCCATTCAATTTATTCACTGTGTATGTTTGATCCAGGAGATTTAAGAGTTTCTGATATTTAACAGCACATCCCCCAGTGCAGAGATTCTGAAGTGTTCTTCCTCTCTCATATGGGCATGGGAAGACCATTTTGTCCTTAATCAGTGACTAATTATCAGAAATCTGATGGAAATACTCTAACATCTTCTCTCATTTGCCAGAGTCAAAGATATTCTATCTTCCATACATTATGATTCTCAACCTTTTATATTAACAGAAATGCTATTTTAAAGCAGTACATAATTTTAAAAATACATTTTTTTACAACACCTAAATGTTTATACAATATGAACACAAGTATATTTTTTAAATACCTAGAAAATGAACCGAGCTATTCTAAAATTTTAACTTTGATTGGACTTGGGCAATGAAAATAAAGATTAATTGCTTCTCTTTTGCCTTAATTTTGCAAATTTTCTATGATGAGTTTTAAAAAATTAGAAAAAGTATTTATTTTCCTGCTTTTTAAGTCCAGTGCCTTTGGCATAACATGATAACCACAGATCTGACAGCATGTCAGTGTCACTATCTTCAAGACAGACGTGGCTCAGTAAGAGATAAGGCTGAATGTTTACCAATTCTAGGAATATCCCTGGAATTTAATACTTTCAATTAATTGTCATCATTAATATTATTAATAAATACTGTTATACTGTTTTCTTGTGACTTGTCCCCTTCCAGATGGCAAAGAAGATGCATTTAGTTGAGCTTCCGTATTAATCTCCATAAATAAAGTTTTTATTGTTGGTTTTATTTCCGAGCTCCTAATTTCCTTGCATTCTGGTTACATTACTTTTAAAAAGTGCCATTTTATTCCTAAAATATGAAGTTAACTTTTTTCCACGCAAAGTGAAGCCAACATAAAAATAAACATTCAGCCAAGACTGTTTAACCTTTAACCAAGAAAGCCAAGGAAGATACCAGGCAATACCCCCTTTGTCTTTGCTTTTCTCTCCCCTCCCTCTGGAAGGTCCTTACTGTCCTTTTTAGTACAACTAAAGAGGAAACCTCACAAAACCTTCGGGAAATATTTGCCTACCCAGAGCTGGTCATCATGTCCTGGAGGGCTCTTCTTAATGAAAGCACCGTAATATGTTGCAATATTTCTATGATGAGAATATTTCTTCAGCATGTTTATCTCCAGTTTGATTTCTTCCTCTTCATCCTTGAGAAAAAAATAAAAATAAAATGTGTGGCTTTTGAATGATGTGCATTTTACCTTCCCCACCCACAGGCAATAACACGAGTTCCCAGCCCCTCCCACAAGGGAGAGACATACATTCACTTTATCCTAGTGACAAGAATTGGGGACTTCAACACGACTCACCCTTTGAAATGTGATTACAAGCTATGCAAGAAATAAGTAAGTACAAAAGTTACAGATGTATATAAGATGTAGCATGGAGCAGTTATTCCATTAACTATGACCTTTGAACCTCAATTTGCTCATTTGTAAAAATGCGAGGAAAAAAGAGAACTGACTGATACTATTTCAACTAATTACAAGGAAAAGTTGTTTCTTTTCTAGAAAAGATTTGTGCATATAAATCATCTGGCACACCTAAGGCAGAGAAGCTTCACCTGTAACAACCTTGCAGAAAGCATTACCTTCTGGTGTGGCCACAGGCAGGTTACCGAATATAGACCAGCACTGCAGGCCCTGGACGAATCGCATGCTTAATGAGATCCACTACCCCGAAAAGAGATCCAGGTGAGTCCGGCGAGCCACAGTAATAAAACATCATTCAGCGACAGCAGGTTGTTTTAGACTTGGCTCATCCCCCAGACTCTTGCTTTATTAAAATGAGATGAACAGAGGAAGAAATGTAGAGTTTGTGTGAGAAGATCAGAAGGAGAATGAAAGAAACAGATGGTGACACAGGTCTGGAAAATAAAAATAAGTTGTCCTTGTGAATGGTGAGGGCTGCCAGTCTCCGCCTTTCTCTCTCATACACCCCTGGGGCAGTACCTGCAACAGCATGGGCATTCTGTCCCTTGGTGCATACACATGACACAGAGAGAGTCTGCCAAACTACCTGCTGGGTTATGTTAAGTAAAATTTATGGATAGCATGAGAATGAGAGGAAAGCAGAATTAAAGTGATGAAGAGGGGAGAAGGTGGGGGAAAAGAGAAAAACAACCCTGGCTAGAAAAACAGCATCTGGGGGAGGATAATGATCTTAGAGAAACACTGGATAATCAGATCTCTAGAATTCCCTTTATTACATATATTTACTGACATGCTCAATCCACTTACAACTGATGTGCTTCCTTCTCCAGGGAAGACTCAGCGTTTCTAAGTAGTCAAGGTGTGTAAGAGAAAGATAGTGCATGTGAAAGAACATGCATGCACACAGGCTGAAGAAACCTACTGTGACAGCCTCGCATCTCCAAAACCCATTTAAAAGGGCTCACGGATCTAAAGTTTGGTTTGAAAATACTGTTAAGATAAAAGCTACAACATTATTAATTAGATATTAGTGATGACACCAAATGAAAAAACAAAATTTCTTAAAATACAACTTTCAACTGTACACTACTGCTTTAGAAACCAAACATGTAACAAAACAAACTCAGTACAGTGATTCTTTTTTTATTTTTTAAAAAAATTTTTCTTAACATCTATTTATTATTGAGAGACAGAGAGACACAGAGTGTGAGCAGGGGAGAGGTAGAGAGGGGGGAGACACAGAATCTGAAATTGGTTCCAGGCTCTGAGCTGTCAGCACAGAGCCCGACGTGGGGCTCGAACTCATGAACTGGGAGGTCATGACCTGAGCCAAAGTCGGTCACTCAACCTACTGAGTCAAATCAGGTGTCCCTCAGTACAGTGATTTTTCAGATGGTGGCCTCCAGCTTGGTCCCCAGACATAAGTATATTAGAATATTACAGTATATTAATAGGCATAGTTGTCATGTGATTTTAGCAGATGGTGACTGCAAACACGGAGCAGAGTCACATGGCCAAGTACAGTCCATACAATAATCTGTGTACTAATTCTCATTCAAACCCTGTATCTATGAAAACACACCAAATATATCACTTCAATCTGTGATTTAAACATGGCCATGTTGAGAGTAGCAATGAAAACTGAGATACTGAATAACCAGGATAACTATCTTAATCCTAAACAAAAGCAGTGTTAAGCCTGGCTAGTATACACAAGAACACACTCCTACTTGGGACTTTTCTTCAAAGAAACTTTATACTAAAACATAAAAGGGTGACAATTTTTATTAATGTAAGGAAGGAAGCATGTCCAAAACACAGCTAGAAGGCCCAATTCATTAAAAGCTTTATCTTCTTGCTCTTTCCACATGCTCACATACACACGCAGAGTGTGTGTATGTGAGCACATACACACACAAGTGCCACAACTTGCTGGCACACAACGCATGAAGCCTCTCTCTCCAGCGTCACCACAACTTACAACTCACTCCCAACAGTATCCGGGAGCAGCCCAGGACAACCCTAATGGGACCTGTCAAGACCAATAGGTTCCTAACAAAAAGTGGCACATGACCCTATGGCCAATAATGTGCTCCTGACTGGAAAGGCATGCAGTGACTGTCACTCCTAGAACAAGTCCTATGGTTAAACATGTTGTGCCCTGAAAAGCTAAATACCCCACTTTCCTTACACTGGACCACAATTAGATGATTAGAAAGTCAGCTAAAGGTTTGATTTTTTTTTTCCTTTTATCCAAAATCATCAATGTACAAAGATCTGGGATATAAAGACTACACAAAAACAAAAAGAACAATGGTGAACTAAAATAGGAGAAAATCAAAATATTGATTTTAATTTTGTATTTGTAGCCAATCATGACATGCAGTGTGTGCATCTCGTTGGGTTGCACAGACTTTGCTTTTATTGATTCATCCCTACCTACCTCCCTTCCACTCCCCATATTGGCTAAATTATTCTAAGAGTCATTATTCTGTGTGATACTCTGCCAGTAAGTTTCACTTCTTGACAGAAAGCAAATGTTACCTACAATTCTCCCATGAGAAGCTTCCTGTGCAATAATTAAGGATCACAACATATTTTGATTAGTTTCAATATATTTTTTCTTTAGCAACATAAATCAGTGTCTTCTAGGATCTGACTTGTTCACCACTCTTTTTTTTTTTTTTAAGGTTAATTTATTTATTTTGAGAGAGACAGAGAGACGGGGGGGCGGGGAGAATCCCAAGCAGACTCCACCCTCAGTACGAAGACCAAAGCAGGCTCAATTTCACAACATTTGAGATCACTACCTGAGCTGAAATCAAGAGCTGGATGCTTAACCGAATGAGCCACCCAGGTGCCCCTTTTCACCATTCTTTATAAGAAGAACTAAGAGCTTCCAGAAGCACTTGATGTTTTCAGAGCTCATGGAATTGAAATTCTTATGCATTCTATATATTTAAAAATTCTCATAGGCTTAAATTCAGTGCTGTCCACTGATGTGAAAGACACTTAATATGCATAATGGTAAATACTGTTGGCAGATTGTCATAGCACAATATATTTACTTAAATCCAAGATGCCACTAGATAGAGACACTGAAGTACTTCATGTAATGAAAGTATGATTCACCATCAACCATAAGACATACATTTTTGAAATTGGGCCACATATTAGAAACAATGAAATATGATATAAGAACTTAAATACAATCAAGTTTGGCAACAGCTTTTTTAATATAACTGAAACATCCAAGTATTATCCATAAATACAGTAATCAGATCAATGCCACTTGCCAGAGTATTTCCAAGGTTTAAGTAGTCAAATCCTGGAAGCATATGAAACTGAACTACCAAAAATTTTGAGAGGAAACCATACTGGCCTCTCAAACTAGTATTTTAGGAAATCGTTTATATATACTTTGGACCTTCCTTCTCTTGCTTCTATGATTTCAAAATAGATGACCATCATGCATCTTATAAAATAAAAGGTCATTTTACCACCAGTAACTGTCATATACTGATTAAGAATGCCCACCTTGGAGAAAAAGCATCAGAAATGTAGAATCTGCCAATGGCTTTGAGCCAACTACAACTGGAATCCTGAATATGACTAATGTGTATAATAATACATGTTGTCTTTGGAGTAATAATGAACCAACTTTTGAATTCAAATTTCCCTTTGGTCATTAGTTAAATACAAGTTTGGTGGTCTCATTCCAACATTTAAATATGTACACACTCCCACCACCACACGCCCCATTTAGCCTGAGAAAAATACAGTAGAAAACAGTCGGGGCAGGCTAAAACTGAAAGTTAACAACCACCCTGTATATGAAAGAAAGTGGAATGGACAAAACGACATGACCTAAGATTATATATCCCATCTGTCTAGACCAAGTCCAAATGACCTTGCCCTTCATTCTCCTCTTTAGGAGCCCACAATCATACACAGATGAAAGAAAAAAAAAAAGGTAACTACAGAGAAGAGAGGGTACGTTTTGGTGAGAAAAGGAAGGCTCCCTCCTGGTTTTCTCCATGATGAGGCAGCTGCTAGGCTCCACTCAGCGATTTAATGCAGCTGATGCCAATTAGCATTTTGGACTCCAACCAGGGGAGCCAACTCTCATAGAAAAGGTCTTTGTCTCTGGCTGGAATAGGACTAGGCAAGGAGTTTTCTGTTGCCTTCCTTGGCTGCTTAGAGGCTGGAGGAGGGGAAAACATCTGAATAGTGGTAATTTTCAAAAGCAGCTATGGGTTCATAAATAAGTCATAGGGCAAGCCCTGCCCACTCCACCATCTGAGCACAGAGGAGTGCATATGAGTAGTGAGTTTTTAAAAAATGACTCCTTAAAATATTTTTTAAACTGTTACCCAAATTTTCTTTCCTTCCACTGATGACAGTAACGATGTGAGGAGAGACAGGCAGACTTCAGATAAGCTAACTGGGAGGATCCAGGAGGACTGGGAAATGTTCTGAGTAATCATCTTTCTTCCCAGCATAATTCTTCATAGAATTAGATCTACCCATTAACAGCTGAACAAAAAAGGAAGGGCAATTCATTATTCACTGTATCTTTGCTAGTGGAGAGAGGGCTGATAAAATGAGATATGCAAATATCTGTTAGATTTCACCATCAAAATATACAAATGAATATACACTTAGAATGCAAATATCCATTTTTAAAGACTAGTTTAATCTTTTGTTTTAATTAACTACTACCGAACCTTCCATTATGTGACTGTAAACTGGTACAAAAATGAGAAGATATTACCTTTTTACCTGGCAAATCCCAGTTACACCTGAGAGTATTATCCAGTACCATACCAGTTGACTTAATCAAAATTATTATTTTTTTTTTACTCACACGAAAAGTTATTTGACTTAAATTCACTGACAATTCAACCAAAGGTAAACAGACCAATGTATGAAAAATTCTGCAACAAAATTAGGTTATAAGGTGTGCCTGGGTGGCTCAGTCGGTTAGGCGTCCAACTTCAGCTAAGGTCATGATCTTGCGGTTCATGGATTCGAGCCCCTCATCAGGCTCTGTTCGAATTCTGTGTCTCCCTCTTTCTCTGCCCTTCCCCTGCTCGTGCTCCATCTCTCTCTCTCTCAAAAATAAATTTTAAAAATTATTAAAAAAAAAAAAAAGGTTATAGGATCTGGCTCTGTAGGACCAGTGAAGGAATGGCATGTTCTTTAAAATTAATCAGCCCACATCTTCCAAGATCCATCAGTCCCAGAAAAAAACCCACAGAAAAATTATAAAATTAACATAACTAAAATGGAAATCAGACACTTGAGACATCTTATTCAAGAAGAAATGCTGTTTTGGACCCATTTCAGACAAAAAGACACACTCTATAGTTTTATTGCTGAACTTCTTCTGAGACTCCAAAGTCAAAGGGAATGGCCCTGAAGCCCTTAACCTGCTCTGTCTTTTCTGTCTATAGGCACCATACAGAAATTTTACTAGACACAACAAAGTCCTCACAGAGCCCTTTAGCTCCTCTGTCTTGTACAAAGTCTGCCAGGCCACATTATTTGCTGTATTTTGATGAGATTTTATCACTCAACTGATATCTAGAAGTATGTGGTAAAGAAGAGAATTAAACAGTAGCACCATTCACCTGGATGGACCTGGTGGGGTGAGTGATGGGGGAAAACTGGAGGCTGTGACAAGATGATGTAGGATGGTGAATAAACTTCACTCCGTTTTCCTCCCCATGAACAACCTTGGGAGACGGATGCTTCCATGATTGATGCCAAGAACCACAAGGAAGCCAAAATACATCTCTGTGATAACCTCCAACCAAAAAGCACAACATGGCAAATGAACAGGATGATCCTTGCTTAAGGAATAAAGTCAAATAAAACAGATCATTATTCCTCTCGGATCTAAATGAAACTATTATAGCTTTCTAACATTTCCTGACATCGACAATCAGAAGTCCTAATAGTTGCCTTCAAGCCCCAATCTACAGGACATAACACCATGGATACAAGTGCCTTAGCACTTGATTTCAGAATCCATCCATTTTCTTCCTTCATAAGGGAGTTATTTACACACACACAGATATACACACAATTGGAATACCTGCTGTTGGGGACCCTAAAGTATGTCAACCTTCATAAAGCAGGACCTGAAACCTAGACACTGACTGAAATGGAAAACCAATCTGCTAGGTAAGTGTGTGGCCAAAATAAAATCCCCCAACCACTTGATGGTAATTGAAGGAAACCAGAATATGTCACCCCCAAATATGCTTTTAGACAGAATGGTTATTCTGAGCTAAAGGCACTTAAAAAAAAAAAAACAGCAGGTATAAGAAGGGCATGCTGACCTCCCCCATTTCTTCCTGAAAGCCAGAGATAAAACTCCCATGCGAAAGATGTCCTTCCTATACCAAATGGAAAAAAAAAAAAAACATTCTCATCACCAGAGACAGGGAGTTGAGGCCAAGAGAATTCTGTACAAGCAAACCTTGTTAACGTATCTCTTATCTTCCTTTAGCCTCCCCATATATTTTATTTACTTTTCCACTACAGTCTCTCTCTGTGTTCAACAAGTATGAAAGTATTTGGGTTTTGCAATTTCTCTGAGTCTTCATTTTTCTTGCAAAGGCTCCCACATATATATGAAATACATATTAATAGACTTCTGTTTCTTTCTCGCTAATCTATCTTATGTTACTGGGGCCCTGGTCAAGAACCTAGAAGGGCAGAAAGAAAGATTTCTTCCCCCATACATAATTAAACTTGCAGTTTTACTGAGACCAAGAAGAGATAAGTAATCCCAAATACTCAGAAACAAAATACGTTTTTCACAGCAACTTTTGCCATTCTCAACACAAGTATATTGCGATAACTACATACGTTTTAATGAGTATATACCAAGGAAAAAAGAAATGTTATCAAAGATTAACTCTGGATTATAGACATTTTCTTCTTTAAACTGACTTAATTTTCTATAATTGACATGTACTATTTTCCTAATTAGTAACAGCAAAGTTAAGAGTTTAGGTTAGAGGAGACAGCTCCCTAAGAATCCAAAGTGAGTTTGTTTCTGTCAATTCACATGGCCTAGTCCCTCTGTCTCTCTGGAATAAGGGTCCTTACCCCTTCCATGCTGTTCTAGAATCACCGCCAATCTCCCTGCTTGGGCTGCTTCCACCAATTGTCAGCTGTGAGAAGAAATCGATGGGAGCCTGAAGTACCAGAACCTTGCTGATTAATTTGCCTTCCATGATGGTACCAATCCAGACCCATAACTTCTTGAGATTGAGAATTTCCAAGCTTAAGTTTTTCCTAGAGCAAAGGAGAAGGCGAATGGAGTCCATCAACCATCATACTATCTTCACCTTTCTGACCTGCCAAAGGATCGCTTAAAAGAGAATCTTACCTGGGTCCATTCATACCCTTCTCTAACTAAGCCAGTGGCAAACTCCATGAAGCTTATCACAGTGCAAGCCAGAAAAGAATAGAATACTGTGCACACTGAATAGAGTCTTGCTTAAAACCCTAAAATCAGGCCCAAGTAATGAATGCCAACAAGGGGCACAGTTCTGAAGAAGGTACGGGTTTGCAAAGTGGTACATGTTTGTGCATTTCCTACTGGATCCATCTGTGTACTCACAAGCACAAAGGCTCCTGCTTCATATCTGACATGGTGAGTCACATAAAGGCTGAGCTCTGAAAAATGTCTGCAGTTAAAAGGAATGATGGGGATTTCTGCTCCTGGCCAAAATGGATTATCAAGGACCAGATTTACTCTCCCATTGAACAACTACAATTAGACAAAACATATGAAGAAGTTTTAAGGCACTGGACATCAGAGATTGAAGGACAGTGACCCTGGGGAGATGGGAAACATCAGGAAAGCTTTGTAATTGTCCCAGCTTACTACCTTGAGAGAGATTCCAGGCTTTGGCATAGGAAGAAGAAATCCAATCAGAGCCCAGACAATTCTCTGAGTTGAGAGGCTGGGGAGTTGATAGGACAAAGACCAGAGAGGAGAGAGAGCTTGCTGCACAGAGAACGCAAACAGGCTCTGGAGACCTGAGAGTTCCCCTTCAGTGTTCAGCAGAGCACTGCTCAACACATCCTTGTCGTTAGAAAGAGAACCTCCCAAAGCACCAGGGGGAACAGAACACAGTGCTCACAAGAACAGAGAATAATACCTGTTGCCGCTGGCCAGACTGGGAGAGCTCACCATTCACCGGAATTTGGGTACAACATTCAAGAGGCTCCTGCCTCAATGGCAGGGCAAAATCAGGCCCAAACTAAATGCTGATCTAATCCCAACAAAAAAATCTAAAAAGGATCAAACTGCTTTCAAGTAAATAACTGTATCACAGAACGAAACTCAATAATATGGGAATATAAAATATCCAATACCCAATAAGGTAAAAATCACATGTTTGACATCCAACTAAAAATTACCAGCCATGCAAAGAAACAGCACAAATGCCCATGGTGAGTGGAGGGGTCAACTGAAATGACTCCAGAACTGACACTAATGATAGAATTAGCAGACAAAACCAGTAAACTACCTACTACCTACACCTCACTGTAGGGAGTAACAGTGATGCCTTTTGGGCATCTGTCTGTGAAGGAATGTGAGACAGCTTGTTTTTTATGGTCTATTAAATTAGAATCTAGTGCATTTAGAAAGCAACAACTTGGATTTACAGATGTCTCAATTCCTAAACCAGGGTGGCAGAATAAAAGCCCCTACACATCATACAGACATCTATCTGTTCCCATTTCCCCCCCACTGGAAGAATATAATCATGAGACCTTGAAAATTTAATCACAGATGGGAAAAAACTTGAATAAAATGAATGTGCAAAATCACTCTACTTTGGTAAGATTAAAACAATTTTTGTTTGATCTCAATTTCTATAAGCAAGCTATTAGTTTATGCCTTAATCAAAAGCACAGAAATTGCCAGACGGAAGTAAGTATTCTATAGAACATTCTTGGAGAAGTGCTCACTGCTAGAGTAGGGAGGGTGTATGGTCGGTATTTAAACAGCTCAGTAAGTTTCTAATTTGGTCTTGAGGATATCAATGGCCAAGTAAAGATTTTTGGTATGTCTCATGGTTTCATCTTACTCTTCTCCTCACTTTTTCTGTCTCCCCTCCTGGCCCCTTCATAAACTATCCTAATTCCAGCTTCCTTACCCTGACATATTTCATGGTACACCACTGTAGGTGAGTGAAAAAAGAACAAAAAAGAAATCAAACAATGATCATGTAGAGAAAAGTAAAAATCTACCCTTGGTAAACTGTCTTTCAAAGGTCATGTTGTTAAAATCAGTGGTGCCTTCAAAATAACTCTTGGAGCTTGCTGAATAACAGAAAATAGCTAGATTGTGCCAATTATGGCAACAAGGAAATAAGCTTCAGTTCAAAGGTGTGTATGTTACCATTTTGTTATTTTCAAACAATTCCCTTCATTATGAATAATGTGCACATCTGCAAAGGGACTTCCCTCTTTGTTCTGAAAGGGTAGTTTCCATTCAAATACAATTGAGAGACCCTCTGACACGTATTTCTCACACCTCTGGAAGATCCTCGTGGAAACCACATAGGAAGAACCATTCCCTTAGCTCTAAGTATTCAAAGATGCTTACCATAGAAGTGATTCAAGAAGACAATGACTAAGTTCCACATATCTTTGGGCAAAACAGAAAACAGAATCAAGATATTCTAACTGCTGAGGGACATCACCCATTTAAGAGCTTTTAGGTGACAATTCAGGTACGATCATTCATTTGGGAATAGCATACCACATCCACTCACATTCTGGGTAAGGTGGGACTTACCATGTACATGGAGACCATTCCAACACATCTCAAAACTTCTTAAATCTATGTGATCATTTCTCACTACTGTGGAGCAGAG
Source organism: Panthera onca (assembly GCF_046562875.1). Taxonomy (NCBI): domain Eukaryota; kingdom Metazoa; phylum Chordata; class Mammalia; order Carnivora; family Felidae; genus Panthera; species Panthera onca. The sequence goes on along the minus strand of NC_138341.1, from coordinate 82,019,266 downwards.
AAAAGCTACAGAATGGCACCAGAAATAATGACTTCAGTAATTAAAACTCACCTCCTCATTTTTCAGTTCCAACTAGGAAAACCATTTAAAGTGTCTCTCCCTCCCAACTTTTTAGAAAACACACCAAATTATGTGAAGAGAGAAAATGAGAATATGGAATCAGAAGCTTCAAAGTCCCAACAGGAAAGGGGGACATTTAAAGAAAATCTTGCCTCAGTCCATTTCCATTCATACCCTTCTCTAAGCCAGTGGCAAAGTCCATGAAGTGGGAGATCTGATTCCACAGTGCCACCATCTGCACTGTGCTAGATATACAAACTGACCTCACATCACTTAATAAAACCCTACAGGGAAGTTTTACTCTGAACCAAACACCAGTATATTCCAAAAGAGCCCACTATAATAGCCACGGAAATTCATCAAAAAGTGTCAGTCACCAAGTCTCCCAGCTGGAGAAAGCCCATTCTCTTCAAAAGCCTCACTCTAGTTCTGCCCCAAAGCCCTGCCAAATGCAAGTCTCGAGCTCCAGAAGAATCCAGAAAAAGCAATGAAAACATTAAGTACCATAAGAAACACATGCTCTAGAGACAGATAATTGCTTTCCATAGCACTCACCGCCCCACAGTGATTAGTTTAAAACCTACCTTCTCTATGAGAACACAAGCTCCAAAGACAGGGACTCTATCTTGTTCATCTCTGTACCCTGACAGTGCCTGTCACACTGAATATGTGGGTAAGACAGTTGATCTTAAAAGAAAGAGAGAGAGAGAGAGAGAGAGAGAGAGAGAGAGAGAGAGCGCACGAGCGCAATCCCAGAGCCTCAGTGTCTTTATGTGTAAGTGGAGGAAACCCTAATCCATTCTTGGCCAGTGAGTCACAAGCCAGGATGAGTGAATGAAAACATCAGTAACATGCAAAGACTATCATGGTGCCTAGCACATAGTAGATACTCAAATATTATGTTTGGGAAATAAACTATAATTATCTTTTGCTTTATAAATAGAGAACATTTAATACAATTCTAAACAAAAAGCATTCCTAAACTAAGTAGGAAGTAGTAGGAGGTAAAAGAAGTAGCCCAGGTGAACTCAAACTACACGAATCTCTGGCATCACCTGCCCTCTGGCTGCAGGTAGGTGGACAATCAATAGCACACACTTCGCCTGGCTTACTGACTCACTGCTGTGATGGGCTAAAAGGGTCTAGGCAAGGGTGCCAGCCATCACCTAAACCAAGAACCAGCCACCAAAACAGTGAACACCACTGTAGCCTATTTTCTTTCTGATTGCTATCGTTAAATTAGGTCTAGTGCTAAAGAATGATTAGCACCATGTTTCCTGAACTACAGATGCTGTTACCTCTGTTCATATAAGAATACAGTGTTAAACTGCAGGTGCTCCTCTTGGAAAAACATGGAAAGATACAAAAAATCCAGATTCCGAAAAGACTAAAGGGAATGGATAACCAATTATCTTCAATATATGATATCAACCAGAAATCAGGTGATTTGTTCTGAGATTGAGTTTTAATCAATGTATCCCAAGTCTTAAGGAATGTTACAACTACCATTGGCACTTCAATCTGCCTCAACTTCAAGTATTTTCATTCTAAGACATGTTCTGAACACAATACATATTATTGCTGATATGGAGTGTTTGTATTCTATCAAAAATCTTTCTTTAAATGTGATCTTAAAAGATCACAGGATTATTTAAAATGCAAATTTTACATGCATATAGGAATAAAAAGTGTTTTCCAGGAAAAAAATCCTTAAGTATAGGGTGGAAGGCAATAATACAGGATTAAAGTAATCCAATTTAAACAGCCCAACCAAAATAAACTCTCAATATCAATTCTGAAGACATAAGTTCATATCCTACCTTAACCTTGCTCCTCTCACCTCATGTATCCCTCCACCACCCCAACCAGCAGCAAGCCAGCTGTACAGCAATTATTTAAAGCAAAGGAAAAAGTGCAGATTTTGTTTTTTAGAATACCAGAAAGATAAGTGAATAGCAAACTTTTTGTTATAATCACCTTATACAGAACTTTAAAGCAATCTACTATGTATGTATCTCACAAAACTGTGTTAAGTCATTTTGGTCTAAAGATAGCTCATTAACTTGAGATCATGTTCCTTAATCCATTTCCCTCCTTCTATAACACACACCCACAAACACAGTGAAAAATTAAGATACAGGCTGGAGTCACTGGAAAAGAGATCTGAGAGGAAGGCCTGAGGACACTCCAGATGCTCTCTGACAAAAGTCAAACAGTGCCACTCCCTAAAGAACATGGCAGTCCTCCCTTTCTTAGGATCATCTGCTCCCTGTATTCTGAATGCCACAGAAGCAAAACACATGGTGTTTGTGTGGAGCCTCCCAAGTCAGGCTAGCCAAGTCAGAGTAACCATTTAAAACTAGAACTCTCACTTAGGGCAAGAAAAAGGACCACCAATTACCCCATGCCTACCCCTGAGATAAGGTGGGTATGCGCGCACGCGTGTGTGTGTGTGTGTGTGTGTGTGTGTGTGTGTGTACGTGCGTGCTGGATTTCTGCACAAAGGAACAAAAGAAAGTAAATCATCACCATCAGATCACACAAAGTACCCAAAATGGCATCCCCTCTGAGAGGAAATACTGATTTACAGAGATCAAAATACAAACCAGTTAGTTACATGTCCAAATAAATTTCTCCAGTGAAGACCCTGAAAGGCTGTTTGCTCACCAAACCAAACTCATAAGAACAAAGAACGATATTACCATGTTGGAACCTGCCCAATTCATCCACCCCTAACCAGCAATATAAAGTGCTAAATTTACCATCTACCAATAACCCAAAAAAATGGAAGGCCAGGAAGTTGCTATGTCACTTTGACAGCCTTTTAGCAAGAACCACATCCCTATCTATGCACATCCATTGGTACCAATGTATTCAATCAGCATGTTGAAGGTTCACTTCAAAACAGACACTGTGCAGGCACTGGAAAGGGAGAGAGCAGGGTAAGACACAGAAATTGTAGGCTAGTGACAGGAGTCAGGAAAGGGCAACCAGTTGCCCTGGAGGTGAGAAGAGATCTCCCGGGTGCATGTGGGCAGATATTACAGAGCTAAGGGTGTTGGGAAGCCAGTTTAAAAGAAATCCAGACAAGAGAAATCACTAATATACAGAATGAAGTAACAACACTCACCAGAAAAACTATTTTCCCATTCTCTGAGCCTAGATTAAGTTACTGATAAAACAAAATCTATAAGAGAAATCAAGAAAATTCTCTTTTCCTGTCAGGTTTAGTATAAATTGGCAACTTCATATCTGAATTCATCAACAGTGCTCGTTCACTGTGCACGGATGTTTACACACTGGTGCATATTCAATAGTTAGTCTTTCTACTGAATACTTAAGTCTTGAGCTAAAAACTGACACAAAAAGAGCATTGTAGCCTCTGTTTGCAGAATTAATTAGGTTGGTCTGTTTATCTAGCCAAGCACAGATACAGAGTGGGGGACAAACTGACTTTAAAATTAAAGGTTCTCTAAGAAAAAGAAATGTTTCTTGACTTAAGAGTCCAAAGTAAACAAGGGGTTAATTTGAGGCTTGCTATACAGAGCTCAGTTGCCCTCAGTGGTTAATTTTAACTAAAGATAATGATATGCTTAATTCCTTGGGAGAAAAAAAATCATAAAATCTTAGAGATATAATAAGTAAATTCTGGAGAGCTTCATGTTTTCAAAACGGTATTCTGACCTCTTCAGATATTATAAAAACAAGTGCCAATCTTGACAAAAGACTTCCCCAGAAGGGCCAATGCAAGAGCTAATGAGGTTAACTGATTACACACTAATTATGTAAATGAACTATAGTATGTATAAATGTAATAATATATAAGATAAATATAAACAATACACACATTTAATACCTATATAAAGGAAAAACCTCACAGCGGTTGTAATCTTCCTTAAATAGCCTCACTAAAAATGTATAGGAGCTGCTAAGAAATGCATCTCAGACATAGCAATTCTTGTGGGATTTCAATCAAACTAATTCACTCTGTTAGGCCAAAGCCTTCACTGCTGTTTTTGCTACCCGTTATACCAAAACAAAAATTTCTTAAACTTAGAATAAAGAAAAGCAGCACGTATGCATCGGCACTGGACTAAGTGATTTATAGGTACATACTCAATAATACTTTCAATTCAATATCTTCAAGTCTGCAAAGAACACCATCTTGGGCTCTTGAGTCCCTTGTGACTTCTATATCGAGTAAGGATGCTTGGCATTATTCCACTATGCACCAAATAATTTCCATAAGGTTGCAGGAGAAGAGAACTACATTCTTAGACCAGATGTTTCTGGTGCTGGTGCTGCCAAGCACACATGGAAACCCCACAGCTGTGTCCATCGATCACAGACATGAGGTCACAGTCCAGCTTAGAGACGGGCTGGCAGCCGGCTATCTTGCCTTCCATACAAATGAAGCAACAGATGCTGAAGATAATATGTAAACAAATACTGAGAATGAACTACCTCAATTAAGCAACTGATGGAAAATTTGAACCAAGTATCAGTAGAAATACACAGAATCTATCAAAGATATTTAAAACAGTACGTTAGTTTCAAACAGTCATCAGGCTTCTCCTAGGTTATATACTGCTTCCTTTCCCTAATTCCAGTTTTCCTTATTTTCAGATGAGCTAAAATAATAATGTCAAATACCCTGTCATTTAAGAAGCAGAAAATGTATTGAGATTAAGTAACCATGTTGTACAGTAGCAATTAGTGCCCGCCTTTCAAGATCTTATAGGCCAAATAGAAAAACAACTAAAAGTAAAAAGTGTTTCCAGTCACACAGTATTATGAAATTACTTAAACTAGCCTGCCCTGTAATATTTTACAAGCTAAAGACTACACTGTCCAAACAAAGTATATGGACAGAAGTAACCACTACATGAATATAAAGAGTATATACACAACATTAACAAGCTTAAAGGTACAAGTGTATTGTGAGGTAGTGACTTAAAAAAATCTATACGAAGTTTATGTTTGAGACTACATAAGACTAAAGCATTGATCTAAATTATTTAGGAAAAAGCTTAAAATAAATCTGAACTTATTTTTAAACTAAATGCAGCCATATAAACACACATGTTCAATGGGGAGTTCCTTAAGTGATTAGCAGCAATAAGAAATAGCTTTAATCTGCAAAAGATTGGAAACACACCAGTCAACTACACTTATCTTGGGGGGGGGGGGGGTAGCGGTAGAGAGAAGAGGGCAGAGTAAGGAAAAAAGGTTTTCCATCTTTCAACTTTCTAAATAAGTACATGACTTTTAATGTTAGAAAAAAAGGCTATTTTATCATGTAAAAGATAATTTTATATGTACAGGCACATATGTATCTAGAATATATGAAAACAGAAAAATATACACTAACATGTTAACAGTAATTAAGCCAAGGTGACAGAATTATGAAATGCTTTTTCATCTTTTATTTCTCTGTATTTTCTCCCTAGATTATCTATATTTCATAAATAAAAAAACAAAAATACTCCAGAAGTCACTTTAACTTTTTGTTCCTACTGTTTTATTGAGCTATAATTAACACACCACAAATACATGTAACTTATAATAAATGTTATTATAAAATTATAACATAATAAATATAAACATATACCACTGTCAGTGAGCTAAACCTTTCTTAGAGGAAGAGGAGGATAAATTTTCACTTTCTTTCCATCGAGAAGATAAGAATTAGCAGTAAAACAAAAAGGCCCCAAAAACCTTGAACTTCTAAGCTAACATGACAAGAGTAGTTGAGAAAACATTCACCGTCTGTGATGACCTTAGCTTTACCTGAAGCAACATCAGCTATAAGTTTTGCTGTATCCAAACCACAGCGGCGGCCACAGCCACGGTCTCCATGGGTTAAGAGGAAGATGCAGAGTCCCTGTGTCTGTCTGCAGAAGCCAGCAACCTCCCTCCATGAGCTAGCTCCCAGGCCACAACCCTTACACACACTGCACCAACATCATACAGCACTCATCTCGAATTCTCTCCAACTCTATTAGCAAAGTGAGGAGAAATGGGCAGCTACTCCCCATCCTCCTCATGCAGAAAATGAAAACACACAGAGGAAAAGAACTAGAACCTATAATCACTAGTAAGGCAAGGGGCTTATCTTGAAAGTAACAATTCACTTTCCTGGACTTCACTATGAAGATGCATCTTTGACCACAAATGTTACCACTTCCTGACCCTTTTGTCTCTGGACTAAAGGATGACAGTCACCCTACACACACACACACACACACACACACACACACACACACACACACACCCTATGAACCACGGTACCATTAGAAGGCACTTATACAAATATAGCAAGACACACTGTTAGTCTACTTACTCAAGCTATCATAAAGAAGTGCCATGTTAGGCTAAAGAAGGTGGAAGGGAAAACATAAGAAAAGGCCGCTGGAACTGTGTGAGCAATAGCACTCCAATGTACTAAGTCACACAGAGGAACCAGGTCCAGTATGACCACGGTTCTCACAAAGACCCAGAGAGGCTGCTGCTTCACACTGCCGTTACAAATTTTAATCTCCTTTGTCTTAACAACCTTCTTCTTCCTTTCCCCTTTTGAACAAAAACATCTTCTTTCTAAACAACTTAAGGAAGAACAAATAACCAGGGAATCTTCTTTAGTTCTAGCCTCAGAAAGGAAAAAAATCCAGCATCTTCAATAAGTGAACAAAAGTGAGAGGAGACTCGATGTAGCCCAAGAGCATTAAAAGTGAAACAGCGACAAACAAGTGTTCATCCACTCTTTTCTCAAACGCACACCTCCTCTCATTTGGGGGCTCATGGGAAGGTGATTCACCATCAGGAAATACCACATAATGACACATTCCCTCATTCTAACAGTTACTACTGTTACTGCTGCTTAGTTATGACAGAATGTCACACCAAAGACTTTGTGGATTTTAAACCATCCTTGTCCTGTAGAAATGAGAATGAATAGAGCCTGAGAGATTTCTCACCTGAAGATATGTGAGGAACCAAGGTAGGGAGGGTGCTGGGCAGGATAGGGTGGGACAAGAACACAGGCTTGCTTGGAATTTTATGTTGGGTTTCACCTCCCTATCTTTATTTCACCCCAAACCTCCACCACCTTAGAGGAGGCAAGGAGGACATGTTCCAAACAGCAAGGTCAGCAGAAAAGCTAACAAGCCTCACAAACAGGATGAAGACTCAAGAGCAATATGACATCACTTCAAAGACTCAAGCCAAATAAGAATCCCCAAGGGTGCCGTAGAGAAAACTCTGCTGAAGACTTGTGACAGTGGAAAAAATTCTGACTCTAGTGAAGACAGGAGTTCTGAAAGATCTCATGAGTGTCTCATGAGTGGAAGTGTTCACTTTTTGGAAATTCACTGAACTTATAACGTATGCCTTTTTCTGTATTCACGTTATACTTCACATACAGACAAATGCAAGTAGACACAGTTACCCTTGAGAAGTGGCTTCTTCCAAACCTTTCCAAACCTGAAAATACATTGCTACAGCACAGGTATATATATTAAGGACAAAGGGAAAAAAAGGTATCTGAGAATGTCTAGATATAAAAGAAACAAGATAAAGGAAAACTGGCATGGGGTTCCCAGGCCAGGAGAAAAGCCTACTGGACTTCAGAGCCTCCAGACACCGTGACAACCATCAGATCACAGATCACAGTAGCACTCTGGGTTAAGAGGCAGGTTTCCGCCTAGTCAGGGCTTGTACTCTGCATCAGAGTGGGAGACCAATTAGCAGCAGTGAGTACTAGGGAGAGGAGCCAGCACATCAATTTCCTTCACCTCACCATGGTTTTTGAATAGAAGCTGAATGATTATGATGATCCTAAAGATCACTGAAAACCTCTAACATACACCGAACAAACATAATGCCCAAGGTTCAAAGGGACAAATTTGAATCTGTAAAAATGAACAATTAAAACAAACACAAGCTTTGAGGCAGGATTATAGTTATAATATAATTTAGGCTTCGTCATGGCACATCAGCATATAGAGTTAAAAATCCAGGGGATTGAGTCCCATCTGTGGCACAGCTGAGATGGCATGGGGAATAATAGGAAGAAAAGCTGCTCTTTCAGGGTCTGCTCTTTTGTCAAAGGAGTTTTCCCACCTTGGAGTAGAGAGAGCCTAGCTTCCTCCACTGTTTCAGGGCCATGTATGTATGGATTAGTAATGTACCCACAATATTGCAGATGTGGATGCTAAAAACTTAGCCGATCAAATAGCTGTCTCTCTAATCTTGCTTTAGATAATTCCCACTGAAGTCAACACTCTTTTCTATAGTTAGTACAAAAGTCAGAATAATTAGAAGATAGGGAATTCTGTCACTAGAGATTTCTCTCTTTCTTCAGGGTATAAAGCTGAGGGGAGGGGGAGCAGTGAGGTTTCTCCAATTGAACAATTAAAGCTTTTATTCTAAAAGCTCTTTCATTGTCATAGCAACTTAAGACACTGTATGTTCTTACCATAGATTTCACCGGACATTAACAGAGTAAGAAAACAAGAAATTCCACTAAGTTTTATTATATGGGCAATTTAGTTTAGGCTATGAATTTATACATAGGACGTACAAACAGAATTTAAACTGGACAGCATCTATTGGCATTAAATTTGGAAAAACGTAGGTGGGGGTGTTAAGGAGTTCTTTCTTAAAAAGTTACCATTTTAATGTTTATTTTATTATTTTTCAAAGTTTTTTATATATTTATTTTGAGACAGAGACAGCATAAGTTGGGAAGAGGCAGAGACAGAGAGACAGAGAATCCTCAAACACACACACACACACACACACACACACACACACACACTCATACAAAATCATTAACCAACTATACAGAACTTCTTTGAGCTTTGGGTTCTTAACACAGAAAAAGAAAGAAGGGGCACTCTAGTAGATTTCTAATATGTGTCCCAGCACTGGCACTATTTGTTCATTCAACGAACATTCGTGAAATGCCTTCTATATGCCAGGCACTGAATTGGTGCTTGGGATTATGTATCACTGAAAAAAAACAAAGATCCCTGTCATCATGGAGTTTATGTTCCTGGGGGAGAGGGGTGAGTGGAGTAATGATAGAGGCAGTTGATATACACTAAGTATAATACATAGGCTAGTTATACAATGTGGTATGGAACTGGAAAACTAAGAATAAGATAAAGGCATTAAGAGTAGGAAGGTAAGGGAGCGGGCCATATAGTCTTGAAAGAATGGCATTCTAGGGGAGGAAACAATAGCAAGTGAGAGGTGTTGAGGTCTTTAGGCAGGAGCTCCCTGGCAGGTGGAGGAAGAGTGAGCAGTTTTGTATAGTTGGAGGAGGGCAAATGGGAAGTAGGAGAGGAGGTCTGAGACAGAACAGGGCAGGGAGCCAATCAAGCAAAGTACTATAGGCCACTTTGAGAGCCTGGGCTTTTACTCTGAGCTAAGTAAGGAATCAATGAAAGACTCCAATCAGACATTTCTAAAGGATCGCCGAGCTGCCATGCTGAGAAAAGAAGGGTGGACGGGGTGGTGGTAGTAGTAGCAGACAGGTCCACGTGTGTGATTGTTTCTTATGATGGTTATAATTTGTTATGAGTTTCAAATACACCAAAGTTTAGAAAACGGGATAACAAACTCTCCTGTACCTATCTATAATCTACATTCAACAGTTATTAACTTGTGGCTCACTCCCTCCCACTGTCCACCAATGGCCATGATTATTTTGACAGAAACTGGGTATCATTTGAAGGAAGGATGCACTAACAGATCTCCTAACAAATGAGGTGAGTATATATGACAGGAAGAGTAGTCACCAAGGACTCCAAGGCTTTTTTGGCCCAAGCAAACAGAAGGCTGGGAATGCCAACTGAAAAAGGGCAAGGCTACAGGTAAGACAGGTTTATGGGGGAAGAGTAGGAGCTCACATGACATATGTTAAGTGTGGGCTATTAGACACCCAATTAGAGACGCTGAGAAATGAATGCAGAGTTCAGAAGAGTCTGGTCCCAAGTCCTGAGAACACTATCCCCAGAATGGCCTCCTTGCGAGGTTGGCCCTTGGATTTCAGGAGGGTTTCCCCCACTCCTAGAACTGATAAGAGTGGCTCACTGTTCCTAGATGGTTTGAATAAAGAATACAGTTTATTGCTGAACACCTGTTTTCCTGCTTGTAGTCTGAAATTTTTGGTACATGCCAGACAGATGTGCTTATGTGACCAGTTCCGAATAAAAAATGTGGGTACTGAGTCTGTAACGAGCTTCCCTGGCAGGCAACAACACTTCACATGACAACTCACTGCTGGGGGAATGAAGCATGTCCTATAGGATTCTAGCAGGACAGGACTCCTGGAAGTTTGTACCTGGCTCCCTTTGGACTTCATCCCATGCACCTTTTTCCTTTGCTATTTTTGCTTTGTGTCCTTCCATTGTACTATAAATAGCAACTGAGGGTAAAACTACATGCTGAGTCCTGTGTACTCCTAGTGAATCATCAAACCTGATGATGGTCTTGAGAACCTCCAACACACCTTTTTTAATAAATTTGCTGGGAATGGAAACAGGAAGGGAGATGTCAAGATTTTTCACTTATAGCCGCCCCTCCCCCCGCCCCCGCCAAAAAAAAATGGTGGAGAGGGAAGATGAGATTTTTAAAAGAATAGGGTCCATATTTTATGTTTTTAATGTTTGTTTATTCTGAGAGACAGCATGAGTGGGGAAGAGCAGAGAGAGGGAGAAAGAGAAAATCCCAAGCAGGCTCCACGTTGTCAGCACAGAACCCAACGCAGGGCTCGATCTCACAAACTACATGTAAGATCATGACCTGAGCAGAAATCAAGAGTAGGACACTTAACCAACTGAGCCACCCAGGTGCTCCCAGGGCCTATATTTTAAAACTGGCAATTTAGGTTATGCAGAATTTGCTGGGTGACTTTTTTATTCAACTATTTACTTAGAAAAATGCCTTTGATTCATTAAGCAATGGAATTAAACTAAGAAATTATGGAAGCTGCCTGGAGAGTGCTCATTAACAATCACAAAGAGCATCCCGTTCACAGCAAGTTTTGTTTAACCAATAGATCAAGAATAGCTCCTTCTAGAGCATAATTAATTTTCTATTTCACCCCAGATCTGAGAATAGTAGGTATTAAAAAGACCAGGTGTTCAGGAATGGTTTAAATGAATGAATTAGTGCAACTTCATGAACAGCATTTAAGAAAAATTAAACAAAAAACCCTGCAAACTATGGTTGATATTTGCCATTTCCAGTCCCAAATAAACCAAAACTGCATCTGGCCAAAGTGATTAGAACTTTGTCATATTTTTGGTAAGAATGAATGACATTTTTCTCTGTTCCTTTTCAAAACTATCCCACAAAGCAAGAGAGAAGACATAGGATTTTAAAGTACAGTAATATAATAAAAATATACTAGTACACACCTATTAAGAGCTGCCTCTAATTTACAAGAGGGAATCTTTATATATTTTATGTCAACGTCCATAACACTTTCTGAAATTCTCCATTAAAATTGCCAGGACAGGGGCGCCTGGGTGGCTCAGTTGGTTATGCGTCCAACTCAGGGCTTAGGCTGACTTTGGTTCAGGTCATGATCTTGTGGTTCATGGTGGGTTCAAGCTCCCTATCAGGCTCTGTGCTGACGGCTCAGAGCCTGGAGCCTACTTTGGATTCTGTGTCTCCCTCTCTTCCTGCCCATCCTCCACTCGTGCTCTGTCTCTGTCTCTCTCTCAAAGATGAATAAACATTAAAAAAATCTTTAAAACTGCCAGGACATTCTTTAGAAACAGCAAAGTAAGCTAAGCATCATCCATGTGAAGGGCTCTGTCATAAGCCTAGAAGGGCTATGAGAATCCTAAGAGTTAGCTTCCTGTAAAGAGTTTCTAATCTAGTAAAGAATAACAGAAGCAAGAAATGAATGCATGGAAATTATTCCCTAGGCAGTCGTTAAAAGAGCACTAGAAAACTGCTCATAGGGCACGACAAAAGCAATCGCCAAGAACCAGACAGCGATGCCTATAACCAGAGGGGACAAAGAAGCCACCTGATGCAGAAACCTTCAGGAGTGAAAGATACAGAAAGAACAGAGTCATGAATATCAAAGGAGAATAACAATAGTAACCAAAGTCCAGGAGTAACAGAAGTCTTCAGCAAAAGTGAGTTATTTTATCTTGGTATCTTTAACCCAGCGAAGAAAACAAAGAAACCCTCATTTACTATGTAAAAAATTAATATACTAGACACTTTACATCTATTCTAGAATTCTAATTCTGACAAAAGCCTATGAAGTAGGAATTATTATTTCATTTTACAGATGAGGAAACTAAAAGCTTTATTAAATTTCATTCTAGGCCCTACTCTAACAAATGGTGTTATTACTGTCTTGGGGTAAAAGCCAGGACATGACTATTAAATATAATAGAGGTGGACTTTCTATGAGGCTCATAAACTATAAATTCACCTTGAAAAATATATATAGGCTTCAAATTTATGTTCATAGGAAAGAGGAGAAAAAAGATAAATCATTTGTATTAGTTCAGTGGCAATTCTAAAAATAAAACCCAAAAATGAACTCTTTCTAAACACTAATAATTTTAAAACACTCTTATTTTCTTTCCTTAGAGGGATGAAATTTAAGTGTGAGGAACAGATCTTAACTTATTTATGACTAATGTATAACATCTATGATTATTAATATTTATTACAAAAATTGAGAATGCTATAAAATAGGATCATATCTTCAAGAGTCCTCTATTTCTAATATATTACTATAATGTTCTTGGACAATGAAAACAATAATGTAGATCTATTATAAGTTTCTCCAAGTATCCACGAGAAACAGACCATCCTATACAATTCACCAAAGATTTGAGCTCCTACAACTCACAAGGCATGGCAACTTGTTACTGGCTACTACATTAGAAGACAACTACAGAACGGCACTATACTATACTCCTAATGTGAACTAGAGATATCTCAGGGCAATGAAAAGAAGATTGGGATGCTATTCTGGCAACAAGCTATGAAACCAGGTCAACTGCCTTTCTGGGTATCAACTATTGTCATCCATAAATAAAATGAAGGCTTTTCAAAATGAAAGACAAAACATTTGAGGTATACAGCTGACCTAGTTTTAATCTTCCTTTGCTTATTTACCTATTAAATAGATAAGAACAAAGAATTTTGGTATTTTGTAAAATCCAGTTGCATTCTTAAATTAGAATGAATTAATCCAAAATAGAAACACATTCTATCTCTGCCAAAAAACAAAAACTAATCCTTTAAAAAATTTCACTGTCGTATCACCATCAGCAGTTATTTTTAAAACACTTCAACAGTTACCTATTTGTTGAGAAGTTCAACCTGTGCCCTCCACATTACTTTGGGAAAAGAAGGACAGACAGATTGAAAAGAAAGAGAAGCAAGCTTTACAATCAGAAAAGCTTGGATACAAGTCCAAGCCTTTGTTCATTCTTTCTAGAAAGAGGGGATGATAATATCGGTCTCAAAGTCTGCTATGTGAATTCAAGCAAGTGCCTTTACCATACCCAATGCGATGCCTGGCACAAGTCAAAATAAAAAATGTGTTAGCACTTCATGCACTCTATACTTTCCCAGCTAGTAGATCTTCTTTATCACTTTAGTTCTAGTATCTGGTAAATTTTTTTTAAAAAAGAAAATATTAGAAATAGCACAATACTTACTCTAGCTCATTTGTCTAAGGTCATATGTTTATCTTATTCTATACCAGGTAGTCTCAATTTGGGTGATATCATTCCCCTCCCCAACAGAGGTGAAATGTGATTTTTGGAGGTGGAAGAGAAAAAGTTTAAGTCATTTTTATGTATAGAGCATAAAGATATACATACAGTACATGAACAGATGTACAGACATTTTAAAATTTCACAAAGGGTGATTAGGAAAAAATATCTGCAAAGGCTTCTTCAGGAGGTGATAATGAAAATGAAGCTGAGAAATACTATTGTATTCTTTGAGGATACAAAGGATAGAACTATTAGTTCTCAAAATCACTGTCATGCTTTTTTAATTAAAACAAATCAAAATTTAATCGATTTAAGAGCTTTTCTTCAGAATTGTACCAGTATTAATAACAATAGTAATAATAATAATAATAAAGAGATACAACTTGTGATCTTTATCTATAGAAAAGCTGAGTAAGGAAAACAATCCTAATTAGGAATTGCAATCTAGAATCAAGGTCATTTAAATTAAGTCAGAAGTTATCAAAGGTAAGAAAATGCCAGATAAGAAATCTGGCATGCCATAAACTTGGCACATCATTTTCTCTCTCAGTAGCAAAGAGACAGAAGGCAGCTTGTGAAGAAAGGTAAAAAGTAAAGGCAAAGAAAGAAAGACTAACTGGGGCAGGGGTGGGGGAGGGAGGTAGAGGAGGACACACAACTGCTGTCAAAACTGACAGCTGCCCATGGTCTCACTGATGCACAGGCGGCTTCTCCTGACAACCCTCAGTGAGCGATGCTACGGTGAGTGGGCCAGAGCCATGGAAGGGCAGGGAGAAAGTGCCACCCGTTGCCTGAAATGGAAGAAGCCAGTACCAAGCTGTAAGGCCTGCAGCATTTAACTGGACTCTGAAGAACAACAGGATGGAACAATAGGTCACACAGTCCACAGAGATCTCTCCCTTGCTTCCTTTTGTTCTTATGTTCAGTCTAGACAAGAACAGCACATTCATTACATTGTGCTCCCCTCCAAATGAAAAGAGAGAAAATTGTCAAGCCTGACAGGGCCTTGCTTTGTCACTGGAGTAAGTTTGTTTTGCTCCCTACTGTCAGAGCATGAACTCCTTAAGAGCAAGAAATTTGTCCTGTTCCTCTTTCATGGACCTAGCTCAGATGGTGCTCAAACACTGTTCTACCTACCAGATATGAGCTATGCTGCTTTGCATTGGGCTGTTTCTGTGGCTCTTGCCTCTTCAATTTGATGATAGGCAGAGGCTAGGTTTTTACTGGCTATTCCAGGCAAGGCTGTGTTTTTACATACCTTTTATTCTCACATCCCTAGAACACAGTGCAAGAATATGGAGGGTACTCAATAAAATCTGCAGGCTGGCTTCCTGTCCCCCAATGGGCATCAGGCCCGACATCTTCCTGTCCTCTAAGGAATAAGTCACAACTACCAACCACAAACATTTTGATCCTAAGACAAAAAAAAAAAAAAGTCTGCTCTGGGTGATCTGCTAAAAAACTTTGGAAAGGAGAAAAATGGTCAAGATCCATTCATTCTTTAAGGTCCAGATCAAATCAGGTCTTTCTACAAGCCTACTCAGAACCAAATGTTTGAAACTGTGACTACTTTCAAAGGCTCATTGAGAATCAAGGATCTGGGTTTTAATCTCTGTAATCTAACTAGCAATGTACTCCTGAGCAAGAGGTGCCAGTGTCTCTGAGCTAGAAATCTTCACTCATAAATATGCGGGGGTAGCTTCTTTCCTAAGATTCCGTTAAAGTAAGGGTTTTCAAACTTGAGTGAACATCAGATACCTGGGAGGGAAAAGAATGGGAGGGGCCAGGAGGACACAGAGGAATGGATGAAGACAAGAAATGAGTTAAAAGATAACCAAATGTAATGTGCAAACCTTGGCAGGACTAGGATTTGAAAAAATGGTTGTAAAAACATTTTTGGCACACTTGAGGATATCTGAATACAGACTGAACATCAGGAGAAATTCTGAAAGCATTATTTAATTCTTTTAGGTGGTATTAGGATTATGTGGAAGACTGTATTTTAAGACAAGTACACTCAGGTATGGACAAGTGAAGGGTCATTGTGGTGCCACAACAATACACAAGTAATACATATACAAAATGTTAACAACTATTGAATCTAAGCAAAGGAGAGAGTGTTCATTCCTTCAACAGTTCTGTAATTATGAACATTTTCATAGTAAAAAGTTTGGGGGAAATTACTAAAATGAAAACGTAAAATTTATTTCTCAGAGATAAATCTTACTCCAAGAGTTTATGAACCCCAAGTTGAGAATTACTGGTCTAGCTAATTCACCTTTTTATCTTCCAGAGCATTAACTCAAAATAATGGGATATCCCCAAACTGCAAGAAACAAAGTACCAGCCCCTCACATATAACAACAATTAAGACACAGGGATTGAAAAGAAGGGGTTTATCAAGAATTCAAACAACCAATTCAATCAAGTTTCCCTGAAAACACATACGTGCATGTCAAACTGGGGAACTCTAAACAAACTCTGTGGAGTGGATCAGTGCCAACTGCCAGTGGCCTGCACTGGTTCTAAGCCATGCAGGCAGACACTGCGTAATGGTGCAGGCCTGTTTGCTATAACCACACACTGGAGGCCAGGTCAAATCCTTAAGTTGTGAGAGCAACTGTTTGCCTTGCTTGGTTTTGTGCAAGGGCTTCAGTTATAAAGATGTTACCACTGGGGAAAACTGGGTGAATGATACATGGGACCTCCCTATATACTCCCTATATAATTTTCTGCAAATTCTTCAAATCTATAACTACCTCAAAAACAAAAACACCACATTATAGATCTCATGTCCTGGTCTTCTCCAGTTTGAACATATCCTTAACCTGCTCTTAAACCCTTCCCACAACCAATCTGAGAAATGATAAGCTTTCTTTAAAAAAAGCCCTTCAAAACCCTAAAGATAGTCAATTCTTAAGATTGTTAAAGTCTGAGAAGAGAAGAAATACAGAGAGATCTGTACATCTCCTACAAATAAACGCCTCCCATCCAGGCCCCTCACTTTCCTACACAGTACCTTTGCTTCACCTCAGGGTGCAATCTGAATTCTCAGTTGGCTCAGTTGTCCAGGATCACAAAATCAAGTACAGAGGTGACAGGGACTCAGTGCAGCCAGCCTAGAGCACATTCATTCAGGGATGCCAACAGCTGACAGCTGGGGAGAAGAGCAGCTAGACCATTTACCTCCCCACACCTACTACTTTTCTGGCCTTCTGAGTCTGAGGAATAACTAGTACCCTGGTAACTGCCTCTCAATTTCACCTAAGGAAGAGGCTCAAGAATCAGGACAAATCTATTGTTTTCCTGAAGAATAAGCATTCACACTTTCTGCTCCTGAGTAGAAATGGAGTAGAAGTCAGAAATCATACAGAGGCATCTGGGTGGCTCAGTGGGTTGAGCGTCAGACTCCTGATTTCAGCTCAGGTCATGATCTCACAGTTCCTCAGTTCGAGTCTCACCTTGGGCTCTGCACTGACAGTGCACAGCCTGCTTGGGATTCTCTCTCTCCCTCTCTCTTTGTCCCTCCCCCTCTCCCCACACAGAGCAAATAAATAAGCTTAAAAAAAGAAAGAAAGAAACCATACAGAAGCCTGCTCTCATCAAAAGGACCACTCCAACAGCCCCTCCTGCTGGAGCTGAAACCAGAAAATTCAGCTGCAAATTCCCCCTCATGCCAGCCTGCTCCCAGATCCCCCTTAGGCCAATGCCCAAAACTTTACAAGAGCTAGGAAGTTCTTGATGTGAGGAGTAGCAAGGGCATGTTTTCCAGGGTGCCAGCTGCATGACATCCTCTATCCATAATCACTACTTGCTCTGAGCCCTGACTGTGCCCCAAGTTATAGCACAGAGGTCACTGTATGAAAACAACACACAAGAAACATTACTGAGACGCCAATATGGTAAATGGCTGATTGGGTTTGTATTTGTTCTGAAGACTCACCATCTGGTTTTCATTTTACCTGAATACATGGGTTCTGTATAATTATTTTTAAAGGAGTCCTGAAAATGCATTTGTCCAACATTGCCTGATTTTACAGGCAAGGAAGTACCTTTTGTATACAATTCAAAAGTAGAACACAAAAGCATCTATTACACACATAGATATGTATTTCATAGCCATGCTCATAAAAGATGAGTAAAACAAACCAAAGCACCAATAGTGGTTATTGTAAGGTAGTAAATAAGAATTTAACTTTTAAAAATATTTTCCTATAGGGGCGCCTGTGTGGCTCAGTCAGTTAAGTGTCCAATTTTGGCTCAGGTGATGATCTCACAGTTCATGGGTTCAAGCCCCATGTTGGATTCTATGTCTCCCTTTCTCTCTGCCCCTCCCCCACTCGCACTCTCTCTCAAAAATAAATAATAAACATTTAAAAAATGTATTTTCCTATATTTTACACCTTTTTTAAAAGAGTGTTCACATATTGCAGTTATAATCAGAGCTGAGCTTAGAGGAAGAGGATCTCTACAGAGAAGATGAGGAAGGGAGCACAGCCTGGCTGGTGACAAAAGCTCTGTCAGCCAGAGCAGCACAGGCTGAAGTGAGGAAAGAAACACAATCCTGAGGACTTTCAAAGTGCTTCGTAAAATTCCAAAAGCTTACATTTAAAATGGTACCTTGTCTGCTCGTACACCAATCAGGAAGTATGTTAACAAACGCCAGAAAGTATAGGCTTTGGCTACCCCATTTCCCAATGCAGCACCCGCAACATGCACAATAGCAGGAACGGATGCTTGACAGGAAGGTGCCATCCATCATTCCATTCACAGAGGGCACTTCATAAATAACTTCACTATTGTATTTAAATTACAGTTAAGTTAGAATTTCTGCTCCTTTCACCACTCTATAATCTTAAAAATAACATTTAACTGGAAAGCATCCAATTTCCCCCTAAGATGTGCACCAAGATAGGGTCACTCTAGCAAGAGAATAGTCCACGGGTACTTTTTCATTATAAAGTCTTCAGTATTTTCTTTGGCAGAAAAAGAGCAGCCATCTCATAAAATGTTACGTCTTCAAATGTCCCGTAATCCACAGACAACAATATTTTCTAATTCTTACTAACAAATATTTATAGTGGAGATAAGCATGTTCTTAGAGACCAAAGAGAGAATAGGGCTGAGGAGGAAACCTCTTTACAATACTCAATATCGCACACCTGAGATCAGTTTAGCCATTATCTCCCTAGATCAACCCCAGATTTGGAGATATGGCTTGATTTAAAGATATCCCAAATCCCCACAGCTGCTGGCTAACTCTAGAATCTGTGATGTTATGATGGTAAATTTCATTTACAATTAGGCAAGTCAGAAGCAATCACAAGAATGAAAAATAAATTTCAGATAAAAATAATTTAAAGTAAGATGGATTTAGTTCACTACAATCTAGGGTTATCTTTAAAAATTAAATATAGACTTATGCATGTATATACATCCACACATACAAGAACACATACACTTACTTTTTGTCTGAGTTAAACTCTCCTCTTTCCCATCTAAAGCTACAGAGTAAATCCTCATGTGACCATTTCAAGAACTATTTTTTGCTACTAAATTTTGCCAACAATCTGCTCAGCATTCTAGCAGATGTTTCTGTTTTCAAACCTCTGGGAACTTGGCTGGATCTGTTTTCTTTCCCCATGTTAAAAATAAAAGAAATGGCCCAAATGTGGCCTAATACCCTAGAGAAGCTTTTCCCCTACCCCACATCCCTCAATCTCCCTATTCATGTGACCTCCATGATCCCTTCTCAAATCTTTCTTTTCCATTAGAGAAGATGTTTCCAATTATGGTCCATTAAGTTGCCAAGGATGACATCACCCCCCCCCCTTTTTTTTAAGAAAATGCTACTGATTCCTAGTTACTTGGGGACCATCTGCAACAATTTAAACCAACTAGTCTGCTGGACCTTATAAACCCACAATGTCACAGGGGGGTAATTTGTTCAAGATCGATTCTACAAACAGAACAATACTCTTACAATGGGGGTTAGAGGGACAGGAGAATCTTGTCTTTTATATAATGATTTCTTTAAAAATATCTGTGCCTCAGGGCACGTGGGTAGCTCAGTCAGTTAAGTATCTGACTTAGGCTCAGGTCATGATCTCACAGTTCGTGAGTTCGAGCCGTGTCGGGCTCTGGTGCTGACAGCTCAGAGCCTGGATCCTGCTTCAGATTCTGTGTCTCCCTCTCTCTTTGCCCCTCCTCCACTCTCACTCTTTCTCTCAAAAATAAGTAAACATTAAAAAAAAAATTTTTTTTAAGGGGCGACTGGGTGGCTCAGTCAGTTGAGTACCCGACTTTGGCTCAAGTCATGATCTCACAGTTAGTGAATTTGAGCCCCACGTCTGAGCTGTCAGCACAGAACCTGGAGCCTGCTTTGGATTCTGTGTGTGTGTGTGTGTGTCTCTCTCTCTGTCCCTCCCCCACTTGTGCTCTCTCTCTCTCTCAAAAATAAACTTTAAGAAATTTTTTAATAAAAACATAAATAGATATAGAGAGATAGATAGATTTGTGCCTCAATCTTACCTCAGTGACATCCATAACTTTGATGGCCGCCAGCTGACCAGTTTTAACATGTCGACCCTGAAAAACAGAAAAAAAGAAACACAATTGGCACCGCTGTTTTGCATGATCATTACAACAGAATGGCTGAAGTTTCAATGCATCATCTCTTTTGTAATTTTTCTCAAAAGTGATAATGAAATTAGTCCCATGCTCCCCAATAGAACAATACGGTTTGTAATACCAATGAACCACACTTAATAAACAAGTAGTAGAACAAACTGAGTTTCGATAAAGCATCAATTCCTTCTTTCTGTCTTGGGTTCAATTTACATATCATTACCTCTCAACCTAAGCAACTTAATATTTTCTTCTATACAACAGGATAGTCACTTTTTCTTTCTTAACATCCTGCAAGAATGAAATGACCCAAAAAACCTCTAGGTATTTATTGTCAAAAAATGGAAAAGTCATTTTTCCCCAGTATACTCTCAAGACCCATTACTTGATTTTATGAAAGTAATACTGAGAGTCTTCTTTGAAGCTTTCCTGCAGTCCCAAGGTAGAGACGTTGGAAAATAATTACCCAGAACAGAGGGAGATAGGGATGATGCAAAAACAGAGAGTGCTTTCTTACAGCTATAGTATAATTCCTGACTTAGGACCTAAAACTCACTATTTCTATCCCTGGCATTTCAAACCAATGTGAGGTCATTCTCCTCTCACCCAGATGAACAGGAATGGATTTAATTCCTGTCAGTCCTGTGCTTCTCCATCCACTCTTTACAGTGCTCTGCCGGCCTTTTCTCCGGCGAGTAACATAGAGCTACCCAGATATCCTGAGCATGATCTACTTCAGGGCGTTATGAACAACGGTCTGCAACAAATGTAAAACACAAAGAATGTCCCCATATTTCCCAAGAGCCTGTCTCTCTTGTGGTCTCATGATGAACAGTTAGGAACTTTAGAACTTGAAACTTGAGGGAAGCTCTCCATTTAGTCTGGAAAGCTTACCCAGGAACTCAAGTTACATCTAGGACAAAACGACTCCATGAAAATGACACTGTATTACAATTACACCTCAACAGTATGTGGTTGGGACACCATGGATTCCTGCAATGGCAGAGCAGTTCATGAGCAGTAAGTGCACAATAACAACATACAGGAAACTAGGACAAAATCCATAGGCCAAGAACCTCAACCCAATTCTCACCAATCCGCAGACATCACCACCTTCCTCCAAAGTGAACTACCTTCCTGGTCTTCAAAAATGGGGACACCACCTGCCACAACACATACACCTGCAGTTCAGTCTCAAGTTCTGCTTCTGAGACAAGAAGGGTTATCCCACATTGGTCCATGATCCAAGAAACAACACCTCCTGCCCTTTCCGCCATTTCCCAGCTACCAGTCCACCAGCATGCTCTTCCAGCATACCCAGCCTCAAAAGATCTGAACCGCTACCTCAGCTGCTGCGTCAGTACCCCATTAGACACCTTCCCCAGCATTCTCACACAGTTCTGCTCCACAGTCTGGCACTCTTTCTGCATTAAAAGCTACGTAACCCACAATCCTGAATAAAAATGCTGCCCTATATGTATGTTACCATAAGGCACACAAAATGATCTAAGAAGTCATGTAACATCTATAGAAGCTCCATCTCAGAGATGCTCGGCGTGGAATACAATTGTGTGTCAAGAAAGTTCTAATTTATGAACATTAAATGGGCTCCTATATTTCTGATTTGACTGCCATCTTTTACTACCTGTCTGTCCAAGATTCAGTATCTTTTGATAGTGTCCATTCCTGAATCACTTATTTAAAATTTTTGCCTATGTGTGTCATAGGATCTGTAACTTCAGTCTTTTTTTTTTTTAATGTTTATTTATTTTCAAAGAGAGAGTGTGCACACTAGTGGATGAGGGACAGACAGAGACGGAGAGAATCCCAAGTAGCCCTGGGGCTGTCCACACAGAGCCCATCATGGGGCTCAATCCCACAAAACAAAAGATCATGACCTGAGCTGAAATTAAGAGTCAGATGTTTGACTCGGCCACCCAGGTTCCCCTAACCTCAGTCGTTTTTAAAAGTTTTGTAACCCCAGCTCTGTGCTAAGCATTAACACACAGGAAACTTAGTTGTCCTTCATGTCTTGGGCACTGGCAAGATCCTAAAGCTACAGGATAGTGATCCAGAGTATGGACTCCAGCATCAAGACTGTGTCCACACCTCATGTCCTCCACTCTGTAACGTAACAGTGCCTCAGTCTCCTGTCTGTATAAAAGGGGTAAGAGTGATGCTCAACTCACAGGTTTATCATGAAGAAGAACTATAGTGCAGGGGCGCCTGGGTGGCTCAGTCGGTTAAGTGTCCAACTCTTGATTTCGGCTCAGATCGTGATCTCACGATTTGTGAGATCAAACCCTGTACTAGGCTCTGTGCTGACAGCGCTGAGCCTGCTTAGGATTCTCTCTCTCCCTCTCTCTCTCTCTCTTCTCTGTCCTTTCTCTGCTCATGTGCTCTACCTCTCTCTTTCAAATAAACATTTTTTAAAAAAGAAAAAAAAAAAAGACTTAGCAGTCTGACAGTGGCATAAAAGCTTAGAGTTATGAATTCACTTAGTATTTGCTTTACCAAGAACTTGAGTTTCCCCTACTAAGGGATTAGAGAATCAGGACCTAACAACTAATCAATTATTTGTGTCAGAAGGTGGACCACACAAAGGCACTAGTCTTCATTAACACATACCAGGTCTTCCAAAATTAGGTCCATTTTAAATTTAAATTGAAATCAGAAAACGGTCCAAGAATTCTGTCTCCCTCCTCTTCAAGAAACAAGACAACACTGAAAGAAATGAAATTTGGGACTCTGGCAGCATTGGGCTTTCATTTTTCTGCTACCACTTCATTACTACATTTCCTTGGGAAAGCTGCTTAACTTTGACAAGCTTCCTAGGATCACTGGAGGATCCCAATGTTCTTTTTAGAACAGACAGGTTATAAATAAAGTGCATACAATACATAAAACCCTTGCCATCGTATCTGGCATATAGTGGACTCTCGCATGACAGTCTTCCTCTCTACACTTTCACCAGAGGCCCATGCTAACCTTTTCTCTTAATTCACCTTGCAACTACCTTACCTAGTCAAGTTAGGCCCATTTCTCATTTTCAAAAGGCATGGCCAATATGAGGAAAGGCAGTGGGGTGCTAAAGTAATATACTTCTCTATTTTTTTTAAAGAAACAAACAAAAAGACAACCTCTAAATTTGAAACAAATAATTACCTACTCAGATGGATCATCTTTGCTTAAAAGAACCAAAATGGTGAGCATAACAGTCCCAGGAGAAAAACTACAGCTGGGGCTGAATGTACTAAACATCTATATGCATGTAATTGTGTGCTAAGGAGGTCATAGGAAGAGTTGTTTGAAAGGATAAAAATTTGTCTGTGATTTACTCAGTATTAACCAAGAGAGAATACAGTCACCCGCTTAGGGTAGCTCAGCTATAAGCTTAAGTCTCCAAAAGTCAGATGCCCCCACCCATCAGAGAAGCCCTACCCATGTTCCCTTGGCATCACTCGAGAGTGTAACAAATGGCCCTCAGTGGTATAGGAAGAGAAAATACACATAATCATAACCAACTGCCTTGTGCTGGGGACTCAAGAATACAAGAAAAAGCATTATTTCACTGAAGTTTGAGGCTACTATAGCATCTACTATAGCATTCCACGCTGACCTCTATACCGTCTCTTAAAGGCTGCTTCATGTAGTCTGCTCCCTAAAGATGACCAATATGACCACTTTCCTTCACCTGAGTCTGAACCCAGAATTGTGTCTGTCACTAAAATGCCTAGCCTGTGCATGGAGAGATTTGGAACTTACTAGTAACAGGACCCTTACATTGTATCATCCACTCTTAAAACACCCCAGTATATGACTTGGTCAGTATTAAATATACATACCTAACATCCATTTATAAACTTGACTCTTTTGTCCTATTGTCTGCATTTCTTGGACACGGTGTCCCATCCAGTGTTATAAAATGCCAGGAGGAAGAGACTAAAGGCCCCTGGCTTTATCTATGAGGCACCATGTAAACATTAATGCACTAATGAGACATCCAATGAAGAAAAGCCCCCAAATACTATTCAATAAACTATTTTCTTAGTAGCTTCTAAAAAACTTTATGAGGGCCAACAAAGCAGGTCATTCATTATCTTACTGACAGATGAAGAACTCTAAGGTAAGTTTTATTATTCTGCTGCCCAAGACACAACGGTAGCAGAATTTCCTTTCTACAACAATTGTATAAAATGTGAGGGATGGACCATTTCTACCAACTTGTCAAATTCCTGCAGTTGAGGTTTTTTTGTTTTTAAAGAAACAGCTTAAATTATTTCCCCTCAATGCCCTCAAAGGGTTAGCAAGATTTGGAATTAAAATTGCTACTGCAATAAATATTATTTCACACAAAGTCAGACTGGCTCACACTAACCAGACCTATCCCCTTCAGTAAAGCAAACTTCAAGGCATTTGATTCATTTTTGGTCTGTAAATGGGGAAAACGAATGTTTCTTTTTTTAAAAGGAAAATTCAAACTATTCTTGGCAGACATCCAAGCTAAGGAAAATGCCCTAATTTCTGACTCTCCTTCATGATTCTAAGAGAGTCAAAATTGCCACCTTGTATCTGCAAATATGCATTACATTAATGATACATGTTCCAAGAAAAATACACATACATACACACCACAAGATTTTAAAATGCAAGGGCACTGTGACAGCCTGTCTGTCTGCCTCTACTGAATGAAGTCTGTCCCTAACCCACAACGAGGAACCTAGCGGCAGAAGATCAGCATTCAGTCAAGGGAAGCTTTTAAATCCCAAGAGGAAAAAGATGGCATATCACCAAATAACAGGTAACTAACTCATGCTGCATAATCTTTACCTAGACCCCAGGTGACTCCATTAAAATACGTTTGATGAATACATATGTTTATTGAGAGACAAACTCTGGTCACAGGAGGAAACTTGGAGTGTGACTGAATCAAAGAAATGAAAGCCTGAGTCCTTTACTCAGGGCTCCTATCCTAGGGGATGGTCATGCTTCTGCTGAGACACCAATCATCCCTCACATACCCTTGTCATTGTATGGCACCAGTACCTCAGACCTGAACAAGGATGTGCACTGCAACTTAGCAGCTCCTTTTCTGTTCACAGAGCTTCCTACTAAAATCTCATCTTTCTGCACAGAATCATAAAGCTTTTGTACTCATTCAGCCTGAGAAAGTGGACAGACTATTAGAGAGGAAAATTCTATCAGGTTTATGACACTTTAAAAGGTAAGTAAACACAATTCAGGAACAATAAATATTTTCTCTTCTCCACAACCCAAGAGAGCACACTGACAGCCTGAACTCCAGCAAGCATGGCCCTTGTGACACCTGGACAGCATTCTAATACTACATATAGGACTGTAAGAACAGGACACAAGGCACCAGGATGCTCCCACTCTTAGGGCACGTAGTGAACAAAGTGCTTCCTATGCATTTTCATTTACTCCTGATACAACCCAACATATGTATGTGCCGACGTCCCCACCTCATAGAGAAACTGAAGCTTTGAGAGGGTTAAGTTAATCAGATCAAGATTGACACCCAGACAGGCTGTAAACTTCAAAACAGAAAGGACCACAAACGCCCTATTAAACCAACTTCCATACGAGCTGCCAAGTCTACTATTCTACACACAAATATTGTAAGTGATTATAATCAAACATGGGGATGTAGTAACCAATAATGAAAACTTACTCTCAATTCCTGGCCTTTTCTCTCCTGTGATTAATCAGAAATAGCCAACAAAAGAACATCCCAAAGGAATTCTTTAGGGAATCTGAAGGCATATGTAAGCACATTCAGAGTGCCTCATCCATGGCTTTCTAAAACTGGTAACAGCCTTTTGTTTTTCCTTCCTTTATCTCACCATAAATTTTCTTTCAATAAATACTGGAGATCAGAATGTTTTTCCTTTCTGCTGAGTTTAACCTGAAACATAAACTTCAGAGATTAACTTCCTGACACTGGCTTTCTATTTGCTTAATAGTAAAACCTATCAATGCTCAGTAAACTGAAGACTGACTATATTTAACCAGTGCTCAAGACATGCCCTATACACTCCCAGGGGAGATAAAACACTGGATCCGCCTTCAGGGAGCTTATAATTTAGAGGGGTGTTAAAAAAAAAAGATCCACAAGAAGGGACATTAACATTGTGACAGAGAAACACTGTACTCTGTATCAGAAACACTTAGGAAACAGGACAGTGTGACACAAATTGCTCTGCCATGGTACGAGGTGCAAAAGGTACTACTGTTAAGGGGACCATTGCTGTGAGGCTAGTAGTGTAGACCCACCACAGAAGCTGTAGTGGGGCCTTTAAGGATTGTCCTAATGCTCTTGAAGATCACCAAAGGACAAGATGTGGACCCCTTAAGATCTGAACTACAAATAGTCCAAATCCCAGGCCAGAAGAAAGAGGGAGAACTCAGTGACTCACCCAGGACTAGAAGCTGTGTCACAAACTGCATCACCTCCCTCCAAACATGCAAGGACCTTAAAAGGGGGTTTTCATACACTGCACTGGACCAAGAAGATGCCAATCTCCCACTGAGTCGGGAAGGGGACATTCCATCATGGGGTGATGCGTGTGCTTGCTGCAGAAGGGGCTGCTCCTCATTCCCTAGCCAACTTGGAAGCTGTTATTTGATCTTAATGTTTTTAGTGGTGTGTTGTTGGTATGCAGATGTAACATCTTAGGTATAAGAAGTTTCTTGTGGGAAAGAGAGATGTTAAGTCTTTTTTTTAAGCATGTAAAATTCAATTACAAAAATCACTAACTTTCACCCATGATGTGTAGAGTTTCAGGCTCCATTCATGAGAATTCCATAAGTGGGATACAGGAAATCGTGACTTTTTAAAAGCCAGTCTCTAGTGATTCTTATGAGTTCTGAAGTTTGGAAATCACTTTTCCAAGCTTGTATTAAAAAGCCCAAATTCACGTTCTCATATCCTTTTTGGACTATACAATATTTACTGACAGTAACATATGCACTCATCATCTTAGCTAGGGGTTTTGATGTGTGAAGGTTAGATTTATAAATTCAGGGTACCTGGATGGCTCAGTCGGTTAAGCATCTGACTTCAGCTCAGGTCATGATCTCACGGTTTGGGAGTTCAAGCCCCACATCCGGCTTTGCGCTGACAGTGTGGAGACTGCTGGGGATTCTCTCTCTCACTCTCTCTCTCTCTGTCCCTCCTCCACCTGCATATTCTCTCTCTCTCTCTCTCTCTCTCTCTCTCTCTCTCAAAATAAATAAATAAACTTGAAGATTTTTTTTAAAATAAGTAAATTCTAAGAAGTGACAATTATGTTTATAATAAAAACACAGAACTTCTGTTCTGAAATGTTCAGGAGCTCAAAGGGCTGGCAAGCCTAGTTAACAAACTAGCTGATTAAATAGTCAAGAAAGTACACCCAGAGAGCAAGGAGGACACACACTAGTGAGGCCAAGTCCCCAGTGTGTCAATTCTCTCCCCAAGATGTCTTACTCACATCACACATAGTTCAATTTAAAAACTGAACAGGGGAAGGAGGGGTGCACAGGCGGAGCACAGAGGATTTTAGGGCAGTGAACCCAATCTGTACTACACCATAATGATGGATACAAGTCATTATACATTTGTCCAAACCCACAGAACAAACCAAGAGCAACCTTACTGTAAACTATGGACTCTGACATGTCAATTCATCAACTGTAAAAAAAAAAAAAAAAAAAAAAAAAAGAAAATGTGCCACTCTGGTGCAGGCTATCATAATGGGGGTGGTTATGTACATGCGGGAGCAATGTACATAGAAATCTCAGTACCTTCCTCTCAATTTTGCTGTGAACCTAAAACTGCTCTAAAAAAAAAAAAAAAAGATTAAAAAAAATTTTTAATTCCAATATGTTCCCCCTTAGATTTCCTTATTTTAAATGCCAAATATGAACCCACATGACCACATGGTGAATGGCATGAGGCCTGCACTGGGCAATCAATCCACTTACCACTCTAAGGTTCTACATCCATCCACCTCCAAAGGCAAAGACCAGTTTCACTGGTTCTGTTTCATAAACCCCAAACCACAGGCCCCACTCCTCAGTGCTCTTTTCTAGGAAGTGTCTGTGAAAATTTCAAAATTCAACCAAAGTGGGGAGGCATGTTACCCAGACAGCACCCTGTGAGCCATTTAAGATAAGGAACCATATAATTAACTTGAAAGAGACAGCTCAGAACACTTCAAGAAACACCTCAGTCTTCAAAACCCTCCTTACAACAGAGCAGGAATAATGGCAACATGACCCCACCAACACCTGCTTTTCCCATCACACTCCTCCAAAGCCTAACCGGTGTGAGGTGAGCAGGGTTGTGCTGTTGCACATCTCATGCTTATAACTAATATCTCTCACTTTAGTAACTGTGTATCTGCCTCTTATTATTAGCCTGCCTTATTAGCCTGCCATGATCAGGCAGGCTATGGATGAGCAGGAAGGCAGAGAAAGCACAGGAATATGTACATGTTATAACATCAGTGCAGACTTGCAATTTAATAAGAAGACAGTGCAATTTCTATTCCCTCAAGAGTTTAAAATTAAAGACCTCAATATAGAATTATACCTTTCTTAGGTTGGAGCTATCTTATCTGGAACAACAATCCCTTTAAGGAAAATTATGCCTCAGTAGCAGAGAATGTACAGACTTAACTTCCACTAAGAATCATAGTCAAAATAAACAGCATGTAAAAACTTTTACCTAGTGCCCAATCCCCAATAAATGAGTCATTCTGATGCTTACATCTTTTTTCTTTGAGAGCCCAATCTGAATGGAAATCTTTCCAAACCCTGAAATCTTGAGTACATTAAAGTAACTTTTCTTGGGGCGCCTGGCTGGCTCAGTCGGTCAAGCATCCGGCTTTGGCTCAGGTCATGATCTCACAGTTCGTGAGCTCAAGCCCCGTATCGGGCTCTGTGCTGACAGCTCCGAGCCTGGAGCCTGCTTCAGATTCTGTGTCTCCCTCTTGCTCTGCCCCTCCCCTGCTAGTGCTCTGTCTCTCAAAGATAAGTAAACATTAAAAAATTTTTTTTTAAATAAATAAATAAAGTAACTTTCTTTAATGGCTCAGGGAAATCATTATGAACATCAATTACTATCCTGTCCTTGTAATTAAGTAACAGCCCCAGGGAACGTTACGTAAGGCGGTGTTATTCTGACTCCTCTGAAGAAGGCCCAGTCACTTGGGTTCTGTATGCTTGCTCTGTCATTTTTGGATGTGTTCTAGAACAGAATTGGGGTAGAAGGGGTGTTGGCCAGATAGCAAGCAAGTTCCAGTCAGGTGAGCTAGCAAAGGAGCAAAAAGCACCTTCATGTTGAGAAGTGGAGACAATTTGGATGAACATATACATGAAAGAGTGCAAAAAAAGAAATACTGCCATGAGAGCTTAGGCATAATTCCTTCAAAGCAGGAGAGGGATTTGGCTGAGCAGTAAGTAAGTTGGGAAGAAAGGGCAGCTGCTTTTTAAAACACCTGGTGAAGCTGCATTAAAAAGGGCAGTGCTCCTTTCAAAGGAGGCAGAGTAGCCCCATGGTATGGTACATACATGAGCCAGTGTCTGGACCACAGTAGTAAGTGTGAGGAATCACGTTTTAAGAGGGAGATTGGCAAATTAAAAAAGCACCATGAGTAAAGGGTCCAGAAAATATAAAGGAAAAAAAATCAGCATATCAATTCTTATATTAACAGTAAAAGACATGGCACTGGCAAGTCTTCAAATCAAAGTATCTGAAACAACAGAGATTTGGGATTCTGCAAACAAGCTATCATTAACATTTAATACACATTTGCAACTGCCTTTTCTTCTACTTACTTGAAAAACTGAACTGACCAGATTAAGCAATTTTAGTTTAAAATAACAAAAGAATGTTTAATAGCATAACAAATACCAAACCATAAGTAACATATAAAGTAATTAGCCACTATGAGACATGGTATATTGCATTCAACAGCTAAGTAATAGTCAATGTGGTAACACTAGACCTGACATTTGAATCCGTGACTGTCAAGGTACATTAAAATAATATACTCCTAAAGGTAATTTAACTCACCACTGGACAAAATAAAACTGACCAAAGGAGATAACACAACTCATAAAACACATACTCCCTATTTGAGTGTTCTCATAGCAAGAACTGCACATGAAACATGTTATTTTCATATTTGTTGTTACAAAAAATAGTGAGTTCACCTTTCTGTACTTTTCTAAATTGTTGATATTGTTATGATAAAAATTTCTATTATTATTTTTAAAGAAAAGAAATCAATGTTTAAATTAGTTCCTTTTATTTCACATATTAAGATACTTAAATACTGCAGAATGGTACCCAAAGTGGGCACTAAAACCAGGAGCCCTAGACTGGAAGCCCAACTCCACCACATGCTAGGACGGTGATCTTGGGCCAGTCTGGACATCGTTCTCTTCCTCTGTAAAATGGTGATAAATCACAACCCTCTGCAACAGGTCCTGCTAACTTCACGAAGAACACACTGAGTGAGACAGGAACCCTAGTCCCAGAAGACAGCATGGTAACTGGGAGCGCTGGGAGTGCAGCAACAGCATCAGCAGGAAGAGATGGGTACAACTGACTACAGTATCTGAGAGATGGCTTTCAAAGCAGGGGGCAGGTCCTCCAAGGTCAAACCTTCCAAAGTTCAAAACTACCATGGGCATGCTAGATGTTCCCTCCAATGGGAGATATCTGTGCAGGACAGGGTGGGTAGAGATAAACCGCATCATACACAGAATAGTGAATTTTAATGAGAAGTTTGTTTATTGCAATGTCTAACCATTTACCCACAACAAAAGATAACACAGGATTCTGTGGGTTCCCTTCTTTCTCCTCTGATCACTAACCTCATGTCCACCAAGAAGCTCTCCTACATTTCTCCCCATTACCTCACATGACACTCAATTTTCAGTATTCACCCATGGCACAATTTCAATATTGAAATATCACTTGATGCAACACTAAAGCACTCAAACTTAATAAAAAAGCAAGAGATTAGGGGTGCCTGGCTGGCTCAGTTGGTGGAGCATGTGATGCTTAATCTCAGGGTTGTGAATTGGAGCCTGATGTTAGGTGTAGAGAGGGAGGGAGGGAGGGAGGGAGAGAGGGAGAGAGGGAGAGAGGGAGAAGAGAAGAGAAGAGAAGAGAAGAGAAGAGAAGAGAAGAAGGGAGGGAGGGAGGAAAAAAGGCAAGAGATTAAATGATGCAAGGATTCGAATTCGATTCTGGGCTCCTCATCTGCCCATCACCAACCCAACCTTCAATTAAGGTTTCCAAATTGTTCCTTACCTTTTCTCAGCATTCAGGAAGCTGATTCTAATACAGTCCTTGAACCCAGATACATTTACAGTATTTGTATAAAGTCATACTGTAAGCAGTTTCGGGTCTCCCAGAATGATTTCTAAATGCAAATATAACCTAGTTTCTGAACCTCAACTACTTCTGCTGCCATGTCCTCAGCACTGATACAGTTTAGAGGGCATAATTCTTTCCTCATGTGATCTGTAACATATTTGTTTTCCTTCTGGTTTTCAAAGTCTGCATACACCTCTTAATACGCTTGTGCTGAATATTCATAAGCACGTTCATGAATTTCATTCACTCTTCATAATACCTCAATTGTTTCTTAAAAAAAAAAAAAAAAAGAGGTAAAATAGAAAACCCACCCTTAGAATTTCCCTTTGAGGTCTGTTTGATAGCATCCCTTACCAGAAATGATGCATGCACACCATCAACTCAAGTTTTCAAAGTATCCTTATGCAAACTAAAATTTAACTTGGTCAAAATGAAAACAATAGTTGATAGTTTAAAAGGTATTTCCACAGCGGATGCCTAGGTGGCTCAGTCAGTTAAGTGTCCAACTTCAGCTCAGGTCATGATCTCACAGTTCTTGGGTTTGTGAGTTCAAGCCCCCCATCAGGCTCTGTGCTGACAGGTCAGAGCCTGGAGCCTGCTTCAGATTCTGTGTCTCCCTCTCTCTCTGCCCCTCTCCTGCTTGTGCTCAGTCTCTCTCTCTTTCAAAATTAAACATTAAAAATTAAAAAAAAAAAAGTTTAAAAGATATTTCCACAGAAAATAGGAAGAGCTCTTGCCTTGGTATTTGAAAAAGAAAATTCCTCAAAGCATCTTTTGTTAGAAATCATGATCTACTACAAAGAACCATAATATAAAAATTGGTGAGTTTTCCTCACTGTTATATAGCCACTTCTTTTTTCAGTTGTGCACACCCATTATAGCCTTATCAGAATAAGTATCAAAATGAAAGACTTTGTGAGTAAGTAAATAAAATAAAAGAACTGTTTTAGAACTTTACTAGGACTTACATAAACTCAGTGGGGCTGGCTGATTGCCCCACTGGCAATCACTGCCCCAAAGGCAGTGTTTTGACCACCTTCCCTGAGCAGTCTGTAAGATGAGACCATGCAATGAGCACATTATATAACTCAATGAAAAGGCAAAGTGAAATTGTGATGAAATTTATGCTTCCCTCTATTTTTCAGTTTCCTCTTTTCCTACTTTTCCTACCAACAAATCTTTCTCACCCCACAAAGGAAAGGATGATAGAGAAGCACACACTGCGTATTCATTCTTGCAACAAATATTTTCAATAATACTGATTTTTTTGTGCTTGGCACATTAAGAAGTATACAATATTTTAATATAAAATACAGTTAGTCCTTGAAACAAGCTTGCAAAGAAGAAAATCATCTCTATTTTACAGAAAGGAAGTGGGGGGTTCCACGAGATTGGAAAACTAGCCCAAGGTCATACAACCAAAACGAGGGAAAAATGGCTGCAAAGCTCTAGGTACCTGAATCAGTGATTTGGATCAGCACCTCTCCTCACAAGCCACTGCAATTTAAAGCTAAAGGTCTAGGGGGTGCCTGGGTGGCTCAGTTGGTTAAGCATCTGACTTCGGCTCAGGTCATGATCTCACAAAATGTGAGTTTGAGCCGCACATCAGGCTGTCTGCTCTTAGCACAGAGTCCACTCTGGATCCTCTGTCTTCCTCTCTCTCTGCCCTTCCCCTACTCACGTTCTCTCTCTCTTTCAAAAATAAATAAAACATTAAAAAAAATAAAGCTAAAGATCTGCATTCCAGAACCTGCTTGCATCTCAGGAAATGGACAACAGTGGGCAGCAGGAGTCAGTATGTGAAATGTGGTAAGAAGTATCTATGGTCAGTCAGGGGATGGTGTGTGCCTTCATACAAGCTTATTTGCTTCCCTGCCTGTCCCCTCACGTGGAGGAAAGCTTCCAGGGGTTGTTTCAGGAAAGCCTTCTCAACTCTTCTTAATCCTTTTCAGCCAACCCCTTACTCATTCCACAGCCTCAGGTGTTGCAACCAAAGTACTTTGAGAAACCTGACAGTTGCCAAGGAATCACCCTAAAGTTCTTTGCTACCCCCATAAGACACCTCCCAGCCAGTGCCCACCCTGCTGAATTCTAGGAATATTACTGGAGTCTACAAAAAGCCTGGGACTATCAGCATAAAAGGGCAGGACTCAGAAAATGATACAAAGGAGAGAAAGCAAACTTTGAAATTGCCTAGATCAGAAGCCATGGCCCCACAGAGCAGGCTGGCCAAGCAAATCAGGGATAAATGAGTGTGAGCACGCACACATCTATGTAACTGCCTAATTAACTCTGCCCTCCAACACACTTAACTAGAGATGGCAGGAAAAATGCCCAGCACCACTCTTTCAGTGCCTTTCCCTTTCAACAACCACTTGATTAAACCTATGAGTTCATGAGACTATGAGACTCTAAGCAAGCAATGCATGTGCTGCTCCAGGGAAGTCATTCTCTTCAACCTACAGCCACAGGCATCTCAAATTACCCTACAGAGCTGTAGGTAGAAAGAGAACACTGAATTGAAACGCTTCAAGCCACAAATACACCAAAATTTGCTTTCCCAAGTAAAACCCAAGATACTAAAAGTAAACAAAAATTCTGATCATATGACTCAACTGCTCACTCTGCCACTAGACAAGATATATGACCTTGAATGAGCCACTTAACTTCTCAGAAGTGTGGTCATCTCAGTATAAAATGTTCAGGGCTCTGACTCCCCAGGCCAGCATATTAATTTACCAGGCACTGGTCTACACACCAGGGATACAATAGTGAACAAAGTAGAGAAAGTCTGTGCTCTCATTCTAAGAGGGGGGCACAAGTGAATACTTTTGCTGCTGTTGTGAATATGTTCTGATGCTTAAAAAAAAAAAAAAAAAAAAAAAAAAAAAAAAAAAAAAAAGTTACAGGGAAAACCTACCAGAGAGAAGAGGAGAGGGAGTGCTGGGATGGGGTGGTTGCTATTTTATACTGGTAGTCAGGGAGGCAGGCCCTTTCTGCTCTCCTGTCATTTGTGCAGAGCTGAAAAAGGTGATGAATACTTGCCCTGCAGGACCTTCTGAGCCCCAATTAACCTACACAGAAAAACTCACAGGCGCCTCAGGGTGTGCCACACTAGCCCTACTAACTTGGCCAGTGCATCATCCACCGCGGCTTGTAGGCAACATGGTGGTTCTATTCAAGCTCTGATAATGGTAACGTGTTCCACTCCTTCATGCCAACAACAGACACAGTGCCCCAAATACACCTCTGTGAAAACAGGCACTGCCCAGCATACCAGAACAGACCACTTCTCTGGGCAAGCCAAGCCATTCTCAACACTGACTGCTTTCTCGTGCAAAGCTCAGGCTTGGGTTAGAGAGAGAGGGCTGCAAGAGGCAAAGCCAAAGGCTTTGGACAAAAAAAGCTTCCAGACTTGTCCACTTTCCACCTGACTGCACAGTTTCTCTTCAGCAAAACCCCATCCTCAAGGTTGAGGTATGAGGTCTCTTTTGGCAGAGCCTAGTTATGACTTTATAACCTAGCACTCAAAAACAAAGTCTACCTTATTTCTGTAAGGACAACACTCAGAGGGAGAAAAAACAACATGTTTCATTGAAAAATAAATCCCTAAAACTATGGTGCACATCGTTGCATATTAACATTTGGAATGAGGTTACTTGGGCTATGAGATGACAAAATTCGATTGCTGAGTAATAACAAAAGTCTATCACCAGAGCCACATTTAAAAAAAAAAAAAAAATTAACGTTTATTTATTTTTGAGAGGGAGAGACAGACAGAGAGTGAGCCAGGCAGGAGCAGAGAGAGAGGGAGACACAGAATCCGAAAGAACCTCCAGGCTCTGAGCTGTCAGCACAGAGCCCAACGCGGGGCTCGAACTCGTGAACAGCTAGATCATGACCCAAGCCAAAGTCGGATGCTCAACCAACTGAGCCACCCAGGTGCCCCTTCCAGAGCCACATTAATAGCTTGTGTGTGCTGTCCTTGTTACGGCTGTACTTCTACCATTTCAGATGATCTTGGCATCTTATAAAGCCAATGCTTTTGAATTCTAAGGCCAGCAACCACTCTCTAGATGCTAATATAGCAAGGTTCTTCTCTGTGGTAATTCACTGGCTAAATTGGACATCGTATTTCCTATAGTGGAGGGGGGGTGCTTTTTGCCCATTTTTCAAAATTGAAAATTCCAAAAATGAAGAGAATGCACATTTCTAAAACCCAGATTTTTAAGTTTTAAAGTTTCCCTTAAAAAACAGATTGGTTAAAGCTGGGTCTCCAGGCCCATGGAAACCAGGTGTAAAGTTGAACTGAGCAGAGGCTGCCCTGGGGGCCAGCAGGAGTTCTCCAGCAAGCCCCACAGCCCTCACTCCTCAGAATACTCACACATGTATGTACTGGCATGGGCCAAGAATCCTTGATCACAGGCCATAGCAGTGGTTCTTCAACCCTAGATGACAATCAGTCCACCAGGAGGGCTTGTTGTTGTTGTTGCTGGGTGTTTTCGTTTTGTTTGTAATTCTACATCTTGGGCTTCACCCAGATCTACTGGATCAAAATCCTTAAGAGTGGGGCCTGAGCATCCATACTTTATAATCTCCCCTAAATAATCACAATAACCACAACTATGGTCCCGTGAGAAATAATGTCAGAAAGACTCCAGTATGTACCACCAAAACTCACATTCTTAATAAAAATTTAAAAAGCCCTCAAAATACCATCACCCTGGATCCCATGTTACAAGTTTTTTCCCCCATATTATAATGTTAAACATCATGCTGTAGCTAACAAATGCATGGTTGTGCACGGTTGTTATCTCATGACCATTGAAAACAAACTGGTGTGGCCCCAACAGAGTGGGAAAAGCCCAAACAGCAGATGCCATGTAACACTTCAACAAAAACACTAAGTAGCAGATGACCACACAAGTGCCCCCCCATCTCCCTTCCCCCTCCATTGGGGGTGACCATACTAATTTATTATCCAAATAGGACACTTCAGAATGAATGAGGCACTAGAAATAAGTATGCCAGGACAAAAGATGTAAACCAGGACTGCCTTGGGCAAACAGAAGGTATGGTCACCCTCCCCCTCCCCTTCATCGTTCCACCCTTAAAGAATTTTTAAAGGACCAAAACACTGCCCTAAGTTCCCCCAGCCCACACACAAAAACCCACTACCAATGAAAACAACAAACATCCAGATGGTGACTCCTTTATTATCAAATTCCAAGTTAGAGGCAGGAAAAGTAACACCCCCACCACAGTGACTATACCTGGCAGGCCCTCAATAAATGGTTTTTCAATGAATAATCAGGAGGCCAATGAAGACCATGAGTGGCAGATGCTGGCATGATGAATCTATTCAGTGATTTGCAAACGCAACTTTCAAACAACCTCAAAGAAGAGCTACAACCTTCAAACCTCTCAGGTGATCTCTCCCGCAGGGGCCTTCTGGCAAGACTAGCATAGCAGTCCTTACTTCAACGGACCACACAGGAATAAACTTGGTGAGATACAGATATAATTAAATGGGGGAGGACAAACAGGACCCAAGAGCTGATTCCCTTCTAGGATGCAGACTCTCTCCACCTGCCTCTGGAGTAGACAAAGTTCTTCCTTTTCCAGGATCAGGTACCCCGTGTTGTTCCTTATGGCTATGGGCCAGTTGCTCTCCCAACTCTCCTAAACTGGCCTTGGAAAACCACTCAACAATAGGCAGGAAGCTTGAAAGGTTAAGATGGACAGGGGAGGGGCGCCCGACTTCAGCTCAGGTCATAATCTCATGGTCTGTGGGTTCGAGCCTCACACTGGGTTCTGTGCTGACAGCTCGGAGCCTGGAGTCTGCTTTGGATTCCGTGTCTCCCTGTCTCTCTGCCCCTCCCCAACTCGTGCTCTGTCTCTCTCTCAAAAATAAACATTAAAAAAAAAAAAAGACTAATGGAAAATCCTGACATCAACTACAAAACCCATGAATGCCTACAACCGCCATCATTCAGACCTTTTTTTTTTAAGATGAAAGTCTAGTTCATTAGAAGGATAAGCAGCACTGAAGTGTGATAACATGAGCAATGAGACTGAGAATGGCCACACACACACCATCACAGACCCCTGGGGAGAGGTCTTGGGCCTGCGTGAGAGCACACTCCAGGCTTCTTGAGAAAACCTGAAGGCTACCCATATTCTGCCATACCTGTGTGCCCCTCCACAGCCTCTTTCTGTGCCCTTCCAAACAGCCCTCCTTAGGAAGAATGCAAGTCTCTTCAGCACCAAGACATTCCTTCAAAATTTGAACTGAAAGGGGGGCTTTTTGGGGTGATGGAATTGTTCTGTATTCTGACTGTGGTTAAATCTATATATGTGTTAAAATCCAAAGACTTATACACCAAAAGAGAACAAAGTCAATTTTACTTTATGACAATTTTTAAAATAAAATTTAAACACTGAAGGGAAGCAGGAATGAGTCAAAACCCAGGACACCTCTAAGACCTTCAGCCTCTTTTCCTGTTTATTCAGTGAGGGGCCCCTCAGACAGACACATCCGCTTAGGGATTTTTGCTCTGTTGGCATGATCTTCCCTCCCTCCCTCCCTCTGCTGGTGTTCACTTTTCCTAGTCTTATGACATTATCATGCAACAAAATTACAAATTAGCATCTCCAGTTAGGAAATTATCAGGGAAAATATCAACACTGAGACAGGTGTAATTCCTACTCCAAGAGCTACAGTCAAGGAGAAAGAGCTGAGCCACCAAGGCTCTGTAGAGAACAAAGAAGCACAGGAAAGGAGATCACAGATTCTGCAGCATTTACAAAGAACTATCCCACACCAATGTGAAGGTGTACTCATTTTCTGAAAACCCAGTGCAAAGAAACTGAACCTTGCCAACCCTGATAAAAACAAAGCAGAGTAATAAAGCTGTGAGCAATGTTACCAACTTCAGGCACCCAGAGTGAAGTCAAGGACAAAGTGAGGATATGTATGGACAGCCCAGCACAGTGCCTAGGTTATGCTAAGGTAAAGAAGCATGAAATAGCATGACCACACAAGCAACTCATTACATTACATGAAACTGATGAAACACCCTGCATCACAAATGCCAAACAGGACTTCATTCGCTAAGCTGTGCTGCGTGCACCACTTTTCCCATATAGCACTGAAAGTGAAACACAGTTCTTCCAGACTAGGGGGAGACCTGAAAAAATTCAGTAGCAACTTTTCTTTCCTGTCCTTTCTTGGATGGAATCACACAAAATAATCTTCTCTGGATCTTTGGAAAGGGAGTCGCAACAATCCCTAATTTAAAAGGAACAAAACTGGTATACATAGAAATACTTCTATACTGTGTTCTCAATCAGTAGGTGTGTTCCTAAAGCTGGTACTTAGATCAAAGAATTTTTTGCAAGTCACTAAAGTTCACCAAGTTTGAAGAAATTCTATTGGGTGTCCAGTTTCTCACACATGTGAACTACAACTTCAAGTACAGGGTTTGTTTCAAATGGGAGACACCTGAGGTGCGTGGGTAGCTCAGTCAGCTAAGCGTCCAACTTTTAATTTTTAACGTTTATTTATTTTTTGAGAGAGAGGGGGACAGAGCGTGAGCAGGGAAGAGGCAGAGAGAGACACACACACACACACAAAATCTGAAGCAGGCTCCAGGCTCTGAGGTGTCAGCACAGAACCCAGCACGGGGCTCAAACCCACAAACTGTGAGACCATGACCTGAAGTCAGACACTCAACCAACTGAGCGTGGTGCCCCAGCATCCGACTCTTGATTTCAGCTCAGGTCATGATCTCACAGTTCATGGGTTCGAATCCCTGGAACGGACTCTGTGCTGACAATGCGCAGGTTCTCCCTCTCTGCCCCTCCCCCACTCATGTGTGTGCTCTCACACTTTCTCTCTCAAAAATAAACATTAAAATGGGAGACACCTGACTGTAAGCCCTGGGGAGACAATTTGCCCTTTCAGGAATAAGAAACAAGACTTTGTTTCTGAATGATCTGCAGGTGGTTGAGATGCTGAGTGCAAATCTGTGGGCCATTTCCCCAGTCCTCTCCATCAGGGGGTCACACTTAAGAATTGGTCAAGGGCAACAATTTTATTTGGGCAATATTCTTTCCACACTCTCAGCTGACAGAATTTTGAACCCTAGCAGAGCAACCACATAGCACAGGGACAGTAGGTCTTGCCCGAGGCCTGGCTTTTACTATGCTGAGGGAGATTAAAGAGGCCCAAAAAGAAGCCCTGCTGACAGACAATGAACCACACAGTTTAGGACCACCAGCAATTAATTCTAAACCTTCAATCATAAGACATCAAACTATCGTGTTTCAGTCTTAGGATACTAGTAAACTATGAAGGGATTTTGCTTCTATTTAAAGAATGACAGTGAATGGGGTCAATCGGGCATCTTCTCATCATAGTTTCAAATTCTTCAAATGATCACATCCATCCTGGAGCACTGTGCATTTCAAATCATCATGTGAATGAGGGAATAGCAATGGTGAATCTGACCTCATTAACTGGAGCCATTGTACAATTAAACTACTCAGCTGCCATCTGCATGGCCTCTGCAGTTAAAAATATAGGGGTAGGAAAGAAATTCAGCCAGAGAGAAGGGATAGGTACAATTTTAGGTGGAAAATGCTCCCTATTCTTTCCAGCAGGCTCCTGAAATTCACTGGAGTTTGAGCAGCTGGCACAGAAGAATATGTGAATAAAAAATGAGCTTGAGCAACTGGATGGGGCAACAGGGGATCGGCTGGTATGCTTAAAGACAACCTGGACCCAAGTGTAAGTGATACAGCAAAGGGGATATAACTTGAAAATGGCCATGCCATCTTCTCATCTCACTGCAGATGCTGGTGGTTCTCCCCACCAAGGTAATCATGACCATCATGACCCCAGGAAGGTACGAGAAGGTTTGCTTTTGCTCCTTCCCCCATGCTACTCACTCAATTAAGTACCAGCATCTCCTCCTTATGAAAGTAGGAGGGGAGAAGACAGGGGCAATGTATGCAACCTACATCCATCTTGGATCCTGCCACAGTTTGGTGCCACCTGATAACAGTTGCCTGCTCTACCCTAAATACCCACTGGGAATTCAGAGTCTTGTGGCTGGCTGGCTGCCACACGAGACAGCAGCAGCAATTCTAAGAATCCCAGGTTAGACTGCTTAGCGCAATCCAAGATTAGGTAAGGAGACTACTGGGACACAAAGACCCATCCTCTATTTAAGAAATAAGACCAGATAAAGAGGCAAGCTATTGCTAATCACATTTAAATGAATTTAATGTGTTAAATAAATTCATTAAATAAATGAATTGAAATGAATTTACAGAGTTTAATAATGTAATATTTTTATTCTACAAAAATTAGAATGTACAAAAATGTAATGTTTTGTGAAATTTAGACCTAAAACATATTTTCAGATGGTTGCTTTAGAGTGCTCTAACTACATCTATGTTAACATGTTGTTAAATAGGAAATAAACTACCAGCAACTTCCTAAAGTAAAAAACTTATTCGTTGAAGTAAACAAGTGATATCATAAATCAACAGTAACTAAGAGATGTGAATGCACCCAGTTCCTCCTAGTATATTTATGAAATATAATTCTGTTGATGACATATTAATAAAAGACAGAAATCTTTTATCTCACTGGTATCAGTCAGCTGTTAAGAGTTGTAAGTCATCCCCTAATTCCCTCCAGACATGCTTTAAATATGCAACCCCCAACAAAGTGTTCAAAATCATGACTCAAAAATCTCAAGACATTTCTTGATGATTATCACAATACTACAATCTTATTAAAATGCAAACATGAGAACTTAATTCATTTGTAATATAATGTAGAAGCACATACCACAAAAATCTTAAGCAATTTTCCCATCCTAATCCACTCCCATTAACTTATCCTTGTATCTTCTCAAAATTCTATCCACCATAACCACCCTTCCTTTTATTTAAGAACAAACTCATGCATCTGTAAGCACCAGGAGGGCAGGGACCTTACCTTGCTGACTTTTCTCTACTGCAATTCTAGCACGTAGCTGATACTTAGTATTTGTAAGGAGCTGAAACTCTGCTTTTTTGTTTAAATGATAAGATAGGAATAAATAAGATTTTAAAATAATCAAAGTTAATTTTGCCATAAAAAAAAAGCCAAGTCACATTAATACCACTTGAGATTTTGTGAATTGAGGCTCCTGAGTGGCTCAGTCAGTTAAGCGTCCAATTCCTGATTTCGAATCAGGTCATGATCTCATAGTTTGGGATGGGAGACTGAGCCCCG
Source organism: Panthera onca (assembly GCF_046562875.1). NCBI lineage: Eukaryota > Metazoa > Chordata > Mammalia > Carnivora > Felidae > Panthera > Panthera onca. The sequence goes on along the minus strand of NC_138341.1, from coordinate 81,977,127 downwards.
CGTTGAGCTCTGCACTAATAGCACAAAACCTGCTTGGGATTCTCTGTTTCCCTCTCTCTGTCCCTCGTGTGTGTGTGTGTGCGCGCGTGTGTGTGCGCGCGTGTGTGTGCGCGTGCGCACACACATGCACACACACACACACTCTCTCTCAGAAATAAACATTAAAAAAAAAAAAAAAAAGATTTTGTGAATTATAATTTTTCCCAGGAAGGCATATGTCAAACATATGCACAAGATTTTGGCAAAAGCAAATTTTTTCATTATAATCACAAAATTTGTACATAATAAGTAAAACTCCAGACCTTCACAGATTCTTCACTTAGTTTTATAACCAAATACCATTACAGTTAAAATTAGAAGGGTTTGAGCAAGCTTATACCAACTGTGGCCACTGACATCCTGTACCTATTGAGAACTGGCATCTTTTCACCATAAACAAAAGACATTTGTGCCTTATGCTAAAAGAAGCAGCAACACTGAAAGGGCAGTAGAGGGTGTTTTCTTATCACTCAACTGAGTTACCTCCTAAAACCCTTAGATTTAGACTGCCCAAGAAATACTAACATCAATGATGTTGCCTAGAAATACCCTTTGCTATGGAACAGATCTATCTGCTCGTCTAACCCCATGCCTACCTACCTTTCCACTAACATAGGAAAAAAGCACACAGTGCCATATATTTTTATTTGAGGAGTGGGCAAGAGAGGGGTTACTGCACTATCTCAAGATTTACACAGAAAAAAAGTGGACTATGTATGTGGTTTGTGCAGACACTAACATTAAGTAAAAGCAAACAAAACCTAAAATGTCAGGACTACAACTGAAAGCACACAGCATCAAAGCGAAAACCTGGACACTGAATGAAGACCCCACTGTGGGTTTCAAAACTGAATGAAGTACTTTTTGCTCCTCGAGAGGCTAACTTTGTCTTTTCTAATCCAACACGTAATTTTTTGGTAAAAGCAGTTACCAGTATTAAAAGAAAAGAAGAAAGAGAAATTAGTCAGAGAAAGACAAAAATCCTATGACTTCACTCATACGAGGACTTTAAGAGACAAAACAGATGAACATAAGGGAAGGGAAACAAAAATAATATAAAAACAGGGAGGGAGACAAAACATAAGAGACTTAAATATGGAGAAAAACAGAGGGTTACTAGAGGGGTTATGGGAGGGGGGATGGGCTAAATGGATAAGGGGCATTAAGGAATCTACTCCTGAAACATTGTTGCACTGTATGCTAACTAATTTGGATGTAAATTTAAAAAAATTAAATTAAAAAAAAAAGAAAAGCAGAATATACTAAATATAGTAATGTTCTCTATCTCCCAAGCCCAGTGGTCAATTTTAGAAGAAATAAATCAAAATCTTTCTGAAAAGCCCAAAGAATACCCCCTAATTGGATGTGGAAATGCAATATAATGATGTCCCAACTCATTATATTAAAATATTACTGTGATTATGATGCAAGATAATCATATACTTAGAGAGGCAGCTTAAGTAATTGCAGTAATAAGCCACATATAAAAAGGAAGCATACAAATAAGTAACGATTAAAGAAAAACATAAAGAAAATCTGTGTTTCCATCAGTTTCTCCAAATCTTTTATTTAAACAACAGTACTGCTTCAGAGTAAGCCTCCAAATCCAAAAGGCAGTTTTATTTACGGGAAAGAAAGAAAAAGGGAAAACAAAAACAAACAAACAGAAAAAACAGGTCTGAGTGCAAGCAACAGAATATTATAGCTCATTCTCACCCAGTTATTAGCAAGTCCAACTATCACAGCAATTATTAAAGCAAATTTCCTGCCTAATTAAAACCAAAGTCAACCTGCCATACACCCCCACAAACAGTGCCACTTAGAGGAGAACACCTCTGTCTGGGAGACCAGTCTGGAGCCAGAGCAAGAGGACTCTGCCCAGTGAAGACTCTGATTTGGATAAAAAGAGAGGCAGAGGCATCTCCAAAGGTGAGATGTTTGCTTACACCAAACACATAGCATTGGTATACTTTCCTGAGGTCTGAAAGTTAAAGGACAAGGTCATTCTAGAGATTATGGATTACAGCAAAATCAAAAGTCAAAGACACGCCAAAGCAAGATGCCACAAGGACAACCTTCATGTTCAAAGAGCAGCTTACTTCTCTCTGAATTCCAAACTGAGGAGCTTCTGAAAACCGATCTGTGGGAGAGGAGATAAGCTCTTTACAATTTTGAATTTCAAAGCATTTCTAGCAAAAACCAGGTTAAATTCTAGGACCTATCCATCCAACTTCTAGTGAGGTAACATGTTTGCAAAGTATGTGTGGCTGTTGGTTTACTCTTCCGAAAGGAGTATCCCAAATATGTCTCTGTGGCTTTTCTCACTAGACTGAGCCACATACCCACTGTTCCACTTAGCCATCCTCTATTTATTGTCAACAAGTCTCTCTGGCACAAAGAAGATACTTCAACCTATGTAACCAGAGTTTGAAAGAATTATTTACTAGTATAGGAAACATAAAGGGAAATAAGCTTAGATATCTTGAAACTGGAAACAAGTTAGGAAAAAATATGCAATGTTTAACTTTTTTTAAAGAAAACGTCAAACAACTCTTAGACAGTAAGTCTATAAATGAGATTGTGGCTGGAAATATGAGGCTTAAGGTTACTCTCCTTCAAAACTACCCAATTAATTCAAACTGCATCTGTATTTATACAGAGAATTAACTTGGGAGAGTCCCAGATTCTACCCCAAAGGCTGAGCATAGCTACCCCGTCTCCATAGCTCTCCCACAGTCCAACTGTAAGACTTTTGTGCTTATTCTATTACATACTATTTGATAATATATGCTATATATTTTTATACTTTTATAACTTTATGATTATAAGAACACAAAAATCACATCAATTTACCTGATTTATAAACCCCACACATAACTTCCTTCTCACTAAGCTTGTGTGACTATCACCAGCTCTGCCTCTGATCCAGGCCCTACTCACTCAAAAAGAGAAGACACAATCACTCCAATAACTTCATTTTTCTATCATTTAAAAGACTTTTATAGCATAGAGGCCAGGTGCTCAACATTAATTTAATTCATCAGGTAAGGGAGAAAGTCTCCCCAGAAAACAGTAGAGGATAAGGAGGGGCTCAACTACTCAGAAGGCAAAGGTGGGCCTGTGAGACAGTCACAGGGCCAGTGCCAAGGGCTGCCAAGAGCATTTACAAGCACTTCCCAAATCACCCATGCCACGCATATGGTATGCAGTCTTTCATTATTCAAGATTCAACAAGCAAGCTGAAAAGAGGCAAAAATCAGCATGGCAAAAACAAAAACAAAAACAAAACAAAACACCACTTTTAGAAGAATTCATGTGGGCCTAACATTTTAAAATATAACCTGAAGAATGATTGCCTCAAAAATTGAAACGTTGTTTTTCTACTTTTAATTGTGAAATTTCTAGACATACAGAAAAGTGGAAGAAATACTTTCAAATATACTGAATATCTAATACCTAGAGTCAACATGTAACATGTGACATATATATCTATTTCTATTTTGCTTAATAAGATAGAGGTCCTCCTGAGCCATTTCAAAATAAGTTATGGACATCAAAAAAGTTCATTTCTAAATACAGTTAAGAGTATTCTCTTGCCATTATCACACACCATTATTACAACTAAAAAACAAAACAAAAACAAAAACAAAAATAAAACCAACAGTCCCCAAATCATCAAATATCTATATTTAAATGTTCCTAATCCCCTCTCCCCATTTTTTAGATGGTTTCTACAACAATCCCTCCCAGCATTCCTTTGATAGCCATGGCATTGACTTTTTGAAGAAATCATACCAGCTGCTTTATAGAAGGGCTCACATTTTGGATTTATCTGACTATTCCCTGACATTGTTTTATTATTATTAACTCGTTTTTCTATCGCCAGCTTTACCTTAGATTCTGATTAACATTTTTTGGAACAATATTTCTTAGAGAACACTTTATATTTCCAAGCCATCTAGGATTACACTGTATCAGGCTTTCCAACTATTAGTGATCCTAAATTTGATCACATATGTAGTAAAATGAATGTTTTAGTCTTAAATGATTTCACTTAAAAGCACTTAGGATTTCTAGCGATGTTTATAAATAAGTAAAGGAGAATACAGGAAAAAAGAAAAAGGAATAACAAAAATAAGGGAAACAGATGAGCTAAAATGTGGAACTGGGGTATTGGTTTACTTCAAGGAAAGTAGCCTAAGTTATAAATGACAAATGTGACCAGAAAATGAGAGGTTTGTAGAATTCATGTATAATCTCCTTTAGAATACTCTTAAGAACTTTAAAGCAAATATAATCCATTGGTGATTAATACAGCAAAACTATCCACACAGCTAATTCCTTGGGTACCATTAATATACATTTAAAAATGATATATGTATGGAACACCATCTTCCAAGTCACTACATACTTTTCAAACATGCTTTTCCATATACATACACCGTGGATCATCACAACAACCCCAGAGAAGTAAGTAGGGCAAGCATGTTCACATCCTCCTTTTACCAATGGGAATTTGAGCTCAAGGCAAAGATTCAGCCAAGATCACTCACAGTTAGTGTCAAAACCAAGGTTAAATTCCAAGTCACCTGACACTTAGTACAATGAACTTCCCAACAAGATCAATTATGATTTGTCGGCAAGGTTCAACCTGGGTGCAATTTTTCAGAAACACCTTTATGTAGGCTACTACAGTGCAAAGCTATACAGGCAGGACACAGATATTTTATATACATAAAGTATAGTTTTATGCAAATACATATAAACATGTACTACATATAGTTCTTTTAATCTCAATGTTCCTCTGAGTCAACAATATAAGTATGGTAAATCCTCTTTTTTTTTTTATTTTTTTTTATTTTTTTTTTTTATTTATTTTTTTTTATTTTTTAATATATGAAATTTACTGTCAAATTGGTTTCCATACAACACCCAGTGCTCATCCCAAAAGGTGCCCTCCTCAATACCCATCACCCACCCTGCCCTCCCTCCCACCCCCCATCAACCCTCAGTTTGTTCTCAGTTTTTAACAGTCTCTTATGCTTTGGCTCTCTCCCACTCTAACCTCTTTTTTTTTTTTTTTTTTTTTTTTCCTTCCCCTCCCCCATGGGTTTCTGTTATGTTTCTCAGGATCCACATAAGAGTGAAACCATATGGTATCTGTCTTTCTCTGTATGGCTTATTTCACTTAGCATCACACTCTCCAGTTCCATCCATGTTGCTACAAAAGGCCATATTTCATTTTTTCTCATTGCCACGTAGTATTCCATTGTGTATATAAACCACAATTTCTTTATCCATTCATCAGTTGATGGACATTTAGGCTCTTTCCATAATTTGGCTATTGTTGAGAGTGCCGCTATAAACATTGGGGTACAGGTGCCCCTATGCATCAGTACTCCTGTATCCCTTGGATAAATTCCTAGCAGTGCTATTGCTGGGTCATAGGGTAGGTCTATTTTTAATTTTCTGAGGAACCTCCACACTGCTTTCCAGAGCGGCTGCACCAATTTGCATTCCCACCAACAGTGCAAGAGGGTTCCTGTTTCTCCACATCCTCTCCAGCATCTATAGTCTCCTGATTTCTTCATTTTGGCCACTCTGACTGGCGTGAGGTGGTATCTGAGTGTGGTTTTGATTTGTATTTCCCTGATAAGGAGCGACGTTGAACATCTTTTCATGTGCCTGTTGGCCATCCGGATGTCTTCTTTAGAGAAGTGTCTATTCATGTTTTCTGCCCATTTCTTCACTGGGTTATTTGTTTTTCGGGTGTGGAGTTTGATGAGCTCTTTATAGATTTTGGATACTAGCCCTTTGTCCGATGTGTCATTTGCAAATATCTTTTCCCATTCCGTTGGTTGCCTTTTAGTTTTGTTGGTTGTTTCCTTTGCTGTGCAGAAGCTTTTTATCTTCATAAGGTCCCAGTAATTCACTTTTGCTTTTAATTCCCTTGCCTTTGGGGATGTGCCGAGTAAGAGATTGCTACGGCTGAGGTCAGAGAGGTCTTTTCCTGCTTTCTCCTCTAAGGTTTTGATGGTTTCCTGTCTCACATTCAGGTCCTTTATCCATTTTGAGTTTATTTTTGTGAATGGTGTGAGAAAGTGGTCTAGTTTCAACCTTCTGCATGTTGCTGTCCAGTTCTCCCAGCACCATTTGTTAAAGAGACTGTCTTTTTTCCATTGGATGTTCTTTCCTGCTTTGTCAAAGATGAGTTGGCCATACGTTTGTGGGTCTAGTTCTGGGGTTTCTATTCTATTCCATTGGTCTATGTGTCTGTTTTTATGCCAATACCATGCTGTCTTGATGATGACAGCTTTGTAGTAGAGGCTAAAGTCTGGGATTGTGATGCCTCCTGCTTTGGTCTTCTTCTTCAAAATTACTTTGGCTATTCGGGGCCTTTTGTGGTTCCATATGAATTTTAGGATTGCTTGTTCTAGTTTCGAGAAGAATGCTGGTGCAATTTTGATTGGGATTGCATTGAATGTGTAGATAGCTTTGGGTAGTATTGACATTTTGACAATATTTATTCTTCCAATCCATGAGCAGGGAATGTCTTTCCATTTCTTTATATCTTCTTCAATTACCTGCATAAGCTTTCTATAGTTTTCAGCATACAGATCTTTTACATCTTTGGTTAGATTTATTCCTAGGTATTTTATGCTTCTTGGTGCAATTGTGAATGGGATCAGTTTCTTCATTTGTCTTTCTGTTGCTTCATTGTTAGTGTATAAGAATGCAACTGATTTCTGCACATTGATTTTGTATCCTGCAACTTTGCTGAATTCATGTATCAGTTCTAGCAGACTTTTGGTGGAGTCTATCGGATTTTCCATGTATAATATCATGTCATCTGCAAAAAGCGAAAGCTTGACTTCATCTTTGCCAATTTTGATGCCTTTGATTTCCTTTTGTTGTCTGATTGCTGATGCTAGAACTTCCAGCACTATATTAAACAACAGCGGTGACAGTGGGCATCCCTGTCGTGTTCCTGATCTCAGGGAAAAAGCTCTCAGTTTTTCCCCGTTGAGGATGATGTTAGCTGTGGGCTTTTCATAAATGGCCTTTATGATCTTTAAGTATGTTCCTTCTATCCCGACTTTCTCAAGGGTTTTTATTAAGAAAGGGTGCTGGATTTTGTCAAAGGCCTTTCTGCATCGATTGACAGGATCATATGGTTCTTCTCTTTTTTTTTTGTTAATGTGATGTATCACGTTGATCGATTTGCGAATGTTGAACCAGCCCTGCATCCCAGGAATGAATCCCACTTGATCATGGTGAATAATTCTTTTTATATGCTGTTGAATTCGATTTGCTAGTATCTTATTAAGAATTTTTGCATCCATATTCATCAGGGATATTGGCCTGTAGTTCTCTTTTTTTACTGGGTCTCTGTCTGGTTTAGGAATCAAAGTAATACTGGCTTCATAAAATGAGTCTGGAAGTTTTCCTTCCCTTTCTATTTCTTGGAATAGCTTGAGAAGGATAGGTATTATCTCTGCTTTAAATGTCTGGTAGAACTCCCCTGGGAAGCCATCTGGTCCTGGACTCTTATTTGTTGGGAGATTTTTGATAACCGATTCAATTTCTTCGCTGGTTATGGGTCTGTTCAAGCTTTCTATTTCCTCCTGATTGAGTTTTGGAAGAGTGTGGGTGTTTAGAAATTTGTCCATTTCTTCCAGGTTGTCCAATTTGCTGGCATATAATTTTTCATAGTATTCCCTGATAATTGTTTGTATCTCTGAGGGATTGGTTGTAATCATTCCATTTTCATTCATGATTTTATCTATTTGGGTCATCTCCCTTTTCTTTTTGAGAAGCCTGGCTAGAGGTTTGTCAATTTTGTTTATTTTTTCAAAAAACCAACTCTTGGTTTCGTTGATCTGCTCTACAGTTTTTTTAGATTCTATATTGTTTATTTCTGCTCTGATCTTTATTATTTCTCTTCTTCTGCTGGGTTTAGGCTGCCTTTGCTGTTCTGCTTCGATTTCCTTTAGGTGTGCTGTTAGATTTTGTATTTGGGATTTTTCTTGTTTCTTGAGATAGGCCTGGATTGCAATGTATTTTCCTCTCAGGACTGCCTTCGCTGCATCCCAGAGCGTTTGGATTGTTGTATTTTCATTTTCGTTTGTTTCCATATATGTTTTAATTTCTTCTCTAATTGCCTGGTTGACCCACTCATTCGTTAGTAGGGTGTTCTTTAACCTCCATGCTTTTGGAGGTTTTCCAGACTTTTTCCTGTGGTTGATTTCAAGCTTCATAGCATTGTGGTCTGAAAGTATGCATGGTATAATTTCAATTCTTGTAAACTTATGAAGGGCTGTTTTGTGACCCAGTATATGATCTATCTTGGAGAATGTTCCATGTGCACTCGAGAAGAAAGTATATTCTGTTGCTTTGGGATGCAGAGTTCTAAATATATCTGTCAAGTCCATCTGATCCAATGTATCACTCAGGGCCCTTGTTTCTTTATTGACTGTGTGTCTAGATGATCTATCCATTTCTGTAAGTGGGGTGTTAAAGTCCCCTGCAATGACCACATTCTTATCAATAAGGTTGCTTATGTTTATGAGTAATTGTTTTATATATCTGGGGGCTCGGGTATTTGGCGCATAGACATTTATAATAGTTAGCTCTTCCTGGTGGATAGACCCTGTTATTATTATATAATGCCCTTCTTCATCTCTTGTTACAGCCTTTAATTTAAAGTCTAGTTTGTCTGATATAAGTATGGCTACTCCAGCTTTCTTTTGGCTTCCAGGAGCATGATAAATAGTTCTCCATCCCCTCACTCTCAATCTAAAGGTGTCCTCAGATCTAAAATGAGTCTCTTGTAGACAGCAAATAGATGGGTCTTGTTTTTTTATCCATTCTGATACCCTATGTCTTTTAGTTGGCGCATTTAATCCATTTACATTCAGTGTTATTATAGAAAGATATGGGTTTAGAGTCATTGTAATGTCTGTATGTTTTATGCTTGTAGTGATGTCTCTGGTACTTTGTCTCACAGGATCCCCCTTAGGATCTCTTGTAGGGCTGGTTTCGTGGTGACAAATTCCTTCAGTTTTTGTTTGTTTGGGAAGACCTTTATCTCTCCTTCTATTCTAAATGACAGACTTGCTGGATAAAGGATTCTCGGCTGCATATTTTTTCTGTTTAGCACACTGTAGATATCGTGCCAAGCCTTTCTGGCCTGCCAAGTTTCAAAGGAGAGATCAGTCACGAGTCTTATAGGTCTCCCTTTATATGTGAGGGCACGTTTATCCCTTGCTGCTTTCAGAATTTTCTCTTTATCCTTGTATTTTGCCAGTTTCACTATGATATGTCGTGCAGAAGATCGATTCAAGTTACGTCTGAAGGGAGTTCTCTGTGACTCTTGGATTTCAATGCCTTTTTCCTTCCCCAGTTCAGGGAAGTTCTCAGCTATAATTTGTTCAAGTACCCCTTCAGCACCTTTCCCTCTCTCTTCCTCCTCTGGGATACCAATTATGCGTATATTATTTTTTTTTTAGTGTATCACTTAGTTCTCTAATTTTCCCCTCATACTCCTGGATTTTTTTATCTCTCTTTCTTTCAGCTTCCTCTTTCTCCATAACTTTATCTTCTAGTTCACCTATTCTCTCCTCTGCCTCTTCGAGCCGAGCCATCGTGGTTTCCATTTTGTTTTGCATTTCGTTTAAAGCGTTTTTCAACTCCTCGTGACTGTTCCTTAGTCCCTCGATCTTTGTGGCAAGAGATTCTCTGCTGTCCTGTATACTGTTTTCAAGCCCAGTGATTAATTTTATGACTATTATTCTAAATTCACTTTCTGTTATATTATTTAAATCCTTTTTGATCAGTTCATTAGCTGTTGTTATTTCCTGGAGATTCTTCTGAGGGGAATTCTTCCGTTTGGTCATTTTGGAGAGGACCTGCAGGGCACTTCCCCTGTGCTGTGGTGTATAACTGGAGTTAGTGGGCGGGGCCGCAGTCCGACCCGATGTCTGCCCCCAGCCCACTGCTGGGGCCACAGTCAGACTGGTGTGTGCCTTCTCTTCCCCTCTCCTAGGGGCGGGATTCACTGTGGGGTGGCGTGTCCCGTCTGGGCTACTTGCACACTGCCAGGCTTGTGTTGCTGGGGATCTGGCGTATTAGCTGGGGTGGGTAGGCAAGGTGCACGGGGGCTGGAGGGGCAGGCTTAGCTCGCTTCTCCTTAGGTGATCCACTTCAGGAGGAGCCCTGTGGCAGCGGGAGGGAGTCAGATCCGCTGCCGGAGGTTTGGCTCCGCAGAAGCACAGAGTTGGGTGTTTGCGCGGAGCGAGCAAGTTCCCTGGCAGGAACCGGTTCCCTTTGGGATTTTGGCTGGGGGATGGGCGGGGGAGATGGCGCTGGCGCCTTTGTTCCCCGCCAAGCTGAGCTCTGCCGTCCGGAGGCTCAGCAGCTCTCCCTCCCTTTGTCCTCCAGCCTTCCCACTTTCTGAGCAGAGCTGTTAACTTATGACCTCCCAGACGCTAAGTCGCGCTTGCTGTCGGAACGCAGTCCGTCCGGCCCCTCCGCTTTTGCCAGCCAGACTCGGGGGCTCTGCTTGGCCGGCGAGCCGCCCCTCCGCCCCGGCTCCCTCCCGCCAGTCTGTGGAGCGCGCACCGCCTCGCCGCCCTTCCTACCCTCTTCCGTGGGCCTCTAGTCTGTGCTTGACTCCGGAGACTCCCTTCTGCTAATCCTCTGGCGGTTTTCTGGGTTCTTTAGGCAGGTGTAGGTGGAATCTAAGTGATCGGCAGGACGCGCTGTGAGCCCCGCGTCCTCCTACGCCGCCATCTTCCGGGCCTCACCCCTAACCTGGTAAATCCTCTTTAAGAAACATTGATCCGGGGCGCCTAGGTGGCGCAGTCGGTTAAGCGTCCGACTTCAGCCAGGTCACGATCTCGCGGTCCGTGAGTTCGAGCTCGGCGTCAGGCTCTGGGCTGATGGCTCGGAGCCTGGAGCCTGTTTCCAATTTTGTGTCTCCCTCTCTCTCTGCCCCTCCCCCGTTCATGCTCTCTCTCTGTCCCAAAAATAAATAAAAAACGTTGAAAAAAAAATTTTTTTTTAAATAAAAAAGAAACATTGATCCTACAAAGATTTCCCAACATAAGTTGTGTCATGTCACTACAGTTGCACATGACAAAGAATAAAAGATATGACAGCACTGCTGAAAATCAATCCCTATTCCTCAGGCAAAACAGCATTTAAAGTCACACTGTATGCAGCCTGGACTCTCTGAGTCTAGGTCTTTCCAGCCTCCCTCTATTCACAGCCTTGTGCTGGCACACTGACTGGCACTGATGTCCTTAAGTCGGATTACATTTTAAATGCACCAGGAGAGCTCTTTTTAAGTGAAAAGTATATCCCAAATAGAAAATAACTCTATTTTACAGAAATATCGCAATTCTGTGCTTCTCACAGAAATTCTGAGGAAACATGTTTCAAGTTCGTTCATCTCACTGTTAAGTAGTCTAGAGTCCATGAACCCTAAGGCCTTTTTTGACAGAACTGCCAGTGGATTTAATTTAAAATTTTCTGAAAATTGTTGCTTTAGATAGAAGATGCAAGGCAAGTCTTGTGTACATTTCTGCACATTCTCATAACAACTCTGGTCATTCTCTGATCAAAAAGAAATTAATTGAACATTTATTTTATAAGCCCACCAACTTGGGTTACCTTGTAAAAAGAGTTAATACCAATAACCAGGCTGCACTTTATACTCTGCAAAGTCGTTCTGTCGTGACCTAACTCCTATCCAGCTGTACAGCAGCCCTGAGAACAGAGCCTTTATCCATTGGTGAAGTCGTAGGTGAGAATAACTGTTCTGGAAGTTCTGCTGCCTAAGTCCCTCAGTATACATGATTCTTCCTGGAGTTCTGTAGTAACTAATAAAGTAGACTCGCTGCTCCCTATACTGCCCAGGTTGTACAACTAGGTGGTAGGAAGGTAGGACTCCAACCCAGCTGTCTGGGACTACAAAGTCTGGGCCCTTAGCCACAACACTATCTGGCTTCACATCGCCAGGTGGTAGACAGATCCGCTGCCTCAAGGAACCCACCCAGCTACCTAACAATTGTTGATCAGATGCCTTATTTCCACAAATGGCAGCCACTAAAATTCTCCACATCAACCAACCCTCACAAGCCCAAAACAGCTGCTGGAAACTAGCAGAAAGCAGACTATTGCTTTCCATAATCCTTTCTTTTCCCAGTTCAAAGTACACCCACACAGGGAGAACCAAGCGCTGAAAAGCTAGGGAGGAGGGGATTTCATCAAGTCAGAGAGAGAGCCTCACAGCCCTCTGCTAGCCCCCAGTAGGACAACAGAAAGCTTTGTGCGACACATGCTTGGGAGGTTTCCTCACCAGCAATTTAGAATGAGGAAATTCCATTTACTGCAGACTTTTGTTAAAAAGTTCCCATTTAGATGGCCATGCCCTTAATAATCTTCCCCTGTGCCACTTTAGCCATTTTACCTCCACAAGAGCTGACAACTCAGCAGACGGTATCAAAAGTACTTCTGTACTCAGGCCTGAATGGGAGTATGAGGGCCTAGGCCAGACAGAAGTTCTATTCAGAAGGACAGCCTTTGAAAACTCCTCTGGCATTCTAAATCCCAGAAATTAAAATCACTGCAAGTGAAAAAACCTTCACTGCCCAGAGGGGGTTGGGGGCAAGGCCCATGACCAACTGTGCTACCTGTCCCAGCCGTAGATTCACCACGACAGAGAAGTCGGGGTAGACTCAGCATCTTATCAAGACACGGCAATCTGCCCGAGTCCGTATTCTCTTGGACAGAATTTCCCCCAGACATTTAAAATGAGGTATCTCTAAATGTAGGATGCACAACTCCTGGTGCCAAAGGTCATCACTTGAATCATAAGAACACCATTTAATGAAAGCTTAACTGAAAGTTCACTTCCATATACCTTTTTTTTTAATGTTTTTTTTTTTTTAATGTTTATTTTTGAGAGAGAGAGAGACAGACAGAAAGAGAGCAGGGGAGGGGCACAGAGAGAGAGAGGGAGACACAGAATCCAAAGTAGGATCCAGGCTTGAGCTGTCAGCACAGAGCCCAACGCGGGGCTCAAACTCATGAGCCATAAGATCATGACCTGAGCCAAAGTCAGGCACTTTAACTGACTGAGCCACCCAGACGCCCCTCCATATACTTTCTAATCTTAAAAACAACCCTGCTTGGCAGAGGGGGGACTCCTGGACCTGTTTTTTCAGACAAGGAAACAAACTGAGAGGAGTTAGTTTGCACAAGCTTACAGACCTACTTAAGCCCACTGACTTGAGAGTCAACCCAGGTCTCCCAAATCACAGTTTACCTAGCCCATTCTTCTCCAACCATGTGCCCTCCTTGTCACTCATCATTAACAAGAAGGTGGTGTGTGTGTGGAGGCCCTGGCTCTGTACAGCTGGGACATGCAACTTGGTGACAGATGGGGACAGTTACAGCTGAAGCAAAGACTAAGTGTCCCTTTTTCCCTCAAACGCCCATTCTCACTGTAATTTAATTACCTGCCTACAAAGTAAGAGGATCTTGAGGGTAAGGATTGACTGTCTCATTCATTTCTATATCCCCAGAACCCAGGACAATCTTAGACACACAAAGTACACTGGGTCAATGTTTGCTGGATGACTGGGCCTGAGCAAAATCTCAGACAAGTCACTGGAAAAGGTCAAGCAACATTGTCTCCACAATCTACACAATCATAAAAGAAAAAATTACGAGAAAAAAATATGCCTAATTGTAAACCTCCAAATCTTATTTTACATAACTTTAAAAATAAAGTACTTCATTTATACTAAAACCAAGTGAAAAGAAAACCACATTGCTACAACAGTACTTTAACTTCTACACCCGAGTTCATAAAATACAAATGTTTCACTTCAAAACTCTATATTGCTTAATTGTTTGTTCCCAAAGGACTTCCAATTCCAAAGATAAGAAGTTGGTTCTCTGGATTCAATCTAGTCTTTATTATCCAACTGCCAACAAGTTAAAATAATCAGTTTTGAGCAAAAAAAAAAAAAAAAAAAAAATTGTATTAATCTAACAAATCTAACAAAGAGTATTTTTTGCCTCTGCCTATCACTTTGATTTTTTTTCAGTAGAAGAGTATCTTGTCTAGTTCCTATATAGATGTCTCAGAATGTCTGAAAGCTTAAGAACCCAGATAGAATGAAAACCCACAAATATTTTAAAGGCTTAAGTGAAATAAGAGTCTGAATTTCTTTTTAAAAAGGAATTACAGAAAAAGCTCAGTTAATTTTCACTTATATCACAGCTCCCCTTCACAAACAAACCCCTTCCTCTTAGACAATTTGAGAGAACAAACTCAGAGGAAATGCCAAGGAGATGGTGTCATGCAAGACTCCCTCAAGAAAAGGAAAATAGATAAGACCTCTTTCAAGAAGAAAAATGCCCAAGGAAACCCAAGGAAGTAAACTTCATTCAAACAGAGAGAAGTCTAACCTAACTTAATTAACCTTTATAGTCTAATGAAAACTAAAACAAAAACTCTAAAATATCTAAAGTTAAAATGGCAATTCTGCTTTATAATGTCAAACTCCCAAGAGATCAATTTAACCTCAAGAGAATATGCTACCAGAGTTGTAATTAATTCTAATGTCTATATTAGTGACCTCTGCCAGATTTGTCTCCTTTCCTCAAAGCACATGTTTCCTCCTAAAAGGATAAGCATCTGAAGCAAACCTATGGGATCAGTCAGGGTTAAGATTCTTAAGGGAGAGAGGCTGAAACACCTAACTCCTGGTACAATTTCAGTAAACAAAGAACTTTATTGCTCTCAACTGGTAACCGATCTGAAGCATGAACAAATGTGGAATCAGATGTCTCTGACAATGTTCGATGTGTCCTTAAATTCCTCTATAGCATCTCCTTTCAAATAAAGAATATGAAATAGCTAGTGTTACCCCAGTTTTGACACATTGATATCTCTGATTTATCAACTTCCAAAATAGAGGGTTCCAAGATTATATTCATTACTCTAAGAACTATTGTAAAATTTTGTTTTTCCTGGCATTTGTATTATATGACCTGTCACTACTACTATGTATCTGATTCACCGGGGAAAAAATTTTGCACTGGGTTCAAGTCTTGATTTTCCCATTTGAAAGGTACAGATTACTTTTCTGCAGATCCAGTCTATTCACTTACAAGTTGTTATTTATTATTTACAAGGAAAGTGTTCTCAAATTTTACAGAAAGAGACAAAAACAAAAACAGAATTTATAATATATATAGTATGGTATATATAGTAATCTGTACAAAGTATTCTTGAGGTTATGAAGGGAGGATGATCTAAAATAATAAATATATCATTATCTCAAAAAGCATTTGTCTAACTATAATTATTTCAATGAGTTTCTAATGGCACTGTAATTGTATAAAACAAAGTCCCAAGGCTCTTTATGCCCTAAGCTTTCCATGTGAAAGAAGTTTCCGTCTTGCATATCCCTTACCCCAAAGGGACACACAAGATACTTCTGAGAAGATCTCAAGAGTTGAATGAGATCTGAAAAGTCCAACAAACCCTGTACCGCTGCATTCTACATGAAGTAAAATGGAAGAATAAATAGCCCTGGCATTAAAGATCTTACTCAAACACAAGCCACCAAGTAAACACTTAGGTAAACATTTTTCAGAGCAGAACAGGATAATTTGTAAGTGATGATGGACATTCAATAATAAAACACACTTTTGGTAAAGGTGAACTGGGACCCTGGTGACAATGGTTAGAGTCTAGTCTAGTCTAACAACCTCTATATCACTTTCAACAATAGTTTGACAGTATTCTTCAACTGCTAGGAAACAGGTACTGGTATTCCCAGCTGCAAAATAAGAACAGGCTGAACTAGATGGCATCTACTCAGCTTCTAGATTCCCTCTTAGTTTTATTAGATTTTTATTAAAGCTCATATTGAAATCTTCCAGGAGGTCTAAGAAGGATCACTTGGGATCCTATGGTTTCATTAAGATCAAGGTGTCTCTATGACTTCCTGAAACACAGCTGACCTAGAAACAGGTAGAGGTGGGTGTACATTATTCTGTTTATAACTTAGGCTTAAAGTAAGCATACCTTTCTACTCAAAATTATTCACTTTGGGGAGCTTACTTTAAACCTCATCAGCAAAATGAAACTACTTCTCCACATCACATCCCAACCCAAACTAAACAAGCTCTCCAAGGCAAGCAAAACCCAGGAAATTAACTTTTATGTGTCCAGAAAACCTAAGCACATAACCCAGTTCAGCACAGCAAAAAGAAGACAGATCTCAAGCTGCACGCCCACCCACCTCTCCACTATGTGCTAAATCTAGCACTGAAACCAAGAAGGTCCACTAACTCAATCCACTTCAGGACGAAGCAAAGAGAAAAGGAATACATTGAAACTGCTTCACAACTACCTCAGTCAACTAACTAAGGAAAAGTGACAACAATTGTTACTTTATACATGTGCTTATGGTTTAAAGCTCCAAAGTGTTCATAAAAGCAACTATTTTTCCTTCAACAAAAAAAAAAAAATGCTGAGTTATATTTTACTACCTCTTTCTTACTATAGTAAATGGGCCTAAGAATGTACTATAATCAAATCCTTTTCCTAAAATAAAAGTTATGTGAATGCGGTCTCTTTCTCGCTCTCTCAAAATATCTCAAAGTATCATTTTCTGGAGTTTCTGTTCTTTCAACAGTTGTCTCAGGCCAGGCCACCTACAAAGTAAAGTTTTTCTTTGAGTTTCTCTCGAGCACCGAGAGGGATGGGGGAACGAGAAAGATGTGCAGTGCCAGGTAACAAACAAGTATGAAAGGAACAAGAATATGGGCCCGCCTTTCCCTCTGCTGCATCTAAGCAGTTATATATCCCCTGCCGTGGTCATGTGAATTCATAGTGTGCACACAAAGGACTTTTACTAGGAAGTCCACAAGAAAACCTTCAAGAATTTTAGCCTAGAATACAAGAATTTTTCACCCTGCTTAAAAACAAACAAAAAAAGACATCAAAATAACAAATTAAATTTTATAAAAGTAGTTGACAAATCTTGTCACTCTTAGTCATTAATTTCCAAATCTAGCAAATAAGGTCAATTTCTCACTAAGACTTCTTAGCTGATTTAATGTAATGGGATCATGTTCATAATTGTTTCAGGACATCAATAGGTTCACCTGGATAGTACACGGTCACTTGAAATTTTTTCTGGAGCAAGGCTTAAATAAATAAAAACAAATACATTGAACCACACTATGTTAGTTCACTATCTTGGGACAGAATACAGGTCACTGGGGTTTTGCAGCCATTACAAACAACATCCTGGGTCCTTCCCCTTCATCCTCACAACCTCCCCGCCTTCTATTGCCATACCTTTCTTTCCCTCATAAAAATTCAAAACCAAAAAAGTCATCAGACTGTGCTTTTCCAACAAGGAGCTATTGAGCATTGAGAAGTTGTTGCTGCTTTTAGTTCCAGCCAATATGCCACCTATACTCTCTTCTGGGACTTTGTTTTAATTCAATCTGCTTAGTGAAAACTTTTATCAACAATGCTTTCCCCCAATGCAGAGCCTCCAATACACTGTGAATAGAACCATGTCATAACCGATAGCTTGAAAGTCATTTCCCACAGAATCTGGCAGCAACCAGTTCCCGTATCTGGTGAGAAACATGGAAACACATTTAGCAGTAAGAAATGCCCTGCAGACTATCTCTCCCTTTGAAAGCATTTCACATTCACATAAACATAAGATTGCAGATTTTTTAGATTAACGACCAGCACTAAAAAAGAAAAGCAATTCATTCTTTGAGTCTTTTCAATTAACAGAAATAAAACAAAGCTCAAACACACTTGGCTGGTCAATCATCCCCTCCTCTTCATTTCGCTTCAAATAGAAACTTATAATTGTCCACCCTTATAGGAGCTGTGTTTCAGTGGCTCCTGCAAGGCCCACAGAGAAATCCTCAAGCAGCAGGAGTTAAGAAGCCACAAGAAACCTCTGCCTAGACTTTTTGTAGTTTAAAGAGTTAATTAAGCCACCGTGCTGTGAATGGCTCTTAACTCTTTAAGCCACTAAAGGTTGAGACAACTGTCTAAAAGGTGCATAACTGATTAAATCCAAAGCAATCACCAAAACCCCTCAATGTGTTTGCAATTTCTGTAACCAGTACTGCCTGAAATAAATGGACTACCTTTTAGACTGGAGCTTGGAAATGTTTTCACTGGGTGTCCTATAGTCATGCATTCAGATTAAACAAAACTCAGCAGATATTTGCAGACTATAAAATATCTGTAAGGATAACACATAAAAATGCTACAAGTGGTACACACACTTGTTAAAAAAACCACATCACTGTCATATATCAGAGCTAGATAAGACCTTAGGATGCCACTGACTTGATTTCTCAGACTCTGGGACCTCAACAAAAAAGACGGATATCTATACTATTTTGCTAAGTCCTCCAGGGAATGAACTTACACAGTCTCCTGTGAGCAGCACAATGAGAATGTTTATATTCAAAATACCAAAGGGCACATTTCAAAACCTCTTATTTCAAACAAAGATTTTCTTTGAAAAGTGTGTTGGGGTGGGGCAGGGGGGTTGGGGAGAGAGTGCACTCAAGAAACTGATTTAACTATTTTAATCACAGGCAAATTTGGGAAGGTGTTTAGTAAGGAAGTCCAATCACAGTCTGCCACTGACTAGCTCTCTACAATCTCAAGCAAGTTGCAAAAATGTCTCTAAACTTCAATTTCATCATTCGAAAAAATCGGAGATAGTTACAGGGCTTGCCTCATGGCATTAATCTGAAGAGGCCTAAATAAGATAGTGTGTGTAAATATGCTCCACTCCTGAAGCTAAGTAATTCCTGGCATGCATGAAACATGCAGTAAATGCTGGCTATTGTTGTTACCATTATTTATTCTGCAACAAGCACAGAACTGGCATTGTCCTATAGTCTGCTGCTGGCCTCCAATGCCATGACTCCCTACAGTTGGAGCCTGGCACCAGTAGAGACAGGATTGGGTCTCCTGAGACTGACATGGTCTCATAATCAGACACGAGGCAGTGGCCGGCAGTGATAATGATGTGGACACGGTGGTAAAACTCTTGCGGCAATTCAGGGCAATAAGTTTGAATTCTAACTCCGCACCTTCAAGTTATAGGACCACAGGTAATTTAACTTCGCTAGTCTCCAGTTTTCTCTTCAGCTAAATGGGAATATTACATTATCTAAATTAATCCTCGCAGGTGAAAAACTAGTACAGTGCCTGGCTCAGTGCACGATAAACATCACCCTTACCTTCCCTCCTCCTTTATCCTGTAACTTCCTAGTGTTGAGTGCCTTCAGGCAGAAGGTGTGAGCTTGTCAACTGTGATCATCAGAAAATGGGCTGGGTATTATATGAATAAATACATGAGAAAATGTAGGATGATACAGGGAGCGGCATTTTCTCCTGAGCCAAGAATGAACCAACACACAGTTGGACTAAAGAGATAATGCTACCTTTCAGATAAGAGCATGAATCACTGAGAAACTAACCGTTCAATAAAAGACAAGCCAGTGCACTGTGAACATAACCTATGAAATTTAAAACTGTGTGGCCATGTAATCCCTATGTTGTTTTATTTTCATTGACTTTCAGGTAATCTGAAAACAGACCAGGCTTTCAATACTTTCAATACTTTGGGGTAACTTCATTTATACCCTTGGGCATGTCAGAAAATTCCCAATTTCAATATAAAATTATTTTAATCCACTTTACAATCCTGGAAGGAAGGGAGGTTCAGAAGAAAAAGATAACAAAAAACAAATAGGGAAGTAACATAAAATTTGGAAAGTGCTATTCTCCAACATCTTCAGGGAACGTTCACATGGCTTACTTTCTAGACCCTGAGGTCACCTACCTGTGAAGGCAACTAAACCATAATGCACTGATAAGGACACAATGGTGTAACAGCTGACATTGTAACAGCTGGCTCCTTTGGGACCAAACTAAAGTAGAATCCAGTATAAATTAAAAGCAGCCCAAGTATGAGTGAATATGATAGTCACTATCCAAACCATAGTCAAGATTCATACATCTGGGGTGTTAAAGGTTTCAAATAATGCAGCGTATGAAAAGTGATTTAAAGGGTACTTTTTGAATCAGTTATAAATATGCCCACCCTCTACTCAAAGCTACCCCCTCACTGCCCAATTTCACCCTACTCCCTCCCTCCTAACCAGTTCTGGGGAAGCTAGGTAATAAAGAACATTTTGTTTAAATGCTGGGTTAAAAAAGAGAGAGAGAGAGATGATTTGTCTATTCCATTGGCCATTTCTCCCACATTCTGCAAGTAGGGACAGGAGAAAGAAAGGAATGTGCTTTAAGAACTGCTCATCCAGGAAGTACCAGGCCAGGGATCTGGTGCTCAGAGGATAAGACTCATAACAACAGACACTTCTGTGGGTCAAAAGAACAGACATTTTTGGTGATGTCCTCACCACAGTCCACTCAAGCCTCACAAATGGTATCCTCTCCCAAACCCCACCAAACCATGGGTTATTCCTCAGAAATATGCTTTTAACCTGTACTATTTGAAGACTTAAAAGCAATAGCACATGAACACAACCCAGACATATCACTGCTGAGACTGCTAGGCCCAGAACAAGCAGAGGATCACTGTCCTTTTGTGACAGTGAAGAGAACCACTAGACCACCACTACCAAAGTCCCTAGGGCAGTGAAGAGGCTGGCCACAGATAGCAGTGATCATTTTTACACAACAGTGCTGCTTATGAAAGCTCCTCTGTTGTGTCCCCTGGTCAATTTTCTGAAAGGCACGCAGGTCAAGGGTTTCCATCTTCACTACGTCCAACGTAGAAACTGAGACTTAAGAGGTTGTCATTTACCCAAAGACTCCTAACACAGCACCTGACCTGCAGACGCCTATCCCTGTCCTCTCTCACTGGTGAAGCCTTCCCACAGGCTACCAGCAGGGCCCCCCATCCACACAGACACTTCACATATAACTGTCCGCAGACTTGTGACGAGGCAACCCTTTTACCCACGTGGATTTATAGATCTACAGATTGCAACATTTTCACTCCAAAGCAAGTTTCAACAAAAGTATCTCAACTTTTTTTTTTTAATTTTTTTTTTCAACGTTTTTTATTTATTTTTGGGACAGAGAGAGACAGAGCATGAACGGGGGAGGGGCAGAGAGAGAGGGAGACACAGAATCGGAAACAGGCTCCAGGCTCCGAGCCATCAGCCCAGAGCCTGACGCGGGGCTCGAACTCACGGACCGCGAGATCGTGACCTGGCTGAAGTCGGACGCTTAACCGACTGCGCCACCCAGGCGCCCCCAAGTATCTCAACTTTTAAGGCCTCCAGACAATTCTCTTTGGCTAGAACTATCCTTGAAACTGAATGTTTTTTTCCCCAAGTTGTAGATCAGTCCTCAAATCAACAACAGCAAAAGTTAAAAAAAAAAAAAAAAAAAAATGTCCATCAGCTAAAAGCTAACTGGCCTGCCAGTCAAGAAAAGAGGAACTTTCAAAAGTGACCTGGATAGAAGTTACAGACTGCACTAGGACTGACCAACCTTGAGAATCCCAGCAACACCTCTGATTTTAACAGTAGCTTGCACAGAAACTTAGATGCACGCAAAACCATAGGCACCCAACCAGGAGAGTACACACATATTCAAAAGGTAGTGATGCTCATCAAAGCTACCACACTGTGCTTCTAAGTCAGCTCTGTCTGTAGCTGCTTGTAGTCAGGCTCCTAACTAAGGTCAATTCCCCTACCTTTAAATAGAAGCTAGTACCAGTTTTAGTTTCAGCACCTCCAAACGCTCCCTCAACCTACAAGTCACACCAGCATTGATTTAGGAGTGATCTGTTCCATGCATGTGTTCTGTACCACACTATCTGCTCCATTCATTTCTTTAAATCTGAACACCTGGAGACGCAGTGCCTCAAACTCAGCAGGTACCCAATAAATATTTGCTGAATGACTAAAGGGACCTCAAGCAATCACCCACTCTGGTCTTTTCTTTGAGCCCCATTCTGCAGATGAGACATATTAGACTCCCGGGGTTATTTGTCCCACCAAGCTGGGACAAGGAAATAGCACTGGGAACATGGAGAGAATCACTCTCATCCAAGCATCCCACTTCTCAGCTGTATGAAAAAGGTGGGGGGGGGGGGGGGGGGCGAGAAAAAGAGCGTTTCCACAAAGTTGGTATCCTTTTTAATATATTCTACCAAACATTTAAAGTTTACCAATTTCTGAATTATTTTCTCCTTTCCTTTTACATTTGACTTCATGCTTCTTTATCTTACAAGAATATGTATATATTCAAATGTGGACCACTGAATTCTTTGCGGAAATGCTAACTCACAATTGAAAAGCTGTTATTAAAACCCTGTCAGCGGCACCTGGGTGGTTCAGTCTGTTGAGCGTCCAACTCTTGATTTCGGCTCAGGTCACGATCTCATGGTTCTTGGGTTCATATCCCACGTCCAGCTCTGTGCTGCCTCTGGGGAGGCTGCTTGGGATTCTCTCCCTCTCTGTCCCACCCACACACATGTGTTCTCTCAAAAATAGATAAGTAAATATTAAAGACAACAACATCAAAAACCAAAGCCCTGTCACACTCTCCAACACACCAACAGGGAAGTGGAAGTGGCACACAAAACAAACCAGAAAGGATACCTCCCTCCCAGCAGCAGGTATCAATGCAAGGCAAAAGAGCTCCTCCCAAGCAGTGGGCCTGGAGGAAGTCAAATGAAAAGATAAAAGGGTAGATAAAGAGCTTACAGCAGAAGATAACAATATCTGGATTCTCCCCATTTGTTAGATCATCCTGCTGACCCTGAACATGTCTCTTCATTCCTTATTTCAAAAAGCAGGCTTGTGCATTCTAAGTTCAGAGACAAGAAATAGTAAATAGAAATTAAGTGGATACATGAAAGCTCTTCAATAAATTTATCATCTGATAGTAAATAATTCTAGTTTCAATCCCAAAGCAAAACAATAGGGACTATTTTTTGCTATTATGCGTGTTTGCTTTTAAAAAGCAAATACCAGGGGCTCCTGGGTGGCTCAGTTGGTTAAGCGTCCAACTTCAGTTCAGCCCATGATGTTATGGTTCATGAGCTCAAATGCCACATCGGGCTCTCTGCTGTTAGCACAGAGCCTGCTTCAGATCCTGTCTCCCCCTCTCTCTGTCCCTCCTCCACGTGTTCTCTCTCTCTCAAAATTAAAAAAAAAAAAAAAAAAAAAACATTTTAAAACTAAATAGATAGCAAATACCAGAAGCATTTGTTATTTCCCTATACACACACAGACATATCCCCACACACATAAGTTTTTTTAATGTGCAAATGGAAATCTATTCCAGTGCTTCCCTGCTTTGAACAGCTTCATTTAGTGAACTCTAGACTCTTCTTCAAAAGCCAAAAAGCAAGGTGTATTATTGACAGCCTGTACCCACCAACTTTCTCTGGAAATCCCATAAAATACTAAGATGCTCTGTTTTACACCAAAGATTCAGGCTGCAGTTGCTTCTTTGAACTACACAATCTAGAAAACACACTACAATATACTCGACATATCATTGTGCTTAAGAAGACATTAAAAGCCCTTCTGCTTCTCCGAAGGAAATAACTCTACCCTTAGCTTTGTTAGTGCTATTAATCATGACTTCAGTTTCTCAAGTGTCTCCAGAGCATTTTCCACTAGAATCACAAGATGAAATGCCTCAAGTGAAAGATTCAGCTTCTTACTGTTTCCAATCATTTTCAAAGCCTGCTGCAAAGATTAACCAAGCCTACTTCTTGTACCAAATCAGGCACAACTAGTATTGAAATGAAACCCCGGGACTTTTTTTGTTTGTTGGTTGATTTGTTCACTTCCTCAGACAACTTTCCTAATCCCTTATGGAAGGCTCAGGCAGAAAAAGAAAAAGTTTAGAAGAAAGAAGAGATACATAAGGCTGTTGTAACTTAGCATCTAATCTTCTGTCCCTACTGAGCTGTTTTAATTTGTGGTCACCCATGGTGCAGGTCTTCTCTAATTAGAAGGTGGGCATATCTGTTCTTTAAAGAAGTCTCTAATCATCCCACCCTTGAATTGCCTACCCCTGCACGATGGGGACCAGATTCATCACTCTACCCTCCCCAAACCCAGCAGAAACAACACAAGTCTTGACCAAGGGCATAGTACACAAAAGCAGCCCCAGGACAAACCTTAAAATTTCTCTCCTGGTCTCCATCCTAAACTCTCACAGTTAACTCTATCTTTGGATGTCAACATCAAAATGTGTTTGAGGGAAAAAAGATGGAGACATAAGACATAACATTTTGTTTATCCAAGGTAGTTACAAATAACCATTTGAGGAATACCTGGGTTCCTCAATATTACCTATGTTTTAGCAACAAATGCTAGAAATTTCATGTTTCTATTAAAAAAAATCCAGAGAAATAAAAAACAAAAACAAAAGATAGGATAGATCTAAAAATCAAAACTACCTAAGAAAAGTGGGGATGGGAGCACTTTAGGGAAACAAGTCTACATTTGGCCTAAAAGAAATTTTTCCAAAGGTCTATACTGTTCTCAAAAGTGAAATGTAATTTATTTTTAATATGAGTTTAAATCTCTTTAAATAGATATTTATACTTAAAGGCAAAATGCGCAAGATCCACAAAACAGCATTTTTATAGCAAGTTCTCATCTTGCAATGAGAAAAGTAATCCCACAAAATTAAAATTCCAAGACAGGATGTAGAAACCAGGTCCTTGCCTGTGGTTCAGTCATGAGAAGCAGTCAACTCTCCTGAATACAATATACATTACTGAGATATATTACCAAATTAAGCCACAAATAAAGCCACTTCTTAAACTTAGAAAATACTAAGTTTCTCGCAATTACTCTAAAAAAATGAAAACTATTCATTTATCATACCAACGATAAAAATACCGGCATACACATGTATTTAAAAAAAAAAATCAAAGGACACATGAATACATGATCTCAAAAAGTAGCAATAACAGCAGAGAAACCATGTGAGGGCCAATACAATAGTCTGAGGAATACATCTACCTAGAAAGGAAAAAGTAAGCAACAAAACAAAAGCAAGTCAAAGGTTTATTTATACTCTAAGGCTCTGTTTCCCAAGGAATAGCTACAGAAATCAATTTAGTAGCTCACAACCCGAAAGGTACTTTTAACCACACTTTCACACATGGGTGTTCAGCAGGACACTTAATGGCCATGGATGGCTAAGTGTGTGCACACATTCAACATTCATAACTGGAATGCACTTAAGACCCAAAGCTCTAAAAAGCTCCCTGTGAGGAGAGGAAATGAGTGGGAGAAACATCAGAATTACATATACAACGAGAAAAAGCTCAGAATTCATGGCGCAAAAGTAGCTATGTAATATAGGAGACATTCAGGATTCATAGCCAGAAGATGTTCTATGACTTTTGTTTTTTACCCTAGGGCAAATGATACCATGCTCAGCATTGTGTGAGAGAAACTACCACAGAACCAACACTCTACTTAAGTAGCACTGTTCAGGAGAGAAGTGGGGGAGAGGAGTGGGACATTATTTTCATTTTCCATCTTTTAGTACCTCTCTGATCAACCTATTTTATAATATGAAATGCTGTTATAGAAGAAATCATGTGATATCTAACCTAGAGCCACATATCTTTATAGGCTGCATATGCTGTATTTCATCTACGTTCAACTTGGTTGCACACTACTTAAATCGCCACTCATATGGTGAAAAAGAATACTAAAAAGAATACTGTATGGTCAATAAAGTGAAGTTAAAATTTTCTACCTCATCAGAGGTAGAAGTACCTCGAACTCTTTCCACCATAGTTACTAAATAAACTTCTGGTGCTCTAAGAGTTGCTCTGCAAAACTGACAACTCAGAATAACTCATTTCCTGCCTATCTCAAAAAACAGGTCTCAGAAGTTCAGAACCATATAACTGCAGCAGCCACCCAATTTTGTCCTTAGGAAGGGATCAGCAAAGAGCAGATGACAGAAAATGCTGTCTGCACCTCTGCATCTATAATGAGGCAGGCCTCCGGGAAGGGAGGTGAAGCCCAGCAAGTCAAGACTCAGTCATAAGGGGCACTAGCATGGCTGCTCCTGCATCCCCCTGGCCACGGGAAGGCCACACACCAGCTCAGTCCCCCTTACCTCCTCACACAAAGTTCTGACATTTGAACCCTTAAGTGCTCATCACAAGGTAAGCTCTGCAAACCCAACGTCTACAGTTTAGTAAGTAGAAAAAAAGAAAACTAAATTTCAGTAAGTGATAAAAAGATCAAAGTCACTAAATTTGCTCTGTCCAATTTCAGAAGTCACCTCAAGATTTCTATGTTCTTTTGTTTTAATATGCTATGACAAATTCCACTGACCAATTTTACACAGGCTTTAACAACGAGATTCCTTCCTCATAGCTCTTAGCAGAGTGGCAACAAATAAAGTGCTAGAAACACCTTAAGAAAAACAGGTCATCCCTTTCCCTCATCACGGTTTTCTTCTTTAAAAGTATTACTTGTTTCTGAGTTTAAAATGTGGGGTATTTTCATCCCTGGTAAAAGGAGTTAACATGTTGGGATGGGGTGGATAG
Organism: Panthera onca; assembly: GCF_046562875.1. NCBI lineage: Eukaryota > Metazoa > Chordata > Mammalia > Carnivora > Felidae > Panthera > Panthera onca. The sequence goes on along the minus strand of NC_138341.1, from coordinate 81,950,422 downwards.
AGTAGAAATAAAGGGTAATAGCATCTTGCCAGGAAAATGTAAGTCCCCATGAAGAGCTCAATGGGCTGTCCTGTCACATGCTCAGGGAACAGACAACACATTTGTTGAAAAGCAGCACTGTTGAAGAGTTGGGGCCTTAATAACACTTGATCCAAAAATGACCCAATCAACGCTATTCCTTGTTACAAGTCATTTACTGAGAGACAAGGTCCACAGTTCTCCTATGAAGAACTCTTTGTTTTGTTACTTTATTCATGTTAGGAATATTGCTGACCAAATGAAAATCCTAAAAAGCCTCTCAGATCAGTATATACATTTTAGAAGCATCTGACCTTACAGTCCTAAAAATGAAGGCAGTCTCCTCTTTACAACTGTCCGCAAGATATGTTAACATCAGGTTAATAGAGATCATTCTCACACATCCCTCAGGCTCTTCTAATTTCAGAAAACAGTGAGTTTACCTTGCTTTAGTGTCACCAGCTCCTTCAAGCACAAAACCTGAGGCCAAGTTAGAACTGGATGTAAACAGATTTCTATTTTTCAGAATCTATTTAAGTAAAACCTCTTTTAAAGGGGGAAGGGGATGCTGGGCTGCATGAAAGCCTCTCATTTTACTTTAGATTTAAAATCTGGAAGAAAGTGGGTTTGTTCTTTCAGGTTTCTAAATTATAACTTATATACTATGGGGGTAAAGGGGGAAGCTAGTTCTCACTAGCTAGTTATCCCATTCAGAGATAATAAAAATTCCTAAGTCTTCTTTGACCCATTTCATAAAATACAAGTGATGTATCTGTGTGTCCTATGTACTTAGAAGTGTTCCCTTTTACTTGGCTAGCGCTGAATGTCTATCAAAAACTTTACAATGAAACCACTGCAGAAGAATGCCAGTGAGCAAGGCCTCTGAGCACTCTCAGTGCTGGCTGTTGAAAAACACCAGGGGCGGGACTTTTTCCATAAAAAGAAGGTAGGGCTGAGAAAGGAGTACTGAATAGTTCTACTTCTCATTTTATTCAGGCCAAAGTTAGCATCAAATAAAAGGGGAGTCACCCTCTTTGGCACACATTTATTTATCATAAACACCCTAAAGGGAGGGAAAAGACAGAGACAATGGGGGAGAGCGGGAAGAGGGAAGGGATGGGGTAAAAGCGTGGGGGTGGGGGAGCGGTCCATAAAGACAGATGGAAGGCAGGAGGCTGGCATAGAAGCAAAAAACTAGGAAAGAAACAACTTATATTAAAGGCTTCAGAAAAACAGCACCAGTCCAAAGAGGTCACTGAAGAGAACAGGCAGGCCCTAGGTTACCTATCAGCTTTGGGTCCACAGCTCCACTGCCTTGGGCTGTGGCCTCCTCAGTCTGCCCAAACTAACCAAGGTCAGAACCAGTTGGTACATGCTTGGGAAGCCTCCAAGCAAAATCCCAGAAGCCTGGAAGCTAGCGCTCAGATTTGCTGCTGGGCAGCACTCTTCCTCCAGAGTTAGGATGGGCCCAACTCAGGAGTGCAGGACTCTGAAGGGTCCTTTACACTTTTCCTACTGCCCAGATGGCAACACCCCTATGCCTTTGGTAACAATCTCCTCCAAGTCAAAGAGCAATACAAAGAGCATGCTCTTCACTTAGAGTGAAGACTTAGACTAAGTGTAGTGAGACTTAGACTCACTACACCACCTATGAACACATTTATTCATCTGTTTACCTGTCTGCCTCCCTCAAAAACAACTGTAAGTTCCTTAAAGACTGGCAGACTGACACTCATCTTTGTATCCCCACCACCACCAGCACAGCAGTAACAACACTTACTGAGTACCTAACCCTGTAAGACAAACACTTGGTATGCATTAGTTTACTTAATCCTCACAACCCTGTTAGTTACTATTATTGGCCCCATTTTTCATCTAAAGACATTTAGATTCAGAAAGATAATTTTCACAGTGGCCCATAGCTAATAAATGTTAGAATGGGGACAGCTGACCCCAAAACTTACACTTTTAAGCACCAGGCCAGTAGTTCTGTTTTAGTCTCAGGATCTTTTTATATTCACAAAGATTAAAAACCCCAAAGAGCTTTTGTTTAGGAGGATTACATCAATATTTACCACATTAGAAATTAAAACTGAGTAATTAAAAGAGGGGAAGAAGGAGAGAAAAAGAGTAAAACTCCTTTGATCTAACTCAGCAAAAGGGCAAGGAATCCACATTAACATGGAGTCTGCAAAATGCTCAAGGGAGAAAAGGATCTACTGCCCTCCACACTGCACTGTAGAAGATGGATACTCAGAACTAGAGTTTATAATAAAACAGTCTTCAGGAATCCTTAAGAGTCCTCAAGCATCATAAAGTTGGATTTAATTCCCTTTTTTAAAAAACCCTTCATAGTCTTAGGTAAGAGAAATAACCCCTATAAGCCCAGGTCTCATCACCTGTAGCTATGGGAATAACAGCTAAGGGGGTATTTTCAGGGTAGAAAACTCAGAAGTACAGTGTCCAACTCATAAACACTCCAAATGCTGACTATAATCATTACTATTATTATTAGCAATAGAAAAGATGAGAAGGACCACAGAGAGAATTTTCCACTTCCACAAAACTCAGCAAGGTTTTCTGAACTGACGTGTTTCCTTCCCTTACTCTAAAAATAAGGTTCTTTTAAAGCAAGTAAGGGAAGGGGCTTGCTTATGCTGACAGGGCAAACTGAGAAGACTAAAACCTATCTTCAAATATTTATTTTCCCTTTTGAATGTCAACATTCCTTTCTGTCTTCACAGCAAGCTTGAAAAGAACAGCTACTACAGACATCAAGGTCAAAAAGCACTGTTTCAAATCTTGATTCTGCTAGAGACAGTAAATGACCTATGCTGTGTAGAACTCCAATTCATATAATAAATTAGAAGCACAAGACAATAAAGTAGACCTATTTAGATTATGATGGTTAGGGGAAAATAAAAATCACTTCTGAAGTCAAAGGCAGGGGCAGATGTTCTATTGAAGGTTCAATAATATTTTCCATCTTTCTAGGATATTCTGCCTGGGGCCCATAATCCACATAGAACATAGGAACGGCCAGAGTCTCAGACATAACGAGCCTCCTGAGAGAAGATTTCCAGGGCCCTCTTCATTTACAGGTTAAGAGGTAGAAGCCATTCTGACAATCCCAAGGCTGGTTCCCGCAATACTTCTTCCACAGGTGACTTCTCAAATAAAGCTGGCCTAACAAGGAACTGATTAACAACCATAATCTATCTGAGTGAATTCTGAATTCATTTCTGGAGTTTAGAGATTCCTTAAAAATTCTGTTATCTGCCATGTTGTGACAGAAAGTTTTCAGAGTCAGGTTTATTTATGTATTTGTTGAAACCTTTACTTAGTCAACAGAGTTTATGAAAAGTAAATCTATATAAAAACTTTAATTCAATAAGGCATAGAGTGCTCAGACTGAAAAAGCAACTGGCAACAACCTCCAGGGAACTTAAATTACAACCACTAAGAACAACCCAAAGCACAGTACACCACCTATTACAGAAAGCATCCTCTGCTTTCTATTTCTTAAGTTGTACTAAATTATTACAAAAGTAAATAGCAAAATACAACAAACAAAAACAAAATCTTTAGAACTAAATGATATTTCAGGGGAAAAAACACTTGGAAGACTCCTAACAATGTAAAAGATCAATGTCTTTCACATCCTATGTAACATGTCTTCATAAATGTTTTCCTTTTGGGTCATCCATGGTACAAACTGAAGGCAAAAGTAACACCTTCCCACCAGAACCACAAGGAAAGAGTCCTAGGGGCTGGCCCACTGAGCTCATGTACAGCAGGATTTGGTGCCACACAAAAATCTATACCCCTCACTGGTATTTTTAAAATAGTGATTTAATGATTTAATGTGTCTATTTATTGAACATCAACTATGTGCAAGGAAGGAAAACACCATGTTGATTGCCTGTTTTATTTGAGCAGTCACCTGCAGGGACTGCAGTCAACTGTCATGGGACTATCAGAGTGGCTTCACCGCCTACCCTGTATGCCAGGCCCTGTACCATCTCTAAGCCACAAATTCTGCCTTCCGGGAACTACTGGGTAACAGGACACAGTCATGATTAAAAACATAAGGCAAATGTCCTACCAGAGGTACCAAGGAATATGATGGCCAGCAAGCACACTTACATGTGTCATTTATGAACACAATCTCATTTAATCCTGACAGAGATTCTCTCCTTGAATAAATTGTAGCCAGGTTCCTATGAACTCTCTTCTCAACTAGGCATTAACCTCAGCCTATAAAGACTTGAACAAGCTCAAACATAGTTTCTAACAGTTCAAGGGCACATCCTTAGGATGATGAGCCTGCCTCCCCTTAAAGGTCCTGCCTGCCAGAGAAACTCATGCTGCCAAAAGAAGGGACTGTTCCAGCCAATGACTGAAGATAGGGCCCCTGTCCCCCAGTCTCCATGGGAGGGTAGGAGTCTAACTTCACTAAGGGCTAGCTAGCAAACCCAGATGGGTTTCAAAGGGACCAACCCTCTACTTCCCTGACTCCCTCCCTGAGAGGGCCCACTCACCTCCCTCACTATTCCTTCATTCTCCCTTTAAAATGTCCAGGCATCTCTGTATAGATTGAGGTTGAGTTCAGTTCATGCTGGACTCTTTTCCCTATTGCAACAGTTTTTACAGATCAAAATATGTCTTTACTACTTTAGTGTCTGGCTTCATCTTTGACAATCCTTAACACAACCTCATGAAATAGGCACTATTGTGATTCACCATAGTTTACAGGTGAAAAAATGGGTTCTTAGTGGGAAAAGTTCAGTCACTTTCCCCAGGTCACCTCCTATTTGGTGGCAACCCAGGCAGCCACTGGTACTTCCTTTAAAATACACTGGTGCAAGAAGAGAAGAACCCAGAAAGCAACGCAGAGCCACAGGGGCCAAGAAATTAAGGGAGGTCATTAGATGCTGCAGAAAGCACCAGAGTCCCTAAAATACTCTGAAAGTACAGGAGAATGGTGGGGAATAAGACAGATTTGAGAAACAGGAGAAAAAAAAAAAAAAAAATCACTGAACCGAAAAAAACTTCTGCAGATCATTATCTTATTTCTTTCACTTTACAAATCTCAAAGTACTAAATCACCTCCCAGAGGCAACTACTATCAATTTTGTTCAACCGAAACTGACTTTAATTGCCCAATATAAAAAGAAGACATCCTACTGCCTTAAAAAAAAAAAAAAAAACAACTACATAAAAGTTATTTCCAGTACTGACTATAGGCATTTCTCAGTATTTTCTCAGTATAAAGCCTAAAATGCTGTAATCCCTCAGGCTGGCCCCTGTGTTCATGAAAAGTCCAAGACAGTTTCTGGTCAGAAGCTGTTTTTCTAATTTCTTTTGTTCAATGGATTAAGAATGATCCAAGGTTTATGTAGATACTCCTTGGTGTTTGAAGTATCCCAATGTTTAGGAATGTATTTCAGTGACTTCAGATAAGTAAAAAGGAGATGTCTCCATTTTTAATTCTGTTTGTTTGTTTTGTTTGGCCAGGGCAGGGTAGGGCAGGCAGTTGTTACTGTTGACTCTGAAGCACATGTTCTGTGGTGGTGACAAGGCAGTGGAGGCACCATGGTCCAGAAGTGAGCTCTGAGTCAAACCCTGGTCCAGGCCCAGCCCTTGCTACCACCTGTGAGCTTCAGTATGTCGACAAGTTAGGTAACCTCTCTGAATTTCATCATGTTTCCACAGCCTGCCACAGAGAAAGGGACCAACAAATATTAACTCACAACCTTCCTTTCCACTTCCATTTACTCCTGTCAAACTCTTTATTTAAAAAGTCAGGAGACAGGAATCTAAATGAAGGAGCAAGAAGGGAGGAGAGAGTAGAAAGAAAAGCATAATTTGGGCTTGAATGATAGTGAGTAACCAGAAATGACAGCTTTTTTCCTTTTCAAACTTTCTTTCATCTGAGTCACCTGTTCCAGACATAGGCTCCTGGCTTTGAGCAATTCAAAAGGAGTGGCAGAGAAAAGAAAAGGAACACCCATTATCTTTAATGTGTGCACTCATCAGCATGTTTAATAAAACACTAGGCAGACCCACCTCCAGACTACTCCAGGCCTGCCTCGCTTCCAGATATTACTACTAAATATTTCCCAATCTCAGATCCATCAGAGACAACAATTAGCAATAGGGAAAAAAGAAACAAAACACCTCACATCAGATAATTCCTAATTAACCTAAGTAATTTGGACCAATTTATAAATTTATGAATTCTTTTGAACCATGTAACCAACTTAATTTAATCCAAAAATTAAAATGAGGATACAGCCCTCATTCCCCAAGTAAGGGTGGCAGCTCATTACCGCTAGAGTAAACCAACACCCCTGGCCCCACTTTTGCATCTCTCAGAAAACATACATCATTCAAAATGTCTGGCCAAAAGAAACCCACACACCCCAAGCAAGAGAAAAAGCACAAATATCAGAACGGCAGCTTTTCCAGGTGACAAATAATTGCGCAAGATTAAATTTTATTAGCAGCTCTATCATCCATGTTTCACAGATTTGTCATAATGACTAACTTCTCATAATCAAAACTCCAAATTACCCAAAAGCCCCTTTTTCCTGTGTGTGGACAGCTCATGATAGTGCAGCACACAGTAATACTGAGATAGTAAAAATGATTTGTCAAAAGAGAGAAAGAAAGGAAATGAGGAGCGGGGGAGGAAAGAGGAAAAGAGGGAGAAAGATGGAAGGACTGATTAATCTTTTGATGCCAAAGCTTTCATTACTTTTATTTTAATAGATATCTTTCTGAAATGTACTTTAAGTCAATAAACTTTTATTAACTAAAGGTACCAAGGTACCAAGTACCCTAAGTGTCACAAACAGCAATTATAAAGCTTACATCCTAGCAGGAGAGAGCAACAATTCACTACAGTAAAAAATGAGTGTTGCAAAGTCAGAACAGGTACTACTAGGGGACACACTACAATGGAGTTTATCTTGTGTTGGTCAATCAGAAAAAACACACTGATACAACTATCCTAAATGATGGAGAATCTGCAACAGAACGAGTGATTACAATGCACTAGAGATGAACTCAAAACAAGTAAGGACCAGTTATGTGCCAGGCAACTCTGATACGCAATGGGGTACAGATACACAGTGGCGATCCCTCTCTGGCACTAATCAAAGAGTACACAAACAAATGTAAAAACACAACTGTGCCACAGGCTATGTCAGCAAAAGACAGTGCTAAAAGTGCCTATATTTGTGACCAGGACCCAGATGAGGATGACATCAGGGAGGGACATGCAGAAGTCTCAGGTGCCTGGCAAGCAGGACCCGGGTAAGAGGCAGGGGCTGACAGAGGCCAGTGCGGTTGGCAGCACGAAATGGGACCATGGTGCCTGGATGGGGCCTGGACCAAGTAAGAGGCTGGACTAGCCTGGACATAGTCATATCAAAGAGTTTGGCCTTTATCCTATGCATAATGGGCAATCCCTGAAGAAGGGTAACATAATAAGGCTTTTGTTCTGAACAGATCCTTACAGCTGAGCTGTAGGGAACAGATCAGATATAGATAGGCCAGTTGGGTTTAAGAAGAAGGCTATTGCCAGGGACTGTGTGAAAACAAATGGGAAGGAATTTGGACCTCAGCTGCAGCAGCACCTCTAGAATTTTTAAACTTTGAAAACATCTAATACTCACTTGCTTTTGGTGGAATGAAACACCTATAAATAGTGGACTTCTACAAAGTGTTAACGGGGGAAAGCATTAGAAAATAGAAGGTCGGAGAAGTCAGTTTCTCCCCTACAGAAAAAGCACCACTCATCCATAAGAACATCTGTGAGCAACCATTCCAAGTTCTGAGACTTCAGTGTCACAATCACAATTTAACCTGTAACCATCATATTCATCCCACTCTCAAATTTATACCCTTCGGGGCGCCTGGGTGGCTCAGTCAGTTAAGGGTCTGACTTCAGCTCAGGTCACGATCTTGCAGTCTGTGAGTTCAAGCCCCGCGTCGGGCTCTGGGCTGATGGCTCAGAGCCTGGAGCCTGCTTCCGATTCTGTCTCCCTCTCTCTCTGACCCTCCCCCATTCATGCTCTGTCTCTGTCTCAAAAATAAATAAAAAAAAAAAAAGTTAAAAAAAAAAAATTATACCCTTCTTTCTACCTCCATTTCCAGCTCCCATTCCAACAGCATCCAAACAGTTCTCCTTGCTTCAGCCACACTTTGCCCCATGCCACCTCCTCTACTCCTGCTCTTTCCACGTTCAAACCTGACTCCTTCTACTGCTTCACCTCCTTCATCCTGCAAGTTTAGGATGAAGCCTGAATTCCTTGGCTAGCTGCAAAGGGCCTCCTATGGGCCAGTTGGCCCTTGCCTGCCTTTTTGCCTTGGTCCTACCCCACCCCTAACAAATGACAGAGAAGAGTGACTTAAGGGTATCATGGGAAGCATTTACTCCAAAACTTACTGATTTTTCATTTGATCTCTGCAGGAAACCCCACTACAAAAATAAAACAGATGGTGCCTAGCTGGTGTCCTGGCCAAGCTGTTCAAACAGCCTTCCGCTCAGACACTGTCCAAGAAATGAAGACCTTTGCCCTCTGACAACTTCCACCTGTCTAGTACAGAGATGAAGAGAAACAGGGCTAACCCTAGCAAAAATGTTAGTCTGGAAGCCTGCTGTGGAGAACCCCACTTGTCACTGCAAGACTGCCCCCCCATCCCCTTCACTCTTCCCTTTCCACCCTAGAACTTTCCTGCTTTCCAGCCTAACACCTCCTTGCCATCTTAACAGAGATCTCACTTACACAGCAACTCAAACTCAGTCACTACACTGTACACCTGCATGTTAAACCTTTACTGTATACAAAGGGAAAAACAAAAGGCTTTAGTGCTGCACAGAGCAATTTTAAGTTCTGGCGAGTGAGAAGGGAGGAGGTATAATCTTAGTCTGATGCATTCTCTTTGTCTCTGAACAGCACCCTGCCCACAGATACAAGTCAAAACTGGGCCTTTCCCCTTCTGACTCCCTTCCCCTTTCCTCCAGGTCCACCGATGCTGAGGAAATTTTCTCAGGAGGCTTCTTTCACTCCACAACCACCCCAGATTTCAGTTCTAGCCAGACCAGAGTGACGGTCATGCTATTTGTTCCCTGGATAACATGACCAGCACACAGACGCGGAACCTCTCTCCCTACAAAACAGGACCAGAAAGCACACAGGGAAGAAGGGTTGACTACAGTCAAAGCAGCCAACCCTCTGCATGTGAGGCCACAGGAGCATAGGGAAGGAAGGCCAGTTCTCAGAGCAACACACAGAGCCTTGAGCTTGCCAATGTGTGCGTGAGTGAATAGGTAACAACCAAACGCTGTTCATTTGGCAAATGGGTGTATGATTATAGACACAAACAATGGAAATGGGAAAAAATACATACATATAAAAATTCTGGCATGCTATGTAATAAGGGCAATTACAATCTTTTAAGTAAACTACCTCATGAAAGAATCCTAAGCAGGCTCCACGTTCAGAGCAGAGTCTGATGCAGGGTTCGAGCCCGTGACCCTGGTATCATGATCTGAGCTGATATCACGTCAGACACTCAACCAACTAAGCCACCCAGGTACCCCACTGGGGTTTTTTTTTAATACTGTAGTAAACTCTGTGCATGTAACAACCAGCTGCTACAACGTAAAAGAAAAAATAAGGGGCTAGAGGATGGATATAATATGTTATCAGGGGATTGTTTTCTTTATATTTTCCATCTATTTGATTCTGCACAGATTTCAAAATTTCAATCTTCTCTATAACTAAAGAAATGAATCAACTCACTCATAGGAGCTCTGTTCTATCAACAGTCTCACTAATAACAGAAGAAAAAAGACAAAGAAATTCTTACCAGACACTCGCAGGAGCAAGCTGTTAAATTTATGAAATGCCCCCACATGCTACACACTGCGAGATCCACCCTCAGTTCTCCATCCCTCTGAGCTTAGTACTACTATCCCCAGGTTGCAATTCAGGGAACAAAAGCTCCTGGAGGTTAAGTGACTTTTTCAAGGTCACACAACTAGATTGTGATAGAAATGGAACTGGCTTAGAAATACCATTCCAAATCTTTGCTCTTTCTATAGCAGAGCCTGTCATCTGTCTAGGAAAGTGGTTGCCCAGGAGCTGGTGAGCCCTTAGAAGACAACTATGTGCTGATCACCCATCCTGGACTGGCACTGTACAAGGCCACCTGCACACAGAGAATGTCACCTTCAAGGTGAAGCTTGATTGGGGGGAGGGAAAGTATACTATCTCTATTTTTCAGGTCAGAAAAATTAAAAGAGAACATAATTTATCTGAGGTTTCCAAGCTAATAGTGGTGGAAAAGATATTTAAATCTCAGTCTGTCTGGCTCCAAATTCCTATTCTTCCCACTGCCCCAAACACTCTGTACATTTTGCCCTTTGGCCTGACAAACTGAGAGCCACAGGAGGCTGAGAAGCCAACCACCTACACCTTCCTGACTCCTCTCCTCTTCCTCAACATCAGAGTATCTATCTATTGCTGCTCCTACATCAATAGCACTGCCTAATGCCCAGTGTTCATTTCACCAATGCCAGCTTTCAAAGAGATCCAAGTTCTAATTCTAGGACCTACCCTGACACCAACTTGCTGGGTGACCTCATGAAAGAAGTTTAACCTCTCTGGGCCCCATGAGGTTAATGGACCAGATGACCACAAAGGTCTTGTACAGGCCTTATACTAAGTGGTTTCCAAAATCCCTTCATCCTTCCCCTGAAGAGTCAGGCCTCTCCTGACCATCTCTGACCATCACCAGCAATGGTCACTTCCTTCCTCAATCACAGAAGATCAGGGACGACCTCCAGCTCTGGGCTCAGTTGCTTTTGTGTTGGGCAGACACAGAGACTCCAGGCCAGGGTAAGGGGCATTTAGAAAGTGTGCGAGTGACAGGCTGACTTTAGATCACTGAGGCTTACTGGGCGCAATATTTCACAACACAAGTATCCCATCAGTTCCAATCCACAGTCCTGGAAGTCACCTGAAAAACCTATCTGGGATGCTGTCATACTGGCTGAGAGGTCAGTTGACACAGGGTCCCAGGCCAGGAGGACTGACAGCTGCAAGATCCTAAATACACAAAGGATAAAGGCTCCAAGAGACTACACTTTTGTCTTTCCAAGCCCACCAGCACTTCAATGTGGTTGGGAGGGGAAGGAGTAACAGCTAAGTGAAGCCACCTGAGAAGGAGAGACTGCCTTCCATTTTGTCAAAATAGCTAGGGAAGAGGGGAAATATATTCCCACAGGGTAGGAAGGGGAGAAAAAAATTCCCCTGGATTTTGTAACATCTCATTTTCTGAGTAGCTAAACTTTTAAACATTACTCATCTCAAGATGGTAAAACCACTCATTCCGAATGGGCACCAGCCATTTTCCTTTCAGCCCCACTCCACACAAGCCCATCTTGATTATACTCCCGAGGAGTTATCAGTTCTCAAAGGAACAAAGTCAACACAAAGTAAGTAAGTTCTGGAGAGTTTATGAAGGAAGGAGTGTGGGTCACTTCAGCCCCAGGGCCACAGTAGATTATACACCAGCCACCCCTGTTGACTTTCTGAGCCCATTTCATCTCCCACTGTTTTTTAAATTAATAATAAATTATATTAAAATCTACACCTACCCTTTCAATGCTGGTTTTACTATATCTGTTACACAGAAACTCGCAGAACCAGCTTCCCTTACAATTCTGACGAATAATTCAAAATTAAGGAGAGGATTCACTATATTGGTAAGTCCACAGAAGATTATGGGACTCTTAATAATTTTCCTAATCATTTCTGGAGGAAGGGAAGAATGGTAAAATCCACCAACAGCAACCAAAACTTATTTCATTTAAAAAGAATCTCAAAAAACAGGAACAAGGCGCATCAGGTTCAGGTTCAAAATCCTTTCCTTTCCCCTTAGCTTCCATACATCATTTCATTTTTAAAAGAGGATTTTTAAGGCAGTGAAAATACTCTATGATACTATAATGACAGATATGTGTCCAAACCCATAGATGAACTGATATGAACTATGACTCTGGGTGATAATGATGTGTCAGTGTAGTTTGATCAATTCTAACAAATATACCACTTTGGTGGGGGATATTAAAAATAGGAGAGGCTATGCATGTGTGGGGAACAGGAAGTATATGGGAAATCTCTGCACCTTCTTTTAATTTTGTGGCAAACCCCAAACTATTCTAAGAAAGTAAAGTCTTTAAAAAATAAGAACGGACTATTAACTATGTGAGGAAGTAAATATAATAAAATATTAATTATAAAATCTAAGAGATGGATATAAATAATTTTTGATTTTATAGTTAACTTCTAACTTTTCTGTAGGTTTAAAATTTTTCATAATAAAATGTTGGGAGGAAAGCTCCCCAGGCAATTAAAATATACAAACATTACCTTGAAATGTAGTCCCCACACCGGCAGCTTCCACACTGCCCACTAACTTGCTAGAAATGCAGATTCTCAGCCCCATTCTATCTATACCTACTGGACCTAAAACTGTGAGGTGGGGCCTAGCAATCAGTGTCTAACAAGTGCCCGAGGGGAGGAAAAGCACTGGTCATGACCTTGCTAACACGCTGCAGAGAAATATGCTATGACAGTCTGTAGGTCTGAATCAAAATCCCAACAATGCTCTTGACTGGGAAATCAGGAGATTATTTGGGCTGTAGTCTTAAGGTTACCAACTCTGGGTATTTCCTCATTACTTCATGAGAGCAAGCTGGACTTTATGATGTTCTAGGTCTTTTGTTCCACAGGTTCCCTACATGGAGTCCTAAATGTGCTGAGCACTTTCTGTTTTACAATTTTTAACACAAGAGCTAACTGCCAACTAAACCATTAAGTGCTTATTTCTCTTTCATTTTATATTAATCTGTACTTGCAAAGACACACAGAAAGTTTAAAACACAAGCCATTTATTTGGTAAGCTACATCTGACAAAAATAATTTTCACTTCAGATAAAACTCTAAGGAGTTCTGCAATTACAATCAAACAACAACCACCTCACTGACTATACAAGGTTCTTTATACTTCTGGGTGTTTTGAGATAATAGTATTTGTTGAAATATTTTTTGTAAACTAGCTTAAGGCCTTTAAAATATACTCTACTGAGCTTACAAGAAATCAATCCTTTTCTTTGGATTTGGAAATAATTTCCAAATACCATTTGGAAAATGGTAGCTACATGAGAAAATGCTAAATGTTCTATGTTCTTATAGATCACCTGCAAACTATTCAAACAAATCATGAGAAAGTTCCAAAGGAGTAGGACTGAAATCCTCTTCTATCGCATTTGTAAGACGATCAGGTGAAACAAATCACAAAATTTGAACTTTCTTATGTAGTTCAAGGAATGTGTTCAATAATCTTGTCCACTGAGGCCCTTTCACTCCAAAATAAAGTTATTTATGTTCTAAGTAAAACTGGAAGCCTTCATAATGGCAGTGTGACAGTACTAGCCAGGCCAATGCAAAGCGGAAAACTGAAAAGAAGGCTTTTTACTCACAACCATTAAAAGCCCACAATTAACTCCAAGATGACTAGCTCTTATTAGCTGATATTTAGCTAAAACTGATGATAGTCAACAACAAAATCAAAACTAAAATACTAAAGAGGAAAGGATCATAAATTAGCAAATTACTGGTTCTCTGTGGCATGGCACCCATACCTACCTACTGAAGCAGACCACATAACCTAGGGGTAGTAAATACCACACTAATTCAAAAGCAGTTTTCACAACTCCTCTGAAGTTCTTGAATCACCACACAAAAAAGTACAAGCCCCAAAGACCCTTTATAATTCTGAATCATCAAACATCAGAAAGCCAGTTTCAAAAGTCTTAAATTTGCAACTCCTTGCATATAAATCAATCTGGTTTATCCTCAGTGTCACAGTATTAGAGATGGCATGGCTGAATGCGTTATCCCCAGCCAGAGTCCAACTTCCTTCCAGCATCACCCAAACCTGAGAAGGCTGTGAAACTAAAAACAACAGGTCAAGGATTCCCCTACACAGGTCATGGAACATTCAGTGGACTCATCAAGACACTTAGCTTTGATCCAGACTTCCACCAACAGAAATGAGGGGGCCACAAAGAAATACCTCGTAAGGACAAGCAAAGACTTAGAGATGAAATCCATGATATAAACTACCCAGTTAAGCCCTACAGAATGCTGAATGCCATAGGTGAATGCCACAGGTGGCCTGGCCCCTCCCCAAATCATCAGCCACAAATGCCACCCACCAGATTTTTCCTTTCACATGCAACAGTGTTGAGATGCTGATTTTGGCAGAGGACATGATGAGACAATGTCTCTTTTCATGTTATCTTGTAGACTTGAAGCCAAAACGGTGATGAGCATTTTTTTTAAATCTATCCTTACATCAGTTAACATACTCAGAGGACTTCCAAATTCAACCCCCAAAAGAGCCACAGGGCAGAAACTTACAAATTCCAGACAAGTGTGAATGCACCTTAGAACAACCTAGGGAGCTTTTAAAAATCCCACCCAGGTGTCATCTGGGTGTCAGTTCGGAGTCTCTAGGGTTTCAGAACAGTCATCTTTTTTTTTTTCCCCAGCTCCCTAAGTGACTGTGATGTGCAGGCAAGCCTAGGACTCACTGGTTTAGGTGAGGCTTAAAAACTCCCCAGTGATTCCAAGATACATGAGGGTTGAGAACCTCTTGCCCATAGCTTAAGATTTCCCACTATTACTGTTTCCCTGTTGTAAACTGTAGTCAAGGAGCTTTGAGGACACAAGAAGATACTCAGAAAGACCTCTGTTTAGCTGGTGCAGCGGGAGTTAGGAAATAAAAGTAGCTAGAGAAGTTGTCATCAGCTGAAAGCGAGCCTACTGTCTTTCTGACTTTTACTGGTCAGGCAAAAACAAGAAGATGAGAGAGGGGCTCCGCCTGCCAGGCATTTGCTATGGAGCGGAAGGAAAGCATGACACAGCTTTAGGACAACTCTTATATTCTATATGAGTTACCACAAAACAAAACAAAACAAAACAAGACAAAACGCAACACAACACCCCTAACCTTAATAGGCTACTCAAATACATTTCGCATACAGACTGCCTCTTGAGGCCCTTCTTTCTCCTGCCCATCAGCCCCTTAGTTCACAAAGTCTGGGCCACCTGCTCTCATAAAATAGTCTTTTTACACTGGTCTAGAGGAAAACAATGCACCTCTCCAAAGTCATGAAGAAGTGCATTTCAGATTCTCCAGGCTATTTTCGGGGACTACCTTTGTATCAATGTCTCCCATGAAATATTGCCAATTTCTAAGTTTTATTCTTTTTTTAACCTCAGAGCCTACTGAAATGTCCTACGGTGAACATTAAATTTTACAGGCATATATTTGTAAAATGGGAATGTTACTTCTGTACTTTTTAAATGACTGAGATCTGAATTCATGGTAATAAAGCTCCTGAAAATAGCGCTAAAGGCAATTCTGCTACAGCACAGTTCTTTTAAAGGACAAATTATAAAATGTGTTTTTTATTAATGTGACACACAGAAAAATCAAGTATTAAAAATGTTCTCTAAAGGCCAATCTGATGCAACTGACACAAGAAACCACAAAATATAATAATACCAATTCTGGCAAAATCAGTTTCAGCAAAAACTTTGCTTTCCAAATTCAAGCCTCAGAAAGACAAACGAGGTAGGTATTCCTGTATCAAAAAAAGAGAAACAAAAGATTACTAAATCAGCTTGAATATCTGAATTTTCAGAAAGCACAAAGTCAAAATCCAAAGGAAAATGATAAAAAGAAAAATGTTTATTACAGTGCCTGCACATAACAGGCCCTGTATTAGTAAAAGTATGTATGTAGTAAAGTGTATTTTTAAAAAATGAGTAAGATGAGAGAAAGAGTATCAACAAGCCATTTCAGGGAAAAATGCAAAGTCCATTTGGCAGTTTACTAGACAGCTGATAAATATCTTAAGCCATTTGTTCCCTCCACTTCTCTGGGACCTTGAGGCTGAATTAGAGGCTCTCTGAAGTTCTTTTCAGAACACAATCTAATTCCAAGACTTCAACATAAAAACCACTGACTTTATCCACTATCCCCCCCACAAGATATACACTTAGGTACAACTGTGACATACACATCTCTGCCCAGACATTTTTTTCTTGCTTCTCAGTAGTACTTTAAATCTTCAAGTTCTTCCTCTCTTCCATCCACCAGTCCCCCTTTTAGAACTTCCTTTTTTCACAATCGGGCTTTTGAATTTCCTATTCCAACAATGATACTTTCTACCGCCTGTTTTCCCAGACACAAGAGAGCATATAACCACGAACTAAACAGCATGCCTAAAAGTCTTCCCCGAGTTATCCATTTGATTACATTCACACCTGCCCATTTTTCCTCTCTTGACTCAAAACACAGCTGTTGTCTGAAAGGCCTGCCTCTGTTTGGGTCTGCAACCTGCTCCACAACAGCATGGTGGCGTCATCTATTTTCACTAGAAATATACTGCCACAGTTCAGATACCATCCTCAGCCTCTGACCCACTCTGTGACGGCTTCACCTGGAAACCTCAGCTCATGCCTTTATTCATTCACTCTCTGAGACCCTTAACTTTTATGCTAGGAAATGCACTACAAACTAAAATGGAATATGAGAATCATATTTTGACTTTTGCCATGTCACTAAATCACTTCACTGCACTGCCTTCCACCCAGAAAGAAAGCACTTGAGGGTCAGAGCACAGGAGACAGACCTCTGTGACCTAGTCCTGACCAGGCCAAAAATCCACCGCTGTTCCATCTATACAACCTAAGAGATCCAGCTACATAATTGCTAACAGCCTTCCCAGACACAAACATCCTGTGAATCTCAGCCTACAATCCCAACTGAAAGCTATGGCCCATTCACAAAATTGCTGATTTTGAACCTACAGATAAACAAGACAGATACAACACACAGATAAGACATAATCCTCGCCCAGATAAGCCACTCTTACAGCTGTGTTCCAATGAAATGTCTAAATCAGCTGCTAACTACCAACACTTCCGGTTTTTTGTTTTGTTTTGTTTTTTTCCTGCCTAGGTCCTTAGTGTTCAAAGTGTGAAATTGGTTTAGCACCACCTGGGGGCATATTAGAAATGTATAATCTCAAGCACCATCTCAGACCCTGCGAATCGGTGAGAAGCTTGGATTTTAACAAGCAACCCAGCTGACTCAAGTGAACATTAAAGTTTGAGAAGCACCAAACTAGGCACAGAAAATGAGGGGGGAAAAGGAAAACTTCATGGCTAGAAACTTCTGCCCTCCTTTGCTGCTCAACCCGACCCTAATTCCCCCTCCCTCCCTCTTCCCATTGTCATCCAGGGCCCCCAACTCTCCTACCTTCTCTCTGCCTAGAAACATCTTGCCCATCAACTCAACCTGTCAATACCCTGGGCAACAGTTTGGCAAATGGTTAAGTGCTAAACTTAAAAGTCAAGACTTGAAAAGCCTTAAAATCTGGTTTCTCCACTGCTTAGTTATGTGCCTATAGGCAAATTACTTAACCTATCTATGCATACATAAAATAAAGATAAAAATGAGGAAATGTATATATAAGATCTGAGTCAGTACTCGAATAACTTATTATTTTAACACACTGTCAAGGTGTCCCCTCTTATTCAATTATAGTATGGTGGTTCCAAACCTCCCACAAATCAGTCCAGCCTCCAATGTCAGCATTTTTTCTATTCTGTCTTCACCTCTCCATTTCCATTAATTTATACAATAACATTATCAAAGGCTAACTGAGTCCTCACTGAGCTTAGCACATTCTGATTCTTTTCTAAACCCATCAAAATCATTGTGGAAATACCCTCAACTCTTAAACAAAAAGCCTATGCATGGCCTATAGCATACCTTAGACAACCATACCCCATATGCCCAACCAACTGAAACTAAAAATGACCTCATAATGGAGCCTATGCCAACTTGTCCTCTAATGAGAGAAGACTACGAATTTTAGAAATAACTGATAATTCATGCCAAGAGTTTGTTCTTTTCCCAAATAAAGAAATTAAGAATTAACATACAAGAGCCTTAACCTCAGACACTTCAACCTCAATCCTACTGTTTCTTTCATCCTTCCTAAGAATTGGAACTCATTTTCAAATTCCATCTTCTGACACATAAACAGCAGATACAATCTGGTTAGTTTACCTGTAGACAGATCTCATTTCCTCTTCATAATCAACATTTTGGGGAAGGAAATAAACTTCACTTACTCTCCTAACCACCAATGAGAAAGCTCACAAACTGCAAGCTGGGTATGCATGACTTCCTTTGGCCCAAGCCCTATTCTTATTTCCTCTTGAGCTAAGAAAAGCAGGCCTAGCACTGCCATACAGGAGTGGAGGCAGTTGAGCACCTAAAACCAAAGCAAACTTATGACTTATTTATCATTTTGCTATTGTCATCCCAGCCAAGTAAATGGATGGAAAATCCTAACTCCTACACGTAAAATAGGACATGTGGTAACACTGCAGTTAAGAGTAATTAGTGCTCGCTTCGGCAGCACATATACTAAAAATTGGAACGATACAGAGAAGATTAGCATGGCCCCTGCACAAGGATGACACGCAAATTCGTGAAGCGTTCCATATTTTTGAGCACTGGGTGTTGTATGGAAACCAATTTGACAGTAAATTTCATATATTAAAAAATAAAAAATAAATAAATAAATAAATTAAAAATAAATAAATAAATAAATAAATTCACCAGTAAAAAAAAAAAAAAAAAAAAAGAGTAATTAGACTTTTTTGTAAAATAAAGATATTTCAGGGGTGTTCACACAACTCTTGATCTCAGGGTTGTAAAAGTCTGAGCCCCAGGCTGGGTGTAGAGATTAATTAAAAATAAAGTATTTAATAAATAAATAAATAAACTCTAAAAAGTCAGCATTGTATCTCCATCTAAAGCCCCAAAATGGAATCTTCCATAATATCCAAAACCTTTTTAATATTCCTTAATGAAGAATGCAAGGAATAGAAAGAACCATGATATGACAGAGAAAACAGTAATCAAAGAAAACAACAGGGTGCTGAAAAGGTTTGCCAGCCCCTATCTTCCAGTATGCAGCTCCTGGTGAGCTGACAGGTGACTGCAGCTGCCTGAGGGGCCTTTGGAGAGACCAGCAAAAGAATACCATGCAGAGCTTGGCCCCAGTCCAAATTGCTGACCCATAGAATCATAAGCAAATAAAATGATGGTTGTTTTATGCCATTAAGTTTTGGGGGTGGTTACCCAGCAAAGTCAACTGAAAAAGCCATTTATCACCACCTGATTGATACATTTTATCTTGTTACACTCCATGAAAACACAGACTGTGTTTTTTTGCCAATTTCTATCTCCATCATCTACAAGTCTATTAGTATTTCTGTATTTAATAAATATGCTATATGTGTATCTGAACAGAAGACCATATGTAGTTTTAGTTTTTAAAAATGAAAATCTTATTAGTTAATATAGATTACTACCTGATAGCACAGTTATTTGTTTTGTGTGTGTGTACTGTGAAAAAAAACCATTATGGTATTGTTATGAAATGAACTGTGTCATTCCCCATCCCCCCTCAAAATTTATATGTTGAAGCCTTAACCTCCCCATACCTCAGAATGTGACTGTATTTAGAGACCAGACTTTTCAAGAGGTGATGAGGTTAAAATGAGACCGTTAGATTTGACTGGTGGCCTTAATAAGAGGAGGAAATTTGGACACAAACACCAGGGATGCACGCCCCACAGAGGAAAGACCATGTAAGGACACAGCAAGATGGTAGCCATCTGCAAACCAAGGAGAGAGGCCTCAGGAGGAATCAAACTTGCAGACACCTTGATCATGGACTTCTAGCCACTATACAGTGAGGAAATAAATTTCTATCATCTAGACCACCCAGTCTTGCCATGGTATTTTGCCATGGAGCTCAAGCAAATACAGATGTGGAGTTCACATACGTTTGTTCTTATAGTTCTTCGGGTCTCATATTTTTATCATAATCTCCCATCACCCAGACCCCACCAAAAGTAGCAAATGAAAAATTATTGAGGAATTTGTAGGAGAAATGTTATGTGACAAGCAATATTTTGAATTTATTTTTAACGAAAAAGAAACAGGTTTTACCATTTCTGTGACTGATGAGCTCTGTGACCTCTATTACCTGTTTAACACTAATCTTAGGTCCATTCTTTTACCAAAGTTTGGTCTAGATAACCTCAAGATTCCCCCCAACCCTCACATTCAATGAGCACCCATGGAAGTAATTACCAGAATGTTCAAATGAATTCTGCAAATGATTTAAAAAGGAATTTTATCTCCTATTTTTATTCAGGGCTGGTTGATACCAGTTTGAACTTACAGAAGGATAGTTTTCCCATTTTGCTGGGGAAAGCAAAGACCAAGCTCTTCTGATTAGTCATATAAGATAGTCGTAGAACATAGTTCTTCTACTTTTTAGGGGAGAGGGGATTTTTTGCTGCCTTCTTTCAAGAACCTCTTTTGAAATGAAAGATGTTTAAGCATTAATATATTGCATTGAGATGGCATAATTTTCTCAGAGTTAAAGATTATTTCCCAACAAAGGTTTCTTCACAAGCAGAGGAAGTGTATTTTAGCAAAAATCTTCCTTCCCTGTAATTTACTCTGAACAGGTTGCCTGGATGAAATCTGTGTTCTGGGTAGTTCCTCTTTTGCCGATATTTATATACAAGCAGTTGGAAAAGTTAAAGGAAAACTGTGTTTTGAGAGTATAATAATTGTTAAATTACACCTGACAAGACTTGATAATTTAGCACTTATGTAGTACCACCAGATTTCCAAAGTGCCTTAAAGTCACCATTGTCTAGTGAAGCAACACTCTGGCTTGGATTTGAGACTTAACATGTATTATATGAAGGAGGTTCTTAAAGATATTAAACAACTTGCTCTTATCACAAGGTCAACTGAGTTTCAGGACTACAAATGAAACGAAAAGCTCCTTGGGCATTTGCTACTTTTGGTGGGGTCTGGGTGACGGGAGATTAGGAACTTTTTCATTTATCAGTGTCAAAATGGAATAGCAGGTTAGCAAAGCACATTTTTCCTCCTGGATGAAATATTTTAAGAATAAAGATTTTAATTTCACAGAAATTTCTGATTAATCAACCCTTAAAGTTCAAGGCAAACTATTTTTTAGTGGTTCAGGGCCAAAGTCTTTGACCTTCCTTAAGAAACAGATTTCCCTCTACTTTCCTGATAATGATAGGTATGCCACCTAGGTATGTAATTTGTACATACTCTGCAGTAAACTTTTTACAGTGAAATTTTTACAAGAAATGCCAAAATAATCTAGGTAGATCTATATCACATCTAGGTATCTTGGCTTGGTTCCCTGGATTTTGTACTCTTTTCTCTTTTATGCTGTACAGTATTTAATTTATAGGGTCGCTAAGATTCTAAAATCATCATTATCAGATTATTCTTTAATGCATTTGCAGGAGTAAGAGGATTCAGGAGAATCTCTAGATGGTCTCTCACAAATATGTGTTTTGGAGAGAGCCTGACAGCATGGACTCTGCTTAGGATTCTGTCTCCCTCTCTGCCCTCCCCAGCTCATGCCTGTGCACTCTCTTTCTCTCAAAATAAATAAAAACTTTTTAAAAATTTAAAAATTACTACAACATTACAGTAATCAATACAAGTGTGGTACTAGTATAGGATAAAAAAAAGTGATCAACAGCATAGAATGAAGAGTTCAGAAATTTAAAAAAGAGAAAAACAGAGTTCAGAAAACCTCCAATTCAAGGTCAAGGGTTTTCAACAAGTGTACCAAAACAAATGAACAGGAAAAGAACAGTCCTTTCAACAAACGGTGCTGGGATAACACATGCAGACGAATGAACTGGGACCTCTCCTTTTCATAATGTACAAAAATCAATCCAGGGGATACTTCGGTGGCTCAGTCGGTTAATTGTCTGACTCTCAATTTCAGCTCAGGTCATGATCTCACAGCTGTGAGATCAAGATCAACACTTGCCAGACTTGGCTCAGTGCACAGCCTGCTTGGGATATTCTCTCTCCCTCTCTCTCTCTCTCTCTCTCTCTCTCTCTCTCTCTGTCTCTCTCTCTCTCTGTCCCTCTCTCTCTCTCTCTCCCTCTCCCTCCCTCTCTCTCCCTCTCCCTCCCTCTCTCAAGATAAATAAATACACTTGAAAATAATCAATTCAAAATGGATGAAAGAACTAAAATATGAGAGCTAAAACTATAAAGCTTAAAAGAAAACATAGAACTAAATCTTCATAACCTTAGCTTAGGCAGTGGTTTCTTAGATATGACACCAAAAGCACAAGCAACAAAATAATAGACGAATTGGACTTAATCAAAATGAGTAGCTATTGTACTTCAAAGTACACTATCGAGAAAGGGAAAAGTCAACCCAAAGAATGGGAGAAAAATTTTGCAAGTCATATATCTGGCAAAGGACTTGTTGTATCTAGCATACATTAAAAAAAAAAAAGTTACAATTCAAAAATTAAAATAATAACAATTTTAAAATGTGCAAAGGATCTGAATAACCATTTCTCCAAAGAAGAAATTCAAATGGCAAGCAAGCAAATGAAAAGATCCTCACTACAATTAGTCATCAGAGAAATGCAAATTAAAACCAGCAAAATTATATAACACTAGGATGGCTACAATAAAAAAAAGACGGATAATTACAAGTATTGGAAAGGAAGTGAAGAAACTGAACCCTTCATATACTGCTGATGAAAATGTAAAATATTACAGTTGCTTTGGAAAACAGTCTAGCAGGTCCTCTAACAGGTTAGACATAGAGTTCATAGGACCAAGCAATTCCATTCCCAGATATATTCCCAGATACATACCCAAGAGAAAAACACAGTACAAAAAGTTATACACAAATGTTCAGAGCAGCAATATTCCTAAAAGCCCAAAAGTAACAACAACCCACATGCCCATCAACTGATTAACAAAATGTGGTATAATTTAGTACCAATGCATACAACATGAATAAACCTTGAAAACATGCTAAGCCAGTCACAAAACACATACTGTTTGATTCCATTTACATAATATATCCAGAATAACTAAACCTATAGAGACAGAAAGTATATTAGTGGTAGCCTATGGCTGAGGTGGGGGGAACCAGAAAAGTAGTCATAGAAGGACTGGGGTAATGGGGTTTCTTTTTAAAGTAATAAAGGTGTTCTAAAGTAATAAAGGTAGCCTAGGGCTGAGGTAGGGGGAACCAGAAAGATAGTCTTAGAAGGATTGGGGTAATGGGGTTTCTTTTGAAAGTAATGAAGGTGTTCTAAAATGTGGCTATGATTACACAACTCTGTGAATTTACTAAAAGCTACTGAATTGTACACTTTAAATGGGTAATACAGTATTTGAATTGTATCTCAATAAACCTGTTTTCTAATGGTATGTTTAAAATCCAAGACTGTTCCCCTCCTACTCCCCACTATTCCCATCAGAAAAGGGGAAAGGGTCATTTTCACAGTTTGCCATGTTGCTGATGTCTCATAATGAAGAATAATGTGTCTCATAATGAGACACAGACTGGACCTATCACCGGACTTTCATTTCTAGCCAAGATGGAGTTAACAGGGGATGAATTTACCTTTCTATTTAAAACAACCCAAACAAACTTGTACAAAATTAATGAAAATTTTAGTTTTTAAGAAACTAGACATGAGGCAATGAAAGACAGTGATCCCTGAGAGATGGGAAACAAATTTGGTGAGCCATACAACTGCCTGCACTTACTCCCTTTACAAACTTTTTGGGCATGGCACACAAAGAGGAAACTCAAGCAGAGCCTAGCAGACTCCCTTAGTTGAGGAGAAGGAGCTTAGAGTCCAGGCAGACTAAGGGATGTTAGAGTTCCAGGTGAAGAGTACTGGAGATGAGAGCTGCACAAATGAAAGAGAAGAACTCCCAAGCTCTGTAGAGAGATCCCTACATACTCAGCCAAGTAATGATCAACTCATGCTAATCTTAAGAAAACTACCCAAGGCTGGGAGAAAAAAAAAACTATTCAAAAGGATTAGAAAGAACAGTGAAAGTGCTCACACAGGGATGGGAAAAGTATCTGTTCCGCCAAACAAATGGAAAAACTCATAAATCATTGGGAACTAAGCAGAGTATCAGAAAGGTCTTGCCTGAGCAGTGGGGGTTAATTAGCATTAGATCGACCACTGCTCCAGAACTCCTTAACAAAAACCATAAAAACAAGACACAAAAGGTCCAAATTATTTCCAAGTAATTTAAATGCACCCCTAGGACAAACCTCAAGGATATTTTATAAGAACAAAAAAATACCAGCACCCAACAAGGTAGAATTCATAATGTCTGGCATCCACTCAAAGATTACCAGACAGCAGCACATAACCAAAGTGAGAAAAATCTATTTAAACTAACCCAAGACTGACACAGATATTAGAATTACAGACAAGGACATTAAAATAGGTATTATAACTATATTCCATGTTTTCAAAAAGTCAAGTAGAGACCTAGAAAATATTTTTACAAGACCCAAATCTTCTAAAGATGAAAAAAATACGATGTCTGAGATAAAAAATAGACTGGATGGAATTAACAGCAGAATCAACAGTGAAGAAAAGTTAATGGCACAGCAAAAGAAACCAGCCAAAATGAAGCCCACTGAAGAAACCACTGAAGAAATACTAGCCAAAGATTTTTCAAATTTGATGAAACCTCCAAACTCACTGATCCAAGAAGCTCACAAACAGCAACCACAAGAAACATGAAGAAAAGTCCATCAAGACACATCATAATCAAACTGCTCAAAACCAAGGGTAAAGAAAATCTTAAAAGGCAGGAAAGGAATGACATGTATAAATACAAAGGAACATAATAAGGACAGCTTTCTCAATAAAAATAATGCAAGTAAGATGACAGTGGAGGAACATCTCTAAAATACTGAAAAGAAAAAAACAGCAATCTAGAATTCTATACAGAGCAAAAATATCTTGCAAAAATGAAGGCTCAAAAAGTTTTCAGACATACAAACCTGAAAGAATTAACAGATCTGTAGAACAACAACAAAAAAAAGGTAAAGTCCTTGAGGCAGAAGGAAAATGGTACCAGAGAGAATATGGATCTCCACAAGGAATGAAGAGTACCAGAAATGCTAACCACATGGGTACATGTATAAGGTATTTTTTTCTTACTATTTATATCTTTTTAAAAGATAGTTGACTGTTTAAAAATAACAAATATGTTTTAAGATTTATAACATATGTAAATTTAAGATTTATAACATATGTAAAAGTAAAATGTATAATAACAATACCGTGAGGCCAGGGAGGAGAAATGAAAGTGATACTACTGTAATGTTTGGGTTTTTTTATTACACATGAAGTTTATATCATTTGAAGGTAAAGTATGATAGGTTAAAAGTGTGTACTATAAACCCTAAAGCAACCTATAAAACAATACAAGTAGAAGTTATAGGTAATAAACCAGAAAATGGAATCATAAAAACACTCAATTAATACAAAAGAAAGCAGCAAAAAGGGGAAAAAGACAATCTACCAATAAGACCAAGTCCTCGGTACTAAGACAGAAAAAAATGAAACAGAATAAAGGTCAAGAAAAATAAATAAATTACATGTACAATTTAGCATTTTAAATTATTTTTTTTCACGTAAGTACAAAAGGAAATAAATATTTTCAGCTAATTGAATAGCAAACTAGTAAAATGTCTAATTAAATCTTGGGGTTGATGAATGACAGAGGCCTTGCTTAAATAAAATAAAAAGAATTTTATACCTTGATGGTTAGCATAAGTAATTAAAAAGGCCTTTTTTCCAGTATAATTATAGAAAGGTTAGAAATATTTCACTTGATGTTAAATTGTTTTCAAACAAGCCCACAAAACCATTTTACTCGGTAGGCTCAGGAAAAGAAAATACCTTTTGTCTATATTATCAAAAAGTAAATACATAAGACCTGAAAAGAAATGCAAAACTTCATCTTTTAAATCATTTCCTTGTATAACCTTAACTCTAGAAACTTACTAAAAACTACTTGAATAGCACAAAGCTGCACACGACTGTTCCTATTTTACAGAGGTTACTCCAGCCCTAAGATTAAGGGGACCAGCAGGTGAATAAAGTAGTCTCTCCTATGTGTGTAGTGTAGGGCACAATGTAGCCCACTTTGGGCCATCCATTCCCCAAATATTCTAGATATTATTCCACATGCTGCTCATAGGACACTCTGAGAGGTCTGATGGGAGCTCCTTCCCTACCCTACCTTATGGGGATGCTGAGAGTGCTAAATGGATAAGCTAACTCCAAAATGTTACAAGAGATGCAAAACAATAATGAACACCAAAGCAGCAACAGATGTAGGATGCAAGGCCTCCCAAGAGACAGATGGCTCAAGGCAAACTAAAAGGGAGAGCAACTACCATAATCAATGGAACACACCCCTTCCTATCTTTATTCGAAGTTCTATTAACCAGGATAATGAGTCATCAGCTCCATGGCAAAACAAGCCCACTGTTCTTTGCTCCTCACCCATCTCTGCCTCACCCAGAGAATCTGAATTTAAATCATAAAGTTTCATTGTATATAAAAGTTTCACTGTATTTACTTTATCAGATCCAGCTTAGCTATACACTGCCCTGAGCCCTGCTCTTCCCCATCTGTTATATCATCCTCTTAAAATTGCTTGCTATGTGCTCCACAAGAACACAAGCTGATTGACTTCTCTCCTTGTTCACGGTCACCATGACATGTGAGACTCCCATGGTGCCTGGCACATACCATATACGTGTTAAATACCTGAGTAATAAATGATTGAAAGAAATCACGCCTAACAGAGCAGGCTAAAAATTATCTATAGGCAATGAAACACAAAACAGATACTGAGCCCTCCAAACACTGAAGAGTAAAAAAAGTTGAACATCCACAAGTTTTGTCTGGGAATTAAGGGAAGAAGCAACAAGAATGGATAAAAGACCATATGTACATAGAACATAAATGCTCTAATATGTGAGTTCAAAGAGGAAAGGCCCTGGAATTAAGGCATGTCCTAGCAGGTGAATGAATACATCCAATGAATTGTGCGTCACTTGAATGCACATCCTATCCTCAACCTCAGGCAACACTGAGTGCCTAACCTAGGATCCCTAATAAATTGTATGTCCCTTGGATGTACAGCCCTGACTCAGGTAATATTCAGTCTTTGACCTGAGAGCTCAAACTAGAATAATCCTAAAACTACACAATTACATACAGAGGGTCTCAGAAAAACTAATGGAGAAAGGATCTGACAGTCAACAGTATTCTGTTACTATCATTAGCAGATAAGAATGAAAGTTCTAAGCACAAGAATTTCCAAAAAGTATACATAATTAAATTTAATTAGATCTGATTTTAATGCAGTAAGTTCCTTTACTTTTTTTTTTTTTTAATGTTTATTTATTTTTGAGACAGAGAGAGACAGAGCGTGAACGGGGGAGGAGCAGAGAGAGAGGGAGACACAGAATCTGAAACAGGCTCCAGGCTCTGAGCTGTCAGCACAGAGCCCGATGTGGGGCTCGAACTCACGGACCGTGAGATCATGACCTGAGCCGAAGTCGGACACTTAACCGACTGAGCCACCCAGGCGCCCCGCAGTAAGTTCCTTTAAAAAACATATCATAGAACTACTTAGAAGAATAAAAGGTGAGAAAAATACTCTAAAAGGTATACTTGAAGCAAATCAAATGAATAATCATATTCCCCAATATGACATAACAAATCATTTATATTTAACTTGCTATACATCCTTTGGCCAAAGATTATAGATTGTTTTGCTTTTTTTAAATCCTGGTGAGTCAATAGCTTCTGCCAAGGATGAAAGAACACTCCTGTATTTAGCATCACATGGCAAATGGGCTGGCTACTGCACATTGGAATCCCCCCAAAAAACAGTGAGAAAGAAAAACTGGTTTAGCCTGGTTCTTATTACCAATGACATCACTGATAGTGAACAGTTTGTCTTTACAGAGATAAGAAACTGTACTCATGTTTAAAGAAATGACTTAAACCCAAGGATGACAAATAATGAGAGTGGGGAAGGTACAGGCTTCAGGGAAGCAGACAGGCACGCAGGGTGATCAGAACTGGGAGGTGTTTGGTTATACTGCTGACAAATAGGAAGACCCAGGCAGATAAATCCCCACTCCATTCTACATAAGGTTCCAAGATACAGTCCAATTGCACAGCTCTTCTGAACAAGCCCAGGGTGTCAGGCCAAAACACCTGCTGAATGCATTACTCACAACAGCCAGAAACTAAAAACCACAGCAAGTTCCATCAACTAGTGAATAGACAAAACACAGCATTATCCATACACTGGAAAACTATTCAGCAATAAAAAGGAACAAACTACCATACTTAGCAGTGTGGATGAACCTCAAAAACATTATGCAAAGTATAAGAAAACAGATGCAAGAGGCTTGCCTGGGTGGTTCTGTCAGTTAAGCCTCTGACTTTGGCTCAGGTCATGATCTCCTGGTTCGTGAGTTTGAGCCCCACATTGGGCTCTGTGCTGACAGCTCAGAGCCTGGAACCTGCTTCGGATTCTGTGTCTCCCCCTCTCTTTGCTCCTCCCCACTCACATTCCATCTCTCTGTCTCTGTCTCTCTCTCTCAAAAATAATAAACATTAAAAATTAAAAAAGAAAGAAAATAGATGCAAGAGACTACATACTGTATGATTTCATGTAGTGTAAGAAATGCTCAAAAAAGGCAAATATATAGAGGCATAAAATAGACTAGTAGTTGTCCGGGCTGAAATAGAGATTAACTGTAAATACTTATAAGGGATCCTGCTAGGGTATGAAAATATCCTAATACTGACCTGTGATGGTGGTTGCACCACTCAGCAAATTTATTAAAAATCAGTGAAATGTAGGGATGCCTGGGTGGGTCAGTCAGTTAAGCATCTGACTTCAGCTCAGGTCATGATCTCATGGATTGGGAGTTCGACCCCCGCAGTGGGCTCTCTGCTATTAGCTCAGAGCCCACTTTGGATCCTCTGTCTCTCTCTCTCTCTGACCCTTCTCAGCTCACACACGTGTGTGCACTCTCTCTCTCTCTCTCTCTCTCTCAAAAATAAAAATTTTAAAAAATAAAAATAAAAATCATTGAAATGTAAACTTACAATGGGTACATTTCACAACATAAAATACACCTCAAGAAAGGGGTCAGGAAAACCCAAACAAACACGTTTAGCAAACTTCTCTTCTTCAAGAAAAAAAATATCTCTTCTTCAAAGCTTACTCAGAGCAGCAGCAAAACTTGTGATACATAACATCACCCTGCTCTGCACCTTGCCTTGCTTTCTTCATCTCTCTGGGCTTGCATCTCCCAAATTAAGTATCAGCCCAGAGGTCATGCACTCAGGCAATGTTTTCAATATTGTTGCTGTTGTGTTTTTGTTATTGCTCTGGACGAAAAGAAGCAAACGCCTGAGTAAAATCATAAGTTTAAAATCAAAGATAAGTTTAAAATCAGATACAACTTCTAGTTAACTTCCAGTCTGGTGGACTGATCACATGAGTCATGCATGTTAATTCCATGAAAATGATCTTAAGGTAAACAGAAGAATTAAGAGATAAAGGGGAAGGGATGACAGCAGAAATCATTTCTATCAGGTTTTGACAGCAAAAAAAGAGGGGGCAGCAGTTCATTTACTAAAGAGGAAAACATTACAACTTAAGTACCTGCTGAGAAGGACACCAAGTGAGGTAATAAGCCCCACAGAACCCTAAGAAGATCATTATCTGGAAGCAACTGACACGACAAAATATATGGCTAAAAGCAAGAGCGCTAGTATTTAGTCACTGAATGCCCCAGAACCTCTTCCTCTGTCTCACAGTCTGGTGGCTATTTCACATCACACCATACCCATAAGAAACCAAAGATTAAACTCTGAAGAAACTGAAGGAGAAATGCTCCAGATGAGAGGACATGAGACAAAGTACTGCAACACAGGGTTGAAAAGTTAAGATAGTAGACTGCAGAGCTCCAGCCTTATTCCTCCACCCTGAACGCCAGAACTCCAATAAATAGACAGATAGCCCATAGGCAAGAAAGGCCTCTGAGTGTTCTTAGAGAAAAAGTGACTCCAAGGAAAAGATCTACAGGTATTGAGAAGTGGGGTTCCCCATCCATGAGAACATACTGATCCTGCTTACATTGAAATATCACCAAACAGCCTCCTGCCCATACACACTGAGCCTCCAATTTCACTTCTAGTGCCTTACTCTTAAATATGAGCAGAGTTACGAAATACCTGGGCATTTAAGAAAAATCTTTAGCATTAAACAGAGACCAAAATAAACAAATGGAAAAAATAAAATCTGGAAAAAAAAAAAAAAAACAGGAAAATAAATGCAGAAGGACAAGAAAACAACAAAATCAACCTAGCAAAAAAATCCTATACTCCGTATCCTCAGATAGAGGAGATATATCCACAAGAGAATAGATGCAGTCAAAAACAAAAAATATGAAAGAGAGCTGCTCATATAAATTAAAAATACAATAAAGCTAAAAATTCAATAGATATACTGAAATGTAAAGTCAAACACAGAATAACAGAGCAAAAAGACAAAAAAAAAAAAAAAAGTAAAAGATAAAATAAATTGAAGAGATGACTAATAGAACTTCCAGAAAGAGGGGCACCTGGATGGCTTGATTTTAGCTCAGGTCATGATTTCACGGTTTTTGGTTTAGAGCCCTGCATCAGGCTCCACACTGACAGAGCCTGCTTGGGTGTCTCCCTCTCTCTCCCTCTCTTCCTCACAAGTGTGCACACATTTTCTCTCTCTCATTGTCTCAAAATAAATAAGCTTTAAAAAATAAAGAAAGCACCTGGGCTGTGCCTGGCACTGCTCTGGTACTTAAACACAGGAAAAAAAAAAAAAAAAAAAAAAGAACTTCCAGAAAGAGAAAGCAGAGACGTTCCTTGGAGGTGAGAACAAAAGTATTTCCCAGGAAAAAAATGGACATCTCCAGATAAAAAGAAAAAGAATTAACTAAGTATGCAGATCAGTGAATGACAATGAAAGACACTCATAAAACCTAAGAACTCCAGGAATAAATAGAGTATCCCCAAAGCTTCTCAGAAGAAATTTAAAACAGGTCACACTCAAACAAAAAAAGAAATGTCTTCAAGATTCCAAGGGAAAACTGGGTATTCAACCCAGAATATTTTCTACCAGATAACATAAAAATCCAATGTAAAAGGAGTGCCTTGGTGGCTGAGTTGGTTGAGTGTCAGACTTTGGCTCAGGTCATGATTTCACAGTTTGTGAGTTCTAGCCCCATGTTGGGCTTTGCACTGTTAGGGTGGAGCCTACTTCAGATTCTCTTGTCTGCCTCTGTGCCCCTTCCCGGCTACCGTGCACATGCTTCAGTGCGCGCCTGCGCTCTCTCTCTCTCTGTGTCTCTCTCTAAAATAAACATTAAAAAAAAATTTTTTTAATCCAATGTTAAAGAAAAATAAATACATTTTCAGCCATCCAAGCAAGAACTTAAAACTTTTATATGCCATGCACATTTTCTTATAAAGCTACTGGAGGATGTGCTTCAGGAAAATTAGATAGCAAACCCAAGACGAAGACTATTGTATCCAGGAAACAGAAATGATACAAGAGAACAGTTATGTACCAGGTCTAAGGGGCAACCATGCCTGGCCAGCTGTGAGGTACCTCCCTGGGAGGGGGAATCAACAGGTTATCTGGAACAATAAATTATCTGAGGTATTCAAGCATTTGGAAAAATTGTTGATAAAGGCGTAACTCTGCTGCGCATCTGATCTTTTAGGGCATTTGCAGGGGAAAGTAACCACAGGTACATAGAAAACTAAGCAAAAGAAAACGTATGCCAATGCAAGGGGGAAGGGATGTTAAAAAAGGATATGTAATCCTATTAGACGGTGGCTCAGAGATAAATGGTATTTACATAGTCATAATAACATAAACAATTATCACTTTAACCCAAAATTATGATATACGCACTCATTTAAGGGAGGGGATGAGTTTTAAGAGCTAATCTTCAACTACTATTGAAGTTCAAAACTGTAGTTCAACAACTGTAACTACTATTACAAGAAGTCAAGAAATGCATAAAACTGATAAATCAAGAAATAGCCACATAAGCATATCATTTAGAAATACAGCAGTAAACTTCAGCAGTAGCAACTAACGGCTGAAAATGGATGCATGCCTCTTGGGAACAGGAATACTCCATGATCTGATATGAGAACTTTAGATCACTTGGTTGCAACCATGTGCATTCATAACTTTTGATAGGTTTTGTAAGGCCCTACTTATCATAAAATGAAAATAAAGTTTTTAAGTCATAAAGTACAAGTGTGGTTTTTTTCAATTATTTTAACGTAACAGGATAATTTGTCAGCATTGGGCCCTATTTGAGATAGTTAGAATGATGCCCCAGGGCTCAAAGGCAAATTATGCACAAAGCTGTGGGCAGCATGTGCCCTGGGTTCCCTACTTCTCAAGGGTGGGAGAACACCTGCTAGGCCTGGACAATGGCCCCAATTCTCCAGCTTGCTGATGCAACAAATCAACCCAAGAG
Source organism: Panthera onca (assembly GCF_046562875.1). Taxonomy (NCBI): domain Eukaryota; kingdom Metazoa; phylum Chordata; class Mammalia; order Carnivora; family Felidae; genus Panthera; species Panthera onca. The sequence continues at coordinate 81,917,712 of NC_138341.1, read as the reverse complement.
CTCATGAAGAGCCCCCCCCCCCCCCCCTCCCGTCTCCGTCTTGGTGCAGAATCAATCCTGCCAGTTCAGTGCTCCTCAAAGTGTGGTCTACTGACTAGGGTACAAAGCTTGATAATTTCAGAAACAGAATAACTGTAAAAACTCTTATTGCAATTTGACATTGTATCTTTTGATTCTAATAATAACACTTAGGCTGGTATTTTGTATATCTACTTTTTCATTTCACTTTTTCTAGTCATTTGTTTGTACTGTATCTTACAGTACAAAGAAGCCTTTCTGAGGCTGAAAAAGCGCACTCCAAGTTTGAGCCAGTTCCATGCACCAGTGCATGTGCTGTGTCTGAATACAAGTATGCTGGCCGGAGGACCTAGGGAGACAGACACATTACAGGATTTACAGTGGATGTTACATACTTAGCATTTTGTGTCCATTCCCCTGTCCTTCCTGAATTTCTTGAGGATAAACAAACTGCCTGTTTCCTTCACCACTATATGTATACCCAACACGCACAACAGTGCCCAGGGCCCAGCTGGGATAAGAGCACAGCAAGAAATGGGAGTGGCATGAAACCAGCCCTGTATGGTTCAACATTTTGTATCTCATCTCCTCAACTTAGTTCTTAAGTTCCTCATAATGCTACACAGATATCAGGATTTCTAATATCCCAATTTTAAACACTTGGAAAGTCCTAAAACTTACTCTCGCTTGTGAAATTCTTATAGAAAAAACTGCCTCCCATCACATTACTTCTCTTCTGAATAATAACAGCGAACTTTTATTACTCAACCAGCCTAACAGAATATTGTATTTTGTCCATTGAACAGTCATGTAACACTATTAAACCTGAGAACATATGGCTGCCACACTGGTCACTGGGAATACATCACCTGGCTTTCTCCATTCTCCTCCTAGCCATCCCTCCATGTGTTCAAAATATCCTGATTCAACTGTGCTGTTATCATGTTGTAAGAGCAAAATACCAACCAAATCTTCCAAAAGCTAAATAAGTACTTGGAAATCTCTAGTCCCTGATCATAAAGTAATTGATCCCAAATTAGATAATATATTTTAATACTTTAACACTGGTAATGCAGACTAGTATTATAAAAGACCAACTTGAATTCATGAGAAGTCTGTTTGTAGTAAATATTCCAAAGCAATCTACTTGCAAGCAGTTAGTAAAATGATATGCAATCACTATCTATCTGTGAAAGTTTTTAAAGCACTGTTTTTAAAAGGTAAGATGGTAACTAACAATTGTTTCAACCCTTAAAATTATCACAAACTGTAAATAAGTACTGTTTGATATTGAGAACTTACTTGGAATAAGCCCTTGACTCGAATACAGTCAACTGTCCTATGGTCTACGTTTTTGTATAATGTTCATGACAGACCCATATAGAAGATGGGGAGTGAGCCTTCCAGATTATTACATTATTATACACATTAGTGCTGCCCTCTGGTCAACAGTTCTGATTCAGTGTCTGGACAAGCTGGGTCTGAAAGCAGAACACTTGTACAGTTATTTAAATATTCTTTTGCTGTCTACCAATTTTTAAAAAATGAATGGAATACAGAAAAATGAAAGCACTGATACTAATGATAGGAAGCACAGGCATCATAAATTTAATACAACGCAAGAAGTGGAAAGTATCTGATGCCCTAAGAGGAGGCAATCTCTTGGCTTAAGCAGCTGTTCACAACCAGATGACCAAGTATTTACTAATCCAGCAAAGAAACAAAATAAAAGACTATGTATCAAATTCATGTGTCAAAGCATCCATCTCTAGTTTAAATATTTTTAGTTCCCTGGGAATGAAACTCCTTAGATGCTTATTCCTTGGCTTAGCACACCTGTTCAGAGATGCATTATTTCAAAAGTAGGATGTATTACTTCAAAGTCTTTGCCCTGCTAGTATCAGTCTGCAAAACCAACAAACACACACACTGCACCAAAAGTACCCCCAGATAATATTTTTGGATTATCTCAATACGTAGAAATATATACATAACCAAAATTGGTTAAGAGAAAAAGGCAAAAATACAAGATTACAGCTATGCAAATGAACATTTATTAGAAAGTTTCAAGCAATAAGAAATTTTAAGACTACCATGAGTAGGATTTTATGTGGTGGTTGGATTTTCTATAAGTCTTTTTATTTTTATGATTTTGTTTAATTAAAAAGTTTTTGGAAATCTGGGGTTGATATTTTTAGGAGAGCTACACACCAATACATGTTCAACAGGGTTGGCTTCCTCCCACCTTACCCAAGTCCAGAATTCTTCCAGCATTCATAGCTCTAAGTCTCAGAACAAGTCTGTACATGCCACTTGGTGGCAGTTGAAACCTTCTTACAATGGAAACATTTAGTTCCTCAAAATTCATTTTGCCCCACTGGATGCCTTTACCTCCAGTTAAGAACAAGAGATGCTACACGTAAGGGATAACATTTAGAGAACCCTCTCCCACAAGTTTGTTTGCTCCAAAATGTTAGACTAATGATTTTTAAAAGCCACACGATTTCTACAGCACTCTACTGCTGAGCAATTGAAAGTAATTTTAGCACTTTCACAGATCCCAAGGCTCCTCCTAATCCAGTGGGCAAACAGTGTCCCCATTTGAAGGGACACGACCAAAGCCTGCAGATAATGACTGAATTTAGCAGGTTGACCTCAGCGAGGAAGAATGCCCAAGAATTCAGCCCCAAACCCTTCCCCTCTACCACCACTGCTACTACCGTTTTGGCCTTTACCTCCCGTCTTCTGGACCACTGTCTGAGGACAACCATCTTACCTGCTCCTTTCCCAAACATCATCTGATCAGGTTTCCTACTTACTCCCAAGGGTTCCCCAATCCCAACAAAATTTTCAATGACCCCTCAATGCTCAAAGAATAACATCCCTCCTTAACTGGCAAGCATATAATCTCTCCCCCCAAGATGCCACTACTCCCTAAACCTCAAAGTCACCCTCAGCCCTTCTGTCACACACCCCCATTCCCCTTTTCTTCAGTATATGAGGGGGACAGCATTAGCACCACGCCCTAACAGGTGGCAAACTCTGTGTTGCTTCTGCTTACCGTCTTTGGACCCACAGTACTCAAGGTCTACAGCCTACCTTTCCTCCAAGAACAGGTGCAGACAGGGTCAAGATGTTCAAATCTCCAGAAAGGCTGCCATCCTTTCTGTGAGCAAGCCCCGACCCCAGACACTGCACCTGCTGGATTCTAAACTCCCTAACCTCCCCTCTCACTACCTATAGTACCTTTCCAAAAGCAGGATTCTCCTCCTAGTCAAGACATTTGGAATACTAGTCACTGTATGCTCACCAAATACAAAATAACAAGGTAACAGTAACCCCAAGGGAAAAACAAAAATGGTCAAATAAATATTAAAAATAATAAAACCCAATATAACACAAAAACAAGCATTTGTTCTGGTTTTGATTTTTCACACTGTCCCTCTTTGATGAAAATAACTAAAATTCACTAGATTTACTCAACATGCACAAGATCATCTTATAAACACTTCTTTTATAAATAAATGTTATTCTGAATGAAACCCCATAAGCTGAAATTCACAATGTTTTTCTTAGGTTTTAATTTATGAATAGCCTTCATGGTGATCCCTCAGAAACCTAATGCAAAAACTAAATTTCTCTAAATAGAATATATTCTGTGTTTCAAATCTTTTAAGATAGTTATATATCCTTGAACTATACTCAAACTATTTATCAATTGTCACCAAATTTGGGGGTACTACCCAAAAAAAGGCACTTTCATAAAACATATCAAAACCCAGAAAACTCCCTCTTTTTACTCATTCACCTCACATAAATACAATCTTCTCAAAATAAGCAACCACAGTCACTAAAAAAATAAAAAGTTCACAGAAAAAATAGAAAATATAACAATTAAACAAATTAGCTACAGGGTTCAACTTAAAGATATTTTACCTGAAGTTATGTGAAGGGGAAAAAAAAAGCCTCTTTATAAACAACAAATTATCACAAATATTTTCCCAATTCAAATGTGATTCACACCAGTGGATGTTTAGCAACAATAAACAAGTGCTTAAGTGCCAATAATCCAACCCCAAAACCACCATATACAAATCACGCCAACAAATCCTAAATAAACTCCTCTGCATAACTGTTCTAGAAATTAGACATTGAAAGGGAGAAGAAAATGGAGATATTAACTGCCTCCCTTATTTCTATCATCTATCAAGACTGAACTTCCCAGTATCAGTTCATAAGTGCTGTGATAGTAAGGAAACATATAAGAAAAATCAGGAAAACCTTAACGCTGAGTATTTGATACTAAGGAATTAACTTTTTAGGTTTGAGAATAGTATTATCTGAATTATTATCTGATTATCTGAAAAACAAAATGATACATACTGAAGCATTTAGTGAAATGGTAAGTAGGCTTTACCTTAAAATACTATGGAGAGAGAAAGACCACAGATGAAACTAGATTAGTCACCTGCTAGTAACTATAAAATTAGGTGATCCACTCTCTCTCCTTGTGTATTTTTTAATTTTTCCAGAATAAAATAGAACTGCTGGTGAGCAAAATCTCAGGCACTATTTTGTGTGTGTGCCACTTTTGCACAGACTTCTTAATTTGTTAGGTTTGCATAATTTGAGAATTTCTTCTCAACTGTACAGACTTTGTAGTCAGAGAGCTGTGTCACTGCCAGTATCCCAAATGCTTCCCAACTGCACTGCTCAGCAAATCTATTTCAAAAGCTTGGGGGAAGGAGAGGATAGATCCAAAGGAAATGAAGAGGGAAAAAAACTTAAACAAGAACCTGCCCAAACTACTACCAATAAGGAACACCCACCTCTGAAAGCCACTTAATACACATTCAGGTTTCATTCTTTCTTTCTTCTTCTGGTTTAAAGACGGATTGTTGGCTTCTAGTTTACTTCACTGCCCTTCACATCCATGCTGACTGAGGAAGATACAAACAATCCAACTACTATGTAACCAGGTCAAAGCCAAGCTTTGGCTAACTCACTTGGAAGAGTACACTCACCACTTAGATTTGGCCAGAAAAACTGGGTTAGAAAAAAACCGACTGGGGCTTAAACAAACACTGGGGCCGGGGAGAACGTCTTAGAGCCAGTTACCAGGCCACTCAGTGAGTTGCAACACAATCTTTTCCAAAATGTTCCAAAGTCTTCCAAATTCAGTTGAGCCCAGCAGGCTGAGTTAACAGGGCTTCCTTTCAAATTCAAAAACCTGGCCCCGGCCCCAACAGTTAACCAACAAAACACATGCTAATTCACTTGAGAACACCTAAGAATACAGACTCAAGTTCAGACCGCAGGCCGGTACAGAGCCCAGTACGTAGCCAGGCCAGGGGAAGTTGGGGTTGGGGAGAGGCGTTCAATCAACAGATAAATCCTATTCAGAAAGCATAAAAGAGACAATAGGATCCACACTTAATTTGGCCTAAGAAAACGTCTACAGTCAGCTTCCAACCCCCTCCCTCCATTTTTAATGAAACAATGACAATTCTTCAGGGTGAACCACAAAGCCCGGCTTCATAAGATTTTTTTTTTTTTTCTATCCCAACCTTGTACTCACTCTAACAGCTAGAAAGCACCCCAGTGTAAATTACGTATAGAAAACGTTTCATAAGAAGAAATAAATCAGGACCCGGGAAATTTAACATTGTTTCAAATTTTCAAGATCTGTGCCTCCATTACCTACAGCTCTTTCAGACGCTCCAGAATGTGCCCTGAATAAAATGAACAGCACTGTTAGTCACATCAGGTGTCAGCTACTCAGAGAAGACTCATCGTCTCCAGATTTGTTAGTTTCATTTACCGTTGGGGGGGGGGGGGGGCGGGTGTTAAAAAAAAAAAAGAGAGAGAGAGAGAGGGAGAGACAGGCCTGGGGTGGGTGTGCAATCTGGGCATCCTCTTGACTCCTCACTCTCCCTCATCTCTGTTTCAATTACACACCTGTCAAACAGGTTATTCCTGGAATTCAGATTTTATAATCCTCACGCTGTAATTCTTTCCTGCTCCTAGTGCACAAACACACGCCCCTCCCTGCTTGCCCAAAATACGTATGTATCTATCAATAGGATGTGTGATAGAGTTTTTCAAAAGTCACAGGTAACACCAAACTCCTCACCTTCAGCACTTGGCAAACATTAAAACGAGGCAACACGATGACAATTTTCAAGAAGGCCAAGGCAGTGGTTCAGGATAATCATAGGCCAGGCCTCCCTATACTGAATTCTCATTAATACACACAAACTCAGAGGGCCAGAATTGGAGAAAACCAAAGAATTAAGGTTGCCGTATAGAAAAAAAAAAAAAATGTTTTCCCATTTTATTGAAGAAAAGTGCATGCCTAAGAGTGTAGCTTATTTCCTTATCTCAAAGCCAGGAAATGAGTGAGGTCTTTTAAGGCCAGCCTGAATATAAACTCTTGTTTAAAAACAGAAGGACTGCAAGGCGAAACCCCTTTCCCAACTTTGGCCAAGTGGCGTGGCCTCCAGTCAGCGGCGTGTTTATCATCCTTTTCCTCGTCCCCCAACAAGAAGTTTCAACGTGCCACGGGAAACAAAGACGGCGCCCCACACCGACCTTATAGACTTGTCCATAGGTGCCATTTCCAACCACTTCCACCAGCTCAAAAATCCCAGCAGGATCCTGGAGAAGAGGAGGGGAGGGGTTAGAATTTAAAAGCAGCACAACAATGAATAAATAAAGCGGGGCAGTCGGAGAGAAAGGGCGCTTGCAAACCAGGTGGGCTTGGCCCAGCGCGGTCTCCCAGAGCTCGAGGGTCGCGCCGGGGCCGCGCAGGGCGGCGGGGTGGGGGCGCCGGCGGAGGGTCGCGCCCCGCCGCCCCGCACATGCCGACGCAGGCAGACAAAGGGGCCGCCGCGCCCGCGGCTCTGCCCGCGGCGGCGCCCGAGCGCCCGGCGGGGTAGGGCGCGGCCCCAGCTCCCCGCTCCCAGCGCGCCCGCGGCGGGGCCCGTCGCGGCCACTCACCCGCAGGGAGGAGAGGTCGATGTCCACCAGACTTTTTGCAGGGGAGTCGTTCGCCATTTTCCCTTTTTGCCACCAAACAAAATAGTACCAATAAATATATCTGTTTCTCTATTTATTTCCGTCACAGGCCAGGCCGCCGACGGCGCCTCCTCGCTAGGGAGCAGGCGGCCCGGACTCCGCCTCGCGAGGCCGGGGGCGGCGGCGGCGGCGGGCTGGTCACGGCTCTCGGCCGGCCCGGGCCGCGCGCGCGGAGGGCGGACGGAGCGTGCGCGGGGCGGCGGCGGCGGCGCTCACACCATGGCGCGGGGCGGCCGTCAGGCCCCCGGGCGTCGCCCGCCGCCTCAGGCCCCGGCGCCCGCGCCCCGCGCCGCGCGCCTAGAGGACGGGCCCGGAGCGTGGGGCCGCGGCGCCGCCGAGAGTTGAGCGAGTGAGCGCGAGGCAGCGAGACAAAGATAACCCGGGAGGCGGGGGCGGAGGCGGGGAGGGAGGCGGGGAGGGAGGGGGCGGCGGCGGCGAGGGAGGAGGGGAAACGGGACACCGAAAATATATTCTGAGGAGAGAGAAAACAGCTCCCCCTCTCCTTCTCCGGCAGGAAAAACGAGCGGAAACGCACTCCCAGCCCGAGCCCCGCTGGGGAGGGCGCGGGGCGAGCCGCCCGCTCGGCGTGAATATTCAGCAGGGGTGGGGCCCGAACAATGGCCGGCCGGCGGGCAGCGCGGACAGCGGTCGGGATGCGGCTACCGGCCGGCGCGGCGCTCGTAGAAAGGGCCAGAGTAGGGACGAGACGGACCGGGATGTCCCCGGTGAGGTGCCGAGGGTGAGGAGACGCCCCACCTCGCGCTAACAAAACGGAACAGGATCGACCTGGCCGTAAACGCACAGAGGCTGACGGAGCCTTGTCTCCGGCAGGGGGTGCGTCCCGTCCCGCCCCGCCCGCCGGCCGCGCCCGGGCTCTAAACGGACGGGAAGGGGGTGTCGCCCGGCCAACGAGGGGCCGCCCTTTTTCCTTACCCCCGCGTATCCTATCCCCTTCCCCCACCACCAGATTCTATACCCCTAAGACCCTCATTTCCGGTTTCCCTACAAGGTTTTCTTTTCCTTTCTTGCAGGCTACGTTTGTGACACGCTTGTAGGGAAGAATTCGTTGAGCATCACTTGGCCGCCCGGTCCCAAGCCTTTCAGTGGAAATAGTATCCAAAGCAGCTTCTCTTAATTGCGGTGCGCTGACTTCCTTACCTCCTTCATTAGGTGAGCACTGTGCTTGGGGCCCTAAGTGATAACCCCAGTTTGTGCCTAGGATGCTTAAGGATCAATAAACAGGCTTCTAACAGTAACTTTGGAAGCTTTTCCGTAGTTAGGCAATTTGAGCCTCTTATACGAGGATATATTGTCTGCGCACTAGGATCATTTTCATCACATTCCATTGTACAAAAACTTTCAATGGCTCCCTATTACCTCACAGCAGGTTCGAAACCGAAGTGCGTCGGAATCACCAGGAAGGATTGTAAAAGCACTGATTGCTGACCCCACCTTCAGCAGGTCTGGGATCGGCCTGAGAATATATACTTCTAACAAGTTGTCAGATGATGCTAGCATTGCTGTTACAGGGATCACATTTTGAGAACAAAAGGCTTACAGGATGAAAATCCAAGGCCCTTCACAATCAGGCTTCACAAACATCACTGTCATCATTGTGTACCATTATGTATGCTTTATGCACAGGACCCAATTTAACCTGTCTTATAGCCCTTATGTATTGTTATCCACATTTTTTAAGGATGAGGAAACCGAAGTACTGAAAGATAAGGAATGTGGCTAAATTCCTTAAAAGCGCAGCCTGGAAGTAGAATAGGGGTTCTCACTGGGTCAGCCTACTCAGAAAGGCTAAGACTCTGATTCAGCCAAGTTAACCTTTTACCCAGAATATGTTTAGCACTCTCCTGCCTCTCAACGACTTGAAGATTTTCAACTATGAGAATCCCTTCTGAGGGACTCCTGGAACCCATTGATTAGGAAAGTCATAGTAACCAAAGTGTTCCTTGAATTTAAGTAGTGTGTTTCAATGATTTTGTTTTCTAATCTATTCACTGCAATGGCATTATCTGTGAGTGTAAATTATTTACTCAAAGAGCTAGATTGGTGTGTATGACATGCTTCAGACCATATTACTACCACTAATATTTAGTAGTAGTATTAGTATCAGGTAACACATATTAGGTTCAGACAGCGTGCTAAGCATTTACCGTACATTATCTCATTATTCTTCACATTAACCCCAAATGGTACTTTTATTTTTCCCACATTACACATTAGAAAACCAACATGTAAAGAAGTTAAGTGACTTCCTTGGTGAGCACAGCTGAACCCACTGCAGAAACGCAGCCCCCCCACCCCAAGCCAGCCTCCCTCCACAGGTTCACTCATGATTTTGAGGCCCACCTCTGATCACCCACTTCTTCTCTGCCTAGCCAGATTCTCCATCATTACCTCAAGCACAGCTCAGGAACCAACTCTTCCTTCTCCTACAAGCTTTCCCTGAATCTCTCTCTCCTAAACTGTTATGTCCCATGTCACCATTGTGATGGTTACATTCCATTTTCAGTTCAGTACCTTTTCTTGAAGTACCTTACCCAGTGCAAGGCGCTGGCTTAGCCATTGCCTGAGATATAAGGAAGAGCTTACAATTTGATAATGTGTATAAGAGTCTCATGAATAGCTATAGTTAAAGGCAGAACATTATGAATTCTGGCTGTATACGAAGAACATTAAACAGGTCTAGTGGAAAGTAGGCTAGATTTGAGGCAAAACTAAACTAGGTTTGAACCTAGTTATCAGTTGTGCAGCCTTAAACATGTTACTTAAATTCTGAGCCTTTGTTTCCTCTTCTGTCAATAAGATGAAGACTAGAGATCAGAAGAACCATTAAGAGGCCATCTCAAAAGCACAGGACAGAGTAATAAGGCCTGGAGAAAGGAGATACAAGGTCTTGGGCCAGTAGACTCTCTTAAGACTTGGCATCTGATAGGATGCCAGAGTTAGTGTAGACAAGAAGATAAAAGATTTACTTGTGGCTTAGAGCTTTGTTCGCACTTGGGACGATGTTGTCAGGAACACAGGAAAAGATACAGTTGTTGACTGGTGGTGACAAAGGAAGGTTTTGTTTTGGACTCTGTGGGAAGTTAGTTAACTTTTCACACAGAAATATCGACACCTACCCAGCTTGTAACTCTGCTTGAGATCTGAGGGTGAGGGCCATTTTCTCAATCAACAGTCCTATGTTAGCTCTGGCTGCCATAACAAAATACCATAGACTGGGTGGCTTAAATAACAGAGATTTATTATATCGAAGTTCTGGAGGCTAGAAATCCAAGAGCAATGTTCCAGCTGATTTGGGTTCTGGTGAGAGCTCTCTCCCTGGCTTGCAATGGCCACCTTCTCAGTATTGTCCTCATGTGGGTTTTCACAGGGGGAAAAAAAAAAAAAAAGCTATCTGGTATCTCATAAGGACACCCACCCCTATTCTATCAGGGCCCCACCTTTATGACCTTATGAATTTAACCTTAATTATTTCCTTAGAGGCCCCATATACAAATATAGCCTCATTGGGGCTTAGAGTTTCAACACAAGGGGGACACAAGCATTCAGTCCATAATAAGACATATGCTGTATGGTACCAAGAAGTAGACTTAAGTCATGGCCCTTGTTCCTAAGAATCTATTTGAGACTACAAAATAAACCGACCCAAAAAGATAATCAAAATAATAATCTGGAAAATAAATGCTAACTTGGCATTTTAGGCTGGAAGAAAAGATAGCTTACTTAGACAAGGAATGTGAAGTCGGAAAAATTAGGAACCTGGCCACACTGGGCCAGAAGACTCGATTCAGAAGACCCTGAGAGGTAAAGCTAGACAGGTTAGGTGGGACCAGAAAAGCTAAAGCATGGGTGATGTGGAGGTTAAAAACAGAAGCCAGATTATCAGTCAAGTCAAGAAGAAACAGCCTAGCCTTGGCTTTCAAGAGCTCCACAGGCAGGTTAGATGCTCATGTATTCAGCAGGCCATGAGATACAAATGTGTATCTTCCCAGCGTACAATGGGCCACACAACAGTTACCCAGTCACACAAGTCCCAAGGGGAACTCAATTATGCAAGAGGTCGTCAGTGACAACTCCCTGTATATCACTTTACTTATTTCATAGTTTTTTCTTTGTTGCAAAAATATTGGTAGAAATTTTCAACCTCCGTATGAGGGCAAGAAGGGCAGAAGATCTGTGAAACTGGACTACATGATTATAACTTAAGGGCTCAGGGTCAGTGAGGGCTTAGGTCAACTGGAAATAAATGATGGAAGTGGTAGTGAGCAGGGGGAATTGAGTCAAACAAAGGAAGCAGTGGTGGAATGTGTTCAGGAAAATCCCAGAAAGGGAAAAGCATAGGTTAGGAGTCAGAGATCTAAGTTCCTCTTCTCTGATAGACAAAGTGTTAAGTAAATGCTTACCCTCTCTGTCTCTCAGTTTTCTAACATGTGAGATTAAGGACTTGGATGGAAATGATTGAAAGATCCTCTCCGGACCTTAAAAACTCATATTTGTATCATCACCCTGGCCTCAGTCCTACAACTGCTCATACCTTTTAACCAGAGTGGAAGGGGGTTGATATGAGCAATGGAAGTTAATGGAACATGTGGAATGCTGTAGATTTGGCAGCAAAGCTCAGCCCTTTAAAAGCCAACTTTGAGCATTGGTAGAGTCAGAATCTTTTTTGACTGGTGTATCAGTTGAATTAAAAGGAAGCAACTACTCTAGTGCACAACAGGATGGAAGGTGTAGGATGCAGAAGCAGATCAAAGGGAACAAAAGAAGAAGCAGATCACAGGCAAAACAGACATCCTACCCTAGCTACCAGGGCTGTTGATGTTGTCACTTCTGTCATGAGGAAGTTCTCTTAATTCAGACCTCCCAAAAGGAGATCCTGAGACAGAGATTTGGTGCAGGTAGTTTATTTGAGAGATGATCACAGTAAGTCCAAGTGAAGGAGAAGGAAAAGTGAAACATGGAGATGAGCCAGTGAGGAGTATGTTAAGGAGCAGGTTTTACTCTGGGCAGCTGGGCTAGATGGACCTAGCTAGCTAGAAAAAGAAAATGTAGATTCCTCTTACTTTATGAGTTCAGGAAAAGTTTTCTGTAAACGTATATTTAAAAAACAGAACAGTGTTTTAAACACAGAAGAACTTGCTAGTTCTAGAAAACCTATTTGAAATGTTGTATGAAGGGGGTTACTGTCCCTTAACTTAGCCTTTTTGTAAATTTGTATTTTGCAAATAAACATATAAGGATTGCTTCAATCAACTTCCACTGTGAAAAGTCCTTTACGTAAAAAATCCTCAAGGGGTCTCAAGAATGAAGTCAGAGATAGCCCTAGCCTTAGAAATCAAGATGTGAGCCATAGGAAGTGGTTGGGAGAAGCTGGTTGGGGACATTAAATAGTTGTCAAGTATGTCTGTTTTTGATAGAGGGTTTGGTGAATGGAATCAGAGGCTCTGCCAAGGGTAGACCAAGGTAGTCCTGCTAGCTGAAGAAATAACAGTTTTTATTTATATTTGATCATATATTTGTGTCCTCTACAGTGAAATCTCAGGAAATGACTAGACCAATGGGCCTCTCTCATGCTCAGTTATTTAATATGTCACCACTGAAATAGATCAGATCCTGGCCAGTATGCATCAGAACCTCCATTGAAGAGGAGTTCAATCATAATCAAGTTTATCCCTTTAAAAATTAATGAATCACAAGGCTCCATTAGTGCAAGTTGGCCAGTCCTATTGATTTGCAGTTCTCAGTTGATTATAGTGATTCTACTCTCAAAATATTCCATACTCTACAAAGTATGCTCTATAAAAAAGATTAAGTGGTGACCTACCGATGACAAACTATGAACTGTAAATGCCATATTTATGAATTACAAAATTTGAGGCCTTTCTTATTCTTTTGAACAAATATAATTGTCATTTTCATCTTCTCATCTATGTCTGTGTTCTATATTTAGTGGCCAACTAATCATCAGGACCAGATCGAGAAGCCAGCGATGACTGACATGGATCACCTGGATCACCTAATTGTTGGCTAAAGACAGCTCCTTGAGGTTAGTTGGGAGTGGGGCCCCTGGTGTTGGGGAGAGGAAGAGCTGGATGAGAAAGTTTGTTTGGATCAGCATAAAGTCTTTATCACTCCTGGAAATGCAACTCAGAGTCACAAAAAGGAAAAACCACTTATTCTCACAGAATTGCATCTTTTATTGCATTAGAACTTATCATTAGCTGGCTTCAGATTTATAATAGTGTTTGTGGAGAAGTGCTACGCAAAAATGATCTTTAGAATCACAACTTTGCCCTTCAATTATGTAGAGAGGACAAAATGAAGAGAAAATGGGGCACCAGTAGATGGCAAGAAGAATTAAAGAGGGAATACTTTGGAAAAGGCTACAACATAAGCCAAGTTAGAAATGTCACCGCCCATTTTGAAATTTCCAGGAACTGGGAACAAGACAGTCATTCAGAAGAGAGAACCAGTGGCCTAGGAAAAATTGAAAAGCTGTTTTTCATAACTTAATTCTTTACACACTTCCAACCTTAAGAAAATCCCTTTCTGGAGTGCGTGTGTGTCGCATTCAGTTAAGTGTCCAAGGACTTCGGCTCAGGTCATGATCTCATGATTCATGAGTTCAAGCCCTGCATCAGGCTCAGTGCTGACAGCTCAGAGCCTGGAGCCTGCTTCAGATTCTGTGTCTCCCTCTCTCTCTGCCCCTCCCCCACTTACACCCTGTCTCTCTCTCAATCTCTCTCTATCTCTCTATCAAAAAAAATAGATATTAAAAAAATTGTTTTAAAAAAGAAAGAAAATCCCTTTCTGCATAGCCATTTTAAACACAAAGTGGATAAAGAACTAGACTATGTGTTCTCTTTTACAAAAAGTGTTCCTCTGAACCTTAGGGTTCCTTGGAGGCAGTTCAGGGGCTGCCTCTATCCCAAGGGAGGTCAAGGGAGTTAGTAATAGGGCTGCTGAGATTATTGCTGCTTCCCTGTCATCACACAGGTTCTGCTTTTCTATGCTTTATAAATTGGGAATATGAGTAACAGTTTATGAAGACAAGATTTCCATGGCTAAGAAAAGTTTACAAATCTCAAGCAAAGGTATACTTAGAACCAAGATTTCTATGATAATATGACACAGATATCTGTTAGATAGGTTTATGCTGAGTTCAAAACTAAGCAGCACATTAGGCATTTTTAAATGATGGCCATGACCTGAGTAGAAATGATGCAGGAGTGGGAATCAGGAAACCTAGGGTCTGTATTCAATACTACTAGAAGCTGCATTGTCATGGTGGTTAAAGCACCCAGACTGGTGAGTGAGACCAAATATTCACGAACTGGTTCATTATTATCAAATGTTTCACTCTCCTACTACATCTTCTACACAGATCTGAGGATTCCTGTCTATAAGTGTGACTGTGATCTATTAGGGTCTATTTGACAGCCTGTTTTTTACTAAATAACCTACCTCCGGTTTTTCACACAGCACATTATGGAGAGGTTGATGAGATGATCATTTTTAATTTCTCAGAGTCGATCCAAAAGAATGATTGAGAAAGTTAAAACAGGAGAATTATAAAATAGAGTTACAAACAATAATCTGGGCAACACTGCTTATATTGACAAATTTAAAGAATGTTTATGAAAAGTCTGTAATAATAGAGAAATGTATGTTGTAATGCTAATTGAAAATATCACTATAAGTTTGTATGAGATTATAATCATAGCTGCACAAAAGCTAAAAACTATTCCAAGGAAAAATTGGGAGGAAATACATCAAATTTTCGTACTTTTTGGCTGACAAAACTGTGACATTTTTTTTTCCTTTCAAGAAGTGATTCTACAAATTCCCTTTAGCAGCATATCTATTTTATGAATTAAAAAATACAAACTTAGGGGCACCTGGGTGGCTCAGTCAGTTGAGTATCCAACTCTTAGTTTTTGTTCAGGTGACAATCTCACGGCTGCATGGTTCGAGCCCCATGGTCAGGCTCTGTGCTGACAGTGTGTATCCTGCTAGAGACTTTTCCCTCTCTCTCTGCCCCTCCCCCACTTGCACTCTCTTGGTCTCTCTTCAAGATACATAAATAAACTTAAAAAAAAAAATACAAACTTAAATTTTAAAAGAAAATGAAATAAAGTAATTGTATTAGTTTCCAGGGCTTCCCTAACAAAATATCACAAACTGGATGGCTTAAAACAACAGAAATGTATTGTCTCACAATCTGAAGGCCGGAAGTCTGAAATCAAGGTATTGGTAGGCAACATTACCTCTGAAACCTGTAGGAGAGTCAGTCCTTCCCTGCACTCCTGGTAGTTTGCTGGCAATTTTTGGTGTTCGTTGGCTCACAGCTGCATAGGTCCAATCATGTGGCGTTCTCCTTGTCTGTGTCTTCACATGGCCAACTTCTCAAAAGGACTCCAGTCATATTGAATTAAGGGTCCACCCTATTCCAGGATGACAATATCTTAACTAATTATATCTTCAACCATCCTGCTTCCAAATAAGGACACAATCTGAGGTACTGGAGTTTAGGAATTCAACATATCTTTTTTGGGGAGAACATAATTCAACCTATAACAGTAATTTAATGATTTCGATGTTTCTTAGAGAAGTTGAAGACTATTATTCTTTCTTACCCTCATGTAGTGGTTTCCAGTTTAGCACATGGATGGTTTAGAAAAGCAGTGGTTTTGATAGTTTTTGCTGTGACTTCCTCACCGTCCCTCTTGCCATCCCTCTCCTTATCTAACATGTATTTATTAGGCATATACTGAGTTTGTAGCACTGTATTAAATCCATCAAAATTTTAAAAAATCAGGGGCGCCTGGGTGGCTCAGTTGGTTAAGTGGCCGACTTCGGCTCAGGTCATGATCTCGCAGTCCGTGAGTGCGAGCCCCGCGTCGGGCTCTGTGCTGACAGCTCAGAGCCTGGAGCCTGTTTCAGATTCTGTGTCTCCCTCTCTCTGACCCTCCCCCGTTCATGCTCTGTCTCTCTCTGTCTCAAAAATAAATAAACGTTAAAAAATAAATAAATAAATAAATAAATAAATTTTTAAAAAATCACACAAAACTTTCTTCTAACCATTAGCTACAAGTTACTTTCATTTTTCAAATAGACTGACTTTATAATGAATGACTTCAGTTTGTAAATCACCATAAAGAATTACCTTTAAGTTAGATCATAAAAACATTTCTTAGACCATTTTACAATTATATAACAGATGACTGGGGGAAAAGGCAGAAGAAAACTAAAGAAGAAATGGTCCAAATAGAAATTAATTTGCTTGTTGTAAAGCCAGAAGCAATACTTTTCAGCACTGAGTAATCTCCAGTTTGGCTGGGATATTTGTAAATTAGCTAAATGTTTTAAAATAGTGTCTTACTGGCTTTGAACTATTCTTTGTGACTTTTTCCCACTGCGTTGCTAGAAATAGCTTCTTGTTTTAAATTGAAATTTAAGCATGTTTATTTAATTTTTTGAAAGAACTCTGTCTTTTGCTAAGTTTGACAGAATTTCTTGATGTAATAATATAAATAAGGGAATATAGTGTGGCAATGGATAAAATGAGGATGACTTTCTTTATATTTTCTAAATATGATCATATTGCTTTTGGAAGCAAAACTATTTATTTCCCTTGTTACATCCATGCATTATTAACGAGTATTTATGAGATTCAGTGACATATTCAAATCAGCATGTGTATTCCATTGTGTAGTTATTCCCTTTTATTTTCAATTTCTTGTTAGGAATGCTTTGTGTCTAAAAAGCTAAGGAAATTAAATGCAAGACTCTGTCAATACAATGAAACTTTACTATGTACAAGTCAGGAAATTAGAATATGTTGTTCCTCCAGCAGCTGGTATTGCGCTACTCTGAACATTGTAAGTCAGGAAAGTTAAAGTGGGGCAGTTTTTGCTCTCAAGGATTTTATCTGGATACAAAAGAATATCGCTTCTCCCCACTGAGTGCACAGCTCTGAGGCCCCTGAATCCTCAACATTTTCTGCTCCCAACTCCCCTTCTCTACTCTGCAAGAAGGCAGCTACAAATCAGACTGATACACTACCTGTGATGATGTCACAGGGGTAGTGTGCAGAGGAATGTAGTAGCTCTCCCAGCACTGCTACTGGTAGTAGTAATAGCCCTACTTTATCGGGTGTTCACCGTGTGCCAGGACTTTATCTACATTATTTAATCCTCAATGACCCTGAGTAGCAGACACTTTTGCTATCCCCATGTCGTAGAAGGAAAACCAAGATGTAGAAACATTAAGTGATTTGGCCCTGATTGCACATTTAGAACGTAGCAAATCCAGGATTAAAAACTAGATTCACATGGACAACTTATGCTTTTGACCAGTAAGTTTTAGGTAACTTACACATTTTTACCAAGTTTTGGAAGACTTAATTCTCTAATGCAAAAGAAACTTAAAAAAATTACCTTCTCTGATTATAAATATAATATGTATTCATTGAAGAAAATACGGGGAAATATAAAATAAAATACTAAAATACAAAATTAACCAATAATCCTTACCAATAATCATTAACACTTAATATATTTACTTTGTTTTTCTAAGCAAACACATGTGTGCGTGTGCATGTGTGTGGGAGTGTGTGTTTAATATAATCAGAATTGTACAGTTAGGTGACCTCCTTTTCACTTCATATATTAGGAACATCTCAACATCATTAAATATTCTGTTACAATCTAATTTTTAATGGCTGCATTGACTGTAATATAATTTATTTAACCAATCATGTGGTGTTGGGTACTTTGGTTATTTCTAATCAGTCACTATTTTAAATAGCACACATGCTAGGATTTCCTCAAGATAAATCCCTGGGAG
Organism: Panthera onca; assembly: GCF_046562875.1. Lineage (NCBI taxonomy): Eukaryota > Metazoa > Chordata > Mammalia > Carnivora > Felidae > Panthera > Panthera onca. Next base: position 81,899,751 of record NC_138341.1, on the reverse strand, counting down.
TGGAATTGCAAAATCAAAGACTATGAACATTTTTAAAGTTCTTGGTATATTTTGTCACTCTCTAAAAAGGCTCTGCCAAATTATGAGATGGGAAGGTTTCAAAGTGGGTATTTCAAGTTCTGATACAGGCTCTAGTACAGGAGGTATTGTGGGGAAATGTAGATCATCCATCACTTTTCAAGACATACCTTATGGGTAGCCATCTGATATCTCCCAGTGGGGTCCAAGGAGGACCCTCACTCTACAGAGAAGGGCTGGAACAGAGATGTACACTGCCTGTTCAAGGCTATGAGTTCAGTGGTCCCTAGAAAGCATGAAACTACTGCTTCTCAATAAATAAAGCAGTTGTAAAGATTGCAGGACATTTACTAGTTAACAAAGGGTTTTCCTGCTCAGTATTTCCTCTGATTTTTGTAACATCCTTGGAATGATACAGCTTTATGACTATTGGCATTTTTCAGAGAATGATGGTCATATTTAGGTGAGGGTACTGACTTATTCAGGGTCACACCACTTTATGCAGAGAAGCCTAGACCATGTCTAATTTGTCCTACTCTCCTACATCAGGCTGCCTCTCTCCAAGAGAAAATCCTTTATGTAAAAGATTCTGTCACGACAAGTGGAAGTAACTTGGTATTATATTAAGGAACCCTTGAACTTGCTCTACAAGTAATTATCTTTATTCTTCTACATTTGCTGGATTCCAGCCAATAGATGCTGCCCTAGACACAGATAGTTCTGAGCTTTTGGGCTAGCAATCTTGAGACACTAACAAGCCTGGTAAATGTGAGAAATGAGGGGAATGCACTTAGTTAACATGGGGTCTGAAAAAGGGCACTTTGGGTAATTACATGTCTGGTTACACATTCTTGACAACTATTTAGAGCTCTGAATGATGGTGCAAAAACAATGCCCAGTTTGTTGGTTTGAACAAGGGCAAACAGGCTCAACCCCAAGTGTGAATCTGTACACCATTTTGGAATGTCGAAACTGGAAAGCCAAGGATCATCATGTATGATGCACACTTAAATTCACTAAAAATGAAGAAAAACAAAACCTACTAAAAGAGAGTAGTCCCAGGTTTCCCAATATATTTCAGATGTATTTAATGTTACACACACACACACGCACACGTTTTTAACTTTACCAAATACTCACTTCTCTTACACAGTATTAAACTTGGGCAGGAACTGAAAGCATGAGACAATTTGTAAAAGAAGTTAAGTTGTAGAGGCACCTGGTTGGCTCAGTTGATAGAGTATGCCACTCTTGATCTTGGGGTTGTGAGTTCAAGCCCCACATTAGGTGTAGAGATTACTTAAAAATAAAATATTTTTTAAAAAAGTAAGTTCTAGCTGTAGATTTGCAGGGACTTGGTTATTATGTGGGTTTAGGTGCCTCTGTGAATCTAAAATAACTATGGTGGGCACCCAAGAGAGAACAGAGAATAACATGTTGAACCCTGAAACTGACTCTGATGGAGAAGATGAGTAAAAGTGTGGTTAACACAGGCTTTAATATTTTATGTTTTAATTTGCATGTTATAACATGTTCAGCATTAAAAATATCTTTTGCATGGTGTTCCTACATAGATAGCTCTAGAAAAAGCATGCAAAGATAGTAGTATTATAGCAAATCTGTTATCTTGACTTTTCTAATTCTAAACTGTGATGGGATTGTGCAACTTTTTTTCATTTTATATCATGTGACACTACAGTGGTATGCTCACTCATTCTAAACTTAATAATAGTAAGCAGTCCATAACTTGATCTGGCTGGTTGGGTTGTATACAAATGTAAAAATTCATCTTAGTGTACACTTTAAGATTAGTATGTGTTATATCTTAGTTTAAAACAAACACTGATGTGTTGGACAGGAATCAAAATGGTTAAGTAGAAAGAACCTCAAATTAAGGAGGATAGATCAGAGCTCTTTAGTCCAAGCTAATCAAAGCAATTAAGTGAAAATCAAGGGAGTTGTTAAAAACCCAAAAGTGGCAGGAAAGGTATGGAATCTGGACAAGACCATAAGATCCTTGCCACCAGTGTAAGGGAGATCCAATTATTAGGGGCAGTTGTCAGAAATAATTAACCTATTTCATGTACATACCCCAGTGAGTTGGCCCTGCTCTATAGATTGACCCCTTCAGTGTGGATGAATCCTCCCAACCACAGGTATGCAGTGGAGTTCTCTCCTTCCAAGGAAATTCCTAAGATGACAGATCACAATGCAGGGAGGAGGGCTTTTGGAAATTATTGTTGTCTTTGTGCTATTTCTGTAGAGATGTCAGAAGACATTGAAGTAAACACGAAATCCCTCCCTTGCACACTCACCCATCATACCCTCCACTTTTCCAAAGGTGCCCATTTACAAATACCCAACCAGCTACCCCCAGCAAATATTCAGGGGACTACGCTGACTTTTGCTCAAAATAGTAATAATAAGCATTATTACTGTCTTTTACTGTAGAGGACTAAGAAAGAAAATAAATGACTGTCAGCAGTTCACATTGCACACTTGGTCAAAGCTGCTGGAGTATTTCCATTTATATATTTATGAATAGACAAAGTGGCAATGGTTTGAAAATTATGCTTTCAAGAGCTTTGCCTCTGAAATATCTGAAATGCCACCATCACCTATTTACCCCTATCTTAGTTTAGGCTGCTATAACCAAATACCACAAACTGGGTACCTTATAAACCACAGAAATTTTTTAGAACTTTATTTTTCACAGTTCTGGAGGCTGGAAGTCAGATTAGAGCACCAGCATGGTCAGGTTCCGATGAGGACTTTGTCTAGGTTGCAGACCACTGATTTCTCATCGTATCCTCAAAGCAGAAAGAGTAGAGAGAGCAGAAGCAAGCTCTCTCATGTCTTTTTGTAAAGGCACTGATCCCATTCATGAAGGCTTCACCCTCATGCCCTAATTGCCTTCCAAAGGCCCCACCTCCTAATACCATCACATTGGGCATTAGTATTTCAACACATGAATTTTGGAGGGCACATTCAGCCCATAGCAAGCCCTTAGGATGAGAATTGCTTTCCTTTATTCATCATTTTAAAAGTACATATATTACTGATGAGGAAAATATATTAAATTCCTAACATTTTAATACAGACTAATGTCTTAGATGATTTTCTATCTAGGAGAAAATAGACTACTTGATAGGAGAAAATAGACTACTTGACAACTCTGCATATTCAAGTTAAGTGAAAGGTGGATTGAGGGAAGAGAGCAAGTGAAAACCAAAAGGGAGAGTGTACCAAAAAATTCAAAAAGTAGTTAACTGATTTGGCCAAGCATCATAGTCTCCAGTGCGTGTGGACTATAAGACTTATGATAAAGGTCCCTCACTCAAGCCTGTTGGAAGTGGCTACGAAGAAGCAATTTACCCACAAATGTATCTTTTTCCCTTTCCTTACTTTGTTTAAGGGACTAAAAATGTGTTTTTAAAATGAAGGACTGAATCGTTGGCTAAATGAAGAACTAAAGTTATATTTTATCCCTCCCTCCATTAAAGAAATAACTAAAATAGGAGCACCTGGGTGGCTCAGTCAGTTAAGCATCTGACTTTGGCTTAGGTCATGATCTCATGGTTCGTGAGTTCGAGCACCACATTAGGCTCTGTGCTGACAGCTAAGAGCCTGGGGCCTGCTTTGGATTCTGTGTCTACTACTCTCTCTGCCCTCTCCTGCTAGCACTCTGTCTCTATCTCTCTCAAAAATAAATAAACATTAAAAAAATTTAAAAAAAGAAATAACTAAGACAGAACAATAGCAACACAAAAACACAAGAAAGAAAAATTTCATACTCCAGAAATTTTAGGAATTCCTAGAAGACAAAGGGTGAATAGGACTGAGTTGATGGCAAAACAAGAAAAGGAAAATCCTGTTTAAAATTCAGGGCCACATAAGCAATTCTAAAATTTCTCAGCACTCAGCATAAATGAATACAAAGAACAAGCCTGGACTTTCAAACAGTTGTGAGGGTAGTAAGTTAAATAACTATATTTTGAGCAGTCTTTTCCCTTCCCCTTCTTTCACTGTACATCCAGTGGTGACAGCAATGTGTGTCCCTAGGTTAAAACCTCTATAACTGCATTCAAAAGAGAAACATTCATCATGTTGGGGTTAAAGAAGGAAACAGGTAGACTCTGAAGTGCTTCTAGATCTTCATAGGGACATTGGAGGACAGAAGAAAGAGGTGGAAAGAGTTGACTCCATATTTGCTTCCCAAGTACGAGAATCCTTCTCCTAAGTGGGAAATTTGGCATGGGGGACCACACAGGTAATGGGGCTAGGACTCAAGAGAACAAATGAGGGAGGGAGAAAGATCCAGAAGACAAGCTTCTTATGCCAACCTAATCCCAGATCCTGATCCTTCTTCACAATCAGAAGGAGGCAGACTATTCTAATCAAAACATTAAATGACAGATGAAGAGGGACTCTAAAATATGAATGCAAAAAGCCAAGATTAACCTAGTTATTTGTGGGGAAAAAAAACATTGAGAAAAGAAAGGCATTAGAATCACATTGAAGAAAAAAAAAAAAGACACAAACAAACCCCAAGTAAATAACCTTAACGTAGGAAAGGAAAAAGAAATACTTTATAAATTATATCCTCAGAGAAAATTTAAAGGTTTTCATGTCCTTAAGCTGATAAGAGTACATTTGTACATGTCAATTATCCCAATAAATGTAGGTGGGTTAAAATTTATTTAATAAAGGACAAAGACTCTAATTACATTGAAGAAAAAAAATACCATTTACTAGTAATGTGGTAGTTAACGGCACAGACTCTGGATTTGAATCTTGACTTTAATACCTTGTAATAATTTATGAACTAAATATTAAATAATTGGGCTAAGTAGAAGAGTGGATTCAGCTGAAAGTATAAGATCAACCAAGAAATTCTCCCTCAATGTAGTTCTAAAGGATAAAGTAATGACAATGGTCAATTATGAGATACAAAGTACAAGGCATGGAAGACAGAGAATTGCACATTTTTCCTGCAGGAGTTCTAAAGGTAACCGAGACAAAAGAAAGGAAGAAATATTCAGAAAAATAATTGAAGAAAATTTCCCAGAAGTGATGGAAAATATGAATTTTCAGATTTAAGAGTCCACTTTGTATTGAGCAAGAAAAAAAGGAAAAATAATCCAGAAAAGTCATCTTAAAATTTTAAAATTCCAAGAATAAGGAGAAATTCCTAAAACTTCTAGAAATAAAACAGGTTATCTATAAAGGAATGAAACTCAAATCAACATTAGAAACAATAGACATGGGGTACAGGGGGATATTGGCCAAAAATTAAAAACTAACTTCAAAATTCCAAATTAAAATTACTTCCAACTTTAAATTTTATGCCTAGCCAAGCTAATGTGCAAGTAGGAAGTCAAAATAAAGACATTTTAAGATTGAGAAAGTCTGTATTCCACAGGTCTTAGAAAGATAATATTGAAGAATGTACATTAGCAAAAGAAAAGTTTTTATAGATGCAGAAGATAAAAGATGCTGTATCAAACAGCTCAAAAATTTCAGTAGATTGTAACAGTAAACATTAATTTCCAGCTCACAGTTCATGATGGTCATAGCTTGGGTATGACTCTATTTCAGGCTGTAGGTGTGTTCCATGTTTTTTCTCATTCTAGTACCTACAATTAGGGAGCAGCCTTATCTGAGATGTGTCTGTATTCATGGCCGAGGGAAAAGGAGAGAGAGGCCACAAATATTCAATTGGCTAAAACCCAACATCAGAGATGGAAAAGAAAGTGAATTTTTACTGATAATATTATTTTTATAGTAATTTACTGCACATAGTAAGATTTCATACATGTTAAAGATGATGGGTTGAAATTCCCCTGTTAAAGGACAAAGGCACTAATGGATTTTAAAAATCTAGATCACTAGTATTACAGTGATTAGTACACTAGTACAGGCTATGGATTTCCATCTTGGGTACACTACTTAGTAGGTACATGTAAAGTGAACATAAGAATAGTGTATACCACTTATTTCATAGTATTGTCATGCGTATTAAATGAGATAAAGCATGTATAATATCTGTACCCCAATACATGTATAATATATTTAAAGTGCCTAAAAAGTAGTGTGCTCAATAAATATTAGCTCTTATTATTACTGTAAGAGACACCTGGGACAAAACAACAGATTTAAAGTTGGAAAATACAAGAACAGTACAAAAAACAAGATAGGGCAAGCAAATACTAGTGAAAATAAATGGGGAATATTGAGTTAAATATGATGGATTAAAGATGCTGCCACTTCCAACTAAAAACCCACTAAAGTTATAGTAAAGGGAACTTTTTATTTTTTTTTTTAATTTTCTTTAACGTTTATTTATTTTTGAGACAGAGAGAGACAGAGCATGAACGGGGGAGGGTCAGAGAGAGAGGGAGACACAGAATCGGAAGCAGGCTCCAGGCTCTGAGCAGTCAGCATAGAGCCCCATGCGGGGCTCGAACTCAGGGACCGCGAGATCATGACCTGAGCTGAAGTCAGACGCTCAACCGACTGAGCCACCCAGGCTCCCCTAAAGGGAACTTTTTAAATATATAGACATAGATCCATAAAGACAAAGTCATGAAGCAACATCTTGGGGAAAGGAAAGCAGTTAGACATCTAATTGGTAAATGATTAAAAAAACAAAAACAAAACAAAAAACAAAACAAAAAACTCATGCCTGTTCGGCAGTGGGGGAAGAACCCAGAAGTAGACAACTTTGTACCACAGACACAGAGTATCAGGAAGGCTCAAAAGTAGGAGTCACCAGCACCAGTCTGACTATGGAAGGTGGGGTATTGTAAGGGTAAAAATAGGATTATTGATTGAAGTTTATCTATAGTGTAGTTAGATCTCCAACTATACTTCCCACCTCTACATAATGCTAGAGCAAGAATGAACTAGAGTAAGCCTGGACTCAGGGCTTAGGTGAGGAATGAGGAACCACACTAAGTACAGTAAGCTTAAGGGAAATGCTACCATAAGGTAGTATAAAGTGAAAGCCCCTGGTCTCCTTCCTCCATTTGGCTCCAAGAATGCTCGTACTCTGTACTATTACACAGGCGTGACTAGTCAGGAATCTGATTAGTCTAAGAGAAAGACTTTCAGATATTGATGGTGGGGGTCCTCCAACTACACTGCCCAGACAGATCTCTTTAATAGCATACCCACTAGAAAACAAGCCACACCCACACATAGGGGCCTTGCAAGTAAACTGTTAATTGACTTGCTCTTGATTATGAAAGATCATCTAAGGATTACCAGATATTCCAAGAAAGCCTCCACATATAAGCAGAAAACAAATCAAAAATCAACAAGAGAAAAATGAAATTTGGGGGAGACAGAAATATTGGAGAAGTACAAGAAACTTAGGAAGCAAAACAAAGCAATGTTTCCAGAGAAGTAAAAGAAGATAATTGTATCTATGAAAACAAGAAACCAAGAGACTACAAACAAGGGAACATTCAAAAGTTGTCTTGGAAGTTAAAATAATAGCACATATGAAAAAATGAAAGAATAAGAAGATAAATTTGAAAAAGTCTCCGAGAAAGTAGAAGTAATGATGAGCCTGAGTAAGAAAAAGGATGAAAATGAACTAGAAATGATAGAGGATCAATGCATCAGTATAGCAGTTTCATTTTCCTGAGAAATTGGAGTTTCCAAAAGAAAATGAAGGAAAAGAAATTATCAAATTATCAACTCAAAAAAGATCCCCCTGAAATAAATGACATGAATTTCTAGATGGAAAGCATCAACTAATGCCCAGAACAGTGGATGAAAAGAGATTCATACCAAAGCAACTCTTAGTGAAATTTCAGAGTACTCAGTACAAAAGAAAGATCCTAAAAGATTTCAGGAAACAAAACAGGCCACAAAGGAGTGAGAATCACACTGGCATCACATATCTCAACAGCAAGTCTAGAAACTAGCAATGCTTTCAAAATCCTGAAGAAAAATGATTTTCAACCTAGAGTTCTACACATACCCCCCAAACTATCAATCAAATACAAGAGTAGAATAAAGACATTTTCTGACAGGTTACCCTTATGTCTCCTGTCCTAAGAAGCTTTGGATATGGTCCACAAAAATAAGGGAGTAAAAAAATTGATTAATTAATTAATTAATTTTTAAAAAGGAAAAGGAAGGGAAAGAGGAAAGGGAAACAAAAGGAGGGAATAATGAATTAAATTGGTAATAAAAACACGGGAGAATGATCAAGGGAATGCTCAGGGTGAAGATACAGAGAAGTCCAAGGAGGACAGCAATGCAGCAGGTCTTGAGATCAACCAATGGCACAAAAGGGCAGAGAGAAGACTGTGATGTGGATGGGAGATGTACACTCCTGGTGAAAAGTTAGGAATGAATTAGTGATAGGTACTTAACCAAGCAAAGAGGGAAATTTATTAACTCCAGGGAAAATAAAAAGTTATACTTAGAAGGATATATAATCACAATATACTAAATAACTTTCATAGGCATCATAATGAATATTGGATATTGATGTAACCAAAAATTATAACTGTTTTGGGAGGATGTGGTGAATGGAAATGGGAATGTGATGGAGTCACGTAAGGGAGCTAAATAGTAACATTCTACAACAGGAAACAGATAAAACCTAAAACTAAAAAACCAAGAGATAGCAGTGGGAAAAGTTATTACTTAGAAATGTGGAAGCAATTATCAGAAGAACAATGAAAGTAATAAGTAGTTGTCTCAACAGAGAGAAAATCAGAGTAGGAGGTGTGAGTCAAGGAGTTCATTTTACTATAAGTCTTCTAAAATTACTGTAAAACCCATTCACAAAAATAAACTCAAAATGGATAAAGGACCTGAATGTGAGACAGGAAACCATCAAAACCTTAGAGGAGAAAGCAGGAAAAGACCTCTCTGACCTCAGCCGTAGCAATCTCTTACTCGGCACATCCCCAAAGGCAAGGGAATTAAAAGCAAAAGTGAATTACTGGGACCTTATGAAGATAAAAAGCTTCTGCACAGCAAAGGAAACAACCAACAAAACTAAAAGGCAACCAACGGAATGGGAAAAGATATTTGCAAATGACACATCGGACAAAGGGCTAGTATCCAAAATCTATAAAGAGCTCATCAAACTCCACACCCGAAAAACAAATAACCCAGTGAAGAAATGGGCAGAAAACATGAATAGACACTTCTCTAAAGAAGACATCCGGATGGCCAACAGGCACATGAAAAGATGTTCAACGTCGCTCCTTATCAGGGAAATACAAATCAAAACCACACTCAGATACCACCTCACGCCAGTCAGAGTGGCCAAAATGAAGAAATCAGGAGACTATAGATGCTGGAGAGGATGTGGAGAAACAGGAACCCTCTTGCACTGTTGGTGGGAATGCAAATTGGTGCAGCCGCTCTGGAAAGCAGTGTGGAGGTTCCTCAGAAAATTAAAAATAGACCTACCCTATGACCCAGCAATAGCACTGCTAGGAATTTATCCAAGGGATACAGGAGTACTGATGCATAGGGGCACCTGTACCCCAATGTTTATAGCGGCACTCTCAACAATAGCCAAATTATGGAAAGAGCCTAAATGTCCATCAACTGATGAATGGATAAAGAAATTGTGGTTTATATACACAATGGAATACTACGTGGCAATGAGAAAAAATGAAATATGGCCTTTTGTAGCAACATGGATGGAACTGGAGAGTGTGATGCTAAGTGAAATAAGCCATACAGAGAAAGACAGATACCATATGGTTTCACTCTTATGTGGATCCTGAGAAACATAACAGAAACCCATGGGGGAGGGGAAGGAAAAAAAAAAAAAAAAAAAAAGAGGTTAGAGTGGGAGAGAGCCAAAGCATTAGAGACTGTTAAAAACTGAGAACAAACTGAGGGTTGATGGGGGGTGGGAGGGAGGGCAGGGTGGGAGGGAGGGCAGGGTGGGTGATGGGTATTGAGGAGGGCACCTTTTGGGATGAGCACTGGGTGTTGTATGGAAACCAATTTGACAGTAAATTTCATATATTAAAAAATAAAAAAAAATAAATAAAATAAATATACCTTTTTTTAAAAAAAAAAAAAAAAGAAAAATAAAATAAAATAAAATAAAATTACTGTAAAACCATATACTCATTTAAATGAAAAGCTATACAGGTTAAAAAAGACAATAAGTATGGCAATATTAATACCAGACAAAACAGGATTTAAGACTAAAGTATTAGATGGAATGAGAAAAGATATTTCATAATGGTAAAAAGCACTGTCTGCCAAGAAAACATATTGTCATAAATCTTTGCTCTCTTAATAACACAGCCTTAATATGTATGCAAATATGCAAAAAAAATGAAAATCCAAAATCTTGGTGGAACATTTTAAGATACTTTTCTCAGAAATTGAAATATTAAACAGACAAAAAAAGTCTGTATTTCTGTGGGAGATTTGAATAGTAGAATTAACTACTAACACACATATATATATTTACACATACATGTGTGTTTGTTCACATGCATTCTTTTCTGTTAACCTCAGAATACCACTGTGAATCAGACCACATGGAAAATCTCAATACAGTTTAAAATGTACAAATCAGGGGCACCTGAGTGGCTCAGCTGGCTAAGCCTCCGACTCTTGATTTCAGCTCTGGTCATGATCTTGAAATCAAGCCCCATGTCCAGCCTCAGGCTGGGCCTGGAGCCTGCTTGATATTCTGTCTCCTCTTCTCCCTCTGCCCCTACCCCACTCACGCATGTGCATGCATGCATGTGTGCAAGCTGTCTCTCAAAAAATAAATAAAATAAGAAGTACAAATTATATGTACAGGATACATTCTCTGGCTGTAAGGCAGTAAAATTAGAAATGAGCAATAACAAAAGGGTAGCCAAAAAAAAATCAGTTTGTTGTAACATTGTTTAAAATGTTTAACCCCTAATGTAAAAAAATAAATTTTCACTGAAATTGTGAATTATTTTCAAATAAAGGACAGCAGGGGGACTACACAACAAAAATAGGAAGTTAAAAAGGACAGTGAAATAATTCTTGAAAAAGAAACTTGTGAATTTAATAGGAAGAATTAATTGGAAAGGAAAAAACATATTTCATCAATAGAAGCAAAAGCTAGTTCTTGGAAGGAAGAGGGGTAAAGAAACAATAAAATAGATAAGCTTTTGGCAAGCTTGTACAATTAAAAGAGAAAGATAAATAAAATTAAGGAAAAGATAAAACTAGAAATTCATACCAACAAATTTAATCATCTAGAGAAAGGGAAAATATTCTAGGAAAATATAAATTACCAAAAATGACCTTTTTTTTAAACAAAAACACTTTATATGGGTTAAAAATTTTTATTGCGATAAAACATAGATAACACAAAATGTGTCATTTTTACCATCTTAAGCATACAATTCAGAGGCATTAATTATATTCATATTGTTGTGCAACCCTCATCACTGTGTTTCCAAATCTTTTCCATCACCCCAAGCAGAAACTCTGTAACCAGTAAATAACTCCCCATTCCCCCTCTCTCCTAGCCCCTGGTATCCTCTAATCTGCTTTCTGTCTCAGAATTTCCCTCTTCTAGGTATTTCATAAGAGTAGAATCAGACACTATTTGCTTCTTTGTGACTGACTTCATTTAGCATACTTTCAAGGTTCATCCATGTTGTAGCATGTATCACAACTTCATTGTTTTTTTAATGGGTGAGTATCTCATTGTATGTATATACTGCATTTTGTTTATTCATTTATATATTGATGGACACTTGGGTTGTTTCCACATTTTGGCTATTATGAATAATGTTGCAATGAATATGGGAGCCAGAATGACTTTTAAAAAGCTAGAAAACAAAATAGACTAGTCACTAAAGAAGAAATTAAAGTTACTGAAAGACTAATCTTTAAAAAGCAATTTGTCTCAGGGGTACCTGGGTGGCTCAGTTAGCATCTGACTCTTAATTTCAGCTCAGGTCATGATCCCGGGGTTGTGGAATCAAGCCCTGCATTGGGCTCCATGCTAAGCAAGAAGCCTACTTGGGATTCTCTCTACCTCTCTCTCTACCCCTCCTTGCCTCTCAAAATAAATAAATAAAACATTAGAAAATGAAAAAGTAATTTGTCTCAGTTACAGCAAAATTTTCTCAGATCTTTAGGACATTTAAAGTTTCCAGAGGTAGCAAAAGAAAGTTTCTTAAGTCATCTACGAAGCTAATATAAACCTGATTGGACAGAACTTAAACAATAAATAATGAAGTATAAAAGAACATCATTTTAAAATATAGATGCAAAAGTACTAACAAATGGAGTTTACCAGTGTATTTAAAGGTTAATTCTAAAGTATTTGACTAAGTAGGGTTTATTCTAGAAACATAAGGCTAGTTCAATATTAAGAAATCCATTATTAGGGCCCCTGCGTGGCCCAGTCGGTTAAGTGTACAACTCTTGGTTTCAGCTCAGGTCACAATCTCACAGGTTGGACTCTGTGCTGACAGCATGGAGCCTGCCTGTAGTTCTTTCTCTCCCTCTCTCCCTGCCCCTCCCCTACTCGCTCGCTCTCTCTCTCTCAAAATAAATAAACTTAAAAAAATTTTTTTAAATCCATTATTATAATACATTCTAGTTCCATCCACGTCACTGCAAATAAGTCAATCAGAGAAAGACAAATACCATATGATTTCACTCATATGTGGAATTTAAGAAACAAAACAGATGAACACATGGGAAGGGGGAAAAAAAGAAAAGAGAGGGAAACAAACCACAAGAGTCTCTTAACAATAGAGAACAAACTGAGGATTGATGGAGGTAGGTGGGTGGGGGCTGGGCTAGATGGGTGATAGGTACTAAGAAGGGTACCTATGTTGATCACTAGGTGTTGTATGTAAGTGATGAATCACTGAATTCTACTCCTGAAACCAATATTGCACTGTTAACTAAAATTTAAGTTAAAAAAAAAAAAAACCTGAATCTATGAGGAATCAGCTTTTTATCCTTATAATAATGATACTTTTAAAAGTCTGTTTCTTGGGGCACCTGGGTGGCTCAGTCGGTCAAGCATCTGACTCTTGATTTCAACTCGGGTCATGTTCTCATAGTTCCTGGGTTTGCATCCTGCATCGGGCTCCACACTGGCAGTGCAAAGCCTGCTTGGGATTCTCTCTCTCCCTCTCTCTCTGCCCTTCCCCTGCTCTCTCTTTCTCTTAAAATAAATAAACTTTAAAAAAATGTCTATTTCTTCTGTAAATATATAAAATGCTAATGTGAGGCTCAGTTTTTGTTTTCAACTGAATAAAAGCATGGAAAAAAGATAACCATGCATGGAAAATTAAAAAAAAAGATTATTATAATTCAACATTTACAATTTAAAGAAAAAACCCAATGTAATTGTTTCAAATGTAAAACAATATTTTGTTTAAATTTCAACATCACTTTTGAGCAAATTAGAGAAAGAAAGAAATTTCCTTCAGTAAACATTATATGTAATGGTGAGATAATAGTATACCCTTTAAAAAGTCAGGAAGATACAGGGTGACTAGTTACCACTACAATTTAATATCCTATTGGATATTCCAATAAATTAAGCCAGGAAAGGAAGTAAGGGATAAAGATACCAGGAGCAAAAAAGGAAAAATTGTCTGTTTGGAGATGGTATGATGGTCTATCTAGAAAATCCCAGAGCATCAGTAGAAAAACTGTTAAAACAGAAAGGGTTCAGTAAGAGAGCAATGCACAAAAATCCATGGTTTCCTGTATACACGTTAAGTAATTTAAAAATCCATGGGAAGAAAACTCATGTTAGCAACAACAAATGCCTTAGAATTGACTAATAAATGAAAACAGCATAAAACTTTTTAAAAAGTAAAAAATAAAACACCTAAGTAAATGAAACAGCAAATCTTGTTCTTAAACCAAGGGATTCAGTATTTTTAAGATGTCAGTGTTCCCATTTGTCTGAGTTCAAAATAATTCCAAAAAAATTTCAGGCTGGCCATTTATGTGAAACTTGGCAAACTGATTCTGAAGTGCATCAGGAAGAGGAAACAACAAGAACAAAAAAAAAATATTGAAAAATAAGGACAATGAAAGGGGAATTTCCCTGATTGATGGCAAAATAGACTGCAAAACCATAACATTTAAGGCAGGATGACAGTCATGTAGGGCTAAATAGAAAAAAAAAAAAACATCTGTTTATAGATGGAAATTTATTTTAAGGACCAACGTGACATTTCAAATTGCGGGGGGGGGGGGAAATGATAAGGACATTTGCTATCCATTGGGGGAAATAAGATCACTACTTCACATCATACATAAAAATAAGTTTCAGATGAATTAAAGTTTTAAAGTAAAAACTCTGAGTTTATTAGAAGAAAATAATGAAGAATGTTTTTATCATCTAACTACAAGAACAGACTTCCTAAGCAATTCAAAAAACCAGACATGCTCCCTGAAGTCAGGCAGCAGTCCCTGGAAGGGCCAAGACCTAGCACTGGAGATTGTCCTGGAGGAACCTCCCTGGCTTTGTTCAAGACTCCACCTTGACCCAGGCAATGGAAACAACCCAGGATGCACACTCACCCATGTGTGCCCACTTCTGTCGCTTCTAAGCTGTGTTTCCCCAGCCTGGAAGGTCCCCTAAGGAACCTACCTGAGGCCCATTGGAGAAAGGTAAAACCAGACAGAATAAAGAACTCAGGGGCTTGTGAAAACTAGTGGTATACAACATATTATCATAGCAAGCACTATCCATAGAACATGCTGTGATGATGGAATTTTTCAGTATCTCCACTATCCAGTTCCATAGTCATTAGCCTTATGTGGCTATTAAACGTTTGAAATGCAACTAGTGTAACAGAGGAACTGAATTTTTTATTTTATTTTAGTTGAGTTTAAATATAAATAGCCACATGTGACTAGTAGTTAATATAGGTTTTAACCTATATCAATTTCAGCCTAACCTCCTGGGACTTCACTATGGGCCAAGGGAGAGATGAGTACAGGCCAGGATTATTGGGGCTGGAACCAAGAGAACCTACAAAGAGGTTGTATTAGCTTCCAGAACAAATTACCACAAATTTAGTAACTCAACACAAATGTATTATCTTACAATTCTGGAGTCCAAATTAAAGGTAAGGTAGGCAAGACTGGATTCTTATGGAGACTCTAGGGGAGAATCCATTCCTTGCCCTTTCTGGCTTCTAGAGGCTGCCTCCATTCTTTGGTTCATCGTCCTGTCCTCCATCATCAAAGCCAACAGTTTAGCATCTTCAAATTTTCTCTTTCTGTCATCACATCATCTTCTCTGACTCTAACCCTCCTGCCTCCCTCTTATAAGGACTCTTGTGATTACATTGGGTCCATTGAGATAATCCAGGATAAAATCCTTACCTCAGATTCCTTAATTTGAATCTGAAAGTCTCTTTTGCCATGTGAGGTGAAAAATACACAAGTTCTAGGAAGTAGGATAAGGACATCTTTGGGGGACCATTATTGAGACCATTATTGAGATGACCAACATTTTCCATCACATAAGATCTAGGCTAATGACATCACCCCTAGAAGCTGACCTGGAGGTGGGCTCAACCACAGAAGCCTCTTCGTGTTAGAGCACTTTTCACCTTCATGCTGAACACGGCTTATTAGATTCAGCTCATGGGGGGGAAGACTATTAGGCCCAGCAAAGAGAATCAGGGCTCCCACCAGAGGCACTGAGATTGGGGCAGAGCTCCAGTTCTTCTGGGTGATAGCCTGGCTGCGGCCTGGGGAGATGAGAGAAATCACATCCAAGGTGTAGAATAGGGAAGGTGGGGGTGTCAGTGGGTAGAAGCCTGCACATTATCTTCTGGACATTGGAGAGGTATTGACTGTTTTTTGAGCCAGGAAGTTATATAAACAGAGCAATGTTTAAAGAAGATTAAGCTGGAAGTTGTGTGCAAGTGGGGCCAGAGGGAGGGGGTGGGAAACTCGTGAATAAATACAGGCATGTAATGATTAGTTTCAGAGGGAGCAGTGGGAATGGAGAAGGAAGAAAATATGTGCAAGAAACATTCTGTCAAAGAGAAAAATGCACTAAAAATACACTGCTGAGCTAAATCAAAAATGGCAGCAACATCTTAAATCATTTTGAAAAAAATTGTTTCCGTTTTTATTAGTTTATACTTTCAAAGTATTTGTGTAATTGTTGAGTCTGTTAAATGGTTTTATTAATGCCTGCAGCTGCCATCATACAATATATATTTAGCAGGTATACAATAAAATCTTACTATATTCACTAAGTCTTTTTTAGATCATTAAAAAATCAGTCAGGTATTTGAAAAAGCATAATGTCACAGATATTTAAATTAGCACATGTAAGACATGTGGCTCAGGACTGCTCCTCCAATTGTAGCAACAGATAGATGTATTTTCACTATAGGAAGTTTTGACATTTACTACCTTTCACCTTTTAAAAAAATGAGCCTTGCTTTAACTTACCAGATGGCCCTCTCTCTGTGGCTTGCCTGCCATCTGGAATTTGTTTTGATAAATCCAAACATTAGGGATATGTTATCTTCCCGGCTAAATATAACATTTAGTTCACTCGCCTGGCAACCTATGCATTTCTTCCACACACTAGAAAAGATAGTACTGTAGCTATAGCATGGTCACTGGGTGTAAACTGCCAAAGAGAAACCAATCTGCCTTTAGTGACCTGTGAAACAACTTTGAAGGAGGAACCAGAGATAGGTGGGAGTCCTTGAACTTGTGGGTGGCTGTGTCTGGTGGGATCAGGGCATTTTACATGCATCACATCCTGTATTATTCAATGTGCTCATATCTCTGGACACCAAAATGTCCAGAAGCCTATACCTTTTTTTCTTTGCTTTAGAAAATTCCCATTTTTAAGGTTATACACATACATTAAAAAGTGGAATTATTTAAAAAAATAAAAAGTGAAATCATTGTACAACCTTGTAACAAAAGCAGGAGTCCCGATGCCAGCCTCCCCAACCTTGATTACCACTTCAAGAGGTTCCCAGTTCCAATTAGTTTGGCTGTTTATTTTTATTTTTGCCTCCATATTTTTAAAATAACTTGCATATAGTAGTGTTTATTTTTTTGCTTCGATGTTATCTTTTGTCTGTCTTCTGTGGAAGAGAATAATTCACTCACATACATTACACTTTCCCTCCCCATATAAATACATTCTGCTTTAAAAAAATTTTTTTAATGTTTATTTATTTTTGAGAAAGAGAGAGACAGAGCACAAGTGGGGGAGGGGCAGAGAGAGAAGGAGACACAGAATCTGAGGCAGACTCTGAGCTGTCAGGACAGAGCCCGACTCAGGGCTCAAATTCACAGACTGCAAGATCATGACCTGAGCTGAAGTTGGGAGGCTTAAACAACTAAGCTACCCAGGCGCCCCTGCTTTGTCTTTTTTTTAAGTGGGTTCCATGCTCAGCGTGGGGATTAAACTCATGAGCCTGAGATCAAGACCGAAGTGGAGATCAATAGACGCTTAACTGACTGAGCCATCTTGGTGCCCCTATTCTGCTTTTGCATGCAGTACAAATCAGTATCTAGTATTGATATTACTATGACTTTGGAAATATTACTGAAAGCTTAGCCATGTCATGACATAGCCATGTCATGTACTATAATTATCTATATTTTCTTTCTCACTCAATCTTTTTTTTTTTGCTTTCTTAAGAGAATAGCAGCTTTAATTTTTCTTTTTAGATTTTTATGTGCCAATCACTAATGTCCCAAAATGTAAATTTCCTCTCAATATATTTATTTTTTGTTACTTATTTTTATTTTTCAATATGTTTAAATATAATAGGTAATTTATTAATTTCATTTTTTCCCCTGGGGTCCCCCCTCCTATAACCCTCTGTCCTCCTGTCTCAACTTGAACTGGTAGCACTCCAGGCCTGCTGCTCTGAAGTCACAACAGGATATCCCCAACCATCAGTGTGGGGACAAGGCACCCTTTCCTTTCATCTGGGTTGGAGTGCCTATTCCTGGATCCCATCTTTGCCTGTGCTTGGATCATTCCCTCATTTCCATAGAGCACAGCATTCCTTAACAAACAAACAAACAATAACAAAAACACCCATGGGAGGTGAAAAGTAAGACCAAGTTTTAGAAATTTTATTCTAGCCTCACCCTCCAGTGACATTTGCTAGAATTTTGATTTTGAAATAATTTCCCATAGAATTTTTAAGGTGTATTATCACTGTCACTTATGAGGAGTCTGAGCTTCTCTGATTCCTAGTCTATTCCTAAGGCTTTGACGGTGTCTTTTTTTTTTTTTTTTTTAAGCGTGAGAGAGAGAAAGAGAGAAAGAGAGAGAGAGCAATCCAGGAATGGAAAAAGAATCTTAAGCAGGCTCCGCACCCAGCACAGAGCCCTCCATGGGGCTTGATCCCATGAGCCTGGGATCATGATCTGAGCCAAAATCACAAGTCCGACGCTTAACGAACTGAGCCAACCAGGTGTGCCCCCCCACCCCGGCCTTTGTGTAAATCAATGGAAGACTTTAAGATGTTCTGTTGTCCTTGCTGCTCTGAAATTTCATGTGGCCTATGTACTGCTGTTCCTCCATTGCTCTGGACACTTGGTGAACCCTCCCTACCGGTACAGACACATCTTTCCATTCTAGGAAATTGTTTCATATGACTGGTTTATTTCCTTTCCTTCCTTTCTCTGTTCATTCTTGAATTCCTTTCTGGATATCAGATCATCTTGATTTATTTGCTAATATTTGAAATATTTTTCCAACTTTTTAAATTTTTCTCTCTGTTCTATGCCTATGATATTAACTAACATTATTTTCTAACCCTTTTATTGAATTCTACATATCTGCTCTCATATGTTTTTTATTATTACTGTTTTATTTGAGAGAGAGTGTGCAAGCTGGGGAGAGGGGCAGAAGGAGAGAGAGAATCTTAAGCAGGCTCCATACTCAGTGCAGAGCCCAACATGGCACTGGATCCAGTGACCCTGGGATCATGGCTGAAGCTGAAATCAAAGAGTCACATGCTCAATCGACTGAGCCACCCAGGCACCCCTCTGTTCTCATATCTTTAATTCCTAAGAGCTCTCTTCTTTTTCATTTTTATGTATTTATTTCTTTGAAGGAGAGAGAGAGAGAGAGAGAGGGAGAGAGAATCCTAAGCAGGCTCCACACCCAGTGTGGAGCTGGATGCGGGGCTCCATCCCACAACCATGAGACCATGACTTGAACCAAAAACAAGAGTCAGGCACTCAACTGACTGAACCACCCAGGCACCCCTAAGAGCTCCCTTCTTAAAAATTTATTTTATAACCTCTTGTTCTTATCTCTTGGATGTATGCCTTTAGTTATCTCTGTAAGGATATTAATTATATATGTTTTCTTGTGTTCTTTGCCTATATCTCCCCAACTCCCACCTGACATTTCTTTTGTTTTGACCCTTGTAGTTAATATTGGAAGGCTTTTTTAAATGTCTGGTGACCCATTTACAATTAGGAGTGGAAATCCTATGTGGGGATGTGGTGCTTGTTGATTGGTGGATTTCATTGTTGGGTGATCTGGCTGATATGTTTCATTGGGAAATCTCCAAATGTACATAGGAGGATAATTCCTCCTTCTCTTCTTAGGAGATATAAGCCTGGCTATCTGTGTCCTTGGAGTCAAATTGGAGAATGGGTGAGAGATGTCATTCTCTCAAGAGTTGACCTTCATTTAGTCCCCTCTTTTCAGTATGGTAACACCATTCTCCACCATTCCTGCTGTCCTTAGGGCCAGAGTCTGTCTAGCTCTTCCTCTTCAGAGAGTGAACCTTATCCCAGCATGTGTTGGGGTAGTTGCCTGGTTGCTTAGGATACAGGGGAAATTCAAGTGTAACTAGCTCTCAAAGCCACTTAAACCATATATACCTATTTTTAGTCTGACTTGGACTCCCACTTTGAAAGGTACTAATGCCTCTAATTCTTGAGTCTTTCTAGCTTTCTACTGGAAATCAGTCTACTTCTGAATTTCTTCCTCTGCTAGTTTAGGTTTTAGGCTTCTCAAGGGTGCTGTGTTAGCACAATCCCATATAATTTCCAGGCTCCAAACTTGTGTTACTGTCATTTCTTCTCTTGTTCTGTGTCCTTGTAGGTTTCTTTCTTTCTTCCTTTCCTTCTTCCTTCCTTCCTCCCTCTTTCTTTCTTTCTTTCTTTCTTTCCTTCTTTCTTTTTTTCAACTCATGTCTGTTATTGAAGATTTTGGAGAGAGTGAAGGCAAATACATGACTCAGTCTACCATATTTAACTAGATATTCCTCTAAAGGACTTTCTAAATGGATCAGAAATTTTGGTAATGAGAAAGGTATTTAAACATGGGTGTCAAATGACAGAAAAAAACCACCTTGGATGTGTGTGACTGAGGAGGGATATGATGGTCACATCACAAAGGTGGTCAGGCTTCAGCACTCACAATCTGCAGGGTGCCAACTGGGGTTGAGTTGGGGGTTTGAATAGGGAACACTGAAGTAGTGTATGGAAAGAATTCTGATTCTGGGTCAGATTTGTTCTTGTTACTGACTAGTTTATGAATTTCATTGATTCCCGATTTGTTGCAAATGGAGGAAGGAGAAAGACATGTAGCTTCCATTTTCTTTTGCTTCTTTCATTTAAAAAAATATGTTTATTTATTTTGAGAGAGAGAACACGCATGAGCGGGGGAGGGGCAGACAGAGGGGGGAGAGAGGGATCCCAAGGAGGTTCCATGCTGTCAGCACAGAGCTCCACATGGGCTCAAACTCACAAACTGCGAGATCATGACCTGAGCCAAAATCAAGAGTCAGACGCTTAACTGAGCCACCCAGGACCCCCACTTCTTTCATTCTTAACAACATGGGTTCATAGATGGATGGGTGAGACATCCTTGTGTATGTATTAGGGAAATTCTTACTACAGCATTGCTTAGGAAGACACAAAGTAGTTAGAATATGGAGCAGCTAAAAACTGCCATGAGTTACAAATTGTAACACATTACTTCCATAACTTCTTGCAAATAGTTTTACCCAAGTTTATCAAAACTCTTGATAAATAAAATAAATCCACATATTGATTTTCCTTATTTGGTACAGGTAGATCTGAACATGAAGCCTTTTGTGTGTGTGAGTACCCTAACAAGGAAGGGCCTTGTGCTCCAGCTCTTTTGGTATCTAAGGCAGGATGTCATTTAAATTCTCACAGAGTAAAGGAGAGAAAAAGAAGAGACTAGAAAATGGATTTTAAAATGGTAAACAACCATGTTCATAGCAATTTCATTCATAGTAGCCCAACGCTGGAAACAACCCTGATATCCACCACAGAATAATGAATAAACAAAACAGCTGTACAATGGAACACTACTCAGAACTGAAAAGAAATGAACAACTAATACAATGGCATGAACTAACCTCAAAAGCATTATGCAGCCCAAAAGAAGGCAGACACAAAGTAATGCACAGCAGTGCATATTCTTTTCATTTGAAGTTGTAATCTGTGGATATAGAATCAAAACAGTGGTTGCCTTTAGGGGTAAGGAGTGAGATTGAGAAGGGGCATGAAGGAAGTTTCTGGGGTAACATGTGTCTTTTATGTTTTGATTGGAGTGATTGCACATGTGTACATATTATCAAAATCACCGAATTTATACTTAAGATCTGTGCATTTCACTCTATGTAAATTTTGCCTCAGTACTTCTTTTAACTAAAAAGAAGTAGCAAGTCTTTCAGAATGTCTCCAGAATGCTCATGCTGTTTCTTCCCAGACTGCAGAAGTACCAAGATTGTAGTCCCTTCTCCGGAACAAGCAAGTTTACTGCGGAAAGTCTTTTCTGCTAGAACACATGTAACCCCACCTCTGTTCCCATCTAAGTTTTGCTCCTCCAAGTTCAGGGATGAACTGCATCACTCCCTCTCTGCCTAGGGTAACACCCCCCATGTGCAAGCCACCAGGCCCTCTTTTCATGCATTTAATTATCTTTGTAATTATCTTGTAGTGATGTTGTTCTCTTCTTGTGTGAATTGTTTGCTGTTATAGATTTTAAGCTCTCTGCTGTCCGGAAGTATGTTTTTTTTTGCTTTCTTGAATTCCTCCACAACAGTTTGTTCAGAGTGAAGGTTCAGTAAATGTTGGTTGGCTTAAAGAGAGGAAGGTTGTATGAGATGGAGGGGAGTGCTTGGGCCCTAGTATGGGGAAAGCAAAGGTGAAAATCCTAGATATGTAAACTTGGGTCAAGTTAACCTTACTTTGGGTTTCTGGGTTTTTTTTTCATGTCCAAAAATCAGATATTAAAGCCTAATTTACAAGGTAGTTGGTTAAACAAAGAGAGAGAGTGGAAGAGAGAGAGAGATAGTATCTGTAGATATTGTCACAGTGCCTGGCTCTTAGTAAATATTAATCAATGTTATTTTTTTATTAATGAATATTTTTAAAGGAAGAGGTTCCTGAAATAGGTTCAGTGACCCCTAAGACTCAATACTACCCTCATTAGAATGTTTCCAGCTTGGTTTGCCTACCACCTCATTTCTAGGGTTTCTGACATTTGTGAGGGGATAAAGCGAGTGCCCTTGGAGACAGCACGGGACGAGGTAGCTCCCATCTGTGGCCTGTACCTCTGACCATCCCCATAATAGCAATTTGGAGACAATTACCTACTGCTCTGTTTTGGGCCACTACATACCCCTTCATCTTGCCTAAGGTAACATTTCATGTCTCCAAGCTTATTACTTATTAATTCTTTCTTTATTTCTTTTTCTTCTAGACTTTTAAGTCATGTTATAAAAATAGGGCTTCTTTAAACCATTTCTATAATATGACCCAACTGGATGAAATTGAATCAGCTAATAAAGATTATCTTTACAAAGAGTTCCAAAACATTTAACAAGCATTATTTAAATATAATGATGTTGTCTTCTTACATGTCACCTGTGAGTCTTATGAAGCAACCACTCCTTCCCAGGTAGCATACACAAGATTTAGAAAGTGTTGATGCTCAAAACGTGTCTGTTGAATTGACTCACCTAATGCTACCTGAGAATATTTTCCTGTGGCATGCTCAAAACCCCACAGTCATGGATCCTCATCTACTTTGAGATCCTGTGTTAATGGGACTGCCTGCTAACTGTGGCATACTTGCTCTCTTTGATAAACTTAGGATGTGGTGTCTTGAACTAAATAGAACAGTAGCTAGGTACAGTGCAGAAATAATGGTTTTGATTGCTGACTTAGGTTTATTATTATTTTTTAATGTTTATTTATTTTGAAAGGGGGAGGGGCAGAGAGGGAGGGAGAGAGAACACAGGCTCTGCACCATCAGCGCAGAGCCCGACCCAGGGCTCAAACTCATGAACTACGAGATCATGACCTGAGCCAAAATCAAGAGTCAGATGCTCAACTAACCAACTCACCCAGGCACCCCACTGACTTAAGTTTAAACTTTTGATTAATTAAATGATTTTGCTATAGAGTGTCCAGAGTTTTGGCCTTTGCAGTTGCTATTTTGCTTCTTTGCCATCACTGTGTCCTAAAGCACCATGCATTTAGTGGGACTAACATTGGCTGGGCTCTGGAACCAGTAAACTTTTGATTAATTAAATGATTTTGCTATAGAGTGTCCAGAGTTTTGGCCTTTGCAGTTGCTATTTTGCTTCTTTGCCATCACTGTGTCCTAAAGCACCATGCATTTAGTGGGACTAACATTGGCTGGGCTCTGGAACCAGGCATAACTGAGTTTAAACCTTGGCTTTTCCACTTATCTACCAGCTGTGTGATCTCAGGCAAATTACCTAACTTTTCTGAACATCAGTTTACTCATCTTCAGATATCTATGTAACCAGGTCATTTTGCAGATTGGAAGGTATATACATACTAGCACAGGATAGGACACATGGAAGGCCCTGAGTACATAAAAGCCATAATGGTATTATAAAATAATAATTTCTACCATTTTAGTACGGATAACAACAACAAACCAATTGTGAGTGACTCATTTGCACATCCTGTGCCTAGGGAAGCTATATTGAGTGCAAAATTGCTTTACCATAACAAGAGGAATCTATTGTATAGTCCTGTATAAAGGGGGGGGGGTAATATATAAATTTACATTATCATCACTGAACCTAGCTTGATACAGCATATGATATACATCTGTGTCCTGTTGGTTCTGACTTGCTTCTCATGCAAGAGTCTCTTAACTCTCTTCTTGGAGATTAAAATCCTTTCCTGGTGGGACCCTGTACAACCCTTTAGAATTAGGTGAGATCTGCTTTCTACAAAGGCTCAGACTCCCATCTCAGGCAAGGATTGTGCCTTTTACTCTTTGATAGAGTTCCCTTCACTAGGCCCTTTGAGTTTGCTTCCACTCCTGTGACCTCAGGTAAGTCATCTCTTCTTCCCTGGTCTGTCTTCTCATCCTTAAATGCCATGGTTGGGGCAGCCAGATGATCCCAAGGTAAGCAATCTGAGAAGCAACATGAACTCCAGCACTCCTGACCCCGGTGCTTGGTTTCCCATAGGAGGAGATACATTTACATAAAGAAGAAACTGCTTAATGGAGTTCTGTCTTTCCTCTGAAGTACTCTTACTGCTCCCAATTACTCTCTCCCTTCTCAAATGAAATCAAATCCCCCCTTTTTCCAATTCTCATTTTGTCAGCAAGCTCTTTCCCCCACTTTACTGGGCCCTGATCCATAATTGGCCTTGTTCACCCATAATACATTGCCTCTTGTCTTTTGCCTGCCAGCCAAATCTTGGACCATCAGGAATTTAATACTGGAAATTCTATTCCTAACATGCACTTGTCTAGCTTCTTGTCTTACCCAAAACTCTTTTATATTTATCATCTTATTTGATCTTTGCAACAGCTCTGCACAGTAAGATGCTTTACTGCAATTGACAGATGTAGAAACTGGAGTTTGGGAAGAGTGGGTCTGAAGTTCAGTAGCCAATAGGTGATAGAACCCAGATTATAACTTGCATTCTGACACTTGCCATTTTTAAGATCTTCAAAACCCACATTTCTATATTCTGTCAATATACTTAGGGCTTAGGATAGAGTTTTTCCCCCTTGTGTAACAATATGCTTAAGGGCTTAGGATACTTCTTTCCACATGTTAAGTTTGACTATTGCAATAAAAATAGCTCATCAAATAGAGGTAAAGAGGTATAAGAATTTGTCTTCCTTCTCAAAATGCTGACTTAAGTTTGTAGACATGGAAAGCAGAGAGGGACCTTGGAAATCAGCCTATCCAACCCTGAACATTATACAGATGAGTCAGTAAAGCATTTGCAGGAAGTGTGTCTTGCCCGATGTCACAGATCAAGTCCAACCACTACCAGTGGAGCTTTGGGAAAGGTAAATAAATCTCTTGGGACAATGCAAAAAAATTTTTTTTAATTTACTTTTATTTTATTTTATTTTGTTTTATTTATTTATTTACTTATTTATTTAGAGAGACAGTAGGTGAGCAAGGGAGGGGTAAGGGGAGGGGGGAGAGAGAGATAGAGAGTGTCCCAAGCAGGCTCCAAGCTGCCAGCACAGAGTCCACATGGGGCTCAATCTCATGAACTGCGAGATTATGGCATGAGTTGAAATCAAAAGTCAGACACTTAACTGATTGAGCCCCTCAGGCACCCCAGACCAGTGCAGATTTGACCAGACTACTGGCCCACTCCCTCCACTGGAGTATTTGGTCTGTGGCAGGCACACAATATGCTCTGCTTGACATGAAGTGATTCTGCTGAGTCACTTCCAGTGGAGTATCACCCTTCCAGGAAAGTAGATTAGTATGCTCCTTCTACCTCTTGTGTTTGTCCTTCTGAAGCTTCAAGATGGCTGACTGAGGTACAGCTGGGTTACTGAATAAAAGAGAGAAGACTGAGCTCATAGCATCTCTGCCCTGGAAGCAGAGCTCTTGCATGTTTCCTGGTCACAAGTCCTGCTATCTCTGTCCAGCTACAGGGATTCGGGACTCTCTCCCTATAGACCTGTCATGTCTCCAGAATGCTTATCTACCTCTCCACCTGCCTCTTACAGTCCTATCTATTTTATCATAACTGTCGGCTTCTGTGCACTCTCTTGCTTCTCACTGTGGGTCTTGTGTACATTTCTAGTTCATTGGTAGAACAGATCCCATTCTAACCTCTACTTGGTCTCTTCTATGCTCTGTGTACCTCTTCTGTGCTGCCTGACGTCTCTGCTTCTTTATCTGTGGAAAGAAACTAACAAACCCTATCTTGCAGGGTTGTAGAGTATGATTGAAACTATAATGGCATAACATCTGACCCTGAAGAGGACCCAAATAATGGTAGCTATTAATGTCTCTTCCCCTGAAACGCAGATGCCTAGAGGTTAAGGACCAGGTCATGGTCATTCATTCATCTTTGTATCCCCTGTGCCTGGGACATATCAACTGCTTAATAATTATCTATAGAACAGATTGGAAGAAAACCATCCTGGCTAACTGTGTCTATGAACATCTGTTGCCCATAGTCTCAGTGGTTCCCAAAATGTTTGCTAGAATGATGTTTTACTCAGTCAAAGCTACCAGTCACATGATGGCCCCTCTTGGTTGTCAAGACTCAGCACTGTTACCAGAGGAAAAGGTAACCTTCATGCAAGCTTTCCTTAAACTGTCGTGAGAACAAAGAAAAAAAGAAGAAAATGAGCGTCTTTATCGAGGGACATTCTAGAATGTTGAAATCGGATTTAGGAGGAAATGGTTAGAATTGCTGTTTCACAGAGGAGCCTTTTGCTCAAGGGCCTGGTTCTGTGGAGCACAGCACTGATTGGCTCCACACACCCATCACTCTGGCTGTGTGTCAGGCCACTGTGAACATGAGCTGCTTCCCGATATACAAAAGGTGGAGCATGGGTTGCACAGAGACATGACTTTTGACTCAGCTCAGAGATCAAGTTTGTTCAGAGATTTCCAGTTACCAAAAATAATCTATCCAAGAGCTCCTTTTATGGGTTGAGGAGTAGTAACTGAACCAACACCCAGAACTCAGCCAGAGCTCCGAAGGTCCACCCTTGGGTCGTGCTTCTGCTGGAGAGGGAGAATAGTAGACCAACAGTAGGCAGCAAGTTCACATGCTTTCCTTCTGGTTAAACAACAACAAAGGAATAGGTATGTGGCAAGAGTGTCGGTTTAGTCATTGGAAATAAAAACAGCAGTAAGCTTTGGTACTTGCTTTAACTCTTATACATTTCTCAATTCATTTCTATATTTAGAAAATGATACTTTTCCAAATCCCACCACTTCTTCATGCCGCAGGGCCACTGCCTCCAATCACAAATGGCTCACCATCCTCTTGCCTGTTATATTCCCTAGGGCCTGCGCTCTGAGGGCCCAGAATCCATTATCTAGTTTATCTCTTTGGGCACTTGTCATTTTCTCCCTTGCATTGTTATTCTGTATACAGATCTCTTGTGTTTCCCATCAGACTGCAAACTCCCCAAGGTCAGAATAAGATAACCCTCAGTTCCACCATAGCACATGGAACCGTGTCTTGGCTGTGGGGTGTATCACAAATACTTCTTGAATGAACAAAGAAAAAGTAAGGGTAAATATATCTTGGGACTTCAAAAGCTAAAAAAGTTTTAAAAATAGTGAAAAGATCTCATATAACCATGTAAAAATAAAATTACAAATTTTATTGTAAGATGGAAATAATTAGGGGTGACTGGGTGGCTCAGTCTGTTAAGCATCCGACTTTGGCTCAGGTTATGATCTCACCGTTCCTGAATTCGAGCATCGGGCTCTGTGCTGACATCTCAGAGCCTGGAGCCTGTTTTGGATTCTGTGTCTCCCTCTCTGTCTCTGCCCCCTCCCCCACTCGTGCTCTGTCTTTCTCTCAAAAATAAATAAACCATTAAAAAATTTTTTTAAAGATGGAGATAATTATTTGGAGTGTAAGGAGGACTGCTCTTTTCCTTTAAATATGCCTGGCTAATTTGTGACTCCCTGAAGGAAATGGACCATATCTTTAAATCACTTCAAATGATTTAATCACTAATCATTAAATCATGAAATGATTTCAAATGACTAGGCTAATGCCTAGCACATTTTTGGTATAATTTTTTATTTTATTGTTTTTTTTAAGATGGAAACATCTTTACTTCTTTTGCTTATCAAAAAAGTGTCATATGCTCAATGTAAACTTTAAATGGTGTAGAAACAAAAGTAAAAAGTGAAAGGTCTACCAGAGTCTGTCTCCTAAAAGGTCATTTACTGATGTTTTCCATAGTTTTAATGCAATATGAATAATATATTTATACTATTTAATGTATTCTATCTGTAATCTGCTTTTATAAACATCAGAATGTCATATGGTCTCATTTGCATAGATATACATAAGTCTCCCTCATTCTGTAGCAGCTGCATAGTTCTCTTTATTACTATGATGGTTGGAACTCCAGGCGGGTTTCAATTTTTCCTAATACAAACCGTGCTTCAGTGAAATCCTTGCACATACATCTTCTTTGACACACGTATTTCTCTGGTTACTCCTAGACATGGGATTTATGGTTCCACAGGTATGAACACTTAACATTTTGATAGATACTGTCACATTTCCCTCCAAAAAGTGTATTCCAATTTATATTCCCAACAAGAAATGAGAAGGCCTGTTGGGTTTACCTACCTTTTAAGTCTTTCTTGGGTATATTTGGGGAAACTTGCAGGCAACATGATTTTAAAATGATACTTTAGGTGAATAAAGTACTCTCTACTTTTCCAGGTATTTTTACATAGAATACATATTCTCCTTTGACCTTCATAATAGTCTAGGATATAAGTAGGGAAGACTTTATTCCTGTTTTAGAATCTCAGCCAAAAAGACTTGCTCCAGGTTTCACTGTGAGTCAGTAGCAGTGCCAAAAGCAGAGCCCTTGAACAGTTTTTCTGAGTTTCTCTTTCCACAAGGTGAAAGGACAAAGCTTGAGAGGCAAAGAGGGCATGGCCATGTGGTGAAGAGCCTCCCAAGGGTTCTGCACATCTTGAATTTACGCCAAAGCGGAAAGAATTACCTGATTGGGGTGTTGAGTTTCTTTGGCTGAAATAAGCCCTCCCTTCTGACCAAGCCAAGCAGGGGAAGGAGGAGACAGGTGGTGTGGTGTGTTGGTGTTGGGCCTGTCATGGAGCCCTGGAGGATGGGAGGTGGGACTTCAAGCACAGTGAGCAGTGTTGCCATGAGCTCTCCTTCCACTCCTTTCACAGATGCATTCAATTTAGAGGATACCAGGGAATTCTCACCACTTTCTTGCTGGGGTCCTCTGAAATCCAGTGCTATTAATTCATTTGCAAACTACCCTACTGTTTCCATTATATAAGGTTTTAATATTTTTGGAAGTGTAGTTTACTGATCCTTGACAAAGAAAGAATATAAAGTGATCAGTGCTATTGTTAAATAGAAATTTTCATAGGCTGTTGAGAGAGGGGTAACTTTGATAGTCCAGAGCTACCTTACTTCTACATAGTAACTTAGGCAGGAAAGTTTCTTTTTACTGAGGTCAGAATGGAAACTTCCATATCTTAACATAGGCTAGCAGACAAGTCAAGGAGGAATACTTTGGAAAACACAGTTCTTTGTTCCATGAATACCTTTATGGACAAGGACTACTCTGTCTAATATTATAGCTTCTGGCTAGCCACACGAGGCTGTTGGCTGCTTAAAATGTGCCCAGTATGACTGAAGAGCTGATTTTTTTTTAAACAGTATTTGTTAAAGTTTCTTTATTTAGAGAGAGAGACAGAGACAGAGCATGAGCAGGGGAGGGGCAGAGAGAGAGAGGAAGAAAGAATCCCAAGCAGGCTCTGCACTGTTAGTACCCGACAAGAGGCTGGATCTCACAAACCATTTGATCATGACTTGAGCTGAAATCAAGAGTTGGACACTTAACCAATGGAGCCACCCGGGTGCCCCCTGAATTTTTTATTTTATTTAATTTTAATATTTATAATTTTTTTAAGTTTATTTATTTTGAGGGAGTGAGAGAGAGCAGCATGACTGGGAGAGAGAGGGATAGAGAGAATCCTAAGCAGGCTCCACACTGTCAGCGCAGAGCCCAAAACCGGGCTTGGACTCACAAACTGTGAGATCATGACCTGAGCCAAAATCAAGAGTCAGATGCCTAACCAACAGAGCCACCCAAGTGCCCCTAATTTTAATATTTAAACCTAAAAACTGACAATTCAGTTATTGGAAAACTTTTAAGTAAGTTTCAAATGTTGGAATATGAAAATACTTTTTTGTTTTTTGGGTTTTTTTAATGTTTATTTATTTTGAGAGAGAGAGACAGAGAGCAAGCAGGGGAGGAGCAGAGAGGGAGACACAGAATCTGAAACAGGCTCCAAGCTTTGAGCTATCAGCACAGAGCCTATCTCAGGGCTCAAACTCACAGACACAAACGACTGAGCCACCCAAGCAACCCTATCTTGTGTTTGTTTGTTTGTTTGTTTGTTTGTTTGTTTGTTTTGAGAGAGCATGTGATGAAGGAGGCAAGAAGGGTAGAGGGAAAGAGAGAGAGAATCCTAAGCATGCTCCGTGCTCACTGGGAGCCCCATGCAGGGCTCAGTCCCAGAACCCTGGGGTCATGACTTGAGTTCAAATCAAGAGTCGGACATTCAACTGACTGAGACACCGAGGCACCTCTGAAAATACTTTTTAGTGGTCAATTTTAGGAGATCTAAAAACCAATCAAGTGTTTCTGATGAAAAGTTAGCATCTGAATTGAGATATACTTTAAGTATGAGATAAACACTGACTTTTTAAGGCTTAGTATGAAAAAAAGTATAAAATAGCCCAATGATTTTTTATATTGATTATTGTTTAAAGGATAATATGTTGGATACAATTAACTCAATAAAATATAGTATTAAAATTAGTTTTACCTGTTTTGTATTTTTACATTAAGAGATTTTTTTTAATGTTTATTTATTTTTGAGAGAGAGAGAGAGACAGAGACAGAGTCCAAAGAGGGGAGGGACAGAGAGAGACAGAGACACAGAATCTGAAGCAGGCTCCAGGCTCCAAGCTGTCAGCACAGAGTCCGACACAGGGCTCAAACTCATGAACTGCAGGATCATGACCTGAGCTGAAGTTGGACACTTAACTGACTCAGCCACACAGGTGCCCCTATTTTCACATTTTTTTTAACATGGGTACTTGAAAATAGGAAATTTCTTGGGCATTCGCTCATCCATTCATTCACCAAATGTTTATTAAGCACCTAATATGTGCCAACCACCAAGGAAGCTAATTAGCTACAGCACTGAAAAAGAGCTACACATTGGATGAAACTATACAAATATATATGCCATTCCATCTAAGTGTAACACTCCTTAAGATAAATACTAAAATCACTGTTGTTTTTTCCCTAGCTTCATGAATTTAACTTTCACTTCATTAGTTTACAGTCATTTTTGTTTTCTAATAGATGTATTTAAAGCTTTGATTTTCCCGTAAGTACTTCTTTTGCTGCATTCCAAAGAGTTGAATTTTCAAAACTGTTAGTTTTTTTTCATTAAGATTATTTCTTTTTTTTAGGTTTATTTATTTATTAAAGAGTACATGCATGCATGCAAGCATGAGTGGGGGGTGGGCAGAGAGAGAGAGAGAGAGACAAAGAAAATCCCAAGCAGATTCCATGCTGTCAACATGAAACCCAATGTGGCGCTTGATCTCAGGAACCTTGAGATCATGACCTGAGCGGAAATCAAGAGTAAGATGCTTAACAGACTGAGACATATAGGAACCCCTCAAAACTATTAGTTTTAAATGTTTTATAATTTCTCTTGAATTTCATCTTTAAATTATGAACTATTTGGAAGTATTCCATTTAGTTTCAAAATACATGGGAGAAATGGTTTGGATACCTTTTTATTGGTGATTTTTTTTAAGTTTATTTATTTATTTTGAGAGAGAGAGAGAGAGAGAGAGAGAGAGAGAGAGACTCCAAGGGGGGGGGGGCAGAGAGAGAGAGAGAGAGAGAATCCCAAGTAGGTTCTGCACTGTCAATGCAGAGCCCGACAAAAGGCTCGAATTCATGAACCATGAGATCATGACCTAAGCCAAAGTCAGATGCTTAACTGACTGAGCCACCCAGACACCCCTACTGGTGATTTCTAATAATCACTAATATTGCATTGTTTTCAGAGATGGTGGTCATTATGGTGTTGATTCATTCAAATGTATAGATACTTCCTTTGTGGCCTAGTGTGATCAGTGTGAAAATATTCCATTTGTGCTTGAAAAAACTGTATGTTGTTTATTTGATAGGTGCAGGAGCTTTTATGTTACTCACTAGAGTTAACCATTTTTAAATGGTTTGTTCAAATCTAGGGAGCCTTAATTTTTATAACTGTTGGTCTGCTTGATCTGTTAGGTTCTGAGAGATACACTTTAAAATCTTCTGCTATACTGGGGTGCCTGGGTGGCTCAGTCAGGTAAGTGTATTGGGGCACCGGGGTGTCTCAGTCGGTTAAGTGTCTGAATTTGGCTCAGGTCATGATCTCACAGTTTGTGAGTTCGAGCCCCACATTGTGCTCTGTGCTGACAGCCTGGAGCCTGCTTTGGATTCTGTGTCTCCCTCTCTGCCCCTCCCCTCACTCATGTTCTGTCTCTCTCTCTCTCTTTCTTTCTCTCTCTTAAAAATAAATAAACAGTAAAAAAATTTTTTTAAATCTCCTGCTATGGTTGTAGATTTGTCACTTTACTCCTGTAAATCCATCAATTTTAGCTTTGTATATTTTAAGACTATATTATTAAGTAGTTATGATTTCATAATTTTGTATCTTCTTGGTGTTTTTCTTTCTTCATTTACATAAAAAATTTTCGCCTTAAATTCTGTTGTGTTTGATATTAGTATTACCAGAGAAGTCCTCCTTTAATTTGTATTTAATGATGTATCTTTTTCTATTCTCCACTTACTGATATCTTTTGCTTGAGATATGTCTCCTTTAAATGGAACTTATGGCATGGGCACCTGGGTATCTCAGTCAGTTAAGCGTCCAACTTCTGCTCAGGTCATGGTCTTGCAGTCAGTGAGTTGGAGCCCCACATCAGGCTCTGTGCTGACAACTCAGAGCCTGGAGCCTGTTTGGGATTCTGTGTCTCCGTCTCTCTCCGCTCCTCTCCCACTCATGCTCTGTCTCTATCTCTCAAAAATGAATAAATGTTTAAAAAAATAAATGGGAGGGGCGCCTGGGTGGCGCAGTCGGTTAGGCGTCCGACTTCAGCCAGGTCACGATCTTGCGGTCCGTGAGTCCGTGAGTTCGAGCCCCGCGTCAGGCTCTGGGCTGATGGCTCGGAGCCTGGAGCCTGTTTCCGATTCTGTGTCTCCCTCTCTCTCTGCCCCTCCCCCGCTCATGCTGTGTCTCTCTCTGTCCCAAAAATAAATAAAAAAAATAAAAAATAAAAAAAAAAAAAAAAAAATGGGAATTGTGGTAGATTGTCTTTTGTTTTTCCAATCGAAGACTCTTTCATCTGTTTACATTTATTGTGATTACTAAAATATTTGGATTTATTTCTAGTATCCATTTTTGTTGCTATTCTTATGTACTCTACTTCCCCTTCACTTCTCTTTCTCCTGTTCTATCATGCTAGATATTTTAAATTTGCCTTTCAGATCCACTGTCCATCCAACTCTATGCCCAGGAAGCTAACCTCAATGGACTAGCAACATACCTCCTTCCCCTTTGGCTTTTGGTTGGGTTGAAGCCACAGCAGGACATTGGAGGACAGGCAGAAAGGAAAGTTGGGCTATTGGTTCCACCAGCTCCCTTTCTGCAGGTCTGTGTTCCTCTGATGGATACCACAGCATATGTCAGGCAGCCTTCTCTAACACATACAGCTCTTGCTGGTTACCAGTAACTCTTCCTTTGCTTTGGTCCTTTAGATCTAACAGAACTGAAGATCCCCATTGTTGTAACACAGACTCTTTCACCTTTCCTTTTTGGTTTCTCACAACCCTTTGTAAATAATAAAGAAAAAGAAATCTTTGAACAAACTCTTTACAGTTACCCCTTTTAAGTATGCAGTCTGTTTCTGGCCAAATCCCTGACCCATATACCTACTTTCTAATGGATAGATTACATTTTCTTAAAGCTCTTTGTGGAAGAGAATACTAATTCATACAAGCCCTACTGATTGGCATGGACTTTTTCTCAAACATGTTATTTTCATGTTCTTTTTCTCTGGATATAGGAAAAGTAACAAACAAAAAAATATTTAGACTACTTTGTCGATGGATTGTAATATTTATCTCTAATTTCTTGTGACTACCAAAGCATATATCCAAACCCTTCCATAATACATGCCTGTGGGCCAACCCTCTGAGATACACAGAGGAGATTCAGGAAGGAATGGAGTGTAACTCACCATCCGTTAATCAATCAATAAATGTTTATCGAACATTTACATGAAAGGTCTTGCATTAGGTATTGGGAAGGAGGGCAACATGTTAAATGTTGGGAAAATAACTAAATCACCAGAACTCTTAGATGTATTTTCTCATTTTATCTCTCATTTCATTTATAAGGTAGAGATTATTGTTGCCTAATTGACAGATGAGATAACCAAGCCTCAAAGCAGTTCAAGCAACTTACCTGTTCTCTTACAACCACCATGGGACTGAGCCGGGCATTTTGCCCAGATCTCAATCTCAAGACCTATGCACCTGTGCACCTATTTCTGTGTCCATAAATATGATTTCAGTGTTCAGAGAGCTTTGTATCTGGGAGCAGATAAGATATAAACAGATGAACAGTGAGGTCATACTACAAGCACTGTCACAGGTAGCTTTTGTGGGCTGACATGGGTTGAGAAGGCTTTGTGGAGAAGGATGGGACAGAGCAAGTGGGAGGGAGAGGAGTCCAGTCCAGATGAGTGACAAGAGCATGGACCCAGGTAGGTTTCACTCCATTCTGACGCTGCTGTTAGGAACAAATAGGACACAGTATCCAACTTTTCAGACACCCTTGGCTTGTTTCCATTGTGTTTATGCATTTTCACCCCATTCCTTTTATCTGAAGCTGGGAAATGTTGAGGTGGAGAAATATGGTGTTGTTTGAAGTGATATCCCTTTTGTTCCCTTGGGCTGGGTTTCCAGCAAAGGGGTGGGAGAGGGCTGGAGTTACTGAGATCTCTGTCTAAGCAGAGACAAGAAGGGCAACATGGAATCAGGGTAGCGTACAGAGCATGTAAAGATCTGGTAACTCAACCAGCGTTTCTAGAATGCCAACAACATGCTAGCTTGTGGTGGGTAGATTGCAGTGGGTTGAGAAGTAGGTTAGAAGCAAGGCAAGTGACAGTTGAGTGTCCAACTTTGGCTCAGGTCTTGATCTCACAGCTCATAGGTTCAAACCCCACGTTGGGCTCTGTGCTGACAGCTCAGAACCTGGAGCCTGCTTTGGATTCTGTGTCTCCCTCTCTCTCTGCCCCTCCCCTACTCGTGCTCTGTCTTTCTAAAATGAATAAATGTTAAAAAAAATTTTTTAAAAAGCAAGGCAGGTGATGCACTTTTGAAGTAGAGGGGCAAGAGGGACAGAGAGGGGGCATTGGTTGGCAGGATGGAAGGACCCCCGAGCCATCATTCCCTGTCCCTACCTCACATGGTCCCAGGAAGGGAACCACAAGTGAGCTCTGAGCTGACACCGGCCCCAACTGTGGCAAAAAGCAACCCCAGGAAGTGGAGCACTGTGGTGAACACACAAGACGGTGAATCAGGAGAGCTCTGCTCATTTCCTTTTTCCTCCAGGCTTGTTACACCCTCTTAGGTCAAATCACATCACCACCTTAGTCCTGGAATTCCCGCTCAAAGGGGAAGTGGTATACTCCTGACCATGTTTCTGCCCAGCGAAGGCACTCACATGCCTGCAGACCACAGGCAAAGGCCCTTGGGTGGCACCTAGTTCCTCCTGTTTCCCCCAACAGTATCTGGGGTGGGAATTGCATGAGGTGAGGAGATGGGCACAGGAATAAGGCTACATGTCACATGCTTCTAAAGTTCCAACTCAATACAAAACACATACATCCCAAGTAATACACCTTAGCCATAGACAAAAATTTTAAATACGTCTTTAAAAAGCTAAGACCGTTGCGTCCAAGATTCGCTACCCAGATACAACCACTGCAAATATTTTGGTGAATAGCTTTGGAAAGAATGCCTTCCTTTTTACAAGACATATTTTCTCAAATGTCTATGGGTAAAGTTTAACACACACGCATTTATTTAAATATAAATATTAACCATGTGCCCCTCTCTCTAAAACCTCCCTCAGTTTTCACTCTGCATCACTGGTTCTTGGGCGGGAAAGGGACTAAGGAGGAAAGAAGAGAACCATTTGCATTCGGGCCCCACAGAAGTTCTGGAAGAAGCTGCTTTCCCAGTGCCAGTGAGAAGTAAAGAAATAGTGGGAGACTAAGAAATCTGGCTCCCTCCCTTACCCTCTGTTGGCCTAGCCCTGGCGAGAGGGGGGAATTTAGGTGGAGGCAGAGGTTAACACAAAACCAAACAACAGGACAAATGTGAGGGAGCTGGATTACCTCCTTCCAATCAAAGACCCCCTCAGATGGCTCTCAGTTGGAAGGAAAGTAGGTAAGCTAACACAGAGTTCAATCTACCAATTCATAAGTCAAGTGTGATTGACAAATACAAATATATTTCCTGAATGGTCCCCAAAGTACATTGCTTTTGAAAAGGGTTGTCACTCCAAAGAATCCTTAACTGGCTAAGTATTCAGAAATGTAAGGTAATATATTTGGTCATTGCATCTTCCTGGGCTAACCCAGTGTTTCAAAATTTCTGGCTCCATCACATAAGCAATATGGGCTGAATGTGGAGACAAAGGAAGTGCCTCAGGGAAATCAAAGATGAAAAGATCTATTTTCTTCAAAGGGCTCATTGTCTACTGTGGATATGGAAGAAATGCACAAATATCAGCCACACAAGGCACAAGACAGGCACAGACTCTGAGCCAGACTATTGCATTTGAACCCTGGTCCACCACCATGCGAGGACCATGTACAACACATGGTCCCTCCAAGCTCCCTAGGGCATAGTGATAGAACCTGCCTCTGGGGGTATGGGAGGTTTAAAGGATAAAAGCACACAAGCCCTTGGCAAGGACAAGTGTGCAGTAAGTGCTTACCACAGCTCCTGAACATGTGAGGCTGACCAGAAAGAAGTGACCAGACCCAGGAAACACTTCTTGCAAGAGATAGGCCTTAATCTTTGGAGAGGTTCTGATGGCACAGATGGAAAGGGTAGGATTCAGAAGCACAAGGCTTGGAGATTGAGGTCTATGGAGAACAGTCTGAAGAGAGTGACTAGAACGTTTGCCTCAAGCTTTGTGTCAGACAGGCATGAGTAGGAGTCAAGTCAGGAAATCAGGGACTAAAATGCTGGCCTGAAAAGTCTGTGCCCAGTTTGGTAGGAAATGAGGAAATACCAAAGGCTTTGAGCAGAGGATGCCAGGTGCAGATGTCGTTGAGTAGGAGTTATCAGGCAGATAGAGTGGGATGGGGAAGACGTGATGGATG
This sequence comes from Panthera onca, assembly GCF_046562875.1. Taxonomy (NCBI): domain Eukaryota; kingdom Metazoa; phylum Chordata; class Mammalia; order Carnivora; family Felidae; genus Panthera; species Panthera onca. The sequence continues at coordinate 81,862,218 of NC_138341.1, read as the reverse complement.
TGGGGTCTCAGGAGGCCAGCGTGGAAATCCAGGGCATCAGTGGGGATGGAGTGCAGAGTGATGTGGGAGGGATAATGCAGGGGGCAGGGCCAGCTTCAAGGGTAAGCGACTTTCACAGTCACATAAGATTATGCTCTGAGGTACCCTGTGCTTGTTTTAATGCTCTGCTGTCACTGTCTTGAAACTCTTGAGTTTTGAAAACAAAGAGCCCCACAAATTGTGAACTAGGTCTCACAAATTACATAGCTGTTCTCGAGAGAGGAGTATATAGGATGGGCAAAATATTTGGGCATGGAGTGAAGCAGAAGAAAGGAGTCATTCAAAGAGTTGTGGGGAATTTTGGCCAACAAATGAGGGTTAAGGAGTGAGAATGGTGTTTGTGGAGAGAACACATTGTGGGATGCACCAGCTGTCATGGGGAGGTGTTGGAAAACTTGTTGGGAATTTGGTCTCAGAGCTCAGAAAACAACTTTGAGATTAGTTACTTGAAAATCATACCCTCTCATTAACCTTTTTTTTCAAACACTAAAGGATTGTCCTACTTTATTTTAATGAGATACATTATTTTTTTAATTAAAAAATTAATAAAAGCATTCATTGAATAGTGAGAAGCTTTAGAAATGGGTGTAGGAAAGAAGCATTAAGAAAGGTCAAGGGGCTGGTCACCTGGGTGGCTCGGTCGGTTAAGCGTCTGGTTTTGGCTGAGGTCATGACCTCACGGTTCATGAGTTTGAGCCCCACATCAGGCTCTGTGCTGACAACGAGGAGACTGCTTGGGATTCTCTCTCTCCCTTTCTGCCCCTACCCTGCTCGTGTGTGCTCTCGCTCTCAAAATAAATAAATAAACATTAAAAAAAAGTCAAGAACCTCATCTGGAATTCTATTGCTGTGGGCTAAATTGTGTTCCTCCCTAGCATTCATGTGTTGAAGTCCTCACCCCCCAATATGTCAGAATGTGACTATTTGGAGTTAGGGCCTTTATAGAGGCAATTGAGTTAAAATGAGGTCATCAGGGTGGGACCTAATCCAATAACACTGGTGTCCTTCTGAGAAGAGGAGATTTGGACACAGAAAAACAGAGGAGGGAACATGTGAGGACACAGGGAGAAGATGGCCATGTCCAAGGAAAGAAGGAGGCCTGGGGAGAAATCATCACTGGTGACATCTCATTCTCAGACTCTACCCCCTGAGACAGTGAGAAAATACATTTCTGTTGTTTGAGACCTCCAGTCTGTAGTACCTTGTTACAGCAGCCCTGGCAAACATAACTGTCTTCCTTGAGAAGAACAAGAAGTCGAAAAATCCTTGGAGACAAGCTAGAAGTGGTCAGGGATTTGGAGGGAGAGCCGCAAGTGAAGCCATAAAAGCGAAGAATAGCTCAAGGATGAGGAGTGGTTGCTAGTTGCCAGCAGGCCTTACAGAAAGGTGCTGGATTTTAGTATAAGGAAGTCACCAATGACCTTTGAAGGGTATCATTCACGCAGCAGGGGAAAACCAGTTACAGTCAGTTTGGGGGAGTGTGACCTGATGGTCTACGGGCAGAGAATCCAGAGAATCCTTAATTTCAGAAAGTTTCAGTATGAAAGGTAGGGGATGAGATAGGCAGTAGCTTGACAGGAAACCAGAATCAAGGGAGGGATTTGTTCAGGGTGAGATTTAGGGAGCCCTGGACAAGCATGGCTATAGAAACCCCCAAGAGGGGGACCCAACACAGCATGTTGTACCCAATTTACATTTGTTCAGTGAGTGAGAAGGAAACTCACAGGGACCAGGGGAAGGGCACAAAGCCCAGTTGGGCAGCTGACCCACACACAGCACTGGCTTGGCACGGTATCTGGAGGAAGGAGAAGGAAGGGATCTTTGTGCTGCTCCCTAATTCTGGCAGCCCCTGAACTGTGCCTCTCCGTTTAGCTCCACCAGGTTCCTGTAAGGAGCTTGAGGCCTGGTTTCCCCTTACTTCTGTCCCTTTGGAATTCCCCTTGCAGATTTGCAGGGACGGGACTGTCCTCCCAGTGGCTGGCACATAGGCGTGTGAGAATCTGTTCCCCCAGGACTTTCCAGCGGCAGAGCAGAGAGGGTCCTGTTGCAAAGCAGACAGTGAGACTGACTTGCAGACCTTTGGGATCCTCAGTGTGCAGAGGGTACACAGAGCTGCTTCCTGGGCCCAGTCCCCAGCAGTTGTTTTGTTTCCTTGGGAATTGGTGCTGAATCTCCAGGAAGCCACAACCTCAGCCCCAGGACCCCACTTCCCTTTGGCCAGAAGTTTACAAACTTTTAAAGAAAGTACTAGACCCATCTTTCAAACAACATCTTAGAGAAATCCCTAAAATATCAGGGGGATAACAGAACATTTTATTAGTATACATCTCCATTATAACTTCAGACTTCTTGTAATTGCATATGGTGAAGCCAGCCAAGGAGAATTACAGGTTGTTTTAATAAATGGAAAAAATAGAAATTGTGGTTAAGGGGGCACCTAGCTGGCTCAGTCAGTGGCATGTGCGTGGAATGAACTTACAGCCCCTTGATCTCAGGGTTGTAAATTCAAGTCCCATATTGGGTGTAGAGATTACTTAAAAATTAAATATTAAGGGGCGCCTGGGTGGCTCAGTCAGTTGAGCATCTGACTTCGGCTCAGGTCATGATCTCACGGCTCGTGGGTTCGAGCCCCGCGTCAGGCTCTGTGCTGACAGCTCGGAGCCTGGAGCCTGCTTTGGATTCTGTGTCTTTCTCTCTCTTTGCCCCTAACCCACTCACATCCTGTCTCTGTCTCTCTAAAAAATAAATAAACATTAAAAAATTTTTTTAATTAAATATTAAAAAAAAATCATGGTTATGGAAACCATTGCAACCTGATAAAGCTTCAGGCTTTAGTTTATTTCTGGTATCTGCTTTGGTCACATTGTAAAGAAATTCCTAATTCACACAGATAAATGGCTATAAACTGTTAATAGTTTTAAAAGGAACCAGCCTTGGGGCGCCTGGGTGGCTCAGTCGGTTAAGCGTCCGACTTCAGCTCAGGTCACGATCTCACGGTCCATGAGTTCGAGCTCCGCGTCAGACTCTGGGCTGATGGCTCAGAGCCTGGAGCCTGCTTCCGATTCTGTGTCTCCCTCTCTCTCTGCCACCCCCTCCCCTCCCGTTCATGCTCTGTCTCTCTCTGTCTCTCTCTGTCTCAAAAATAAATAAATGTCAAAAAAATTAAAAAAAAAAAAAAGGAACCAGCCTTATAACCTGAGATTTAACCAGAAAATGGCAGAAGATTTATTCAGAGTCTACAAAAATGATTTATCCTTGCAACACACTTAGCCTGTTGATCTGCAGTATGTCATGTGTTTGTAAGTAACATATTTGAATCTATTATGTGAAGTATGAAAAATAATTTAACAATCTTTTAAAAATAAAATTTGAATCAAATATTTGTGGAAACCTAAATAGAGCTTTCTATGAGATATAGATGGAAGTCCAGTACCCTAAGAACCACATAGAACCCCAACCCCATTACCAACCAACAAATGTTTACTGAATGCCTACTCTGTGACAGATTCTGTACTGAGCAGGAGATACAGAAAAAAAAAAAAAAAAAACCCACATCATCCCTACCCACAAGGGCACTGGGCTGGAAGATGAGATAGACTCAGAGAAATTCCATCAAGTGTAGGATGTTCAGGAAGTTCAGGAGACAGGCACTTGTTGGACCTGGGGAAGTGAATAAGAATAAGGGTACTTTGCAAGGATGGAGAGCAGGCTTCTAGAGGCTGTACACTCTATGCTGGGGATAATCAGGAATTGGGCAAAGATGGGCAAAGAAAAGTCCCTTAGAAGTAATGCCAGGAGACATCATGTGAGGAAGTGAACTAGCACAGAGTATGTGCTGGTCTCAAGCTGTATGAGATGGCTATATGACATGGTGGGAGTGGAGGAGACAGCCTCAGAAGGCCGAGTTGCCAGGTCATGTCATGGAACAGGGCTTCAGGGTAATAAAGAGGTACCTTTGCTCTAACCTACAAGTAATGGACAGCTGTTGAGGGGTTTAAGCAGGAGGGTGCTGTAGTCAAATCTGCATTTTTAAAAGAGCCCTTCTATGGAATGATCCCATTTATGGAGGCAGGGAGACAACTTCAGAGATTAAGAGTGATGGAGGCTGAGCCAGGGTGTGGCAGTGAGGAACAGAGAGAAGCAGGTGGCCTTGAGTAATATTTAAGAGGCAGAATTGACAGGACTTGGTGATTGATTGGTTGGGGGAGCAGGGTAGGTGTCACAGATGAAAGAGAGGGAGGAGTCAAGGAAGCCCCTCTACAAAAGTGTCCAGCTCAGGTGGCTGACTATAGAGTAAGAATGTGAGCCCAGGTCCTCTGCTTCCACAGCCCTTCAGACTGATAGTATGAGAGGAAGCCTGGTCAGATCAGTCGTCTGGTTGAGAATCATCATCATGGACGTAAATCCAAAGGAAGAGTCCAAAGCCATTCTAAGCCCAGGTGAGAGGGTCAATCATTCTTGGAAGTTTTGCTTATAATTTGCTGAGAATGAATGAGCAGAGTAATCAGTGTGTAATTCATTGGTTGATGAGATTAGCCCCAACAAAGCTGGTTTCTACAAAGAATACAGTTGCAGAATCTAGTTGCTTTCTTTTTAAACTACAAAATCCACATAATAATCACATCAATACAGAAGCAAACATGTTTTCCTCTGGGTTCTGTTAATGGGTCAGTAATATATTTTCCAGATAGATCACAATTGCAATGAGCCACACTGGGGAAAATACTGAATGTATGAACTTAAAAGCAAGGAAAAATAACAAAAGTGAATCTGCCTTAGTATGACTGCATTCCTATGCATTTCTCAGAACTTGGTTATATTTGTTGGTAAAGTGGCAATCACAGTGGGAAAATAAAAATACTACATAATCAGATTGCTAAAGGGTTGGAAGGGGAATGGGTGGGAGAGTTTATGTGGTTTTTAAAATAGGAAGTTCTACCCTAAAGTGTGTCATTTCTGAAGTGAAGGAAGTTCCGATAGGCTATTAGAAGAGCCTGCACAATAGCATTTTGATGTTTTCCACACATTATATTTCATGACAGTAAACACATGGCTTTTTACCAAATCACACAGTGTTATTTGGATACAAAGTGACTAACACATATTCTAAGGTTGGCTGCTCTGGGATTTTATGAAGCCAAAGAGAAACTACTGTTTAGCCTTGTGAAAGACATGATTGGTTGCATTATCAATATATATTTTTTTCATTTAAAATGCAGGCTTTTTCAGGAGCGCTTGGGTGACTCAGTTGGTTAAGCACCCGATTCTTGATTTTGGCTCAGGTCATGATCTCACAGTTCACGAGTATGAGCCTCTCATCAGGCACCACACTGACAGTGCGAAGCCTGCTTGGGATTCTCTCTCAGCCCCTTTCTCTCTGTCTCTCTCTCTCTCTCTCTCAAAATAAAGAAATAAACTTTAAAAAGTGTAGGTTTTCAAAATTTTAAGGAGACTCTGAAATTGTGAGGGCAATGGCAACAAAGAAATGTTGGTTATTAACATTATGGGAAGGAAGCATGGTTTGAATGATGATGAAGGACTGGTTAAGAAGAGGAACTCTCAAGGTCATACAAAATCACTGAGATACTCCCTATTCAGACCGTCTACTTACTAGGTCATAACTGAAACAGGCCCATATTAGTCCCCAGGCAAGAAGCTCAGCTGACGTGGAAATGCCACCCTGCACAAACATCTGCAGCAGTGCAGGCTGTCCGAGCTGATTTCACCATATGTGGCTCCAGTGTACTTTAGCTTTGACGTTCCTACCACCACCCAGGGGGGAGGGGAAGACCTGAATGACCCAGTGTCCCTGTGTATGGATCCTGATCTCAGAAGCTTCTCTGAACCCTCCCAGAGCTTGGGAACTCCCTCAGAAGGTGACAAAGCAATTCTTCAGGGAGGTAGGGGAGGAAGGAAAAAGAGTCAAGACTGCATCATTATTTTTACCAAATGCTTAAGAGGATACTGGCCCATACTTTGTGTTTGCATTCAGAGCTAATGTTTTTGTTACTAAAGGTGAAGTTTGGCTATTGCAAATTATCTGATATTGTATCGTTGCTCTCTAAAGAGGAGCCTGCAAAAAGTGGGGGAGGGTGTTCCTGTGTATGATGATAAAGACCATGGACTCTGGGTTTGAATCCTGAGACTCACTGGCTTTGTGACTTGGGCAGGTCATTTACCCTCTGGGTGCCTTGGTTCCTTCTCTGAAGAATGGGGGAGAGTAATGGACAGGGTCCTTGTGAGGCCTAAGTAAGTCAGCACTTGTAAAGGCTGTGCAATAGATCACTTGGAAAGCGTGGATATCCAGTTCAACACACATCTCTGTGTCAGGCACTGGCTGACGGGGCTGGAGATGACCCTCCCAGAGAGTCCAACTTGGGAGCCAAGGAAGGCTACCCACATGTCAAAATCCTCTTCTGTCTTCAGCCAATGACTGGGTGTTCCTTCTCCACCCCCTCTGATTCCTTTTCAAGCTTAACTCCTCAGCTGTTCTCTTGAGGAATTCCTCAAGGCTTGCTCCAAGGCCCTCTTCTGTCTCTGTCTTCTATTCTTATCGGCTATCTTATCCACAAGCATTATGTCCATTGCCAGCCACACATACTGTGTACTGGGTTCCAGACACAGGTATCAGTTGCATACTTGGAGGGACCTCCCAGATGCCTCAAAGGTACCACAAACTCAGTAAGTGAGAAGCCCAGCTCATACCTTTTTTTTTTAAGAGAGCGTGTGTGAGAGCAGAAGAGGGGAGAGAGAGAGAATGAGAGAGAGAGAGAGAGAGAGAGAGAGAGAGAGAGAATCTTAAGCAGGCTCCATGCTGAGGGTGGAGCCCCATGTGGAGCTCAATAACACAGTCCTGTGATCATGACCCGAGATGAAATTAAGAGTCAGATACTTAATTGACTGAGCCACCCAGGCACTCCAAGAAGCCCAACTCATGCCTTTTATAAGCACAACTGCCCCTTTTCTAGGGCAACCCAGTTCAGTGATTGACATAATCATCCATGAAGACCTAAAAGGGGTCTTCACTTTCCCTATCCAGTTAGTTCTGCTTTTTAAACCTCGTTAGTTCTGCTTTTTAAACATCTCTTGAATAAATCTGCTCACTTCTTTCCATCTCTACCAGGATGACTCTGGGCCAATTTTCTTGCTCAGCTATTGCCTTCTAACATTGAGCACAAAATATGGTTTGGGGAAATGCTTAACATGTATGCTGAGAAATTCGTTAGTTTCTTATAATGTTAAGCGCTATGAAGAAAAACATAGCAGGGAACATGGCTAGAGAGTCACCCAAGAGGGTGGTTGGGGGAGGCCTTTCTGAGGAGGTGTTATTTGAGGATCTTGAGGAAGAGGATTTCAGGACTGTCTCAGATTTACATGTCTTGAGATAGGAACAAGCTTGAAAGGTTAAGAGGTTGGAGGTGATCACAAGCTGGAGGTAGGAGGGAGAATGGGGAGATGAAGTGGGGAGGTCTGCAGAGGCCAGATCCTGTGTGGTTTTGGAGACTGTGGGCGGGAGTTCAAATGTGATTCCAAATGCAGTGGGAAGCCAGGGGTGACCTAAGCAGATCCATCAGCTCTCAGGGGAGTTGGTTGCTCATACCAATTGCTCCAGCCCCATTGGTTCTGCGTCTGATAGAGTAGGGACACATAGAACACTCTATGTTCATAAGATAATTGATGGCTCCTGAAATCCAGTTTATTTTCTACAATCAAGGGTGTCCTCCAGGGCTGGTTGGCACAGTGATTGTGTCACCACCCACACAGATCTGCAGACCAGGAACATAGGGGCATCTTGACTTTCCTCTTCCCCAGCACTTTGTCACCAACTCCTGTTCGCTCTACCACCTAAGCATCTCTCAAATCTGTTCACCTCACATTCTTAGGTAGGAAGTAACAAGTTAAACCTCCCCGTTCTGGCTTCAGCAACACCGCTATCTGTGACCCCTCAATCCAGGGTCTAGTTATTCAGAACCTGAAAGGTGGCCAGACCTGGCTCTATCAGAGATTTATGTTCATCCTTCTGGAAGGTGTGGTTTGGTGAGCACGTGTAGGAAACCTGGACCTATGGCTTATGGCTCTTTATACATCAGCCAATCGTCTATTGTTTCTGGGTTTGCTTAAGCTTATTTGTAAAATAGGTGTAATGATATTTGCTTTATTTCTTTCCTGTTGGGATAAAATATGTAGCTTTTAGGACGAGAAACACCACATCCATGATTCAGTGTGAAGTGTTGTTATGACTGAGGCCAGGATTCCAGCAGGAGCCTAAGGCTCACTCTTGGGGTGCGGAGGGGATGCCAGCTGCAAGGCAGTGGTTTTCCTGCCTGACTCTAGAGCACCTGCAGCCTCTTACAGGGCCTGAGCTGTTGCCCTGCTGGTTAAGGTTGGTGAGGCGTCTCCAGGCCTAGTGGAAACCTGTCTGTGCACAGCTGAACCGCATGGCACCAGGATCTCAAAGCATCATTGTGTCGCCTGCCATTTATTTCCAAAGATAATCTTGTATTTTCCCCTGAAATCCAAGTTTGTCGTCACCACTTGCAGTAGAAATGAAACACTGTCTTGGAGCCACCAACTCATGGCCCACACAGAGAGCCCGGGGAAGTGACTGCCTGAAGCCACCCTAAATCCTAGGCCTGATAGAGTAGGGACACATAGAACACTCTATGTTCATAAGATAATTGATGGCTCCTGAAATCCAGTTTGTTATTTTCTACAATCAAGGGTGTCCTCCTCAGGCCTCACTTTGACAATTTAGCCAAGTCACCAAAGTGCCTACAATGATGGGTTTGGTGGACAAGTGAAAATATTCTAAGATAAAAACAACTATAGAAGCTTTTCTCTTGGTAACCAGAGTGGATGTGCACAGAGTGGAGCCAAGTAGAAGAGGGAAAACTGCTCCATGCACAGCCCTCTCCTGCCCTTGATCCTGCCTCTTGGCTCTCACCCATTCCCTTTGGACCACACTGATCTCTTCCATGCACTCTTCTGCTCCACACTGACACTGGCACAGTGTTCTCACTTGTTCTCTTTTGCATTGTCAAGAAGAACAAACTGTCCATCTTCTGACTTTCCTCCAAGTCACATTCTAGCCCATTTAAACAAATGAGCTCTCTGTGATGCGTTCTAGACCTTTTGTCTAAACCGAGGCACTTGGGGGCCAAGAGGGAACACATATCATTTCAGTATTTGCTCAGTGTTGCCAGGACTTTTACCTATGAAGTCCCATAGTCCCTAGCACCCAAGGAAGGGTGTGGCAATCACCCCCTCCCCCTTGCAGAACTTCATTGAGAATTTGGGCAGCATCCCCAGGATGACCCAGAGTCAAGATGCAAACCTGCTTTCTCAGGGAAGAGTTAAGCTAGTGATTTTGTTTACGAAGAATCTTGGCTTTTTGCCCTTGTTTTAAACTTGTACCCCATTGAGATGAGATGGTTCAGTTACGCTTTCTTGGCAGCACTTAGCCACTCAGCTTATACTATCTGCTACTTCCCTGGGCATGCCCTATTCCTTGCTCAAGAATTGTTAGCCTGTATCCTGTTTCAATAAGATAAGTTACCTTATTATCTCCGATCCAAATTCCCTGTGGCCAGCTGCTCAACTCTCTGTGATAATGCGAACAATACTTACTTCTGTTCTCAGTTGCTGATCTTTTTTTAAAAAACTTTTTTCATGAAAACAAGAGTCCGTTTTCACAGGTGGGGAGCTGTGGCCTTTTTCTTCTAAGGTCTGCATCTGCCAGCAGAAGGACAAGACTGACAATGCTGTCGGGAGCTCAGGGGCCGGTGCTGTTCCAAAGACCTCCATGAAGCATTCAGGCAAATGAGGAGGAGTCCTGGGCACTGTGTAAAAACTCATGCAGCTGGCTCTTTATAATAGCCCCAGATTGGAAGCTACCCAAATGCCCATCAACTGTAGAATGGGTAAATAAATTGTGGTGTATTCACACAATGGAATACCCGCCAACAAAGAGAATGAACTATAACTACATGCAGCAATATGGATGAATCTCACAGACAAGACATGGTGTGAAAGCACCCAGACACAAAAGAGAACATACTGTATGATTCCATTTATAGAAAGTACAAAAACAGGCAGAACTCATCTATGATGTTAGAATTAGGATACTGGTTACCCCTGGCAGTGAGAGAATAGGATTTCTGGGGGCAGCTTATATTCTGTGTTGTGTTTTTTTTTTTGTTTGTTTGTTTTTTTTTTCATCTGAGCTCTGGTAAAACAAGAGTGTTCAGTTTGTGAAAATTCATTCAGCTGGACACCTGTGATATGAGCATTTTTCGGTATGGATATTATCTCCAATGAAAAAAAAATTTTTAAGCGAAACAGTGGGAGCCAGCTTTGTCCAGATACCTTCTGATGGCTCTGTTTCTCAGTTCTGTTTAACTGGTGACAATGCATAGACGTTTCTTCTGAGACAGAGTGATCCCTTGAGAAAAAACAGGTAGCCATCTATGACTTATCTTTTTTTTTAAATGGTAGACTCACATAGGAGTCACACCTTAATTATCCTGTGAATGTAACCTGACAGTCTTATTCTTTAGTTGAACTAAGTTTACGAACTCAAAAGAGCATTATACCTTTTTGCCTGATTGCTGGCACAACAGGGTTGATCTTAGGTTCTTTTTTCTTGTGATTAGATTTTGAATTTTTTTTACATGTTTTTATTTTTATTTTTATTTTTGAGACAGAGAGAGACAGAGCATGAGCAGGGGAGGGGCAGAGAGAAAGGGAGACCCAGAATCCGAAGCAGGCTCCAGGCTTCGAGCTGTCAGCACAGAGCCTGACGCCGGGCTCGAACTCACAGACTGTGAGATCGTGACCTGAGCTGAAGTCGGACACTCAACCAACTGAACCACCCAGGCACCCCTAGATTTTGAATTTTGAATTATAGAAATGCAGGTTTTCCTGGGGAAAATGAGAGAGAAAAAAAGATGGAGATCCTGCACTGAAGTCTTCTTTAAATATTCATAATAATTCTTGATAAAACGTGTTAATTATTTTAAAAACAGAAAAGGATCTTTTGGTGTCCTCTAGGAGTAGCTTATTGGCAGCAGCTTTGAGTGAAGAACAGATCAGAAGAAGTCGCTAAAACCCTTTCACCCTGCTCACCACCTCTAACAATATCACATTAGGTCTCTGAAATGAAGTTCCATTATTCCTGGATAGTGTTGTAGTACTTTTTAGGTGACTGGATGAAAAGTTAAACCCTTGATTTTGTGGTTTTAAAATAAAGTTTTGCTGAAATATAACATTTATTCAAGACATGCAGGGTGAGTCACTGCAATTGTTGCTAGCAAGGAACTTGTCATTTTAGATCTAGTATTGATGGTATTTTATTTAATTGATATATTCTAATGTGCCTGCACATTTTTTCTCAACACAGCTCAGAGTCCTAATAAGGAGACATTTTCTCTTCAGAACCCATCCTCTAGGGCTGCAGAGACACAGTTCACATTTACAGGAAGACAGTTTCAAATGGCTCTCGCAAGAGCCAAATTCGGTTTGCCTTTTGTTGTTTCCATGTTTCCAAGCTCCTGGGCCTGAGTTAAGACCTACCTTTAAAAAAAACTACATCTCTTCCTTTGGTGCAACATTAACTCCTTGAAACATACTCCTCTCAAAGCTGTAACAGGCTTACCTTAAAAAGCCCATGTCCTTGGCCTTTCTCCAGCTCTCTTGTCAATTACAGGCTGTCTTTCAGAAACAACTATTTGGAAGGGTGGGTTCTAAAGTGTTAATCATTAACTCCAGAGCTTCTTGATGAAGAAAGAAACAAAGACTACAGGCTTAGATCACCACGAACCTCAGTGAAACTTCTGGAACCATGACCAACCTGAAAATCTGAGTATCAGCATCAGACCCAGAAGAGAAGAGAAACGGGAAGCAAGGACAAAACAAACAACTGGACTTCACAGAGCAGCAGCGTAGGCATGATTGGTTACATCCAGAGATGTGGCTCAGCTCCTTTCAATCCTTTCTAGCAAACAATGCGTACTTGGGCCCAAACTCCAAGAGGCCTCCATGTTGTCTACATTTATTTCAAGATTTGCCTTCTCTTAGAAAGAACAGTATAAATTCCTAGGTAACTCTCAGTGCCTCACCAGTGATTTTTCCACCAGTCTGAGAGAAAATGGCAATGTCTGGAAAAATAGTATATGGAAAAGGGCCTCTGACAGGAACAGTAAAACCCTTCATTTAAAAAAAATTATTTATTTTTTAATTTACATCCAAGTTAGTATATAGTGCAACAAGCTTAATGCCCCTTACCCATTTAGCCCATCCCCCCCCCACAACCCCTCCAGCAACCCTGTCTGTTCTCTATATTCAAGAGTCTCTTGTGTTTTGTCCCCCTCCCTGTTTTGATATTATTTTTGTTTCCCTTCCCATATGTTCATCTGTTTTGTATCTTAACGTCCTCATATGAGTGAAGTCATATGATATTTGTCTTTTCTGACTAATTTCGCTTAACATAATACCCTCTAGTTGCATCCACGTAGTTGTGAATGGCAAGATTTCATTCTTTTTGATTGCCGAGTAATACTCCATTGTATATATATGTCACATCTTCTTTATCCATTCCTCATTGATGGGTATTTGAACTCATTCCAGCATTGATAACGCTGCTATAAACATTGGGGTGCATGTGCCCCTTTGAAACAGCATCCCTGAAGCCCTTGGATAAATACCTAGTAGTGCAATTGCTGGGTTGTAGGGTAGTTCTATTTTTAATTTTTTGAGGAGCTCCAAACTGTTTTCCAGACTGCCTGCACCAGTTTGCATTCCCACCAGCAGTGCAAAAGACATCCTCTTTCTCCGCATCCTCACTAACATCTGTTTCCTGAGTTGTTAATGTTAGCCATTGTGACAGGTGTGAGGTGGTATCTCACTGTGGTTTTGATTTGTATTTCCCTGACGATGAGTGATGTTGACCTTTTTTTCATGTGTCAGTTGGCCATCTGGATGTCTTCTTTGGAGAAGTGTCTATTCATGTCTTTTGCCCATTTCTCCACTGGATTATTTGTTTTTTGGGTGTTGAGTTTGATAAGTTCTTTATATATTTTGGATACTAACTATCTGATATGTCGTTTGCAAATATCTTCTCCCATTCCATCAGTTGCCTTTTAGTTTTGCTGATTATTTCCTTCACTGTGCAGAAGCTTTTTATTCTGATGAGGTCCCAATAGTTCATTTTTGCAGTTGTTTCCCTTGCCTCTGGAGACATGTTGAGTAAGAAGTTGCTGCGGCCAAGGTCAAAGAGGTTTTTGCCTGCTTTCTCCTCGAGGATTTTCCTGTCTTACATTGAGGTCTTTCATCCATTTTGAGTTTATTTTTGTGTATGGTGTAAGAAAGTGGTCCAGGTTCATTGTTCTGCATGTCACTGTCCAGTTTTCCCAGCACTTACTTGCTGAAGAGACTGCCTTTATTCCATTGGATATTCTTTCCTGCTTTCTCAAAGATTAGTTGGCCATATGTTTGTGTGTCCATTTCTGGGTTCTCTATTCTGTTCCATTGATCTATGTGTCTGTTCTTGTGCCAGTACCATACTGTCTTGATGATTACAGCTTTATAATACAACTTGAAGTCTGAGAATCTGATGCCTCCTGCTTTGGTTTTCTTTTTCAAGATTGCTTTGGCTATTTGGGGTCTTTACTGGTTCCATACAAATTTAAGATTGTTTGTTCTAGCTCTGTGAATAATGCTGGTGTTATTTTGATAGGGATTGCATTGAATATGTAGATTGCTTTGGGTAGTATTGACATCTTAACAATATTTGTGCTTCCTGTCCAGGAGCATGGAATCTTTTTCCATTTTTTGGTGTCTTCTTCAATGTCTTTCATAAGCTTTCTACGGTTTTCACTGTATAGATTTTCCACCTCTTTGGTTAGATTTATTCCTAGGTATTTTCTGGATTTGGGTGCAATTATAAATGGGATCAATTCCTTGATTTCTTTTTCTGTTGCTTCATTATCGATGTATAGGAATGCAACCGATTTCTGTGCATTGATTTTATATCCTGCAACTTTGCTGAATTCATGGATCAGTTCTAGCAGGTTTTTGCTGGAATCTTTTGGGTTTTCCATGTAGAGTATCATGTCATATGCAAAGAGTGAAAGTTTGATTTCCTGTAGGCCCATTTGGATGCCTTTTATTTCTTTGTGTTGTCTGTTTGCTGAGACTAAGACTTCCAATACTCCAATACTATGTTGAATAACAATGGCAAGAGTGGACATCCCTGTCTACTTCCTGACCTTAGGGGGAAAGCTCTTAGTTTTTCCCCATTGAGGATGATATTAACGTTGGGTCTTTCATATATGGCTTTTATGATCTTGTGGTATGATCCTTCTATCCCTACTTTCTTGAGGGTTTTTATCAAGAAAGGATGCTGTATTTTGTCAAATGCTTTCTCTGCATCTATTAAGAAGATCATGTGGCTTTGTCCTTTCTTTTATTGATGTAATGAATCACATTGATTGTTTTGTGAATATTGAACCAGCCCTACATCACAGTTATAAATCCCACTTGGTCATGGTGAATAATTTTTTTAATGTATTGTTGGATCCAGTTGGCTAGTATCTTGTTGAGGATTTTTGCATCCATATTCATCAGGGAAATTGGTCTATAGTTCTCCTTTTCAGTGGGGTGTTTGTCTGGTTTTGGAATCAAGGTAATGCTGGGTTCATAGAAAGGGTTTGGAAGTTTTTCTTCCATTTCCATTTTTTTGGAACAGCTTCAAGAGAATGGGTGTTAACTTTTCCTTAAATGTTTGGTAGAATTCCCCTGGAAAGCCATCTGAGCCTGGACTCTTTTTGGGGGGGAGATTTTTGATTATGAATTTGATTTCTTTACTGGTTATGGGTCTGTTCAAATTTTCTATTTCTTCCTGTTTCAGTTTTGGTAGTTTATATGTTTCTAGGAATTTGTCCATTTCTTCCAGATTGCCCATTTTATTGGCATATAATTGCTCATAATATTCTCTTATTATTGTTTTTATTTCTGCTGTGTTGCTTGTGATCTCTCCTCTTTCATTCTTGATTTTATTTATTTGGGTCCTTTCCTTTTCTTTTTCTTTTTCTTTTTTTTTTCTCCAACTGGCTAGTGGTTTATCAATTCTGTTAATTTTTTCAAAGAACGAGCTTCTGGTTCCATTGATCTGTTCTACTGTTTTGTTTTTTGTTTTGGGTTTTTTTGTTTTTTTGTTTTTTTTTTTTTTTTGGTTTCGATAGCATTGATTTCAGCTCTAATTATTATTACTTCCTGTTTTCTGCTGGTTTTGGGTTTTACTTTCTGTTCTTTTTCCAGCTCTTTAAAGTGCAAGTCTAGGTTATGTATCTGAGACCTTTCTTCTTTCTTTAGGAAGGCCTGGATTGCTATATACTTCCCTCTTATGACTGCCTTTGCTGTGTCCCAGAGGTTTTGGACTGTGGTGTTACCATTTTCATTGGCTTCCATGTTCTTTTTAATTTCCTCTTTAACTTCTTGGTGAGCCCATTCCTTCTTTAGTAGGATGTTCTTAATCTCCAAGTATTTGTTATCTTTCCAGATTTTTTCTTGTGGTTGATTTTGAGTTTCATGGTGTTGTGGTTTGAAAATATGCACAGTATGATCGTGATCTTTTGTAATTGTCGAGGGCTGATTTGTGTCCCAGTATGTGATCTATTCTGAAGAACGTTCCATGTGCACTGGAGAAGAATGTATATTCTGCTGCTTTAGGATGAAATGTTCTGAATGTATCTGTTAAGTCCATCTGGTCCAGTGTGTCATTCAAAGCCATTGTTTCCTTGTTGATTTTCTGTTTAGATGATCTGTCCATTGCAGTAAGTGGGGTGTTGAAGTCCCTTACTACTATGGTATTATTATCAATGAGTTTCTTTATGTTTGGGATTAGTTGATTTATATATTGGGTGTTGCCACATTTGGAGCATAAATGTTTACAATTATTAGGTCTTCTTGATGGATAGACCCCTTAATTATGACCTAATGCCCTTCTTCATCTCTTGTTACAGTCTTTATTTTAAAGTCTAGATTGTCTGATATAAGTATGGCTACTCTGGCTTTCTTTTATCAACCATTAGCATGATAGATGGTTCTCCATCCCCTCACTTTCAATCTGAAGGTGTCTTTAGATCTAAAGTGGGTCTCTTATAAAGAGTATATAGGTGGATCTTGTTTTCTCATCCTTTCTGTTACCCTATGTCTTTTGATTGGAGGATTTAGTCCATTGAAGTTCAGAGTGAGTACTGAAAGATATGAATTTATTGCCATTCTGTTTCTTGTAGAGTTGGAGTTTCTGGTGGTATTCTCGGGTCCTTTCTAGAGTTTGTTACTTTTGGTCTTTTTTCCCCTGTCTTTTCTCCCCTCAGAGAGTCCCCCTTAAAATTTCTTGCAGGGCTGGTTTAGTAGTCATGAACTCCTTTAATTTTTGTTTGTCAGGGAAACTTTTAATATTTCCTATTTTGAATGACAGTCTTGATGGATATAGAATTCTTGGCTGCATATTTTTCTGATGTAGCACATTGAATATATCCTGCCACTCCTTTCTGGACTGCCCAGTTTCTGTGGAAAGGTGTGCTGCAAACCTGATCTGTCTTCCCTTCCAGGTTAAGGACTGTTTTTCCCTTCCTGCTTTCATGATTCTTTCCTTCCCTGAGTATTTTGTAAATTTGACCATGATATGCCTTGTTGATGGTCGTTTTTTGTTGAATCTAATGGGAGTCCTCTGTGCTTCTTGGATTTTGATGTCTGTGTCTTTCCCTAGGTTAGGAAAGTTTTCTGCTATGATTTGCTCACATAACCCTTCTACCCCTTTTTCTCTCCCTTCATTCTGGGACCCCTATGATTCTGATGTTATTCCTTTTTAATGAGTCACTGATTTCTCTAATTCTTAAATTGTGCTCTTTTGCCTTAGTTTCCCTCTTCTGCTTCATTGTTCTCCATAAGTTTGTCCTCTATATCGCTGATTCTCTGCTCAGCCTCATCCATCCTTGCACCATGGCATCCATTCGAGATTGCAGCTCAATCATAGCATTTTTTATTTCATCCTGACTAGCTTTTTCTTCTTTTATCACCACAGAGAGGGATTCTAATCTATTTTCGTCCCCTATTAGTATTCTTATTATTGTGATTCTATATTCTGGTTCAAACATCTTGGTTGTCTGTGTTGATTAAGTCCCTGGCTGTCGTTTCTGCCTGCTCTTTCTTTTGGCATGAATTCCTTCGTTTTGTCATTTTGAAGGAAGAAAGGAATTGATAAAGTAAAAAATATATAATTAAAAAATTAAAAACAACACAAAAAAAATCAAAGGATGCTAGATCCTATGTGTTTTTTGGTCTGGTTGTTGAAAGGAGCTTGATAGATTAGAGAAAAAAGGGAAAAAGAAAAGAAAAGAAAAATAATAAAAGAAGAAAAAAGAAACTGTTTGAAATATTGAAAAAAATAATAATACCGTTAAATAGAATAAAATGAAATGATGGAAGTAAAATAGAATTTGAAAAATTCACAAAAGTAAAAAAATATAGCAGAAAAATAAAGAAAAATATTTTCAATAAAAATGGAAAATAAAAATAATTTTTTCTCTTTCTGTATTCAAGAATAAGAAAAGGAAAGAATAAGAAAAAAATTAAATAGGTGGACCAGCAAACAGACCGAAATATGATTGAAATTACATTGGTTTCCCCTAGAAGTCAAACTGTGAAGCACTTTATAGTCCTTAAACTAAGCAGGTGAAGAGACTTGTGGTGTTCCTCCTCAAGAACCCAGTTGGCCCATTTGGGCGGGGCTTGGTGTAATGGCTGTGTTCTCCAGTAGGTGGAACTGCTTAGCTAACTGGCATGGATTGTTCTGGCTCATGTAGACGTTTATGCGCATGTGCGGGAGGCATGAAAATGGTGTCACCTAGCTACCCAGTCTGTAGTATCAAAACTCTGTGCTCTCCCCAACCAGCAATCCCACACCTCTCCTTTGTCTCACACTTCCATCCACTCCCCGCTTTTACACTGTCCGTGACCAAGCCATCAAGCTGCCAGGCGGCACCTCCCTCCTGAGTTCCATCTCAAATGGGGCTGTTTCCCAACCCCTCAGTTATGAGGGACTGTGGCTTTGACCTGTTCCAACCCTCTGTGGCAGAGTCTCACTGAGCACAGGCTGGGTGCCTCCCTGCCCCCAGAAACGTTCACAGGACCATGCTGCTGCTGATGCCCAGAGACTGAGGCTTGGTGCCAGCCCACCCCACAAAAAGTTCACGTGATCATGTAGCAGCAGCATTTCAGGGGCTATGGAAAATCACAACACACATCTGGCACCAGGCTTCCCCCTTAACATCCTTGTTCCAGCACCAATGAATGCGGTTGTTCTCCAGTGTCCACTGGGACCTTTGCCTGTGGGGTGGCCTCACAGCCTCTACCAAATGGCCTCCCATATGGGGAACTGCCTCTCTCAGTATGACAGCCCAAGGACCCTTCAGACCTCGCTGTCTGCTGTTGGGGATTCGCCCTTCCCACCAGAGCTCTGCCAAGTATTGAGCTGCAACGTTTCAGACTCAGCACTCCCCCATTTATAGAGTTTTAATGGAACTTAAACCCTCTCCTCTCTTCTTTCTCCCTTTTTTGTTCAGTTCCTTGCATACTTTTTCTTTTGTCTCCAGCTGCTTTTGTGTCTAGGGGATGCTTTCCCATACTCTCCTCCACCCTGTCTCCATCCTCTCTCCATCCTGTCTCCATAAGCAAAAGCAGCTCCCTGCCCTCTGCCACTTCTCTTTCCCCCAGTTCACCTCTCTGTGCCACATACCTGCTGAGTTCTGTGGTTCAGGTTGTGCAGATTGTTGTGTTAATCCTCAAATATGTTTTCTCGGTGTGCAAGATGGTTTAGTGTTGATATGGCTGCATTTCAGGGATGAGAGACACAAAAAAACTTGTGTGCTGTTCCGCCATCTTGGCCCCCTCATGGTAAAACCCTTCATAATGATCTACAAATTTCTGGGTCTCAACATCACTGAGAACTCAGACTTGAGAAAATGTAGTTTCTGTATTTTCCTATGTTACTCTAATAGGAATAAACTGCTGATCACTCTGAAAGTTGGGCTTATGGGAAATATTGGCTGTGTTGACACTGGGATAGTAGGTACGGGGTTCTGACAGTGCATATTTGGCACCTTTGACAGAAGGGACCTGTGCCACACTCGGGAGTCATTCCAATGGCGATTGCCACAGGCTGGCTCAGGAGCCATAGGTGAGGCCTGTCCACACACCAGGATCTGGACCTGAGTGAGACCGGGGCCTCTGTGACTGTTCCATGAGGGAGCAATTGGCTAAAGATGAGAGGCCCAGTTTGGAGTCCTGGTATATAGGCAGGAGTTCTTAATAGTTTGGGGAGACCAAGTATAATTATAGGCAAATGGGCATGGAATAAGAGGCTGGTTCCTCACTTTGGCTGCACATTAGAGTCAACTGGTATTTAGGTTAATAGTGTTGCATAATAAATCCACCCAAACTTAATCATATAAAACAGCTACCATTTTACTACATCCATGAAGTCTGTGGATCAGAATCTGGGTAGAGCTCAGCCGGTAGTTCTTTGGCTCCTGTGGCAGTTCTTTCAGGTGGTGGTTGTGCTGGTTTGGAGAACCCAAGATGGTTTCACCCCCTATGTATTGTCTTAGTGGGGATGACTCGGCCTTTTGGCTTGAGTGCCTACACGTTGCTTCCCTAGCACAGTAGTCTCAGGGTTGCTGAACTTCATCAGAGTCCTAACAAAGCTGAGAGAAATGCATGGCCTTTATGATATAGCCTTCGAAGTCACATAGTCTTACCTTTGCCACACTTTATTAATTGAAGCACACATGCCTACCCAGACAAAAGGAGAGGGAAATTAGACTCCATCTTTATTTTATTTTTTATTTTTGGATTTTATTAGGTCTTTTAATTCCAGAGTAGTTAACATTCAGTGTTATGTTAGCTTCAGATGTACAATATAGTGATTCAACACTTTTATACATCACCCAGTGCTCATCACAAGTGCATTCCTTCATCTCCATCACCTGTTTCACCCATCCCTCCATCCATCTCCCCGCGGTAACCATCTATTTGTTCTCTAAAGTTAAGAGTCTGTTTCTTGGTTTGTCTCTCTCTCTCTCTCTCTTCCTTTGTTCATTTGTTTTGTTTCTTAATTTCCACATGTGAATGTAATCAGATTGTATTTGTCTTTCTTTGACTGACTTATTTCCCTTAGCTTAATACTCTCTAGCTCCATCCATGTTTTTGCAATGGCAAGATTTCATTCTTTTTTATGGCTGAATAATATTTCATAGTGTATGTGTGTGTGTGTGTGTGTGTGTGTGTGTGTCACACCTTTTTTTATCCATTCATCTATCAGTGGACACTTGGGTTGCTGCCATAGTTTGGCTATTGTAAATAATGCTGTTATAAACATAGAAGTGAATATATCCTCTCCAATTAGCATTTTTGTATTTGTTGGGTGCATAGCCAGTAACGCAATTACTGGATTGTAGGATAGTTCTATTTAAAATTTTTGAGGAATTTTCATACTGTTTTCCACAGTGGTTGCACCAGTTTGCATTCCCACCAACAGTGAACAAGCGTTCCTTTTTCTCCACATCCTCATCAACACCTGTTGTTTCTTGTGTTGTTGATTTTAGCCATTCTGACAGGTATGAGGTGATATCTCACTGTAGTTTCGATTTGCATTTCCCTGATGATGAGTGATGTTGAGCATCTTTTCATGTGTCTGTTGGCTGTCTGGATGTCTTCTTTGGATAAATGTCTATTCATGTCTTCTGCCCATTTTTAAATTGGATTATTGTGGGGGAATATTGAGTTATATAAGTTCTTTATATATTTTGGATACTAACCCTTTATCAGATATGTCATTTGCAAATATCTTCTATTCAGTAGGTTATCTTTTAGTTTTATTGATTGTTTCCTTCACTGTGCAGAGATTTTTATTTTGATATCATCTCAATAGCTTATTTTTGCTTTTTTTCCCCTTGCTGCAGGAGACATATCTAGAAAAATATTGCTGTGGCCGATGTCAGAGAATTACTGCTTGTGCTCTCTTCTAGGATTTTTATGGTTTCAGATCTCACAGTTAGGTCTTTATTCTATTTTGAATTTATTTTTGTGTATGGTATAAGGAAGTTGTCCAGTTTCATTCTTCTGTATGTAGCTGTCCAGTTTTCCTAATATCATTTGTTGAAGAGACTGTCTTTTTCCCATTGCATACTCTTGCCTCTTTTGTTGAAGATTAATTGACCACATATTAGTGGGTTTGTTTCTGGGCTTTGTATCCTGTTCTGTTGATCTATGTGTCTATTTTTGTGACAGTACCATACTTTTGTGATTACTGCAGCTTTGCAGTATAACTTGAAATCTGTAATTGTGATACCTCCAGCTTTGTTTTTCTTTTTCAAGATTGTTTTGGCTATCCGGGATCTTTTGTGGCTCCATACAAGTTTTAGAATTATTTGGTCTAGTTCTGTGGAAAATGTTGTTGGTATTTTGATAAGGATTGCATTAAATCTGTAGATTGCTTTGGTTAGTATGGACATTTTAATAACATTTGTTCTTCTAATCCATGAGTATAGAATATCTTTCCATTTGTTTGTATCATCTTCAATTTCTTTCATCAATATTTTATAGTTTTCAGAATACAGGTCTTTCACTTTCTTAGTTAAGTTTATTCCTAGGTACTTTATTATCTTTGGTGCAATTGTAAATGTGGTTGTTTTTTAATTTCTCTTTCTGTTGCTTCATTGTTAGTGTATAGAAGTGCAACAGATTTCTGTACACCAGTTTTGTATTTTATAACCTTACTGAATTCATTTATCAGATCTAGTAGCTTTTTGTGGAGTCTTTAGAGTTTTCTATATAGAGTATCATGTCATCTGCAAATAGTGAATGTTTTACTTCTTCCTTACCAATGTGGATTCCTTTTATTCATTTTTCTTGTCTTATTGCTGTGGCTAGGACTTCTACTCCTGTTGATTAAAAGTGGTGAGAGTGGAATCCTCGTCTTGTTCCTGATATTAGGAGGAAAGTCTTAGTTTCTCACCATTGAGTATGTTATAGACTCTATCTTTAAAGGAGTGCATTGTGGGGTGCCTGGGTGGCTCAGTTGGTTAAGTGTCCAACTTCAGCTCAGGTCATGGTCTCATAGTTCGTGGGTTTGAGCCTCACATCAGGTTCTGTGCAGACAGCTCAGAGCCTGGAGCCTACTTTGGATTCTGTGTCTCCCTCTCTTTCTGCCCTCCCTCTCCTCTAAAATGAATGAACATTAAAAACATTTTAATAAGGGGCGCCTGGGTGGCTCAGTCGGTTGGGCGTCCGACTTCAGCTCAGGTCACGATCTCGCGGTCCGTGAGTTCGAGCCCTGCATCGGGCTCTGGGCTGATGGCTCAGAGCCTGGAGCCTGCTTCTGATTCTGTGTCTCCCTCTCTCTCTGCCCCTCCCCCATTCGTGCTCTGTCTCTCTCTGTCTCAAAAATAAATAAAACGTTAAAAAAAATTTTTTTTAAAAACATTTTAATAAAAAAAATAAAGGAATGCATTGTGGAGAATACATTGTGGAAGAACATGAGGGTTAGGTGGTACCACCAAGGCACCACCTTTAGAAATACAGTCAGCTATAACTGGGAAGCTTATTAAATAATGTCGAGGTTCATTCTGTTTCATGTGGTCTAGGGTGATAGTTCCCTACCTGGCAGACACTAGATTACCTGGAAGCTTTTAAAAATACTTATGCCTAGGTCACACCTCCAAACAAGCAAATCAGAGTCTCTGGGAATGTGTGTTATCCATTTGTAGGCCAGCAAGCCAAGTTCCAAAACCATTAGAAAGTAAGGTCCAGGAAACTGGTATTATTCCTCTCTCTCTCTCTCTCTCTCTCTCTCTCTCGGTGTTTCCAATGTGCATCCAGGATTGAGAACAATTGGGATAGAGCTTATGAACCTAGTCCATGAGTAGCTATGCAGTAGGACTGGAGGTGGTTCTCTCTAAGCTTAGATGTTTTTATGCTGCTTGTATTTGCTCTATCTTCTTGTATTTTCTTAGTCTCTCTTACTAGTTAGTGTTGGAAGTGATATTTTTTAGTTGGGCTGTGTCAGTAATCCCGGGGCCACAGAGAGAAAGGATTATATTGGCACTGGGGCTAGAGGCATGATTGGGTTTGGGCACAGTGGACAATGAGAACAGAGTGAGGGGCAAAGGCCAGATCTAAGCCATCCTGGTCAGCTGCTTCTCTGTGTCTGAGAGACTTCTCCATGGACTCTCTAAAGAAAGGCTGGATAGGAGCTGGTTTAGTTTTGGAGACAGGTGGCTGTCTTGCTTACTTTTTTGCACTAGGGTAAACTAACAACATGTATGAATATGTATGGTAAATAACCTAGTAGAAACCTAAAGTATTGTGAGGTCTGAAGGCAGGCACAAGACTCATAATATCTGTCTGCAGTTTGAGGAACCAGCTGTAAATTTCCTATGCTGACTATTCCCAGAGAAGACCCTTTCAGAAACTTGCAGGGCATCTACTGCAGCTTTTAATATGAATTCTGGTGGTTCAATTACTTATGGTCACCAGTGATCTTTTTTTTTATGTTTATTTTTGAGAGAGAGAAAGAGAGAGAGAGAGAGAGAGAGAGAGAGTAGGGGAGGGACATAGGGAGGGAGACAGAATCTGAAGCAGTCTGCATGCTGTCAGCACAGAGCCTGACATGGGGCTTGAACCTACAAACTATGAGATCACGACTTGAGCCAAAGTTGGATGCTCAACTCACTGAGCCACCCAGGTACCCCTAGGGATCTTTTTTTAAGTTTATTTGTTTGTTTTGAGAGAGAGAGAGAGAGAGAGAGAGAGAGCGCACGTGCACACACATCAGGCAGGGGCAGACAGAAAGAGAGAGAATCCCAAGCAGATTCCATGCTGTCAAGGCAGAGCCTGATGCAGGGCTTGATCCCACTAACTACACCATGAGATCATGACCTCAGCTAAAATCAAGAGTTGGATGCTTAACTGACTGGTTAAGTAGGTGGCTTCCCCCTACACCACCAGGGATCCTTAAGGTAAATAGTATGGCTTTTGACTATGAATTCCTTTATAAGTTACTCCAGGAAATGTGTGTTTTTGACTGCTAAGTGAAATAAATATCCATCTTTGCTGCAAAACCCAAGATCTCACATGTAGTAGGTGCTAAATAAATATTTGCTTCATAAGCAAATGGATAAATGAAATAGTAAATAATTCCACTCTTTTCCTGATAGCTTTTTAAAGATACAATGAATCAATTTTTTAAAGGGATAAAAAAGTTGAAACTTAAAAAAACTAAATTATTTGTTCTAAAAGCCCAGAGGAAAGATAGGAGCCACTAGAAGGGCCTGCCTACCTGGCTTAACTAACTGATGCATCCATCAAAGCAGTTGGAGGAACCAGAGTTGGAAAGGGTTCAAGGATAACGCTGGCTTTGTTGTTGTGTTTGTTTTTAATGCATGGCCATAGCGTTTGCTCTTGACATCTCAAGTGTGGGGATGTGAATCTGGGATTATCTCCCAGCCACTCTTGGCTTCTTGTGAGTAATACCCTCACATCTCATTAGATGCACCCGCTACCATCTGGACCCGATCGACCTTGATCCTGAGCAGGCAGGAGGGGGTAGGTGAGCAGAAGGAGGTATATGATGACACTCTAGAAAGAAGCTGGCTTGCCTGTCCCCCAAGAACAAAGGGGTTAAGAGCTTTGGCTTAAGTTACAAGTGACCTGGATTTGGGTCCCAGCTCCACTATTTACTGTGTCATTCTTGACACGTTACTCAACCTCTCTGTACCCCAGTTTCCTCATTCATTAAATGGGGGTCACTAAAGTTTATTTCAAGGGTTACTCTGGGGACTAAATGGGGCGAAGGATGCAAGCACTTAGCCTGTACCTGGCACACAGTAAAGACTCAGGAAATGTTAATTTAAAAAAAAAAAAATCCAGGGTGCCTGGACGGCTTAGTTGGTTAAGCATCTGACTTTGAATCAGGTAATAATTTCAGGGTCCATGAGTTTGAGCCCCGCAACAGGCTCTGTGCTGACATCTTAGAGCCTGTTTGGGATTCTGTGTCTCCCTCTCTCTCTGCCCCTCCCCACCCTCTCAAAAGTAAATAAACATTAAAAATTTTATTTAAAAAAACCCCAAAACCTCAGTGCTGCCCACTGTGCTCCCCTCTGGTCTATACTTTCTTTGATGCTTTAGGGTTTCCTAATGTGGAAACAAGTAGTTCAAGAGTCATTGGAGTTTGAGGTTGGAGGAAGTCTTCGGAATCAGTCTGTTCCCCAACACACCTGACTTAGAACCCCCTTTTCTGCATCCCTGGTGGATGGCCATTTACCCCTACTAGAACTCATCTACGAAAGGGGAGATAAACACTTTGTGAAGCACCCCTTTTTGTTGTCCTCACTTCCGGAAAGGTTTTTCCGTGCATTGAGCTGAAATCTATGTCTTTTATAACTTCTATGTATAATTTTAAGCTTCGTCCCCTTTCCATTCCGTTCTCTTTTCCACATGACAGTCCAAAATTTTTGACACAGCTCTTTTCCCTTTGAGCATCTTTTATAAGCCAGCCTAATGTAATACTAGATTAATGTTTCATGTGTTTACTTTTTTTTTCTTCCTGGCACCTCTCCGAGGAACCAACTCTCCAAATTCTTAGTGGCTCAGATGAGGCCAAGCACCCCCACCTCAATTCTGAGTCCCAGAGGTGGGCATGTGGCCCAGAGTACTCTACCATCCTGACTACAGTGATTGGTTTAGAAATTATCAGATGACCCACGCTGGACCATTCAGGGGTCTCCACTAGAATTTTGCTGTAACTCTGGGAAAAGACAGATTTTCTTTTCTTTGGCGTTACTACCTCTATGGCTGGTAAATGTGTGGCCATCTTTGCCAACACATTAGGAGTTCTTGCCTAAGAATGGATCCAAACACAGGAAAGCAAAGTCTCCAGTTAGCATGAGGTAATACTTCCTGATGACTAAATTTGAACCCAGGATCAAACTGTACTTGAAACCATCATGTCTTGAATATCCCAGTTTTCTAGACCTAAATCTACACCCTCCCTTCTTCTGTTTTAAGCTAGTTTCAGTTGGTTTTCTGTCACCTGCAACCAAAAGTGACTTATCCAGACAGGAAGTTCTTGCTGTAGGACTCATAGAAATAACGTTGGTATTCTATCCTGGCTGCCCTTTCATGGATACCCAATACTTTGTCATTGTTGGCATATTAAAAAGGCTATTCATGCTTCATATTCCTTGAACCTCAGAGGCAAAGGCACTTGCCAGAACCTCCTAAACCTTTCTTCCAAACTATCTAAGTGAGCTAATCTGGGTCAGGGTATATCTCAACCAAATGTGCAGCAGAATCAACAACCCAGAAATGCCCTGTTTGCTGACTAGGCCAGAGTAAGTAAAGCATATGTCAAAGGATAGTGTTGTCTTAGGCTTAGAGAGACAGGCACCAAAAGTTGTAGCAGAAAGCCAGAGAACCCCACTGTCTCAGGGAGGGGAGGACCAGGAGAACTATTTCTTCCCTCTAACCTTTGGCCCACAGGCTTCCTGCAGAACTGAAACTTTGAAGAAATTCTCAGAGGAGGGATCTGGTTTTCTTCTTCTTCATCTTTTTGTTTTAAGTAGGCTCCACACCCAACATGGGACTTGAACTCATGACCCTGAGATCAAGAGTCACATGCTTTACTGACTGAGCCAGCCAGGTGCCCCAAGACACCTGGTTTTCTAAATTTTTATTTTATATAGAGAAAAAATTTTAAAGCATGGAATGGAAAGTATAACAAAGTTTCTATATGAGTAAACACATAGTTCTCAAGAGAACTAACTCTCCAAATTCTTGGTGGCTTAGATGCAACCAGCTGCCCTCCATATACTCACTATATTAGTTTTCTTGGGCCACCATAACAAAGAGCCACAGACTGGGTGACTTAAACAACAATTTATTTCTTCATCATTCTTGAGGCCAGAAGTCTAAGAGCAAGGTGTCAGCGGGGTTGGTTTCTTCTGAGGCTGGCCTCCTTGGCTTGCAGATGGCTGTTCCTCTGTCTGTGATGACTGTTTGCTAATCTCCTCTTCTAATAAGGACCCCAGTCATATTGGAATAAGACCTACCCCACTGACCTCATTTAACTTTAATTGTTTCTGTAAGAACCCTATCTCTAAATACAGTCACATTCTGAGGTACTAAGGGTTAAGACTTCACAATATGAATTTTGGAGGACACAGTTCAGCCCATAACACTCACCAACAGTAATCTCTGGATGCTCCAGCCATCAACTATGCAATGTTTAGGAAATTCAGAATCTTGATCATTCCTATGTTTTTTTTAAGCAATGAGATGAACAGGCTGTTTTTATCAATCATGCAGAAACTCACTGCTTCCTCAGAATAGATCCAAAGCAAAGGAACATAAAGACCTGGCTGCAAAAGCAGCCCCAAATGTATCTGCTGAGAGAAAGAGAGGGGCCAATTTTCCTGCAGCAGACTAGGCTCACCTTAGCTGAGAATCCAGTAGAAGGCTAGACCTCATCCTTTCCCAGGTCAGCACTCCTGCACCTCAGGGAACAGAGTGGACAAGGGACTCTGGCAAAAACAAGAGGTTCACCTAAATCACTCTTCCTTGTTAAAGAGTGCCAGGGAGCCAGTTGTAGGAGTTCAGTTTTAAGCACATTTGAAAAGCACTAAGGTCGAAGAATGAGGAAAGAAAAGGCATGGGTCCTGTCTTTGAATTTTGCAACAAGTTGCAGATTTGCAACAAGTTTGCAACAAGTTACAGACTCTCCAGATAAAAAAATACATTATTAAATAATATACAACACCAGTGATGTAACACAATAGATTACTTTTGCTTGAAAAATTACAATTGAGAATGGCATTGGAGTGAAGGACAATTTAAATCATGTTTTAAATGTGTCACAGGAGGTGCCATTTAAAACAATCTTATAATGGACCTTTATTTTTTAAATCAACTAATTGTCAACATTTTGTTGGTTAAAGACATTCTAATTTTCATGTTAAAACAACGTTGTCTAACAGAGCAGGAGGAAAAGAAATAACTAAACTGTGTTAGGTCTAAGCTGGCCCTTGTTTGTTTCTCTTCTTTTCCTTATTCAGGAAACACCCAGCATATTTTTGTTTTGTCCTTCCAATAGTGAGAGGTCATTTCCACCTTGGGACTTTGCCCTTTTGGTACCCTCTGCATCTTCATATCTTCTGGTGGCTTACCCATTTCATCATTTGGGTCTCAGCTCAAATGCCACACATCCTGAAAATGGCTTCCCCACACCGCACTCAAGTCCTAATTACTCCCTATGCCAGTGACTCTCCAAGTATGAATTCTCCAGCAATAGCAGCCTCACCTGGGAGCTTGTTAGAAATGCAAATTCCCAGTCCCCACTCCAGACCTACTGGATGAGGAACTCTGAGAGTGTGGCCCAGCAATGTGTGATTCAAAAAGCCACCCAGGTGAGCTCATGCACACTCAAATTTGAAAACCACTGCTCTGCCCAATTCCTTGAAGCATTTTCTCCACAGCTCCCATCTCAGAAATTATCTGGTTTATTTGTTCATTTCTTGCCTATGTACCCTTACTAGAATCGAAGAATCATAATGAATGTGGAAACCTCTTTTGCCTTCATCATTGCTATCTGCCCTTGAACAGTGTGTGGCTCAATAAATATTGGTTGGATAAATGAGTGAATGATTAGATGGAGAGACAATATGAGTGGAGACTCTAGAGTTGGAAAGTGTGGGCTGAACCCTTACTCTGCTATGTGCCAATTGTGTGGCTAAGTCATTTGTGCTTCCTAAAACTGTTTCCTCCTCTGTAAAATGGGGATAGAAATAGCACCTATCTGAAGGTTGCCCAAAGATAAAATGAGATAATCTATGCTAAATGCTTCATATGTGCATAATAAACACCTATCATCATCATCATCATCATCATCATCATCATTTTATTGGCTAGTACCCTCCTTCCTAAGGTAACCAGAACAAAGGAGCTCCAAGGGGATGAGAGGTTCAAGGAAAAATTTGAAGGGGGAGAGGGAGAAGCTGGACAGATGTGTCAAAGGAAGTTATTTATAGGCAATGGGAAAGGGTGGACCATGTTCTTGGGAGCTCCAGGACTGATGGGAACAAAGAAGCAGAATATTTGGTAAATGAAGCCTGATGAATATGGAGAGAGAGCTAGCTCTCAGAAGCCCATAGCTCTAAGGATCAGAAACTGGATCCTGAGCATGAGAGGGAGGCTCTGGAAAGTTCTGGCAGGTGCATGGCCCCAGAACTGCTTGCTGTCTCCTACATGAATGTGTCTTCTGAATAAACACAAGGCTCACTTATATCTTCCTCAGATTACTTGCCGTTTAGAGCAGCAAAGAGACCTCTCTCCCACCCCCTTAGTATTTTGCCTCACTCAAGAAGAGAGGTTTCTGCTCAGGGCTGACTTTATTTAAAGATGCCTTTAAAACTGTTGTTCTCCATGGCAACTAGAGAAGTAGATGAGTGAAGAGCTTCTCCAGAATCCCCAGGTTTCTCCACATCTTCAAATTTGTTTCAATTACTGAAGAAAAATGACATGGTACAAACAACAACTCATTTTTCTCTCTAAATTCCAAGGCCTGATGCAATATGTTTTCAGCAAGTACTGTGGTAATGTGTCCTAATTTAATAAAACTCTGCAGAACGCAAAAATATGGACATCCAAAAAGAGTGACTGCTTATAGTATTGAAAATTTCTTTCTTTTTTTAAAAAGGATTTGGAGCAGTGCACTACACCTGTAAAAAGTTAGATTTCCCTGGCTTGTGCATTTAAAATGCATTTTACAAAAACTCAACTTAGAATTATTGGGAATATGTTGCCTCCAAAACGAGGCCACCCAGCAGGAGGTTCAATAGGAATGGTTTTAATCCCAGGCTTGCTTGGTGGAAGGGTTCTGCATGTCCCCATGGCAACAGAAGGCGGGGTGGAGTGGTAGTGGGGGGTCCCTTTTGCTCTCTCTAGAGTTCCTCTCCAATCCCAGCTCTCTCTGGAGTTGGGGGTTTTTGGTGATGAGGTCAGTCAGAACCAGTATCCCTGAATCCTATGAGATTTGTTTTGGGGAGGACTCTACTAACATATAGAATAAACTCTTCCTTTGATCATCTTTGAAGTTTTTCTGGATGCTGCTTAACTCTGTGGATTAATAGTATGGTTTAACATAAAAGAATAGCCTGCTCCAGAGTGCCGGCAGCAGATTGTCCCAGAGATCCACAAGCTAGACCTTGCTAATGGAAGGCCAGAGACAGACCAGATTCTGTCCTTTCTGTTCCAGCCAGCTGAATCTGTGACAGCCACCTTTACCTGCCTTCTATATTCCAGCCTCTAAACCTTTGCTCACATCACACCCCTGTGCTGGGAGCTCTTTCTGCCATGAGGCATTCTTGGCTTAGTGCTCAGGGCCTGTGACCTTTCGAGGACCCATGACAATATTTCAGACCTGGAAAAAAATAAATTGGCTCCTAAACATGAGGATTAAACACTGAAATTGAAATAAATATTTAATTAAGAGTCTGCAAAATGTAACATGATATCAATGAGTCAGCTACTACTCAACTCAAGCCCTATATGATTACATAAAAATGTTAACAGTTTGGATCACGAGAAAACATTTGTAAGTTATAAGGAAACTCCAAACTGGAATTATAAAAATTATACAGCAAAAATCTATATGTTCTGTGGGATGGGAATATGTTTTAATGTGTTTGCTATGAGGTGGGACAAAGTTGGACCCTGAAGTCCTAGACATGGGCCTGGCACTATTTCTTAGTAACTTTGCAATCTTGGGCAATCAGTAAAAGTCATGGAACAATGTTTGCCCATTTGCAAAATGAATTTAAATGAGATCAAGGTGATTTGTAGATGTAGTAGTGCCAATGAAATGTGTGTAACTTTTATTTGTGAATAATCTAAGGCAAATATGTAGAAGTAAAAGGAAAGGTTTTCTCACGTGATGACAGGCTTACTACCTATATTTGATTCTCTTTTAGTGATAGGCCAGGCAGGTGGAGGCAAGGGGCCTCTCTCCACACCTCAAGGAAGTTCTGATGGGTCTGGGGTCTTCTGAAGAATAATGGAGAGGTTTTCTTTCCTTTGTAGACATCTGCTGAAAAGAATATTTATATATTCTTTATATTCCTCTCATTCCCCTAGAAGAAAGATGATAAGAAGAGCAAAGATTAAGCAGGACAAGAGGTACAATCTGGATAGTAGAGCTCATCCTCCTAGTTTGTTCAGTCTGGTTTGCAAAGACATTCCATCAGTAACCTTAACCTGGTAGCATATATTTCCAGGTACCCCAAAAAAGAGACTACATAGAAATCCACACTATGCCTCCCTCAAGAAATATCTCTTTTGTATGGCCAGTGCCCCCTTTCATGTCAGAAGCCTGCAAGTGGCAGGACTGGATGTACCATAACTATGAGAAGCTTGGAGAGGAGATTGCTGCTGGCATAGATGGGCGTTGTATGGGCATCATTTCAATCTCAGGCCGGGCCCTGATTGATGGCAACAACTCAGATGGCCTGGTTGCAAAGAAAATGCAGTAAAATCTCCGTATACCTATACTGACTGGTTGGTTGATTGATCTTTAAAGTTTATCTATTTTTGTGAGAAAAGAGAGAGGGATGGGCAGAGAGACAGGGAGAGAGAGAATCCCAAGCAGGCTCTGCGCTGTCAGCACAGAGCCTGATGTGAGGCTCGATCCCAGAAATCATGAGATTAGGACCTGAGCCAAAATTAAGAGTCAGACGTTCAACTGACTGAGCCATCCAGGCACCCCAATACTGATTTATTCAAAACAGTTCCAAATTCAGAGCAGTTCCAACCCTGCAATCAGTTGTGTACCATATTATCCAATAAAAAGTATTGAAAAAACTCTAAATGTGATTAATCTTTTTTTTCCACCAGGTCTCTTATACTCTGAAGTATTCTGGTTTTCTAGATTTACTTAAGAAGGACTTTTTGAGGGTTCCTAGGGTAGGTATTTGTATTGGTACTTTAATATTCTTGCCTCTTGATCTCTGATTGTTTTGCCTGCAGCCTATGCTCTGTGAAGTTTGGTTTAAAGATGGACTTCTAAAGATACCCTGTGCATTGGAGTCACCAGGCCTGTGCACATACTCTTTCCCACCCTGGTCACCCTCTTGATCATCTTCAGTGATACACAGTTTGCTCATCCCTTAAGGTCTAACCAAGGACTACCCCTTTCATAAGACTTCCCTGAGCTACCTCAGACTGCATGGGCCTTTCTTTCTTCTAACCTTAGTGACTCAAATTGGCACCACTTATTTAGGATTTACGTTTTTCTTTGGATCCAATTCAGCATTGCCTGTAATTTCATGTGTGAACGATTCTGGAGAAGGCATATCAAAAAACAAGGCAAGCTTCCTCCCTTGAGGACATCTAGGGACATGTTAGGAGAGGCCCATGAAAGTTGAGGGCATGGAGGAGGAAGGTAGAGATTGGCCCTGAGGAGGTGGCCGTGGAAGGGTGCACAGAGATGGCAGCCTTCTTGCTGAGTTTGTGGGGAAGACAACAGGGAGAAAATCCAAACCTACAGAGAGATGAAAAAGTTTGGATTTGTCATGGGGCAGAGAAAGATGGCTGTGGCTCAGCTGTAGTTGTGGCGAGCACATTCCCTGGGGCCAGGCTTTCAGGGTTGGAGTCCTGGCCCCAGCACCTACAAGCTATTATGAATGTGAAGTTACTTAACCTCTCTTGGCTTGTTACCTCACCTGAACAATAATGTGAATAATATTGGTATTGACCTCTTAAAGTCATTGTGAGAATGAATAGGTATAAAGTGCATAGAACTGGGCCTCTGTTACGGTCACAGAAATAGTGAAGATGAGCTTCTCTGGGGAAGAGCAGAGACCCATGGGGGAAATGCCACTGGCAAGGGGTCAAAATGAGGTGGAGCTTGTATGCCATGTGTGGGCGTGAGTTGGGGCTTTATCCTTTGGGCAGTGGAATCTTGAACAGTAACTTAAATGTTCACGAGGATATGTTTTATCTTAGTTAAAACTAAAGAGAAGAACTGTCTTATACCCTCTTGCATTCTCTATGGCAACTAGAATAGTTCCTGATAATAAATACTTGTTGAATGAATGAATGAATGAATGAATGAATACTAGGCTAAAAGATCCTCGCTTCTGTGCACATGGTATCAATATACTACATTTTACTGCAGTGTTCACTGAAGCTGTCCTTCTGTGTCTAATATACTTTACTTCTTCCAGACTCTCACATCTATGAACTTACTCTTCTCCCTCACTGTGATCTTTGGTCTTTTGTCTTTGTATTCTCCTAGGGCATTTAATGAATTGGGTTTATGTCTGCCTGAATGTCTGCCTCAGGAACTGCAATTTTAAGGATGTGTGATTTCCCTTCCCCACTCCTCCCTGCCAGCCCTCAAGAGTCCTGACAAACCAGACCCCATCCTGGGTCATTACCTTCTTCCTTCTCCACATCTCTCACTCTCAGCCTCCTACACACTGTGAGTACCTACATTTAGGACTTATTAAAATGTGATGTTGTCTACTGCGTCCTCAGTGCTGCCAGGCAGTCATTTGTTCTGTTAAATCTTCAAAAAATTAAATATTACAAACATTTACAAAGAATATACAGCTCAATGAATTTTTACAGAGTTAACCTCCAACTGATCATCACCTGGGTCAAAAACTAGAATGTTTCAACACCCCTGAAGTCTTTCTCATGCCCCTCCTGATCACTAGTACTTTGTCTTTTTCTGCAAAGGATAGTAAGCACTATCCTAAAGGTCATAGTAATAATTTCCTAACCTTTCTTCATGCTTTAACAACTTAAACATGTACTATTAAACACTATAATTTAGTTTTTCTCATTTTCTGAACTTCACATAGATGGAATTATATAGTATATGTATTGTGTGTATTTGGCTTCTTTGACTTATTATGTGTATGAAATTCATGTCATTGCATGAAGCTATAGTGCATTCATTCTCAGCGTTGTGTATTATTTCATTGTATAAATATACCATATTTTTAAATTATTTTTATTAAGGTATAATTGACTAATTGACATATAACATTATATTAGTTTCAGGTGTACAACATAATGATTTGATATTTGAATACAATGTGAAATGATCACCACAGCAAGTCTAGTTAACATTCATTACCATACTTAGCCATGAAAAAATTTTTCTTTTTTTTCTTGTGATGAGGACCTTCAAGATTTACTCTCTTGGCAACTTTCAAATATGCAATACAGTATTACTATAGGTAACATGCTGTACATTACATCCCCATGACTTACTAATTTTATAACTGGAAGTTTGTACCTTATCATTCCCTTCACTCATTGCTCCCCACCGGCCTGCATAATTTCTTTATCCTTTATGTAATTGTTGGATACTTGTGTTCTCAGTTTGGGGTTATGTTGAACAGTGCTGCTGTGGTTATTCCTGTACATGTCTTTTGGTGCCTATGTGCATGTATTTTTGTTAGGAATTCCACTGAGGAGTGGAATTCTGAATCATGGAATAGGGGAAAGAGAATCAACTAGCTCCCAATTTTTGTTATTGCAATTTACATACATCCACCATTCCCAGCAGTGAATGAAGGTTCAGGGTTCATATCTACACTTACATTTGGTGTTGTCAGTATAGTGTTATCTCAGTGTTTAAAAAAAATTTTTTTTAAATGTTTATTTATTTTTGAGAGAGAGAGAGTGCTAATGGGGGAGAGGCAGAGAGCGAGGGAGAGGCAGAATCCAAAGCAGGCCCAGGCTCTGAACTGTCAGCACAGAGCCCAGTGTGGGGCTTGAACTCATGAACTGTGAGATCATGATCTGAGCCAAAGTCAGATGCTTAACTGACTGAGCCACTGAGGTGCCCATATCTCAATGTATTTTTAATTTTCATTTCTCTAAGTACTAATAAAGTAGAGCCCTATTTCCTATGTTTTGGGGCCATGGATATTCTCTTTTGTTAAGTGGTTTTCCTTGTTTTCTTCTCATTTGTCTGTCTTTTGTTTCTGAGTTTGTAGGAGTCCTTTTGGGTTGGTTGAACAGCATCTTTTGATATACACAGAAGTTCTTATTTTCATGTGGTCTTGTTTATTAATCTTTTCTTTTGGTTATTGTTTTCTATAGCTGTGTAAGAAATGTCCCCCTGTCTTGAGGTCATGAGATATTTTCTTGTATTTTTATAGAAGTTTTATTACTATTATTATTATTATTAAATATTCATTTTGACTACTATTTGCCTTTCACGTTTAAATCTGTAATTTATCTGAAATTCGTTTTTATATGGAGTGAGATAGGGGCCAAGTTTCTTTTTTTTCCCACATGGATATCCCGTTTTTCCAGGACAATATATTTGAAATGCTATGGTTCACCCACTCTCTCCAGTGACAAACTTGTCATGTTCATGTATGCATGAGTCTGGTTTAGGGTTCTTTATACTGTTCCATTCACCTCTGTGTTTATGTCAGTGCCATACTATTTTAATTATTGTACCTTTATAATAAGTCTGGATACTTGGTAGAGCAAGTCTTCCTTGCTTGTTTTTCTTCTTCATAGAAGAAAGCTCTTTACCAACCTTTTCATTTCCATATAAATGTTAAAAATAAGGTTGTCAGTTTCCTATACAAAAAAAAAAAAAAAACCTGTAAGAATTTTGATTATAATTGTCTTGAATCTAAACATAAGTTTCAGGGAAGAATTGGCATCTTCACAATATTGAGCCTATTATTTCATTAACTTGTATTATCTACCCATTTTTTGAGATCTCTTCAATTTTTCACAATAATGTCTTACAGTTTTTTGCACATCTTTTGTTATATTTATTGCTAAGCATTTCATATATTTATGTTTTTTGTTAATGGTATTTTTAAAGTTTCTTTTTCTTATATATTATATTCCTAATTATATTAGAAATATAATTGTATTAATAATTACACATAATTATATCATCATGCAAATAACAATGTAATAGATTTTTGTATGTTGATTTTGCATCCAGTTAATCACATATGTTAGGTCTAAAGTTGAATAGATCATTTTGGACTTTTAAATGTATGTTATCATTAGAATCTATGAATAATAAAAATTTCCTTTCTTCCTTTCTAATCCATATGCCTTTTTTTCTTATCTTATTACAATGGCTAGTACAATGTGGCATAAAAGTGGTGATAGCAGGCATTCTTGTTTTGTTCTTGATCTCAAAGGGGAGTTTTTCAATATTAACCATTAAGTATGATATTTAACATAGATATTTTGTAAGTATTTGTATCACTCTGCATCTAGTCAGTCCCAATGAGAAACCAGGGAAACAGGGCAAGTTCAACAAAGAATTATTTAACCATGATAGGAGGGTAACTATGAAAATGCAGAGATAATGTTAAAGGACAGCCAGGGCTGAAGGAGAGTATCCAAGGAAATACAAACTTGGAAATGGAGCTTCCTTCCCAAGGCTTCCTTCCCAGCCCTCATTGTAAGTCATGTGGTTGCAGCACTCTGCGTGGTGGAAAAGTTTTCAGGGTTGCTCAGGCTAGCACAGGGCCATGGTTGAGAGGCAAACAGGAAACAATCTTTTAGGACTTAGGCCATTCAAGGCTGGTGTAGAAAGAGTTAGGTTTCTACTGTGTGAGGCCAGGATCTTGGAAAGGCCATGGGAAGGCCATTACTGGACCTGGACTGAGGCTGCAAGATTACTGAGGACTACATGCTCTGTGCACAGAGCTGGATCAGAGCACCCCAAATGTGCCCACCCACTCACACCTCTGACCAGTGTGCAGCAGGAGCAAGAAAAAGTAAAACACTGTACTTTGGAGTCAGAAAGAGAAGCCATCTTTCTCTTGCAGTGTCACTTCAGCACCCCCTTTTGGCAAAGTTCCACATACTTGGTATGAAGGAATAGTGAGTGCTTCAAGAATCCCGTCCATCATAGAGCAGGTACTGAAGAGTGAATTTGGATCTGAAAGGCAATAAATCGATAACTGGCACAATACCCTTGATCAGATTAAGGAAATTCCCTTCTATTTCTAGGTTGCTAAAAGTATTTTTCGTGAATGGGTTTTGAATTTTATCAAAGGATTTTCCCATTGAAACAATCATATGGTTTTTCTTTACTGTGAATGTAGTCAAGGACACTAATCAATTGTTTATTGAATAAAATAAGTAACTTAAAATTTGCCATGTTTTTGTACATTTTTGTAATTTTTAAGTGTACCAATTCAGTATCATTAATTACATATACGCCATTACCACTGTTCCAATTTTTTTCATCAGCCCAAAGAGAAATTCTGTGCCCCTTAAGTAATAACTCCCCATTCCACCTCTGCCCAGCATCTGACAACTTCTAATCTATTTTCTCTGAATTTTCCTATTCTAGGTATTTCACATAAGTAGAATTACATATTTGTCCTTTTGTGTCTGGACCACTACACCTAGCTTAATATTTTCAAGTTTCACTATGTTATAGAACTCCATTTTTGTTGTTGTTGTTGTTTTTTGGTTTTTGGTTTTTTTGAGGAACAAGGACCACATTTTTTACTTGTTTATTTCTTGTATTGGAAGTATTCCTTGATGACATTCTTGGCCTGAGACTCTTTGCCATAGACTTTAATCACCACACAATAGCAACCAACCACTTTTGCAGGGTTTACTCTCTGTGTCAGTTTTATAGAGGCCTGTGCATTTTATAGAGGCCTATGCATTACCCTAGTTTCTTGTTCTCATCAACCTTAATTAGGTTGATTTGGTGTTCAGCACGAAGGGCCTCACCAACCTGACATACATAGGCTCATCACACATGAATGCAACACACAAGGATGGATTTGGTGCTTGTTTAAGGCTTTGGCAGCTTCACAAATTCCATGTGGTAGGCCATCATGGATGAAGGCAGTCTTCAGCACCTCTTGTAAAAAAGTATTAACATCCATTACACTTCCAGCAGTAATGCTTTCCTCAACCATGGTCATGGGTTACGGGTGGAGCCGAATCTTGGTGCACCTGGGCCTCCACCTCCAGGTATGACTCCATGGTGGCAGGGAAAGAACAGAACTTCATTTTTTTTTAATGACTGAATAACATCCATTGCATGTATATGTCATATTTTGTAATGGTTAGTTATATATGTCAATTTGACTGTGCCATGGATGCCCAGATAGCTGATGGTGTCTGGGTGTGTCTGTGAGGGTGTTTCTTGAGGAGATTAGCATTTGAACTGATGGACTGAGTAAAGCAGATGGCATTCCCCAGTGTAAGTGGGCATCATCAAGTCTGTTGAAAGCCAAACTAGAACAAAAGGCCAGTGGAAGGCTGAATTTGCTCTCTGCTTGACTGATTAAGCTGGCTGGGATATTGGTCTCTTTCCTTTAGCACTCCTGGTTCTCAGGCCTTCAGACTTGAACTAGAATCTATACCATTGGCTCTCCAGCTCTCAGATCTTTGAACTACACCACCAGCTTCCTTGGGTCTTTAGCTTTGCATATAGTAGATTATGGGACTTCTCAGCCTCCGTAATCATGTGAGCCAATACCTTATAATAAATCTCTTTATATTTGTGTATCTCTGTATCCATCTATCTGTTATCTATCTATCATCTCCCATTATTTCTTTAGAGAAATCTAAATATAAAACATTCATTCACTTGTTGAAGGACACTTGGATTATTTCCACTTTTTGGCTAATATAAACAGTACTGCTATGAACATTAATGAACAAGAACCTGAGTCACTGTTTTCAATTCTTTGGGGTATATATAGGAGTGGAATTATATGGTAGATCACATGGTAATTCTGTGTTTAACTTTTTGAGGAACCACCAAGCTGTTTTCCAGAGCTGCTGTACCATTTTACATTCCCACCAATAATGTACAAGTGTTCCAATTCTTCCACATCTTTGGCAACACTTTTTATTTTCTTATTTTGTTTTTTTATCATAGCCATTATGGTAGGTGTGAAGTGGTACCTCATTATGGTTTTGATTTGCATTTCCCTAATGACTAATGATGTTGAGCATCTTTTCATGCATTTATTGGCCATTTGTATATCTTTTTGGCCCATTTTAAAATTGGGTTGATTATTTTTTTGTTTTTGAGTTGTAAGAGTTATTTATTATCTTCTGGATATTAAGTCCTTATCACATATATGCTTTGCAAATATTTACTACCATTCTGTTTCTTGTCTTTCATTATTAATAGTGTTCTTTGATGCACAAAAGTTTTTAATTTTTACGATGTCCAGTTTCTCTATTTTCTCTCTTGTTGCCTGTGCTTTTGTTTTTTTTGTTTTTATTTTAAGTAGGCTCCATGCCCAATGTAAGGCTTGAGCTCATGACGCCAAGATCAAGAGTCACATTGGGGCACCCGGCTGGCTCAGTTGGTTGAGCCTCCAACTCTTGGTTTTGGCTTAGGTCATGATCTCACAGTTTGTGGGTTCAGGCCTCACGTTGGGCTCTGGGCTGACAGCGCAAAGCCTGCTTGGGATTCTCTCTCTCCCTGCCTCTCTCTAATGCTCTCTCTCAAAAAAAAAAAAAAAAAAAAAAAAGAATAAAATTTACAAAAAAAAAAAAAAAAAGAGAGAGAGAGAGAGAGAGTCACATGCTCTACTGATGGAGCCAGCCAGGCACCCCTACCTGTGCTTTTGGTTTCATACTTAAGAAAGCATTGTCAAATCCAAGGAAGATTTATTCTTATGTTTACTTTTAAGAGTTTTAGCTCTTAAATTTAGGTCTGTGATCCATTTTGAATTAATTTTTGTATATAGTCTAAAGGAAGGTTCCAACTGATTCTTCTGAATGTGGATATCCAGTCTTCCTGGAACCATTTGTTGAAAAAACTACCTTTTGCCTCCATTGAATAAAAGATTTTATTTCTATATTCTTCAATTCTATTCTATTTGTCTATATCTGTCCTTATGCCAGTACCAACCATACTGTTTTGATTACCATAGCTTTGTAGTGCATTTTGACATTAGAAAGTGAGTCTTCCAACTTTGTTCTCTTTCAAGTTTGTTTTGGCTACTCAGAGCTCTTGAAATTCCATGTGAATTTTAGAATCTACTTTTCCATTTTTACAAAAAATATCATTGGGGTTATGATAGAGATTGCATTGAGTTTGTATATCACTATGGGTATTGTCATCCTCACAGTATTAAGTCTTCTAATTCATGGACAAGAAATATCTTTTCCTTTTATTTACATCTCTTTTAATTTCTTTCAGCTTTGTTTCATAGTTTTCAATGTACAAGTCTTTCATCTCCTTGGTTAAGCTAATTTGTAAGTGTCTTATTCTTTTTAGGTCTTTGTAAGTAGAATTGTTTTTAAAATTTCTGTTGTATTTATTACCAGAATAAGGAAATAAAACTGATTTTTGAGTGTTGATGGTGCAGTCTGCAATTTTGCTGAATTTGTTTATTAGCTCTAAAAAGTTTTTTGAATCTTTAGAGTTTTCTACATATAATATCACATCATCTTAGAAGAAAGATAATTTTACTTCTTTTCTAATTTGCATATCTTTTATTTCCTTGTCTTGCCTAATTATTCTGGCTAAGACTTGCAGAGTGATATTGAATAATAGTGATGAAAGTGAGCATCCTTATCTTGTTCCTGATCTTAGGGGGAATACTTTCACTCTTTCACTATTGGGTATGATGGGTTGTGGGTTTTTCCTACATGGTCTTTATCATATTAAGGAGGTTGCTTTCTGTTAGTGTACTGTGTGTTTTTATCATGAAGGTGTATTGAATTTTTCCAAATGCTTTTTCTACATTGAGATAATCTTGTAGTTTTTTCTCCTTCATTCTATTAATATAGTGTTACATTGATTGGTTTTCATATATGGAATCATCCTTGCATTCTGGGACAACTCCTATTTGTTCACAGTGTAAAATCCTTTTGCTACAATGCCAAATTCACTTGGCTAATATTTCATTGAATATTTTGTTGAATATAGATTTCCTATATTCATTAGGAATATTGATCTATGATTTTCTTTTTTTGTAGTATCTTTGTCATGCTTTGGTTACACTGATCTCATAGAATGAATTAGTAAAGTGTTGCCTCCTCTTTAATTTTCTGGGAGAGTTTAAGAAGGATCTATGCTAATTCTCCTTTAAATGTTTGGTGCTGGACTTTTCTTTGTTGGAAGGTTTTTGGTTTCTGATTCAATCTTTGTATTTGTTATAGGCCTATTAAGATTTCTGTTTATTCTTGAGTCAGTTTTGGTAGTTGTGTTGTTTCTAAGAGTTTGTCCTTTTCATCTAGGTTACCCAATTTGTTTGCATACAATTGTTCATAGTATTTTCTTATAATCCTTTTTATTTACGTAGTGTTTGTTGTCCTGTCCACTATTTCATTTGTAATTTTACTTGAGCTTGTTCTTTTTTTCTTAGTCACTTTAACTAACGTTTGTCAATTTTGTTGATATTTTTAAAGAACCAACTTTTGGTTTCCTTGATTCTTCTGCTTTTTAGTTCTGCATTTTGTTTATCTCTGCTCTAATCCTTATTATTTCCTTCTTTCTATTAGCTTGGGTTTATTTTTCTTTTCTTTTTTTAGTTCCTTATGGTGCAGGGTTAAGCCATTGATTTGAGATCTTTCTCTCTCTCTCTTTTTAAAATGTAGGCATTTACTGCTATAAATTTCCTTCTGAGTACTCTTTTTGCTACATCCCATAAGTTTTGGTATGTTTTATTTTCATCCTCATTTGTCTCTAAATATTTTCTAATTTCCCTTGTGATTTCTTCCTTGACCCACTGGTTGTTTAAGAATGTTGTTTAGCTTCCACATGCTTGTGAATTTTCCAATTTTATTTCTGTTACTGATTTCTATCTTCATCCCATTGTGGCTGAAGAAGATACTGTGTATAACATCTATCTTTTTTTTAATGTTAATTTATTTTTGAGAGAGAGAGTGAGCGAGCAGGGGAGGGGCAGAGAGAGGGGGGGGGGGCAGAAGATCTGAGTCAGGCTCTGTGCTGACAGCAGACAGCTCAATGCAGGGCTCAAACTCACAAACTGGGAGATCATGACCTGAGCCAAAGTCAGAGGCTTAACCGACTGAGCCACCGAGGCACCCCTATGATATGTACCTTTTTAAACCTACTG
This sequence comes from Panthera onca, assembly GCF_046562875.1. Lineage (NCBI taxonomy): Eukaryota > Metazoa > Chordata > Mammalia > Carnivora > Felidae > Panthera > Panthera onca. The sequence goes on along the minus strand of NC_138341.1, from coordinate 81,819,991 downwards.
AGAATTGTTTTGTAGCCTAACATGTAGTCTGTCCTAGAGAATGTCTCATGTTCTTGGAAGGAGTGTGTATTCTGCTGTTGTTGCATGGAATATTCTGTATGTCTGTTAGGTCTAGATGGTTTATGTGTTGTCCAAGTCCTCTATATCCTCACTTATTTTCTCTCTGGTTGTTCAGTCCATTATTTAAAGTAGGGCATTCATGTCTCCAACTATTATTGTAAAACTATTTCTTCCTTAAATTGTCAGTTTTTCCTTCATAAATTTTGAAAGTCTCTTGGGTGTGTAGATGTTTTAATTGTTATATTATCTTACTGTATTAAAAATGTTTTTATATATTGTCTTTTTCTCTTTTAGTCTTTTGGAATTAAAGTTAATTTTGTCTGTTATTAGTATAGCTACCCCAATTCTCTTTTGGTTAATCTGTGTATGAAATACCTTTTTCAATCCCTTCACTTTCAACGTATTTATGTCTTTGTTTTTCTTTTAAAAATTTTTAATGTTTATTTATTTATTTTGAGAGGAAAAGAAAGGGAGAGAATCCCAAGCAGGCTCCATGCTGTCATCAACACAGACCCCGGCATGTGGCCCGATCCCAGGAACCATGAGATCATGACTTGAGCCAAGATTAAGAGTCAGACACTTAACTGACTGAGCCACCCAGGTATCCCAATCTATTTGTGTCTTTGGATCTAAAGTGAGTCTCTTATAGATGTATATAGTTGAATCCATTTTTAGAAACCTTTTCTGCCAGTTTTTATCTTTTGATTGGAGAGCTTACTCAATTTACATTTAAAGTAATTACTGATAAGGAGGGTCTTACTTAGTTTTGGCATTTTGCTATTTGTTTTCTAGGTATTATAGCTTTTTTTGTCCCTCACTTCCATTATCACTGCCTTCTTTTGTGTTTAGTTGATTTTTGTTGTGTGTTTGAGTCCCTTCTCGTTTCCTTATGTGTATATTCTATACCTATTTTCTTTTTGGTTACTATAGGGATTTAATGTAACATCCTAAGGTTATAGCACCCTAATTTGAGTTTATAACAATTATCTTCAGTAGCACACAAAACTTGTATGTAGCTCCCTTCTCCCTTTCTATTATTAGAAGCCACAGATTACATCTTTACATGGTACATGACCAGTAGTATGTTTTTTATGCGTTTGTCCTTTAAACCATGTTTTTTAAATTTATTTTTTATTTTTTTATTACTTAAAAATGTTTTAATGTTTATTTTTGAGGGGTGGGGGGAGAGGCAGAGAGAGAGGGAGACACAGACTCTAAAGCAGGCTCCGGGCTCTGAGCTGTCAGCACAGAGCTTAATGCTGGGCTCGAACCCCAGAACTGCAAGATCATGACCTGAGCCAAGTCGGACACGTAACTGACTGAGCCACCTAGGTGCGCCTAAACCATGTTTTTAAAAAGTGGAGTTAATACCAAAATTACAATAATACTAGATTTTATAATTATCTATGTATTTACCTTCACCAGAGATCTTTTTTTTTTAAGGTTATTTGTTTATTTTGAGAGAGAGAGAGAGAGAGAGCATGTGTATATAAATGGAGGAGAGGCAGAGAGAGAGAGGGAGAGAGAAAATCCCAAGTAGGCTCTGTGCTGACAGTGAGGAACCCCATGCAGGGCTCATGAACCATGATATTATGACCTGAGCCAAAACTAAGAGTCTGACAGTTAACTGATTGAGCCACCCAAGTGCCCCTTCACCAGAGATCTTTATTTCTTTTTACAGCATCAAGTAACTGTCTAGTTTCTTTTCAGCTCAACCAGGAGGACACCCTTTAGCATTTCTTTTATTATTATTATTATTATTATTAACAGAAACGTTTGTTTATTTATTTTGAGAGACAGAGAGTGTGAGCAGGGAAGGGACAGAGAGAGAGGGAGAGAGAGAGAGTCCCAAGCAGACTCCATGCTGTCAGTACTCAGCCCAAAGCAGGGCTAAAACATATGAACAATGAGATCATGACCTAAGCTGAAATCAAGAGTTAGATGCTTAACCAACCGAGCTACCCAGGCGCCCTGCATCCTTTAGCATTGCTTGTAGGACAGGTCTAGTGGCAACAAACTCTCTTATCTTTTGATTATCTGAGAATGTCTTCATTTCTCTCTCATTGTTTTGATTTAGAAATTTCTTCACTTCTCTAAATTTTTTATTTTATTAAAACACACTAACAAAAAATTGACTGTCTTAACCATTTTTAAGCATACAGTCAGCAGTTTTAAGTACATTTATATTGTTGTGCAAACATCAACACCATCCATCTCCAGAACCTTTCCGTCTTGCAGAAACGCAACTCTGTACCCATTAAGCAATGATTCTTTATTTCCCCTCTCCTGTCAGCCCCTGGAAACCACCATTCTACTTTCTGTGTCTATGAATTTGACTACTCCAGGTACCTTATACAAGTAGAATCATATAGCATTTGTCTTTTTGTGATCGGCTTATTTCACTTACTATAATGTTCTCAAGTTTCATCCATGTTATAGAATGTGTTAGAATTTCCTTCCTTTTTAAGGCTAGATAATATTCCATAATAGTAAACATTTTGTTTAACCATTAATTCATCCATGGATACTTGGTATGTCTGGTTATTCTCATTGTGTGCTAGAAGCAATATTTGAATACTTGTTTGTAGAAAACATTTGAGGCCTAGAATAACATTATTTTTTTCCCATAGAAGATCTATACTTGCAGGGCACCTGGGTGACTGAATGGGTTAAGTGTCTGACTTCGCTCAAGTCATGATCTCACAATTCGTGAGTTTGAACCCTGCGTTGGGCTCTGTACTGACAGCTCAGAGCCTGGAGCCTGCTTCGGATTCTGTGTCTCCCTCTCTCTTTGCCACTCACCCGCTCCCGCTGTCTTTCTCTCTCTCAAAAATAAATAAACATTAAAAAAATTAAAAAAGAAAAAAGAAGATCTGTACTTGCTTCCAGCAGGTTCCTAGAAAAATGTAGCAATCCAGGATCACATTATGCACTTTCAGGAATTGAGAAGATTTGAAGCTGGGCTGCAATTTTTGGTGGTCTTAGTTTGCTTCTAGTTTTCCTATGGTCCTGTGGAGACTCAACTGACAACACAGGAAATTCATTAGGGATCCTTCTCCTTCCTAATCTTCAGGGTCTCTGGGATCCTACTTTTATATTTCTTACTCCATAAGGTTGGCAAAAGCACTGCTCAGATGTCTCTGCGGGAAGTAGCAAACACACCCAAGGGGAAAGGAATTCTAATATCAAGCGTACCTCTCTGGATTATCTCCTGAATCTAGTAGGGTAATTCTTAGTGCCTTTATCACCATCAAGTAGTTGATTTTTATATTTTGTTAGCTTTTGTAATTGTACTCATTGCAAAGTTTGGTCTAAATTATCTGTAAAGGAAGTCTGGTGGTTTTTTATTCTACTCTTTTTGTTGCTTCCTCTCAAATTCCATGTAGGAGCCATTGAGTTCTCTGCCACAACCTTCAGACTTCCAAACCAACTTCACTTCTTCAGTCCCAACAGATGGTTTGGCTTTTTGTTCATTTGAGGAAACATATCTTTCTCAATGCCCTCCTCTCTACCTCAGTATTGTTTTAAATTATTTGATTGTTTATTTGTTTTTGTATCTTTCTATATTTTTGTCTACTTCCTTCCTTTCTCAAAATAAAATCAGTCAAATCTTGTTAACATAGCTTCAGCTTTCTACCTCTATCTCCTCTAATTTCCATCTCACCGTGCTTCATCAACTAGAAACAAGCCTGTCTTAAATCTTTCCTGTTTATAACATTTTCCAGGGATTTCTCACCTAAATAAAACCTTACCCCCAATCTCCTACTGTCTTAAGCTGTCATGTCCTTTTTCCCCTTCTTTACATGGGTATTCTTTCCTGAAGAGAAAACTTCTATGGTTTCTCCTCCACCCCCACCCATTCTCTTGAAACTCTTTTGTAGATGGTCACCAATGACATCTAAGTTGGCAATGACTTTTCTCATTGTCTTCTATGCTAATTTCTTTGGAGCACATGAAACTATGATCTACTTCTCCCTAAATCTCTTTTTCTCTTGGCCTAAATTGTACTGCTATTTTCCTTATTCTTTTACATTTCTGACTATTATGCCTCTGCCACTGTAGCTGGCTACTTCTCTCAAATTCCTTATAAGACAACTATAATTTCAGAGTTTCTGCAAGGTCTTTGGGGGAAGATAAATGGTTCTATTGTTAGAAAGCCAAGAGTTTCAGAGGTGGGCCATAGGCACATCCTAGAATAGGGGAGTAAAAATGGGAAAAATTATTCTGCTTAGCAATCTAAAAAGCTATTTCAAATAAACTGGGGAAATTTTTATAGGTTATATTGCCTTTAGGAAAATGTTTCTCTTCCTTAATGTGTATTTAGACTACATTGTCTCTGAGAAAAATTGTTTGTCCCTGAAAAGGGCATGTGAGATTGTGCTTTCATGTTATCTGTAGGGCAATTTAGAGGGCTATCCCCACCTCCCACTATGAAGATACTTGAACAGGGACTGAACTTGTAGTGGGAAAGCCCTCTGTGGACTGTTATCCTGAAGCCACCTGCATTGTTATCCTAAACTGACTAGCTCACATTCTGGGAAGTGTCCTAGTATTTTCCTGTGCTCCCTGAGTTCCATGTGTTCCATTATGGTCCAGTGTTAGAGAATCCACTGGGTCCAGAATAGAGGTGTGAAATTTGCACAGAAAAAGAAAAAGGTAAATGTGCTTTTGTTTAATGAGAGAAATAGAAGGATAGGTTTCAAGTCATGAAAACAAGACTAAGAAGTCAAATGTACACTGTGAAAGGAGTAATGCTTTTTCTTTTCTCTAGGATTCTGGGATATGACAATCTATTTAGCATGGAGACTTAAGTTTTCTTCTCTCCCTCATATCATTTCCTGTAGTTATTCCCAAAACTCTAATAAAGTTTTCAGTATGCCCCAGAGCCTTGTTTGCGTGGTTTTATGGACAAATAAAGGATACCCCAGAAAGGAGACATGCTGATATCTCTGCACCATCACCACCATATCCAGGTGTAATTATTGAAGAAGAACAGGAGACACAGAGGTCCAAGTGATGAAGAACAGTGTAAGTAACCCAAGGTAGTTCTGAGAGCAGCTGAGGGGAGAATATGATAATGGAGAGCCAATCACACTTCAGGGACTGCCTTCCCCAAACATATTAAAGGAAAATACGTCTGCAAGGGGAGACACTTCCCAAAGTTCTATCTTGAACTCTCTTTTCTGTTCTTGTCTTGCTCCCCTCTCTTGACATATTGTCTATTTCCATGGCCTTCTGTGAGCCTGTGGAATCATCTTCCCCCTCACTCCTAAGTTACAATCACAAGCCCATAACCTGTGTCCTGAACTCTAGTGCCATATTCCCTACCAAGTGACTACAGGCATACTATTCACACCACAAACTCCATATGATTAAGGTTAAACTTAGTGTTTTTACTTTCCGTCTACATTCCTTCTATCCACACTAGCATTTCTGTCTTCACTATTTTTATTTTTGTTGGTTGCATAGTCAAGTTCCATTGCCCAGGCTTACACAGGGGTCATCTTCAAGTTTATCTCTCTTGCCATTGTCATCCATTTGCTTGAGCATATCCTGTCAATTCTTCTTTAGTAGCTATTCCTTTAGACCCCACTTTTCCATTCTTACTGCTGTGATCCTAACTTGGCCCCCTTGCTTCATGCTCTGATTCTCGTGATACCCTCCTGGCTTCTAGTTTCTGTTTTTGCCTCTTCTAGGAATCTGCACATCCCCACCAGATTAACAGCTTCCTAAAAATTTTTTTACATCACTTCTCTGTTAGAACTTTTAGTGATTCTTTTTTGCCTTCCCAGCTGGTATTTAGTGACTTCTCTGGCTGGTATTAAAAATTCTCCAGTCTGGCCCTTTCTACCTTTCCAGTTTTATATCTCTCTACTCCCCTAAATGGGCCTTGCTTTCAACAAAACTGGTCATGCTGTCCCTTTTATTTCCCTCTCTGTCTCATTGTTTTCTCATTTTCTGGCACATTCTTTGTCTGCTTTCATCTCAGACACATCTTTCACAAGCTCTACCTTAAATGCTACCCAAGAATTGGGGCCAAAATTTCTCTGTCTTAGCCTTAAACCTCCATTTCACTGATTGTATATCATTATGTGTTGTAGGGATGTATGTATATGTCTTATTTCTCCAAATAAACTGAACATCTTGTGAGAGTAAAGATGTGTTTCCCATATTTTATTTCCTCCACAGACCCTATCAGAATGATAGACATATTATAATCAGCAAATGTGGAAGGAATAGCTGAATGAAAGAATATTCAAGAAGAAAATGCTAAAGAAGAGGAATTATACAATTAGGAGGAGGTTTTTCCCTGTTCTCATTGAGAATTTTGAACAAAAGGTAATTTTTAGAGCTGATATAAGCTATATGTATAAATTTACCTTTGGCTTCTTGTAGTCATTGGAGTTGGACCAAATTAGACTTGAGCATGCAGATCTAAGGAAAATAGCCAAATGGCTTTTTCTTGAACAAAATTTATTTTTCTTGCCATAGCTATGTAGGAAGATAAGATATGAACACAAAATGGGTCTAGTTTTCCAGTCAAAGATAGGCCTTTTGCAAATATTATTAAACCTGTTATTTCTAAGCCATTTGCAAGTCTGGCTTAACCTACTAGAAACTACTAGAAAACATCATTTAAATATAATTAGATTCCTTCTTCCAGATTAATGTATATAGAGTTTTCTAAAAATAAGAGTAGAAGAAAATGACATCATGAAAGCAGGGGTAAGTTCTTAGCCCTTTAATTCTACAGAAATTATACTGTTATTCTGGTCTGCTCAAATGGTTCTGTTGTGTTTACCCAACACACTGAGAGAAGAACAAAATGTCGAGTTTTAATAAGTTTTGTTTGCTTTAGTTGATAGCAAGTAATTTTTAGTCTCAGAAAGCAATGTTTTGTTTTGTTTTGTTTTTTACTTAGTGCTAATCTTGATGGTGTTTTGATGTCAGTGAGTATTTGGCTAGTTGTATTGCAATTTTGCCAAATTGCTTAGAGTCTGGATGAAAAAAATCCATGAAATAGATTTTATATTAGTGACTTGATATTAAGTGAATTTGGCTGCATTATCTCTGGTTTTTTCACTTTAATCAAAACAGGGTAAGTACTGAAATACTCACATTGAAAGCTTAGCTAGAGCAAATTCTTAATAGGCCAGTGTCTGTCTGTCTTTCTCTGTCACACATATATCTACTTCTGTTGCACCCTTATATTTCTCAGAGAACAAATCTTGGTGATACCATGGAAATGCTCATTCGTCAGATGATCTGAACTTTCTGAGGTTGTAAAAAGCGTGGCTCCTGGAAGCTTCCTAATGGACTTCTTAATGGGGATTTTCAGACTGTAAAATTGAATGGCTAGGGTTGCTGACCTCTTGAGATCTATAACCTCTTCTGTCATGGTGAGAATGGACATTGTAAGAAAAGAAGAGGGATGTGGCTCTTTCAGGTAAAATCATCAATTCAATGAAGCAAAAATATGAGTATCTGTGGTGGTCATGCATTGCAGATTGCCAACGACGGGGGGTGTAATTGATCAGGGACCCCAGCTGCTCCACTCTGAAATTCATCGTCATTTTGCACCAAGATCATGCCTCCCATGGACTGCTCTCAGTCAGTGACTGAGCTGGGCACAATATCAAGGCAGGTCTGTTCCTGGGAGCCATGGGACTCCTATGGCTTTTTTCAACCTTCCTCAGACTGCATAGCAGTCCAGGAGACTTTCATCCAGCCTTTCTCCCTGCTCTCCATCACTCAGAGTCAGACTGGCATCATGGTCTAGTGGCTTTCCTAGCCCTTTTCAGCTTCTTTCCTATTTTCCCTCACAAGGTGTTTCCCCTTATGTATCCTTGTACATATAATCCCATCTGTTTCTTCAGTGATCTGGATTAACAGGGCATTTACTGGGTATAAAGTATTCTTCCGGGACGCATAGATAAACCTCTGTCAGAAATAGCTCATCTCCATTTGCTTGTTCATTGCTCTTGCAGAAAAGAGCTGTGGGTGCATGGGGGTGGGGTGAGTGAGTATACTTTTTCTGATACTTAGCATGAGCTCAATGAATATTTGTTGGCATCATTCATTTATTTAATCAATTGTCCCTTTAGCCAGGAAATATATACACTTAGGCATACACTTATCCTAAGAATTTCAGTGAGGTAAGAGCATCTTTAAACCTTGGTTTATTTGGGTGGTGAATGCAACTTAACTGCATGTTTTTCAAGAGTAACTACCACATAACAAAAATGGGGCTGGGCACAATAGGGATTCACAGCATGAAGTACACATTTTGACCTCTACTCTGGAAGAATATTTAATTGAACTAGGAAGACAGGGTTTATAGTAACAAAACCATACTTAACAATATAAGTATGTAATTCATTATATAATATATAATTTATAGGACTTTATAATTTAAAGTATATAAAGGATATAGAGGGGTACCTAGATGGCTCAGTCAGTTGAGTGTCTGACTGATTTTGGCTCAGGTCATGATGTTACAGTTTGTGGGTTCGAGCGTCAGACATGACAGCATGTTCGAGCTCCATGAGAGCATGGAGCCTATTTGGGATCCTCTCCCTCTCTCTCTGCCTCTCCCCCACTCATGCTCTCTCTTACATGCTCTCTTTCTCTCTCTCTGTCTCTCTCAAAATAAATAAATAAACTAAAAAAATAAAAGATATAGAGACAGGAAAGTTTTTATGTTTATGGGGTCATACCCCAAATTCTCATCTGGAAAAACATATTCTATCCGGATTCTGTTTGCAAAGATTCCTTTCCACTCAGACATTTTTATTTCCATTAGTGAGTATAGACTTTATCTGATATATGTAAAGATGAACTCTGTCTAGCTGGCATGCTCTGGAGGAAGTGAGCTTTTACCTTTGTATAACTTCTGGAGAAGCAACTTACACAGTAAAATATTGCAATGTCTTTTCCCACCTCTCTCCGAAACGTAAGCAAAACCCTAGCATCATGTTGGAGGCAGGCTCCAGGAAGGTACCATTAATGTAAATTAGAACTAGGAAGGTGTCTGATCAAACTTCCTTGTTTTTTAAGTGAAGAAATAGAAACATAATGAAGATAAGTGGCTTGTAAGGAAGTTTTGGTTAGAAGCAGCAACCAATCTCAGTTACTTCAAACAAACAGACAAATAAATAAAATTTATTATAAGGATTCAGGGGTATTCCATGGAATCCAAAGGGACAGATAAAGCTGGGCTAGAAACAAGCCTGTAGAAAGCCCTGGAGAACTCAGGAATTCTCTTTTTGCCACACTTCTTAGGTCTGCTTGGTGTTCTTGGCCCTGGCTCTCAGAGAGCGCTCACATTCACACTGCAGTTGCAGACATATAAATTGGCTGGCTCTCTTCAATCCCTAATCCAGGTTTCTGGAGGGAAGAATCTGATTGGTCCACTGTGGGTCAGTTGTCCAATTTAGCAGAATTAGCTGTTGTGTCGGGCAGGGGCCTCACATAATAGAAACTTGGCTGCATGTAAGGATGGGAGATGGGAGCAAATTGTATACTGTGTGAGTTCTGCTGATACCCCAAAGACATCTGCTGTAAAGGTTGTATGCCAAGTGCATGGCAGAGGTAGGGCAGGCTAAGTGTTCTCACTCCCTAACTTCGATGATTCATCAGCCCCTTGGGCCTAGGGCAGTGTAAAATACACACCCATAGTGCACACGTGCATGAAGACACACATAAAGATGCACACACAATTACATTGTGCATATGCGCATGTGTGCACAGGCATGTGTGCATATATACATGCATACATGTATACATACATATGGGGTGTTTGTCAGGTGGTGGTGAGGGCAGGAGGTCATATAATGTAATTCTCCATGTCATGGTTTACAGGCTGTTTTTTCTTTGATTTTTTAAATATTTTATTTTAATTCTAATACAGTTAATCTTTGATTTTTTTTAATCTTGAAAAATAATTTGCAATTTTGTTCCTTTCAAGATAAAAACTAGAATCATAAATTTATATTTCCTGATCCATGTAGCTGATTCTATGATGTTTCAACAGGTCTGCTATATTTCCAAAAGTCTCAAAAAATTTTTCCCTAGGTTATTGAGGCACTTTGTCCCTCCTTCAGTTTCCGGGTTTAAGACTGGTAAATATGCTGAAATCATTCGAAGGTTTAACATACCCACTTTCACCTGTCCTGTGGGACTCCTGTTATGTTGTAGGCGGGGTAAAAAAGGAAATGGAGAACTATCAGCAATAGCAGCATTGAACGTGCTTGACCCATTGAATCTGTTTTTCCACTAAATCCTTTAAAAGGCCCTGCTAAATACCCACATTTCCTATTGAACACACTGGGATTCAGAGAGTGGAAGTGTTTCGCTGAAGGTCGTACAACCAACCACCAAACAGCAGACGTGGCTTTTGAACTCCAGACTGCCTAGCTCTGCTCCCTTTGCAGTTGTCAGACACAAATTCTACCAGCAACCCAAAAATGTTTTTCATATTCAGAAATGCTCTTTCAGCTTGAGCACATGTGAAGAACTCATGTAGAGTACTTGAAGCCATCTCCTCCCACAATCCTCCCTGAACCCTCTGGCTCAGGGGGTCCCGGTAGGAGGAGAAGCTCTGGGGTTACTGTTTCAGTCCTCCACAGCTGTGTAATAAGTCATCCCTACGCCTCATGGCTGAAAGTAACTATTTAGGGGCACCTGGATGGCTCAGTCTGATAAGTGTCTGAGACTTGATTTTGGCTCATGTTGTGATCTCATAGTTTCATGGGTTGGAGCCCTGTTTCAGGCTCCGTGCTGACCATGCACAACCTGCTTTGTATTCTCCCACTCTCTCTTTGCTCCTCCCCTGCTTGTGCTCTCTCTGTCTCTCTCAAAATAAATAAATAACCTTAAAAGAAAAGAATTATTTATCATTTCTCACAATTCTGTGTCTTGATCAAGCAGTACTGCTTCACATGGCATCCGCTGGGGCTCTGGAATGGCTAAAAGGTCCAAGATGGCCTCACTGCCGTGTGGGTGGCTGCTGGCTGCTGGAAGCTTGGTGGAGTCCTCAGTTCTCCACGTGGGTTCTCCATATGGCTGCCTGGACTTCCTCACAGTACGGAAGCTAGATTTCAAGAAGGAAATGCAGACTGCAATGGCTAAAGGCCTTGCCTTGAAAGGCACCCAACATAACTTTCACCACATTCACTTGGCCATATTGGGTCACAGGGCCACACATTCAGGATAAGAGGATATGGACCCTAACTCTTGATGAAGGGACAGTGAAGTCTCATTGCAAAAGAACACGTAGGTCTTAAACAACCAGAAAAGAAGAACAAACAAAAACCTATGCCAACAGAAGGAACAACATAATAAAGATTAATGTGAACATAAATGAAACAGAGATGAAAAACACAGTTGAGATAATCAATAAAACCAAAAGTAAGTTCTTTCAAAAGATCAAAAAAAATTGGCAAACCTTAGCTAAACTAAGAAAAAAATAGAGAAGACACAACTAAAATCAGAAGTAAAAGTGAGGATATTATGACTGACCTTATAGAATTTAAAAAGATTAAAAGAGAATACTATATATAATTGTATGCCAACAAATTAAAAAGTTACCTAGAAACCCACAAATTGCCAAAGCTGACTCAGGAAGGAATAGAAAATTTCAACAGACTTATAACAAGTAGAGAAACTGAATCAATAATCAAAAACCTCCCAGCAAAGAAAAGCATGGAACCAGATCCCTTTACTGATGCATTCTACCAAACATTTTTAAAACGATTTAAAAAAATTTTAATTCCACTATAGTTAACATAGAGTGTTATGTTAGTTTCAAGTGTACAATATAGTGATTCAAAAATTCTGTATTACTCAATGCTCATCAAGATAAGTGTATTTGGGGGGCTTCTAGGTGGCTCAGTCAGTTAAGCGTTCAACTTCGGTTTGACTTCGGTCACGATCTCATGGTTTGTGAGTTGGAGACTCGCATCAGGCTCTGTACTGACAGCTCGGAGCCTGGATCCTGCTTTGGATCCTGTATCTCCCTGTCTGTCTGCCCCTCCCATATTCATGCTCATGCTCATGCTCTGTCTCTCTCTCTCTCAAAAATAAACATAAAAATTTTAATAAAAAAGTGAGTGTATTCTTAACCTCCTTCACCTGTTTCACCCATCCCCACATCTGCCACCCCTCTGATAACTATCAGTTTGTACTTTCTACTTAAGAGTCTGTTTTTCATTTGTCTTTTTTCTCTGTTCATTTGTTTTGTTTTCTTTCTTAAATTCCACATATGAGTGAAATCATACAGTATTTATCTTACTTTGACTTATTTTGCCTAGCATTATACTCTTTAGATCTAACCATGTTGTTGCAAATGGCAAGATTTCATTCCTTTTTATGGCTGAATAAATTTCCATTGTATGTATAGACAACATCTTCTTTATCCATTCTTCTCTATCGGTGGACACTTCGGCTACTTCCATGATTTGGGTGTTGTAAATAATGCTGCTATATGGTGCAAATACCCTTTGAATTAGTGTTTTTGTATTTTGGGGATACTCAGTAGTGTGATTATTGGATCATAGGGTAGTTCTATTTTCAACTTTTTGAGGAACCTCCAGACTGTTTTCCACAGCGGCTGCACCACTTTGCATTCCTCCCAACAGTGCATGAGGGTTCCTTTTTCTCCACATCCTCACTAATACCTCTTGTTTCTTGTGTTTTTGATTTTAGCCATTCTGACAGGTGTGAGGTGATATGTTATTGTGGTTTTGACTTGCCTTAACCTGATAATGTGTGATGAGTCCTTTTCATGCTTATGTTGGCCATCTGGATGTCTTCTTCAGAGAAATGTCTGTTCATGTCTTCTGCCCATTTTTAAATTGGATTATTTCTTTTTTGGTGTTGAGTTGTATAAGTACTTCATATATTTTGGATACTAACCCTTTATCAGATATGTCATTTGCAAATATCTTCTTCCATTTGATAAGCTGCCCTTTAGTTTTGTCGATTGTTTCTATGCTGTGCAGAAGTTTTTATTTTTATGTCATCCCAATAATTTATTTTTGCTTTTGTTTTAAAGGTGTTGCTATGGCTGATTTCAGAGAAATTACTGCCTGTGCTCTCTTCTAGGATTTTTATGGTTTCAGGCCTCACATTTAGGTCTTTATTCAATTTTGAGTATATTTTTGTGTATGGTGTAAGAAAATGGTCCAGTTTTATACTTTTGCATGTAGCTGTCCCATTTTCCCAACACCATTTGTTGAAGAGTCTTTTTCCCATTGCACATTCTTGCCTCTTTTGTCAAAGATTAATTGACTACATAATTGCAGGCTTATTTCTGAACTCTCTTTATTCTGCTGTGTTGATCCATGTGTCTATTTTTGTGCCAGTACCATACTGTTTTGATTACCATAGCTTTGCAGTGTATCTTGATATCAGGAACTGTGCTAGTTCCAGTTTTGTTTTCCTTTTTCAAGATTGCTTTGCTATTTGGGGTCTTTTGTGGTTCCATCCAAATTTTAGGACTATTTGGTCCACTTATGTGAAAAAAGCTGGTGGTATTTTGGTAGGGATAGCATTAAATCTGTAGATTGCTTTGGGTAGTATAAACATATTAACAATATTGGTTCTTCCAACCCATGAGCATGGAATATCTTTCCACTTCTTTGTGTCATATCCAATTTCTTTCATAGATGTTTTGTAGATTTCAGAGGTCTTAACCTCCTTGGTTAAGTTTATCCCTAGATACTTTATTATTTTTGGTGCAGTTGTAAATGGTATTGTTTTCTTAATTTCTCTTTCTGCTGCTTCATTGTTAGTGTATACAAATGCAACAGACTTCTTCTGTACATTGCTTTTATATCCTATGACTTTATTGAATTCATTTATCAGTTCTAGTAGTTTTTTGGTGGGCTTTTTAGAATTTTCTCCATATAGTATCATGTCATCTGCAAATAGGGAAAGTGTTCCTTCTTCCTTGCCAATCTGGATGCCTTTTATTCCTTTTGTTGTGTGATTGCTGTGGGTAGGCCTTCCAGTACTATGTTGAATAAAAGAGGGAAGACTGGATATCCTTGTCTTGTTCCTGGCCTTAGGGGAAAAGCTCTGTTTTTCCTCATTGAGTATGATGTTCACTGAGGATTTTTCATATATGGCCTTTATTATGTTCAGGTGTGTTCCCTCTAGACCTACTTTGTTGAGGGTTTTTATCATGAATGGATCTTGTACTTTGTCAAATGCCTTTTCTGCATCAATTGAAATGATCATATGGTTCTTATCCTTTCTCTTACTGATGTGATGTATCATGTTGATTAATTTGCAAATGTTGAACTACCCTTCATCCTGGGAATAAATCCCACTTGATCATGGTGAATGATTTTTTTAATGTATTGTTGGATTCAGTTTGCTAGTATTTTGTTGAGGATTTTTGCATCTATGTTAATAAGTGATATTGGCCTGTAGTTCTCTTTCTTGTGTGCTGTTCTTATCTGGTGTCAAGGTAATGTTGGCTTCATAGAATGACTTTGGAAGTTTTCCTTCCTCTTCTATTAATTGGAATAGTTTGAGAAGAATACGTATTAACTCTTCTTTAAATGTTTGGTAGAATTCCCCTGTGAAGCCTTCTGGTCCTGGACTTTTGTTTGTTGGGAGTTTTTTGATTACTGATTCAATTTCATTGCTGGTAATCAGTCTGTTCAAATTTTCTATTTCTTCCTGTCAGTTTTGGGAGGCTATATGATTCCAGCCAAGGGCATATGGCAGGAGGATATAGGGGTGGGACATGCAGTGTTAGCAAGGATTGCACAGGTCTGCTATGAGAAAGGATCCGGAGCCAAGGCCTGGCTGGAGGGGCCATGTCCTCAGGAAAATGTGGGGGCCAGTTGCACAGTGTTAGCAAGTTATTTAGAGAGCATTGGCACTGCACTGCTCCCCGCAGGTGTCCTTGTGTCTACGCTGGGAGACAGGGAAAGGAAATGGCACCTGTCTACTCCTTTGTTCCTGAAGAAGGCTCCCAAGGATTCCTGCCCCTCCATGCTCTGAGGTTAATAAACAAATCTACCTCCTGCATATGCCAGGCATTTTTTAAATGCTACTTCTATGCTATATTTCAGCAGAGCTGTTTGTTGTACAGTCTCTTTAAGGGTGGGCACTGAGTTTCCTATCACCCTCCTGGTTCTCCCAGGGCTGAGCTTGCTGAGTTTTAAAGTTCCAGGTGTTTATTGTAAGAATTTGGGAAATTCAGGCCCTCTGGTTTTCATGCAGGTTCCTTTTGCCTGGGGTACTTAGTGTGAGGATCTGGCTTTCTTTCCTCTGCATGCCTGAGGCATCCTTCTCTCCTGTGGACAGTCCCATGGGTCTGTTTAGCTCTCAACCACATCTTTGCCCTTCCTATCCTCTTTGATGTGGCCTTTTCTCTACATTTAGCTGTGAAGAGTCTGTTCTGCCAGGCTTCAGGTCATTTTCTGAGTTATTTACAGTGATGTGGGTACTATTTAGTTGTATCTATGGGTGAGGTGAACTTAGGGTCTTCCTATTTTGCCATCTTCCCTGAAAGTTCTCTAAATTTCACCATTTTAAAGGGAATTAAACACCAACTCTACTCAAACTCTTCCAAAATTTTAGAAGAAAAGGAAACACATTTTAATACATTCTGAAGCCAGAATTATTCTGATGCCAAAGCCAGACAAAGATACTGTAAGAAAACCTATAGACCAACATTCCTTAGGAATTCAGAATAAGCAAATAAGAAATTCAGAATAAGGAAATCAATAGAGATGGGAAAATTAGAAATTACCAGGCATGTGTTTGGGGATGGTGGTGGTAAGGAGTAATTACTTAATGGGCATGGCATATTTTTATGGGATAATGAAAAATTTTTGAAGCTAGCTGGAACTAGTTTTTACAACCTTGTGAATATCATACATACCACTGAATTGTATACTTTTTTTAAAAAGTTTATTTATTTTGAGAGGGGGAGGTAGGGACAGAGAGAGAGGGAGAGAAAGAATGCCTAGCAGGCTCCTTGCTGTCCACGCAGAGGCTGACGCATGGCTTAAACTCACCAACTGTGAGATCATGACTTGAGCCGAAATCAAGAGTTGGTCGCTTAACTGACTGAGCCACTCACACGCCCCTGAATTGTATACTTAAAAATAGTTAATTATATGTTATTGAATTTCACCTTAGTAAAAATATAAGAACATGTAGGATAGTAGGTAATTGTCGTGGCTATTTTCAGAACACACACACACACAACACACACACACACACACATACACAATTAATATAGATAATCTGCGATTAGGTAAACTCTCAGATAATCATGGGTAGATTACTTTTAAGGACTGACAGCTTTATTTAGGGAGCTCAGCTGCCCAAATATTTTCCTGAGGCTAAAGGTGGTATTCTGAGCTTGTTCTCTTCCCTCCTGTCATGATGTAGGCCTAGCTGAATTCCAGTAGTACAGATCCTCATCCAGGAGGCAAGTCTATTTAGAGGACTGAGACTGGTGGCTCTCTAGTAGATGTGTTCACTGTGGGTGACAACAGCCTCATGTTGGATTTTATATGGCATTGCTCCCCTAAGATCTCTTCTTCCTTTTAAAGTTAGGAGACTTTGTTTTATAGGAAATTGTCACTAAGATGTGACAAACTGAGTCTGCCACAGAAATGCAAGCACCTGCAAGAGATGAATTCTTTGGGAAGAAGAAACTTAGCTTCCCCTGGAGATCATAAACCTCAGCCAGCTGCTCCAGTTCTTCCCAAGATGTTTTATTAGAGAAATGGCATGAGCTGGAGATGTCTTATCCAAATGTCATAAACCGTTCATTTACAAATTTGAGATTGGCCCTTTTGCCCATGAAACATAAAGTTTGCTGTGTCTACCAGATTGCAATGAATAATTATCCTCAAGAGCTGAGCTCTACAGGTAAAATAACTTCTTTATTTGGGACAGTTCCCCAGATACTGATGTTTGGTGTGGACCCAGTACATCTTCCAGGATCTGGACGGCCCGTGGGACTCTGAGCCTTATTTTGTACTGAGGACCTTCTCCTGAATCAATCAGTCTCCAGCTGTAATTAATTCCTTTATGCCTAGACACACCCTTCCTCATTCTCTCCCTTTTCTTCTTATCTTTGTCCTAAGCAACTTTACAAAAGGAAAAAACAGGAAATGCTAAGCTGTTTACATTGGTCCCAAAATTATTTCAGCCAGAAACAGTTTTGCATGGTTGTCATATGTGTCAATATTATTTTGTTCTACTTTTCTCACTATTTGACTCACAAATTTTTTATGAGAACATTTATTTAATCTAAGTAGATAGAGGGGTATGACAAGGCAGCTTTTCCCCAAGGCTATCCCATGGACATTAAAAGGGATATCTAAGAAAATAGAAATCTGGGATCAGCTTAGTTTCTGAGACACTGGATTAAACCAAGTTTAACATGCTTTTTTAACCATAAGATTTCCTAGAATGGGGCGCCTGGGTGGCGCAGTCGGTTAAGCGTCCGACTTCAGCCAGGTCACGATCTCGCGGTCCGTGAGTTCGAGCCCCGCGTCAGGCTCTGGGCTGATGGCTCGGAGCCTGGAGCCTGTTTCCGATTCTGTGTCTCCCTCTCTCTCTGCCCCTCCCCCGTTCATGCTCTGTCTCTCTCTGTCCCAAAAAAAATAAATAAAAAACGTTGGGAAAAAAATTTAAAAAAAAAAAAAAAAAAAAAAATAAGATTTCCTAGAATATTCAATATGTGGTATAAGTTTTAAAAGTGGGGATTTGAAATATTCCCCAAGTTTATTTAATCAAGATACCTTTCTTTGTGAGGCATTGGTAACAAGACTACCTTTGAAGAATAGTAGTTTACAAAGATTTTTGTCACATACTCCCTAAAAGAATTTCAAAAATGTTTGCTCCATTACATATTTTTAGTTGACATTTAAAATTTTCACATAAATTTAAATAGTTGCGTTGATGCAAATATTTGAATATCAAAAATAAAACATATCAATCTTGAATAGTTTATAATGGAATTGCAAAGCTATAACAATTTGATACTCACCAACATCCATTAAAAAAATTAATTGAGGTAGTTTTTTCTTCTTGAATCTGTATTTCCAATTCTCTTTCTCCACAGCTTTTTGTCTGCAGACTATATTGTTATGCTTGAAAGTGCCTTTTGGGCTATCCCACTGTACAAAACAAATGTACAGAAACTGAAATTTTACATTTCAGTGTAATCATAATACTTTATGCATTAATTTTTCTTACAGTTTAACTTTTCATTATAATTATTCTTTTAGAACATGATTTATCAAAACAACATAAATATATTATCAACTCCAATACAAAATTAAATGTAAAAGGCAGAATTTTTTGGAAGTAAATCTCTAAGTTAAATACATCATGATCAAGTGTTTCTTATGCATTTAATGAAAGATAAACAATGCCAAGAGCTGGCATATTGTTTCTTTTTTGCTATTAGGTTAAAAAGGTTATAATTTTATAAAATTAAGTTGAAGATCCATGTAATTTATTACTGCAATTAAAATAAAATTAAATAAATAAATAAAGATTTCAGGTGATGAAGTAGCATGCCCACCTTTCTCAAGTGGTAATACACTTTTGAGAACTCAGGCCAGATCTCAGCCTTGTATATATCCATTATAGGAAAGGATATATACACATATGGAGGGTCATGTAATACATTCCTGTGAAACTTCCAGAGTAGCCTTGGGATATCTTTGCCCACCCACGGGAATCCTCAAACCCCAGTTGAAGGCTTGTGTTATAGAACACAGTGAAGGAGACTGGTTCCACTGCTCATATGTGCTCTTGGTCAGCCCCATAACCCAGGGCTCATGGTTAGGTGCATAGAGCCTCCTCCCACACCTCATCTTCCATCTCATCCCCTTAGCAAATATTGCTAATTGATCAGGTTTTCCTTCTAAGGAGGCCAAATACTGCCTCAGGCCTTTTCAGTTTAGAACTCTAAGACATACTACTAAGAGAATTGGAGCGTAAGATGAAAAACTATTCAGGGGCACCTGGATGGCTGTTGGTTAAGCATCTGCCTTCAGCTTAGGTCATGATCTCCCAGTTCCTGAGTTCTAGCCGCACATCGGGCTCTCTGCTGTCAGCGTGGAGCCCACTTTGGATTCTCTGTTTCCGTCTCTCTGCCCCTCTCCCACTCTTGTGCATGTGCTCTCCCCCTCTCTCTCTCTCTCTCAAAAATAAATAAACATTAAAAAAAAGAAAATTATTCACCATCCTGAATTTAAACTCCTGAGTGTCATTCATCTATAAAATAATGGGATATGTCCATATGCTTTTAGGTTAAGGTGCCATAATTTATTTAACCAATTCCCTACTCTCAAGCATCTGAAATGATTCCTATTTTTTTACAATTGTAGGTATATAATTTATATGTGGCATAATTCCCAAAGTAGAGCATTGGGTTATAAGAAGTCATAAAACAAATTTGTAACTTTTATTATACATATTGCCTTATTGTTGTCCCTAAAGATCCAACCAATTTAATTGAGTCTGACCAAGCTGAATATTTACATTCTTTTTACTTGTGAGCTTTATAGGTACCTCATGCTCTCATAAAATTTTATGAGAAAATTTTACATTTACATTTCTCAAATTGCTTCTATGTGTTGATTCATTGTATTTGCTTATGTGTAAACTGTCGGCTTTGATGCCATATCAGATAGAATCTAGGTATTGATTGGTCATATTTGCATTCATTCTGTCTGTCCCTTGGAAGCATTTTATCAGTGTTGTTTGCCCTTCCCTCTCCACACAGATTGTTGGCTTGCCCTCGGAGCACTGAGGTGAGGGGTCCAGCCCTCAAAGGGGAAGCTGCCAGGGCACAGTCATTCCGTCCTTGAGTCTCTTTGAAGTTGAAACAGAAAGATTTTACTGCTTACTTAGTGCTAGATTAGTGCTTTCAGTGCTATCTGTAAGCAGAGTTAATTCCTGCCCCTTGGGTTTTATCAGAGCTCTTTCTAGGCACCTACTGATGCCATGTTCCAAGTTTGAGACCTTTCTTTCTCACTAGTGAAGAGGAATCTTACACAAATTCTCAGCACCTGGGAGTTCTAATCCTCAGAATTTTGTAATGTCTTCCCATTCATCCAATTCAATACTCCTTCTCTGGACTCAGAAGTAAGAATATATATATACCCTATAACTCCTCTAAGCCAAAATCCAACCATTATCCCATTAACACTTATACCTTGTTCTTCACACCTGCAGCCCAAGCTTTTAGCTCAGACTTGGACTATGCTAGTCCTTTTCTCTTGGGCTCCATCCTGGATAACAGGAACTGGAGAAATCAGAAAAGGAAGTTGGCTTTCTGTGTCTGGAAATGGAGTTACCACTTGTTTGTGGTCAGTGGATAAAACTAAATAGTGGCAGCCTCCCCCAAATGAGGAGTGCCTCAAGAACCATGGAAAAGTCACATGCATTGCTAGAAAGAGTCTCTTTCTGAGTGGATGTTAAGGTAATTACCCTTTTGGGTAGATGTGAAGGTAAAGATAGCTTCTCTGTTACCACTGGTAATGACTACCAATCTCCTTTTCCCATGACAAGCTTCCTACTCCATTTTATTAGCTCAGGAGTTGTTCGAAGAGGTAAAAAATCCATTTATGTAAGGCAAGATGCATCAGATGGCTTCTGAACTCACTGTTCCTTCAGAGCATTTCAAAGTTGATCGCAAACTAATACAACCCATGGAAGAAAGCTAAGTGCTAATGATCAGTGGAAAACCAAATAAATGAAAAGTTGAAGTGGAGAAGATATCTGTCTATCCCAAAATAGAAGTGTTATGTGGAGTGGGGGAAGGAAATCACTCAAAACTTCTCTTAATTAGTACAAATTAAGATGTTGCAAATATGTGACTTGATTTGTATTTGATTAAACTCGGTCTCTGATAAATATGTTGATGTAATTCTCTGCTTCAGGTTTAGAATTTTCTGGTTTTATTATTATTTTACAGATCTTAGTGTGAAAATAGAAAAAGAAAAATCAAGGCATTTTATAATACTTGGGCTGTCTTTTGCAGTGGCCATTAAAAGGCAATGTAAGCCCACATTCCACATTGAGGCCCTTTCTTTTCCACTGAGGAATGCAGTTCTTTGTGTTACACTAGCTCACTCTGTGAGGGGAAGCCCACAAAGGTCATCATTATCAAAACAGTGAGGATACTGACCCTCTTCAGGACATTTGGAAAACAATTCCTATTGATAAGATCATTTCATTCCCATTTCACAAACAGTGAAACCTTCTGTGGCCCTCAAGGGCTTCCTCTAGGAATAGAGGTAGATGTGAGCTCAACAGAAATATGCAATTGAGCGCCTGGGAACCTCACCAAGTGACTGTCAGCCAAGGTTGGGTTGGGGGTTCCAGTCTCTGGAACTCTGAACATTTAGGAAGGTAGAGAGCCTTCTGCTTTCTGTATATCAAGTCCTTGGCTTTCCTCATTTAGTCTCATTTATTGCTGTATTAGGATTCTCCAGAGAGACAGAACCAATAGGAGGAATAGATAGATAGATAGATAGATAAGGAATTAGCCTACCCAATTATGGAGGCTGGCAAGGTCCAAGATCTTCAGGGTGAGTTGGCAAACTGGACACCCAGGAAAACTAATGGTTTATGTCTAGTCTGAGACCCAAAGCCTGTGAACTAGGAGAACCAATGGGGTCAGTTCCAGTCCAAAGGCTGGCAAGCTCAAGACCCAGGAAGAGCTCATATTTCGGTTCAAGTCTAAGACCAGAAAAAGCCAGTGTCTCAGTTCAAAGGCACTCAGGCAGAAGAATTCTATCTTACTTGGGGTAGGGTCAGCCTTTTGTTCTATTCAAGTCTTTGCCTGACTGGATGAGGCTCACCTGTATTGGGAGGCAATCTGTTTTACTCAGTCTATTGATTTAAATGCTAATCTCATCCAGAAACATCCTCACAAATACACCCAGAATAATCTTTGACCAAACATCTGGGCACCATGTGGCCCAGTCAAGTTGGCATGTACAATTGATCATTACAGTCGCCGATGTACAGACAACCCTGGCTCAGGAGATTTAAGAAACTTGCCGTAGAGAGCAAGATGGAGTCACTCATGTCAAGCAGTGACTCACGTCAAACAGTGACCTAAGCAGCCAAGGGCATTGTAGCTAAGACCAGATATTGCCAAAACCATCACAGGCTGACAACACCCAGAACTGATAACCAGCAGAACCACAGGAGACCTGCAAAGGCCCAAGACTGATTAAATACCTTTAAAAAGGAAAGACTTTTGCAGCAAACTGTCAGACTCTCCAGATGCTGACCCTTTCACGTCTGATCACATCAAAAAGGCAACTGCTGCCAAAGGCTCTGCCTGACTGATCTCTGAACATAACAGATCCTCCACTGCTTGAACATAAGAAGCAGTAAGTGCTGAGAGTTGACCCAGACCGGACAGAGTCTTCAACTCAGCTGTGTGCTCACAGACTGACTTTGCATTTGGTTTGTTAACTTCTTACTTCTTGTTGTATCTTGCTTGTAGTGTGACTTGGCATTGTGCCTCACTTTGTGTGACGTGTATGAAGTCAAGTTCAATGCATAGTGAAATGTCATTGAGTTTGGAATCCTGAAACTGCTTAACAATTGGGTTAACCTTGTTTTACAGATGAATAAAGCTGACATCATGGAAAGACACAACTCCAAAGGGCACTGTGCCTGCTCCTGAGAGGTTCTTTCCATACTGCTGTGCGATGGGAAATACACCCATTTCTCCTCTGCTATGAAGTGGGCAGTTTAGGGGAAAACGTGAGTGTAGTGATAGCATCTTTTTCTCTAGATGACAAAGGGGGTTCAAGTGGAAGGAAGAATGGACTCTAAACCTTGAGGGCACCTTCTGCAGTGGGAAAAAGATGTGCTCAGTAGCTTCCTCTGGTGGCTCTGTCAGCTCTTCCCACTGCAAGGCTTTGCTAAGGAAAGATGAAGGCAGATGTGGCCATTGTGTGTCCCTGAGGCCCAGAATCATTGAAAGGAGGGGCCTAACCTGCTCTCAAAGCAGAAATTTGCCTATTGCTGTATTGCTTGGAAGCTTGGCAATTTAGCTTTGTATTGCATTATTTAAAATATTGTTTTGGGGCACCTGGGTGGCTTGGTCGGTTAAGCGTCTGACTTCGGCTCAGGTCATGATCTCACAGTCCGTGAGTTCGAGCCCCGCATCGGGCTCTGTGCTTACAGCTCAGAGCCTGGAGCCTGTTTCAGATTCTGTGTCTCCCTCTCTCTCTGCCCCTCCCCTGTTCATGCTCTGTCTCTCTCTGTCTCAAAAATAAATAAATGTTGAAAAAAAATTTTTTTTAAAAATTGTTTTAATGTTTATTTATTTTTTGAGAGAGACAGAGACAGGATGCGAGTGGGTTAGGGGCAGAGAGAGAGGGAGACACAGGATCCAAAGCAGGCTCCAGGCTCCAAGCTGTCAGCACAGAGCCTGACGCGGGGCTCGAACTCACGAGCTGTGAGATCATGACCTGAGCCGAAGTCGGACGCTCAACCGACTGAACCACCCAGGTGCCCCTGCATTGCATTATTTTAATAATCATACCAAAAAATTAGCCAGCAGATGTCTGGAAGCAGTGTGACAGAGGATACAGACATTACAGCCCTTTGTGAGTGGAGCTGGCTCCACCTGCTCCAAGTGCTTCCTAGCCCTGCAATTGAAAGCAAAGAGTTTCAATTTTGAGTTCCAGGTTCTCTTTGTGAGATCAGTGTGGAGGTGATATTTCTTTACAAACCAGAAAGATAATAAGAGATCCTTTTATTTTAAATGTTTAATTAAAACTCTAGAATGAAAGAAAGAAATGCTCATCTTTAAGGAGAAATACGCCATGAGAATAAAAGTCTTTATTCCTCTCTGCTGTTTAAGAGTTTAAAAGGCTAGTAAAGAGGGCTCTTCTTTTGATGTTTTCCTTCTCTTTAGCATCCCCTTGTTAACTCATCCACCTTCTTTCTAGAACTCTTCACACAGGCCAGCCCCAGTCCCATTTCCTAGTTGTGTGGCAAGAGAGGAAATGGAAATGAGTTATGCACATGTAAGGTACTTGCTATCAGGCACAACATGATTGCATAGGACTAACAAGAGAGGGGTGGTTTCGGGTGAGGAGATGTTAGTAGCAGAATTGGAAGTGCCAGGGTGTTATGAAAATGGAGGAATTCATTTCACCTTCCCTTCCAAAGAGGAAACGATCCACCCTGCCACCCACTCTCAGAATAGCACTTCAAGTAAAAATGTGGAACACTTCAAAAGAGAGAACTCTGGTCCTCCATGGCCACAGCCAGGAGCCAGCAGAGGACTTTAGAAGGAAGCAAAATTTTGTAGAAATAAACCAATAGGGGATTTACCTCTTATGGACAACACTGATTGTGCACAAGCAAGTGTCAAAGGTGGTAATGAGGGCTTGAAGACAGGACTGAATAGCCCAGGGCCCAGTAGACAGCAGGAGACAAGAGTACAAGGCCAGCAGATGCACAGCCTGAAGAGGGTCTGAGCTGAACCAGAACTAGACTCTCAGTCACTGGGGGAACTTGAGGTTAAAAGCCAAGTGCCTTGAGAGGCATTGACGGGCTGTTGGTAAATTTTTCAGGTGTTTGAGAGAAGTGATGAGTAAGACCAGGGGGGAGGAGGAAATATACCAAATAGAGCCTCCAAGTAGCCAGGTGGGAACGAGTTCCCCATGGAATCATGGGCAGCAAGTTTGGGGTAGCCCAGCTGTAGGAGAACAAAGCAGAGCTCTGGAACTATGGGATCAGGGCATAGGCTGGGATGTATAGGTCTCACGGATAGGTATGAGCTACATATTGACTGAGGATGGGGCAAAAAGGCCTTAGCAGTCCAACTGTGCAAGGATAGGGAATTAACAAGTTTGTTATTGAAGACATGATCAAGAAGGAAAAAATATGGAAGTAAATCTGATCTAAGAAGGGGTGCATTCTCTTCTGTCATTTATGTCTCTGGCTGGTGTAGTAGCCTTGGGGTGATGTCAAGGGGAGCAGAGACCCAAGATTTATGCTGATTGGGAGCATCTTAGAGCAAATGTGCGTGTGTTTGAGGGGAGGGTGGATAGACAGTGATGTTAATCACCAGGTGAGCTGGGATTGGGCAAAAGGCTGTGTGAGGGAAACCATGGCATGGGAGAGGGAAGGCTAGTGTTGAAAGCCCCACAAAGTCAGGCTGAAATGTCAGGCTTCACTATTGAAGTAAGACCCACCAAAGGATTTAAGTTCATTGGTGTTCTTCCCATGTTTACATCATTTCTTCTCATGTAACTGCTAAAGTCTCTTGGATCTGAGACAGATGGTCAAATTGCTACCATTTGAATGACAGTGGGAGCCAAAGCAAAGCCTACTTTTTAATGGAGATGTGGGGTACAAAGACGTGGAGTTTGTGGGGCCAAGAGATACATCCGTCCATTCATTTGTTCATTCATTCATTTACTCATCCATTTATTTATTCACTTATTCCACATATATTATTATAAACTAAGTTCCACCAATTGGGTGATTTTCCCACTTTGCTGATTGAGGGAATTAACATGAACTATAAACTTAGATACATTTCCTTTCCTCTTCAGCACAGCAGCCAGCAGGAAGGAGGGGATGAAGATGGGGTAGAGATAGGCAAAAAAATAGATGAGCCAGGTAAAACTGAAGGGGTGCCATTATGAGGTTTCCCCGATATCTCCCTCAGCTTTATAATCTGGCTCCACCTCTGTTTCCAGCCCCCATGCCCAGATACCTCCCTGATGCCTCATGCTCTAGCCAGCCCTGACCACCAACTGAACATGTCCACATCTCTATGTGAACTAAGCATAAAATCACCACATTTATTGAGAGCTTTTAATGTGCAGAGAACTAAGCTAGTTGCTTGATGTTCAAGATCACATTTATCCTCACATGCACCTCATACAGATGAGGAAATTGAGGTTTAGAGAAGTAACAAGCCCAAAGTTACTCTGTCCACAGAAGAAAATTTGCTTTCACAGGAAGTCAACCAAAATGAGTATGAGTTTGTATTAGTTTCCTCGGGCTGCCGTAACAAAGCACTGCAAACCAGGTGGCTTAGAACAACAAATTTATTGTTTCACAGTTCTGGAGGCCAGAAGTCTGAGGTCAAGGTGTGGGCAGGGTGATATTCCCTCTGAAGAAATTAGGGAAGTATCTGTTCCAGGCCTTTTTCCCAGCTTCTGCTAGTTCCTTGACTTGTGGCAGTCTAACTCCAATCTTCATATGGCCTTCTCCCTGTCAAAATTTCTCCTTTTTATAATGACACAAGTCATATTGAATTTGGGTCTAGCATATTCCACTATGACCTTATCTTAACTAGATACATCTGCAAAGACCCTGTTTCTGAATAGGTCACATTCTGAGGCTACTGGGAGTACTTCAACATATGAATTTATGGGGGGATACAATTCAACCTGTAAGAGAGTTACTAAGTAGGAACAGTCTCAACTGTTTTGTGACCTAGTTCTCTACTGTTGCAACAATACCACACACAATTTCCTCCTACCTATGTATGGAGAGGAGTGGGGCAAGTGGGGAGTGAAGGGGGTAATGGGAAGCCTTGATGACTTCTCCCTCCTACTTCTAGGCCTTGCACATAATCAGGCTGTGTCCATTTTTCCTAAAGGGGGTATGGGTACTCCCTCTTGTTAGGACCCACATGCCCTCTGTGTATACAGGTAGCTTTTCCTTCTTTAGGGGCAAACACCAATGAGGTGCTTCATGCCCAGTTCAAAGATATAATGGTGCAGAATGCCATCTATGGTATTCCCTCTGTGGCCTCTTTCTTCCCACTACAAGTCCACTGAAGGTCATTCAGGCCTTTAGTCAACACACATAGATGCATTTCCTGCTGTATGCAAGGCATGGGAGCACACACATCAGGGCCTCAGGGAACATGCAGTCTTGTGGGACAGGAGCCATAAGACCAGGCAGAAGGCTTGTTAACAAAAGATAACAGACAAAATACTGATGTTTTTCTTCTCTCTTGGACTATTGGGGAAGGCTTTTAAGAGATGTGCATTAGCTGGACTTTGAGGGAAAGCAGTAATGCTGAGAAGGGGTGGGATTGCACAGACTCTCAGGAATAGAAACAGTGTGGGAAGAGGCAAAGCCCAGACCATGCATTATTCAGTTTAGGTAGAGGCTATTTCAAGTGGAAAAATGGGGCAACAATTTTGGACAGGTGGATTGATTAAAGGGTCTTAAATGACAGGGTAAAGAATGTGGACTTTAAAGTCTCTTTGAAAATATTTCCTTCCTCATTTGTCTTTCTTTTCCTCTTCCTAAGGCAAATGTGATCTTTGTGGCATGCAGAATGTGGGTCCCAAAGGTATTCCACACCCTCATTGCCAATACCTGTGAATATGTTACCTGATGTGATGAAGGGGATTTTGCAGCTATGATAAAGGCCTTAAGATGGGAAGACTTTCTTGGATTAATGAGATGGCCCAATCTAACCACATGAATCCTTAAAGTCAGAGAACAGTTCTGGCTGCAGAAAACTAGGGAAATGCCAGCATGGGAAAGACTTGGCTTTGCAGATGAGGGAAGGGCCACTGGATGCTGGAAAAGGCAAGGAATGGATTTTCCCCTGGAACCTACAGAAAGGAACGCAGCCCCACTGATGCCTTTGTTTTGGCCCAGTGAGACCCATGTGGGACTTCTGACATTCAGAACTGTAGGATAATAAATTTATGTTGTTGTTTTAAGCCACTACATTTCTGTTAACTTGTTACAGCAGCAGGCAGGAAACTAATACGATCATCTAGAACACCTCTGAGAGTTGAGAGGCAGGTGGGGCTGCTGGGACCTTGCAGAGCACCTGATTTCAACCCGCTAGGTAACTTTTTTTTTTAAGTTTATTTATTTATTTTGAGAGAGAGAAAGAGAGAGAGGGCATGCCTGAGCAGGAGAGAGGGAGAGAGAGAATCCCAAGTAGGATCCATGTTGTAAGTGCAGAGCTCAACGTGGAGCTCGATCCCACAAACATTGAGATCATGCCTGAGCTGAGAGCAGAGTCAGACACTTAACTATGTCAGCTTAATTTCTGACTGAGGAAACTCACATGCGGCTCATCCAGCCTAATGCTTGTTCCACTGCTCTGCAATTCCTTCTTCACACTCTACCCTCCGCTGGTAGCTGGTGGTAGTGGTGGGGCGGGGAGGCATTTTCATTGGCACCAGGCCTAATCTGGGACTGTTTTCAGCAGGAATTAGCAACCATACAGCAGTGCATCACTTTCCCAACTTCCATGGTATCAAGTTAAAATGTAGCCATTTATAGCTTCTCTATGGAAGCCACCTCTGTGCATTGCTTCCTATGTCCTAAAAATAAGAGAATGGAATAGTTTTACAAAACAAAAAGACTAAAGAAAAAAGAAAGAGAGAGAGGCACCCCCCACCCCATACAGATTCTCATAAAAATCAAACAAAGGGATGAAGATGGGGAAGCCAAGGACATATTGAACTTCAGGCCTGCCGCCTGATAGCCTTTAGATGCAGGGCACAAAGGTCACTTTCTTTTCCTGGATTCTATATATAGCATGTCAGTTAGACCAGCCTTTTCTCCAGAGGCCAGCTCTACTCCACAGATTTCCACCTGCAGGAATTTTGGGAGGAGGGGGAGCTGCTTGGTTTGTACCTTCCTTCTTCATATTTGGTGCTATTAACTAGCTCTGAAGTCATTGTTCTTTTTACAAGAGACTGTTAGATGAAGTAGATAATAAGAAAAAATATTGCTTTCACAGCCGGCATAGTTCCAATAGAGACAGCAATTCCTTTTAAGAAATGCTGTAAGGGCTCCGTGTGTATTTACAAACACATTATAGCCCAGTTGCCAACCCTTAATTGACAATAAGATCATGAATAGTTGCTAGCTAACCCGGATGTTTACTGATGGCCAGCAGAGACAGAAACATCTTCTTGAGATGGCTGATGTTTGCCACAGGGTGCCAGAAGTTACTGGCAACCCCAGCTTCTCTTATTCTTTCCTCTGAATAGCTAAACCTCCTGTGGCTGCGGTTTCCCTTTTCTGTAACCAATTGCTTCCATTTTACTGCTCACACCAGTGTGTTAGACATTTCACTAAGTCTTCTCACAGTGTTTTACTGCTGAATGCTGGAAATTAGATCACACATATATCAAAGGCACTTCCAAACTGATTTGAAAATTTATTGCTTTGGCATTTCAAAACTATGCATATTCCTCACTCCCTGTTTTTTTTGCCAGAGTAGGAAATGTGGAAAAAAACCCAAAATTTATTCATTAATTGGAAGGAAAAGATTGTGAATATTTTATTTATTCAAAATTCATACTAATATAAAATATATAACAGAATTGTAAAGCCAGGAGTCTGGAAAATGTCTTCCAAAATAAAAGGGTAGCCTTTATCACTTATGAAGTAGTCTTTCCAAAATAAATGAATTGGAAAGTAATCAAACCTCTAGATCCAATTACCCATTTACAGGAAGAATAGAAGAAAGATAAATGAACATGTTAAATGGCAGCATGGAGTTGCCATCCATAAAATCCAGACCAGGGGAAGCTCTAGGAAAAATGACCTGGTTTCTTCAATAAATATACTGGAAGAAATAGAGAGAGAATATCAGAAGGGCATCTTATAGGTTAATAGATTTAAAACACATCAAGCACTTGGAATGTATGGACCTAATTGGAAATCTGAATATTGATTTCATATTTGATAATTTTAAGGAATTATTATTAAATTTGTAAAGTTGTGATAAATATACACTTTTGATATAATTCCCTATCTTAGAGGAGACATCCAAGATTTGCTTCAAAACCTGTGGTAGCCAGAAGGTGAACCAAGCTAGTTTATGAGTTGATCACAGTGGGAGCAGAGATTTGGGTACATAGGTATTCATTAAACCATTCTTTCTACTTTCATAATGTTTGAAATTTTCACCAAAAAATGTAAAAAAAAAAAAAAAAAAAAAAGCATTGCTTAAAGCACAAATGTAGAATCCAGTGATGTCCTTAAAATTGCCCATGTTAAAGGAAAAATCAGAAATGATGAAGGTTTAAGATTCTGCGTGTCTGCAACTCCTCCTTGCTGCTCCGTGTCACCTCCCCTGGACACCTCCCATCTGACTTCCCTCTCCAAAGTATCATAGGTCTGGCTGCTCGTGGAGAACTTTGGTGAAAGTCTGAGTAGTATGTGTGTGTGAGTGTGCAAGGCACTGCATCAGCCTTCAGAGTACTGGCTCTCTTCTTGCTCCCCATAGCCCTCTCACTTCCTAGGTGCCAATGGAAATTTAAAACAATTTTTTTAGACTTTTTAAATTCAAAGAAATTTACTTTGCTCATTCCAAGTCTATCCTGACAACTCCCTGAGGACCCCTTTCTTTATTTTACACAAAGCACAGCTCTTTCCCTGAGAAAACCTGTCTCAGTTTGAAAGTTGGGGCAATGGATTACAAAAATGGCTACAGTATTTTGCAGTTCCTTCCATCAAAAGGTGAAGTCTATTTCCTGACCCTTTGAATCTAGGACAGCCTTGTGACTTGTAAGCAATATAGTGGGTGGGATGACACTGTGAAGAGTTGCTGAGCTCCACTGCTGAATGGAAGGCCACGGGGATTGAGGAAGAGCCGCCTGGTGATGGCCCTAGATCATCCAGCTTCCTGCTGACTGCAGATGCATGTGTGATGCTGGACGAGACCAGTCAGGCCAGTGCACAACAGAACCAGCCACCCAGCCCACAAAATTATGAGCTACATATATAGTTGTTATTTTTAAGCATTCACTTTGGGGATTTTTTCTAATGCTGGAACAGTTAGCAGATAGAGCCAATTACTCTTTCCTGCTGCACGGGGCCACTGGGTGGCTCCAATGAATAATAGACACTTAATAAGTAGAGTGATGGGGGACATGTAGTATTAATCAAAACTTAGAGGTCGGAGCAGACTTCCCAGAATAAAAGACACCTAAATTGAGATATGGAAGGAGATAGGAATTAGCCAGGGGAAAGGATGGGAAAGATTTCCAGGGAAAGGAAACTGTACCCACAATGCTAGGGGCATCCTGAATGAATGTGTGTTTGAATTAAGGGCTTTTACACTAACGGATACAATGAAATGAACTTTTTAGTTTAAATCTGAATTGTCTTTGAGTATTTTGTCTTTGAGATCCTAAAGTCTAACCCTCCTAGGAGGGGAAACTGGGGCCCCAATTATGGGCTGCTTCATATTATAGATATTCAAGCACACATTCTTATCTACTGGAAGTGAATAAACTCCTTAGGGGTGACAGATTATTTATTTTCGTGTTCCCAGACCTACCAGATACCTAACACCAAGTGGGCGAGTAAAGGAACAAACCAATGTGTTACTGAGAGTCCTTGAAATTTTCATATCTCCAGGAAAATTTCACCATACTTTTTATTAATACTACAGGCCCCAATTTGCTCATACCCTGCCAGCAGTTTCTGCCTAGACCAGGCCTATAGATCCAGATTTATTCAAATTATCTTTGCTGCCATCTTCTCAGCTTTAAACACTTGCCTGCTATGTTCATTTTGATCATCTCTTGAACATTTTAAAATCAGCATCTCTCCAACTCCTCCCTGGGAAGCATTTGATCCGTCGTCCTGGTGTGTTTTCCTGTTTTAGAGAATGATGAGTGCCTGCAGGGCCCCAAACCTACATTACATTCAGTCTGGTTTGAAGAAGGACAGTGCTTCATAGAGGTTTGAAATGGGAGATTTGTGAAGCAGAAGCTTAAATAGAAATGTGCCAGTTTTCAGCAATGAGCAACCAATTTCTGAATGTTTCTGGTATGCAAGAGAGGAAGCAGCTTAAAGGGCCTCTTATTTTATTTGAATTAAAGAAAACCCTATGAAATATGAAAAACCAATTTAACCTACAGGCTCCATCTGTGGATTTTCTATAGAGATGAAACTCACATATATCTGTCCCAATACCTGATAGAGCAACAGGCAAAGAGGGAATAATAGAAACTTAGATATGTATGAGACATTAATGATCATCTAATTCTGTACATCTATCCTGTACATGCCCTTGTTTTACAGAAAGGAAACTGAGACTGGGGGAAGTTAAGTGTGTGCCCAGATTCAGAGAGCAAAATGTATCTGGGAGTGACAATATGTTTATTATCTTGATTGTGGTGATGGCATCAAAGTGCATACCCATGTGTCAAAACTTATAAAATTATACTACTTTAAATGTGTGCAGTTTATTGGGTGTCATGTATGTCTCAGTAAAGTTTTTTTTTAAGATGAAGGCAAAATAAGAATGTTTTCAGGGAGAACAGAACCACTGCTGGACTGTAAACTTGAACAATCCAGAATGTGAGACATATTCTTCAGTGCATGAATTATTGAGAAAAACAAAGAGAGGAGGAGAACACATAAATTAAAAGAGATGTGACGGACATAGCTATCAAATGTAACGTGTAGATTTGTTTGGATCCAGATTCAAATAACTCAACTGTAAAATGACATTTATGAGAACATTGGGAAACTTTTACACTGGTATCTGATGATATTAAGGAATTAATTTTTTAAAGTGTGATAATGGCATTCATTTTGCTCAGAAAAAATAAAAGGTGGTTTTTAAAAGGTGTATATAGACTGGACTATTTACAAATGAAATATTGAGATGCCTGATATTTTCTTCAAAATAATCGAGTGGAGATATTTGAAATGTTAAGGAATTATTAAGAAGATTTGGGAGGTGTAATGGTATCCTGGGTAATTTTTAAAGAGATTGTATTTTCAAAATGCATAATGAAATATTTACAGAAGAAATGATATGGTTTGGGGCCAACAAACCCAGGACTGCACTGGCAATAAGATGATCCTGGTGTGTTCACGCATCTTTGGTGGCAATATGGAAGAATGGTGCATTCATCTATATCTGGGTTATCAGGCACACACACAAAGAGAACCAAATTATTTACTATTCATAGCTATTAGGTCTTAAGTTCTCAGTAGAACATTATCTAGAAATTTGCTTCAAAGTAAACCTGGAAGCGGGGAGTTGATGATGAGGGAATAGATTGGATGATCACTATTCAGGCCAGTGATGGACATGTGGCAATTCAATTAGAAGTTCCTCTCTACTTTGGTATATGTTTGACATTCTCCAAAGTATAAGGCTTAAAACCAACATTATGCAGTTTTTGAGTTAAGTGTAGA
Source organism: Panthera onca (assembly GCF_046562875.1). Classification (NCBI taxonomy): domain Eukaryota; kingdom Metazoa; phylum Chordata; class Mammalia; order Carnivora; family Felidae; genus Panthera; species Panthera onca. The sequence goes on along the minus strand of NC_138341.1, from coordinate 81,786,730 downwards.
TTGTGAATTGGTGTTAGCCTCATTTGAATAGTTAGTGGGGAACTGGGCTTACTCACAGAGTTAGAGGAACGGCACATAGATTACTAATTGAAAGAGGAGAACCACACCTGTTTTTAGGTCGGTGTGAAACTCTGGAAAGTGAGCTCTACAGAGGGCAGTTAAGAAGGCTATCATATCAAACTTCGGGCTCTGGGCTGATGGCTCGGAGCCTGGAGCCTGCTTCCGATTCTGTCTCCCTCTCTCTCTGCCCCTCCCCTGTTCATGCTCTGTCTCTCTCTGTCTCAAAAATAAATAAACGTTAAAAAAATTTTTTTTTAAAAAGAAGGCTATCAAAAAGAAGAAATCAAGTGTCTCCAAAGACAGACTAAAGCCATATACCTTCCGTTATCATCCAAAGACTTCATGTGCTGGTATTTCAAATTTTAAAAAGTCACCACCAAAATATGAAGCAAAAGTTATAAGAAACTCTTAAATACTCTGTTTCTGCATTTTCTATTTAAGAGTTTTATCAAAGAAAACTGAAATTTGGATTGTTTTAGTTTTGCATCACATCCTGCTTTAGGATGCCCTAAAACAAAACACAAACAGAAAATACTATACCTTCAATATGCTCTTCTAGGTCTTCAGAATGAAGGTTATCATTTTTTCCTTTGGCTAGACTTTTATGTTTGTGTATGCTTTGTCAATATGTTTATCATCGTCCTCACTTTCAAACTGCATTTCCTGTCCAGAAACACTGTGTCAAGATTATATTTAGCTTTTCACATAGAATTCCTCATGCCGCATCCAGGAAACAGAACCCTGTAAGCGAAGGGTGGGATCACCGGGTCAAGATGTTTCCTGGATAACAGCCCTATCAGTGTTCTGTCCAAACTTCCAACTTCCCCACCATCCACTGCACTCTCCTCACTGTCAGAGCACGTGGGATGATGAGGAACCAACAGCAAATAAGGGGCTAATTTCATGGGAGAGTTTCCACTGCCCAGTGGCAGGGGAACTGGATCTTGTTGACCCCTTTGCTCATATTCTTATAGATCATAAATCTAGATGACATGTCACCTATAAACATGATCTTTCCCTATCTAGCTCCTAAGCTAGTCACTGCCATTTATCACCTAGTAGGCAGTGCTCCAGAAGAGATACTTTCTTCCCCTCTTGTGTGTAGACCCAATTGAATGGTAGATGCAAGAGTAAGGCAGATGGTGACCAAAATATCACTTCTGGCTCTCCCCCTCCAGGAATCCCTCTGCCTCTCTACTCTAGAATATTAGAGGTTCATGGGCTCACAAAAATCTCTCTCCCATCACCGAATCTAGACTTTCTCACTACCCTAGAGAGGCTGGTGCCCAAAGCAGGCAACAGTACATGGTGGCTGCAGCACCCCCTCCACCTCAGCCTGGGGAGGGTGTCCAGGGAGCCCTGGAACTGGGCTTTAGGCATTGTGGTCTCCTGCCTCCTCCTACTTCTCTGGGAAGCTGCTGGCCCAAATCAGGGCTGCTGAGGAGCTAGGGTGGGAAGCAGGTCCCTAGGATTCTGTGTGAAGTCCCAGGAAAGGGAGAAATTTGCCTCCCCATTTTTTCCTTCTTTCTTGGTTCCAAAGAGTCTGTATTCTGTTCTCATTTTTCCCTATTTGGGGAGTTGCTCTCAGGTGTGTGTGTTTTCTTTGGGCAATAAATTGTGCTGTGACCCCCATGGAGAAAAAACAACAACAATAAAAACTAGGTTGGAGGATGTGGTGTAGATGAGCAATTCACATTGGCTACTAACATACTCTCCATCCTTCTCTCATACATATCCTCCTACCCCCAAATTCTGATCATGGAAAGCCCACATGAGGGAAATCATGTTTGCAAAAATACCCTCTTAGCCAAGATTGTGCCTCATACTGGTCTTTCTTTTCTGGGAAAAGAGAGATTGATATCTCAGTGTTAGAGCCTTTTAATAGATTAGATCCTCTCAGTGGAAGAACATAGACCAATAGGTGTCATCTATGAATCGAGGAACATATGGAGGAATGAATAAGGGATAGGTCAACAGGCCAGGAATGATACTCAAAGATGTTACCTCATACGTAATGGGAGAAGTGGGTATGAGTCTTCCTTTCTAATAAGTGGATGTGTATTGGAGTAGGATAGGTGCAAGGTGGCAGTGAGGGTTCAAGGTAAAGGAAAAAACTAGGAGTCAAACTCCGTGCCCTAGGGATCACAAGACTAATGAAGGGACAAGACCAGGAGATGGCTGGTATCAGCTGAGTTATTTATTGGTTCAAGTAAATGACTAAGGGATGGCCTTTCATATTGTAATTTTGCTGAATATATGCCTAAACAGATCCAAGTGGTGAAATTTAAGCTTAGTGGGAATTTTTTAAAACATGGAGCCAGATGAGAAAAAAGAAACTCAGTTTCTAGTTCAGGACTTATGAGCAAAATTGGATAACTGATCCTGTGGTGGCCTTTGCAGTAAGTTGATACCACAGGAAATGACATGGCTTTGAGAAGCCTTTAGAGTTAACCTAAATGTTTGTGGTCTCACTCCAACTGAGGGTGCTACATAATGGAAGAAGGAAGTCAAGTGCTTTTGTACTATAATCATTGTGGTTAAATCTAGAATCAGATAAGGTCACATGTGTAAACTTCAATGTTTATTGATTATTGTAGTCAGAAAATATCTGGAATAACCACACAAGCAGAGATAGTGTCTAATTTTGCTTACAATTGTATTCCTGATACCTAGAAGAGTGCCTGGTACATAATAGGCACTCTGAACACTTGATGAATGAAAGAAAGCATGAATGTCAAGTTAATGGGTGTAAGTAGAATATATATTATTGTAAGGAGTTAGGAACTGAGTTTATTAAGGGATTTTCTGCTCTGTAGGAGGACAAAGAATAAGCTAAAGAATTTTGGTTATAGAGGTTAAAGCTAGATATAGAACAAGAGCCAAGCAAGTTAGTCAAGGCAGATTACTGAGGTTAGAGATAGATCAGAGAACAGGTTTCCGAGCCTGGTAATATAAGGTAATGTGTTCCCTAACCCTGCTCACCAGTGAGCATTGAGGTTTGGAAGACTCCTCTGTTTCTCACCTGAAAAAAACCAAGCCTTATGGGTGGAAAACATTTGGAAACACAAATAAACTTCTTCTGGCCAAGATGGAGTAACAAGGACTGGATTTACCCCCTACTCGAAACAACAAAACACTAAAGAAAATATGTTTTCAAGACATTGGACATCAGGCAATGAAGGACAGTGATCCTGAGAAGGGAAAACAAAATTTGTCCCAGTTACTGCCTGCAGAGTGTGTCCAAGATGTAGCACAGGGAGGAGAGCACAAGGAAAACCCCACAGTGTCCCTATGTTGAATAGATGACACAGGTGGTCCAGGGAAGCCAACTTGACTGAGTTCTCAGGGCAGAGTACTGAAGACCAAGAGGCTGCACATGATGACAACCTTTGAGATCTCCCCCTCAAGTCTTTCTTCACATGCATGTGAAAAAATTACCTGAAGCCAGGAAAAGGATTTCACAAAAGGATTAGAGGGAATAATCCCCTAACTTCTCACAGGGCTAGGAAAGATCCTCTTCCCACTAGCCAAAATGAAAAACCTCGCAATTCATAGTGTCCCATAGAGAACTCAGAAGAGTTTTGCTTCATTAGTGGGACAAAATTATCACTAGACTCAATACTGCTAGTCTCACCTGGCAAAACTTAAGAGCAAGATCACAAGGTATCAAAGGCTCTTTCCAAGCAACTTAACTCATCCCAAAACAAAATTCAGCTATATTTATAGGAATATGAAGGTATCCAGCACTCAAAAGATAAAATTTGCAGCAGTCTGGCATCCAAATTACCAGACCTATGAAGAAGCAGCAAAATGTGATCCACAATGAAGGGAGAGGAAATCAATTAATAGAAACCTACCCAGAAATAACATAAATGGTAGAATTAATAGTCAAAGACATTAAGATAATTATAATGATATTCCAGGGCACCTGGGTGGTTCAGTCAGAGCCCAGTTTGGATCTTCTGTCTCCCTCTCTGCCCCTCCCCCACTCACATGCACACTCTCTCTCAAAAATAAATAAACATTAAAAAAAGACAATTATAACTATATTCCATATGCTTGAGAGCCTAGAGGAAAGATTGAACATGATAAGTAGAGACATGGAAGATAGACCCAAATCAACTAGAAATGAAAACATCAATGTCTGAGATGAAAAATACACTGAATCGTGTTAACAGTAGATTAGACGTGATGGAAGGAAAGATTAGTGAACTTGAAGATATAACAATAGAAATTATGCAAAATGAAATCCAGAGAGAGTAAAGACTGGGGAAAAAATAGAGAATCAGCGAACTCTAGAACAATTTAAAGCAACCTAATACACATGTAACTAGCATCACAAAGTTGAGCAGGGAACAGAAAAAATATGTGAAGAAATCAAGGCCAAGAAATTTCAAAATTTGATAAAAACTATAAACACACAAATATAAGATGGCCTCTGAACCCCAAGCAAAGAAACATGAAGAAAACTACACCAAGGCATATCATGATAAAGTTGCTTTAAAACATAGATAAATAATTTAAAAAAACCACAAGGTGGGGAAAGGGACATATTATGTGCAGAGGAACAAAGATAAGAATAATAGATGTCTTCTGAGGGTTGATGGGGGGTGGGAGGGAGGGCAGGGTGGGAGGGAGGGCAGGGTGGGTGATGGGTATTGAGGAGGGCACCTTTTGGGATGAGCACTGGGTGTTGTATGGAAACCAATTTGACAGTAAATTTCATATATTAAAAAATAAAATTAAAAAAAAAAAAAGAATAATAGATGTCTTGTTTAAAGCAAGGGAAGTTCGAAGACAGTGGAGCAAATTTCTGAAGGTAAAATTATCACCTTAGAATTCTTCATCCAAGACTATACTTAAAAAACAAAGGTGAAATAGAAACTTTTATAGACATACAGAAGCTGAAAAAATTCGTCAACAGTAAACCTGCATTACAAGGAATGGTAAAGTACATCTCTGAGGAAGAAGGACACAAACCTAGATCCATGCAAAGGATAGAAGAACACTGGAAATAATAACTATATGGATAAATGTAACAATTTTTTGTTATTTTAATCTTTTTAAAGGATGGCTGTTTAAAGCAGTGACAATAATAATGTGGACTTTTAAACATGTAGAAATAAAATGTAGGACACTGATAGCTCAAAGGCTGTGAGAGGAAAAATAGAATTATACTGTTGGAAATTTCTTGTATTTTACATGAAGTGGTATCATATTACTTGAAAGTAGGCTATGATAGGCTAGATCATAAATCAACCACCATAAAAACATAATAAAGAGTTAAAGCTAATAAATCAACAGAGGATATAAAATGAAATTATTTTTTTAAATGTTCAACTAATCCAACAGAAGGCAGAAAGTGAGAGTGAAGAGAACAAAGAACATATTGGATAAATACAAAATACGTAACAAGACAATAGATTTAAACCCAAACGTATCGATAATCACATTTCATATGCATGGTCTAAATGATCTAATTTAAAGGCAGAGATTTTCTGATTGGATAAAAATAAATGTAAAATTTAAAAACAAGACTCAACTGTATTCTGCATCCCAGAAAAGACAGATGTTCTATAACCCTTTAACCCACAATGTCCTAATGGCACTTGAACAAGTGCATCCTTCCCTTGCTATTCTATCTGTAACAGTTCCTTCTCCATCCAATGAGCCACTAGTCATGAAACCTTTTATGCCACAACATTTGGTTTTAAGTCTTTACTTCTGCACTGACTCCTCAGTACTCTTCTCAGACTTCATTTTAGGTTACTGTGCTTTTGCCCAACCTGTTTCTGTCTGTTGATCTGTGATCACTATGACCAGCCCACCTTCCTTCTGTGCTAACTCTCAGCCATACAAGTCATGGCACTTATATGAAAATACAAGAGATCAAAGCTTTGTGATGTGGGACTGAGACTTATTTGGGTCTATCAGTCTCCTCAGCTCCAGTTGCCTCTACTCCTTAGGCCTAAGACCAATATCAGATGGATACTGTTTTTAGAAACAGCTAAGAAAGATTACCACAATGCCCAGCCTTAACTCTCTCTTGTTGCTCACCTCTCTGTGACCTTGTACCCCACTTCTCATAACTTCCTGAAATGCACTCCTCAACTTGTGTCCCAGATCTAGCAGATGCCCCTGAACAAGTATACACTCTTGCCCACTGGCTTTCCTAATGCTGCCCAGATATTTAAGAATCTTCCAATCTTGGTTTTTCCAAGACAGCACTATCCCCAGCTGTCAAATAATACCCATTTGTTTGTGTTAGACAACCTGTGACATAAACAACAGCCCTACCACCACTACCACCTCTGCCTGGGCCACCGCACCATCTCTCATCTATTGCTCTACCCTTTAAGTGTCCTGTTCTGCCTGCTGGCCTGGATCTCTTCCCCACACTTATTCTCCTTTAATCATGTGGGTTTAATTCCATCTGGTCTTTCTCATACTGTTTCAAGGAGCCACCTCAAATGGATGGGTGCCTGGGCAGAGGTGACCAAAGCACTTCCACTGTTTGTGCCTTCTGAGAATAATTACCTCAGAGAAAACTCAGAAGACCCATGTATCATGCATGTATCACCTTGTCTTTTATACAGTCACATCAATGTTTCTTTTTTTCTCCTAAGAGCATAAAAAGCCATATTACCAACACTTATATTGCCCTTGGAAAATGGGCAGGGCTAGGTCACATTTGGCACTTCTTAATATCTGCCTATATAATTCATTAAATAATAAACAACCATCTATCATAATGTCAAGCTAAAGCCATTACTAGACACATGTGAAGGGCATGGCCATGCCCATTCTTCCTTCAGCCTCAGTCCAAGCTGTGGTGACCATCCATCCTTAAGTTTGAGACACAGACCATAGGGTCCCAAAAGAATCCAGATAGTGGGCTGCTTAAACTCTAGAAGTTCAACAAGTAGTGTTAAATTTTAGAAACTTTTGAAGCAAATATTGAGTTTAGGCTAGAAGTTCTCCCATGGATAGATTCTGTACTTTTGGTGGTATTGCTAGGATTAGAGAGGTGGAAACCAATCTGAGACAGTATGGCAAGAGAAGATCTGGGACGTTAGGAAACTGTTGGAGCTTCTTCCGGACACAGTCCTAGTCATGACAAAGTAGCCTTTGGATTTGGAGGCACCATACCAGTGAGGGAATGAGGGAGGGCAAAGGCAGAAAATACTGACTAATGGTTTTATCCATGAACTTTTGATGCCTTCCTAATGGTACATAATGTGGAAGAGGTACCCACATTCTGCCAATAACTATTATAAGGCTTAAAGTTCAACCAAGGTGGTTTGCACTAATGAGAGATGAAGCAGAGTTCTTTTTTCTTTAATTTTGGATTCCAAAGTAGTTAACATACAGTGTTATATTGGTGTCAGGTGTACAATATAGTGATTCAACAATTCTATACATTACTCAGTGCTCATCATGATAAGTATACTCTTAATGCTTTTTACCTATTTCACCTCCTCTATCTCCCCTCTGGTAACCATTAGTTTGTTCTCTATACTTAAGAGTCGGTTTTTTGTTTTGCCTTTTTTCTTTGTTCATTTGTTTCTTAAATTCCACATATGAGTGAAATCATAAGGTATTTGTGATTTATTTCATTTAGACTTATACTCTCTAGATCCATTCTTACTGTTGCAAATGGCAAGATTTCATTCATTTTATGGTTGAGTAATATTCCATTGTGTATGTTATATCTATGTGTATATATATGTGTGTGTGTATATATATATATATATATATATATATATACACACACATATACCACATCTTCTTTATCCATTCATCTATTGATAGACACTTGGGTTGCTTCCATAATTTGACTATTGTAAATAATGCTGCAATAAACATAAGGGTGCGTGTATCTTTTTGAATTAGTGTTTTGTATTCTATGGGTAAATGCCCAGTAATGGGATTACTAGATCATATGGTAATTCCATTTTTAATTTTTTTTTTTTTTTTGAGAGAGAGAGAGAGAGAGAGAGAACATACACACGAGAGCAACTGAGGGAGGGGCAGAGAGGGAGAGGAACAGAGGATCTGAAGCAGGCTCCACACTGACAGCAGAGAGAGACTGATGTGGGGCTCAAACCTACAAACCGGGAGTTCATAACCTAAGCTGAAGTCAGACACTTAACCAACTGAGCCATCCAGGTGCCCCTCTATTTTTAATTTTTTGAGGAACCTCTAAATTGTTTTCCATGGTGGCTACACCAGTTTACATTCCCACCAACAGTGCACGAGGGTTCCTTTTTCTCCACATCCTCACCACAGTTGTTGTTTCTTGTGTTTTTGATTTTAGCCATTCAGAGTAGAGTTTGTTTTTAATCCATGTGTCAGACAGTGTATGATGATGCAAAAAGGCAGCTGCAAACTACAATTACAGTCCACAACACTGGAATCAACCTCACTGTCTCCATGGTACAAAAAAATACGTATGGTACAAATTGTGAATGAGCCCTTTTCAGCCATACATATGCATAGACTCATCATTATCAAGTCTATAGTATTATGCATAATTACTGTAGGACTATTTCTAGTCTGGAAAGGGGAATAGAGCAAAAGAGGTGTTTTATTTTTATTTTATTTTATTTTATTTTATTTTATTTTAAAAGGCTTTTCTCCACCTCCACCCATCATCACATTAGATTAAGAAATATACAAGGAAAGAAATAGGAGGGAACTAATCATAAATGACTGGATGACTTGTTTCAAATCCCTTTTCTTTAGGGAATTTTACCTAACAGATTCTTGTGGAATCTGTTCCTAGGATCCCTGACATTCCAGTAAGGATGCCCATGATATATTTATCTATATATATTATATAGAGAATATATATATATATATATATATATATATATATATATATATATATATGAATATATATATTCTCATTGGGTGAGAGAGTGAGAAGGAAAAACACCAGGAAGGGAAAAATTCTCTCCTTCCAATACCATAAGGAGGAGCTCAGTATCAGTTTGGGGAAGCTTTTATTTCATTCAATTATCCTATATGTTTCTGTATTTCTAAGAGATGGAGAATAAGAGAAGGAAAGAAAGAGAGAGGCAGAGAGAAAGAAAGAATTTTGTATGACTGTATATGTGAAATATGATGCCCACTATTAGAAAGCCCTGTATTTGAGATGTTTCCCCAGAAATAGGACAGGCAGCCACAGTGCCTTTCACTCCAGTGTGCAGAGTGGTAGAGCAGCTGTTCTTTGAGAAAAGGTAACTGCCTTATTTGGGCTCCCACCTGTACTTTGGCTTTAATCTACCCTGTAAGAATCAAACCATTTAGCCATCTAGAATAGGGTTCCCTGAATGAAGCATATGGATCACACTAAAGGAATTCAGAGAGGAAAGCAGGTAAGGATTAATGTCCTTACAAGGAAAGCTTTAGGGAAGAGGTAATGTTTGAACAGCCTTCAGGGGCTTTAGGGGAGGGTCAGTTCTTTAAACCTCAATTGACTCATCCTTAAAATGAGGGAAGTAAATGGCCCTCTATGTTCCTATTAGCTCAACTCATTGAGAAAGAAGGGCTTTCCAAAGTCCTTATTAGCTCAACTCATTGAGAAAGAAGGGCTTTCCAAAGTCCTTATTAGCTCAACTCATTGAGAAAGAAGGGATACCTAGCCCACCCACAGGTGGGAGGTGCTGTCCTTAAAAGAGGTTGCCCTCCCTAAGCCCTGCCATCACATTCAGGATGAGTCACTTAGATGGCTGGATATGCTTAAAGTCCATCATGAGTGACTCCAATCGTGTGCATCTAGGGAAGTTAAGTATTAGTTGTACCAAAATAGTTATACTTTCCATGTCCGACCTGGGCATAAACGCTGTCTCCTTGTTCCTGTATTTAATGTTGAAATAGGTTACAACTCACCATCTTTCTATTGATTGGTCATGTCCAGGCCTATAACTTTCAAGAATTATCATGAAGCCACAGAGTGTAGGTCATAAGGAATCAGGCTCTGGTGCTCAACCACTTGGTTTCAGAGCCCAGTTATTAGTTGGTGACTTCTGGTAGGTTACTTTTCCGACTATGAAGTGGGGCTTGTAATATTACCTAACTTATAGTTAATATAGGTGAAACAGCACAATGCCAGGTACCTAAGCATTCAACAGGTGTCATTAATAGTCATCTTTTAAAGACACAATTATGCCAGTTGTAAAGTGCTCATGAAAAATCTTACCTTCCATTTCCCACCAGGGATGCTATAAAACTTGAAGTCATGAGTGTTAAAACACATAAAAATCTGTGAATACATTGGGATTCTATCTATACAAGACTGCTGAGGATTGCTGTATTGGGGGAAATGCCTCTGACAAAGTTGTTGTTTTGTTTTTTTGTTTTTTTGTTTTTACCATTTCATTGACTAAACTCCCTTAGATTAGGATGACAGATAAACCAGTATTGTGCAACCCTGCTCTGTAATAAGTGAGGCAAGAGCAGACTTCAGGATCTAACAGACAGTGTTCAATACTGAAACTTCCTGTTGCCCTGAAGGAAATAGGTTTCAGTGCCCCTGACATTGTTAGTGGGATTTCTGGCTATGGCCAAGTGAGGAGGTCAACAAATACTGTCCTCAAAAAGTAACTATAAAGCTTGCAAATTTTGACAAAAACAACTATTTCATTGCCCTGGAAATTGACCAAAGGCATACAAAAATATAAGAAATATTTTGTATAGAAAACCACTAAGGACAGTGGGAGTCTGGCATTTTTGCCTGGGGCTACTTCCATTCCCCCGCCCAGGTCAGTGGAAAATGTTTTGCCAGGGAGGATGGGCCATGAGGATCAGCATCTTTGCAGCCTCAATCAAGAATCTTGCTTGGTTTGGAGCAGTGGTGACACCTACATCCATCTACATAGTAGGAAGTGACAACATTGGCAGTGGATGAAGGTGATGACTCTATTAGCCCGAGGTTGCATTTGTGGCCAGGAAAAGCATATTCCTGGCTGAGTTGATGTGCATGCCTAGCAGAGACTGGAGACAGCCCAAGCTAGGCACATAATCCTAGCCAACCATAGGGTTATACAGAAGATACAGGGGGTATGCAAAACAAAGCAAAACAAACAAACAAACAAAAAAACAGGTGGAAAGGAAAAACTTGGATAGGACATAAAAATGGCCTGAACTTTGAAAATGGCCCTCATCCACTCACAGATCCATCAGCAGAGGACAGAAAGCTTTTTGGTTCCAGGGGCTTGAGCAAAACCCCCCTCAAGTCTGGCACTCCAAAATAAAGGCAGAGATTGTCATACTGGATTAAAAAACCAAGATCCACCTGTATGCTGTTTAGAAGAGGTAAACTACACAAAGATTCCAAGATGCAAAAAGATCGAAAGTAAAATGATGGAAATAGATATCCAAAACAGTATCCATAAGAGAGCTCAAGTAATTTTATTCATTTCAAATAAAATAAAGTCAATTGTACATTAAAGGAGTATTTCATAATGAGAATATGGTCAATACATGAGGAATTAAAACAATTAAAATTGTATATACCAAAAACAGAATAAATAAAGTAAAAACTGAAAGAATTGAAGTTGAAATAAATAATTCCACAATAACAGTTGAATATTTCAATACCCCCTCAATAATTGATAGAAAACCTAGATATGAAATCAACAAGGGTGTCGATGGGTTGAAAACTATCAACCAATTCACTCTGGCATATACAGAACACTCTGACTGTAGACACACATTCTTTTCAAGTGTATATGGAACATTCCCTAGGAAAAACCATATGATAGGCCAAAAAACAAGTTCCAATGTATTTAAACAGATTAATTATATAAAGGATGTTTACTGACAACAATGAAATTAAATTAGAAATCAACAAAAAAAGAAATCTGGGAAATCCCATAATACTTGAAATTAAACAACACACTTTCAAATAACCCATGGGTTAAAGAAAAAATCACAACGGATATTATAAAATATATGGGGCTGAGTGTAAATGAAAACACAACATATCAAAATGTGTGGGATGCAGAGAAAGTAGTGCTTAAATGGATATTTATAGCATTTAAATGCTTGTAATAGAAAAGAAGAAAGCTCTGAAGTCAATAACCTAGGTTCCACATTAAAAAAATAGAAAAAAAACCAATCTAGGTACAAAGCAAGTAGAAGAAAGAAAATTATAAAGATTAGAAGAGAAACCAATGAAATAGAAAACAGAAAAACAATAAAGAAAAATCAGTGAAACCCAGACTGGTTTTTCAAAAAATATTAATAAAATTGAGAAGTATTTACCTAGACCTAAGGAAAAAAAAAAGTTCAAAGAAGACACACATTTCCAAAATCAGGAATGAAAAACGTCATTGCTGATCCTACAGAGATTAAAAGGATTATAAAGAATTATTATGTATACAAGGAATACTACTTGGCAATGAGAAAGAATGAAATCTCGCCATTTGTAGCAACATGGATGGAACTGGAGGGTATAATGCTAAGTGAAATAAGTCAGGCAGAGAAAGACAGACACCATATGTTTTCACTCATATGTGGATCCTGAGAAACTTAACAGAAGACCATGGGGGAGAGGGAGGGGGAAAAAGTTACAGAGAGGGAGGGCAGAGTTACAGAGTTACAGAGAGTAGGCAAACCATAAGAGACTCTTAAATACTGAGAACAGACTGAGGGTTGATGGGGGTGGGGGAGAGGGGAAAGTGGGTGATGGGCATCGAGGGGGGTACCTGTTGGGATGAACACTGGGTGTTGTATGGAAACCAATTTGACAATAAATTATAGTTAATAAAAAAAGAATTATTATGAACAAATTTGTGTGTGCGCACACACACACACACAACTAGATAAAATGGACAAATTCTTAGAAAGTCAAAAATTGGGGGACCTGGGTGTCTCAGTTAGTTAAGCACTTGACTCTTCACCTCAGCTCAGGTCTTGATCACAGAATCATGAGTTCAGGCCTTGCATTGGGCTCCACATTGGTCATGGAGCCGAAAGGAAAGAAGAAAGAAAGGAAAGAAAGAAAGAAAGAAAGAAAGAAAGAAAGAAAGAAAAGAAGGAAGGAAGGAAGGAAGGAAGGAAGGAAGGAAGGAAGGAAGAGAAAGAAAGAAAGAAAGAAAGAAAGAAAGAAAGAAAGAAGAAAGAAAAGAGAGAGAGGGAAAGAAAGGAAGGAAAGAAAGAAAGAAAGAAAGAAAGGAAGGAAGGAAGGAAGGAAGGAAAGGAAGGAAAGAAAAGGAAGGAAGGAAAGAAAGAAAGAAAGAAAGAAAGAAAGAAAGAAAGAAAAGAAAGAAAGAAAAGAAAGAAAGAAAGAAAGAAAGAAAGAAAGAAAGAAGAGGGAGAAAGGAAGGAAGGAAGAAAAGAAAGAAAAGGAAGGAAAGAAAGAAAGAAAGAAAGAAAGAAAGAAAGAGAAAGAAAGAAATTACCAATACTTATGAATAAATGAAAAATCTGAATTAGACCCTAAGAAGCAGAGAGATTGAATTAGTTTACAACTTCTTACAAAGAAAGCTGAGAACCTGATGGTTTCGAATATCAAAATAGATACAATATCAAATAATTAAAGAAGATACAGTATCAATCTTTCACAAAATTCTTCCAGAAAATTAAGGAGGGTAGTAAACTTTCCAACTCATTATTGCTTGTCCTGATATCAAAGGCAGACAAAGACATCCCCCCAAAAAAAAGAAAATTAAAGGCGCCTGGGTGGCTCAGTCGGTTGAGCGTCCGACTTTGGCTCAGGTCATGATCTCACGGTCAATGAGTTTGAGCCCCATGTCCGGCTCTGTGCTGACAGCTTGGAGCCTGGAGCTTCTTTGGAGTCTGTGTCTCCCTCTCTCTCTGAACCTCCCCCATTCATGCTCTGTCTCTGTCTTAAAAATAAATAAACATTAAAAAAATTTTTTAAAGAAAATCATAGACTGATATCTTTAATGTCCATAGATGCATTAATCTTTAACAAGATATTAACAAACTGAATCCAGCAACATATAAAAAGGACGATACATCATGAGCAAGTGGGATTCACCCCCAGAATACAAGGCTGGCTTAACATTTGAAAGTAAATTAATATAAAACAATATGTTAATAGAATAAAGAACAAAATCCACATGATCATCTAAATAGTTGCAAAAAAAGCGTTTGATAAAATCTAACACCAATGTGTGATAAAAACTCTCAACAGATTAGGAATAGGAGGATAAAGGGCATCTGTGGAAAACCCATAGCTAACATTTTACTTACTGGTGAAAAAGTGAATGTTTTTCCCCCCAAAATTAAAATCAATGCAGCAATGCCCAGTCTCATCACTTCTTTTCAACATTGTACTGGAGGTTTTAGCCAATAAGATAGGCGAAAACAAAACAATAACAACAAAAGGTAAAGTCATCCAGGTTGGAAACGAAGAAGTAAAACTGTCTTTATTCTCAGAAGACAAGATTCTGTATGTTGAAAATGCCAAAGAATCCACATAAAATTAATAAGAATAAATATACAAGTTTACCAAGATTGCCTGACACAAGATCAGTATAAAATAATCAATTATATTTTCATATGCTAGCAATAAAAAAATCCAAAAAATGTGATTAAGAAAACACTTCCATTTACAGTAGTATCACAGAAGATAAACAAATTAACAAAAGAAGTGCAATACTTGTATACTGAAAGCTGCAAAACACTGTTGAGGAAAATTAAAGATCTAAACAAATAGATATTCCATGCTCATGGATTTCAAGTCTCAATATTGTCAAGATGGAAGTTCTCTTTAAATTGATCTATAAATCCAACATAATTCCTATCAAACTCCCAGTAAGCTTTTTTATAACAATTCACAGCCTGATTTTTAAAAATCTATATGACAATGCAAAAGACCTAGAGTAGCCAAAACAATATTTTTTTAAAAGAAGAACAAATTAAGGTCTTACATTACTTAATTTAAAACTTACTACTATAAAACCACACTAATGTAGACAGTGTGGTATTAGTACAAGGATAGGCATATAGATCAATGGCCCTGATTAAGTGTCCACACATAAACCCTCGTGTTTACTACCAACTGATTTTCTATGAAGGTTCTAGACATTTCAATTCAATGATAAACATAAACATAAACATATGTTCCTGGTCCAATTGGGTGTCCACATGCCAAAAAAAGAGAATAACTTAGACTCTCATCTCAATAAAAAAACAACAAAATTGACCCATAATGGATCATAGACATAAATATAAAAGCTAAAATTATTAAACTTATGGGAAAAAAACTTTGTAAATTTATATTGGGCTACACATGTTTACAAATGACACCAAAACAAGATTTATAAAAGAAAAATTTCATAAACTGGACTTCAAAATTTAAAACGTTTGTGCTTCAGAAAATACCATTAAGAAAGTGAAAAGACAAGGGGCAGCAGGGTGGCTCAGTCAGGTAAGCGTCTGACTTCAGCTCAGGTCATATCTCACAGCTCATGAGTTCAAGCCCCATGTCGGGCTCTGTGCTGACAGCTCAGAGCCTGGAACTTCCTTCAGATTCTGTGTCTCCCTCTCTCTCTCTGCCCCCCATCTCTCTCTCTCTCTCTCTCTCTCTCTCTCTCTCTCTCTCTTTCTCTCTCTCTCTCTCCCAAAAATAAATAAAAACATTTAAAAAAATTTTTTAATAAAAAGAAAAGAAAGTGAAAAGACAAGTCATAGACTGGGAGAAAATATTTGCAAATTATATATTTTGTAAAGAACTTATATCCAAATGGTATAAAGAATTTTCCAAACATGTTGATAAAAAAAGCAATAATCCTATATAAAATGGTCAAAATATTTCAATAGGTATTTCACCATAGAAATTACAGAAATGACTAATAAACTCATGAAAGATATTCAACATCATTAGTTATTAGGGAAATGCAAATTAAAACCACAGTGAGATATCAGTACATACTCACTAGGATGACTATAATCAAAAAGGCAATAGCAAGTATAAGGACATAGAGAAACATAGCCCTCATACGTTGCCAGTGGGAATTTTATATGATGCAGCCACTTTAGAAAACAGTCTGGCATTTTCCTAGAAAGTTAAACTTTCTACTTGACCCAGCAATTCTACTCCTTTTTTTCTTAATTTAATTTATTTTTTTAAATTTACATTCAAGTTATCATGTAGTACAACAATGATTTTAGGAGTAGATTCTTTAATGCCTCTTACCCATTTAGCCCATCCGCCCTCCCACAACCCCTCCAATAACCCTCTGTTTGTTCTCCATATTTAAGAGTCTCTAATGTTTTGTTCCCCTCCCTGTTTTTATATTATTATTGCTTCCCTACACTTTGTTCATCTGTTTTGTATCTTAAAGTCCTCATATGAATGAAGTCATATATTTGTCTTTCTCTGACTAATTCCACTTAGCATAATACCCTCTAGTTGCATCCAGGTAGTTGTGAATAGCAGGATTTCATTCTTTTTGAATGCCAAGTAATATTCCATTGTGTGTGTGTGTATGTGTGTGTGTGTGTGTGTGTGTGTGTGTATACACACATATATATATGTGTGTATACACACACACACACATATGTATGTATATATACACACCACATATTCTTTTTTTTTTTTAATTTTTATTTTTTTTTATTTTTTAATATATGAAATTTACTGTCAAATTGGTTTCCATACAACACCCAGTGCTCATCCCAAAAGGTGCCCTCCTCAATACCCATCACCCACCCTGCCCTCCCTCCCACCCCCCATCAACCCTCAGTTTGTTCTCAGTTTTTAACAGTCTCTTATGCTTTGGCTCTCTCCCACTCTAACCTCTTTTTTTTTTTTTTTTTTTTTTTTCCTTCCCCTCCCCCATGGGTTTCTGTTATGTTTCTCAGGATCCACATAAGAGTGAAACCATATGGTATCTGTCTTTCTCTGTATGGCTTATTTCACTTAGCATCACACTCTCCAGTTCCATCCATGTTGCTACAAAAGGCCATATTTCATTTTTTCTCATTGCCACGTAGTATTCCATTGTGTATATAAACCACAATTTCTTTATCCATTCATCAGTTGATGGACATTTAGGCTCTTTCCATAATTTGGCTATTGTTGAGAGTGCCGCTATAAACATTGGGGTACAGGTGCCCCTATGCATCAGTACTCCTGTATCCCTTGGATAAATTCCTAGCAGTGCTATTGCTGGGTCATAGGGTAGGTCTATTTTTAATTTTCTGAGGAACCTCCACACTGCTTTCCAGAGCGGCTGCACCAATTTGCATTCCCACCAACAGTGCAAGAGGGTTCCTGTTTCTCCACATCCTCTCCAGCATCTATAGTCTCCTGATTTCTTCATTTTGGCCACTCTGACTGGCGTGAGGTGATATCTGAGTGTGGTTTTGATTTGTATTTCCCTGATAAGGAGCGACGTTGAACATCTTTTCATGTGCCTGTTGGCCATCCGGATGTCTTCTTTAGAGAAGTGTCTATTCATGTTTTCTGCCCATTTCTTCACTGGGTTATTTGTTTTTCAGGTGTGGAGTTTGATGAGCTCTTTATAGATTTTGGATACTAGCCCTTTGTCCGATGTGTCATTTGCAAATATCTTTTCCCATTCCGTTGGTTGCCTTTTAGTTTTGTTGGTTGTTTCCTTTGCTGTGCAGAAGCTTTTTATCTTCATAAGGTCCCAGTAATTCACTTTTGCTTTTAATTCCCTTGCCTTTGGGGATGTGCCGAGTAAGAGATTGCTACGGCTGAGGTCAGAGAGGTCTTTTCCTGCTTTCTCCTCTAAGGTTTTGATGGTTTCCTGTCTCACATTCAGGTCCTTTATCCATTTTGAGTTTATTTTTGTGAATGGTGTGAGAAAGTGGTCAAGTTTCAACCTTCTGCATGTTGCTGTCCAGTTCTCCCAGCACCATTTGTTAAAGAGACTGTCTTTTTTCCATTGGATGTTCTTTCCTGCTTTGTCAAAGATGAGTTGGCCATACGTTTGTGGGTCTAGTTCTGGGCACACCACATATTCTTTATCCATTCATCCATTGATGGATATTTAGGCTCTTTCCATACTTTGGCTATTGTTGATAGTGCTGCTATAAACATTTGGGTGCATGTGCCCCTTCGAAACAGCATCCCTGTATCCCTTGGATAAATACCTAGCAGTGCAATTGCTGGGTTGTAGGGTAGTTCTATTTTTAATTTTTTGGGAAACCTCCATACTGTTTTCCAGACTGCCTGCACCCAGTTTGCATTCCCACCAGCAGTGCAAAAGACATCCCCTTTCTCCACATCCTCACTAACATCTGTTTCCTGAGTTGTTAATGTTAGCCATTGTGACAGGTGTGAGGTGGTATCTCACTGTGGTTTTGATTTGTATTTCCCTGACGATGAGTGATGTTGACCTTTTTTTCATGTGTCAGTTGGCCATCTGGATGTCTTCTTTGGAGAAGTGTCTATTCATGTCTTTTGCCCATTTCTCCACTGGATTATTTGTTTTTTGGGTGTTGAGTTTGATAAGTTCTTTATATATTTTGGATACTAACTATCTGATATGTCGTTTGCAAATATCTTCTCCCATTCCATCAGTTGCCTTTTAGTTTTGCTGATTATTTCCTTCGCTGTGCAGAAGCTTTTTATTCTGATGAGGTCCCAATAGTTCATTTTTGCAGTTGTTTCCCTTGCCTCTGGAGACATGTTGAGTAAGAAGTTGCTGCGGCCAAGGTCAAAGAGGTTTTTGCCTGCTTTCTCCTCGAGGATTTTGATGGCTTCCTGTCTTACATTGAGGTCTTTCATCCATTTTGAGTTTATTTTTGTGTATGGTGTAAGAAAGTGGTCCAGGTTCATTGTTCTGCATGTCACTGTCCAGTTTTCCCAGCACTTACTTGCTGAAGAGACTGCCTTTATTCCATTGGATATTCTTTCCTGCTTTCTCAAAGATTAGTTGGCCATATGTTTGTGTGTCCATTTCTGGGTTCTCTATTCTGTTCCATTGATCTATGTGTCTGTTCTTGTGCCAGTACCATACTGTCTTGATGATTACAGCTTTATAATACAACTTGAAGTCTGAGAATCTGATGCCTCCTGCTTTGGTTTTCTTTTTCAAGATTGCTTTGGCTATTTGGGGTCTTTACTGGTTCCATACAAATTTAAGATTGTTTGTTCTAGCTCTGTGAATAATGCTGGTGTTATTTTGATAGGGATTGCATTGAATATGTAGATTGCTTTGGGTAGTATTGACATTTTAACAATATTTGTTCTTCCTGTCCAGGAGCATGAAATCTTTTTCCATTTTTTGGTGTCTTCTTCAATGTCTTTCATAAGATTTCTGTAGTTTTCAGTGTATAGATTTTCCACCTCTTTGGTTAGATTTATTCCTAGGTATTTTATGGTTTTTGGTGCAATTGCAATTGGGGTCGATTTCTTGATTTCTCTGTTGTTTCATTTTTGGTGTATAGGAATGAAACCGATTTCTGTGCATTGATTTTACATCCTGCAACTTGGCTGATTCATGGGTCAGTTCTAGCAGTTTTTGGTGGAATCTTTTGGGTTTTCCGTATAGAGTATCATGTCATCTGCAAAGAGTGAAAGTTTGACCTCCTCTTGGCCGATTTGGATGCCTTTTATTTCTTTGTGTTGTCTGATTACTGAGATTAAGACATCCAATACTATGTTGAATAACAGTGGCGAGAGTGGGCATCCCTGTCTTGTTCCTGACCTTAGGGGGAAAGTTCTCAGTTTTTCCCCATTGAGGATGATTTTAGCATTGGGTCTTTCATGTATGGTTTTTATGATCTCAGGGTATGATCTTTCTATCCCTATTTTCTTTATTTTTTTTTATTTATTTTATTTTTTTTTTTTCTATCCCTACTTTCTTGATGGTTGTTATCAAGAAAGGATGCTGTATTTTGACAAATGCTTTCTCTGCATCTATTGAAAAGATGATGTGGCTCTTGTCCTTTCTTTTATTGATGTGATGAATCACATTGATTGTTTTGTGAATATTGAACCAGCCCTGCATCCCCAGGTATAAATCCACTTGGTCGTGGTGAGTAATTTTTTTAATGTATTGTTGGATCCAGTTGGCTAATATCTTGTTGAGGATTTTTGCATCCATGTTCATCAAGGAAATTGGTCTATAGTTCTCCTTTTTAGTGGGGTTTTTATCTGGTTTTGGAATCAAGGTAATGCTGGGCTCATAGAAAGGGTTTGGAAGTTTTTCTTCCATTTCCATTTTTTGGAACAGCTTCAAGAGAATGGGTGTTAACTCTTCCTTAAATGTTTGGTAGAATTCCCCTGGAAAGCCATCTGAGCCTGGACTCTTTTTGGGGGGGGAGATTTTTGACTATGAATTCAATTTCTTTACTGGTGATGGGTCTGTTCAAATTTTCTATTTCTTCCTGTTTCAGTTTTGGTAGTTTATATGTTTCTAGGAATTTGTCCATTTCTTCCAGGTTGCCCATTTTATTGGCATATAATTGCTCATAATATTCTCTTATTATTGTTTTTTTAATGTTTTATTTATTTTTGAGACAGAGAGAGACAGAGCATGAACGGGGGAGGGGCAGAGAGAGAGGGAGACACAGAATCTGAAGCAGGCTCCAGGCTCTGAGCCAGCAGCACAGAGCCCGACATGGGGCTCGAACTCACGGAGCGCGAGATCGTGACCTGAGCTGAAGTCGGACGCTTAACCAACTGAGCCACCCAGACGCCCCTCTCTTATTATTGTTTTTATTTCTGCTGTGTTGCTTGTGATCTCTCCTCTTTCATTCTTGATTTTATTTATTTGGGTCCTTTCCTTTTCTTTTTCTTTTTTTTTTTTCTCCAACTGGCTAGTGGTTTATCAATTGTTAATTTTTTCAAAGAATGAGCTTCTGGTTCCATTAATCTGTTCTACTGTTTTGTTTTTTGGTTTTTGGTGGTTTTTTTTGGTTTTGATAGCATTGATTTCAGCTCTAATTTTTATTACTTCCTGTTTTCTGCTGGTTTTGGGTTTTACTTTCTGTTCTTTTTCCAGCTCTTTAAGGTGTAAGGTTAGGTTGTGTATCTGAGACCTTTCTTCTTTCTTTAGGAAGGCCTGGATTGCTATATACTTCCCTCTTATGACTGCCTTTGCTGCGTCCCAGAGGTTTTGGACTGTGGTGTTACCATTTTCATTGGCTTCCATGTACTTTTTAATTTCCTCTTTAACTTCTTGGTGAGCCCATTCCTTCTTTAGTAGGATGTTCTTAATCTCCAAGTATTTGTTATCCTTCCAGATTTTTTCTTGTGGTTGATTTCGAGTTTCACAATGTTGTGCTTTGAAAATATGCACGGTATGATCGCGATCTTTTGTACTTGTCAAGGGCTGATTTGTGTCCCAGTATGTGATCTATTCTGAAGAACGTTCCATGTGCACTGGAGAAGAATGTATATTCTGCTGCTTTAGGATGAAATGTTCTGAATGTATCTGTTAAGTCCATCTGGTCCAGTGTGTCATTCAAAGCCATTGTTTCCTTGTTGATTTTCTGTTTAGATGATCAATCCACTGCAGTAAGTGGGGTGTTGAAGTCCCTTACTACTATGGTATTATTATCAATGAGTTTCTTTATGTTTGGGATTAGTTGATTTATATATTGGGTGTTGCCACATTTGGAGCATAAATGTTTACAATTATTAGGTCTTCTTGATGGATAGACCCCTTAATTATGACCTAATGCCCTTCTTCATCTCTTGTTACAGTCTTTATTTTAAAGTCTAGATTGTCTGATATAAGTATGGCTACTCTGGCTTTCTTTTGTCAACCATTAGCATGATAGATGGTTCTCCATCCCCTTAACTTCCAATCTGAAGGTGTCTTTAGATCTAAAGTGGGTCTCTTGTAAAGAGTATATAGATGGATCTTGTTTTCTCATCCATTCTGTTACTCTATGTCTTTTGATTGGAGCATTTAGTCCATTGATGTTCAGAGTGAGTACTGAAAGATATGAATTTATTGCCATTCTGTTTCTTGTAGAGTTGGAATTTCTGGTGGTGTTCTCTTGTCCTTTCTAGAGTTTGTTACTTTTGGTCTTTTTTTCCCCCATCTTTTCTCCCTTCAGAGAGTCCCCCTTAAAATTTCTTGCTGGGCTGGTGTAGTGGTCACAAACTCCTTTAACATTTGTTTGTCAGGGAAACTTTTAATCTCTCCTTCTATTTTGAATGACAGCCTTGCTGGATATAGAATTCCTAGCTGCATATTTTTCTGATTCAGCACATTGAATATATCCTGCCACTCCTTTCTGGACTGCCCAGTTTCTGTGGAAAGGTGTGCTGTAAACCTGATCTGTCTTCCCTTGCAGGTTAAGGACTGTTTTTCCCTTCCTGCTTTCATGATTCTTTCCTTGCCTGAGTATTTTGTGAATTTGACTATGATACGCCTTGTTGATGGTCATTTTTTGTTGAATCTAATGGGAGTCCTCTGTGCTTCCTGGATTTTGATGTCTGTGTCTTTCCCTAGGTTAGGAAAGTTTTCTGCTATGATTTACTCACATAACCCTTCTACCCTTTTTTCTCTCCCTTCATGTTCTGGGACCCCCTGTGATTCTGATGTTATTCCTTTTTAATGAGTCACTGATTTCTCTAATTCTTAAATTGTGCTCTTTTGCCTTAGTTTCCCTCTTCTGCTTCATTGTTCTCCATAAGTTTGTCCTCTATATCGCTGATTCTCTGCCTCTGCCTCATCCATTCTTGCACCGTGGCAACCATTTGAGATTGCAGCTCAATTATAGCATTTTTATTTCATCCTGACTAGCTTTTACTTTTCTTATCACTGCAGGGAGGGATTCTAATCTATTTTTGACCCCAGTTAGTATTCTTATTATTGTGATTCTATATTCTGGTTCAGACGTCTTGCTTGTATCTGTGTTGACAAAGTCCTGGCTGTGGTTTCTTCTTGCTCCTTCTTTTGGCATGAATTCCTTCATTTCATCATTTTGAGGGGAGAAAAGAAATTAATAAGGTAAAAAAATTTAAAATTAAAAAATTAAAAACAACACACACACACACACACACACACACACGCAAATCAAATAAAGGATGCTAGATCCCAGGTGTGTTTTGGTCTGGTTGTTGAAAGGAACTTGAGAGATTAGAGAAAAAGGGGAAGAAAAAAAAAGGAAAATGTTGAAAATTTGGAAAAATGAATACAATGACATAGAATAAAATTAAATGATGGAAGTAAAATAGAATTTGAGAAGTTTATAAAAAAGTGAAAATACAGTAGAAAAAAATTAAATAAAAATATTTTTAATAATAATTGAAAATAAAAATAATGTTTTTCTCTTTCTGTATACAAGAAAAAGAAAAGAAACAAAAAAGAGAAAAAAAAGAAAATTGAATAGGTGGACCAACAAATAGACCAAAATACGATTGAAATTACACCGTTTTCACCTAGAAGTCAAACTGTGAAGCAATTTATAGTCCATATACTAAGCAGGTGGAGAGACTTATGCTGTTCCTGAAGAGCGAGGTTGGCCCAGTTGGGTGGGGCTTAGTGTAACAACTCCATTCTCCACGAGATGGCGCTGCTTAGTTTACTGAGGTGGATTGTAATGGCGCTTGTAAATGTGTATGCGTATGCGCAGGAGGGGTGAAAATGGCATCACCCAGCTACCCAGTCTCTAGTATGGGATCTCTGTTCTCCCACATCAGCAACTGCACACCCATGCTTTGTCTCCAGCTTCCATCTACTCCCTGCTTCTACACTGTCCTTGACCAAGCCATCAGGTTTCCAGGCGGCACCTCCCTCCTGAGTTTCATCTCGGATGCAGCTGTGTTTCCCAACCCCTCACTTCTGAGGGACTGCAACTTTGTCCCACTCAGACTTTCTGGGAGAGGGTCTCACTGAGCAATGGCCAGGTGCCGGCCACACCCAGGAATGTTCACAGGACCATGCTGCTGCCAATGCCCAGAGACTGCAACTGGGTGCCAGTCGCACCCATTTCTGCCAGCTGGGCACCAATTTCTGAAATGTTCTCACAATCAGAACATTTTTTCTCAGAAAATGTTCTCACAATCCTGTAGCAGCAGCGTTTCAGGGATTATGGAAAATCGCAACACACATCTGGCCACCCTTAGCAACCTGTCCCAGCACCGATGAATGTGATTGTTCTCTGGGGTCTGCTGGCACCTTTGCCTGTGGGGGTGCTGCAGAGCCTCTACCAAATGTCCTCCCAGCAGGGGAACTGCTTCTCCCCTTGTGGCCCAAGGACCGCCTGGACTTTGCTCCTGGGGATTCATCCCTCCC
Source organism: Panthera onca (assembly GCF_046562875.1). Taxonomy (NCBI): domain Eukaryota; kingdom Metazoa; phylum Chordata; class Mammalia; order Carnivora; family Felidae; genus Panthera; species Panthera onca. Next base: position 81,762,464 of record NC_138341.1, on the reverse strand, counting down.
ACCAGAGCACTGCCAGGTATCAAGCTGCAGAGTTTCATACTCTGTGTTCCCCATGTTTATAGAGTCTTAGTGGAATTTAAACTCTCTCCTTTCTCCCTTTTTAGTTCGGTCCCTGTGGCTCTCTCCACTTTTCCACTTTCTCTCCAGCTGCTTTTGGGGGGGGGGGTGCTTTTCCTGTACTCCCCCCCCCACCCCCGCCACCCTGTCTCCATCCTCTCTCCACAAGCAAAAACAGCTCCCTGCCCTCTGCAGCTTCTCTCTCCCCCAGGTGACCTCTCCGCGCTGCGTACCTACTGAGTTCTATGGCTCAGGTTGTGCAGATTGTTGTGTTAATCCTCACATCAGTTTTCTAGGTGTGCAGAATGGTTTAGTGTTGCTCTGGCTGTATTTCATGGATGCAAGATGCAAAAAAAAGCTTCCATGCTGTTCTGCCATCTTAACTCCTCCAAGCATTCTTTTACCTCGCAGTTCCACTCCTAGGAGCTTACCCAAGAGAAATGAAAACACATGTCTACACAAAGACATGTATGTAGATATTCAGAACAGTATCACTCATAACAGCCCAAAACTAGAAACAATCCAAATGTCTTAACTTGTGAATGGATAAACAAAATATTTCATGTGCACCCAATAGAATACTGTTCAGCAATAAAAAGGAAAAAAACTACTAATACATCCTGTCACATAGATGAACCTCAAAACACAATTCTAAAATAGAGTGAAAGAAGCCAGACAGAAAAGACTAATTATTATACGATTCCATTTGTATTAAATGTCCAGAAAAGGCACATTATAGAGACAGAAAGTAGATTAGTGGGTGCCTAATCAACCTAATTAACTGCAAATGGGTATAAGGGAACTTTGGGGGCTAATAGAAGTGTTCTAAAACTGGATTGTGGTGGCAGTCACTCAACTCCATAAATTTGTTAAAAATCATTGAGATGTGCCCTTAGAATGAGTGAATCTAAACGCATATAGATTATGCCTCAATAAAGCTGTTTACAATCTTGAAAACATGAAATTCAACTGCTGTCCAGTTGGCTCTCCTTTGCTATGAATCATCTCTGCTGCTGAAGTTATGTTAGAATTTGGAATGATCGTGTGAATTTAATTGATAGATCTCCAAGAAGATTGGTTTTATGTACCTAATGATATTTAAAGACATAAGCATTCAGTAAATTTTGTTGTCTGTTTACAGCCATCTCCTGTTTGTTATGCTCTCTTCAGTGCAAGCTGGTTCCCTTCTCAGGGGGCATTACTACTCAATATAAGTAGTAATTAATTAAGAGCTCAGCTCCTACACTGGAAGCAAGCAGAAGGGCAAAGAAAGCCAAACAGATGTCCCCAAAATGAGTTTGATTCTTCTAGTAAGTTTCCTAATTACCACTAATACACACATTTGCCATGGGTTGGAAATACCCACTTCCTGTTAAGAATAGCAGTAAAATAATCAGCCAGAGAAAGAAAACCCTTTCATTCTTATTTACTGACAGTTGAAACATGTAAACATAAAAATCAACTCAGGCATTGAATCAACTTGGATCATTATGACCAAGTGGGAAGGTGGTTTGGTTGACATTTAAAGAAGAATACAGGTTGGGGCATGTGGAAGGGAGACAGGTTTACCCTATCAGACATCAAGACTCATTTTGGAACCCTAATAAATTAGCATTGTGATGTATTAATAGACCAATGAAGCCAGAGAGCCAGAAACAGATGATATTCTATAATATAATTAAAAAGCAAAACCTTATACTACACTGAACTTAAAAATACCAAAACCTAAGAAAACAATTGAAAGCAGATTTCAGCAAACTTTTACACTTTCTAGGCCACATATATTTCTGTCCCTTCTTTTCTTTCTTCCCCTACTCCTTTTGCTCCTTCTTCAAACCTTTAAAAATGGACAATGGATGCATTAGTCACTTCACAGAAAACTACTCCAAATAACCAATAATCATATGAAAAGATGATCAAATGGGAATGTAAGCCCTAGCAAGATGTCATTTTGTCCGCATTAGATGGATAGATGTTGAAAAGACCATGATACATCCAGAATACTTACATACCACTGAAGTATAAACTGGCCAAAACTCTGGTGGAGGTATTAACTGATAGACCTACTTTGAAAAATAGTAGTAAATATAATAATAATAGGAACTAGAAATCCCACTCTTAGGTATTTACCATAGAGAAATTCTTACGTATGTATACCAGGAAAAAATACAACAATGTTTATAATAGCAATGTTTATAGAAGCAAGGACTTTAAACAAGCTAAATATCCAATGGTAGTGCAAAGTATAGTGTTTATACAATGGAATACTATATAGCAGTGGAAAAAAAAAGTCAATGAACCATAACTATGCTCATCAACATGGATGAACTGCACAAATACATAAGGTCAAAGGGAAACAGTTTTGAAAGAATACACAGAACATGTATTCTGTACAAAGCTTAAACACATTTAAAACTAAACAATATGTTTTTCAGGATTACATATATTATGGCAAATTGTAAAGAAAAGTAAAGAAACAAGCACTCAACTCAAGGAAGCAGTGGCATCTCATGGGAGGCAGGCAGATAAAATTTGGGAGGGACACACAAGTCCTTCAGAAATATCAGCAATAGTTTCACTTGTGGGTGATGGGCATACAGGCATTGGTTTTGTTATTATTATGTATTTCTTACATGCAACATACAAATATTTATATCACATGTAAGTTTAAAATGAAAAATTATGTGACAGAAAGAAAAGTACAGTAAGATACCATTTATATAGATTCATAAAGCACAAAAAGCAAAGTATATTTTCTTCTAGATATACACACATGTGGTAAAAGCAGAAAAACACCCCCATAAGGATAATCACTAATATAATAAATAAGTTTCTTTGGAAGAGGTTGGCAGAGTGGAGGGCTTTACTTGGGGAATGTTACAAAGAGATTTAAACTGTGATCTATAACTTTCTATTTAAAATATAAAAATAATTAAAGCTAAGATATAAGACAGGAAAATACTGACATTTTAAAGTCTGAGTGTTGAGTACTTCGGTGTTAGGTATAACGTTGCCAGGCTTAGCAGAAATAAAAAAAGATGCCCAGTTAAATTGAATTTCAAATAAAAAACAAATGATTTTTAGTATAAATAATTTGGAAATAAACATGTCGCATAGGGACAGTCTGTGTTTTATCTGGCAAACCTAGTTAGTTATATTAATCTCTGTATCTTAAATACCTTATAAGAAAAAGACATTTGGCCTATTCATGTATATTATGAAAAATCAATCAGCAATTACATATTTAGTATGCAAAAAAATGAGAGGAGGAGATTACAAAGTACCTACAGCTTGTATTTTCAAGGCTCTGAACAGATCTATTTTCTCTGATTATTTAACTCTAAAAACTGATGTACTTATTTAAAAATCATAATTACCATTTATTATATGCTAAGATCTTGGCATGCATTGTCTCATTTGATCTCCATAACAACCTAGTCCTGGTACTGCTTTTCTTAGTCATATAATAGTTTCTGGTACTTCACCAAGGCTTAGAAATTGGCCAAGTTCACTGAGCTAGTGACTGGTTCCAAAGCCATTGTTCCTTCTACCTGATGGCCACACACACACACACACACACACACACCCCAACAACAATCTTTTCTCAGTCCTTCATGGTCTCTCCCCCACTTCGTGTCTATATCACTTCTATATCACTTTGTGTCTGGTTCCTCCTTTGACAAGGAGCCCTTATTAGCCCTGTGTTTGTTACCTTTCTAGATCCAGACCACCCTCCTACTTAGATTACATATTTCTTTGCTCATCAGTACCCAGCCCCAGCTCCAAATCTCTAATTGGTGTCTTCTGGGAAGAAGGCGCACATTACATATTTGTCAGTTGACTGGTCAGCATTTTTCCTAAAGGCATTCTGGAAGGCAGCAGTGGACTTGGCCACTTCCACCAGGCCTACTTTAAACACAAAGTTCCTTGGCTTCCAGTTGTCACATTAAAGTGCTCTAATTCCTTCTGGTCAGCACAGTGCATCACAGGGTCTGGAAACCCTCTATATTATACATCACACTGGAAAGCCCAGAGACAGTTTTCTTGGGAGTTTCCATATAAACAGCCCAAGTCCATGACTATTACTAATTTTTAAATTGCCCCAAAACAACCCCATTTTGTTGTTTAGAAGAGCAGGGAAGAATCCCTTCTGCCCCACAGAATAACAAAAGACCAGTTGGCTTCCTTTCAAATATGCTAATTGCCCAGCTTCCAAGTTTCAGCTCAAGGCCCATTTTTATGCCTGACAATAAGGTCTTGAATGGAAATGCTGACAACACTAACTGGTGAGAACAAACAGCTATTCCAAGAAGGGGGACGCGCAGGGAGGCAGTGAGCACCCATTCTAAGCTCCCACCCGCCTACAGCACACTCCAGACTACACAGGCCCAGGACCAAACCTGATTTCTTCACTGGGGCTTGAGGAAATGTGATCCTGTCTCTTTGCTCAGTTTAAAAGTGGAACATTTTCCAGTTATGTTGGAGGGAGAGTTTGGACCCCTGCACTTGTGGGGGACCAATTCTGAAACTTGGAGCAATCAGTATACAGGCATGGACCTGGGGTACAAGCCCCCAAGCACCCAGGTGCAGTTTCCCTGTTGTCAACTGCTCCCTCTGTTTGAAAGAGAGCATTTAAAACAAGAACCACGAGTAAACAGGCCTGGATGACCAGATGAATTTCACGAAGATGTGTTTCCTGTGTGGCACTGAGTAATCTGGGTCCCAGTCTGCATTTTAACAGCTCCGTCTAGATAGCAGCCTTAATGTTCCATGTCAATGGAGGCTACACCTCCAATTCTAACCAAAATGAGTGAAGAGTTAGTCCATGGCATCATCCCCTTTCATTTACACTCACCAGTGAGGTCAATATTATTGTCTCCATTTTACAGATGAGGATCCTGAGCCTCAGAAAGGGTAAATCAGTTAAATAAGACCACACTGTTAATAGGTGATAGAATTGAAATTGAAAACCAAGAGTGCAAGGGACACCTGGGTTGAGCAACAAACTCTTGATTTTGACTAATCATGATCTCACACACAGTTCATGGTGATGGAACCCCACATCAGTGCCTGGTTGGGGTTCTCTCTCTTCCTCTCTCTCTGCCCCTCCCCTGTTTGTGTGTGCTTGCACACTCGTGCCCTCTCTCTCTCTCTCTCTCTCTGTCTCTCTGTCTCTCTGTCTCTCTCAAAATAAATAAATAAACATTTTAAACCCCCCCAAAAAACCAAGAGTGTGAGATATGATGGGGTTCAGGACACGCTGCCCCAAAATATAGTGCCTTGACATATGGATACTTAAGTGGAAGGAATTTGAAGAAATGGCATATGCAAAGTCATGCTCACTTTCCCCTGGCCCTTCTCCCCTGAAACAGGCTATAAACCCTCTGTGAGAGGTGGCTTCTCTGTACCCAGAAGAAAGGAACATTCTTATGTCCAAAGACAAAGGGATGCCAACAAGAATCCTAGCAAACAGGCCTTGCTAAATTCCCCATTTACAATACTTACCTCATACTCCTTGACCTATCATATTTCTACATGAACACCCACTATTCATCACACCTAGTATAAAAATACTCAGACCTGTTTCTTCATGGCTTCATTTCCTTATGAAGGCCCCCAAGTCATGTAAAATCTATATTAAATATATGTGTGTTCTTTTCTCCTGTTAATTTGCCAGTTTGATTTTTAGACCCAGCCAGAGACCTTAGGAGAGTTGAGGAAAATTTTTCTCCCCCTACAGATGCTACATTGTCCTACCCTTGCTACTCAAAGAGTGGTCCATGGACCAGCAGCATTTGGCATCAGCTGGGAGCTTGTTAGAAATGAAGTCTGATAATTTGCCTTTTAACAAGATCTCCTGGGCTTCACATGTTAAAGTTTGAGAAATGCTGACTCACATCCCAGCCCTTCTCAAATGACCCTGCTCCACAACAGAAAAAACTGAGCATGGAACCGTGAAGATCTTGGAAGAGAAAACTGGGTGTGACATAAATGTCCTAAGGAGAGTGGAGTGCTAGGTGGAAGGAAATGAAGCATTCAGGATAGCAGTTATGTTATGTCTCAGAGGACTGCCTTGGATGCAGCACAGAGAAAAATAAAGTGATAGTCTCTAGATTTAGGTATCTTCACCTCCTGGGTCTGCCATTTACTAGCTATAAAACCTTGAGAAAGTTGTTAAATCCCCTGAGTCTCAGCTTATCTCCAAATAAGGATAATGTTACATCTTAGGTTGTTCTGATTTTTAGTGGTGTGTGTGTGTGTGTGTGCGTGTGTGTGTGTGTGTGTCTGTGTGTGTGAATATATATAACATGCCTAGAATGTCATAGGTCATCAATATGGGTTCATTTTAAATACTAATATCCACATTAAATATTATGCCATCCAGAGTCTGAGGGTACTTGAAAAAAGAATTTTCTTGCAAACAACAGAAACCAGTTCAGAACTCTGGCCAGTTCAAGGGATTCGTTACCGAATATTATGCAGTTTACAAAAAATCATTGTTAAGTAGCTGATTCAAGCAGGAGCTTCCAGAAACAATTCCCAGGCTCAGAAGCATACTTGTGCAGCACTGCAGAAAGCCTTCCTAAGGATCTCACTGCCTCCACGGCAGTCCAGCACTGGTGAAATGACTGCCTTACCTTCTGCCCTCTCCCTCTCAGTTCAGGTCCAAACTGAGTCCCATACTTTGGTATATCTCATTGGTGGAGCCTAGATCACAACCAAAACCCTGTTTGTAAGGAAACCTGGGAAGTGTAGTTGCTAGCTTTCCAGTAGCTGCAGAATAAGGAGGCACTCCAGAAGGGGCTTAGAATGGATGACAGGGGACAGCCCATACTATCCACCACAGGAGGTTGCAAGTCCTAAATAGGACAATCTGTTCTAGGGGTCAGGGCCTTATCTGGAGGCTGTATGGGATGGGGGTAAGGATAGATCACCAAGTATGGATAACTAGAAAGCAGGATGTCAAAAGGAGCTACAGAGAAGCTGATAGGTAAATTCATTTCAGGCACTGTATTGAACTTGCACAGGCATAGAGTTCAGGGATCTCTGCCAGCAGGACCTTCTGGGGTGACATTAGTAGGCAGACTTTCTCTTTGTGCTCATGCCTGCTTACTCATTCTCTGGCACCCTGCCTGGAGCCCACATTCTACCCGAGGACCCCAAATCCCCACTCTGGTGCCCAACCTGGCCCGGCCTGATCAGAATTAATTCATAAGAACATGTAAAGTGGAGGCTAAGGGCTTGATGAATTATGTAGTCACAAGGATGTGTCTGAACTTCATTGGAGCTTTCCAGTACCAAGTTTCCAGGCCATGGGAGTGTGCAAGCAGAGGGTAGACACTTACTAGTCATGGCTGCTGAGAGATTCAGGCGTGTGGAGTGCTGGGCCAAATGGCCTGTAAGGCCTTTTCTTACTCTGAAATTCAAGACTCTCTTGAGGCACAAGGTCTTACAACCCTGGAAGTGGCTATAATAAGGAGGAAGCATGGCAGACCAATAGGGAAGATTTGGAGTCAGGGCTCTCTACAATGTGCAAATCACTGTCAGAGCAGTGTCTACCTCCCTAGTTTACTGAAGCACCTGACCAAGGGGCTTCTTAGAAGCAGGGGCAGTGCCCCATCCCTCTGTTAGACAATTAATTGCATTGTTCTGTATGTTATTTACTTGAAGCAGTCAGTGCTCTCCCTTCTGAAAGGAGCCTGGCTTAGGCACTGAAAGGATTAGAGGAATAACTACTTTTACAAACCCACAAGAGGTGACCTATAAATAGATTCTTTCCATAATATTGTGAATATATGTGAACCAGAACTGTTTGAAAATCCGAAAAAACAAAACAACAAAATTATGTGTTGTGTGCAGCAGACAGGATTATGGTTAAGTTTCTTTTCTTCTTTTATTTGGATTTCTGCAAATATTTTTATAAAGTTCCTTTGTAGACTTCAGAAAAAGAAATCATTTCTTTGGACTTAAAGGGTAGATCATGAATCACTATATAAGGAAGAAGCAGACATGTTTCTAAGTTTGTCTCATTTTGTCTTTGGCTTGCTAAAGGCCATCAGTGAGACTGAAGGCTCTGGGCCTCTGTAGTTCCAAATCCAAGTTGATAGGGCCTCAGACTCTATAGTTTGCCTCTGTGTGTGGTCTCTGTTTTGTTTGCTTTGGTTGGATGTGCCCAGGTGAGCAGGCTGGTTTGAGGTGTTGGTATCCATACAGCAGCAGAGGGGACAAAAGGCTCTGGGGCCACTTCCTTTCCGACCAAGCAAAAGTGTTCTTTCACAATCCATAGGATCTGGGTCTGACTTCTAGATAAAGATGGCAGACTCAACACCTGCCTCTGACTTTGATCTCTCCTGAAACCTACTAAACTATAATAAAGAAAGCGAACAGGACAGGAGGTAATGAGGTTTGGAAGCTGGAAAGCAGATGAGAGCCAAATCTGGCAGTGCAGAAAGCTGAGATCTACACAGTTTACACTGCACCACCCTCAAAGAGCTCAGGACATGGCTGCAGCAGGCACTTCTGCAAGTAACCCACCACTCCATACCACAACTGCCTCTCCCCCACCCTGTCAGGAGACTGGAGAGTTAGTCTATGGAGAGAGCTCATGGGCCGTCTCAGAACTAGGAATAGTGGGTACAATTGAGAACAGCACTGTGTACGAAAACGATGGGAAAATGACATGTGTTGTGCCTACTGGCAGCTGTGGTGGGCAGCCCTCTTTTCTCATGCAGCTCCCAGAGCACGGGCAAGCAGGTCTTCACCCTCTGTGGAGGATGCTGGAAGCTTCTCCTCAGGGGTGTCAGATGGTCCAAGAGGAGAAACCTAAAGGTACTGACATCAGGGGTTTCCCAACTCATGGCCCAGGCCGGTCACCCCCTGAGTAACTAATAGTCAACAATAGTCCCCAATCCCTGTGCAAAACATTCAGTCAGCCTTTTGCTCCCTTAGTCATCTTCTCCACTCCCTTCCCTTCTCTAATAAGCTGGGACCTGTGTGTCTTTTTGCCTTCTCCTGGGCTCCAGACCCATCCCCTTTGGCCTTCCCAGGAATGTTATCTTGGTCCTCTTCCTGTCAGATAATAGATCCTTCTAATTAGCACCGAAACCCTCTCAGGTCTCCTCCATCTCACAGAACCCCTCCTTCAGTCCCACATCATCTCCATTCCTAAAGGCCACCTCTTCTGCCCCTCACAGCCAAACTTTCTCACCTTCCACTGATTTCCCAATCCACTCGAGACTGTTTTATATCTCACAACCTTTTCAAGGAAGGACATGGTCAGTCCTCTCCTTGACTTGACAACAGCATTCACTAATGTTGACCACCATCTTCTTGAAATACTCTCTCCCACTGATTTCCATGGCACCCTGTTCTGATTTCTCTCCTACTTCACTGACTTCTCAGCTTCCTTTGCTACCTCACCCTCTCCTACTCAACCTATAAATAGTGTTCTTCAGGGTTCAATCCTAGGCTTTCTATTTTTCTCACTCTGCATTCTCTCCTTAGCTGATCCCATTCAGTTGTTCTTGAACATGTATCTTGAGCTCAGACCGCTCCTTATGTCCAATTTCATCTTTGGAGGCAATGTAGATATCTCCAAATTAACTGTCCACACTGAATTCACCATTTCTCTCCCACATTTGCTTCTCTTCCAAAGCCCTCCTCATTAATGGCCAACATCTGTAGATGTTGTTCGTGTTGAACACCTGGAGTCATGTTTGACATCCTCTTCTCCTGTTCAAACCTTTACTAAGTTCTGTTGATTCTACCTCCAAAATGTACCACAAATCCACCTCTTTCTCTCCATCTTCACAAACACCACCAGAGTCCAGGCCTCCATCATCTCTTGCTTCCAGACTACTTGCCCCACATTCATTCTTGCCCTCCAGTATCACTTCTCTGCTTCAGAACTTCCAGTGGTTTTCCACTGTTTTTAGGATAGAACAAAATCCTTCACTTGGCTTCCAAGGCTCAGGCTAATCCAGTCTCTCCCCCTCCTGCTTCCACTTTTGTCTTTCTAGCCACAGGGTTATTCCTTCACTTCCTGCCCCTGGGCTTTTGCACTTGTTACTCCCTTTAGTCATGGTATCCTTCCTTCTCCCCCCGCCCTCCTCAGTGTTATGGACTGAATGTTTGTATCTTCCCAAAATTTATTTGTTAAAGCCCCAACCCCCTAATGTGACTGAATTTGGAGACAAGGCCTTTATGGAGGTAAGTAAGGTTAAATGAGGTAATAAGAGTGGGGCCCTAATCCAGTAGAATTCGTATCTATATAAAAAGAAACTCCAGAGAGCTCTCCCTGCCCCAACCCCCACCATGTGACAGAGCAAGAAGATAGCCAGCCGGAAAGGATCCTTGCCAGAAACTGACTCAGCTGACACTTTGATCCTGACTTCCCAGCTTCCAGAACTGTGAGAAATCAATTTCTGGTATTTAAGCTACCCAGTCCATAAGTATTTTGTTATGGCAGCTCTAACTGGCTAATCACACTCAACTAACTTATACCATTCAAGTCTCCATTTAAACCACATTAAAAAAAATCTCTGAATCCCCATTCCCACACCACATTCCCATTTAAAGAGGACTTTTTTTAATTTAAAGAATTTATTGCAATATAATTATTTCTCCTACATTCTTTTTTTAATTTTTATTTTAACTTGTTTTATTTTATTAAATTTACATCCAAATTAGTTAGCATATAGTACAACAATGATTTCATGAGTAGATTCCTTAGTGCCCCTTACCCATTTAGCCCATCCCCCCTCCCACAGCCCCTCCTGTAACCTTCAGTTTGTTCTCCATATTTATGGGTCTCTTCTGTTTTGTCCCCCTCCCTGTTTTTATATTATTTTTATTTCCCTTCCCTTATGTTCATCTGCTTTGTCTCTTAAAGTCCTCATATGAGTGAAGTAATATGATTTTTGTCTTTCTCTGACTAGTTTCACTTAGCATAATACCCTCCAGTTCCATCCACGTAGTTGCAAATGGCAAGATTTCATTCTTTTTGATTGCCGAGTAATACTCCATTGTATATGTATACCACATCTTCTTTATCCATTCATCCATTGATGGACATTTGGCCTCTTTCCATATAAAGAGGACTTTTGATATTCAACCTCATAGCAGTCGGGTTCTCCTTTGTAGCATGTCACTATAGCATTAATTTATTGCATAAGTGTTGCCTTCTCCACTAGACTATGCTTGATAGAGTTAGAGACAGTGGTCTGTGTTGTTCAGTGATATAACCCCTGTATCTAGCACAGGGGCCAGAACATAGTAGGTGCTTAGCAAAAATCTTAATGGGTGATCTTTAAAGTTATCCCTGAATTTGAGGAAATCTTGAACAACTTAAAAAAAATTTTATTTTTAACTCCAAAATCTTATAGGAGAAAGGAAACAAATCTTATATTCTATATGACTCTTTTTAATCTGCAATGCCTAACTTGTCAGAGCTCAAATATACATTTTCATGTTGCAGTAATCAGTGCTGCTTTATACTCTGCCTTTTTTACTGCAGTGGAAAGGATGCCAGGAAAATCTCCCTTCTGGGACCTGGGCATTCAGTCAAATGCTGCCTTATCACATGGCTTCTTCCCTTTGATCACCAGACTATTCCTTAAAGTAATTCAAGCCTGTAGGCCCTAAGTTACACACAAAATAGTGTAACGTGTAATTGTATGGTAGTTTGAATATAGGTTCAAATACTAGATCAGAAGGAAAAGTCTATGATTGTTAGTGATGCAATCCAAGCAGGCAATAGTTCATTTGTACATGTGTGGGCTAGCCCCTGAGTGCCCAGCCTGTCTCCATTAGAACCACAACTACACCCAGTTAGTCCCACAGAGGAAGCAGCTCTCGGGTCTTCCCGGCCTGGGCTGTTTCTATACAGTGTTTAACATCTGCTGGTGGAATTGTTCCCTGCCATGGACTAAATATCGTGTCCCTTCAAAACTCATATATTGTAGTCTAATTCCCACTGCAGTGGTATTTGGAGGTAGGGTATTTGGAAGGTAATTAGGTTTATGAGGCCATGAAAATGCCCCTCAACCCATGATGGGATTAGTGCCCTTATAAGAAGAGACCAGAGCCCCTTCCTCTCTGCTCTGTGAGGACGCAGCAGGTAAATGGCTGTCTGGAAGCCAGGAAGAGAGCCCTGACCAGGAACTGAATCTGCCAGCACCTTTTTTGGACTTCCAAGTCTCCACAACTGTGAGAAATAAAAGTCTCTTGTTGAGGCTACAGTCTGTGGTAGTCTGTGGTAGTTTGTTCTAGCAGACCAAGGTGACTAAGGCCTCTTCCAATATCGTCTCCCTGTAAGTCTGCACTATATTCTGCATCAAGGGACTGTCCACTTCCTCCCAGGGAAGGTTGCTTTTGAATTTACTGTTGTTTAACTCCCGTCTGATGACACTCTGCTGTCTGTAGAAGAGCTCGCTCAGAGGAAAATAGCCTGCTCTTAGTGTCACTCTCCAAACCAGAAAATTAGTCTTTAACTAGAGAAATGTCATTATCGTGACTTCACATGCACAGATACAGACAGAGGTCACACTTTCCACCATTTTTAATGCCCAGTTATTATACGGATATACTGAGTCCTTCCCTATTGTTGAGCCCTCTAGTTGTTTCCAACTTTTTCACTACTACAAATAGCAATGATCAAAACATTTTTGTACTGCTTGCTTTTTTTCTAACTTTTAGATTTTTCCTCACAGTTTCCTGGTTAAAGCGTAGGAGTTATTTTATAGCTCTTACATAAATCCTATTCCTTCATAAAAGCCACAATATATGCAGGATACCAGCAATGTGCAAATGAGCCTCCTCGCTCACATGCCAGCCCATACTAGGTCTTGCCATTTCTCCTTTTAACTAGTTTTATAGATACATTTTAACTAGTTTCATAGATACATAATGAGCCCTTAGATTTATTTTACTATTCATTTCTTTCTGTGAGAGTTCTATATGTGTGGTGAACAAAATGCTAACACTCTGAAAATCAGTTATCATTTGCCAACAATCAGAAATCTCTGCTTGATGACCCATAGTTTCAGCTCTGCCATAGCACTTTCCTCATTCACAAATCCACAAGGTATTGTTAATATCAGTGATACTTCAGGGGACTTAATGGGGACAAACGGTGGAAGAAAAAGCAAACAAATGAACAAATAAGCAAGGAAGCATTTCCTCTTGCAACATGGGCCTCCTCAAAGTCACTGTGTTCGTGGAAGGCCATCTAGTGGACCCACAAGGGAAAAATGCACAGTGGTGCGGAAAGGAGGCCATTTTCCCAGGCACACACAAACGGGGTGGGCAGGGCTTTCAGGAAGAATTCTGGCTCAGAGTCCTGCTTCCTCACAGAAGGAAGAGCTGTAGGTTTCCCCAACTCCCATCAGCTACTATATACCATTATTTCACATTTCTTGGGGAGATGATGGACTGGCTGGCCTCTTCCTGATGGGGGTGTGTGGAAAGCAGAAGGGAATAAAAAACAGTTGTTATATCTACTAAACTATACAAAGTTGGGGACTCAGTTAAAGAAGTGAATTTCTAGTGTGCACACGCATGCAAACCATGTGTGCACTTTATGATTCCCATAAAGTAAGGTGCCAACATTAGAGGTGTCTATTCGTTCACCAAATATTAGTTGAGTTCCCAGTATATGAACAATACCATCCTCATTCTACAGATGGCTCTAGTTGAGACTGGAACGGAGAGTCTAAAGGAAGGGAAAAGACTTAGCTGTGAAAATTAGTTAAGGTAGAAGACAATGAGACTTAAAGAGCATGAGGTCACTCTGCAATAGAAGAATCAGAGAACCTTCCATGGAGGAGGTGGAACTCTTTTTCTCAGGTTTGTTTTTTATTTCACCTAAATAAAATAATACATGCTTCTAAAAATTGAAAACAAAACAAAACAAAACCAAAAGTGAACCATCTTCTCATTACCCACATGCTCCCATTCTTGACAGGGAACTGCTGTTTATTAGAGTTTGTTTTGTATAATTCTGGGAGATAGATTTTAACCCAGGACTTAAAGGATGAAAAGGTCCAGTGGAAGGGAACAGGATAGGAATAAATATGGTAGAGGATGCTCTAGTACATGAAGGGTTAACTGGAAATGGGCACCTAACCCTGTTGTCATTGTGATATTTTAATTTTCTGATGGTCTCAGGTCCCCTGAGTTTCTGGTAGTACTCATAATTTATAAAAAAAAAAAAAAAAAAAAGAAAAAAGAAAGAAAGAAAAAAAGGAACTAGTTAATTAATTCCAGATACCTGGCTTCTTTCAAACTCCCCAGATTTTTTTTTCCTTTGGTTTGACCACGAAGTGAACCCGAGAGTATGAATCATAAGCCTTCACTTCATGAATGTTCTATTCCAAGACCTTTGACTTTTCAGAACTTTTTATATTGCATTCAAATCCTCAGGCAACATAATATTTCCCTGATCTTGCTGGCCCTTGAAAATTTGCATTGTTGTCTAAGATTGGAAGACATTTGCTACATAGCAGCAGATACTTAACTCCCAATGCAGTAACTAGCAATCTCGTTCTTTGTAGACCTCCCAGACTAGTTTATGTGATTTTCTTCTGGATAAACTGCACTTAGCTCTGATAGTACTTAACAATCTATGTTGTAAATTGCTATTAATTATTTGGCTCTATACAGACCATAATACTCATGAAGCCTGTCTACTCACTGTGGTAGGCTCCATGCCTACAATCTCAAATATTTGCAGAATGACCAATGTTCCACAAGAAATTCTCTGTTCTAGGAGTGGCCCCAGAGTAAATGCATTAGCTGCTAGACACGTGTGATAAAATGATAACTCACCAACAGCTAAGCACTGCTTCCCACACAGGAAGTCTGAGTTATGCCTCCTTTGTGGATATCCCAAGTCACTCATTTTTGAGGAGAGTTAGAACTTTCCGGGATCAAACTGCAAATTGCATGACACACATTCTTCCTGACCCTTTTCCTGCCACTACTTCCCCAGTCAGCACTGACTGACAGTCAGCATTTGCCACAAAATCATCATTAGCATATCTCCTGGATGGTGTCACTGCATGGCCTGTGCTCACCTTCTCTACCCCTGGGACCTTCAGAGAGAGCTGGCCTGCTGCAGAATGTGTAAAGCCCAACCACATACAAGGGTTCCAGTTTCAGTGTCTACCCAGACCCCCTTGCCACTTGACCTCTTGACCCATGTTTCCTATTTCTCTTTTCCATATCTCTTTAGGCCCTTGATGTGCTCCTCAGCCTCCCCATACCTGCCTCAGATCCTCTGTGTTAGTCAGGAGAGGCGAGGTGCTTGGTATAGTAACTATCACTCTAAAAATCTTAGTGACTTAATAACAATAAGAGTTTATTTTCTGCTCATGCTATTTGTCTGCTATGGGTTGGTGGAATATTTCTGCCCACTATAATCATTTAGGGACCCAGGTTTATAGAGGTTCCTTCTCCACACAAAATTCCATGATCACTGTGCTGTGAAAAAGGCAACATGGTGAATTACAAGCTCCCAAAGCTTCTGCTCATATTTCATTGGCCAAAGCAAGTCACATGGCCATGCCTAATTTCAGTAGGTACAGAGAAGTACAATCCTACCATGCACCAGCAGGAGACAACTGGAGTATCTGCACATGACTTTAGTGACTACCAGACTCTCCTTTTATTGACAATGTGATTGGACCTGTTTGACAGCCATGCTGACCTTGGCTGTCCTGCCTGTTCCACAGCTCTGCTTGCTCCTTCCGTTTTAATCCACCACAGTCGCAGGGGGAAATTTCTGGCTGAGGAAACTGGACCACTACTTCCTGCCAGAGGAAGGAATTGATCATCATTCATGTGAGATCAGAGTCTCAGTATTAAACAAAATTCCCAGAGAGTTTCCAAATACCTTCTTAACCAGTAGCTTGCATTCAGCCAGCCAAGTAAGCTCCACAAACATTTCTTGAACTCATACTATGTGCCAAGGACCCTGGGAGGTGCTGGGGTTACACCCATCCACCACACGCAGTCACTGCTATGAAAGAACAAACACACAGGCTAACAGGTTAAAAAATATCCAAAACAAGCCTTGCCTCCTTTACTATCCCAGAGCTTCAGAAGTAGTGATGGGGCCAGAAGAAGGGTAGCTGATTCAACTCAGCATCAGGTGGGTCAGCCATGCTCAGGCACAAAACTGCCAATAGTGGAGGGGGGTTGGCCCACTCTCTTTGCTTCCACAGAGAAGTCATGTCACGAAATCATGGGACTGCCCACCCTGAGGCAGGACTCATAGGAAAAAAAGAAAAAAAAAAAAACAACAACAACAGCATGTTAAGGCTTTTCTACAAGTTGCCAGTTCATGACATGGCAAGTGGACTTGTCCTGGGTTCGAGTCTCCGCTTCTATATTCACAAGTGAGCCAACTCTCCGGGGCTGCTTCCTATCTGTAAAATGAAGATTTTGTGAAGATTACATGAGATAATATATACACAGCACTTACCAGTCTCCCAAATGTGGGAGAGAGCCCGAAATGGTATTCTCTGCTAATGTTATCTGAAGCTTGCCCAAGCACCTGCAGTGGGTACACAGTGTATTTGATCAGTTTTTAATCACTCTCCTTCTTTTGCAACAAACTGTGTTTCAGTAATAATCAGGAAATGGAATAAGTCATAATAATGGCCATTAAAAAATGCAGTAAAATTTTCTTTTGATTAAGCTTTCTATATATAATCATGACAGTAAAACATAAATATCCAGCACAAAAAAGGAAGTACATTTTTGGTACAACAAAGGAAGGAAACAATGGATTAGTGTTTTTTAATTACAATAACTTTTTTTAATATAGAGGAGAAAGATGTATACTTAAAAATTGGTTCATCATGGTAATGGATGATAGTACAATGCCATAACAACTGATAAATGTAAGGTAAAAAAATAAATTTGAATTTTAAATACATTTTCAAATATTACTCAAATTTAATCATGCATTTTGTGTATGGTAAATTTGCACATAACAAAAATATTATGTTTTGCAGTTGGCATAGTTTCAAAGTTTTAAATTTTAAAAATGAAAACTCCAAGTCATCATATAGAAAGTGAGACTAGAAATAACTCACATTCTGTTTCTTCATCTGTGCAATCATTCTGCTATCATTGTTTATTTCAAATCTACTGTTTAAATGCGGGAATATGTAGTTCTACAGAGGATTAGACATGAACTTGAAGTGAACTCACTCAAAGGGAACACAGGCCGGTTTGCTCTCAAAAGGAATGGGTGTAGCTAAGCCCAGGCTAATCCACGGCCAATTGTATAATTGGAAGTTCTCTGAAATAATGTTTCCATGGTACATAAAGTTTAGTAAGGACTGCAGTGGGCAGCATTCTAAGATGGCCCCCAAACTGCAACCCCTGGGGACCAGGCATTTTCTCCTGTTATTCAGTTAAACACGAATCTAGGCCCTGCGTTGAGGGACTTTACAGAGGTAGTTAAGGTCTCACCTCAGTTGATCTTTTAGGGAGATTATCCAGGTGGCTTGGCCTAATCACATGAGCCCTTTAAATCTGGTTGTGGGAGTCAGAGACATAAGGAATCTGAGATGTGAAGCAGGAGAAATTTTGGATGCATTGTTGTGGGCTTGAGGATGGAGGGGGCCACATGGCAAGGAATGTGAGTGGCCTTAGGAGCCAAAGACTCAGACTGGCTGACAGCTTGACTTCCATTCCAGGACCTGGAACAGAATAGCAGCTCAGCCACACTGTGCCACTCCTACACAGCTGTGAATTCATAAGTAGGGACTGGGTTTTTTGTTTGTTTTTTAGCTTTATTGAGATATAATTGACCAGTAAAATTGTATATATTTAAGATGTTGAGACAACTTAATTTTTGTTTTGTTTTGTTTTGTTTTGTTTTGTTTTTTAGAGAGAGAGAGCACACAAGCAGGGGATAGGGGCAGAGGGAAGGAGAGAGAGAGGATCTTAAGCAGACTCCATGTTCAGTGCGCAGCCCAGTTCAGGGCTTGATCCCATTACCTTGGGATCATGACCTGAACTGAAACCCAGAGTCAGATGCTTAATTGATTGAGCCATCCAGGAGCCCCTTGATGTTTTGATACTTGTATACACTGTCATATGATCACCACAAGCTAATTAACACATCCATTACCTCACATAGTTACTTTTTTGTGTGTGATGAGAACACTTAAGATGTACCCACTTGGCCAAATTCAAATCTGCAATACAATATTTTTAACTGTAGTCACAGTGCTGTGACATTAGATCTCCAGAACTTACTCATTCTGAGTAACTGAAACTCTGTACCCTTTGACCAACATCTCCGCATTTCTTCCATCCTCCAACCCCTGGCAACCACCATTCTACTCTGTGCTTCTGAGTTTGACTAGTTTAGATTCTATGTTTATGTGAGTTCATGCACTATTTGTCTTTTTGTGTATGGCTTCTTTCACTTAGCATAATGTCCATGCTGTTGATAATGCCCATGGATCATCCATTTTGTCATAGATGGCAAGATTTCCTTCTTTTCAATGGCTGAATAATATTCTGGAGAGTGTGTGTGTGTGTGTGTGTGTGTGTGTGTGTGTGTATGTGTCTGTCTGTCTCACATTTTCTCTATCCATTCATCCATCAAAAAATCTTAGGTTGTTCCCTATCTTGGCTATTGTGAATAGTGCTTCAGTGAACACAGGAGTGCAAATGTGTCTTCCGGATATTGATTTCATTTCCTTTGGACATATGCCGAGAAGTGAATGCTGTTTTAAACCAGTAAGTTTGTGGCAATTTCTTATGCAGCCATAGAAAAACTAACATAATGGATTAGTAATACACATATTCTAAAGTTTACATAAGTATTATTAAAAATCTATGGTAACTGCACCAATTATTTAGAACTTAAGGGGTGCCTGGGTGGCTCAGTTGGTTAGGTGTCCGGCTTTGGCTCAGGTCATGATCTCACAGTTTGTGAGTTCGAGCCCCGCATCAGGCTCTGTGGTGACAGCTCAGAGTCTGGAGCCTGCTTCAGATTCTGTGTCTCTCTCTCTCTCTGCCCCTCCCCCACTCACACTGTGTCTCTCACTCTCTCTCTCAAAAATAAATAAACATTAAAAAAAAATTTAAAAATAAGAACTTAAACCAAAAAATATTTTTCGAGTGAGGACTTCTTTATCAATGACTTTAGAAATGCTAGAGCACAGTGATTCTATAAAGCAGACTGACTTTTAGTTGGTTTTATTATTATTTTAGAATTCTTTACAGATGGTTCTTCCCCTTACAGTCTGCATCTGAGGTGGCTGCTCCCTTTGCTCTGCTCTTGGTAAGCCACTGAGGACTTGGAACCCCAAAAGAGGAAGAACCTTCTAGACCAAGCAGCTTTGTAGCAGTAGAACAGTAATCCAACCTCAGGCCCCTTGACTCCCAGTCCTGCCCCTTATTAAATTCTGGCTGCAGGTGTGCTGGGCAGAGTTCTGCCAATTCTACTGTAAGTTTTCTGGTAAAATTCTTAGTAAGGTAACCAGTTAAGATTCATCAATAATCACTAGCAAAAGAATGCAAAGTGTTGTCCAAGATGAATACCTCATTGATTTAATATTTATTTAATTGATTTATTAAATTGATTTAATACTTATACCAAATAGGGCTGCTTAGGTTGCCATCTGTCTTAGTCTGCTCAGGCCGCTACGACAAAATACCATTGACTGGGTGGCTTAAACAACTGACATTTTTTTCCCAGAGTTCTGGAGGCTGCGAAGTCCAAGATCAAGGTGCCAGTGGATCTACTTCTTGTGAGAGTTTTCTTCCTGCCTTGCAGACATCCCTCATCTTGCTGTGTCCTCCTGGGGACAGAGAGGGCTCTGGTCTCTCTTCCTCTTTTTATAAGGACACTAATCCCATCATGGGGCCCCACCCTCATGGCCTTATCCAAACCTCCAAATACCATCACAATGGGGGTAAGGGCTTCAATACACAAATTTTGAAGGGACACAAACATTCAGTCCATAACAATATCATATGCCTCTGTGCTGTAATATGATTTCATACATTTTGAAGGATGTGCTATTTTGGAATTTTAGAGCTGGAAAGAAAGACCTTGAAGATCTTGCACTCTAGGTTCCAGTTCTGAGCACACTCCCTCACCATGTTTCCTTTTAATTAAATCATCAGTCACACTGGTCATGGGAGGGTCATCTATCCCACAGTTGCTTAAGGGACACAGACCAAACACCAGAGTGCTAGGGGACCCAGGGCAGGCTAGCCACTGCTCACACAGCACATGGCTGTGACAACATTTGTATTTAGAGATACCATGGCCACATTTATTGGTATTTATGTCACAATTCATACTCAAAGGATAGTTGTGGTTTGCAACTTGTCTGTGCATTGAGGGTATCATCCATTCAAGTAAATAGCAGCATTTCTCAAATCCGTGAGCCTGGTAACACCTAAGGATATATATCCCTGGCTCTTAATTTGGGAAACCCTGTGGTATGAGTTAAGTGCTATATGTTCCAGTGACAACTGTGCCAGTATGTTCCAGTAAACATACGGTGACTCTCTGGTTTGGTACTTTTCTGTCACTGTTTTCCACATGAAAGACCTAGACCACAGAATGACTTGCTGTCTGTCATACAGCTAGTAAATGGCAGAGCCAGAATTTGAACCCGAGGGGAAAGCACCATCATGAGAGGCAAGTTTCCATGGGTGCAAGTGGGGAGGGGATTTCTTGTCACCCAATGAGTCCCAAGATTATACTTGTGTGAGATGGAATGGGGAATGAGGAGAGGACACCAGAGGGATGTAGAAAAGGAACACCAGGGTTCTGCCTCAGTGACCTCACAAGTTTGCCAAGAGCATGTCCCAATTGTTTAAGATTAAAAGAGCAAGTCAAGGACACTATGCCCAAGAGGAAGTATGATGGGCAGATTAGGCAGGGTGGGGATTGAGTTAAATGAACTTCACAAGTACTACAGGTTCCAGTGTTCCTATCAATCTTGACTTCCTCACCATGGAAAAACATCTAATACCAGTGGGTTTGGCTATAAATTAGGGGCACCATGTAGATGATCTCCTGAGTGCTGACTGGCTCCAAGACAAGTGAAGTGGACAAAAGAAGCTTGTAAATTGTGCAACACCAACTTCTCTTCTACCTCCGTCTTCTATCAACTCTGTCCCTCTGGACATCTGAGGCTTGCATATCCTCCAGACAGTCCTCTTGAGTGGGATCCATTTTGAGGTGATCCAGTGGGTCCAGATCCAGCCCAGACCTGGGAAGTCTCACCCCTAGCCTCTTGTCAGGTGGTAGTCAGATATCAGCACCCTGTGTCCCTCAAAACCTAGACACATAGTGGTCCCCCTGAAGCCTCTCTATTCCTTTGCTTTCTCATCATCCTGAACATTCAACTGTGTATTACGTTCATCGCCCCTTAAGGTCTCCACTGATCTGACACCTTCTTAAGACTTTCCAACCAGCTCAGTGAGGATGCCTTCAATTAATTTGTACCTTAGCCTCCTTCCCCACTCAGTATCCCTCTATTTTTAGCCTTATCCTCTTGGATTTCCTTCCCCAGCTGTTGCCTGTGTGAGTATGCCAATACCTCGATTGGCTGTCCTCTCTGTTGCCCAACCCCCACACCCCCACATGCCTACCTTTGGCATGATGCTGAACTGCCTTCCCTTGCATATCATCCTTCTGTTAAAAGTTCCTTCTCCCTCTAGCTAACAACCCTCTACCAGCACAGTGCTTATGTTTAAGACTGCTTCTGGGACACAAGCATGTGTAGACAGAAAAGCATTATTACTTCATTCCTTCTGCAGCTTTGGTGAAAACTCAGTGATAGGTATTTATGGAGGAGATATTTACCATGGCTCTGTGTCTGTCAGGACACCTTGGAAGGATATTTTCACAGCTAATCCACATGGCAAAGTCACTCTGGCCATTAGGAACCTTCAAATGGTCCTTCAGATGGGTGGTGACAAGAACAACCTTAGGAAATATACATAAATTTATGGTCCCTGGTAAATAATGGGCTCTCCTCATGTATATCAACTTTCTTCTAACTCAGAATGAGTCCCCTGCATATTCGGGCCACATCTCCTCCCAAATTTTGAAATGACTGAGGCAGCTTCATGTAAATTTCTCTGCTTTGAGTCTTAGACTGAAATGAATCAATTCTGAATGTCCTGGTAGCTCCTTTAGTATGGTTTCCAAGTTGGATATGCCAAGTAGGTGTTCACTATGATCCTCATAAACAGGGATTCCACACTGGGCTTGTGGATCTTCAGAATACCCACAGGGAATGGGGACAGAGGATTCAATACCTCCATCCCAATGACATAAGGTCCCCATGGTTTAAAAAAAGTTAGAAAATTACTGTGATGATTAATTTTTCATGTCAACTTGGTTGGGCCACGGAGTGCCTAGATATTTGGTAAAACATTATTCTGGATGTATCTATGAGGATGTTTCTGGATGAGATTAACATGTGCATGCATAGACTGAGTGAAGCCAATCACCCTTCCCAGTGTGGGTGGGTCTCATCTGATCCATTAGAGGCCTGAATAAAACAGAAAAGTCTGAGAAGAGGGATTCACCCTCTCTGCCTAATTGTCTTTTGAGCCAAGACATCCATCTTTTCCTGCCTTTGGATTTAGAATCAGAATGAGATTAGAGCT
The DNA here is from genome assembly GCF_046562875.1 of Panthera onca. Classification (NCBI taxonomy): domain Eukaryota; kingdom Metazoa; phylum Chordata; class Mammalia; order Carnivora; family Felidae; genus Panthera; species Panthera onca. The sequence continues at coordinate 81,739,742 of NC_138341.1, read as the reverse complement.
TATACCATCTTGGTTCTCAGGCCTTCAGACTCAGAATGGAACTATACCATCAGCTCTCCTGAGTCTTCAGCCTGCTGACTACAGATACAATATGTGTATATATGTTATATGATGTATGTATAGACCTATTGTTTATAGGACTATAACATATACATATATATACATATATATATATCTGTATATATACATTATATGTATTTTTATTGGTTCTATTTCTCTAGAGAGCTCAGACATACAATTAACCAGATGATATCCATTAATATTTCCAGTTTACAAATTGTTTGGGGGATATTATATCAATTTCCAGTCTCTATTGAGATTATAATGATCATGGATCAATGAGTTAAGGACTGTTAAAATAAATTCTGAGGGATTTGTCAACTCACTGGATCAAGAGAATTTTGCTTTATTGGATATAAGACCTCTACAGAAAATCTCTTGGGCTTTTGATAATAGAGGGATTTTAATTTTGATAGTATTTCTAGTCATGAAATTTGGCTTTCTTCCCATGAAACAAATAAAAATTTACCCAGGGTCATTAGAAAGGATGAATGATTTCACTGCCATGTGTTGCATTCAAGGCCAGACAGCCACAACAACTTAGAGCTGCCTCATTCCCAGCTGGAATTTCTCTTTTTTTGAATATTTCTGTGTGAAGAAAGTTGGAATAAGGATTAAGATTCCAGGTTTCAGAGAACAGGCAGTATGTAATGTCAAGGAGAAAACAGGATGATAAAATATTCAGGTTAGGAAATGATATTCTACTCAATTTGAAAACAAAATTCAAGGGGCACCTGGGTGGCGCAGTCGGTTAAGCGTCCGACTTCAGCCAGGTCACGATCTCACGGTCCGTGAGTTCGAGCCCCGCGTCGGGCTCTGGGCTGATGGCTCGGAGCCTGGAGCCTGTTTCCGATTCTGTGTCTCCCTCTCTCTCTGTCCCTCCCCCGTTCATGCTCTGTCTCTCTCTGTCCCAAAAATAAAATAAACGTTGAAAAAAAAAAATTTTAAAAAAAAAAAAAAAAAAAGAAAACAAAATTCAAAAGTACTTAAATCTTTAGAGTGTTTTTAGAGTAGTTTAGCTGACCAGCAATTTTACTTTTTTTTTTAAAGTTCCTATGATTGCGCCCAAAGAATTAAGAGCCCACATGGCCCAGGTTTTACATAGATCATGCCAAAATCATGAAACGAGATCCAGTTTTATAATGTATACCAGAAGTTCTCAAACTTTTTGGTCTCACTCGTCAAAATTATCAAGGAACCCAAGGGGCTTTTGTATATGTGCATTCTAACTATTGGTATTTACCCTGCTACAATTATAACTGAAAATTTAAAAATATATATTTATCCAGTCACTTCGATAACAATGATACATCCATTAAGATAAATAATATGTTTTTATGAAAAAGAGGCTATATTTTGAAAACTTTAATGGAAAGTGTAGAATTGTTTTACATTTTCGCAAATCTCTTTAGTGTCTGGCTTAATAGAAGACAACTAAATTCTCATAGCTGCTTCTGTATTTAGCCACTTGCAATACCACACGTCCTGTGGCTTCCAGTGAACTTCACTGTGCACATAAGGGAATGAGAGTGGAAAGGCCAATAGCAGCTTAATATTCTTGTGAAAATACTTTTAAATGTGCAGTTGCCTTGAAAGTGACTACAGATCACTCAGCAATCCCCAGAACACAATTTGAGAACCACTGACCTGCGTAACACCTCCTAAAATATCCTCTCCTCTCCTCTCCAATTCTCTCACATGCTAAAACTGCTCAGGGCTTCCCACCATACAACCATGCAACATCCTCAACAGTCAGCTCTGCAATTTGTTCCTGTGTTCCTCTGCCCTCCACAGCCTCTAGACTACATAGATTTCCATTTACTTAGCTTTTGTCACGGGTTTCTGGTGCCTCTGCCACTGCTCAGATTGTCCCCCACAAAGGGGAGCCCAGAGCACGCCTGAGTCCATCTCCATTTCCACCCACCTCTCCAGTCCTACCATCTGTGCCTTTCCTCCCATTCTGTGTCACGAAGTCTAGAAGCTGGGTGGGGAAAAAAAGCAGGTCTTTCAACACTCTGAAGTCAAACCCCTTCCACATTAAGCAGTCACTCCCCATGTGCCCTCCCCCTCGCTCCTATAACCACTAATTGACATTCTGCTCCCTAGAGAGTCATCTCTTCTGGATATATCATATAAAAGGAATCACACAATATGTGGCTTTTTGTGTCCGGACTCTCTCACTTAGTGTAATGTTTTTGAGGATCATTTGCATTGTAGCATGTGTCAGAACTTTGTTCATCCTAAACACTGAGTATTATTTCATTATAAGGATAGACCACATTATTAATTCTTTATAAACTCATCCTTGGCCCTGACTGTCTACATGCCCACCTTCCTCTCTTCCTGTCTTTATTCTCCTCAAGTGGAGGAATTTCACTGCCCTGTTCCCAGCACCTGAGGGAATACCAAGGAGATAGTGGGTACTCTTAAATATCTGTAGCCTGACTGGCCGGCTGACTTTTTTCATCCCTTCACACCTTTGCTATTGGGCTTCCTTCCAATGTTTGTTCAGCAGAAAGTAATTACCACCATCCAATCTCAGGTGTAGGCTTGGGCTGGCTCCCTTCAGGCTCTTCTCCCAATGAGCTAACAGTGCAGGATGGGGTCACCTTCATTTTCAAAGCTCAGCTTCCATCCTTTGGGCTTACAGGTATTTGGAGTCCCAATGGAAGGGCCAGAAATAGGAGAGCTGTCCACGTGGGGAACACTGCACTGCAGCCAACTAAGCCTCAAGGGCACTGAGCAGACAGACTCCTGCCGTGTGGTCGGCAGGGTGGGACAGGAGGGGATGCAGAACATGGACCTCTGTGAGCCAACACCCTGGCCACCCTTGGGTCTTGGCAGTGTCTCCATACTTCTTTGGAGCTCCCTTACATTCTTCCTCCATCTGCCAGGCTCTGTGCCTCTTAATGCCTCTGAGATCTGGAGCATCTTTTCTAGTTGTGGGGTGGTGAAAACCTATTCTTGTTCATGCTACTTAACCCAAATATTTGGTCTGTGCCCAAACCCCTGTGCCGCCTGCTGGCCCTCATGTCCATCCCCGAGGAAAGGAACAGAGAAAAGCCTCCATTTGGAGGGGGTTTTGTGCCGTATCTCAAAAACAGTAAATTGCTTCAAAGGTCTTTTATGGGTACTATTCGGGAATAAAATGGTGACTGGGATTAAGTCCCTGCCATCAGGAATTACTTGCGCTGGGCTGTGTATCTCTCATGATTACCTGTCTATCCAGTTTCAGGTGAGGTCAATTTACCATCCACCTGACCAGGAGCTGACTGTTTGACTCTGATAATTGAATTAGACACGTTTTCTTCAGAGGTGACAGACAGCTTAGCCTCCCAGCTCCAGCAGCTTCTTTTCAAACCTCTCTCCAGGAACATTATTTCAGTATCTGTAGCACAGGAGGGTTTAAAGTGCACTTCATAAAATAATGTGAAAGCTTCTTCTGTAAATAGACTAAAAAGAAGAATTCTCTTTTTAAAAAAGCAACAGACATCCTCATTTCGCCACTCACAGATGCATGAGAATGGCTTTCAGAAATATTTTCCCCAAAGGTTACAAAATGCCTTGCATCATAGGTGGCTCTTTGGTTTAGTAATAAAAAGTGATCACAGTGGCCTATTAATTTACAGAAACTAATTCAAGCCTCGGGATACAGTCTAGAATTTTGTAGGCAGCTACTAACAGCTGCAAAAAACCCCATGGATCCAAGGCCAGAGAAGAAAAATCATAAAAATTATAGCAATGGAGGGGCGCCTGGGTGGCTCAGTCGGTTGAGCGCCGACTTCGGCTCAGGTCACGATCTCGCGGTCCGTGAGTTCGAACCCCGCATCGGGCCCCTGTGCTGACAGCTCAGAGCCCGGAGCCTGTTTCAGATTCTGTGTCTCCCTCTCTCTGACCCTCCCCCATTCATGCTCTGTCTCTCTATGTCTCAAAAATGATTAAAAACGTAAAAAAAAAAAATTTAAAAAAAATTATAGCAATGGAATATGCAAGGATTAAGGAGCAGCAACGCTGAAACAGCAGTCAGACTGATTTCCGCCAGAGAAAATACATCACATAGGTGACTAGCCTTCCTGGATATATTTCCAACGCAGGAAACCATGTGAGCATCTGTTATGTGCCAGAGATGTATACGGACTATAAATACAAAGCAGCTGTGATAAACTCAATCTCAGAAAAAGCACCTTCCTTTTAGAAGTACAGCAGAAGACCAAGTAATTTTCACCAGGGCTTGGGAAAGCTCATCAGAACAAATGTCACCTGTCCATCATTTGGGTCTAAGGCAGAGAGAGAAGAGAAGAACCCCAGATAACTCAAAGCTTTCTAGCTTGGCTATCAGGACAGGTAAGAGTAGACTAACCAAGACCTCAGGGGTAGACTTAGAAGGCTTGAGGTCTGCATTTGAACCTGACACTGGGGGTGCCTGCAGAATTTTCATGTAGCTGTTGGGGAATATGGCAACAACAGTAACAATATATTTCATCCTTTCAGTTCCGTTTATTTCCTTTTTTTTTTAAAGACTACAAACACACTCCATTTCACACTCTTTTAAATGCCAATTGCTAATCTTTTATCGCTAGAGTTCTTAAATTATTCTTGGCTATAGACTTGGATTTGTATGAACTCAGAGCTCTCCTTTGTTTTCTCATCCCATGCTGGGGGAACCCAGATAATTTCGGGTCACAGCTGCAGATCTGTGGTTGTAAGTGATCTCCTGGAAAATAGCCGTAAAGTTGCTGAAATTATCCTTTTAAAATTTTTATTTCATTTCATGACATAAAATACTTTAGCTTTGTTCTTGTGGCTGGATCTCCATTTCTGGCATTTCCCCAACCATGCTGTATTATCAAAGAGCTTCATGCATTTTTAAACAAAATTATCCTACTTTCCAGAGCCTTTCATTTCTTTTTCCAGGGACTTCAACTTTTTAAAAATCAATTACACTTGCAAAAAAACCCAGAATGTAACTAACTGTTGCTCCCATTAGCTATTGCATTGTGTGTAGACTTTTTACTTCTCTCTTTAAATACATTCCCAGAAATTATTCAAACTTTTGTTTTTCTGGTAAGGTCATTTTTTTTCTCAGCATGCCATTGTTTATATTACGTAGTTGAATTTTCCTTGCATACCTAAATTTGTTGCTGTTTAAAAATACCCAGCCTCCACACCATACAGAATATATAGCATCAGTTCCTACCTTCTAAGAACTTATTGTTTTAAATATCAGTTGCAAATTACATATGTTACTTTATCTTGAACCTAGAATCAGAAATTATACTTTAAAAGATTGACTACAAAACATGCAGACTTGTACATGGCAAAAATTCACCCAAACAATAAACTAGTTAATTAATAAAACAAAAAAAGAAGGGGGAAATATTTACAAAATAGCCTACTTAAATGGTTAACATACAAATTGTAATACAAATTACAGCTTAAAATTTTTTTTAATGTTTATTTATTTTTGAGAGAGACAGAGAGTGAATGGGGGAGGGGCAGAGCGAGAGGGAGACACAGAATCTGAAGCAGGCTCCAGGCGGGGCTCAAACTCACAAACCACAAGACCATAACCTGAGCTGAAGTCGGAATCTCAACCGACTGAGCTACCCAGGTGCCCCTCAAATAACTGAAGCATTGTTGCTTCTCTTTATGGTATATAAATGCTTCTCTCTATGGTATATATAAATGGTATATGGTATATAAATGAACAATACTCTGTTTTTGGAAAACCTTGCTCACATACTCTATTTTTCTTGTCAATAGTAATAGCTTTCTTATTGTTATAAGAAGGAACATATTTTATTATTATTATAAAGACAATATATTATTATTATTATTATTATTATTATTATAGCAATATATTTTTGTTATCAAACAGGACATTTTATCCAGTTCCCTCATTTTATTTATTTATTTATTTATTTATTTATTTTTTAAGTAAGTTCCACAACCAGTGCAGAGCCCAGTGTGGAGCCCAATGTGGGACTTGAACCCATGACCCTGAGATCAAGCCCTGAGCTGAGATCCAGGGTTTAAGGCTTAACCGACTAAGCCACCCAGGTATCCCTCAATCCCCTCATTTTAAACAACAGAGTAATGCATAAAATTCTAGAGTCCTCTATACAAATGGGTGATTCTTAATATATTTTCCTAGACATGGAATTGTTGAGGTAAACAACAGGCATGTTTGCATTTTTAATAAATGCTTTCAAATTGCTCCATAGAAAAGTTGCTCCTATTTTTCCTGCCATACCCAATGTTTGAGAAAGCCTGCCCCTTTCTTCATATCCTCAACATTAGGTGTTTGTGGTTTGTTTTTTAAGCCAATGGAAAAAGAAAAACCTGTTGCTAATCTAATCCATGATTTTTTTTTTCTCATTTCCATTTTAAATTTTATTTCTTTGATTATTAGGAGACTTGTGTTTCATGTTACATGGCTTTTGAATTTCTATTGTGAATCGATTAATCGTGTTCTTTACCTGATTTTTTATTAAGGTGCTTGGTTTTTTTCTTATTGGTTCATAAAAGCCCTTTCTTTGGTAAAAGTTGTAATTTGGGGGGAGGCGCCTGAGTGACTCAGTTATTTGATGTTGGTTGGGGAACCCGGATGTGACTGGGTGCTGGGAGTGTCTGTCAAACGTTAAGGTAACACATGGGTCAATTTAAACCAGCATAGTGTTGATAGCTAAGAAAGTATTACAGAGTCGAGGTTCAGTTGGCTCTATTGTCATTTATGCCAGAATCATTTCTAATAGACACATTAATTGTTCACGTGAATATAGCTCTTATAAATTTAAGCAGATATGGAAAAAAGTAATGTTAGTTGCTCAAATCCATTTTTTCCACAGTACAATGTTTAATTTGAAACTGTGAATAAAATAATGAATGAATACTTACTAATCTTCTGAATTTTATCATGACTTTTAAATTTATATATAAATTGGAATAGGCAAGGCACCTGGGTGGCTCAGTTGGTTAAGTGTCCAAGACTCTTGATTTTGGCTCAGGTCATGATCTCACAGTTTGTGGGATTGAGCCCCGCCTTGGGCTCTGCGCTGACAGCACAGAGCCTGCTTAGAATTCTCTCTCTCCCTCTTTCTCTGTCCCTCCCCTGTTCATGCTTTCTCTCTCTCTCTCTCTCTCTCTCTCTCAATAAATAAATAAACATTAAAAAAACATTTTAAAAAAGGAAAGAGGCAATAAAATAATTTCAGTGTTACTGAATGAATTTTTACAAATAACCTAATCTTGAAAAAATTCTATTGCATGAATTTCAAGACTCACCATTTCTCCAATGTACACTGTATATCATTTAATTCCCTAACCTCTTGTATTTTCACTTACCTGTTTTTACGTTTTGTTATATTTGTTACACACGTAAAAAAAAAAAAAAAAAAACTATGCAAAATTGGGATTACAATAAAAGGGTAACTGCATTTCCTTTCACTGTCATTTAGGGACATTGTTGAACAGGCCCACTCAAGGATTATTTGATTCTCTGGGGAATGTACCTTTGCTTGAGTTACTAATTACTACTGATTTGGCCTAGATTCGTAATTGTAGATTTTTGCCTAGTAGGTTTGCAAAGATCTGTCTGGTAAACAAAGTTACACCCAAAATTATCATTTTCTTGCCTGTTAGGACATTAACTAGTTTTGTCTCTAACGCAAAGTGTTATAGGGTGAGCTGTGTCCCCCCAAATTCATATGTTGATGTCTTAACCCCCAATTCCATACAATGTATTTGAAGACAAGATTTTTGAAGAGGAAATTAAACTAAAACGAGGCCATGAGGATGGGCCCTAATCCAATCTGACTGGTGTCCTTGTAACAAGAGATCAAGAGATCAGGACACAGACACACAAAGAGGGAAGGTCCAGTGAAGACACAAAGAAGAGATGGCTGGCCACAAGCCAACCAGAGGGGCCTTGGGAAAAACCAACCTGCCAGCACCTTGGTCCCTGACTTTTAGCCTCAGAATCATGGGAAAATAAATTTCTGTTGTTTAAGCCCCTGGTCTGTGGTACTTTGTTATGTTAGCCTCAGTAAATAAATACACTTAGCAAAGCCATTTCAGCATGCCTTTCCTGACTAAATAAATTCTTAAATTCTACTTTGAAACAGCTTTAATGTCGTACTGAATCTCTCACTAATGTGTTAAATAAACTTTCTATATTTGTATGAAAGTCATGTTTTTAACATTTTGAACATTTTACTTTGACATAAGTTTTGTAAAAAGCCCATAAAATTATCTCCCCGTTTTCCTATTTGACATTTATTCCATCTGAGTACACATTTCCAAATGTTCTATTGTTAATTCTTTTGATATCTGACAACATATTGATCAACCAGTATGGTATGAATCAATATTCTCATCAGCTTTTATTCCTTGTTTGGTTTTGTTTTTAGTATCCCTTAGGGACTTCAGTTGGAGTGCCCTATGGCCAGCCTTCTTCCAGTTCATTCAAATAATTCTCCTTCCTTCTTTGTGTTACCTTAGGTCAGAGGATGCTGAGAGATTGCTTCTGAAGGGCCCAAGCCCTGAAAGCCTTTTTAGATTAAAAAGAGCATGCAACAGGGGAAACTGATGCTTTTCTTGGCTTAAGAAAGCTGTTGGGAAGAAGTCACGCTGACCCATCACTGATGCTGTTCCCCAGGGAAGGTGACATTGGATATTTTGTATCACACTATTCAGTGATGTCAGCAGACATAAAATCTAATAGAACTCTTTTCCAGTTCATCTGGGACTTTATCTTTAATCTCAGCCATCAGAATGTGACACTTTATTCACAGCAACTCATCCCTTATTGATTTTACTGGAACAGCTATCCCACGTCACCAGGGTGAATTAAATTGCTTCCATTTACCAAAGATAGAGAATAGCCCTGCTCTTTACAAAGAGATGGGTGATAGTCATTTTTATTTAGAAAAATATTAAGTAATTTTCAGTTAGAGAAGCACATATTAGCTTATTCAAAGCATTCAGAGCCAAGGAGGAAGCTCTTAGCCCACTGTGGAGAATGGGATAGTGTTTGGAATAATTATTAAATAATTATTTAATTAAGTAATTAATTTTAAATTAATAAATAATAATAATTAATAAATTAATAAATAAATAATTTGATAATTTTAAATTAATAAATAAATAATAAGTAATTAATTTTAAATTAAAAATAAATAATAAGGTGGTACCGATACATGCTACAATATGGATAATCCTTAAAAATATTGTATAAATGGGGGTGCCTGGGTGGCTCAGTCAGGTAAGTGCCTGACTCTTGATTTCAACTCATGTCATGATCTCACAGTTTGTGAGACTGAACCCTGTGTCGGGCTCGGTACTGAGCAAGGAGCCTGCTTAAGATTGTCTCTCTCCCTCTCTCTCTCTGTCCCTCCCCTGCCCGCTTGCTCTCTCTCGACAAACAAATAAACTAAAAAAAATATACTCAGTGAAAGAAGTCAGACACAAAAGGCCATATATTGTATGATTCCACATTCCATATGGAATGTCCAGATTGGGCAAATCCATAGAGACAGGCAGTAAGTTAGTGGTTGCCTAGGGCTGGGCAGGATAGAGCAGGTAGGGAGTCACTACTAAGATGTGCAGATTTTCTTTAGGAGTAATACAAATGTTGTACAGTTAATTGCTGTGATGGGTGCACAACTCTGTGAATATACTAAGAGCCATTGAATTTTACACTTTAAAGTTTCTGTTAGAATAAGGTTTTCTGCCCAAGGTGGAACCTGGGGCGGGGGGAGGGTGCTTCATTCAGCCAGCAATCTTTTATCTTTAACAAAAAGGAGCAGCAGGCACTTTCTGCACTACTGATGGTAGTGTATATTACTATAGCCCCTTTGAAAACAGTTTCTCATTTTGAATAAAATTGAAGAATTACATACCTTATGACCTAGCAGTCCCACTGCTGGGTATTTTTGGTGCAACTGAAATGCTTTCAGGTGCGTACCAAAAGACATTTCATAGGAGCATTATTCAAAATAGTCCCAAACTATTGTAAACAACCTAAATGTCCATGAATAGTAGAATGGATAAATAAAGTCATACAACTGTCATACCATCATATGGAAAGCTATATGACAAAGAAAATGAATGAACTATAGCTAGATGCAGTGACATGGATGAATCTTAAAAGTAAAAAGAGTCATGATGCAAAAAATTAAGTGTCCTCATATATAATAATTAAAATAGGTAGAACTGACTATCTTGTTTAAGGATGTATACTTAGCTCGTACGACTACAAAGAAAAGCAAAGACTGAATTATCATCAAAGTCAGGATAGTGATTATATTTGTGAAAAGGAATTATGGTTGAGAAGGGCCAAGAAAGGCAATATGCCATTTCTTAACTCAGTGTTTACTCATTGGCATAAAGTACTAATGAGTTATAGAACTACAACCTGTGGGTTCAATCCTGCCTGCCACTTGTTCTTGTAAATAAAACTTTATTGGAACACAGCCACACTCATTTGTTTCTATGTTGCCTGTGGCTGCTTTTCACTGCAATGGCAGACTTGAGTAGTTGAGAGATAGATTGTATGACCACAAAGCCTAAAATCTTTACTATCTTGCCCCTTACAGAAAATATTTGCCAACTCTTGTTTTATACTAATTTGTTAAGCTATATTTTATATTTAACGTTCCTTTTGTAGTGTATTGTATTTCACAATTAAAAACAAGATTAAAAAAGAATGCGGTGTGATAAGTACAATGATGGCACCATCATGTGGGTAGGTTTTGAGATCATCCAGCAGGGCTCTGGGTTGCATGAGAAGGACTAGGAGGATAAGGAAATACTTCGGGGCATTTGATGCCTAAATGTATCTTAATAGATGAGTAAGAATCAGTCAGATGAAAATGACTGACTTCTACTTCTGGAAATACAATTGGCGAGGTTACTCAGAATAATACTCTTGCTAAAAATCAATGAAAATTAATATATGAAAAAATTTAAAAATCTTATCTTATCCACTCATTTTACCCAGATCCTTTCTAAAGTCTGATGAGCATCAGCATCAGAACATGTTAACCCAGTGTTCAGTTCATCTCACAGTACCAGTTCAGTTTTCCAAAAGTGGCCAACTAGGCACTCATGTTCCACACCTGGCTCTATGCCAGCGAGCCAGGCTTCTTGCCCATTTAAAGTCTGAAAGTAGGTTTGGGGCACCTGGGTGACTCAGTCCAACTCTTGATTTAAGCTCAGGTCATGATTTCATGGTTCGTGAGATTAAGCTCCACTTCAGGCTCTGCGCTGACAACGCGGAGGCTGCTTGGGATTCTCTCTCTCCCTCTCTTTCTGCCCCTCCCCCTCTCCCACTCTCTTTCTCTTTCTCAAAATAAATAAAATAAAAGATTTTTAAGTTAAAAAATTTTTTTAAAATAAAGTTTGAGAATATGTTCAGATTGTTTCAGCCCCAAGACTTCTAATAATTTCAAGTTCACTTTCACTGTGTATTAAAAACACCAAAGAGCTAACAAGATAATAAGGAATTACCAAACCAAACATTTAAGTGGAAAACCTCTATGGTTAAATGAAACTCTAATGTTCCTTCTGGAGCATTTGCCAACTGGTCAAAATTGAGCTTGGGTTTTCTTGACCTCATGGGACAATGGGAGAAAAGTCAATACCTAGGGCATGACCAGGGTGGGGTTGGTCTTATGAGAGGCCATCCCTCCATAAAGCGGGGACCCAAAAAGTCTATTCCTTAAGCAAACATCCACAAGAAAACTTAAAGAAAATTGCATCAATACTGAGAAGAGTGTGGGAAATAAAAATTTCCCTGTAGTCATAACCACAACCTAACTCTTGTGTGGATTTGCAGTTCATAACCATATCACCTGGTGGTCTAACACAACTCAAGCTTTGAGGTTAGTTTAAATTTCTCTTGGACTAGTAGTGTCCCAAGACTGCTGGCAAAAATAAGCACAGATTCTCTCTTAGAGGAAAGTATCTTCAGCCTCAGGCAGATAAAACTCTAAAGATAGTTTTTCAAGAATAGTGGCCAATAGATAGCCAAAGCAAACAAGCATGCAAGTAACCAAACATCTTGAACAAGAATAAGTAAAATAGTAGATTGGAGAAATCAAACTTCAAACTTCAGATAATTAATTATCAGACAGAATATGTAACAAATACTTAAGTGTATTTTTAAAAGATTTTTTTGTTTTTGGGTAACCTGAGTGGCTCAGTCGGTTAAGTGTCTGACTTTGGCTCAGGTCATGATCTCGTGGTCTAGGAGTTCAAGCCCCACATCAGGCTCTGTGCTGACAGTTCAGAGACTGGAGCCTGCTTCAGATTCTGTGTCTCCCTCTCTCTCTGCCCCTTCCTAGCTCACACTCTGTCTCTGTGTTTCTCTCTCAAAAATAAATATTTTTTTAAAAAAGATTTTTTAAGTAATCTCTACACCCAACATGGGGCTTGAACTCATAACCCCAAGATCCAGTCACATACACCAGTGACTGAGCCAGGCAGGCACACTTTCTTAATGTATTTTTAAAAAGAAATGCTCATAACAAGCTACAAAGCTTATTTCTGGAGGAAATAAGAAACTATAAAATGTGATACAGCATATTTTAATAGTAACCAAATAAAACTTCTAGAAATAAAAAATAATAATTAAAATTAAAAAGTCAATTAGTGGATTAAAAGTAAGATAAAATACATGAAAAGAGATTTAAAAGACTAGAAAATAGAGTGAGAGTCTAACATCCATTTAATCAGAGTTCCAAAAGAGAAAGAATAGGATAAAGGAAACATTTGAAGGGGTAATTGTTGAAACCTTTCCTCAACTGATGGAAGACACTAATCCATAAATTCAAGAAATCAAAGAAATCCCAAGCAGGATAAAATATGAGAAACTCACATCTAAATCTGCCATAGCAAACCTGAAGAGAACTTAAAAGAAGACAGGGAAAAAACCCAACACTGTCATCAAAGAAAAAAAACAGACGTATGACTGACTGTTCAGCATCAGCTATAGAAGCCAGAGGACAGTGGAATAATATCAACAACATGCTGGAAGCAGTAAATGTCATTCAAGACTTCTAAAACCAGTGTACACATCCTTCAATAAAGTGAGAAAACTAAAGATATTTTTATTTTTATTTTTTATTTTTTATTTAAAAAAAAAATTTTTTTTAATGTTTATTTATTTTTGAGACAGAGTGAGACAGAGCATGAACGGGGGAGGGTCAGAGAGAGGGAGACACAGAATCTGAAACAGGCTCCAGGCTCCGAGCTGTCAGCACAGAGCCCGTCGCGGGGCTTGAACTCACCGACTGTGAGATCATGACCTGAGCCGAAGTCGCCACTTAACCGACTGAGCCACCCAGGCGCCCCTAAAGATATTTTTAGAATAAAACCTGAGAGAGGTTTCCAAAAATAGATCTTCAATAAAGAGAATTCTAAAAGATAATCTTTAGGTAAAAAGAAAGTGATGCCATGATGAAAGAAGGAGCAAAGCATAAAGCAAAAGAAAACAGAAGGTACATGGGTAAGGCAAACAAACCCTGCTTGTATAAAACAAAGTATTAATGCTGGGGAATGGCAAAAAGATAGAATTAAAATAAATTACAGCATTTCCTGAGAAGTAGGCAGAAAGGGAAATGAAGTTAAATGTTTTTAAGTTTCTTCTATTGTTGAGGAGTAGGCTAAATGTGTTAATTAGTTTAGACTTCAAGAAGTTAAATATGTATGCTGTAATTTCTAAATATTTTTAACGTTTATTTATTTTTGAGAGAGAGAGACAGAGCACAAGTGGGGGAGGGGCAGAGAGAGTGGAAGACACAAAATCTGAGCAGGCTCCAGGCTCTGAGCTGTTAGCACAGAGCCCAATATGGAGCTTGAACCCATGAACTGTGAGATCATGACCTGAGCTGAAGTTCGACACTCAACTGACTGAGTTGCCCAGGTGCCCCATGTTGTAATTCCTAGAACAATGTTTTTAAAATAGACACAGGATGTTACTTCCAAATTACTAGATGATAAGAAATGGAATAAAAAAAAAAACTAAATCCAAAAGAAAGGAAGAAAGGAGAGAGAATTATTTTTAAATTTGTCATGAGATCAGAAGGTGCTCGACAAATAATGAAACTAGTAACACAGATATCACACAGTAGGAGGTTGCTATTAAATGAAGTGAGAGCAGGCATTCTCAGCACTTAGCAGAGGAAGGTAAAAGATGAAAATAGGGGAAGAATCTCTATTTCACCATCTATACAACCATGTGGGACTCAATGGGTCTCCAGCTTCCTCCAAAACATCTGATGATTTCATGGTGTGCCTTTAAACTTGTATAGTGTCCAAGGGTGCTATAAGTCATAGCTGTTGTCCATCTCATCATCAAAACCAAATGGATCCACTCCTCAGTGGGATGCTGTCAGCCTCTCTTTCCTCGACTAGTCTGCTGGGTTCACAAAAGTCATTTGACTGTCAACCTGTATTGTGAATGTTCCTCTCATTCCCGGCAAAGTTGCTTTATCCAGGAAGAAGAGTTGCCTTTGTTGGATTTGAGGAACTCTCTTCCTTGTGTAAGACAAATAGTTTTTTTCAGCAATGTGAGAGCTGAGTGTGGGAGCCATTGTTTAAGCTTTCCTGTGCTGGGTTTTGTGATAAATTGAGACTTTTGTTTTGTTTTGTTTTTCTTCCTTGCAGAGGAAATCAAATGCAGCAGGCCTCTTTATGGTGGGCTGGATCTGATGTGACAAAGGCAACAAAGTCAGGAAGTTCAAGTGATGCTTCCTAGGATGGGTCCAAGCAAAAAACACCACCCCTACCTTATGAAATAGAAAATATGCTAAAACAAACAATGCAAGAAATGGTCCTTTTAAGAAACACAAAACTCAAGTTCCTATCATCTTTCTCAGGAGACATTTCTCATTACTTAAGCCATTCAACAAACATTTACTTAGCACCTACCAGTATCTGTCCAGCATTACGCTAGTCAGTCCCTACCTTAAGGAACTCACCATATAGAGGAAGGACAGCCGGGCACACAGAGTGGTAGAGCCCAGCATGAGCAATGCTGTGATAGAATTGAGCTCAGGGGTATAGGAGGGCCCTGGGGAACCCCGCATTTAAATGGGATGAAATAGAGGGGCCTGGGAAAGCTTCCAGGACAAGGAGAGATGACCCTGTAGTAGGCTGGACAGAAGTTAGCCAGGAGAAGATGAGAGGAAGTCTAGAGGCTTCAGGCAGAAAGAGTAGGTGGTGCAAAGGCACTAAGACACATAGATGGGCAGCTTCTCAAGGAACTGCAAGTTCAGACATTCAAATCTACATAATTTCTGTACGAATATCTGAACTATAGGTGTACACCCATAGAGAAGAAAAATCCTCAGGTGTGCGGTTATATCACTGCAGTCAGTTTTGAGAAACTGAGGATCCAGAGGACTGACCAAAATGTGAATGATAGCAAAAGTTTAGACGGATCACAAATTTAGTTGCAATACAAATTGCAACTGTACAATCTTGAGCAAATTGTTTAATTTCTAAGGAATTTTTTTTACCTACAAAACAATAAAAATACTCCATAAATGGGTGGACATGACAGTGTTTTATGAGTTTTAGGAGCAAATGTGGTGTAATGGTAACAACAATTGTGTTAAGGAACATTGTGGCAAGTATTAGCATTCTTAGTGTCATAATGTTCATTACTGGCACAAGGTTTGCTTGGTCTCCCCAGACCTCCACATGTCAAGAGACAGAAAGAAAGGAAGACTAGAGAAGATACAGTGGAGGGGATCAGAAGGGAAGGGCAGAGGACTCCAGGATCTCAGAGGCACTGGGGCTAGTCATAGAGTAAAGGATGAGGAGGAAGGTGTGTGCCAGTGTTTGGCTGGGCTGCAGAAGGATCAGGAAGGGAAAGTGGCTAATTGTGTGGTGGGCAGATAAGTAAAAAGTGAGTCTGTCAATCAACATTCTGTGACTCTCAGCATATTTCTTGAGCAGTTATGATCACACTCCTTTTTATTGTTATTATTTTTATAAAACTTCCAGAGCAAAGAAATCCCAAACTTATCAGTCTATTCAGTTTTCATCGTGCTTTCCAATGCACAGCTAAAACATGAATTCAAGTGCTAGCTAAGAGGAAAATCAGAGAAAATTCATTTGCATCATAGCAGAATGCTAAATGTATAAAACATAACTATATATGTATTTTTAATTTCCTATGCTATCTCTCCTTGGATAGAACCAAACTCTGACTTAAATCTTGCTTGCCATAAGAAGGCCCAAGTTATATGTAATTATGGGAGGGAAGAGTGGGAGCTGAGACTCCATCCAGAGCCCCAAGGAACCCGAACTCTTTCTCTAGCCTCCCTTTCACACTATAGTCAGAGACGCTGCTCCTGTGGGAGAGGTGAGTGAGATTCATTCACAAGGCCACCTCTTTCTCTTCTCTGGGTATGTGGCAGCTGGTGGTTTGGGGCCATGGGGAAGGAGAGTAGAAAGAAGAAAAGTAGACAAAGGAAGCATGAGACAAGGACACTAAGCTTCCTTTTTGCTAAACCTCTAAAAAACATTTTGTTTAACAGCATCCTACACTTCCTGGACAGCCCACAAGATCTGACTTATTCTGTGATGTAGCTCATACCAGTGTTTCCCGAACTGAGTTCCATGGGACCCCCTTATCCTTCAAGATGTTTATCAATGGTAATCAGTGTTATGTAAAAACAGACAAATAAATGGGGAGGAGGTGGGAATCTTTAGATAATTAAACATGCAGACATTAAGTTAAATGATAAACAGGCTTATCTACTGCAGGACCTCTCAGGTCCTTTAATATAATACATCTGCAAATCACCAAGACAGATGTATAGTATTTGGGAGTTTTCAAAGAAGAATTTTTTGTATGTGCATGCAGAACACTTAGTTGCCAGAGTGTTCTGCAGAATGCTAAACCAGAGTCCTAATAATTGCATATTGAAAAAATACTAATGTTAATTATACTGTTAATAACATACTATGTTTGGATATTCTACATGTTGAAGAGGGTTTTAGAAAAATCTGAAACAAGTGTGTGTGTATGTCTATATGTGTATAAATGTCTTTTATGCATCATCCCCTGGAATACAGTTTCATATATATAGATAGATATAGATATAGATATACACTTCATATATATATAGATATATGCTTCATATATATATAGATATATAATACAGCTTCACATATATATATAATGAAAAGCTAAATATATATATATAATGAAAAGCTAAATATATATATATATATATATATATATATATATATATATAAAATTTCAATTTTCAACACATGACGGTGGAAAGCAAAGTATAATGAACTCATGGCCTGGCATCAGCAGTCATCAGTACCTGCCAATCTCATATCCTCTATCCTTCCCTCTTTTCCTCCCCACCCCTGCCAGCTGGTTTATTTTGAAGAAAATCTCAGACATCCTCTCATTTCATCTGTAAATACTTGAATGTGTATCTCTAGAATGGATGAATTCTCTTTACAAACATAACCATAATACTATCACCATACCAAAAATTTCAAAATAACTGACATCATTTTAACTATTTCTTTTCAATAAAAGTTGTAAAATAGGCAAGTCAAAAGTTTACTGAGCACGTACTATGTGCCAGGCACTGTGCTTAAATGCTTTATCAGCTTTTTTTTTTGTCTCACAGCTACACTTGGCAGTAGTTACTTTACTGCCCATTTTGCAACCAAGGAAGCTGCCACTTAGACTTCCCCCAGTGGAGTGGTTAAGCTTGCTCGAACTCACAAACCATGAGATCATGACCCAAGCCAAAGTTGGACATTCAACATACTGAGCTACCCAGGTGCCCCTAAAACTGCTTATAAATCCCTAGCAGTGCTTTTGCTGGGTCATAGGGTAGATCTATTTTTAATTTTTTGAGGAACCTCCACAGTTTTCCAGAGTGGCTGCACCAGTTTGCATTCCCACCAACAGTGCAAGAGGGTTCCTGTTTCTTCACATCCTCTCCAGCATCTATAGTCTCCTGATTTGTTCATTTTAGCCAGTCTAACTGGTGTGAGGTGACATCTCAGTGTGGTTTTGATTTGTATTTCCCTGATGAGGAGCGACGTTGAGCACCTTTTCATGTGCCTGTTGGCCATCTGGATGTCTTCTTTAGAGAAGTGTCTATTCATGTTTTCTGCCCATTTCTTCACTGGATTATTTGTCTTTCGGGTGTGGAGTTTGGTGAGCTCTTTATAGATTTTGGATACTTAGCCCTTTGTCTGATATGTCATTTGCAAATATCTTTTCCCATTCCGTCGGTTGCCTTTTAGTTTTGTTGATTGTTTCCTTTGCTGTGCAGAAGCTTTTTATCTTCATGAGGTCCCAATAGTTCATTTTTGCTTTTAATTCTCTTGCCTTTGGAGATGTGTCAAGTAAGAAATTGCTGCAGCTGAGGCCAGAGGTTTTTTCCTGCTTTCTTCTCTAGGGTTTTGATGGTTTCCTGTCTCACATTCAGGTCCTTTATCCATTTTGAGTTTATTTTTGTGAATGGTGTAAGAAAGTGGTCTAGTTTCATTCTTCTGTATGTTGCTGTCCAGTTCTCCCAGCACCATTTGTTAAAGAGACTGTCTTTTTTCCATTGGATATTCTTTCCTGCTCTGTCAAAGATTAGTTGGCCATACTTTTGTGGGTCCAGTTCTGGAGTCTCTATTCTATTCCATTTGTCTATGTGTCTGTTTTTGTGCCAATACCATGCTGTCTTGATGATAAAGTCTGGGATTGTGATGCCTCCCACTTTGGTCTTCTTCTTCAATATTACTTTGGCTATTTGGGGTCTTTTGTGGTTCCATACAAATTTTAGGATTGCTTGTTCTAGCTTTGAGAAGAATGCTGGTGCAATTTTGATTGGGATTGCATTGAATGCGTAGACTGCTTTGGGTAGTATTGACATTTTAACAATATTTATTCTTTCAATCCATGAGCATGGAATGTTTTTCCATTTCTTTGTATCTTTTTCAATTTGCTTCGTAAGCTTTCTATAGTTTTCAGCATACAGATCTTTTACATCTTTGGTTAGGTTTATTCCTAGGTATTTTATGCTTCTTGGTGCAATTGTGAATGGGATCAGTTTCTTTATTTGTCTTTCTGTTGTTTCATTATTAGTATAATAATGCAACTGATTTCTGTACATTGATTTTGTATCCTGAGACTTTGCTGAATTCATGTATCAGTTCTAGCAGACTTTTGGTGGAGTCGATCAGGTTTTCCATGTATAATATCATGTCATCTGCAAAAAGTGAAAGCTTAACTTCATCTTTGCCAATTTTGATGCCTTTGCTAGGAATTTACCCAAGGGATACAGGAGTGCTGATGCATAGGGGCACTTGTACCCCGATACTTGTACCCCAATAGCAGCACTTTCAACAATAGCCAAATTATGGAAAGAGACTAAATGTCCATCAACTGATGAATGGATAAAGAAATTGTGGTTTATATACACAATGGAATACTACTTGGCAATACGAAAAAATTAAATATGGCCTTTTGTAGCAATGTGGATGGAACTGGAGAGTGTTATGCTCAGTGAAATAAGTCATACAGAAAAAGATACCATATGTTTTCACTCTTAAGTGGGTCCTGAGAAACTTAACAGAAGACCATGGGAGAGGGGAAGGGAAAAAACGGTTAGAGAGGGAGGGAGCCAAACCATAAGAGACTCTTAAAAACTGAGAATAAACTGAGGGTTGATGGGGGTGGGAGGGAGGGGAAAGTGGGTGATGGGCATTGAGGAGGGCACCTGTTGGGATGAGCACTGGGTGTTGTATGGAAACCAATTTGACAATAAATTTCATATTAAAAAATAAAAATTAAAAAAGGAAAAAGCCCTGCTTTTAAAAATAATTCCTCCATGCTCATAAAAACCTTTAAAATAGCATTCACACAAACCCAAACTAATTGCATTAGTGTGCCTTTGCTCATTCTCTCAGAAAATTATTAAACAAATTAGGGTGTGATTTATGATTTTGCACACACTCATGATTTGAACAAGTGCCTTTTGAGGTTATGTGACAGCTCTAATAGGATGACTTATTTAATTCCTACTGTTCTTTTGCAAGTGAAACCACTTTCACTTTGTTTTTGCTTGGTTTTCTATCAGACTTCAGAAAACAATCCCACTTTTAATGTAGTAAGAGTTCAAATGTATTCCTCTACAAATTATTTACAAGCATTCTGTGATGCATGAAGGCTGTTCCCTTTCATTCTATGCATTCTCTGAGTTCCTCTGCAGATAATACTGTTTGTAACACCACTTGTGGCCAACTTTCACGTGACCTGTGCAAAAGCAGGGAGAAAAAAACTGTGAGTCTGTAGAAACTAACCTCTACAGAAACAGTATGTCTCCAAAGTGCTCCAAATCATGGATTTCAGATCAAGAAATAGCAGAGATATGCTTTGTGTAGATTTGGATTTTCTTTCTCATCATCCTCATGTCTGTGAATGTGGTGTACACGATCAATTTCAACTAGCACATGAACCAGACACTCAGAAGGTGAATCTAGACCAATGAAAATTTTAACATGTAATAGCAATTTGGAATCTCTCCAATGAGATTGCTTTGCTCCAGTATAGTTTGAAGTCTTCACGACTTATTGGTTTAGAGCCCAATGATCTTAGAAAGTCTCTTCCCCAGATGAAAATGAAACATACAGTTCTCTGTAATGCTTTCTCCATGCAGATGCTAACTACATTCTACATTCTTGACCAAATGCATTATACTCATTAGATTTATTCAAAAATACATCTATTGCCTGAACACACCTGGTACATCCACAGAAAGTGAATAATTGTAAGGATTGAATGAAATTAAGCACCCCAGATTAGAGATGGTTTTGTGCAAGGATAAGTCACAGCTGGTGCCCTTTTAGAAGGTAAAATGAGACTAATTGGATAATCTAGAAACCAATTAGACTGAACTAGGCAAAAGAAGTCACTGTTCAACTAAAAGAGATATATTCAATGGCAGAGGGAGAAAAAGCTTGTAGTATATAAAAATGTGACATGAGGAATTGGAATTCTGTTTGATATTAACTTTAAGCTTTCTTTTCTCTGTAATAGTATAGGACACTAATGGTCAGATGGTGAACCTGAGTTAGAGGGAGACTGGATTTTTCAGATATAAGAGAGCATATACATGGGTCTGGCTATCTCATCAGTGAGTGCCATAAAAGGAAATTTTTTGTTATGTCAGTTGCAATTAAACATTCTTTGAAAATAAAATGAATTTTGTTTTTTTTTTAATGTTTATTTATTTTTGAGAGAGAGAGAGAGCATGAGCAGGGGAGGGGCAGAGAGAGAGGGAGACACAGAATCCAAAGCAGGCTCCAGGCTCCAAGCTGTCAGTACAGAGCCCAATGCGGGACTTGAACCCACAAAATGAGATCATGACCTGAGCTGAAGTCAGACACTTAACCGACTAAGCCACCCAGGCGCCCCCAAAATAAAATGAATTTTAGACCTAATTCTACTTAGCAGTCTATGTGGCTATATGCTCAACCCAAACAAAAGCCTTAATTATGCTGTTAGTAAAAGAGTCATATGCAGAGCAAATGTCTTTTGCACATTTAGCACGTTAGGAAGGCATACACTGTGAATAAATCCAAGAATGTTTTTGTATTAGCATGTAACTACTCAGAGTCTTCATCTGTATGAGGGCTGGTCAAACTAGGGACACCAGCTGTCACCTGTCATAGATGAAATTAACTGGTCCTTTGGGAGGAAGGTATGAAATTGACCCCATGGCCTCCAACCAACTGGCCTCAACAGCTCTGGAGCAAGACAAAATAATGTTTGGATTTCGCTGCATCTAATATTTGATGTAGTAAACAGCAAAGAGACCACTGGTCAACCAGAGGATCATGGTGTCCCACTGTATTTCCAAGATCTGTTCCAATGCCTAGTACTGACTGGAGCAAAGTTAACATGCAAATATCACGTAATCATCAGTGACATAATAAGACCTCAATTTGGCCCTAACAAGTTGAGCCTAATAACAGTAGGCTCTCTCTTGGTTATTTCCAGTCTCTATGGAAATGGGTGGGCATCTTAGGAAGTTCCTTGGGTGGCTGCAGGACCGACACAAAGAATGGAGGGAGCCATGTTCTCAGCTTCCATAGGTCACTGAGAAGGACCTGTCCCAATGCAGGAAGCCCAGGATGTGAGCACTCAGGCCAAAGCAAAACGGATGAAGCAGCCTGGCAGAGCTCCCACCCAAGGTCCTGAGACACCGACCACTTCTCTGGACACAACCAGAAAGAAAGAGCTGAACTCAAGAGGGCTTCCTTGGAGAACCTTTTATACCATGTCATCTGGTTGTTTCTTCTCTCCTCCTGCTAGTCCTTCATCACAGTTACCATTCAGCTTTCCCTGTTACGTGGAGTCTCCTGGCACTACTTGAGACCAGCTGCTGCCAACCCACTTCTTACCCACACAGTTGGCCTCCTTCTTTGCCAGGTCATGAAGGAGTCTCTCTACATGCTGTTGACTCCTGGCCTGAGGGGGTTAATGTGGTGTCATCTGTCCTCTACTGGATGGCCTTTTTTTTTTTTTAATTTATCTATTTTGAGAGAGAGGGAGAGAGAAACAGAGAGAGAGAGAGACAGAGAGAGCATGTGTGCACATGAGTGGGGGAAGGACAAAGAAAGAATCCCAAGCAGGCTTCACACTGTCAGCACAAAGCCTGATACGGTACTCAAACTCACAAACCTTATGACATGAGCTAAAATCAAGAGTGGGACGCCTAACTGACTGAGTCACCCAGGCACCTGTCTACTAGATGGCTTTTTAAAGCAGCCAGCCCTAAACAGGGAAACTCAGCTGAGAAGATAAACAGGGCAAACATCAGCCTCCATCACTTATTGATCATAAATCCTTACCACTTTACTGCCCACCCCACCCCCTACACCAGACAAATACCCTCCCCAAATTTCAAGATCCAGGCTGATTCCTGGTGCAGCTCCCCAAAGGGAAGCCAGCTGCCATCTGGGGTTGGCTCCAGTGACCTGGCCAAACCTCAAAGCTCAGGATCTTTTTAATGAATGTCCTGTGATCTCTCCTCTAGAACTCCTTTTGGAAACTTATTCCTGGTACCTGATGATGGTGTCCCACTAGAGGGAGAGTGCTGGCCCTGGAGACCTCCAATATATCCGAACAACTACTTTCAAGTGCTGTCACACAGAAGACAGTCATTGCTGTTTGTTGAGTGAATCTCTGCCCTGCTTCCAAAATGTATTCATGTGGTGTTGGGGTGGGGGGGTGTCTTTTTTTGAGGAAGATTTTTTAAATTATGGTAAAATATGTATAACATAAAATTTACCATTTTAACCAGTTTTAAGATTACAATTCAGTGGCATTAATAATTTACATTGTGCAACTATTATCATTATTAAGCTCTAGAACTTTTCCCTAATCCCATACTGAAACTTTATACTCATTAAACAGTGTCTCCCTATTTCTCCTCTGGTAACCACCATTCTTTCTGTCTCTATGAGTTTCACTATACTAGGTACCTCATATAAGTGTAATAATCCTTTTGTGGCTAACTTATTTCATTTAGCATAATGTCTTCAAGGTTCAAGGTTCACCCATGTTGTAGCATGTAATAGAGTTCCACTCTTTTTTAGGGCTAATATTCCATAGTATGTAAATATCACATTTTGTGTATTCATTCATCCATTGATGGACATTTGGGTTGCTTCTACCAGTTGGCTATTGTGAATAATACCGCTATGAATGAGGGTACAAATTACAAATATATGTTCAGGTCCCTGCTTTCAGTCCTTTTGGACACTGAAGGAATTCAGATCAAGTCTCCCCAGAATGTGCCACTTTAGCATGTGGACTGTTTTGAGCTAAAGGCAATTGAGACCCTGTGGGCTCAAGAGAAACTTTTGCTCCTCCCTTAACCACCTAGAAGAATCTAAATTGGGATATTTCCCAGAGTAAAGTTACTACAGAGATAAATTTTATCTGTGTGACCCATCAGTATGGCAGGGCAAACATCTAATTACCAAACATTTGCCCTTTTTCTTATTGTCCTATGAATTGCCCTGTTCCCCTGTCATGCCCCAGGACGCTATCCATTCCTCAGCTCAGGATGGCATGTATACCTCATTTTACCTTTCTGTCTATACACCTCTTATATATGTGGGGTTCTCATACATACAAAATTAAATTTGTTTTTCTCCTGTTAATCTGCCTGATGTAAATTTAATTCTTAGGATGGCCATAAGAATCTTTGAAGGATGAAGGAAAATTTTTCCTCCCAAACAGTACATACCCAAGAAGTGGAACGATGGGTCATATGTTAATTCTATTTTTAATTTTTTAAGAAACCACCTGTTTTTATAGTAGCTGCACCATTTTGCATTCCCACCAGCAAGAGAACATGGTTCCACTTTCTTCACATCTTCATCAACAATTGTTTTTTTTTATTTCTTCTTTTTAATAATAGCAATCCCAATGCATGTGGAGTGATATTTCATTATGATTTTGATTTGCATTTCCTTCAAGGCCAATGATATTTAACCTCTTTCCATGTTGTATGTCATTGTATGATGAAGTCATTTGTATGTCTTCTTTTGGTGAAAATATTCAAGTCCTTTACCCATTTAAAAAAAAATTTTTTAATGATTATTTAATTTTGAGAGAGAGAGAGAGAGAAATTGACAGAGCACAAGCCGGGAAGGGGCAGGGAGAGAGAGGGAGGCACAGAATCTAAAGCAGGCTCCAGGCTCTGACCTGTCAACACAGAACCCAACTTGGGGATCGAACTGAGCTCATGACCTGAGCTGAAGTCACGCTTAACCGACTGAGCCACCCAGGCGCCCCTTTGCCCATTTTTTAACTGGGCTGTTTTGTTGTTGCTGTTGTTGAGTTGTCAAGTGTATTTTTAGTCTAGATGAAGAAATCCTTATGAGAGAACTTATAAGCAGTCAGCAGCCAAAGTAACGGTTGCCTGACTGAGCTCTTCTTCATGCAACACGCCCTGCATTTATTAGCTCACTTAATACTTACAATAATCACACAATCCCTGATAAGAGAAGCGAGGTTGGGAGAGAGTAAGCAGTTAAACATCGTGCAGCACCGACGTGAACATATTGCTCTTGAGGGCAAAGACTCCCAACATCTGGCTGCAGGTTTGGGGGATCACTCCAAGCAATTCCCAACAGGAGCTACCACTAGAGTAACCTGGGGTCGTCCTCTCAAAAGTCCTGATGCCCGCTCCCCTCAAAACTCAGGACGAGTGGTTCTCAGCCCTGGGTGCACTCTAGCATCACTAAACTCCTGGGGAGTTTGTAAAAAGCCGGTTTGCGCAGGCCCCTCCCATCCCCAGACCAATTACATCGGAACCTCTGGTGTTGGCGCTAGGGCGTCAATATTTTTCAAAACTCCACGTAATTCCAAAGTGCGGGCAGGGTTGAAGACCACTGCTAGTCAAACACCGCGACCTGGTTTGAAACTTATACACTGATTTTTCTTTATTGCTTCCTCCTTTGTTTGATGGATTGGCAGCAAGGTGAGAAGAGCGCCTTCTGTATTTCTGTCTTTCGATCTTTTGACCCCGCCCGCCCCCAACCAACCCTCGCAGCTGGCGGCAGCGCGTGACCGACGAGCCTCCGCCGCGCGCCAGGGTTCTCCAGCCTCTCTGTCTCGTCTCCGGCCCCCGCGCCCGCCGCGCGCCCCGCTCTAAAGTAAACACCGAGGAGCGGCGGCGGCCCGACGGGTGCAGCGCCGCCGCCCGCTCCCTGCCTGAGTGCGGCGGGCGCGGGTCTGCGCCATGGCCGAGGATGTGCCAGCCTCCCCGTCGGGCGGCGTGGGCACCCGGGGCGTGCACGGCGGCATCATCCAGTGGTGAGCGGCCCGGGCGCCTTCCCACCCGGCCGGGTTTCGAGGTCAGGGCTGGGAGGCGCTCTGGGCCCGTAGAATGGAAGAGGTGGTGCAGGGAAGGGGGGAAACCTCACTTCCTCCGTTGCTGTCCCCGGGACCTGGGGCCAATAACCAGTGTGAGGAGCGACCGTCTGCGCTCCAGGAGCCCTGATGATTAAAAAAAAAAAAAAAAAAAAAAAAAAAAAAAAAATTCTGGAAGGATAGACGTTCACACCCAGGACCAGCGCCTTTTGATGCTGGCTTGCCCGAGCCTAGCCCTGGATGGGACTCAAGACACACTTACACACACACACACACACACACACACACACACACACAGTAAAAGCCCTCCTGGTGTGGGTTTTCCGTGGGAGGACTTCCCTGTTGGTCACACTGACCGCGGGAAGCAATCCAGGCCGCCCCCCACCAGGGGTCCTGTTGGTTGGACTCTGGCTTACATATACATCTGAAGGCACGTGGGCGTTGGCCCTGAGAGGAAATGTTTCCCCTTGGTATGAGATCCAGAATGGGATGTTTTCTAACTTAAAGCAAAGCAATTTTTAGCTTTAACAATGCATTCCACATTGTTTGTAAAATTCACTTCTGGCTATTTAAATAGGGACAGAAAAACTGGAAAGAAAAATATCATTAGCCCTTGGGACTGAAGAACTCATGGGTTTGTAGCTTTTCATAAATAGGAAAATAATTGAAACCAGTCCTAAAACCTAAAGCCTAACATTTAAAAGGTGAATAAATAGCAGAATAAATAGAAGAATCTGATTACTTTTTAACAAGATTTTAAGAAATATTTCTCAGGAAAGGCTTTTTGAAAAAGTTATATGAGTGAAATGGAAAAATGAAGGGTGTGTTTGTGATTATAACATGAAAAGGCCTAAAAGGTTACCCTTTTCCTCCAAAAGAAAATGTTTGATATATTTTATCTTGCATAAAAGAAAAAAATCAAAAAAATACATATTAGAGCCCACACGGTGTTTTCAGAATATTACACAGCAGTGCTGTCTTTCTTTTACACTCACTAACTCAGACCCCTCAGCACAGTGGCTCCTTCTTGGAAGAAAGGACTATGAGGATGCCTTTGTCAACTATTCCATGTCACCATTTAGTAAATTGGAGTTTCTGGGGTTTGCATTATATTCCAGAGACTTGAAAGAATGATTAGAGATTCAAAAATACCTGGACACCTTCCTAACATTGCTTGTGAACTGACACAATGCAGGCTGCCCACAGTGCAGGTGCCCTAAATCGCTTAGGATACTGTAGACCATTTTAGCAGTGAGCTGAACTAATTCAAGTCCTATGCTGTGAATTCCTACCCCTGCAGGCCTGTAAAACACAGGGGTCACGTTCTTCAAGTTTGAGGAGGAGGTGAAGCAATGGAGGTGAGGAGAGGCATAGTTTCCTGTAGAGGGCTTCTCTTTAGGCATCCAGTCTATGAGGCAGAATGTTTAACAGATCATTGGTACTGGTGGTTTTAACACTGGCATTAAAAACACAGCCCCAACCACTTTGCACCCTTTAGGAGGGCCATTATCAAACAAACAAAAATAGAAAATAACAAGTGTTGTCAAAGACATGGAGAAATTGGAGCCCGTGTGCACCGTTGGTGGGAATGTAAAATGGTGCAGCCATATGGAAAACAGTATGGCGGTGCCTCAGAAAAATTGACAATAAAACTACCCTTATGATCCCACAGTTCCACTCCTGGGTACGTACCCCAAAGAATGGAAAGCAGGGACTCAAACAGATTTTTGCACACACATGTTTATAGCAGCATTATGTATAATAGCCAAAAGGTGGAAATAATCCAAGTGTCCATCCACAGATGAATGGATAAACAAAATGTGATATGTACATGTAATGCACTATTACTCAGCCTTAAAATGGAAGAAAATTCTGATACATACTACAATATTGGATGACTCTTGAAGATATGCTAAATGAAATAAGCCAGTCACAGAAAGGCAAATATTATGTGATTCCACCTGTATGAGAGACCTAAGGTAGTCACATTCATAGAGGCAGAAAGTAAAATGGTGGTTGTCAGGGACTGGGGCACAGGGAATGAGGAGTTAGTGTTTCATGGGTACAGAATTTCAGTTTTGCAAAATGAAAAGACTTGGTTGGATGGATGGTGGTGAAGTTTGCACAACCATGCAAAGGTGCTTAATGCCACTGAACTGTATATTTTAAAATGGTAAATTTTGTTACATGTGTATTTTATCACAATTAAAAATATATATATATTTTTAAAAACGCACATGCAATAGAGCCGCTCAGTTTGTAATCCAGAGCCTTGGTATCCTGGAAGGTCTTAAAGATGCCCAAGGAGACCAGCTTCCTAGAAGAGCAGCAGTGGGTACTGACTGGCAGCTGAGCTGTCCAGACACTCAGAAACAGCTCAGGCTTCCCAGTGAAAATCAAGGGAGGCTGATTGTTGTCACGTGGAAGAAATGTTCCATTTTCAGCATTACTTCATTACTTCATTTTCTAGTCACTAGTCAGGTCCTCAACATTTCTTAGAGGCTTCAGTGCCACTGTCATAAGCATATGATAAATTCTCCAAGGAGAAAGGTCCTGAAAGGAATGGAACTGTCTCCAGGAATAGAAGTAATAGACGTTTTCTGTTTCACAGACAGGAAGGACTATAGAAATTGAGAGAGAGGTGGCCAGACCTCCGGGGAGCACAAAGGGATGAAGACCAGTGACTTGACTTCCCCTGCTAGGGGGGTGCAGACCAAACAGGTCTGGCTGGGTGGGGCACCTGGCTTCACACCTCTGAGGAAACTAAGCATCTTCTAATCCCAATGCATGCTGAGCCTGGCTATAGACTAAAATAACTGTCTCCCACATATAATATGGCTTTCCCAAATTTCTGAAGACTATGGAAATTAATGAAATGCAAATTTATTTTGAAAGATACAGAATTCATAAGAATTTTTGATCAGGCTGAATCAAAGGGTACTATAATTCCCAGCATATGTAATTCCCAGAGTTATGTTTTTCTTTGCCATGAAAAGGAGCACTCAGAAAATGTGAGAATCGCAGGGCTAGGTATGTGTGCTCTGATGTTGGTTATTATCAGACTGCCTATCACTCAAATGAAGAGAACATCATGAATGTTTTTAAGATCCTAGCAATCAACTTCATCTGATTGTGAGACCTGGAAACTACAGTTCCTATGCAGCTCAGCAAGGAATTCAGTGATCAGATTCACTCCATACCGGGACAAGCTTTATAATTATGGACCACCAAATGACATTTTGGTTGCACAGTGTGAAATCATGAACCAATCTCACCTGCCAATGGTTCTGCCCAGCCTTACTGCCTACACATCCCCAGTCAGCCTCTCCTTGGATCCACATGGAGTTGAAAGTCAGGCTCACTTATCACAGGTGTTTCTGTGCTACCAGTCTACCAACATGGATGTCTTTCTTGCTTCTGCTCAAGGTTTTGGAGGTGGACACTGAAATGGTAACAATAAGAGCTTCCATGTGCCTGCAAGTGTACTAGGCACATCACGTGCTTGTTTTCCGGTCACAAAAGCCCTATGAGGGTTCTCCAAATCAGAGTTTAAGCATGGGTCTATGAGGTGCAAAGCCTTGGGTAATACTCATAATCGTAATTTCCTATGCGCATAGGAGACTGAATGCTGAACAAACTGCTGTTTGAGCTGAAGTAAAGGCACGACTCCGAATAGATGCTCAGACTGAACAAACTAAAACCTCTTTCAAACCTTCCATTTTTCCCAGTTAATGTATGCTGGCTGCCCACCACAGGCCAGTCTCTGAGATCTGGCTAAGGACTTTGGGGAAATGACCAAAGGCACATAGACTGAAATGGGGTGCAGCCAGGATCAAAGTAGCAAAGTCACCAAGTGGCAGTGCAAGGCTTAAAGCCAAAAAGCAGTCCTTTGTTTAGGTGTGTGACAGAGAAAAAAGTCTCATCGCAGACCTTTGCCGTTATTCTTATTGATAGTATTATTTAGTCTTGTGCACCCAGCAGGCTCAGTAATGCCATTTTGAAAGAGGAGGACACAGTTCACAGAGGCCTGGAACACATGAATTTCCATGATGAGGAAGAGCAGTTCGCAAAAATTTAAACTAGAGTTCATTTTAAGGAGTGAATATTTTGTGTGTTTCTTTTTTAAGGAGACCGTTCTGTGACTAAATCAGTAGTAGCTATGAATAAGCAACAGTGAGTTTGAACTTAACATCTATCACATTGTGCTGCAGCTTCCACAGCATAGCTATTTTTTGTTCTACTTCAGGTATGGGTTTTTCATGTATCAGCAAGTGGTGTCTTGACAAAAAGTGTATACAGACATCACCTAGTTATATGAATTTGCTACTCCCTGTTCCCACCCCACCAATAGACATCATCCTGTATTCAAGATTGAGCCAGGTAATTGGTGCCGGAGCAGCTAGATTTAAGCCATTGTGAAGTATCCCAAGTGTCCCCTTCTCACAATGATGTTAAGAAGACTCTCAGAAAACCCCCTCCTTGGGCAGGAACTGGGTTGAATAGTGTCCCCCCAACCGCATATCTATCTGGAATCGCAGAATGTGACCTTATTTGGAAACAGGGTCTTTGCAGATGTAATTAGTTAAGATGAGATCATGCTGGAGTAGGCTGGGCCCTAAATCCAATCTCTCACATCCTCCTTAGAAGAGGAGAGAGGACGTTCAGAGAAGAGAAGCCCAGGTGAAGACAGAGACAGACATGAGTGCAATGCCTCTATAAGCTGAGGAATGCCAAGGATATCTAGCAACCACTAAAAGCTAGGAGAAGAGCATACAACACATTCTCCCTCAGAGTCTCTGGAAGGACCCATTCCTATGGACACCTTGATTTTGGACTCTCAGCCTCCAGAACTGTGAGAGAATAAATCTCTGCTGTTTTAAGCCACCTGGCCTGTGGTCATTTATACACCTCAGATACAGGGCCAAAGATTCCTCCCCCACCCTCCACCATATGTTGTTTTTTCATTTTCCTAGGAAGCCAATGAATGGGTCAACAACTGTGACTGTGGTCTTTAGCTCTCAGGGAAAGTAAATTTGGGCCTCAGCATACCTCATCCCAGAAAATAAGCTGTATATCATCAATGAGAAAGAAGAGATATTGGTAAATTTCCTGCTGAAAAATTCTTCTATGTTTAAAAATTATATTGGCTTGCTTTGCATATTTCTCTGAAAGAGAAAGAGAATGAGAAGAACCCGAGAGTCTCTCCTCAACTAGGACAGGGAATATTGTGATCAGATGTCACTAGGGACCACACTTTCGGACCTCAGTCTCCCTCACTTCTTGCCCCACACACATACCGGTTGCTGGAACAGGGACCTGGCTGTCCCCAGAGGGCTGGCTGTGGGTTGTGAGCCACAGGCAGAGCCCTTGGTTGCCAAGGGGCCCCCACCTGCCCCCACCCCGGGCGTGGGAGCACTTGAACGGTGAAGACCCCACCCTGAGCAGAGGCCTAGGGTGCAGCAGATCACATAAATGCCACTCAGCTGAAGAGTGAAAGTGTACTGCCTCTCTGTCTCTTGGTTTCTTGCATTTTATATCTCATCTCAGTTTAAAAGATCAAAATATAGTGGCCTGACCTACAGGACTCAGGTTTAAAAACTGTGCAAACAACTGGAGGATGGAGGCAAAGCGTCACACACGTGCCCTGGGTCACAGGCACACAGGGACTGGCAGGCTGTGCTGGCTCCAGCAGTCACCTGCAGGGGTGATAGAGCAAATACATAATTCCCACTTTTTAGCCACAGAGATCTTGGCTGCTGAGCCAAGTGTCTGCTGAGCCAATAATTTGGGCTTCTTTTTAATATTCCTACATGCCCAAAACAAAAACAAACCAAAAAACAAACAAAACAAAACGACAATAAAAACCCACCATGTTGATAATTAAAAGATCACAATCAGAATGCAAACTGGTCCTGCCACTATGAAAAACAGTATGGAGGCTCCTCAAAAAGTTAAAAATAGAACTACCCAGGGGCACCTGGGTGGCTCAGTCGGTTAAGTGTCTGACATTGGCTCAGGTCATGATCTACAGTTCGTGAGTTCGAACCCTGCATTGGGATATGTGCTGACAGCTCAGAGCCTGGAGCCTGTTTCAGATCTGTGTCTCCCTCTCTCTCTCTGCCCTCCCCTGCTCTCACTCTGTCTCTCTTTCTCTCTCAAAAATAAATAAACATTAAAAAACATAGAACTATGCTATGATCCAGTAATCGCACTGCAGGGTATTTACCAAAAATATATAAAAACACTAATTCAAAGAGATACATGCACCCCTGTGTTTACTGTAGCATTATTTACAGTAGCCAAATTATGGAAAGAGCTGAAGTGTCCATCGATAGATGAATGGATAATGAAGATGTGATACACACACACGCACACGCACACACACACACACACACACACACACACACACACACACTGGAATATTATTCAGCCATAAAAAAGAATGAAATCTTGCCATTTGCAACAACATGGATGGATCTAGAGAGTATAATGCTAAGCAGAATAAAAGAAAGACAAATACCATATGATTACACTCATATGTGGAATTTAAGAAACAAAACAAATGAGCAAAAGAAAAAAAAAGGAGAGACAAACCAAGAAACAGACCATAGAGAACAAACTGATGGTTACCAAAGGGGAGGATGGGTGAATAAGGTGATGGGGTCAAAGACTACGCTTATCATGATACGCACTTACTCATGTATAGAATTGTTTAATCATCATATTGTACACCTGAAGCTAATATAACACTGTATGTTAACAATACTAGAATTAAAATTAAAGACCTAATAAAAAAAATAAAGGCCCACAATCAATATATTTAACTCTGGGCTGAGAACAAAAAGGTATGTTATTGATGCTGATTGGTGAGCCTTTGCATTCAATGAATTAAACAGGTTTCATTTCCTTGGATCCCACACTTGTGTTTGACTATTGATCCTTATCAAAATGTCCTACTTTAGAAAAACCAATGCCAATTTCCTCTGCCTTGTCTTCCTCTCCCCACAGGTTGGTTGACAATTTCTGTATTTGTGAAGGGTACAGTGTACCTCGTTGTCTGATGTATGAGATTTATGTGGAGACCTGTGGTCACAATGCTCAGACCCAAGTCAATCCAGCCACATTTGGGAAGGTAGGTTGTAAAGATAAAAAAAGAGTATTCATTGAGTAAAAAAAATGTGTGCAAGTGAATTGGTGAGGAAATACCATAGTTTATTTGGGTTCTCAGTTGGAATAATTGGCTTCACTCTAGGAAGCCAACCAGATAGTTAATATACTTCTTTATCTTCTTTGAAAAGCCATTCTGTCCCTTGTCCACACTTAATAGTGAGAAGCCAGGAAAGGTAAGGAGTGGGGTGATGCCTAAGAAAGAACAACAATGGCAGCTCTAAATGCTCCAAATACTCAGCCAGGTTTGTTGGGCCATTATTCCCTGCACAGAAATGCCAACATCTAGCACCACACAAACTCCAAGAGCCACTTTTAAATATCCTTTCTGGAGGTTAAGGGCTCTGTCAGGAGCTTTGTGTAGACCATATAATATAGAGCAAAGATTTATTAGCACAAGGATAGTCTCTCTGAGACCCTCCACATACAACAAATATTATTGAGAAGCTGCTATGTGCCAGACACTGTTTTAGATGCTGGGAATACAATAATGAGCAAGACAAAGAAAAATTCCTGCCCTTAGTCAATTTAGTCAATTTATTACACTTAGGGGAGACAAATAATATAAAATGCATAGTATATTAGATAATATAAATGCTAAGGGGACTAATAGAGCCAAAGGAGATGAGTGTGTGTGTGTGTGTGTGTGTGTGTGTGTGTGTGTGTGTGTGTGTAAGAGTTGTAATTTTAGGGAAGACAGACAGGGAAGGCTTCCCTCAGGAGTAATATTTGAGGGGCATCTGGGTGGCTCAGTGGGCTAAGCATCCACCTTTGGCTCAGGTCATGATCTAGCGGTTCATGAGTTTGAGCCCCACGTCGGGCTCACTGCTGTCAGCACAGAGCCGGCTTCAGATCCTCTGTGGCCTTCTATCTCTGCCCCTTCCCCACTCATTCTTTCTCTCAAAACAAGTAAATAACTTTTAAAAAATTTTAAAAGAAGTAATATTTGAGTCCAGACTTCAAAGAGATAAGGCAGTGAGGATGTGGATATACGAACAGAGAGCAGCACAGGCAGAGCTAGGGCAAAGGCCCTGAGGGGAGAAGGAGCCTAAGCAGCACAGAGGCTGCAACAGCTGGAGGGAGGAGAACAGGGAGAGAGGACCAGGATGGTTCTCAGGACCTTGAGGTCAAATCAGGGAGGTGAAAAGAGCCCAGGTGGCAGGGAGTGGACAGGGATGTAGCAGTGAAAAGGGGTCAAATTCTGGATATATTTGGAAAACAGAGCCAATAGGATTTGTTGATGGAAAAAATTAATAGAATCATGGAACTTAATTGTTATTAAATTAACAATAATAACTTCCAATCATGAAGTTGTATTTATGTCCAAGACTCTTTTCCATCTGGTTTTAGGAATAGACAGACACCAACTCAAAACAAGTTAAAAGGAGAATTTTTTAAAGGAAAAGGATATCTCATTAAATCCTACAATAAAAAGTTTGGGTTTCACAGAGTCTAGTCCACTGCTGCCCAACAGAAATGTAATGGGAGACATAGATATAATTTAGGACACCCTAGTATCCTCATTTTTAAAGTATTTTATTTATTTTATTTTAAAAAAAATTTTAGTGTTTATTTATATTTGAAAGAGAGACAGACAGAATGTGAGTGGGGGAGGGGTAGAGACAGAGAGGGAGACACAGAATCTCAAGCAGGCTCCGGGCTCCAGGCTCCTAGCTATCAGCACAGAACCTGACGCACAAACCATGAGATATCATGGCCTGAGCCGAAGTTGGATGCTTAAACCGACCGAGCCACCCAAGTGCCCTGTAAAGTATTTTAAAAGGTGAAATTAATTTTTATTATTTTAAAATTAACCCAAAATATTTAAAATATTATTTCAACATGGAATCTGTATTATAAAATCGTTGAGTTATTTTTTCATTCTTCAGGCTAAGCCTCAAAAATCAGGTGCGTATTTTACATGTACAGGCCATCTCAATTTGGGCTAACCACATTTCAAGTGCAGAGTTGCCATGTGTGGCTGATGGGGTTCCCATCTCAGACAGCCCACAACTAGACTGTAAGTCACCAGGTATCTTCTTACTTTCTCTGTAGTATATCCTTAAACCACTGGGACTCTGCTCCTTTCCACTGGCCTGCCCCATGCCCCTTCCCAGAAGCCGGTTTCCTTCACTGACTTCCTGATTTCCCATTTTAGCTGCTCGGATGGTGCTTCCCATGATGCTGGACCTGAACTCCTGCCCCAGTGCCCGACATCATAACAGTCTGGCAAGAGAGGGCTGCAGGAAGGACATGTGGGTGGGGAGGAAACAGTTGGCATCTTTAATGCTTTGTCTTGTGTCACAGCCATCGGCCGAGGCAAGCAGCGTTAGAGGTCAAGAGAACAAATCAGCAGTGATTAAGGCTGAGGATCCCACAGCTAGTTGCAATGCTTGGGCTGTGTTTGGGCAAATAAATTTTCCTCTACTCTTTCAGGTTCTTTTGGTTGGTCTAATATTTAAATTGACAAGAGACAGATTAACAGGAGAAAATCAAACTTGATTATGTATGTGTAAGGATTCCCTATGGTCAGGCAATTGAGGCTTATATGCCACCCAGAGCTAAGGAGAAGGGGGTGTGAATGTGGGACCTCAAAAGGGAAAGAATGCAATTCACAGGAAGATGAAAAAGAGTAAATGTTTGATAAACATTGATAGCTGAGCCATATAGAAATGATAGAAGAATTTTAACAAACAAATTTTGTTAAATCCCTCCCTGTCCTCCACACCTAGTTAATATTATACTGTAGTTATCTATAGTGATACCTCCCTTAGAGGACAGCAGATCCTCTAAATGCTTTTATGCATTTAGGGGAAAGGTCAAAGATTCTTCCTGAGCTTTCTCTTTCTTAAAAATAATCGGCCTAAAATAATCCACATACTAAAGAGACCCATTTTTGGGTGGCAAATTTTGCTCCCCTACAGTGTCAAATCTAGTCTCTTGAATTGTGAGTCAGACCTCTTTCCACTTGTTAGTCCCTGAAAAATATCCTTGAGTTCAGAGGGAACTTAGAGTTCACCTGGTCCAATTCCACACCCAGTGCAAGATCCCTTTGAAAGTACCTCTGGGTGGAGCTTTTTATGAGAACAAAATGCCCTCTCTGGACAGAGACAGCCACAGGGCTTAGAGCTGGGTGATGGGGCAGCACATTTCTGTGCTTTTCCTCTGGGCAAACACAGTCCTTCCCCAGGATCTTGCTTGGCAAGCAGAGCACAGGCTGATGAAAACCCATTCAACTCCCTATCAGGGACCTTGGTGCAGCTCACAACCTGCACAACCATACCAGTTTGGGCAGCCACCTGGCTTGAGCTGAAATGGTGTGGGTGACAAGGAGCTTGCTCACCGGGCGACAGTGATGCCAATTCAAAATCTTCCATTCCTCCCTTCATTCTTTCCTTTTTTTCATTCCTTCTTCTTTGCGGTGGCCCTCAGATGGACAGAATTGAATTGGTTCATGACACGCTGTCATCATGAATCCATGCATGGCCTTATTCCATCTGATTATTTAGTTCCTTTTTAACAACGTGGTAAACATCTGCGAAATCACCACCACAAATGAACCACATTACCAGTGGTCCCATGTCCCATCTCCCTGCCTGCCCCACTGGTGGGAACCATCAACCTGTTCCTCATCACCTTGCTTTTTAAAAAAGAGTTATAGTGCATTTATATGTATTTGCTAACCTTTTGACCACCTTCACCCATTTTCTCGTCTCTTTGCCTCTTGCCTCTTTCAACCACCAACCTGTTTTCTGCATCTATGAATTTGTTTCTTTGTTGTTGTTTTGTTTTATTTTTTTATGTTCACATGTAAGTGAGATTATATGGTATTTAACTTTCTTTGTCTAATCTATTTCATATATATATTCTAAAAAGCATATTTTTAATTTTTGTGGCTTAACTTTTTAAAAAAGTGGTATCATGTTATTTGTCATCTTTTGGGACTCTGTCCACTTAATATTATCTTAAGGTTTATCTAGATTCATTGGCCATTGTGTAATATTTCACAGTTTACTCATCCACTGTCCTACTGATGAGCATCTGGGTTGTTTCCAGATTTTTTTTTTTTTTTTTTTTTTGCTATTGTGAACATTCATGTGTATGTTTCCTGCTGTGCACATGAAGATGTTATCTTGGGTGTGTATGTCCAGGAATGAACCTTGCAGGGTAAGGGAGTGTGTGGCTGTGATGTCCGGGGATGGGGCCAAACTATTTTCCAAAATGGCTGTTCCAGGTTACCCTCCCACAAGCAATTCTGTGGATTCCAGTGTTATTTCCAAAACATTGGCATTTTTAGATCCACTCCTTTATCCAAAAAGCTTCATCCCTGAAACTCACAGTCATTGATGGAAATCCTGCACTTTTGATAATAATAAAATGCGTAGGAGAATCGTCTAATGTGGCAGCTGCTCAAATATCTGAGACGATGTTTTATATCTCCCAGTCTTTTCTTCTCCACACTGAATTCTCCTGGCTCCCAAATTTTTACCTTCCTGCCCACTTGTTTCGTTATGACTTCAATTTATTGATGTTCTTCTTGAAAGGTAGATAGCCCCAAGGGTACAGCCCGGTGCCTTAGGAGTGCTCAGAAGACAGGGCTCTTCAAATTATGGAAAGAGCCTAAATGTCCATCAACTGATGAATGGATAAAGAAATTGTGGTTTATATACACAATGGAATACTACGTGGCAATGAGAAAAAATGAAATATGGCCTTTTGTAGCAACGTGGATGGAACTGGAGAGTGTGATGCTAAGTGAAATAAGCCATACAGAGAAAGACAGATACCATATGGTTTCACTCTTATGTGGATCCTGAGAAACGTAACAGAAACCCATGGGGGAGGGGAAGGAAAAAAAAAAAAAAAAAAGAGGTTAGAGTGGGAGAGAGCCAAAGCATAAGAGACTGTTAAAAACTGAGAACAAACTGAGGGTTGATGGGGAGTGGGAGGGAGGGCAGGGTGGGTGATGGGTATTGAGGAGGGCACCTTTTGGGATGAGCACTGGGTGTTGTATGGAAACCAATTTGACAGTAAATTTCATATATTAAAAAATAAAAAAAAAAAATAAATAAAAAAAAAAAAAATAAATAAATAAAGGGGAGGCTGGGAGGGAAAAGGAGAGAGAGGTTTTTTCTTTGGTTTAATAAACACGTTTAAACAAGAAAAAAAAAAAAAAAAAAAAAAAAAAAAAGACAGGGCTCTTACTTTTATGGCAGGGGGGGGGGGAGCTGAAAGGAGGGCTCCTATTGGCTTTTATCTTTCCATGTCACTCTGTTGGTTTCATTTTAAGTTTGTGGGCAACAAAAATAACCCTTAAGTATTTTTTCACATGAATTAAAATTGGGCCTTCCAAAACTTCTCTGTAATCTGTGAAATACTCTACATAGATACAAAATATTGTCACTTTCAGATTATTGTCATTATGCAGGTAACCATTTGAACCCAGGAGCAGCCACTCCCTTATTCCTATATTACAACTTCTTAGTTGCAATCTGCAGTTGTATTTACCAGTATCTTGAATCTCGTAGGCCATCCAGTCTTCTCAACCTGGTGAAGCTCACATATTTGAAAAGTATATCTCTCATCGCCAGCTCAGTAAATGAAAGTGATATGAGCACATGTAAGATGTTGAGTACACATTATGTTTGCTAGGTGTCCCTGAGTAAGCTTTTCCAGCCAGCCAGGAATTCCCTCGGCTAACTTATCATTCAGCCCACATTTTGCCATTTCATCACTTGGCAGCTGGGGACCCTTCCTCAAGCGGGGGCCAGTTCTGGGTACCCTGGCTCTGCAGCGTTTTCCTTCTCTACCTGCCCAGCAGCTTAATCAGATGGAAGTGGCATGACTTGAGCGTGACATGTTTGAGTTCTGTAAGATCTCTGCTGCCTTTTCTAAGAAATCAAAGCCTATTTTTCAAAATCTTTTTCAACGTTTCTTGTAAGTGGTTTCCCCTCTGGGGTAGTCTCACTGCAGAGAATTCCAAAGGAAAAGTTAAAAAGAGACCCCGGTATGTGGTAATGGGTATTTAGTTAGCCTTTTTCATCTTAATACTTGCCTTAGAATCCATTCTTCAAGACCCTGAGGTACTAACTTTCAGTTCTCATTGGGGATTTGCCTGAAGAATGGTCCACTCAATGGAGCCTGAGTTGGGAAGGGACCCTTGCTCCTGAACTTGACTAATGGACAAGGGAGAGGAAGGGGAAAAGGATATGATTCCAAAGCATGTTTACAAGAGAAACAACAAAATACCCAATTCTCATTTCCTCCCTCCTCCCCCGGGAATGTAGTTGATTCCAGACTCCACATCAAGTTCCTGTGCAGATGTCGGAATGTTTCTTGCTCTTTTTGGCAACCCTGGGCATATGATGGGTAATGCTCATTCTTGGTGCAAGTGATACCTCACATGGGTTAGGGAATTTCCATAACACTGACTTCCCTTTTAAAAACAACATTTACTGAGTTTTTCTGATTATAAAAGTTTATAGTCCCTTTATAGAAAATGTGAAATTTAGAGAAAACTGTATAAAAAAGAGGAAAATAAACAGTGCTATAACCTCACTGTCCACAGATGTAGCCACACATGCACAGTTTATTTGCATGTTTGTGCACACATGCACATACACGTGACCAGCAGGAGCTGAGGGACTAATCACACAGTGACTTTGTCTGTGTTTCCCATGGTGCTTAGAGCCTGCTCATTGGGTGGTTCTTCCTTCACTCCTGAATGAGCATGTGAGTGGGCAGGATGACCTCTCTAGAAATCCTTGGGTGATACAGAGCACTGTTGTCACTCTTCATTTACCACATGATATCAGTTTGATGCTTAGAATGTCCAGTTCTATATAACACCCAGACTGAACTGGGTTTAAAGTAGAAACTTTTCCCCAGCTCCTTCAGGATAGTTTCTTCCCTGCAGAGAACTAGGCATGGGGGCTTCCCCTTCCCTCCCTACCCCTCCTCCCTGAAACTTGCTGGGGATGGTTTGACCCCTCTGGGAGCAGGGAAGGAAAAAAATGGCTAGAAAGTTCCCTCTGCTCAGCTTCACACTTTGGGGGCCAGGCAGACTCTGGCTTCCTTGTCCCTTTGGTGGCTTCTTCAGAGCAGACCATAGGAATGTTCTAGTATGCCTCCCTTGTCTTGGTGAACAACTCTTTCGGAAGCCTGACTTCCTGGGGGCCTCTTGCTGGGCAGAATCTGGGCTCTCCCACATGTCAGCTCTTTTGCAGACAACTTCTTGCTATGGGAACTACTCAGCCATTCTTGGCCTGAACAGACTATGGGTGTGATGGCTGAAACGAGGGTGATAGCCACTCTCCTCTGCCTGTCCACCAAGTCCACTGGCCAGCCCATCTGTACTCTATAAGGAGTCCTATGCCATAGCCAGATGCTAACTGCAGGGACCTCACCAAGACCTCTTCAAGTGAATCATGAATCCCCTTCTGCTAGGCCTGAGGTGATTGAGCCACATCCTGTCCCACACACCCTTTACAGATAAGAGGGTCTTGCCATAAGAAATCCCCTTACACCTCCTCCTCTCTCTACCTCATGAGTGATTTGAGTTGAGGACTTTTTAGGGTTTTAAAACCCAATTTTAGCTAAATACCTGAGGATGCAAGTCCCATAAGATGTGTGTCTCAAAATTCACTTTGCTATCTGTTGTCTGTTGTCTTCATGCCTCATCCTGTTGTATAGATACTACGTGGATGGATGGATTGAAATATTGAGGTATGGATGAGTGTGCACAGAGGTGGATGGATAGGTGGGTAGACCGCATGCAATACTGTGTAATTTTTAATCTTTTTTTCATCATGATAAGTGTACTCTCTAATTCTGATCCCCTATGTCCCCCATCTCCCCACCCACCTCCCCTCTTATAACCATCAGTTTGTTTTCTATAGTTAAGAGTCTGTTTCTGGTCTGTCTCTCTCTCTCCCTTCCTCTCTTTTTTTTCCTTTGCTTCTTTGTTTTGTTTCTTGAATTCCACATATGAGTAAGATCATATGGTATTTATCTTTCTCTGGCTTATTTTGCTTAACATTATCCTCTCTAGCTCTATCCAGGTTGTTGCAAATGGCAAGATTTCATTCTTTCTTTTTGTGGCTGAATAATATTCCAGTGTGTGTGTGTGTGTGTGTGTGTGTGTGTGTATGACATCTCTGTATCCGTCCATCTATCGATGGACACTTGGGCTGTTTCCATAGTTTGCCTATTGTAAATAATGCTGCAGTAAACAAAGGGGTACATGTATCCCTTTGAATTCATGTTTTTGTATTTTTGGGGTAAATATTGTTGATAATGTGATTACTGGATCATAGGACAATTTTATTTTTAACTTTTTGAGGAACCTCCATACTGTTTTCCAGAGCGGCTGCACTAGTTTGCATTCCTCCCAACAGTGCAAGAGGGATCCTTTTTCTCCATATCCTCACCAACACTTGTTTCTTGTGTTGTTGATTTTGCAATATGGTATGCTTTTTAACAGCACTAAGCCTGGAATGCACCTAATTAGGTCTAACCCTGGGCAAGTTATTTCATCTTTTTGTGCCTCAACATCATCAACTGTAAAATGAAGCAATTCATAATGTTAATGATAGTCCCTACCTTATGAGATGTTTTTAAGAAATTAATGAGAGAACACATGTAAAAAGAATTGAGCAGTGCTGGCAAATAGGAAGCACTCAAGAAATAATTACCTTTTATGATTACATGCCTATTTATCTCTCAGAATATCGTAAACATTTTCACATTAAAATATTTTAAATAAATATTGTATAATGGTACAAAATACTTTGTGGATGTTCCAGAATTCATTTAACCATTTCCTTTATTGGAAGTTTAGGTTGTTTATGCTGTTTCTCTTTTCTAGTCTTTATCTGTACCTGGTAACTTCCTTAGGAGAGATTCTAGACAATTGTAACCAATCCCAACCCTCATGGTAGTTCCTGATATTTGTACCCAAATCCCTAATATTTTTGACCTAGGAAATTTGTTGGTTAAGAACTGTATTTAGCTGTTTCAACTTGCACTTATTGGATGATTAGGGAAGATAAGTACTTTTAACATGCATTTTGGCCATATGTATCTTGTGGGTACGTGTTATCACCAGACCACTTTCTATTGAGATATTGTTGTTTTCCCATTAATTTATATGAGCTGTCTATATATTAAATATACATTTTTTAGTTTTCACATTTTTTGGAAATAATCATCTCAGTTTATTTTTACATTTTAACTGGTGTACCTGATCATAAAATGGAATCAGAGGATAGTCTGGGGTTGGTATTACTCAATTAAATAAAATGTAGAGATATCTATGCTGCCAGACAACTAGGCAATTTATTTCTGTTCCTACCTCCAAAACACCAGATTATTTCCCAGAGCCTTGAATCTGACCATTCTTTTAGGTACTAAAGAACCTAAAATGTTGTAAAAACCTACTATTTTACAACTAAAATAGTACTATTTTACAACTAAATATATAGGGAAGGTTTTAAGTGAGTTTCTTAAGAGGTGATGGGATTTTCAGAATCTGTAGTTGAAAGTAGGAATTTCTGGCCCCTAATTCTGCATTTTTAGACTTTGCTGATGTTTTCTTTTATCTCCTATCATTTACTCTTCATCTGCACATTTTGGTCCCCCTTCCCTGAAGGAACCTCTCAGTTTGGCCCCACAACCTTGATGCTCAGTTGTGTAAGATTTGCCTTTCCTATTTCTTCATTTTTCCTCCTCCCCCCACTTTCCCGGGCTTGGGTGGCTTCTGGTAGGAACTGATAGGGCTGGAACCAGACCAGAGAAACATTAGACACTGTCAAATCCTACTACTTGGAAATTAAGAAAAAAATAAAGAGGGATGTCACAAGAAACTAAACAGAAAAAAGAGGCTGAATGATTATGGAGGGGATTGTAGAAAAATAGCAGAAATCATTACTGCTAGAAACACTGTGCCTTCCATGCTCTGTATTTTTCTAATTCCACCATGCTCCAGGATTTCCACTTTCAACAGACATGCACTTGGATACCGTGCGTGTCATGGACCTCTTCTAATAAGGAAAATGGAACAGACTTCTATTTTTTAATGTAATTGATTATAAACATATATCAGTGCTAATAAAACACATCAAAAACATAAGTAGGACATGAGAAGTTGAGTCAGAAGTAGCCGTGTTATTCAATATTTTAATAGCATTTGCTACCAAAACCTTAAAACAAAAAAGAATAAGTAAACAAATGAATAGTATAGTAAAAAGTGAAAATGACTATCACATTGGAAAAAGAGGAAAATGGTAAAATCATGGCAACTCACATGATGGACTATTATGCAGCTATTGATAACCCTGTTTTT
Source organism: Panthera onca (assembly GCF_046562875.1). Classification (NCBI taxonomy): domain Eukaryota; kingdom Metazoa; phylum Chordata; class Mammalia; order Carnivora; family Felidae; genus Panthera; species Panthera onca. The sequence continues at coordinate 81,696,243 of NC_138341.1, read as the reverse complement.
AGAGAATTCCTAATGACAAGGGGAAATGTTTATGGTACAAAGGGGAGGGGAGAAAGTAGAAAGCAAAACTGCACACATGCTAACTGTTTCACATGAACACCCACAGAGTACATACACATATTGAAGCTTTGAAAAAAAGACTAGAAGGAACCACACTGAGGTTTAAATGGCGGTTTCCTCTGAATGGTATATTTTTGTCTTGATACTTGTCTGATTTTTCCAAATTTCATTTGCATATATTTTCTTTATAATAAAAAGAGGAAATACAATGTAAACATTGTAAGAAAAGAAACTGTAAGTTTTATTTCTATAGTTTCAAATCGCAGCTTTAAATCTGGCTTATTCTTTCAGCTTGTGCATTTGGTTTTTCCTGATCTTGGTACCCGGAGGCTAGGCACGAGAGGAAGTGCCAGGTAGGTTTATCATTTTGTTTTATTTGAAATGTTCAAAGACAAACATTTTGAAAAATCAAAAAATGGGTGACAAAAAATGCAAAACTAAATGAACTATAAATATCAACTCTTACCAGAGAATTCTCATACTTCAAATGAAATCCTAGTGCCTGGAATAATTTAGGTGATACTAGAATGAAGTGTTCATTTCTGTTTTCTTAGTGATTTTGTTAAAAATATGCAAGTTAGGGGCACCTGGGTGGCTTGGTCGGTTAAGCGTCCGACTTCGGCCCAGGTCATGATCTCGCGGTCCGTGAGTTCGAGCCCCGCGTCGGGCTCTGTGCCGACAGCTCAGAGCCTGGAGCCTGTTTCAGATTCTGTGTCACCCTCTCTCTGTGACCCTCCCCCGTTCATGCTCTGTCTCTCTCTGTCTCAAAAATAAATAAATGTTAAAAAAAAAATTAAAAAAAAATATGCAAGTTACAATATGTTTTCTTGTTTGAACACTTTAAGTGTTTTGACATAAATGTCTAACTGTTGAAATATTTAAATAATTACACACAGAGAGCAATAGAACTGTTTTAGTTACTCTTTGAAGTAAAATTTCTAAGCCCTCATCTAATTAGCATATTTGAATTATTTTTGAGAGACCAGGTACCTACGTTCTATGTATTTTTAACGCAAAAGGAAATTCCAGTGTTATCAGGTGCATCGGGTTATAATTGTCACTCAATTACTATTGTTATTTGTTGTTTCTTTTAAATGAAGAAAAATAGGAGAAATCAGTGAGATCAGGAAATCAGTGAGAAGGGACGGAAGCCAAATTAGGAAAGAGGCCTGCTACCCATGAGGGAATGAAGACAGCCGAAGCATTTGCCAAACTAAACACTGGGTAATAGTTAATTTGAAAAAGTTTTGTCCTGCTGTTTTGAGCCTAGACAAGCAGCTACAGTTTCCCAGCTCAGCAAAGTGCCTGGGCTGCAGAGAAGGAACCTCCTCCCTCTTGGGTTTCTGAGAGCTCGAGTCCAGTTCTCAGTACAGGGAACGTTGGTATTGCTACCCTTCACTTTAAAAACGTTCATGGCAGTGACAGCAGGAGCCTCTCCCTGTCACATCTCTCTAAGACCAGAGTGTCCTAAATTGGGGAAGAAGAGTGGAACATTTGCAAGCCTGTTTCAAAGCTGATGTGTATGAAGTAGTATGAATCTGTCTACATAACAGAGCTAATAGATGGAGTAAATGATAAAACTCTGAGAAGAACTTCAGGTCTTCATCAGCGAGTCTATTCTGTAGCTTCTGTAAAGCATGTCAGTGGTTTGACATAATCTTTAAGACAACCTTTATTTTTCAGGTATCATTATGATGGAATCTGTATCAAGAGAAGTTCTTTCTTCTATGCCCAGTATTGCTACCTTCTGGGTGAAAAAAGGGATCACAGGTTAGTATCTATCATTTAGGTATTTTGGTCATGGGTCACTATCTGCCTTTTTTTTTTTTGGCTGTTCCACTATTAATCCTTCTTAAGGATGGAAACACACACATCATGTCAACATGGCTTTGATGTGGGCAATAAATCAGTCTCTGGCAACATCACTGGCCAGAGAAAGGCATTTCCAGTTCATTCTCTTGGATACTTTTCATTATAAGTATCATCTCAATTGCCAGAGCAATTTTTCATTGAGTGCATCTTTGTTCTTCTCAATTTCTCTGTAAAATTTGATGGAATTGGTCACTTCTTAAAACTTCCTTTAGCTCTCAAGAACTTTTCATCCAATTTCTTCCCCAGAGCGATCCCTCTGAGTCTCCTTATCTCTCCTCCCCTTATATGCAGGCATTTTCCTGAGACCCAACCAGTGGTGCTCTTCCAATCTTTGGCCCCAAGATATTTCATCCTTCTTTATCCATCACCTATCACCATGCCCTCACAGATGACTCCTCCCCTAAGTCATTTTTGATGGACCTTTCTCTCCCACCTCCCAGCCATTCCTCTTGGACTATCTACTGGACATCTCCACGTAGATGACCCACTGGCACCTCATACTTAGTACGTAAAAATATAAATTTTTAATCTCCCTCCAAATCATCGCTGCCTCTTGACTTCCTTATTTCAATCTATGATACCAGTAGGTAGAATCTGCACAAAGTGTTACCCCCAAAGCCATCCCCGACTAGCTTGGGAACAAGAGAGTCAGCCCAGAGATGGTTCTGAAGCTGTGGGGCTCATTCAGACGAGCACCTGGACCAAACAGGAGGCGGATCAGAAAGATCTGTCCAAGGCAGTGTCTTCAGTTGGTTGAGTCCATGTCAATAGAAGGGAGCACAGATGACTCAGCCCGGCCTGTCCCATCAAAACCTCAAACTTAACCTCAAATAAAGTCATCACATTCTTCTTCCAACCAGCTCTTCCTCTTAAATGTCTTATTCATCGATTAGTCACAAAGATGGAAAAATTACATCAACAAAAAATAGAGAAGTTAGGGAAGGGAATAGATAGGAGATTTATTTCAGTTAGGGTTAGAGCTTTCCTTGTGCTAATGTATTCTCCCGCTTGCTGACCCGTATGCTCCTCAAAGGCTAGGCCTAGAGTTTGTGTCTTTTTGCCCCAGGGCACCCAGCAGGCAGTTTGGAGAGCCCTGCAGCATGACATGGCTGTTGCTCAGCAGCACTTAGAGGCCATTAGTGTCCTGAGGTCTCTGGGTCGATGTCACAGAGAGAGGGTCTAGAACTGGTCTTTATGGGGAAAGAAGTAGGCTTCATCCTCAGCAAGGAAAAGGAAGGCTGTCAGGGACACAGGTAAGAACAAGGGTAACATTGGTTTATCCATGACATAGGCCCAGCAGCGGGTGTTTTTCATGCTCAACACATATTTATTAATATTTAATAATTGATAAACTTTATACAGTCTTGGCCAATTAAGAGATATTTTTAAGCACTAAGATCTAAGGTAACCTCCTTACCAATTCCACATTTTTAGAAATACTAAATATATATTTTAGAATGCAGAAATATAATAAATGATATTTTGCTGTTAATAATCCATGAAATATACGGGTGAAAATGTCTTCTATTTCATTGTATCTTTTATATAAGGACATGTGTGACAAAGTTAGGTCTCGAAATAAAAACTTCATTTCTCTGGTTTTCAGATAATGAAAACTATAGAACTCATCATTCACTTATTTGTTTATTCAACAAATATTTGAGTTCCGACAATAAGTCAGGCCCTGTTCTAGTTACTGGGGATGAAAAAGTAAACAAGATAAACAAGGTCTCCCTCTTGTCTATCTTAGTGGGGAAGATGTAACACAATAAAGAAGGGACAATAGCAAGATTTATCTGAAGACAGTAAAACAGGGTCATGGGAAGCCTCCTTGAGAAGATGCCTTTTGAGCAGAAATATGAAAAAAAGAGTCAGCCAAGTGAATATCTGAGGGACAAGTATTGCAGACAGAGGAAAGAGCAAGCCCAAAGGGCCTGAGGCAGGAATGAATTCAAAGAACAGAAAGAAAGTCTGGAGGTGGAGGTTGGCGAATGAGCAGAAGAGTGGGAAGAGAGGAATCTGAACACAGAAGTGGGACCTATAAGTCTTGGCAAGGACGTAGGATGTTATTCTGAGTGTGATAGAGAGACACTGGAGAGTCTTAAGCTGGGAAGTGATTTTTTTATTTTAATTTTTTAGAAACTTTACTATAGTTGACACACCTGTTACATTAGTTTCAGGTGGATAACATAGTGATTCAACTTCTCTGTGTTATGCTGTGCTCACCATAAGTGTAGCTACCATCTGTCACCATCCAATGCTATTGCAATACTATTGACTATATTTCCTATGTTGTACCTTTAATCCATGTGACTCATTTGTTCCATAAGTGGAAGCCTATATCTCCCTCTCCCCTTCACTCATTGTGCCCATACCCCATGCCCTTTTCTCTGGCATCATCAGTTTGTTCTCTGTATTTATAGGTCCAATTCTGCTTTTTGTTTGTTTATTCATTTGTTTTGTTTTTCTAAAAAAAAATTTTTTAATCTTTGTTTTTGAGAGAGAGAGACAGAGTGTGAGTGGGGGGGGAGCAGAGACAGAGGGAGACACAGAATCCCAAACAGGCTCCAGGCTCTGAGCTGTCAGCACAGAGTCCGACGCAGGGCTCGAACTCACGAACCACGAGACCATCACCTGAGCTGAAGTTGGACACTTAACCAACTGAGCCACCCAGGCCCCCCTATTGGTTTTGTTTTTCATATTTCATATGTAAGTGAGATCACATAGCATTTCCTTCTCTATCTGACTTATTTCACTTTAACATAATAACCCTCTAGGTCCATCCATGTTGTTGCAAATCACATGATTTCATCCTTTTTAATAGCTGAGTAATATTCCATTGTATATATATATCACATCTTCTTTATCTATTCATCAATTGATGGACACTTGGGTTGCTTCCATATCTTGGCTGTTGTAAATAATGCTGCAATAAATATTGGAGTGCAAGTATCTTTTCAAATTATCTTTTCTTTCTTTGGGTAAATATCCAGCAGTGGAATTACTGGATCATGTAGTGTTTCTGATTTGTATTTTATGAAGATTAAATGAATTAATACAATGAAAATGCCTGAAACAGCACCTGGCACATAGTAAACATTCAATGTGACTCTTAAGCATATTGCTCTTGACTTTGATGTATTTATTTTATCATATCTATGATTTTTTCATGGTATTATGTCTATGGTTATTATTTTGGTCATTTTATTTTTCAGCATTCCTATTTGGTTCTTTTGTATAACTTCTATTTTTTTGTGGAGGCTTTCTATTTTTTCATTTGCTTTAAGAGAATTTATGACTACTGGTTGGAGCATTTCTATAATGACTGCTTGAAAATCTTTGTCAGATAATTCCAATATCTGAATCATTTTAATATCAGTGTCAGTTTATTGTCTTTTCTCATTCAAATTGTGGCTTATCTAATTCTTGGTATTATGGGTGATTTTCTTTCTTTCTCCTTTTCTTTCTTTCTTTCTCTCTCTCTTTCTCTCTTCCTTCCTTCCTTCCTTCCTTCCTTCCTTTCCTCCCATATAACTGACATACAACATCACATTCTTTTCAAGTATACATAATAATGATTTGATGTTTGCATATGTTGCAAAATGATTATCACAGTAAATCTAGTTAACATCCATATGCAGTTACATAATTTTTTTCCTTGTGATGAGAACTTTTAAGACTTACTCTCTTAGCAACTTTCAAATATGCAATACAGTATTATTAATATAGCCACCAAGCTGTACACTACACCCCCAGGACTTATTTATTTTATAACTGGAATCAAAAGGTACAAATTACCAATTATCCATACCCAGCCCTCTGCCCCACCCCCGGCAACCACCAATCTGTTCTCTTTATCTATAAGGTTAGTTTTATGCTTTCTGGGTCTGTTTGTTTTTTGTTTATTTGTGTTTTTCTTTAATTTTTTAAAAAATGTATATTTATTTATTTTGAGGCAGAGAGAGAGTGTACATGAGCACACATGCAAGCAGGAGAAGGGCTGAGAGAGAGGGAGAGAGAATCCCAAACAGCTCCACGCTGTGAGCACAGAGCCCAGTGTGGGACTTGATCCCATGAACCATGAGATCACGACCTGAGCCGAAATCAAGAGTCAGCTGCTCAACCGACCAAGCCACCCAGGCACCTCTGGCTTTAAAAAAATTTAGATTCGGGGCGCCTGGGTGGCTCAGTCTGTTAAGCGGCTGACTTCGGCTCAGGTCATGATCTCGTGGTCCGTGAGTTCGAGCCCCGCGTCGGGCTCTGTGCTGACAGCTCAGAGCCTGGAGCCTGCTTCAGATTCTGTGTCTCCCTCTCTCTGACCCTCCCCCGTTCATGCTCTGTCTCTCTCTGTCTCAAAAATAAATAAACGTTAAAAGAAATTAAAAAAAAAAAAATAAATAAGAAAAAAATTTAGATTCCACATGTAAGTGAAACCATATAATACTTGTCTTTCTCTGACTTATTTCACTTAGTATAACACCCTCAAGGTCTATCCATGTTGTCCCAAATGGCAAGATGTCATTCTCTTTTGTGGCTGAATACTATTCCATTGTGTGGAATACACACACCATATTTTCTTTATCCATTCAAAAGTCAATGTACACTTAGTTTGTCTCCATAGCTTGGCTATTGTAAGCAATTTGTGATGAACATAGGGGTGCAGATATCTTTTTTGGGTTAGTGTTTTTATTTTCTTTGGATAAATACCCAGAAGTGAATTTGCTGGATAATATGGTATTTCTATTTTTAATTTTTTGAGGAACCTCTATACTGTTTTCCACAGTGGTCCCACCAATTTACATTCCCACCAACAGTGCACAAGGGTTCCCTTTCTCCACATCCCTGCCAACACTTGTTATTTCTTTTTTTTTTTTTTTTTATAATAGCCATTCTAACAGGTGTGTGATAGAGGTTATATTTCATTGTGGTTTGATTAGCATTTCTCTAATCACTGGTGATGTTGAGCATCTTTTCATGTACCTATTGGCCATCTATATGTCTTCTTTGGAAAAAATGACTATTCAGATCTTCTGCACATTTTTAAATTAATTTTTTTTTGCTATTGAGTTGTATGTTTATATATTTTGGATATTAACCCTTTATCAGATATATGACTTGCAAATATTTTCTCTCATGAAGTAGGTTGCCTTTTATTTTGTTGATGGTTTTCTTTGCTGTGCAGAAACTTTTTTAGTTCAGTGTAGTCCCACTTGTTTATTTTTGCTTTTGTTGTCTTTGCTTTTGGTGTCAAATTCAAAAAAGTCATTGCCAAGACTGGTGTCAAGGAGCTCACCACCTATGTTTTCTTCTAGTTTTATGATTTCAGGTCTTACATTCAAGTCTTCATATCATTTTGATTCAATTTTCGTAGCATAAGAAAGTTCCATTTTTTGGCATGTGGCTGTGCAGTTTCCCTGGCACCACTTATTGAAGAGACTGTTGTATACTCTTAGTTGCTTTGTTGTAATTAAGTGACCATATGTGTGTGGGTTTACTACTGGCCCTTCTATTCTGACCCATCAATCTATGTATTTTTCTATTGTATCCTGGACATTTTCTATTGATTTTCTGTTGTATCATGAGCATTTGGGTTATGATGTTAGAGACTTTTGATCCTGTTTAAATCTACTTTAGCAGACAGTCACCCTATTTAGGTTTAGCATGTAAGTTCTGGTCTATTTTTTTGTGCTGTAGTTCCAATGACAGTTTAGTTTTCAGAACCCTTGCATGCTGCTCTGGTCTGCTTCATTCTTTTGGCACTGCAAGGTCTTCTGATCAGTTCCCTACTAGTACTACCTGTAGGGGCTGAACCTGCTTCCCTGGGCCACCTTCTGTGGGGAATGCAGACAGCCAGAGTGGCTGGGCCTGAGTCCTTTTCTGCCAGTTGGCGTGAGTCAGGGAAACACCAGGTTCTGCTGGCATTGCTCCTATGGATGTAATGCCTGCCCTTCTGTGCTCCATTGAGTTGGCCAGAGGATTCAATACTGTCCATGCAGGCAGATCAGCCCACCTGTCAGTGCCCCGGGTGTGGAGTTGGGGATGGTTCAGCCCACCAGGATGTTGAGGCTGCCACTGTGGTCAGACTGGGTGGCCAGCCCATACTCCAAGAGCAAGGGTTGTAGCCCCCTCTAGGTCTCTATTAGACTTTCCTCTCCTAGTCCTTTGTTCGGAGAATGCAGATTTTTCTTGGGATTTATATCTATGTCTGCTGACAGTCTAGATTTCAGGTCTCTCCAGTATCCAGTCCAGATATGCATGGAACATGAAAAGAAAACCCAGGGCACTCACCACACTGTCACTTCTCTAGGCAGTCCCATCTTCTTTCCAGCTTTCAGAGCCCTCGTATCATGATCCACTGAAAAATTTCTGGGGTATTTATTTGTATTAGAGGGAAGCAGCAAGGAAAAGTGAATCTACACTATCTTGTTCCCTATACATCATTCTAACTGCCTCAGAAACCTCCCGAAAGCAGACCATATATATATATATTATAAATTAATGTTATCAGTGATTGGGATCCTTGATTATACGATTGTGCCTAAAAAATTAAAATATGATGAGTCAAAATATGATGGTAGAGAGTTTTAGTTGGGACAAGATGGTGTAGATCAATTTCTTTTTGCTAAGCACAACTATGAACCCTGGAAATAATGCAAGAAGCAAACAAAGAAAAACTCTAAAAAGTGGCAAGAAGAAAATGAGCTGGTTGGGGACCCCAGGGCTGCACAATCAACACAGTGATAGGGCATCCTACATCTTTCCCCACTCATCCAGGCCCACTGTTTCCCAACCCACTACCTAGCAAGATGAGGCATCCAGGTAGATTCATTTCTCCTCTCATTCCTCTAATAATATTGGTCAAGGGGCAGCAAGAGGGAGTCCCACCAAAAATAAACAGCTAGGGAAAGCACTCTCCTTACTCTCTGGGTCTGAGACACTCTTTTTCCACCATGAGATACAATAAGGAGTGTGAGCTAATCTGTCAAGGGAGACCCAGCTATAGCAAGTGGCTTAGTCCAGGAAGCCTGTGTCCCCACTCCACCTAGAGGCAGCTGGAGAGCACCAATAGAGGGAGCCCCTGCCCCACAGAGACCAATCCCCCACCCAGTCTGGGAAAAGCCCTCCAGCTCCCTCAGGCAGCACCAGCAGGGAGCTCCAGTGGTAACAGATAAACCAGGCAGACCAAAATAATATATTCATACCCATAGCTAAAATTTACTACAGAGATATAGTAAGAATACACAGTCAAGTCATAAGGCGAAAAGAGGCAGAGGTCTAGAGGCGTCTATATGCAGGCTTCCACCTGCTCTTTCTCTCCCATGAGGGGTCACACAGAGTGCACTCCTCTATGCAACAAAAATACAGCAACACATGTGTGATGTTTCTGTTCAGGTAGGCCCATTATGAGACTCCACACTCAAAGATTTTATTGGGGGATGGTCATAAGCACATTCTTCCTAGCATGTGCCAAAATGACAGATCCCCAAAACTAAAGTAGGTATTCAACATAAACTATATTGTTTGCACAAACAGTCTAGGCACAGGGAACCACTCTTATCAGTTAACTGTTGACTGAGAACACCCTGGGAACCAAGTTCCCAGACTCCAGACAAGGGCCAATCTTACAAGCATGACTTTCTAAGGAGAGCAGTCTCAATACTGCTATGTTATCTCTTTTCTGCACAATTGTATGACCCTGTGAATATATGAAGAAAACATTGAATTGTACTTTTTAAATGAGTGAATTGAATGGTATGTGAATTATCTCTCAATGAAGTTGTTTAAAAAAAATCCTAGCAAGGTTTTTTTGTAGACATAGACAAGCTTATTCTAAAAGTTATGTGGAAAGGCGAGGCCCTAAAATAGTTCAAACAATCTTGACAAAGAAAAATCAAGTGAGAGGAAACGCTACCTGATACTGAGGCTCAGTATGTAGTTATAGTAATCAAGACAGCAGTGTGGTTTTGGTGGAGGCACAGACACAGACCAATGGAACAGAATAGAGAATCCAGAAATAGATCCACTCAAATATGCTCAAATGGCTTTTCACAAAGGTGCAAAAGTAATTCGGTGGAAGGAAACTAGATTTTCAACCAATGGTGCTGAAACAACTAGATGGCCACATGCAAAGAAAGAAAGAAAGAAAGAGAAAAGAAATGAACCTCACAACTAAACCTTACAATTTATACAAGAATTAACTCAAAATAGAACATAGATGAAACAAACAAAAAGCCAAAATGGATCATAGATTTACTTTTAAATTTTTTTAACGTTTATTTATTATTGAGACACAGAGAGAGACAGAGCGTGAGCAGGGGAGGGGCAGAGAGAGGAGACACAATCTGAAGCAGGTTCCAGGCTCTGAGCTGTCAGCACAGAGCCCAATGCAGGGCTCAAACTCACAAACTGCAAGATCATGACCTGAGCCGAAGTTGGACGCCTAACTGACTGAGCCACCCAAGTGCCCCACATAGACTTACTTTTAAACCATAAAAATATTAAACTTAAAAAAATAGGAAAAAATCTTCGAACCTAGGGCTAGGCAAAAATTCTGAGACTTGACACCAAAGCCCCAGTCCTTAAAAGGAAAAGCTAATAAGTTGGATCTCATCAAAATTAAAAATTTTGTCTGTGAAAGATTTTATGAAGAGGATGAAAAGCCAATCTACAAACTGGAAGAAAATATTTGCAAGCTACGTATCCGGAAAAGGACTAATACCTAGTATATATAAAGAATTATCAAAACTCAACAGAAAGAAAGAAAGAGAAAGAAAGAAAGAAAGAAAGAAAGAAAGAAAGAAAGAAAGAAATCCAATTAGAAAATGGGCAAAAGAGGGGAGCCTGGGTGGCTCAGACAGTTAAGTGTCCCACCTTGGCTCAGGTCATCATCTCACAGTTCATGAGTTCAAGCCCCATGTCAGCCTCTGTGCTGACAGCTCAGAGCCTGGAGCCTGCTTTGGATTCTGTGTCTCCCTCTCTCTCTGCCCCTCCCCCATTCATTCATTCATTCTCTCTCTCTCTCTCTCTCTCTCTCTCTCTCTCTCTCTCCTTCTCTCTCTAAAAATAAATAAACATTTTTTAAAAAGTGGCCAAAAGACTATACCTCTCACTGAAGAGGATATATGCAAATAAACACATGAATGATCAGTGTCATTAATCATTATGGAAATGCAAAATACACTTCAGTGAAATACAAACACACACCTGTCAGACTGACTACAATAAAAAAACAGCAACACCACCAAATGCTGGTGAGGATTCAGAGAAGCTGGATCATTCTATACATTGGTGGTAGGAATGCAAAATAGTGTGGCAGTTTTAGTAAAACTAAACATACAATTAACATCCAAACCATCAATTGTACTCTTGGACATTTATCCCCACACAAATGAAAATTTATATCCACATAAAAACTTGTAAATTGATGTTCATAGCAGCTTTCTTTATAATAGCCAAATATTAAATCAGTCCTGATATTTTTCATTAAGTGAATGTTTAAACAAACTCTGGTACATCTATACCATGGAATATTACTCAGTAACAAAGAGGAACAAACTATTGATAGAATAGCTTGGATGAATCTCTAGATGCTGAATGAAAAAAACTCCTGTCTCAAAAAGTTCCATACCTTATGATTTCATCGATAAAACACTTTGAAATGACACAACTTTTAAACAGAAGACAGGAGTGCCTGGGTGGTTCAGTTGATTAAGTGTCTAACTCTTAGTTTTGGCTCAGGTCATGATCTCAGTTTGTGGGATCAAGCCCTGCATCAGGCTCTGTGCTGACAGAGACAGAGCCTGCTTGGTAATTTCTCTCTCCCTCTCTCTGCCCCTCCCCCATGCTTGCTTGCTCTCTCTCTCTCTCTCTCTCAAAATAAATAAACTTTAAAAATAAAAATAAAAAAAAATAAATGGAGGACAAATTGGTGGTTGTCAGGGACCTGGGAATGAAGAAGCAAGAGATGGATATGGTTATGGAGGGGCAACACAAGGATCCTTACGATCAGGAGAATGTTCTGTATCTTGTCTGTGGTGATGGATACACAGATCTCTATAGGTGACAAAAGTGTATAGCACTAAATATACACAAAAATGAGTTAAAGTTGAACTAGGGAAGTCTGAGAGAGATCAGTGAATTGTATCAATGTCAATATCCAGGTTGTGATATTGTACTGTAGTTTTGCAAAATGTTACCCTTGGGGGAAATTAGGCAGATTAGAAAGCTCTCTAAATCACTTCTTACTACTTGTCAATCTACAATTACCTCAATTAACATTTCAATTTCAGGGGTGCCTGGATGGCTCAGTTGGTTAAGAGTCCAACTTCAGCTTAGGTCATGATCTCACAGTTCGTGGGTTCAAGTCCTGCACTGGGATCTCCGCTCTCAGCACAGAGCCCTCTCTGTATCTTCTGCTTCCCTCTCTCTGCCCTTACCCTGTTTGCTCTCTCTCTCTCTCTCTCTCTCTCTCAAAAATAAATAAAAACATTTAAAAGTTTAAATTTCCAATAATAAGTCAGGCCTAATCCTACATGATGACAGGTCCCATGAAGTATCCCCACAGAAATCTGCCCATTTCTCAAGGTCATATCTCCAGATGTCCTATTGTTTCTTCTGCTCAAGAGCCCATTCTCTCTTCTCACAGAGTTCAGGTCTTTATTTCAAAGCACTCTCCTGCACGTTCATCTTCCTCTGGAGACCTTAAATTGCCTCATTACCTTAACCGAGCCAGGAAGCATACAATGGTAGGAGCCCCAGACCCCACACACCTGGAAGTCTTCAACCCCAGTGGGCTCAGGGCAGCCGGCTGCCTGGCTACTCAGGCACCTCTTTCCATTTGCCATCAAAAACGTGACTCCCCCCCGCAACCCAGTGTTAAATACAGAGGGGGAACCCCCAGCAAACCACAGAGGAGTGTATTCGTAGTTCCCAAAAGTTGAATGCCCCAGTGAAGCAGGCCTGATTTACAAAAACTTTCTTATGAACATTTGCCAAAGAGAAAAATAGGAATCTGAATTCTTGGTTTTTGTTGTTGTTATTGTGGGATTTTTTTTCCCTTTTTTGTAAGAGTATGCCTTGTTAGGAGCATCTTAGAGTGGAATGTACTCCAAACCCAGCAACAAGCCTCTGAGTCATTGAACTGTGTGTACGCTGTTCCATGGCATCCTGTTTGTCTTTTGTTCCCCTCTGGACCTTATTTTAAGGAAAGAAATGGAAACGCCAATAAAAGCATCAGCACTGAGAGATTTGGCCAGGAACCAGTGATGGTAGCAAAGGGGTGGCTTTGGGGGATTCTGCTTCCTCTTCACCACCATCCCCCAACACTACAAAGAAGCATGTAATAATCTAATTAAGATTAATTTAGTCTCAGGGCGTCTGGGTGGCTCAGTCAGTTAGGCATCTGACTTCAGCTCAGGTCATGATCTCACACTTCTTGGGTTCAAGCCCCACATCAGGCTCTCTGTTGTCAGCACAAAGCCTGCTTCTGATACTCTGTCCCCCTCTCTCTCTGGCTCTCCTCTGCTTGCATGTGCTCTCTCTCTCAAAAATAAATAAACATTAAAAAGATGTTTTTAAAAATAAAATAAAGTAAATTAAATTAGTTTCAAAATAAGCCCTTATCTCTTCCTTATGTCCTCCATGTTGCACCTCCAAAGGCCCATCAGTATAGAAACTATGATGCCCAGGTCTCTGACACCATCCATGTCACCCCTCCCTCCACGCAAGCAGAAGCAGCAGGAGGACATGATCCAGAGCCAGGGACTATGGCACTGATGATCCCCTTAACTGGACACTTAAATAGGTAGCCTAGGAGCAGATCGGGGATTTCAGCGTGTCAACAACATTCGTTTGCAGTGGGGTGGGGCGGGACTTGCGCTGAATTTCGCTAAAAAACTGCTGAGGCAGCGTCTACCCTGAACCAAGCAGAGACCAAGGTTTGATTTTCAAAGCAAATGAAAAGTTTGAGGCTTTTTTTTTTTTTTAAAGAAAAATGACTATAAATATGCAGTGTGTACCATATGAAAAGGACCCCTTCACAAAATCCAGAACATTTTCCCTCCTGCTCCTCTCTCCGGGGTAACATAATTTTACAGGGAATAGGCCTCCCCAGATTCCAATCTTGTTTAGCTGGCATCCAGACTGAGACTTGGAGCTAGGTATAATTGCTGACCTAGAAACTCACTGCAGAATTGAGGACAGAGTATAAAATGCTTTATTATTGTCTGGGGAGAAGGGGGGAATGGGGGAGAGAGAGAGAGAGAGAGAGAGAGAGAGAGAGAGAGAGAGAGAACATGCATGCATGTATTATGGTCACATCTAGAGAAACAACCCAGATTAATTCACTGTTATTCTCTACCTCTCAGACAAAATCCCCGTTAATATGTCCCAAGGAAAACTTTTTTGTCATTTTGCAAATAGATGAATCCCATTCTACCTAATGTAGATTCTGAAATCAACTGTACAGAGTCTCATATTTCCTTCAGGAAATATGGAAGCTAACCCTTGCTCTCATTCCTCCCCCAAGAAACCTCTGCCCACCTCTCTCTCTCTCTCTCTCTCTCTCTCTCTCTCTCAGCTTTTCCAACTTAAGATATTAAAGGCCTTTAAAAAGCTTCTGAAATTGTGCCTTCAACATTCCATGCCTTTGTTTTTCAGTCCTTCTTCTGCCAGCTCAAGAGCCCAGGGGGCTGCCTCGGTGGGCCCCAGAGCCTGTGGAATCCAGGGCTGTGGGTCCACAGCTGGCTAGTTGTGCCAACAAAGCAGAAAGGTGAAGGTTCGTCTTTCAGAACACACCACCCTGGAGGAGAATGAGTTCACAGGGAGCTGTCAGCCTGGCAACTGTGGGTACCACAGACCTAATGATGTCAGAGAGAACACCAGTAGCTTCTTCAGAGTCTTTCTCTAGCCCCAAGAAGGGCTTCTTTTCCTTCTGTTTGTGCAGCCATGGCACGGGGCAGGAGTTGAGCCTTCCTGGCTCTGATGAGCCCCAGAGGGCCTAACTCTTAGGTACTAATAAGGTATCCAAGTTGCAACCTGCTTTTTGGCCCTGTCCACCCTATGGTTTTCAAGGCTAGTTAGAACGTGTTAAGGTTAAAAAAAATAACACATTACCTGATTGCTGCCTGGCAGTTCAAGAAACATACATGTGGAGAATTATATCCTAGACTGCACCCTTGCTTGGAAAAGATTTTGAAAGCAGGTAACGCTCCTAAGCTCGCAAACACTGGACGATCTAATTTGCTCAAAGCATCCCCTCACTCACCCATCTCCAGCCAGAGATGCCCGCTATAAGGCCACATGTTTGCTGTCTGCCGGTGGAGCTTGACTTCTGCTTGCTGAGTTTTACCCCAGGAGGGTAAATATAAATGAATTAGACTTTCAACACTTTCAAAGGTGTTTCCTGCGGTCACCATTTTGCAATTAAGTTGTTCATAAAGTCTAATGGGTCAGGGTACAGTTAAGCAGTATAAAAAGCAACAGCCCCCAATGCAGAACATGACTAATCTACGACACTCAGCAAACCAGTTTTACAAATAAGGTAGTTCTTTATTTTAAGTTTCCAAAACCTGACATGTTACTTTGTCCTTCTTGTGTACATTATTTTTCATCCTACCTGTACCTCTTGTAAGACAGAATTGTAGAAGAGGTATAGAGATGAGGCTCTGAAGTCAGGGCTGGGTTTCTAGCTCTTTGAATTGTTTCTCTTTTCCAATATATAAAATGGGGATAATAACGAGTTATTATCAACCTACCTCGTGGATTGTTGGAAGAATTTAGGTAATACCAAGTAAAGCACTTAGCAATGAGTAAGTGCTCAGTGGATTGCAGTGATTAGTATCATTAGTATAAGCAAAATTATATTGAAGAAAGCTTTTTTGCAATCCTAACAACACACGTCTTTATATGAATACATATGCTTACTATTTCAGTTTTAGTTACAAAAATATTCATTAAGTTCATCATCTCCGAATGAAACCGAACTAATTAATTCATGTGCTTAGAGGAAAACTTGAAATTAGATCCTTTAATGATCGGAAGATGAAGCACCTTGGCTTTGCATTCTGACACCAAACAATGGTCCACGAATTAGGTTTTATTACATTTTTATCCTCTTACCTTTGTAATTGCTTCAAGTTGTTTCACTGCTGTTGGAGTGATTTGAGAGGACAAATTACGAGGCCAACATGATGTAAATGAAAGCCTGGATTAATGACAAATGATGTCAAAACCTGAGAATGTGAATGCAAATTGTAGTTAAACTAAAAGAAAGTCAAATGCCAAAAAGCTAACACCACATTTGAAAGATTTTATGGGGAAAAAAAAAAAGATGAGTTGTGTGCCATGTAATGACGTCTCCATCCTCTTCATGCTGGATCCTTCTTTAGCCAAATTGATCATAAAAATTAATTAAAGTAAAATGTGGTTCTCTTGCTGTGTCTACACTGCACTGAGTGAAGTGGACAATTTGTAGGGCCCCAGAAGAGCCTTCCTCCACTCTCCCTGCACGAGGCCCAGAAAAATATCTTCTAACCATCATGTAGACCCTGGAGGGCTTGGAGTCCACGTGACCACAAAGGATATGGGCTCTGGGAGCTGGAACAGATTTTGGGGGTCATCAAAGCCCATCTCCTCCCTGTATAGGGTTGGAAAATTGAGGCCTTCAAAGCAACAAGCTTCAAGCAACAAGCTTAAGGCCACATCTCAAGTCAGGGGCAGAGCTTGACAAGGATGCCTATTCTATTGTACTATGCGAATTCTCAGCCTTCCTTCTTCCTGAGTCTCTCTCCCTCCATTTCCAGCAGACCCTTTGCAGCACCTCCTGACCCCATTCCCTATCCTGAATAGCTAAATCCTGACATCCTGGGTCTCGTCCAAGTTATGCCCTGTGGAGCATGAGCTGAGGGGACTGCTCACAACACAAGGGACATCACTGGGCAGACTCGATTCGGCACCGTGAAAGCGTCTCAGGCCTCAGGGAATGATGGAAGAAGACATCTTAGACTGGAAGCCCTTCCTTCATGGCAAAGCTGGCTCTGGATATCAGTGTGGTTTTATTAGAACCATATTTTAGCAATGACTATTCTTTTAACCACAACCTAATAAATGGCCCACAGGACTGAATCAAAACCACACCTGGAAAGTGATGCAGTGACAGTGACCCCTAGAACATGAGACCATCCTGGCTGGCACTTTGAGAGCTGAAAGTGTCACCTCCAATGCTGTTTTGGCCTCCCTACCGTCACTGCCCCTCCTCTTGAGTAGTAGACCCCACCTGTCTACCACAGTCTCCAGTTCTAGCCCAACCCAGCCTCATGTAAAGATTAAAGCATGGAGCCAAGACCTGCAATGTCCATTCAGCCTAGTTGGCCAGATCTTCTGGATGCCAATGCCCTTGTCTTGGGTCTCCACAGATCTCCCTCTTGGCACAAGGCTGGTCTCCAACAGTGATCCTCTGCTCACTTGCTTTGTAGTCTGCTCTGATACTGCCTCCTTCTCTCCCACTAGCTGGTGCATACTTTCATGCATCTTTGCTTGAAGGTTTGAGACTGGGTAATTTTTTAAAGAAATAAATAGGATTGCACTAAACCTAGACCCATGTTGTGAGCCATTGACCTGAACTAAGGCATCCCAAGGTTGGAAGAGGCTGCCTTGCCATTCTTCTGAATAAGCAAGCTGTCACTGTCTGGCCAGATGCAGATGGGCACTTTTTTTTTTTTAACATCTCTCTCCAAAGTTGACGAATTTTATTTTTCCTGTCACCATTGTTTAAAAGCATAAACTCCCCCAATTTAAATGGTACAAAAATAAAATAGCTCCCCAGTGAGGATAGTTGGGTTGTATCCCCTAGTCTGATACCTAAAGGCTATAGTGCAAGGAGTTCCCCTTCAGTCTTCCTTTTCACAGCGAGGAGGGTAACGCCACCCTCCTTTTGATAGCTGTTGAATTAAACTCGTATTCTATATTGAACACATGGCAGAACTTGGGAGTTACATTTATAAATCCTAAATAATTGAGAGTGTCACTCTCAATTGAATGGCTTCCAAAGCTATCAGAATCAGGGTTGGGGTAGAGGGGGTGAGCAATAAGGTGGAGGGTTTCCCTTCTCATTCCTTTAAGTCCAAAACTAAACCTTCTAGCTTCCAGACTCCTGTTTGTAAGTATCTAAAGGAATTTCCCGTGAAGATTTCTGTCATCGTCCAAAGAGTTTAGTAAGTGCTGTCCAAGTACAGTGTTGTGATAAGTACCAACCAGATGGGGTAGCTAATCACAAAGGAAACTCTCCTGAGCTTATCAAGTTGCCAATTTACAGGCATGTAACTGTTGAACTAACAAGAGGATAGCATGGGCCTCATGACATATGTTCTCCTAACACCCTATATTTCAACTGTCTTAACTCCCACTCAATGTCTTTGCAATTATTTGTATAACTTTTTTTCCTCTACAGAGGCTACCACCTCTGTAGAAAATATTAGGAGTAGCATATTAACACAATGTAGACTTGTAGAGAAATGACTCTACCTCCAATTTAGTGGAGGAAAGCCTCACAAATGATTTTTAAGACATTTCTTAAGGGCTGATGACTATAGACTTTTATTTAACTTCCTTGTCTATTAGCCCTTTACTCAGTGAACTGCCATTTCTGACATTTTCTTCTGTTTTATTTCAATCTACATTTTATCCAATGTTTTTATGTATTGTTTGTTGGTCTTGTTGATGTAGTGTCCCAGAATTTGTGTGGCAATGGGCTATTTACAAATTTTACCTGGAGAAACTCCATCATGTCCCATGCCTACCCAAGAGATCATTGAGATATGACAAGTGGAATTCTTCACGTGTGGCTCTCCTTGCATCATCCATCAATCCATCATACTATGTGGAGGGGATATATATATATCTCCCCTCCAGGTTGAACAGATCCCACATTCTGAAACTCTCTTGCCATTAAGCATTCCAAAGTACAATTCCCATTGTGATAACAACTCTTAGTGGAAGGTTAAGAGGGTGGCTTTCCAGTGCTTTTGATCCAGACCCTGAATCTATTTGCCCTGTTTTGAAATAGACTATTATGTGGAAACATTGATTAGATGGGTATCAAGTATAGTGCCCAGGTTTCCATGACTTGGGTTGGACACAAACCTTCAGCAGAGAGCTTGCGGGTTTTGGAGAGGCTGAGCAGGACCATAGTCTCTCCCTGTGTGAGATTAAAGCTATCTACCTCCATCTCCCCTGCTCCCCCTGATTCTCGCCTCCTTCCAGGCCATCTCATTCATGACCATTGCCTTAACAACAGATATTGGCAAGGATGCAGAGAAAGAGGATCCCTTTTGCAATGCTGGTGGGAATGCAAACTGGTTCAGCCACTCTGGAAAACAGTATGGAAGTTCCTCACAAAATTAAAAATAGAACTACCCTATGACCCAGCAATTGCACTACTAAGTATTTATCCAAAGGATACAAGTGTGCTGTTTCAAAGGGTCACATGCACCCCAATGTTTATAGCAACTCTATCAACAATAGCTAAAGTATGGAAAGAGCCCAAATGTCCATCGACAGATGAATGGCTAAAGAAGATGGAGTATTACTTGGCAATCAAAAAGAATGAAATCTTGCTATTTGCAACAACGTGGATGGAACTAGAGGGTATTACGCTAAGCGAAATTAGAGAAAGACAAATATCATATGACTTAACTCATATGTGGAACTTAAGATACAAAACAGATGAACATAAGAGAAGGGAAGCAAAAAGAATATGAAAACAGGGAGGGGGGACAAAAACATAAGAGACTCTAAAAGATAGAGAACAAACTGAGGGCTGCTGGAATGGTAGTGGGTGCGGGGAAGGGCTAAATGGGCACAAGGCATTAAAGAAGACATTTGTTGGGATGAGCACTGGGTGTTATATGTAGGAAATGAATCATTGGATTCTACTCCTGAAATCATTATTGCATTCTATGCTAACTAACTTGGATGTAAATTTTTTTAAAAATGACTATTGCCTTGCTTCCAGAAGCGGAGCACTAGCCCACTGCCTTCCTCTTCTCTTTGTATGATTACATAGAGTTGAAACAGTCAGGTATGAGGATGTGTATTGACTTGGAGTGGACAGAGTAGCCACAGCTCTGAGGATTGTGGGGGTACTGGGGAAAAAAAATGTCATTTCCTCTGGCATCCACAGAAAACACATTCCTTTTGAAAAAGGGGTCATCTCTGGGCTACCAGTTTCTCAAATACCTGGAATTAAAGGAAAATGTTCCAGAATGCATAGCTAGGACTGAATCTGTTCTCTATGACATATGAATGTCTCCATTATATAAGGTATGAATCCAAGAGGCATGGTGAAATAGGACATACATGTCATTATTCTCACTTTCCTCATTCTGTGAAGGTGCTCTGCTATATCCATCCACTGAGAGGATATTCTCATATATGAATTGATAATTTTAAAAGCCCCAAATCAGGGGCACCTGGGTGGCTCCGTCAGTTAAGCATCTGACTTCGGCTCAGGTCATGATCTCACGCTTTGTGGGTTCAAGCCCTGTGTTGGGCTCTGTGCTTGGAGCCTAGAGCCTGATTTGTATTCTGTGTCTCCCTCTCTCTCTGCCCTCCCCCGCCCCCCGCCGGCTCAAAAATAAGTAAACATTAAAAAAATTTTTTAAAAGCTCCAAATCAGGAAGTATAAGACTTCATTTCCATGATGATTTTTCTTTTCTCTCAGGAGCAAGTTCTACCTATGATGACATCATAAATTTACTTCTAAGGAGAATAAACCTCTCAAAAGAAATACATGGTTACCCCAGTTATAGAAATTGATTTTTTTTAACTCCAAGCAGGTGCTAATCACCAGTCATGTATAGAAACTTGGAAGAGAGTTTTGAAATACAAGTTATACCCCATATAAGTAAACTTGCTGCAAAAAAACACTTCATACTTGTGCTCAGAAACAGGTGGCTTACTAAAATTATTTCTCTGTTATCTATTCTGTCACAGTGGAGATATCATTGCCTTTGAAAAATCTACTAACTATAACAGCATTATCCAACAAGAAGGAACAGTGAGTATGGAATAAAATAAATTTACTATAATAGAGCCTGCAATATTCAGTAATTGCCTGATTAGAAGCAAGTGTTTTCCTATGTTTAATATTCTTAGTATGTGTGGCCCTTAACCACTCACCCATTTTACCAGTGTTGTTGATTATCCACCATGTACCTACCACATCCTATGCTGGGACAGGTGTCCTCAAGGAGCATATTGTTTTGCTGCACATCAGCTGTTTGTGTTTCTTTTGCTATAATTAAGAAGGATGTTTAGGTTCTTGGCAATAAATTTGTGTGAAAATGTCTCCATATTACAGTTATAGCTTTTTGAATTAGGACACCAGAACTATTAATAGCTAATCTATGACATCATGAGTTGAATTTTGCTTAAGTTGGCCAAGACGACACGATAGTACTTTGATACTGTCTTGTTGAGAGGGTCATTGAATGGGTAACTTTTTGAAAACTTGTTTTGTGACAAGCATTCTTGAGGACTGAATGGGGTGTGAGAGAAAAGTAAAAACAAACTCCCTATACGTGAATAGAATACAGTTTCATGGTTGGGAAACTGAGATAGACATGAAACAACCGGTGTACTGTGGAATAGCCAGGGTAGGCTGTAGGTGGATTGGGAAGTCCAAAGTGGGATTGGGGGTAAAATGTTGTAGTGGGCCAGAGTGACTAGGGAAGGTTTCATGGAAGAGGTGGCCTGTGTTCATTTCCTATTGCCACTATAACAAATCTAGCACAAATTTAGTGGCTTAAAACACAAACTGATTTTCTTACAGTTCTGGAGGTCACAGTCTGATAGTCTCACCAGGCTAAGATCAAAGTGCTGGCTACAGTCTTTCTGGGGGATGGAGGGGAGGATCTATATCTTGTCTTTTCAGCTTTTGAGGCTGCCTATGTTCCTTGGCTCATGGCTCCTTTCTCAGTCTTCAAAACCAGCAAAGGCGGGCTAAGTCCTCACGCTGCCAATGCCATCTCTCTGGTTCTTTGAAGCTTGGAAGGGTTCCCCCCTGTTAAGAACCCTTGTGATTACATTGGGGCTGCCTGGATGCTCCAGATAATCTCCCTATCTCAAGGTCCTTAAAGTTAATCACATCTGCAAAGTCCCTCTCGCCATCTAAGGTTCTGGGGATTAGGATGTGGATATCTTCGGGCAGTCATTAGTCTGTCTGCCATACTGTTCTTGAGCTGATCCTGGAGGGGTCACTCAGATCTTCTTTTAGGAGGCTTTCATCTTGAGAGTGTAGCTTGCATTCATGTTAGGAAGTGTGTGGGCAGTGAGGAGCTGGAGGTGAGGATTTGGGGAAACCGTAGGCTCTGGGTGGGATCAGATGGCAAATAGCTTGTCAAAGCCAGGCTGGGGAATTTAGATTTGAGACTGTAGGCCACCACTGAGGCAACTTTAGAAGGAGAATGACAGGATACATTTGCTTTGGGAGTGATAATTGAGGGAGCAGTGTATTCAAGGATGCAGAAAGGACCAAAGGCATCCAGGAGAATTGATAGGGGAAGCAGATAATACCTAGTAGATCGGGTGTTGATGGAAAGGGTCCCCCATTGTACCTCCAGGGTGAGACACATTGTATGTGCTTACTAAAGATTACAATGACATTTGTTTAGAACTACTGAAAATTCCAAACTGCATTTGATATACTTGGAAAATCTAAATAGAATTTCTCACATTTTTCTTTGTCATTTTGCTGAACTATTTCTGCAGAATGGGAATCCCTCTGATTCTTTCCTGAATGCCTTCTCCTGAAGAAATTCCAACTTCAGTGGTTCTGTAATAAACTTTCACTTTAGATTTATGATTATGTATATTATGAAGAAAAGATTTCAATCATGATTTTAAAACATTTTTCTTTCCTGAAAGATCAATTCTTTTCATAGGAAGAGCTGGGAAGGAATTAACTTCAGGAACACATAACTTTGCTTTTTATTATTATTTTTTGGTAATCAATTACTTTTACATGGTCCTTGTAATGATTTCTTACATTACTACAATATTACATATACAGACTTTGAACAGGTAGAACTGTGATGCATTTGCCATGTTGAAAGGTAGAGATTTCTGCAGTGAGACAGAGAATAGTCTGACTGGAACTATGCTTCTCCACTTGAGCATGCATAAGGCTCACTAAGGAGGCAGATTAAAATGATAGATTGCTGGCCTCATCTGATCTACTAGGGCCCTAGAGATATGAACCCCAAGTGCTCCCAGGGATTCTGATGTGGATGGTTTCAGGACCACACCTGAGAAGCACTGGCTTTGATAATAGAAACATAAGCCTCAGGAGCATTGATGAATACAGGAGGTCAGGGTGTGCTGTGGAGAAAATGGATGTAGTTAGGGTAAGATGTGGTAGGTAAGAGAAGCCAGCCCAGAGTTAGACTGGATGATTCCTCAGTGCTTCTCTAATAGAAGATTAATGACCAGGACAGTGAACTCCATGAAATAGCCCCATTTTTCTTGATGACCCACACCCACATGCTAGAAGAGCTCTCCATCCAATGACTCCAAATGAAGCCAGTGTTCCAAAGTGGTAGGAATGAAGGTTGAATAGCACCCAGTGCAAACCCAGTGAGAACCAAACAGCACCCAAAGGAAATGACATTTTTTGAGCTGTTGCCTTTCTACATGACTATGTATTTATTTAGACACATATACCTCTATTTTTATTTAAAAATATATATCAATGAGGCGAATTTCAACTTGGCATCTTCACAATATTAAGTGCATACTGTGCATTTTTCCAAGGAGAGGAACAATTGCTTTCATCAGAATCTCAAAGAGGTTCAGGACCACAAAGAGTTAAGTAGTACAGATTTTAGGACACTAAGAAGGCTGTTGACCATGACCCCTAATCTTCTCTGATCCTCACTGTGATGTGGGTTGATAACAAGGAAACATGAGAGGAGGAAGCTGGTAATGTCTGTTCTCGAGTATGTGCAGCACTGTGTGGGATGGGAGCTGAGTGCTACTCCTATCCATAAGGGTGGGTGCAGGTGGTTCGAAGGCCACTCTGCCCTCAGGTGGCTTGCAGACAGGAACATACTGCAAACCCACATAAACAATCTACTAAGCAAGATATAAGTGAGTAGCTCAGTAAGGCTCTAAGTATATAAGATCTGAGAAAGCTAAGGATGAAATATTGATCTTAGAACTGTACTGTCAGAGCACCATTGAGTTGGAGAGACACTGAAGAGGAAAACCCTCATGCTTGTTGCAATCAAACGTGGCGGGCTATGCCATCTCAATTTCCAACTCAAAGGAATGATTTCATCCTACTCTATTGAAAATGGGAATTATTTAAAAGTAGTTCAGGAAAATCTTGAAGAAATCACTTAAAATAAAACCAATGTCCTTCAATCAAGAGTGATCATGCCTTCCCTTGCTCAAAGGGGACAGCAGGAAGGAATGTTGAATTTGCTTTCTGCCATGTTACCTTTTTTCCTCCTTGATGGAAACATTTTACCATTCTGTAATTTGTACTTCTAAAGGCTGTGCTCTTCATTTTCCTTGGTAGTTAGCCCTGAGATTTCTAATATGGGCATCATGACCTAGACAGGATCCGGTTTTATTTCAAGGAGGGACAGTTATATAGACAAGGATTATATAAATGCATTTGTGGTATTAAATTATTCATACATAATATTTTTATCACGTTACTATATAGCACTTGTAATACATGACTGCAAGAGTGATATATCTGGGTAATATACTCAGTCCTGACTGCTTCCTGATGACCATAGTTTATAGAATTATAGGAGAAAGATAATATCACTTCGAATGAAATAAGGGGGAAAGTTGCTGGATCAATGATATATCCAGAGTGTGTATAAAAGTTTGCATAGAACATTAACCTGTAGTAGCAATGTGATCATGACATGGTTTATATACAAGAAAATTCATTTATTTTGAAGAAATAATCCGTGTATAAATGGTTTCTAGTGTGAAAATCGTTCACCGATAAAGACAGACCCTATTGGATCCCCTTTGTCTGAATTCAGGAGATGTCCATTCTGGGAGCAAGAACTGGCAAAGAAGTACTCCTACAAAATGGTAGGCTTGCACACATGGGGGAAAGTAACTTTTCATGCATTCGATGCCTAGGGGAATAGATATCTTCTTATTTTGTTGTGATCATTTGAACCAGATGGAGTACGTTTGCCTTCTCCCAGACCTGTGAGCACCAACGTTCCCTCCCGGGGCTTGGTGTCAGTCAGGAGGTTCAGGTCTTCCCCTCACATCTTACAGAAAGGCTCCACCTAGGACCACTTTGTCATTAGAGTGAGGGCTTCCCTATGACAGAACAGAGAACAGATATGCAGGTTTTCTAGAAGCTGGGACTGGGGAACATGGAGGGGCAAATTGGGGTTTAGGGAGAAAGATGTCAGATATTGGTGGCCTCTTTAGTGGATGGTACAGACCCTAGAGTTATGACATCAAAATTGAAGCTATGTCAACGTTAGGCCAATAACATGTATGCATTGCTACACATAAACAACACTGGAAGAGCTCAGCTACTGTTATATCAGAATTGCAACATGAGCAGCAGACTCTAAGGGCTTGGAAAGATTCTTTGAGAATCAGTTCATTCTGGAAGTGCCCCTAAAACTGAAATGATTTTCCATATCCTTCCTAGATGGCCTTTCTTGCTGATGAATACTACAACTATTGCCAAGAGATTTTACAAAACGTGAGGAACCAAGAACTTGAGAGGGTAGGGTTTTATCTATAAAACACAAGTATTTATGACTCATCATTAATCATTGTACTTGAAAAGACCCCTCAAGGGATGTCAAGTAGTAATTTATTGCACTGAAGTGCTTAGAAGGCAGCTATTTATAGTTATTGAGGTGATACCTGAGGTGATATTTTTATTCAGTTTAATCATTTGGAAATTTTCCAAGGTGCTAATATAACCTTATGCTTCAAATATAATTCAGCTATTTTTTAAGATGTAATTCCTGCTGATTTTGAATAAAGTGTTGGTAACATTCACCCTAGAATTTTCAGTAACACTAAAGAGTCATTTTACTGATAACCTGCTAACTGAAAAGGAAGCAAGACTTTGAAGCAGGGTCATCTGTGTTGTAATGACTGGATGATTTTATTCTAGAATTGGCTGTGAAAAACATGAGCAAATCTTTTAACCATTCTGAATTTTATCTTTTGCCATAGAAAATCCAGGGGAACAAGTGCACATTTAAATGAAATCTTTTTTGATGCCTAGTGTTCTAAGTACTTCAATTTTGGGCGATAATGTTCATTTGGCATGAGTTCATTTAGTACTTATTGTGTGTAAAACATTACAGTGAAGGAGATACCAAGGTGTTTTCAGGATGGCCCTTGTCCTACTAATGCAATTTTATAGATATCCATCCACATTGGATATCTAATATACTCCTTTCCTTCATTTGCTCATCAAACATTAACTTAATTCTTACCCTGTGACTAGAACCATTTCTGGAACTAGGGAACATATTCTTCATAAGGCTTATAGTCTGGTACTAAAAGGAGCAATACAAGCCAATAAATATGATACAATATGGCAAGTTCTAGAATGGCAGTTTGATTGGATTGTTTTGGGTGCCAGGAGAAAGAGTAATAAGATGGCTGAGAATCTCCCAGGGGGGGAGCCATGTTGCTGTTGATTGCAGTGAAAAAGCAGAAGTTCAACAGACTCAAAGTGCAGTAGGAAAGGGGTTCCAGGTAGAACCAATGGTGTAGGCAAAAGCAGCAAGATGTTCACAGGCAATGACATGACAGAAAGGTCACTATGACTAAATGTTAATATCTCTTAAGGAGAGAACCAGACGGAAGGTGTGAAAGTAGTCTGGTGCTAGAAAGGGTCTCATGCCCTGTGAAGAATTCTGATTGATTGAGAAGTGGGGCAGGGGGAGCGGTTGGAGACAGTGATGCAAGATCACCATACGGGAGCAGAGGGCAGTGAGGAGGTTTTGTCATAGTCAAGGTGAGAACTGAGGGGGGAGGTCTGGAGCAGTGACAATGACATCAGAAAAAAAGATAGACAAATTGGAGAACTATTCCTAAAGCAGATACAACAGGATTGGATGACTTTGGGAAGGATTGGTGAGAGAGTTATCAGAGATGAGCCCATGGTTGCTATCTCATTAAAACCCACCAACCCTGGGGCGCCTGGGTGGCTCAGTCAGTTGAGCAACCGACTTCGGCTCGGGTCATGATCTCACGGCTTGTGAGTTCGAGCCCCACATCAGGCTCTGTGCTGACAGCTCAGAGCCTGGAGCCTGCTTTGGATTCTGTGTCTCCCTCTCTCTCTGCCCCTCCCCGCTCATGCTCTGTCTCTCTCTCTGTCAAAAATAAATAAACATTTAAAAAAAAAAACCCACCAACCCCAAAAAGCCATGCTCCAAAGTTACCAAACTGACAGTAAAAGGATTAATAATCCTCTCATCCCACTATTGTATTTTTGTTCAATATCTATGAGTCTCCTTGGAGACGTCTTCTGAAGAATTAATGCCCTGGTAACAAGATTTCAAATCACAGGTTCATCATCAGGTACTTAGAGAGTTGGCCCTAACTTCCTTGGCAGCCTACATACAGGGATAGTCCTTGCCTGGAGTCATTGGCAGGTCCTCCTGTCAGGGTTTCAATGCTTCAAAATATTTGAGCTTACAAAAATCCCTGAAAGGCAAGAGTCTTTATTAGCTGGCATCTCATGTTGGTCATCTGGTTCAATAATAGAGTCTGAAGAGTCATCATGGGCAAAGATAAAGAAAAGTAAGGAAGCTGCCATTTTGTTCCACAACAAAAAGTATCTACAGAAGTCTTTAAAGAAGGCCCCTATGTAGAATGATACTGGTCCTCTTTTATCACAGAGTCTTTAGGTGAATTCTAAGTTGGCAAGGAGGAAGCCTCTTTGATTACATACTGTTACACGTCCTTCTGAGCTGACAAATAATTGAGGGAGTCAGTCAATGAACATTTATTCTAAACTGTGGTCTGTGGTCTGTGCCCTGTGGCCAGATCTTTATCCTGTTACAATCAACAGGAGCCCCCTTGTGGTCAGAAATGGCCTCCCTTCCAGAAAACCATGAAAATTACGTTCCATGTCTTCCCATCCAACTGGCAGTTGTTCTCTGATAGGCTACTGGAAAGAATACTTCTAAAACACAGCCTGGAAGAACTCATAGACAAAGCTTTACATTAACTAGACTGAAATTCATCCCATTATCACTTGGAGCTGATTAAATATGTAACGGGGGACTAGTCTCACCAGACACAAAATGAGTTTTTGGAGGTATGTTCTACTCCCTCATCAGGTGGAGGACTTGCTCACTTCTTTCTGGAAATCTCTGCAGCAAGACACAGTCATGCTTATGTCATTGCCCGATGTGTGCCAGCTCTTTAAATGCTACGATGTGCAGCTGTACAAGGTAGGAAGATATTTGTCTTTCCTTTCTAGAAATCGATACCAAATGCTGGGATTAGAACCACAGCCCTCCTGCTCTGCAGTCTCTGTGGTCTTCAAGCCCTCTGAGGAGTAAATAATGGTGTTGATGGACCACGAGCCTTTTGATCTTTCCCCAAAACTCAGCTTTTTTTTTTTTAATTCAGCGAAAGTTACCTCACGTAAAGAAAAAGCCAATACACATGGTGACCTATGGTTCCAATGATTACTGAACTCTGCACTAGGTCAAAGTTTTTTCTCTGGTAATTTCAACAAAAGAAGACTTTTTAGAATGAGTAATTGGAATAATTGCTTTGGAATATACCTAATTGCCAGGGTTTTCTGGTTGTTGTTGGGTTTTTGTTTTGTTTTGTTTTGTTTTGTTTGTTTGTTTGTTTTTAATGCTCTATCTCTAGAGTGGTTATCATTATTTGGGGATCAGTTATATATAATTTCTGTGGTTCTCCTTAAGCTGGCCATGAACCTTTACCTTTTACTTTATTACCTTTTAGGAAATAGTCTAGTCCTTCAAAGTTTTTAACACAAAGGTTGAAAAACGGTGGCTGGGTTCTCAGCCCTTATGTATTTGGATTTGACCCACCTACTATTGGCTGAAATAGTGTTTCTTAACATTTTGAATCAATTAGCAATGTTTTAAGATCTTTAAAAAAAAAAAAAAAAAAACCATCCTGGCTGCACATCCTGCACAGTGAGCAGTGAATGGCCAAGCCGCTGGTGGCTTTCTCTCTGAGTTTGTGGCACGTCTGACCATGGCCACTTGTAACTAGAGGACCCCTACCCTGGGCGGCAGCCACCACATCTTGACGATTCTGTTGCAGGGAATTGAGGACGTTCTCCTTCATGACTTTTTGGAAGATGTTTCTATTCAGTACCTGAAATCTGTCCGGTTATTTAGTAAGAAATTTAAGCTGTGGCTACTTAATGCTTTGGAAGGGTTTCCCGCCCTCGTGCAGATCTCTAAACTCAAAGGTAGGTTTCAGTAAAAAAAAAAAAAAAAAATGAATTCTGTTGAGAGTAGATGACGTATCTGACTTTCAGACTGAGGCAGGACACCTCAGTTGTTGGGTAACTCTTCCCCTCCTGCACTAAACTGTGGTATGCAAGGCATGACCACTTCAGATCTGCTGGTGTTTGCTTTAGTGCGATGACGGGTCCTTGTGCTGATCCACCCACACCCTTTCACTATTGCCCCTTATAAATACTAACAGGGACTTCTGACAGGCCCTCCGGGATAGAGGTGCAGGGAAGGAGCTGGCTCTGCCTCCAGCCCCTGGCTGATGCAGCCTTCTCAAACCAACCCCCGAAGGCAGCCTACAGTCCTTGGGCTCACTGGCCACGCAAGCAGGGCTGCCCAGGGCTCAGGCTCCAATATTCTTCCGCCTCTTTGTGCTCTGTGTGGCCTCCCGCAAGGCTTCAAAGAATATTGCTCCCTCTTTTGAAATCCCTCCCATGCCCTTAACTTTCTTACACCTCTTGGGCCACAGGGGCATTGACACCTTTGTGGTCTCAGTCTGCCCATTGGCTTTCTAGAACACTTTCCCTTCCATCGTGCTACCAGATGGCAGTGGCTGAATACTACTTCCCCCAGGCTGCTTGCCTGCTCCAGGACTACAATGGCTTCCTTTAAATGCCAGCATTCACCCACGTGTGTGTGACATGTTTATGGTCCTGGAAATACCCATTTTCTCCCTCCTGCCTCTGTGAGGTTTTCCACCACCACCTGTAGCTGCTTCCAACAGCCTCCCCACCAGGACCCTCCTTTTCCTGGGCCAGCTTGCTCAGGGCTGAGTCTTGCTTTCTTTGCACACTGTTTGCTACCTTCTCAGAGTGCCCACATAACAGGACCATGTCTAATTTTAACCCACCAGCCCTGCACCCCTTGCTGGGTTCGGTACTCACACTGGGTATCTTGATCTCGTGTGACCCACCTGGATCTATGGGACCATGACCATGAGACTGCCAGCCAAGAATCCGCAGGGAGGGGGTGCTGCAGGGAATGTAAGGTCTGGAACTTGCTGTGGCAGAAGATCCATGAAGTGGGGAGACCAAGCCCCGCTCCAGCTTTCCTGTGGTGGCTTTACCTCCCATCTTAACCCAACCCCGGGCTCCCTCTGTCCTTCCCAGAGGCACTTCAGAGCCTCCTAGTTGATCATCCTGCCTCCAGCCTCACCCGCTCAGTCACACTCCCCTCCACACCTAGTGATCATTCTACACAGTTATCTGACCCATTAAAACCTTCCATAGCCCCTGCTGCCTGGAAAGTCCCCTATGCAAAGTCATTCTCAGCTTGGCCTCTGGCCTCATCTTTGTCCCCAGCCCTCCAGGACATCCCTCCATTGGTGCTCCTCAGCAACACAAGACAGGTTGTCCCCAAAAAGGCCCTTATTCCTGCTCCTGCCTGTGCCTAGACTGCCAACCCCATCCGCAACCCCCCTCCCTCACCCCCCACTCCTCACCCTCGCTAACTCCTAACTTGCATGTTCTAAGTCATCCCTGACACCTTCTTCCAAACAGGCCTCTCCCTTCCCTCAGCAACCCCCACCCCCACCCAGCACCCCCTTCCTTCCTTCTTCCCTATGCTGTTCTCACACTGCCAGAGCACTTACCCTGCTGTGGGGAGGGAGTCTGCATGTCTGGTGACCCATCCTCAGGGGGTGAGCCCCTAGAGGGTAGAGGCTGCCTCCTTTATCCAAAAACCTGGCAAATACCCAGCAAACATTTATGGAGCAAACGCTGCACGCATATCGGTCATAAAGATTTGTCAGATGAATACATGCACACATTCCCTTTAGATTTTCTCTTGTCATCCTTTCCTTTCCTTGGGTCATTTTTTGAGGAGAGCACTGTAGAGATGACAAAGTCTGGGAACTCAAGTTTCCTGGGTAAAAATCTTCAACTCCTTTGAGCCGGTGTATCAGATGCCGGGGTTACATCATTTTATGGTACAAGGGAGGGGAGACTGAGGGGAAGGGGTGGGGGAGGGGGGTGTTTTAGTCAGTGGCCCCTGTCAACCTCTCCTAGCCATTCGGGAAAAGGTCAGCGGGTGGTGGGAAGCAGGATACACAGAGGTCTCCCGATGTGGAGGGCAGTTTAGGCGGCTGTACCTTCCTAGGTAGATGTGTGTGCCTCTGTCTGTGCCTCCTCTCCCCCACTATGTACATGAGAACTTGAAGCTACCCTGTCAGTAATGGCCACGTGTATTGTCCTTAACAGAAGTTACTGTGTTTGTCAAAAGACTAAGAAGAAAGACATACCTTTCCAACATGGCAAAGGTAGGTTTCGGCCAACATGACAGGAGGGAACAAAGCAGTTTCTTGAAGCGAAAAGTGAAAGCTGCATGTATCCCCTAGGAACAGGTGGCAGTTCCCTTTGCAGGGAGGCCATGTGCATCCACTTAAAGGGCAGAGGGCAGACAGGAGGACCTTGCTGGCCACTAACTGGGAAGGCCTAGTGGGGCCAAGACTCATCTAGAAGCCCATCCCTCAGCTCCCCTCCTCAGAAAGGTTCTCCCTGCAGAAGAAAAAGCAGAACAAGCAGGTCAATGTTATAAAGTTCCAGAGGAAGACCCCATGTAAGAGCAGACCAGGGCCAGTTAGGGTCAGAGGTGAAAGGGCATCATGGCAGACAGAGCCCTTCAGCCAGTGCGTGGCCCCAAGGACTCAGTGTGTCCGGGCTGCCAGGTCTCCCTGCTGGATTGATTGTGTAGTTTCAGTGTTAGAGGAAGGCAGACTGGGGCTGAAAGAAAGATTATATAATGCCTGTGTGCAGGCCGCTCGGGAATCTGTTCTGAAATCCTATGGACACCAGATCAGGACAGTGCTTAGACTGCTGCTCTGTTCCAAATCAGCAGGAGCTGTGTTGGGCCTTCCACTTAACCCTCTCCATCCCTCCAGCACAAACTCTCCCTAGACTTTGCATTCCTAGGGGCTGTTTCCTCACAGCCCATCCAGTTCTCCAGCACTTTCTCATTCCTGGTTGGGTCAACGGGTGATGGCCTCACAGCAAGGCCTTCATCCCAACCCAACTCAAATGGCAAGCTTGGGTTCTGGAGCCATGCCACTCTGAATCTTATCTTTGTTAACAGTATCAGTTGGGAAGGTTTACTGAACACCCCAGGTGCCCTCAGGCTCCTCCTCAGTGAGATGGAGGTGGCTCTAGAGCCTGCTCCTGAGGCTGGTGTGAGGATGACCATCCCACAGACTCCAGGAATGTAAGGGACTGGATTGGCGCCCTTGGCCAGCTGAGGAAATCAGCTCCCAGAGGCTGAATTCATGGCCCTCCCTCTGAGAGGAAAGGACAGGGACAGCTTCTGAGTCCCCACAGCCACCCTGTGGAACCAGTCAACACTCACTCTGCAAAGCCACATTTCCCTTGCAGAAGCTCAGTCACTTACTGTGTTCCTCTCTAGAGTAGTTTAGGCTTGTGGAGTGGGGTGCCCCGAGAACCCCAACTGCTGTGAGCAAACCACTCTGAATGCTTATTTTCAGAAATACAGTTCTAGAATGTGGGAAATTCAAACACGTCAGTTGTCATTTAGGATTCAGTTTTAATCCACTTCTCTTTCTCCTCAACAAAAAAGTCTTGGTCATTTGGAGAGGGGGATTAGGCAAAAGTAAAATGCCAAGAGGCGCCTGGGTGGCTCAGTTGGTTGAGTGTCCGACTTCAGCTCAGGTCATGATCTCGCAGTCAGTGAGTTCAAGCCCTGCATTGGGCTCCGTACTGACAGCTCGGAGCCTGGAGCCTGCTTCCGATTCTGTGTCTCCCTCCCTCTCTGCTCCTCCCTCACTCAACGCTCTGTCTTTCTCTGTCTCTCAAAGATGAATAAATGTTAAAAAGAAAAAAAAAGTAAAAAAGTAAAATGCCAAGATTTAATGAGGTATTATGCTTCCCCATTATCTTTAGACTATGAGAATGGTATTGAAAAACAACAAGAGGGTCAATGTTTTGAAGTCGGATCTACATGCCATCATCAATCAAGGTGCTTTGGACACTTCTAAGAAAGCCCCGCCTAGTAACCCGTGCAGCACGGCTGACCTGGAGACGCACACGGAGATGCAATGTAATCTTCCTTCTGCAGCTCGTGTTACTGGAGCGCTTGGGATATATCTGGGGCTGCCCGGCCATCACTAGTTTATGAGTTCTTAATAGAGGTAGAACCTACTTTGCTCTTTAGTATTATACTTTATCTGCTCGCACACCTCTTCCTGCAGGGGTGAGGAACACCCAAGGGAACACTCCTCCAGGGTCCGCCAGGCCACCAGTGCTAGTACATGTTTGTTGAATGAATGAACAGATGAGTGTGGTTGTTGCCTCACAGCATCTCTTTCTGGAAATCAACCTGGAGTGTCTCCTTTGAAAGAAAAGACTTCTTCATCAATCTTGTACACGCACAGATTCGAAAGTGTCTTTTCTACCCTTGTCTGAACTGGATTGAATGACCTCCCTGCCTTGCCAGATTCTGCTGCCACTATTGTGAGCATCATCAATTATTATTTTTAACAATGTGAAATTTAGCCATGGTGCTTTTACTGTGTTTCGCTACTTTCCAAACAAGTGATAGTAAGTATGTGGATATTCCTGCCCTTTGCTATCTGTCGTAATTATTTTTTAAAAAAATCTCCCTTCCACAAAGAACTCAGCAAGCTGGCTGACAGCATCGTTCCATCCTGGGGAAGCAAGAGTAGTGAGAGAAGGAGCTGTCCTCACTCAGGGGGAGAACCTGGGTGCTGTTTCAGGAGGAGAGCTGCAGAAGGTGTACGACCTCCTCCCCCAGACTGTAGGCGAATCTCTAGGCCCTTGTATGAGAGTCGCCGGGAGTGGGCCATGGGGGCCGTGCTCGGTTGGCACCCATTCCAGACACTCCACCAGGGAGTCCTGGGAAGGTCTACTAGCTTCATCCTCCACGAGCCTGATTCTGTCCTGATACACTCAACTCTGCATAGAGCTCTGCTTCCCCAGAACCTGTGAGCTCCTTCAGATGTCAGCCGTGGCTTCTTCATCTTGCTCCACCCAGCACAGTGCTGGCACAGGGTAGCCCTTCAGTGCTTCATAACTAGATGAGTACCTGGAGTCGGCAGTGCATACATGCACTGCAAACTATCCTTGCCTCTTTCTTTAACCTTGAAGTAGGGCTGACTTTGGTAGGATTGTACCAGTTATTAAAATATTTAAATAGGTCCATACTGGGCCACCTGGGTGGCTCATCGGTTGAGCATCCAACTTTGGCTCAGGTCATGAGCTCACAGTCTGTGAGTTCGAGCCCCGCGTTGGGCTCTGTGCTGACAGCTCAGAGCCTGGAGCCCGCTTCTGATTCTGTGTCTCCCTCTCTATCTGCCCCTCCCTTGCTTGTGCTCTATCAAAAATAAATAAACATTAAAAAATTTTAAAACAAAATAATAAATAAATAGGTCCATACTTTTTGGCTAGTAGCCCCTGCCCCTGTTGCCTGGCCATCCCAAATCCCAGATCCTCCCTAGGATCTCCCTTTCCAACCAAACCAGCAATGAAAAGGTGAATACCTAACCCAGCAAGCTTCAGAGATATGGACAAGCAGTCCTCATTAGTAGGAGCCCAAAAGACCTCCCTCCCAGGCTACTGGCTCTCCCCAAAGCTCCAGGTGCTTGCCCAAACCCTGCTTTTGCTCCCACTGGAGCCCAGGGAACCCCAGGAAGGCATGAGGCCTCTCTCCCAGATGCCTGCCCAGTCCTCCTGTGTTCCTGCTGGCATTCTTGTGGATGGAAGAACTTCCAAGAGGGCACAGAGCCAGCAGGGAAGCAGTATGCTGGTAGCCACTGCTGACACCTAGCAGGCAAATGCTTGAGGTGTACCTCAAAGATCTGCCAGATGAACCCTGGCCAAGCCTCAGTCAGGGCCATGGCAACCTACTCAGTTTTCTAAACTCTGCTGGGTCCATGGCTGCATTCAAAAAGGCGAGAGAGCCAAAGGCTGTTCTTTGCTAAGTGCTGCCTGTGCAGGTGCAGGAGCCAAGTCCCAACGTCACATGTGCTGGGGCTCCACCCTTCAGGTCTGTACTAATTGAGTTTATAACCCCAGGCAAGGCACATCCCTCATCAGCTTTGATGTCCACCATCAGTTTTGAGGACATTAATAAACTACCCCTTTTGTGAACATGGCAAGGATAGGTGAGGTCATGTCTGTATCATGCAATGAGCTCATTTCTAGCTGGGTTCTGTATAATTACAAGGTATAGTTATTATTTCAAAATATTTTTTCCATTTCAACAAGTGACAGAGGTGGTTCCTAAGAGGCAAGACCACATAACTCTGAACTAGTTGACCGCAGAGGTGACAAATCCGGCTTTAGAATTCATGCTTTGTGTTCAGAAGGGGTGTGAGGCCCCAGGGAGTTCCTTTAAACTACTGTTCCAGTGTCGTCCCCTAGGTTACCCCGTACACAAATACTTACAGTAAAATCCTGCTTCTTGGCTCACAATCTTTTTGTTTCTTTTGTCTATAGGTTTAAGCAGTTTGATTTCTTTGCTGGGGACATCCACAGACCTCAGTGTATTCCTGAATTGTCTGTCTTCAAATCTTCAAGCATTTGTCTTCCAGGTACAAAACCATGATTTTTAAAATTTTTTGAATTTACATCCAAGTTAGTTAGCATATAGTGCAATAATGAGTTCAGGAGGAGATTCCGGTGATTCATCCCCTATGTATAACCCCCAGTGCTCATCCCAACAAGTGTCTTCCTTAATGTCCCTTACCCATTTAGCCCATTCCTCCACCCACCACCCCTCCAGGAACCCATAGTTTGTTCTCTATATTTAAAAATCTCTTATGTTTTGTCCCCCTCCCTGTTTTTATATTATTTTTTCTTCCCTTCCCTTATGTTCATCAGTTTTGTACCATGATATTTTTTTTAAGGGAAGAAGGGGTTGTTGATCATTCCAGCTACATTTTAGCACCAGTGCCCGTGACCCAATGAAATGAAAGAGTTTTCTCTGGCCAGAAATGCGTCATTGCTGGTGCGGGTGTTAAAGATAGGGAAGTGGTGTCTCACTCCTGTAGCAAGGCAGGAATCGGAGGCTGGCACACGCAGGTGTGTGTTTGTGGGTAAGCATGTGCGCTTGGGTGAGCACATGTGGGCTCAGGTGTGTATGCAGGTGAGAATGTGTATGCAGGTGAGTGGGGGTGGGTGAGCATGTGTGTGTGAGTGACCACTAGTGAGTGTGTGTGCCAGTGAGCATGTGGGGGAGGCATGTGTATGCAGGTGAGTGTGTGTGTGTGTGTGTGTGTGTGTGTGTGCGCGCGCGCAGGTGAGCTTGGATGAGTGTATGTGTGCACCAAGCAGAAGTGTCTAGGAGGAGGGGCAATTTTGTCTGTTTGGGGAGAATGGCACTTTTCTGGGTACTTTGCAGAACTATCCCAATAAAGCATCAGGCTTGATTTCACAAAATCAAAGACGAATTGTTTTCGATATAGATGGGTTTCGTTCTTCCAGTCGACTTGAAACTTGGGTGTTCCTTGAACAGGGAGGGTTCTTTGCTTAATTGTCATCATCCTCTGCTTCCACAGCCACACTGTAAGAGCTGAGAATGCTGTCCGAGAAAGCTACAGCACCCTTGTCCTAGTGGCCCACGGTGGGTGAGGCATTGTCCTCTGAAGTCTGAGGCCGTCAGGAAAGGCCTTGATGAGGGAGGCGGGGTTTAAACTGGGGTGTGGAAGGTGAATAGGATTAAAACAAGCTAAGGGAGTAATGTCCCCACGAGAGACCTGAGCAGAATGAGCATATGGAAAAAGGAGGATCTGTCTAGGGAAGAAGAAGCAGACATCTCTGGAGGAGACTTAGAGGGCCTGTACTGCGAACACAACTTTGGGCTTTCTCTGTTTAAGCCTCTTGTCACATTTCTTTCTCTCCTCTTTCCTGCCCTGCCTGTTCTTGTCCGTATGCCTGTCCTCCCCATCAAAGAGAAAGGGCACAGACAATACCTGAGACAAAGACTGCAGGCAGCACTGGGATCGCACACTTCATAGAGATGAACCAGAAAACTTTTCAGAAAAGAACTTGAAGGTCATTCCCAACCTTTGGCAGGTGTCTGTTTCCGTTCTTTGCTTCTGGGTGCTAATCATTCCAGATTCTGTATGGCTTTTATCCCTCCCCGTCGGTCTTTGGCAAAGCTTATTTATAACAGTGGTAAACATGTTTAGGGCTATGATGCTGTGGAGACATTTATTCACATGAAAGCTTCACCCACAGAAGTTTTCAAGCCTCTGTTCCTTGTTTTGGGTATTCATCACCTCTGACTTTAACCAAGATGAGCCCTCTGATACCAGTAATACCAGACCTGCCTTGGAGCAGCCAGAGGGGCTCATCTTATTTTAGACCACGTAACATGTTGTATTTCCCAAGACTCCACCACCCTATCTTCAGCCTTCACCAATGAAGCATGTTAGAAAAATGGTGTTTTTGTAACCGCGTGCCTTTGAAGGGCTTGTTTTTGTAAAGCAGCTTGGCTGATAAAAAGCAGTGTATTGTCAATAAAATACTCAGACTGTTAAAATGTAAGCCCTTGGGCATGTGGGAGATGACTAATGGCTTCCGTGGCTAGCATCTGGCAGCTCGCTAGCAGAGGGAGATGTTCAGCTGTGTCACGTGTTCGTTCTCCCCGTTCTTGTGCAGTTGGGGCCCAGGAGCAATTTCTGAACACGGGAACCTGAGGTGCCACGTGGGTGGCGAGCGGAGGAATATTCCATACTGTTGAGGGTTTATGTCTAAACGTCTAAGCAGAGAGCTGGTCGCCCGCAGCTACTTCTCTTCATGCTCTAAAAAAGTATCCTTGTGTCTGTGAAGCAGGGCTTCTCCCAGGAGCCCCACTTAGATGATCAGAAAGACTGGCGGGGGGTGCCAGAAACCACGGGGGGAGCGGGGTTCATGTGTTCCCAGAGCCCAAGGCACTCCCAGTGAAGGCAAAGGAAGGAGAGAAGCAGTGATGAGAAAGGGGATTCCTTCATTCCTAGACAGTCTCAACATCTCCTCCTCAGAGACATGTGGCTAAGCCAGTGGGTGGTCCACATATACGATGAGGCTTAGGAGGCTTTGGGGCATTCATTCCAACATTTGCATGCAAGATTCATATGATCCCATGGGTTTGTAATTCATTGCAAGTGCGGCCCAAGGCAGCTCCCAGTCTGGTTAGTTTCTCAGCCTGCACACAGAGAGGCATCTCACCCACACCCAGTTAAGTGCTATGCAGGCCATCGGCTGGCCTCGGCTCTGTTGGCCCCACGGGTGGGACCTGCCAGTCCTCAGATCATTCACCTGACGAAGTGGCCAGCTTTGTGCTTTCCAAAATCAGTCCCATTACTTTCATTATTGTGGGATTCTGTGCGACTTTTTCACACGAATGGCCTTGGCAAGGATAAAACAGAGTCTCAATGGCTACCGCCAGGTGGGCTTCAGTGAGGCTGCCCTGCAGGATTTCTCTGTTACACTTCAAAAATGACTTCTTTCATGGGGTTAAAACAAAAAATGTAGGCCAATCTCCCACCTCTTTCCTTCTCTCCACCAACTTCAAAAGGTTCTTCTCTGGAATCATCTCCACAGGAGATGCCACAAGACCAGATATAGGCCAGTGTGCCTCTGCCTCTCTGCCCGCCTCATCATTTCTTCTTCCTCTTCTCCTTGGGCCACTTGGGAAAGTCTGCGCATGACACCTATGCGCATTTGAAAACATGATCTTCTTGATTTTGTCATAAACCCCAGCATTTTTTTCCTCACAAAAATGTAATAGCCAAGCAGAAACAAAGAAGAGTTTATCAAATTGGCCGCCAGCTTCCAGCTGAGATGGAATTTCCTTCTTACCACTGTGAGCAAAGCCATGACCCTCTGCCACAGAGATAGTTTTGGTAAGTCAGAGACTACAAAACATTTTGTATTCTACCCTTTAAAAATGTTATCATAGGGGCACCTGAGTGGCTTGGTCAGTTAAATGTCCAGCTTTGGCTCACGTCATGATCTCATGGCTGGTGGGTTCGAGCCCTGCATTGGGCTCTGTGCTGACAGCTCAGAGCCTGGAGCCTGCTTCAGATTCTGTATCTCCCTCTCTCTCTGCCCCTCCCCACTCACACTCTGTCTCTCTGTCTCTTAAAAATAAATAAACATTAAAAAAATTTTTTTTAATGTCATCATAGCATAAGTATTCTCCGTGTTCTACATAGAATCCAGTCATCTCCTTTTCACCTTTTAAAGCAAAATACAACATAGACACAGAAAGTCATACAAAGCCATAACAATCATTTTTTTTAATGGCAACATGATACATGCTTCCCTTTCCCATTCCATCATGGTTGGATGTTTTAGAAGCTTCCCCAGGTTTTTATTTGTTTGTTTGTTTATCTGTCTGTTTGTTTGTTTTAAGTAGGTTTCAAGCTGAACACAGCCCAACACGGGGCTTGAACTCGACCCCTAGATCAATAGTCGGATGCTTAACCAACTAAGCCACCCAGGTGCCCCACCTTTGTTTTTGAATTGTGTTCTTGGGACATGTTGAAGAAAGCACCCAGGAAGCCAACTAAGATAGAAAAAAAAGTGGGTTCTTTGGGGTGCCCATATTTAAATTCTATAAATAACAGTTGATAAAGTCATCCTTGTACGCAGATAGTGGAAAGAGTGAAATAGCATCCATTGCAAACTTTCTGGTCAAATGGGTGGTCTTTCTCTGTCGGAGAAGCTCACGTCTGTCACATCTGTGGCAAAGATGGTGTGTAGGAGAGCTGTAGGAAGGGAATTTCACCCCTGAGCCCTCCAGCCTCATGGAAAGAATCACTCACTCCAACGGCTATTTATTGTGTCCCTACAAAGTCGCAAGCGCCTTCCTGGGCACTGAGCATACAGCAGTGGAAAGACAAAGTCTCCACCCCTGTGATCTTGCACACTAATCAGGGTGAGGAATCCCTGCTCCAGAGATGTCCTCACGGCGAGCAGGTGGAACAAGGAAAAGGAGATAAGCCCTATGGTAGACCAGTTTTGCCAACACTCTGGAGGGTGGCTGCTGTGAGTTGCCATGGAGATGACACCCATTGGTAATGAGATTTCCCCTTTAATGAAGTCCAAATGACTCTGCTTTATGCTAATGCTCTCCCAGCACAAATTGATGGCGCAGGGC
This sequence comes from Panthera onca, assembly GCF_046562875.1. Lineage (NCBI taxonomy): Eukaryota > Metazoa > Chordata > Mammalia > Carnivora > Felidae > Panthera > Panthera onca. Next base: position 81,655,678 of record NC_138341.1, on the reverse strand, counting down.
TCACATGTAGTCATGGAAAGAAACCCAGCCCTGAAGCTATCGTCCCCTCCCCCAATACACTTTCTTTGGATCCCTGTATGAAGCCCAAGAAAGTATTTACACCAGTTTTTCCTCTTCACATGGTTAAGTGGGCCAGAGGGAGGTCAGGCTCATTCAAGACCCTGTCAAGCCATCCCATCTCACCCAGATCTATCAAGGAAAAACAAACATTGTATAAGGCTTTGATATGGACAGAAGTTTGCTTGAAATGGACAAAAGGCATTGAAACAGGCAAAAGGTTCAGCACACTGGTCTGAGTTATCTCTGTCTTTCATTGTGTTTGAGTTATTTTACAACTCTAAATTGTGTCCAACTGATGATAATGCAAATGATCCTCCTTCAGGGAAATGCAAACTAGCTGTGTCAGGTGGATGCCATTGATTACTGTCCTGAGGACAGGTCTGTTGAATTTGTGTAAATTCTTCACTGTCTGTATATGGTCAATGCTTTGAATTCTCTTTTGAACCAGTTGCAACATTTTACTAACTTCCTCTTTAATAAATGACACATGAGTTCTTTGACACCCATTCATTTTATATCTGTATAAAGAGTCAAGGTTTTACCTTCATTAGAAAAGTGTCTTTTAATGATAGCAATAAGCCAGATCCCCCTCCCCCACACCCCACCCCAGTCCCGCTTTTCAGCCTAACGTTAATTATCTTTTCCTTTTCTGGAAAACCAAAGGCCTTGGGATTTGGAGCGTTCGGCTGAGTCACATGCCCTCCTGTCTCCCCTACCAGTCTCACTGAGGGCACCCCTTGCAGGCCCACGTGAGAGAATGCCAGCCAGCTTCCCTCCCCCACTTCCCTCACCACAAGATGCAGCCACACAGACTGCAACAGGGGAAAGGCATAGCTACGTTTCCAGCTCTTTCCAGCCTCCTAAGGGCAGCTGGCTCCCTTCTGCACTATACCTCCACGCCTCCCAGCCTGTCCCTTACGGCCCAGCCTCATGTGCCAACCACCGGAGGCCAAGGAGGCACATTCTCCAGCTCTGGGAGCGGCGTCTCTTTCTCTGTGGGATTTGTTTTTCTCCCACCTCACACCAGATGGGTTTTAAGTTCCCCTTCATGGCTCAGGCTATGTAGCTGTCTGTGCTTTCTGTCCAAAAGCCTCCTTGACTGGGATTCATGGGTATGGAATGCCCGCCTAGGACCCCTGAGGATCTGCTATAGGAGTGAGAAGGTCCCAGTAACCAGGAGTTGAAAGCCCCAGAAAAGTTGGTATTTCCACAGTGATCTGTTTATTTGTCCATCTGTCTATATCTAATTATTCAGTTGGGCTTGTTATTTCAATGTAGGCTCCTGGCATCTGTTTCATTTGCTGCTTCTGGAATATGTGATTCATATACTTCAGTCATGCATAGAAGAGGAAGAGGATGACGATGATGTGGAAAATCTCAAGGAAATGCTACCAGATGACCAGTCTCTTGTCCAGCCAGACCAGGCAACCTTCCACCCTCCAGATTCTTCACCAGCCCTGGCGTATGACAGCCCACATATGGATCCACATCGGGTGATGCTGAAACACGTAGGCCAGAGCCAATGTCCTGTGGGTGTGAACAGTGTGTTTCTCAGGGTCCTGGGCTTCCTGGTGGACACTGACACAGGTGATAAGGTACAGACACAGGGGCAGGCTTGGCAAGGGAAGTAAGAACTATCACATGGTTAGGAAATCCACAAAGATCATTCTGTCCAAACAATGATACACGATTCTAGACTCATCTTTGCTTCAGGAGATTTTTGCCAGGGGTGATGATAGTAGCTTATCTGTTAAACACTGGTCAGCAAACGTTCATGGTGTATAGATTATATACCAGGCACACTTAGAGGTGTGGAATATTTGGATGGCCTGGGTCTTACCTTGCCAGAGTTTGCCAGGCACGCTTATGATGAAATTTGGAAGAAAGAATTCCTGAGATGTTTTTGGTGCAAAAAGGTGATTTTATTATAGCATGGGACAGGACCCGTGGGCAGAAAGAACTGCACTGGGATTGTGAGGAGTGACTGATTATATACTTTTTGATTAGTGGGGGTTAGGGATAGCATAAGTCTCAGGAATTTTGAAGCAAGGCTTTCAGGACCTTGAGGGACTAGCTACTGTTAAGATAAGGTTTAGTCTGTAATAAAACATAAACATTAATGCGCTAAGGCAGCCATGACTTCCTTGAGGAAGGTCACACTCCGCATGTTTCAGGTGTCTGTCCGTGGGCTGAAAGCTGTAAGATTTAGTTTAAGCTACATTTCTCTTGACTTTGTTTTCCTCAGTAGTTAGGCTAACTGAGCTAACTAAACTAAGAGGTAAGCCCTGAAAACACCTCTACCACTTCGGATTTTGAAAAGATGGAATTGGGGTACATCTTGAAAGATACAAAAATAAGAATTGCTATTTCCACCTACTATACAACTTTTCTATACATTATCTCCAAGCCATACAGCCCAGCAGAGTATCTGCCCTTATCATTTCTATGCCATGGCTGAGGGAACTGAGGCTCAGAGAAGCTAAGTGACTTGCAGGAAGTCACACAGCAAGCAAATAGTGGAATGGAGATTGGAACCCTGGCCTGCCTGATCTCTAGTCCATTCTTCTCCCACAACACAAGATCAGAGGAGGGTGGTCCATGCCCAAAGGAGAATAGGACACAGATTGCAGAGTTCAGAGAGGGGACCTTGAGTGCCAGAAAGAGGAGCCAGGCTGCTGGAGCAAGCAATTGAAACTCCTCCGTTGCCTGGGGAAGTGGAGGGTGCCTCGTGTAAAAAATTGTCTTAGTACTAATTTCTAAACCTTCTATACACATGTTTGGAAGTTTAGCCACTTTACATAGTATTTCTTTTGCACCCGCAAGTTCCCTCCCCTTTTGAGAAGATGAGGAGTTGAGCTGAGTAGGAGATCCAGGCAAGGCCATTGCCCTTCACCTGAGTTAACAGTGGTCTTGACCATGGGAATGAGTCACAGCCTGAAACTGTTCAATGCCCTATAGTCCTCACAATAACCAGAACCTCACAGGGACCTTTCCTTCCTGAATAAACCCTCATTCCAAGTACCCCAGAGTGCAGAGAACCCTGTTATTAAGCACTACTTGGACAGAACACCGTACTAGACAAAAATAATATGAGCCAGAGTGAAAGAAATGCATGTCGGGTTTACACATTCTCTGGTTTTGGTCTTTGTTTTCTTGTCTTGCAATAGTTATGTTCATATATCCAGCTGCCTTTGATGCTGTTGGTGGAGTAGGTTCAGTAGGTGGATATAGGTTCTTATCTATAAATAAGAAACTCACCTCCTCTGTGAGTGTGTATGTGAAGCAGACATGACAGATAGGCGTGAAATAGTGATATACTGGCCTCAAATCAGGGACCCAATGGTGGGGGCAAGGAGAGCTGGGCCCTGTTAGGAGAGGAGCAGCTGGGGACAGTTAGGGCATCACTCACGAGCTGGTATTTCAGGGCTGCTGGCAGAGAGAAGGCCCAGTTAGATCTGAAGAAGGGACCAGTTGGCCAGGCTGTGCCCAGGAAAATGTGTCTCCCTGCACCCTGACCCTCTGGACGAAATGTCCTGTCCTGGCAACAGGGCCCCCTGCAAGGGCTGGCCAGTGGGAAACTCACCTGAGTACACTCTGGAACATTGTATGGAGTCCTAACAGGACAAGGAATTGTGCTGGACATTCAGCTCCAAGTGTGCACGTCTCCACTCACTGGCTGGGGAGAGAGCTAGGACTGTAGACAATTTGACATGCCCCTTAGTCACCAAGGTAGCCAGGAGTAAACTTCGTGGTGGGCATGTAAATGCATCGTTTCAACAACACAATGAGATGTACCATCATTGTTCCCGGTTCACAGATAGCATAACTGAGGCTCATGAAGGGTTGAGTAATGTTCCCAAGGTCACCTCACTAGTAACTGACAGAGCAGAGATTCAAACCTTTGTAGATCTCCTTGCAAAACTGTCCCTTCCTAGCACCCTCTCTCTTCCCAGAAGGTGCTGCCATGTGCTCTAATTCCAAAAGCAGTGATGGGAATAAATTAGAAATACCTTCGAGTCTGATGATTTGGGAACATAAGTGGGCAGTCTAGTACATAACTTCCTAGATGAGATTCAGATTCCCTGTCTTCCACTTCTTAGCTGAGAATCTTGGGCAAATTTCTTAATTTATCTGTACCTCAGTCTCTTTATCTACAAAATAGGAATAATACTATCTAATTCCATAGGGCAGCTATGAAGCTTAAATAAGTCAATCATTGTAAGATTCTTGGAACATAAGTTAAGTACCCATAACCATTAGTCATCATTATTAATTCTCCAATGAAACCTCCTAACCTGAGCACCTTTCACCACACCCCACCCAATCCCCTAGCAACTCTGAAGTTCATTGCAGTGGGGTTTGACCTATATTTAATTGGTGGAAACAATAGAGAAAGACATTAACTACTTAATTGAACTACATAATAAAGCAATACAGGCAGATGAATGTCAGATAATCCAAGATAATATGCATTAGAGATTAATTAAACCTGCCTCTGTTTGTGCATGCTTGCTGAATTAGCTATAATGACTTAAACACTCTAACACCAAAAAGTTACGCTCATCTAATTTTTATTGCATTCATTATTCGGCATTTGCACTCATCATCAACAAAAAAGCACACCCTCTGTGTCCCATCTGCATTCATCTGCCACGAGTTAACACCCCATTCAGCTGCACATCTGTGGCAGCCTCGTTCTTGGAACAATTTAGTGCCGCCCTGCACCTATGATAACAACCGAAGTCAGCATTCTGGACTGCCATATCCATCTGCCACTCTTCCACATTCTAGCAATGTTCAAAATAGGAAGGTGCCAAGGAATGTTTAAGAATAAAGTGAAAAAATCACACTGATATTAAATAAGAAATATTCTTTTTAAAAACAGACTACACAGTTTTCACTTTAGGGCATGTACTCAAGGATTAAAACATGGCAAAAATATTTAAAAACAAGCAACTCTTTAGATCTAGGACAGAGGTAAAGACAATTTTTTTGAGAGAGAAGAAACACATCTTCTGGTTGAGTGGTGATGGTTGTTGTCAAATTTAGGGAGGAAGAGTATGAAATACTTTCACTAACCTTGCATTTGAAGTTGTCGTGTACCCATCTTTGTCAAAATATGTTGACTTATGGGGGGTGGGGGGTTATCGATAAAACAGGGCCAAGAAAATACGTCTCTGTCAGTCTGAAAGTCATCATGTCCAAGGATTTGCTCATCTCCCAAGTACCATTGGAGCTAAGGGAAGGAAGGCATATTATCCTGTTTCTCTGATAGGAAGACGTGCTAAGTGAAGTTAGATGTGTTAGCTGAGAGCAGGTGCTTAAGCTAACATCAGAATCTGTGAATCTCCCAAATCTCTTACTACCCAGCTGAGTGTTAAATTAACCAATGACTATTTTCATGGTCCTCCCACCCCTACCTTCCTTATCTACTGGCATGCTTGATGGATGGTGGAGGAAGGGTCTGTGTGGGAATTTGAGCCAAGAATACAGGGATTGGTCTCCAACTGGAAGGCAGCCAAAGTGATGAGCATTATAGCCACATGGAGCCCCGCGGACATTTCATGCGTTTCTTCATGATTTTCACACCAGATCCACACTCTCCCATGTCCTTAATGGAAGTGTGCTGGCTTTATCTCAAGTGGTCACAAACAACTGCAGGCCCATTCCTTTTCCTAAAGACAGCCCACCTGCCTCACCCTCCATGACCCCTCTCTCTTGTACCATCCGAGGGTTGAGATTCTCTCCCTGCAGTCCTCAGGCCTTGAGCATTCCTCAGAGAAATTGGGATCTCCAGTAGTAGGAGTAAATAAATGCAGAAGCTTCTGGTTAGGTCTGTGAGGGCATGGTGGAAGAATTCAAATGGTGGGTCCTGCAACAGGAAATCATATAATTTCTCTTTTTATCTTTTCCTTGTGACTGTTTCCCCCTTGCAGCTCATCCAGATATCGTTGGAGGACAAGGCCACTGAAAGCACCTTCAAACTCAGCCTTCCTGTGGGACAAGAGGCCCTGGTAACTCTAAAAGATGGACAAAAATTTGTAATTCATGTATCAGATGTACCCCAAAGCTCTGAAAATATTTTTTTCAGGGAAAGCAACACTAATATATAAGATCATTTCTTAGAATAGGACATGAGAAAACATAGATTTTCACTCTTAAAAATATATTAAGTGCTAAAGCTTTTGTATTGATGAGAAAGAAGATTTTATGTACATAATAGAGGTTGCATTGTCTATTTTGGGTTTATATGTATTTCAAGCAGTTAGTTTAGGTGAATCATATAAACTGATTTGGAGAATATTTTTTGCTTCTGTTGCTTTTCTTCAGGGCTTTTCAAGTGTTTTTACCAGGGACTTAATAGAAGAGAAGTTTGAGAAATCTTGTGAGTAGAGAAATGGATAGATCTCTAGCGAGAGATAAAATTTGAATACAAACGGGTACAACCAGTAAAAGGCCAATGGTAACATTTTTCTTCCCCTTGGCAGGGCCCCGATTGAAATAGAATTTGTGGAAAGATCTCCTCAGGCAGTAAGAAACAGACAAAATGCAATTTGATACCAACCGTTAGGCTTACTTATTGGTCCATTAAGAACATTCTTGAAGTGAGGTTGAATTTTGAACCCAACAATGTCTGCAACAAATGGTGATGCCCTGCTTTGAGTCACTTTTTATTGCTCTTTGTTGCAAAATCCTGAGAAATGTTGAAACTAAGAATAGATCATTCACTGCTAAGCCAGATCAATTTTTATGTAACTGATTATAACATTTAAAAGGAATTTAGCAATTCATGCTTAACACGACTTCTGGTATGAGAGGAAATAATAGAGAATATTTTATTGATCTCATGTTATATAAGAAATGAATTAAATTTCCCTAAATGCTTGGAAATTTTAAAGAAACACGAACTGTGTCACTAGATTTGTTAAGAATTATGCATCTTTATAGTTAAAGAAGCAATCATTATTTCAGGGACCTTTACTACTACATTTAATATGTTATCTCATTAGTTAAGCTCTCTGGGAGTAATAGTTTATCAAAGAATTACTCAGGGATATTCCTTTACTCACTGTTCAGTGACCTTGCATATCATTCATTTGCTCACGTGTAAGTGGACAGATGGGAGACAAGAAACAAAGGTAGCAACAAGATGTACCAGATTGGGAATAGTGAATTTTATTTGCATATTTTGAGGTAAACTGATTAGCCGAGAGCTAGCAGAGGATGTTCAGTCCTTGAAAAAGCTAACCAGGTTCATCAAAGGCAACAATCTGAATTGCTTATCTCTGGGGTCAGAAGTTAGGTTAGGGGATGAGGGTGGGTAGTAAGAAACAGGAGAGGAAGAGGCTTCTGGGACCCCTGATAGTGTTCCAATCTGCCGTTCAAGTGTGTCCACCTTGTGAAAATGTGTCACAGAGCTTATGACTTGATTTGATTAATTTTCTGCTTTATGCTATGTATGAAAGTGTATTTTTTTAAGTTTATTTTATTTTGAGAAAGAGAGAGAGCACGAGTGCGGAAGGGGCAGAGAGAGAGGGAGAGAGAGAATCCCAAGGTGACAGACCCTGCGTTGATAGCACAGAACCTGATGGGACTCAGTGTCACCAACCGTGAGCTCACGACCTGAGCTGAAACCAAGAGTCAGACACTTAACCGACTGAGCCACCCAGGCACCGTGAACATGTGTTTTTAAAATAGAAGGTATTGCATATACACTGGTATTGCATTAGAGGCTCCTGGTGGGGGAATGGCTAAGAAGCTCATGGAAGGATTTCAGGAGAAAGTGAGCCAGCTTGGAAAGCCACCAGGGTCAACGAACACTGATGTGAAAATGGAACCACACCTGCCATGTACGTCTTTGTTTTCCCCTCTCAATCCACCTCGCTGACAACCTGAGGCAGGAGGCCAAGCAAGAAGAGAGAATCTCCCCACATCCACCTCCCTCACCCCAGGCCTCAAGACCCAATACAGTTCTCAGCCAGGACAGAGGAGAAGCTTTCATCCTTAATAAAGTTTGACATTTTGATTATTACACTGGATTAGACATTTTAATTACTCATCAGAGATGGTTCTTGTTTCGTTCATGGCAAATTATGCTCAGAGACTGAAATTGTCTTTGCCAGTAATTTATTTAACAAAATTTCACTGGGGGAATTATAATTTATAATAATAATATGTCACAAGCCAGTAGCATACAGGATAATGTCTCTTCATGAGCCAATAAGGAAATAATATAGTCCAAACCAGTGATAGATTAATTACACTACTGTTCTAGGCAAAGGGGAGATGAAAGAAAAAAAAGACCAAATTTAATTGAGGTGTACCTTTCTGCAAGTTGGTTCTCAGAAGAGTTGGCTTAGCCAACCAAGAGCTGACGTCCAGCTGCCAGCACAGATTGCTAGAGCACAATGCTAGCAGAGCGAAGAGGCCCGTGTTTACGGGCAAGAAGATCTCTTTCGTGGGTCCGCTGCACGGTTTACACCACTGCCAGCAAGGAGCGTAGCCTTCATCGTGGCAGGAGCTAATGTCTCAAGGTCTTCAGAGAGCTATTGAGATCAGCCAAGAGTAGCCTTGCTCAGACGGAACACTCTTGGTGAGTCTTCACAAATTCTTGGTATTAAGGGTTTCCTCTCTGTAGGCACTCAGTAGCACAGCTTGGGTGACATCATTCTGACATGGCCTCCCCAAATGTAAATCACCCTCAGATCAAGACAACTTCACTTAAACCGTAAAGAAGTGGACTTGAAATCATAACAATACACAACGGTTGCTATGACTGAAAGCAACTGGTGGTCTGTTATCTGAACGCGAACACGATTGTAAATAGCCACTGCCTCTAGCCCCTTCCCCAAACCTGGGTTTTTATCCAAGAGCCAGAAATAATTCATAGATCAAGTGACAAAAGTTGTTCTCTGCTTGTGCCATCTATCGCTTCACAATTTCGGCATGACAAACTAATCCTTAATGGCTTAAAACAGCCACAATGGATTTATTATTCCTTACCAGTCACCAGGTTGCTTGGACGGTTACGCTGATCTGGGCTGGACTTCATGAACCTCAGCTGGGCTCACTCAGCCATCGTGTTTTCTGAAACAGTAATTTGAAGTAGAAATAATAATGAGACCCTGTACAAACCAATCTTCCCAGGGCACATCGCTGTTGTCAATATGGTACTTACAGAAAGACAAGCACATCAAATAGCACATGGATCTTGGAACGTTAAGTTTGCACTCACGATGATGTTAAATCGGAAACCCACGAACAATCTGGTAGCAGACAGATCTTGCAAACACAGAAGTTTGATCTAAAATGTATAGCAATGTGTTCTCAAATATTTGTCATGTATATTCTTTTACCAGGAACTCTTTAAGCATTGGGGATCATCAGTGAACTAAACAGGCAAATCCCTGCTCCTCAGGAGTTTGTAATCCTGGTAGAAGACCCACACCGAACTAAGTAACAAATAAAAGCCTGGTATCTTAGGCAGTGATTCCTAAGTATAATAGTAAAAATAACACCCAATAAAGAAAATCATGATGGGGAGGCAGGTCTTACTTCATGCAGTGTTCTCAAGCAAGGTCTCTTTCACAAGGTGTAATCTGAAAAGAGATCTGAAGAAAGTAGGAAAAAAGAAATTGTGAGAGCCTCCCAGAAAGGTGGAAAGTTGAGTAGCACTACCAGGCAGCCCCAGCAGCCTCTTGAAGTGGATGGCCATGAATTTTAAATTATTAAGGGATTTAAAATCACTATTGGTTTCCAGAAATTTGGAAAGCCAGTTTATTTGAACTAATTCATCAGGTGAAAACAACTATATGTGTTGGAAAAATATAAAATGTCTTCTTAAAAGCATCAAAAAGATAGAAACAAATCTCTAGGTCCTAATCTAAGAGAATGTGGAATTTAGTGTGGTGAGCTAAACACCAAGGCTGCTTTTTCCAATCCCCACAACTTTGAGCTTCAGATTTGAAGAGAGCAGTAGTAGTCAAATACCAGAAGCCAACCAGGGTAGGAAGTCTAATAGCGACCTTATAAACTGGAACATCCAAAGGGCTATACACTCCAGGTAAGGGTGAGTAGGAAGTAAACGTGCCCCTCCTTCCCACCCCATCCTCACTCCCCACCCAAGATGTGACAAGTAAATTCACTGAAATGTATCAGGGTCAGGGGAAAGCTGTCGCCCTCTCTTCTCTCTTTCTCCCAGGCCCTAGCAACCACTCCTTTTATTGACAAATGATCATCAATTGTATGGATATACCACATTTCATTTATCCATTCATCATCGTTTGATGGGACATTTAGGTTGTTTTCCCGTAATGGAAACATGAATAATTTCATTTCCACTTGAATAATGCTTCTGTGAACACTGATGTACAAGTTTTTGTGTGGACATACATTTCATTTATCTTGGGTACATGTACCTAGGAATGAAATTGCTGGTTCATATGGTAACTCTATGTTTAGCCTTTTCAAGAGCAGCCAAACTATTTTCCAAATGGCTGCACCATTTTATATTTCCATCAGAAATGTGTAAAGGTTCCACATTTTCACCAATATCTATCACTTGCCTTTTTGATTATAGGCATCCTAGTGGGCGTGAGATGGTATCTCATTGTGGTTTTGACTTGCATTTCCCCAATGACTAATGATGTTGAGCATTTTTCCATGTGCTTATTGGCCATTTGCATGTCTTCTTTGGAAAAATGTCTGTTCAAATCCTTTGCACATTTTAAATAGGCTTATTTGTTTTGTTTTGCTTTGCTTTTTGTAATTGACTTATACATGTTCTTTGGATATTCTGGATACAAGTCCCTTGTCAGATACAGGATTCGCAAATATAACAGTAAATACTGTAGTATGTCTCTGTAACAGAATTTTTTACCTAGCCGAAACTCCCTTATCACACCTGATAAATAAAACAACGTTCTTTCATATCATCTGATACTTAGCCCACATTCAGATTTCTCTACTGACCTCAATAATGGCTTTTAACAGTTGACCCATCTCTTGCATTTCATCTTATGTCTCCTAAATATTTTCATATCTATAACCACACACCTATAATTTTTCATCCCATTTATTTGTTGAAGAAACTGGGTTATTTGTACTACGGAGTGTTCCACATTCTGAATTATATGACTCGTTCCATTGACTCTGTATTTGTGTTATCTAGCAGTTAAAATAGAAGCTTCAGCAGATTCAGGCCAAATTTTTTTCAAACACTTCATAGATAGCACTGTGTACCTCCTACCTGTGCACACTACTACATCACATCAGGCAATACTTGATGTCACTATAAAGGGCTAAATATTTGTGTTCCTTCAAAACTCCGTATGTTGAAGCCCTATACCCCAGTATTAGAAAGTGGAGGCCTTTGGAAGGTAACTAGGATTAGATGAGGTTATGAGGGAGAAGCCCTCATCATGGTATTAGTGCCCTTAAAAAAAGAGAAAAACAGGAAAGGTCATGTGAGAACACAGTGAGGTGGCTGTCTACAAGGCAGGAAAAGAGTCCTCACCAGACATCGAATCTACCAGCACCTTGATCTTGGACCTCTCAGCCTCCAGAACTGTGAAAAATAAACGTCTGTTGTTTAAACCACCTAGTCTGTGATATTTTGTTATAGCAGCCTAAACAGACAAAGGTAGTCCTTTGTCCCACATTTGGTGAAATTAAGAATTAAGATTCAGGACATCTGGGTGGCTCAGTCAGTTAACTGCCTGACTCTTGGTTTCAGCTCAGGTCATGATCCCAGGGTCATGGGATCAACCTCATCAGGGTCCATGCTGAGTGTGGAGCCTGCTTAAGACTCTCTCTCTCTCTCTCTCTCTCTCTCTCTTACTCTCTCTTTTTCTTTCAAGGGGTACCTGGGTGCCTCAGTTGGTTGAGCATCCAACTCTGCTCAGGTCATGATCTCACAGTTCTTGGGATCGAGCCCCATGTTGGACTCAGCACTGACAACAGAGCCTGCTTGGGATTCTCTCTCTCCCTCTCTCTCTTTGCACCTTCCTTTCTCTCTCTCTCTTTTTCAAAATAAAAAGAATTTAAAACTTTAAAAGTTTCTCACTCTCTCCCTCTGCCCCTCTCCCCTGTTCACACACTCTCGGTCTCTCTCTCAAATGAAGAAAGAAAGAAAGAAAAAAAGAAAGAAAGAAAGAAAGAAAGAAAGAAAGAAAGAAAGAAAGAAAGACAAAGAAAAGACTTAAGATTGATCATGGGGTTCAGGTGTTGCCAGGATGATCTATCTACTATAAGATTCCACTCAATATTTCATTTAGTATTTCACATATTGATTATTGTTGCCTATATAGATTGCTTCATTAGGGGTTGCAAAATGATTTCTTTTTCTAATGTTCTAATTCCTTCTAGATGTATTAGCTGGAATTTGTCTAGAAAGAAAATCTTTCCCATATCAACAATTTGGTTACCTTGAAATAGAATTGAAACATAAAAGGAAAGGCAGGATAAATGCTTGAATTATTTTTGCTTTAGAAAAAATAAATTATCAGAATAAATTAGATGCCTTGATAACTTCCAGTGATGACTATTGAAGGCTTGTCTTTTGTTTTTGTTTTTAATCATTATTAACTCAGGAGACCCATTACCAATACTTGTGTCTTACACAGTTATAGTGTGATGTCAAAAGCAGACATTGTACAACCAAAAACAGACATTGGTGCCTTCTGTGTACAGTTCTATGACATTTTGTCACATATAGATTGTGTAACCACCACTGCAGTCAAGATGCAGCACCCTTCCATCACCACAAAGAGCTCCCTCATGCTACCCCTTTACGGTTACACACACCCCACACACCGTCACTAACCCTTTAGCAACCACTAATCTGTTCTCCACTCCTATAATTTTGTAATTTTGAGAATGTTCTATAAATGAAATCATATAATGTATTACCTTTTAAGACTGGCTTTTTTTTTCACTCAATATAAGATCCACCCAAGTTGTTTCACATATCAATTTAGATTTCTTTTTATTTTTTAATTTTTTAATGTTTACTTTTGAGAGAGACAGACAGAGTGTGAGTGGGGAGGGGCATAGAGAGAGAGGGAGGCACAGAATCCAAGGCAGGTTCCGGGCTCCGAGCTGTTAGCACAGGAGCCTGACATGGGGCTTGAACCCACGAATCATGAGATCATGACCTGAGCCAAAGTCAGACACAACCAACTGAGCCATCCAGACACCCCTCAATTTTTATTTCTGAGCAATATTCCATGGTACGGATGTGCCTGTATGTAACCATTCACATATTGAGGGACATTTGGGTTGCTTCCAGTTTGGGGCTGTTACAAAAAAGTTGCTATGAACAATGATGTATTTGGTTTCTGTGGGAGACACACGTTTTTAGTTCTCTGGGATAAATGCCCAGGAGAGCAATTGCTGGGAGGACAGTAAATATATGTATGCTTAGTTTTTTAAATAACTGCCACCATTATTCTTTTTGATGCTTAAATTATTCCACCTTTTCCCAGTGGAAGTCTCTTCAAGTTGACTCCTGTGTTCTTTTGACATGACCCATTAATCTTTTCTAGCTTTGGGTTTTTGGTTTTTTTTTTTTCTGACCAAGAAGACATCCCAGGATCCTCTTTACATTCCTAGCTCTAAACTTTAAACTGTGCTTTGTTACCTGTGACTACATGCCTCTCATTGTTCTTGGCAAACGTTTGTGAGTAGGAAGTAATGGATGAGCAGAAGTTCTGCAATGTGTTCCCTCCCATCACTAGTCAAATCTTTTTGTAAACATACCAAAGGCTAGTGTCCTGCAGCCAAACCTGAGAATGTTTGCTGGTGGAAGGGTCCTTTGCTATGAACTGCTTAAACAAGCCTAAAATTTCTGCAAAATGTTACTAAGCCAAGTAACTGAGTTCCAATTCAAAATAGCTCCTTCTGTATAAGTGCTATGACCACCTGCATCATTGATGAGTAGCCCATGTGGTACTCATATACTCCTAGTAAGACTATGAAATGGTAAAAATCATAACGGAACACAGTTTGACAATGTTTCAGCCTGCTTGAGCTGCTATCACAAAATATCATAAACTGGGTGGCTAAAACCACAGACATTTATTGTCTCACAGTTCTGGAGGCTGGGAAGTCCAAGACCAAGGTTCCAGCAGACTCAGTTTCTGGTGAGAGCTCTCTTCCTGGCTTGCAGATGGCCACCTTCTCACTATATCATCACACAAGGCTTTTCCTTGATGCACATTGAGAGAAAGAGTTCTCTGGTGTATTTTTTTTTTTTATTTTTTAATGTTTATTTTTTATTTTTGAGAGAGACGGAGTGTGAGCAGGGGAGGGGCAGAGAGAGAGGGAGACACAGAATCTGAAGCAGGCTCCAGGTTCTGAGCTGTTAGCACAGAACTCGATGGGGGGCTCGAACCCACAAACTGTGAGATCATGACCTGAGCTGAAGTCGGACGCTTAACCAACTGAGTCACCCAGGCACTCCTGGTGTCTTTTTTTTTTTTTTTAACGTTTATTTATTTATTCTGAGAGAGAGAGAGAGAATGAGAAAGAGTGTGTGAGCAGGGAAGGGGCAGAGAGAAAGGAAGACAGAGAATCCCAAGCAGGCTCCTGGCTGTCAGTGCAGAACCTGACACAGGGTTCAATCTCATGAACTGTGAGATTATGACCTGAGGCAAAACCAAGAGTCAGATGCTTAACCTGCACCCAGGTGCCCCTTTCTTGTATCCTTATTTGGGCACTAACTCTATCAGACCAGTGCCCCATCCTTACAACTTCATTTAGCTTTAATTATTTCATTCGAGGCCCTATCCTCAAATATAGCCACCCCAAACACATGAATTGGGGGTGGGGTGGACACAAACATTCCATCCACTGTAATTATCTAAATGCCGCACAAAGACAAAGAGACAACAGATACGAAAGGCAGGTTAGAGACCAGAGGGAAGGTCCAAAATGTTTCTAAGGAAAGGAGGAAGGAAGAAACCCACACCTAGTTGCATACCAAAGACACAGAGAAGAGTTTTAAAGCCACAGGAGAAATAAAAAACAGTCATCTTCAGAGGTGTGGCCATGAGACTGGAATCCGACTTCTCAGCAGCAGCACAGGAACCGAAGTGGAATGAAAGCCTCCATGTGTTGAAAACAGGCCTACTGCTAGAATTCTGTACTCAGCAGAAATATTTTCTGCGAGTGAAACAGAAGTAAACTTCAGACAAACAAAAGAGAGTGTGCCACTAGTAGACCCTTGTTAAAGGAAATTCTAAAGGATATACTTCAGTAGGAAAGAAAATGATCACAAATGGGTGATCTGAGATACAAGAAAAGATAAAGAGGGAGGAGACTGGAGAGTACATAGCTAAATCTAAATAAACGTAGACTGCATAAAATAACAATGTCTCATTGTATTCAGAAAAATACAGCATTAAGACAAAAAGAACATGTAAGTCAGGAAAAGGGATAGTCTTTTGAACAAAGAGTGATGGATCAATTTGATCTCTGTAGGGACAAAATGAACCTCATTCATATACAGAAAATGTTTTTAATGGATTACAGACCTAAATGTAACAGATAAAACTATTAAGCTTCTAGAATAAAACATCAAAGATATTTTTCATGGGCTTAGATCAGACAAAGATGTCTTAGAAATGGTACAGAAAGCACAAACCATGAAAGAAAAAAAATGATAAATTAGACGTTACCAAAATTTTAAATGTTTGCTCTTCAAAAGCCACTGGTAAGAAAATGGAAATGCAAGCCACAAACTGGGAGAAAACACTGGCAAAATGTCTGCCTGAAAAAGGACTGGTATGGAGAACATATAAAATAACTCTCACAACTCAACACTAAGAAGACACAACCAGATTTTTAAATGAGCAAATATTTACACAGACAATTCACCAAAGAAGAGAGACAAAAAGTAAGCACATAAAAAGCTGCTCAATATTGTTAGCCATTAGAAAAATGTAAATTAAAACTGCCATGAAATGCCATGACACACCTAGTAGAATAGCTAAAATTAAAAAGCCACTCAACAGCAAGTGTTGCCAAAGATGCAGAAAAACTGGGACTGTCATGCAGTGTCTGTGGGAATGCAAAATGGTATAGCCACTTTGGAGGGAAAAGAAAGCTCGACAATTTATTATAAAGGTAAACCTATGGTTACCATACAACTCAGCAATCTTGCTCTTAAATATTTACTCAAGAGAAATGAAAACGTGTCCCCACATAGACTTGTACGTGAATGCTATTAATAGCTTTATTCCTAATAGCAAGATAAATAAATAAATAAATAAATAAATACAACCCAAGTAGCCATCAACTGTTGAATGAATAAACAAAAATATGGCATGTCCATACAAGGGAATACTACTCACTAGTAAAAAGGAAAACACTACTGATACATAGAACAACACGGATTAGCTCATGTGATTATGGAGACAGAGGTCCCATGATCTGCCATCTGCAGGCTGCAGGCCCAGGAAAGCCAGTGGGGTAGTCCCAGTCCAAACACAAAGTTCTGTGAACCAGGGGTGCCAATGGCGTAAAGGCCCAGCCTGAATCTGAAAACTGGAGAACCAAGAGTGCTGATGTCCAAGGTCAGGAGAAGGTGGATGTCTCAGCTCCATTCAGACCCACAAGGACTGGGTGATGCCCATCCCTATTGATGAGATTAATCTTCTTTATTCATTTACTGATTCAAATGCTAATCTCTTCCTCAAACACCCCCACAGACACACCCAGAAATGATATTTTACCAGCCATCTGGACATCCCTTAGCCCAGTTAGGTTGATGGATAGAAACATTAACATTAACAACTACCCCAAAACAATCTGTGGCACTTTTCAATACCAAAGCACTGGAATAAAGAAAATAAAATTAATTCTTACAAATCAATACAAAAACCCACAGGCAACCCAATAAAAATGGGCAAAAGACATTAACAGGCATTTCACAAAAGAGGATATCCAACTGGCCAATGACAGTATGAAAAGGTGATCAACCAACAACATCAGTCATTAAAATAGAAATGAGACACCATTACTCATCCATCAGACTGGGTTGGGGGGGGAGGGGGAGAGAGAAAAGACAGAAAAATCTAACCATAATCTGTGTTGATGAGAATGTGGAGCAACAGGAAAGCTCATACACTGATAGTAGCAATGTAAATTGGTACCATCATCTTGGAAATCAGTTTGACATTATATAATATAATGAAGCATACTTCTACCCCACAACCAGCAACCCTACTACGAGGTATATACCCTAGAAAAACTCTTGAATGTGCACCAGTGCCTTAGTTTGGATTCCTCCAAAGGGCCTGAGACAAGGACTTAGCACACGGGTAGTTTACTTTGGGATGTAGTCCTAAAGAACAGGAGTGGGGGACTAGAGTGATTGGACCAGGGAGGAAGGAAAGCCATTCTAAGGCTGTGTCCCTTAGCTGTTACCACTGTGAGCAACCGGGGCTCAATCCTGCTGGATACCCTCTGAGGAAGGGTGTAAAGTGAACTGCCCACCCATGACCTGGAAATCCTTTGACTCCTGTCCCCATTGGCCAAAGATCCCTTTTCTTGGGATCTATGAGTAGAATAAATTACCTTTTCAATGTCAGGCATCTCTTGATTACCTGGCCTCACCATACCTGAATAACAAAACCTATTAAAACACCTACCAACGGGGGCATCTGGGTGGCTCAGTTGGTTAAGCATCTGACTTCAGCTCAGCTCATGATCTCACGGTTCCTGAGTTCAAGCCCCGCATTAGGCTCTGTACTCACAGTGCAGAGCTTGCTTCGGGTCGTCTGTCTCCCCCACTCTGCCCCTTCCCCACTTCTCTCTCAAAATAACCACCACCAACAAAATAAATACAAATAAAAATAAATAAAACACCTACTGACAATAGTTGAATAAATGGTCATATAGCTACACTATGCAATACTATACAGCCATATATATCTACAAACAACAAAGTAAGTATGATTCTCAAACATAATTTTGACAACATAGACACAAAAAATTAAAGTATGATATCATTTATATAAAGTTCAAAATAGGTAAGATGAATCTATAACACTGAGGATTGCATGTGTAGGAAATCCAACTATAAAGGAAAGCAAAGAAATGTGTATCACAAATGTCAAGACAGTGATTACCTCTAGGAGAGGAGGCAAGGGATTGTGATTTGGGGAGAGAGGCATATGGAGAGCTTCTGGGGAACTGGCAATATTCCCTCACTTCACCTGAATGATTTTAACAGGTTTTTTGTACATATATTTTTATGCATTTGCTGCATGCATTCTCTCAAGAGAAATATTTGTAAATTACTATCATGTACCTTGATGAATGAACAGAGGGATTAAAAGTGAGGATGAAAATAGATCAAAATGCTAATTGTATTAATCTATCTGGTGGATGTGTGGGTGTTCACTGACTGTAGAACCATAAAGACGCCAGATCGCTGCCGTGGAGTCTGGGAGGGTGATGCAGTGGGACAGACAGGGATAGACAGACAGGCACGGACAGGTTACAAGGGACCTATATACTAAGTTAAAGAGCTTGGACTTTATCCTGCTGGCAACGAACAGTAAGAACTGGGCATTTATTCTTCACATCATGTGCTGGGACTGGCAGAGGAAAATATCCACCTCCACCAGAGCCTCAAAGGAAGAAGTGGCCCCTAACAGCCAAGAACAAGAGCCTGGGTGGAAGGAGTCAGCTGCCAGGCTCGCCTGCCTCCCTCCCTCAACACCCCCCCCCCCCCCCCCCCCCCGCAGAGCATATGAGAGAAAAGAGGCTGTGGTATGCATCTATCACGTGTCTGCTCTGTGCTTCTCCTAGGCCACTGGGATAGAAGTGACTGTCCTTATTTTACAGACACGGCTAGTAGGTGATAGAGCAGGATGTCAATTCATTTGAAGTCATTTGAAAGAGCTCACGTCTTTTAATGACTTGCTATACTGCCTCTCCAAGACTATGGGACACATCATTCAGGGGCAAGTGAGAGAGGCTGGCAAGTCAGCAGCATAAAAGGATGGCAGAGCCGTGGGAGGAGACGAGATCATGCGGAGAGAATGCCAGAACTCCCCTTAGACTAGCAACAGAAAGAAGGCATCCTGGAAAGGGTGGCTGGGGTGGGATGGGAGGCCAGCTTGGAGTGCACTGAGGAGATTAAGAAGACTTTTTAAAGAAAAATGGCTTTGAATAGGAGGGAAAAGGAGGAGGTAGATGGAATGGAGGACAGGGTAGATAACGGATCCTCTGGCTACTGCACAGTGTAACACAGTGGCTACAAAAATTCTGATGCTGGTTCAAGTCACTTTCATCCATAACAAACTGGAAGCAGGACTATTAGATTTTAGGTGGAAAATCTAGAGCAGAATATGTCTCTTAATGGGCAGATAAGGGAATACCATAAGCAGAAGTTAAAGTGTAAATGATTTAGAATTATGTTGCTATCTATAAAACTTAACTATTGGAAACAGCTCAAATTTCCACCAATAAAAGAATGTTTTGAAACTCTGATACATTCTTACAATTCTCTGCTACTGCATGCCAGCCACTTTGTCTCTGGGTGTTTGCTACCTTTTACTTTGGTTGATATGTAAAAATTTGACTTTGCTTTCAGAAGAACTCGCAGCAATGCACTCCTAAGTCAAGTGTAAGACAGTCATTATCCTTACAAAGCAAGGGAATGGCTTTGGCATCAGACTGACTCGGTGGTAATCTTACCTTCACCATTTACTTAGTTTCCTCCTCTATAAAATGATAACAGTCCCTACCTTTATCTATTACCAAAATATAAGCCTCTCCAGATGTTAACTTATTTAATTCTCCCATCCATCACCCAAATGAGTTCAATACCGTGGTTTGCTTGTTTTTCTAATAACGGAACTGAGGCACAGAGAGGTTAAGTGACCCGGTAGGGTCCCACAGCTGGTAAGTAGGGGAGTGTGTTGGTTCGCGATTTGAACGCCCACCACCCCCTGGCTGCAGAATCCGTGCCATCCAGCAGGTAATGAGCCCATCCCCGGACCTCGCACACGGTGAGGACTCTGCGCACGGCGGCCGCAGGACGTGCAGTATTCGAGTGGAATCCGCTTTTCCAGGAGCTCGACTTCTCAACACGGCGGGAGGCTGCGAGGGCATCCAGGGGTGGGGACCCCGCCCGGGAATCCTGCGGCGGTCGCCAGCGGAGTCCAGTTCCGCGCGTCCGCCGCACGGGGGCGCTGCCGCCCTCGCCGCCTCCCGCGCGCTCCAGGCTGTCCCCGCGGCAGGGCGCGCCGCTGCAAGATGTCCGTGCGCCGCGGCCAGCGGCCCGCGCGGCCGGTCACCCGCCTCTCCTGGCTGCTGTGCTGCAGCGCCCTGCTGTCCCCGGCCGCGGGCTACGTGATCGTGAGCTCGGTGTCTTGGGCCGTCACCAACGAAGTGGACGAGGAGCTGGACAGCGCCTCCACCGAGGAGGCGCTGCCCGCGCTGCTGGAGGACTCGGGCAGCATCTGGCAGCGCAGCTTCCCGGCCTCGGCTCACAAGGAGGACGCGCACCTGCCGCCCCCGGCCGGCGCCGCCCGCTCCAGGCCGCCCCCCGCGCCGCCCGGGATGTTCTCCTACCGGCGGGAGAGCGGCCCGAGACTGCGCCCCAGCACCGCCCGCTTCCTGGCCCACGCCAGCGCCTGGGGCTGTCTGGCCACCGTGTCCGCCCACGAGAAGGTAAGCAGCCCCGCCCGGAGCCGGCTGCAGGTGCGTGCCTGGCGGTGGCCTGGGGACCGGGAGATGCTAGCGACCGCTGGCGCGCTCGGATTCAGGTCTCACAGACGTGCCCCGCCGGCGGGGTTGCGCTGTGGCCGGCGCGTAAATAACGGAACCAGATTGTGCTTTGGTTAACCTGGCAAAATGGGGGGCTTGGGAGGTGCTGACAGGCATCCTGCCAGGCGCATGGGGATTGAAGTGCAGTCTTGAGATGGTCAAAGAGGCGTACACATAACCAGCGCCTGACCCGAGACCTGGACAAAAGAAGCCAGAGCCGCCTTAGGCATCATAGAGTAGGCGCGTGCAGCCTCCCAGCCCACAGCACCCAATGGACCCGAACTTCCCGGTCACCTACTGACACTGGGGACTGGGAGAAAGACACCACGGGGGGTTTGGTGGAAGTTCACATTTTGAAATATGGAACTTAAGAGATTTTCTGGAAAGGAGGCTTAGGGTGCAAAGTGTATAAATGCTGGAATGAGTTGTTTTCAGCTGCAGTTTTATCATTCGGTTCGTAAATGTTTTTACTCACCTGTTAGGTATGATTCCACCTTAAGCCAAAATGACATGGATAAATGATGAGGAAGTGACATCCCTAAGTATACACGACCCAGAAAGCTTTTAGGGCTGGTGAGATCGATGTAAGGGTTTTATTACAGAGAGGTACTTTGAACTGTTTAATTTATGCAAAATAAATATTTTTTTAGGGAATGGATAGGTCATTGGCCAGCGGCAGGTTCTTACCTCAGGTATGGTCTCATCTGTTTGGAGACTGGCCAAGTCACCGAGTTGTCCACTTTATTTTCCCCCTGTATGGAATTAAGTGGTTGACTATGTTAGTTTTGAAGGTCCTGTTTTACTTTTTAAAAAATATTTAAATGACTTTATTCTGATTATGGCAATGATCTTAATCACATTCACAGCATCCAAATGGTTCCTCACAGTTATAAATTATGCTCCTAAGACATACCTTAGGAAGATATGAAGCTTAAATAATGAGGCTGATCTTCATCTAAAGCACGGATTGTTCTGGGGTGTGTGGCTGGCTCAGTGGAAAGAGCGTGTGTCTCTCGATCTCAGGCTTATGAGTTTGAGCCCTGCATTGGGTGTAGAGATTACTTACATAAATAAATAAACTTAAAAAAAAAATCTCTAGTTGGCACTAGAGATCTAGTGGGATCTCTAGTTGGCACTAGACTTAGTCTAGTACTAAAGATATTTTGACTTTTGACATCTTTTTTCTTAGTGTTCTTAGGAATTCCCCTTTCCAATATTGACATTTAGTCCAAATTCAGTCCATTCAGAGAGCATTTACCCTATGCATGTCATGTGTGCAAAGCATGATTCCAGGCAATTTATGACAAGCTGAAAAAGAGAATCTGTAAATGAACTTATGTTCCCATTTTGGAAGACACCTTAACATTGTGTCTTCTCAAAGATGAAAGCCATCTCCTATTCCAGGTCTATACACCATTGCCATGCAGTGCTTTAAAGACAAGACAGCTCCTGAGTTCTGAGCTCAGTCACAGTAAGGAATATTCTGTAAAGGGTAAATAAAGCTCATGAAGGTTGGAATGCAGGACCCAGCAGGGCCTGGGAAAACCTAAGAAATACTTGCATACATGTCTAAGAATTTCACCTACTCCACCGAAGATCGTGAATAAAAATGAGTGTGCAATGTTTCTGTGACTTCCTTTTCTCTAAAAGGGCAAGTTGCTGACTCATATAATGAAAAATTGATTACAATTAAAAAATGGAACTAGTAAGTGAGAAAGTGGTGTAGCTATAAAAGAAACAATAGTAGAAAGTTCTCAGAGTCCAAAGACCAGGTAAGATATTAAAGTTAAGACTTAAGATCTATCCCCAAAGTTGTCAGAACTTTAAAAGAGTCAGTGAAGGCAGTTGGGCTCGCAGGGGCAAGTTGTAGCTGACTTCCATAAATTTCAGTGCCACCCCCAAATAACTTTAAATGTAACAAAGTGAGGGTGTTTTCTATGCACATGCAGCAGCTTCAAGAATAATCCCCTAGCCATCCTTCCAAACAGAATGTCCCTGCTCAGCTCCTCAATAGAGATTCCAGAGCTATCACCGGGTGAGTTGGGTCAATTGGGAACCACTGTGCCTTAATTTACTACCTGTCAGAACTATGGTGATGCCATGCCATCAACATTGCTATATTTCCTGGCTAAGCTCTCAGCTCAGGTCAATCCAAAACCCTGCATTGAAAACAAAAAAATGAAATGAAATGAAATGAAATGAAATGAAATGAAATGAAAAATAAAATAAAATAAAATAAAATAAAATACCCTGCATTGAAAAAGCCTTTTTTGGTGTTTGTTAGATCCCAGGACTGCCATTTGGGAACTGCCTGCCCATCAGTGACGGCCCCTTGAACAACAGCACTGGGATTCCTTTCTTCTATGTGACACCCAAGGACCCTGCAGTGGCCGATCTGATGAAGAACCCCATGGCCTCCCTCCTGCTGCCAGAATCTGAAGGAGAGTTCTGCAGGTAGACAGAGTTTGGCCTTACCCATACAGGTTCTTTGTTATAAAGCAGAGGGTCTATGGGGTGGGACCTTTCTGAGTTGCATGAATTTACTGGGGCCCTGAGATGCAAAATGATGTGTTCACCAACTTGAAGTGGAAAAAGTATATGTACCTTTGGACTCAGATAAACAGAATTCCACCACTCACCAAGCTATGTGATTTGGGGCAAGCTACCTAATTTTGCGGAGCCTCAGTTTCCTCATCTGTGAAATGGGAATAATAATTTCTACCTCATACGGTTCCTGGGAGGGTTGAGGGTCTTGTACAGTATCAGTGAGCAAACAGGAGCTCTTGTTATGATGGGAAAGGGGAAGCCGGGAGGTTGATGAAGGAAGATCGAGTAGTTTGTCTGTGGGGCACATGGAGCATAGAATCTACTTACCACCCCAAGAGTCTCCTGCTTCGCTCTCTATTTACTGTTTTTCAAATAAATTTCTAACCCACTATCCCCCACCACCAGAGATGTGTACCCAAAGACCCCATATTCTTTAATACACCCTCTCTTAAAAGTCTGAAAGAAAAGACATTTACGTGCAAATGGAGCATTGATCCAACACCTCTGTCTGAACTCAAAATGTAGAGCTTGAAATCAGATCCTGCCTGGAGATATCTGGACCAAGTTTGTGTGGGGGCATGCAGGGAACCCCCTGGGCAGCAGCAAATGCAACAAGTGGCCTCAGGCGAGTCCCTTAACCCCCAGGACACTAAGATGTAGTGACCCTTCAGGAACTAGGATAGGATTTATCCCAATTCCAAAGTTTGATTATTTTTTATGCAAAGCATAAAAAAAAAAACATAAAGCAAACAAATTGATTAGTTCTTTCCAGAGTAGGGGGGTAGGTGGTGGTAATAATCAAAGCCACAACATGCTGTAAAATGCCCAGATAAAAGACCTTGTCACTTCCCCTTGGGACACTGACAAGGAGAGTCGGCACCAAGCTGGAGACAGTTCAGCTGACCCAGTTCCCCAGCAGGTATGGCAAGAAGCCAGGAAAAGGGATGTTTCCTCTTTCATGGAATATTCAGTATGTTCTTGGCCAGTCAAGCTTGCTTGCTGGCACTAGAAGTATGTGCCCAGGATACCTTTCTAAACACCTGAGGAGTGCCTAGGTCAGGCATCCTAAAAGTAGTCATGAGGCTGGAGAGTGTTGATCCTGCACCTGCTCTTGAAGACAGACAGCAGAACACAGAGCGGTGCACACAGTGGCTGCAGCTCACAGGTCGTGGAAGGAATTTATTGGAAGGTTCCAGGTGGACGTCAGCAGGAGCTGAGAGCTGGCAGCCATGAGAAACCTAGCTTAGAGAGGACCTTGCCAAGGGGGACTGAGGTTCTACCAAAGCTGGGCAGGCCGTCTACATGGCCTGGAATCAATCATGTGTGCAAACCATCTTCATGGCAGGTCCACACACCAGAAGTGCAAACGTCTGCACAACACCCCAGGGCAGCTCGGGGCCAGAGGTGGCCACCCAGGCCCCACTGAGCCACCCCAGGGCCGAGGGCATCAGTATCTCAGCACGCTTGTCACTCTGGCCTGGAAGAGGAGGGATAAGTGCCACCAGGCTCCTCATGTGATCCTCACGTGAGACTCCTTCTCAGAACTCCTCCCTCCTCGCACTGTTTAAGCTTCTGAAATGTTAAGACACAACTTGAAGAAATAGGTACAGATCAAGGTTAGCCCCAGTGAGCACCAAAGCTAAGGTTACCAGACAGTGAGGGTTGTTATCACCCCAAGGTCCACTACTTCCAGTGAACTGCTTATGACCAGGGGTGACTCCTCTGAGTGAGCTTCCCAGTCCAAGTTCAGCATTACATTTGAGGTTTTACATCCAGAATCTTGGTAACGTTGAGCTGAGAGACTTACCAAGAAAGACAGGCAAACACTGAAGACCTGGGGAAACAACCCAAGCAGGAGCTCCTTGGGCCCCAGGAGCATAACAAAGCATCAGGCAGAAGTGTCCAGGGCTAGGAACCACCCCGACAAGCAAGAAGTTCAAGGGACAGCCTGGCAAGACAAGCACAAGCGGCCCCTGCTGCCTGATCCCAGGGCCCGGACGGAGGGCCGGCGACACCACAGGTCTTTGTCAAGCGCTTCCAAGTGTTTCCCTCAGAACAGGGGGATACAAAAGCACCTGTTTCTCCTGATGATGATGGCGATCATGACAACGACGATGATGAAGTTGATGAGGATGATGATGATGAATCAAAGCCACCTGATCCTTTCATCTTCAGAAGGCAGCTCTTACTCAGGAAAATAAAAATTGCCTTCATTCTATAAAGCTGGTGAGTTGAAATTGGGAATCAAAAACTTGCATTTTCACCATCACGTTTGGTGCCTTCCGTGGGCTCGTATTCTCTGTGGCTCCTATTCTCTGTGGCTCCCCTCTGGGGAGGGGCCGGGTCTTTCCCGTCTCATCCTAAGTGGGAAGACAAAGCCAGAACTGGTTCCTTCTGTGTGATGTATCCCAGGGCTCTGTGGGCCCACAGGGCCACGTTGGGGCTGAGGAGCCCTCGGCAGCTGAACAAACCAAGGTCAGGCCAGAAGGAAGCAACGTGGCCGCTGAAGCTCTGAGAGAAGGAAAAGAGGTGCCTTCCCAGCCATTCCCTGGGCATTTCAGCTACAACCTGCCTCTGCGTGAATCAGGGTTAGCCCTGGTGCCTGTGGAG
Source organism: Panthera onca (assembly GCF_046562875.1). NCBI lineage: Eukaryota > Metazoa > Chordata > Mammalia > Carnivora > Felidae > Panthera > Panthera onca. Next base: position 81,629,680 of record NC_138341.1, on the reverse strand, counting down.
TCTGGATGGGGACAGGCTGGTGAGCTCCACTTCCACGGGCAAGACGCAGCTCAAGAAGCGGGGCCAAACACAATTCCTGCCTGAGGGTAAGCTGAATGCATCTGATTCTACTACAAGGGCGGGCTGAGCCTGCCGCCTGCTTTTAGAGCTCCACACACAGGTAGGTAGCTGTGTGTGCGCGTGCATGGGCGTGCACCTGTGTGTACTGTCACACGTTCGTATTATCCATTCTCACAACGGAAACGTCAACTGCCCCCACTGGGTCGCCCAGGCCACTCTGTCACCTTGAATTCATCGTCAATCCAACAGCTGAAGTGATCTTTCACACCCCAAATCAGATCCTGGAATTTCCCTGCTTAAATGCTTTCATTGGGAAAAAATAACGAAATCCTTGGTAATGGCCTAACAGGCCATGAGTGGCCAGGATCCTGCCTCCCTCTCAGTATAGATAAGAGAGCCTGATCCTTTGCTAATTGACTTAATATTTGATGCCTATTCTAGTTTTATTAATTTGAGAGCTTTAACCTGAAAGCTCATTGTAATCCAAGCTGATATGTGTTTGGCAGGTAGCTAAGAAATGCACCTTTTTTTTATATATATAATTGACATGTAACGTTATATAAGTTTAAGGTGTACAATATGTTGATTTGATACATTTATATATTGCAGTGTGATTAGCGCCAGAGTGTTAGCTAACACCTCTGCCACATGCCATGATTACCATTTCTTTTCTGCGGTGAGAACATTTAAGATCTGGTCTCTTAGCAACTTCGGAATCTATGCTACAGTGTCTTTGCCTGTGATCACTATGCTGTGTGTTAGCTGTCCAAAACTTACTCATCTTCCAGTTATATGTCTTGTACCCTTTGGCCAGCGTCTCTCTGATTTCCCCCAATCCTCAGGCCCTGGTAACCACCATCCTACTCTGTGTTCTGGTGAGTTTGGCTTTTTTTTTTTTTTAGATTCCACATGTAAGTGAGATCGTACCATATATGTCTTTCTCTGTCTTTTCTCACTCAACATAATGTCCTCAGGGACCATCCATGTTGTCCCAAGTGGCAGGATTTTCTTTCTCACGGCTGAGTAATATCCCATTGTATATATAAGAAATGCTTTTCACTCAGTAAGCACTCATGTATGTTGACTCATATCTTGCCTCCCAAAATTGATACTTAGATCCATCAAAGCTGCTATGGGTGAAGGACATTGAGTATCCAAAACTCTCAGGAAGTTTAATGATGAAAATACACAGCAGATATCTGTTCCTTAACTGAAGCTGGGAGAGGCAAACATCTTGAGAATAAGGAAAGGGACAAATATTTCTCTGTATTTTACAGGTGTATGGGGACCTTAACGAGTTTCTTGGTGAATCTGAAAAATTCAACCTGGGATACTGCATCCCATGTAGTTAGGGGATTTTCCCCCAAACTTTTCACCACCCGATCCTCTGATCCCTGAACTTACCCTAAAATGTCACAGTAAAGTCACTAGATTTCATCACACCCAGCTGTCTTGACTCCCGCCAGGACATATTGAATTGGGTGCTATTACCCTGTCTTTCTTCCTGGAGGAGATCATTTGAAAGGGAATCTTACTGGATGATAAGCAGAAAGTGACTTTCAGTACTGATTAAGGACAGGATTGGCGGTTCCTAAGGGACAAAGCTCAGGTCTCCAAACTCAGGTGAACATGACAAATTGAGAATAAGATTCCAGTTTACAAGCTTCGCCAGCAATCCGCAGCCCCCTCCTCTCTCATTTTCCTCTCCCTTCAAATACATAAGCATATAGAGATGCTCCTGTGCCAAAGTGAATTTATGCTCAGACCAGAGACCCAGTTGTATGAAGATCCAGTAAATAACAAAGCCCCCCAGAGACATTTCTCATCCACTGAAACATCTTTTCTTATGGAGCATGCAGGCTTGAACACTGTGGATTTTAGGTTTTGCATCTTCTCAGAGAGCCAAGGCAAAGCAGGCCCTCTGGGTCAGGAAGGGTTCTTCTGTTGAGTGACATTCTGTTCTTGGCATCAGATGAATTTCCATTTTGAAGACTAGAAATAAATGGAAACAAAAGAGGTTTATCGGATGCTTTTCACAATGAAAAAATTTTGATAGTTTGGACAAATGCTATGTTTCTATCTGAAAACGCTTGTTTCCTTTTTCCCAAAAGGCTTTTAATGAAATATTGCCATGGCCCGTTCCTTTCCCCCCAGCTGAGGGCATCTCTGCCCAAACAATGAGCTTGTCAAAGGTCTTTAATTGACCGGGACTCAGTGTGGTTTGGCATCAGAGGAGATGCTAAGATTCTGGTTTGCAAAGGAATCTAGTTTCTGAGAGGGAGGTGCCAGACCCTGAATGGATTACAGCCCAGTAGATGTGTAAAACATAGGATAGGAGGCTTTCAGAAATGATGATCCCTCAGAATTATTGGCTTGGGGGGTGGGGTGCCATGTTGCGGATGCAATTCAACACCGAAGAATCACACATCAAAAAGGCATCACTCACACTAGAGAGTTTGGGACAATGTGCTTGGACACAGATTCCTGCCCTATCCTCTGAGTAGCCCCTGCATTTGATAGGCACATTGACAGTGTGAGAAATTCTTTTGGTAAAACATGGGAGGGTGCTGATGGTAGGGCTGGTCTGCCTTTATGCCACAAGCACAGGATAAACGCTTGGTGGGCGCACACAACTCAAATAGTGTACTGAGTTTAATTATTCCTTCTCTGCAGCAAATGACAAGAAATTCCACATATATAAATGCCCCTTAGCCTGCATATTTTTAACTATTCTTGTAGGAAGAAGAAATACATTGAGTGGTAGCTGAAAACCTCAGCCCAGCCCAATTCTAAATGCAGGCTCCGGGATTTGTGCCCCTAGAACTGCGTGTGGAAAGCACTCTCTTCCATCATTCTCTAGGAGAGTTTGCACACAGAGGAAACATGTGCTTGCAACAGCTTGCCTGCTAACGGCCAAGATACATCTCCGTCTGCACTCTGTCTACCTGAGACGCGACATGAGTTTCAAAGCACAGGGCCCAACCCTCATCAGATAAAGAAGCTGAATTCAATTTCTCTTCACTGAATTGTGTTCATTCCCCTTGAAGGCAACATATAAATCTTCTAAATAGATTGCTGTCTGTCCAGATTCATGTTGCCTCTTCTCCTTTGCCTACACATCCCTGAAATCCTAAAGCTAACACTAACCTGAGTTGCTTTTAAAAGAGCTGTCTGGGAAGACCAGGGAGCCATGTGGACAGAAGACTTACTGAGCAGGTGTTTGAGTATTCTCTCCCATCTTTCACTCATATCCATGGTCAGTGCTCCCAATAACCTGCAGCCACTTCTTTCTCCCGAATTTCATTTCAGCTCCATGAAGTTCTGTCCCTGTGATTCCCAGGACACTCATTTCATGGGTCCACTGATGATTCTGGTTCCTCTGTCTTTATACACCTCTTTCCTGCATCTCTGACTACCTCTCCTGATCCAGTTCATAATGTTTTATTCACCTGGTAGACATGATTCCTCCTTGAGCTGAAATGATATGGATTCATAAGGATGCAACTTCTGTAAATATACACCTTCCAGAAAGCTTTTAGGGTTGCTGAGATAGATTTAAGAGTTTTATTACAAGGCCCTTAGCCTCTGGAAATCAATAATCTCTTTTGTATATCTATTGGATTTGCCTATTCTGGACATTCCCTATAAGTGTAATTATATAATGTATGGTTTTGTGACTGATTTCTTTCACTTAGCACAATGCTTTGCCGATGCAAAATGAACGAACCTTTTAGAATCTCTAAAAGCAAAAAAGAGCATTTTATTCAAGTCCAAGTTAAGACAGCTGCCTGGGAAGCACACTCTTGACAGGGAAGAAAGTGCTCCAGAGAGTGAATCATTTTTACAGAGTTATATCCTTTTTACATCTTGTAAAAGCTCAAAAGATTATGGATTAGCATGTAGGCAGGAATCACAAGTTTTGTCATAAAGCAATGCAGGAAGCAGGAGCATTGATCGATATCTCAAGGACAAGATGGTGTTCCTTTAGGCCACTCACTCACAAAACAGGTGTACGATGTGTGCTTGGCCAGCCGTAAATTGGGCTTGGGGTTGGAACAAAGTCTACGGACAGTCATGCAGACTTAGAAAGAAATATAATATGGCTTCCACTGGAGATCACACTGTTAGAGTTTTTCTCCCATCAGTTTTCAGGGTTCATTATGTTTTAGCATGGATCAACACTTCATTCATTTTTATGGACAAATACAATTTTGTTGTATGAATATACTACGTTTTATTTATCTATTTTTATTTATCTGTTCATTAGTTGATGGACATTTGCTCCCATGTTTTGACTATTACGAATTATGCTACTATGAATATTTGTGTACAGGTTTTTGTATGGACATTTTTTTTTTCAGTTCTCTTTGGTATACACCTAAGAGTGAAATTTCTGGGTCATATGGTAACTCTGTGTTTAATTTTTTGAGGAACTGACTATTTTCTTCACTAGCTGCACCATTTTATCTTCCCATCGGCAACATATGAGGTTTCCAGTTTCTCTATATCCTCATCAACCCTTGTTATGCCTTTTTTATGATAGCCATCCTAATGGGTAAGGAGTGGTATCTCATGTAGATTTGATAAGTATTTCCCTAATGGCTACTGATGTTAAGCTTCTTTTCATGTTCTTATTAGCTACCTATATATCTTTTTTGGAGAACTACTTAATGCCTTTACCCATTTTTTCAAATTTATTTATTTATTGTCAAGTTAGCTAACATATAGTGTAGTCTTGGCTTCAGGAGTAGATTCTCATAATTCATCACTTACATACAACACCCAGTGCTCATCCCAACAAGTGCCCTCCTCAGTGTCCATCACCCATTTTCTCCACCCCCCCAACACCCTATCCCCATCAATCCTCAGTTTATTCTGTGTATTTAAGAGTCTCTTATGGTTTGCCTCCCTGTTTGTATCTTATTTTTCCTTCCCTTTCCCTATGGTCTTTTGTAAAGTTTCTCAAATTCCACATATTAGTGAAATCATATGATATTTGTCTTTCTCTGACTGACTTATTTCACTTAGCATAATACCCTTCAGTTCCATCCATGTTGTTGCGAATGGGAAGATTTCATTCTTTTTCATCACTGAGTAATATTCCGGTGTGTGTGTGTGTGTGTGTGTGTGTGTGTGTGTGTGTACATACATAAATACACTACATTTTCTTTATCCATTCATGAATTGATGGCCATTTGGGATCTTTCCATAATTTGGCTATTGTTGATGGTACTGCTGTAAACATTGGGGTACATATGCCCCTGTGAATCAGCACTCCTGTATCCCTTGGATAAATTCCTAGTAGTGCTATTGCTGGGTCATAGAGTAATTCTTTTTTTTTTTTTTTAATTTTTTGAGGAACATCCACCCTGTTTGCCAGAAATGCTGCACCAGTTTGCATTCCTACCAACACTGCAAGAGGGGTTCCCTTTCTCCACCTTTCTCCACATCCTTGCCAACATCTCCTGTTTCCTGAGTTGTTAATTTTAGCCATTCTGACCGGTGTGAGGTGGTATCTCAATGTGGTTTTGATTTGTATTTCCCTGATGATGAGTGATGTTGAGCATCTTTTCATGTGCATGTTAGCCATCTGGACGTCTTCTTTGGAAAAGTGTCTATTCATGTCTTCTGCCCACTTCTTCATTGGATTCTTTGTTTTTCAGGTGTTGAGTTTGGTAAGTTTTTAATAGATTTTTGATACTTACTAACTCTTTATCTGATATGTCATTTGCAAATGTCTTCTCCCATTCCGTCCGTTGCCTTTTAGTTTTGTTGATTGTTTCCTTTGCTGTGCAGAAGCTTTTTATATTGATGAGGTCCCAATAGTTCATTTTTGCTTTTATTTCCCTTGCCTTTGGAGACATGTCAAGTAAGAAGTTACTGCAGCCGAGGTCAAAGAGGTTGCTTCCTGTGTTCTCCTGTAGGATTTTGATGGTTTCCTGTCTGATTTAGGTCTTTCATCCATTTTAAATTTATTTTTGTGTATGATATTAGAAAGTAGTCCAGTTTCATTCTTCTGAATGTTGCTGTCCAGTTCTCCAAACACCATTTGCTAAAGAGGCTGTCTTTTTTCCATTGGATACTCTTATGACTTTGTCAAAGATTAGTTGACCATATATTTGTGGGTCCATTTCTGCATTCTCTATTCTATTCCATTGATCTATGTGTCTGTTTTTGTGCCAGTATCATACTGTCTTGATGATTACACTTTGTAATATAGGCTGAAGTCCAGCATTGTGATGCCTCCAGCTTTGGTTTTCTTTTTCAACATTACTTTGGCTGTTCAGGGTCTTTCGTGGTTCCATACAAATTTTAGGATTTGTTTTTTCTAGCTCTGTGAAGAATGCGGTTGCTATTTTGATTGGGATTGCATTGAATGTGCAATGGCATCCCTTCCAAACTCCATGTCTCCTGCTTGTGCCTTTCTCTTCTTTTCTGTGTCTCACCAACCTCCCCAAGCAAAACCAAACCCTTCTGTGTCTACTGCCTCTACAGGAATCCAAAATGCAATAACATCAGGGAGGACGACATTTGCAGGATTGCACACACTTAATCTCTCCTTCTTTCCTCCCACACACCAGCCTGGGTGCACTAGGGAGGGGGCCTTCCCTTGCCCTGATCGTCCAGACTCATTAACGTACTTTCCTAAACATGAGAGCAGCCCTTCCTGAGACGCATTTGCTACTCTCTGCTCCCACCATGCGGTCTCTACCCTATGTTCCTTCTCACTAACAAGTGAGCCTGCCATGGTTCGTGGATGCTGGCAGAAGACACAAAACTCATGGGTCAGAGAAAAAGGGCTGTTACTCACAGCAATATTAGTAGCTAGAGCAGCAGCACTTTATGGCAGGGGTTCCCATGGGCCCTAATTCCCACAGGGATGTGAAGAGGACCACGGGCACATGTACACACAGTGGGTTGCATTATGGGAAAGGAACCCTCAGCCCAGAGAAACAAAATCTTGTATAACAGAGCAAGCCTGCCTGCCATCCCCCCACCCCCAAGAAAGACAGCATCCTCACCCTACTGGACAGCAAATAAGCCTGCCCTTTGCCCCCGAGGGAAACACTGTCTCTTCCAAGGCTGTTTGCTCTATAAAGATCTTCAGGGAAAAGATGGTCCCAAACACAGGGAGCTAGTCCTCTGCTCACAAGAGTTCAGAAACACGAAAGACCCATGGAGAACTTCTGCCAGAGAGATGGTATATAGAGTCTTATCTCAGAGAAATGCATAGATTTGTGAATATTTTTTAAATACAGGCCATTTTTGCTTCACATGATCCCGCGTTAGTACCAATGGTAGCATATGGGAACCACCCTTACTTTACACAGTTCCACCATGACTTTACTACCTGTATTGAGAATAGTTTGTGGATCACTATTTTTTTAAGTGTTTATTTATTTTTGAGAGAGAAGAGTGTGAGGGCATGAGCGGGGGAGGTGCAGAGAGTGAGGGGGACAGAGGATCCAATATGAGCTCCACGCTGACAGCAGAGAGCCCCATGTGGGGTTCAGACTCATGAACGAAGATATCATGACCAGAACCAACGTCAGACACTCAACCAACTGAGCCACTCAGGCTCCCCTGTGGATCACTATTAATACCACCCAGCATTAGGATCCATTCTAACAACAAGAAGAGTTCCAGAAACTGCAAGCCCTCCTTTCAGTGAGGAACCACTCAGTTGCAAGAAATAGAAAAATAAGCTCAGATGTGCTTAGAGAATTAAAAAAATTGATTAGTTGACATATTTGAAAAGTCCAGAGGTAGGCTTTTCTTAGGGGCTCTGCAGTGTCGGCCAAAATGAGATTTTCCCGTTTCTCCTGTCTGCCTCCTCCAGTGTCTGCTCCACCTTAAGGGTGGCCCCACTTGTGATCCAAATGCGGTGCTGGCAACTTCGAGGTCGCTCTCTGTTTATGTCCAGCAAAAGCAGGAATCTCACCAGGTAGACTCCAAAGGAGAGTAAGGGGGTTGCCATTCCAGAAGTCCCCAGCAAGTAGGTCCTTGAGCTTTAGTGACCAAACTTCTTGTGCCAATCCCTGAAATGTCACTCTGGCCAGGGGATAGAGCATGCTCGTTGTTGTAGGCAATCCCAGCCCTCAGGATGTGGGGATGGAGTAGGGCTCCCTGAAGCTGTGTGAGGGAGAAGTGGATGCCTAAACAATATGCAAAGTACAGAGGCAAGAGGCAGGAGTGCTTCCTGCAACCCCTGTTCACCAAGGTGAACTGGAAGGGTCCCCTGGGTACACTGCATCCCCCTTCCTGTCGCTGGTGCATTTACTGACCAGGTGTGTTGCACTCACGTGACTAAGGGTGGGGTTGCAGTCTGACCTCTTCCAGATGGTATATGGTTTCCTTTTGCTGCTGTAACAAAGCACCATAACCCAGTGGCTTCAAACAACACCAATGTGTTAAGGTTATGGAGCACAGGAGTCCCAAACAGGTGTTAGTAGGCTAAAATCCAGCTGTAGGCAGGACTGTGTCCTTCCAGGAGGCTCTAGGGGAATAACCATGTTCTTGCCTTTTCCAGCTTCTAGGAGCTGCCTGCACTCCTTAGCCCATGGCCCCTTCCACACTCAAAGCCAGCCATGGCTAATTGAGTCTTTCTCATACCACATCTCTGTGACACTCTCTTTGGCCTCCCTCTGTGACCTTAAGGACCCCTGTGACTGCATTGGGCACAGCCAGATAATCCCAGATAATCTCCCTATCCAATGCCAGCTGATTAACCACCTTAATTGCTCTTTGACACAGTCACGTGTCTCAGAGATTAGGCTGCAGACCTCTTTGGGTGGGGGCATTATCCTGCCTACCACAGGTGGGAAGAAACTTAATGCTGAGTCTAGCTGGGTTGCCCACTATGTAAATCGAGTTTTCTATTTGCCTATTTAAATACATCATCTCCTTTGTATTTTATGTAATCACCACCAGTGGAGAAGCAAAACGCTTCCTATTTACATATGATGCTCCCTATTTAAATTCTGTAATGACTTACTTATGAGTACTAATTTGTTGCTTTCATCAAAGAGCAATTTGTGAAGAAATTAGCTTTAACAGTGAACAAATAATTGGGCACAACTGATGACAGTCTTGCCCAGTATATGTAAATTTTGTTCCTGTTTACTATTCTTACTTATTTTCTCCTATCTCGGGTTTTTTACAAAGTTCAATATAGATTCAGTTTTTGTAGTTATTATGTGGATTGCTTCCCATCATTCCTTCCCCTTAACCCACAAGAAAAATTCACAGTTCAGCAACTAATTTTTGCGGTTTCATAAACACAGCAGACCATAACGTTTCCAGTGGTATACAGTGTTCTCACCTGAAGCAATTTACCTGAAAATGTGGGCATGTCCAGTGTTTCTCTTGCTATAACTCAACAGGATGTATAATAAAAGAAAACTTCCAGGCAAGTGAAAACAAGTTCCTTAAATATAAGCAAAACATATGCTTTGCTTAACAAACGTACCTTTCTCAAGATTTTAATGCAATGTAACGGATGAGAATGAGTTTCAATGAAGCGTGCCTCAGGGCTTCCATTTTAGAAATGTGCGCCATCTGGGAGAAGAGGATCTGTGAGAGTCTGCTTGGCCAGCTGTGTCAGGAGCCCCCAAACCACCCCCGGGGCTCGATGATTCACCAAAAAACTCACAGGATTCAGGAGCTCGTGCTTTATGACTGTGAAAGAATACAGATCGAGGTCATCAGAGGAAAAAGCTGCACTGGGCAGAGTCCAAGCAAAAGCAGGCACAAGCTTCCGGGAGTCCCTCCCACATGGAGGCACACTTAATTCTCCCGGCCACCACGCATGACGACGTGTGCAAAATATTGCCAACCAGCGACGCTCACTTGAGCCTTGGTATCCGGGGTTTGCACTGTAATTCAGTCACATGGGCACTACAGTGTCTGCATGACTGATCTTAGCTACTCCGTCTCTGGGCCCCACGAGTTCAGATTGATCCAGTGTGGCCTAGGGCCTCAGAAGGAGGTGTCAAGAGCTCAGAGGTTAGCCTCCAGGAGCCAGTCAAGGGCCAGTCCTCCTGAAACAGGCCATTCTTTGAAACGTGCAGGCTTTGAGCAACCGTGGTCTGCCGAGTTAGCTCTTTGCCTGCGTATCAGATTACGTGACCTACGTCGTGTGGATATTGTGAGGCTTAGACAAATCAGTTGCCTTGAAAGATATGTGATGTTATGTAAAGAAGATATGTAAATGTCATATAATCACACCTGATTTCAAAAAGGAAAACAGAAATTATATCATGTTCTCGGCAGTAATAAAATTATGAAGTGAAACGAATAGGTAGCTAAGTGGGTAGATTTGAAATGATTTGCTTGGCCTACCCAGAAACTGGCAAGGTCCCCACAGTGGGGACAGCTTTTGCCATGATGCCGGGGCACATCACAGTATTAGGATGGTAAAAACACACAAACTTCCAGGAGCCAGAGAGTGTGTGCTGTTCCCACATCTCCCTGGGCTCCTTCAACACAGGCTCCCAATACAGGGAGAGGATGTGCCACAAACATAATAGGTCTCCATTTTAAGCTTAAAAAAAAATACTTCCAAGATTTTATAAGTTAACTCCCTCCTTCATTATATGTTAGCTACTACTCTCCTAATTTAACGCCTTCCATCCCATAACACCCTACCTCTGCAACAAATGTAGCCAGAGAGGCAGAGGGGGAGGCTTTCGATGCTCACCATTTCATAATGACCGTTCTGTCCCTACCATCTTTGTGTTAGCTCAGGCTGCCGTAGCAAAATACCACAGCCTGGGAGAATGAAACAGGAGAAATTTATGTTTTCACAGGTCCGGAGTCTAGAAGCCCAAGACTAAGGTGTCAGCTGGGTTGGTTTCTCTTGAGGCCTCTCTCCTGGGTTTGAAGACGGCCACCTTTTTGCTCTGCCCTCACATGGGCTTTCCTCTGCCTGCCCCTCTCTGTTCTCTTCTTGTTTTATTTTTTTTTTTTTAATTTTTTTTTTCAACGTTTTTTATTTATTTTTGGGACAGAGAGAGACAGAGCATGAACGGGGGAGGGGCAGAGAGAGGGAGACACAGAATCGGAAACAGGCTCTAGGCTCCGAGCCATCAGCCCAGAGCCTGATGCGGGGCTCGAACTCACAGACCGCGAGATCGTGACCTGGCTGAAGTCGGACGCTTAACCGACTGCGCCACCCAGGCGCCCCATCTGTTCTCTTCTTATAAGAGCAGCAGTCCCATCGGATGAGGACACCCCCCCCCCACGACCTCATTAACCTTAATTAATTAACTAATTAACCTTAATTACCTCTCTGAAGACCCTATTTTCAAATACACTCATGGGGCACCTGGGTGGCTCAGTCAGTTGAGCATCCGACTCTTGATTTCAGCTCAAGTCATGATCTCGCGGTTCATGGAATTGAGCCCCAAGTCCAGAGCCTGCTTGGGACTCTCTCTCTTCCTCTCACTTCCCCAGCCCTTGCTCATGCTCTCTTACTCTCTCAAATACAGTCACATTGGGAATTCGTGCTTCGCTATTTGAATTTGCCAGGCACACAGTTCGGTCCACAGCAATCTTCTTGATATTTCATGATCGATACCCCCACCAATTGGGGCTACAAAATTCCTGAACTCTCCAGCCACCCCACCCCTTTCAGCCCCCGTGACATTTGAGCAGCAACAGCATCACTATATGAGGGCTTGCTACACACCAGGAACTATTCTAATTATATTATGTAAGGGTTTAATCCACGTGTAAGGGTTCCAGAGAGCCTGACGAACAGCCTTCCTCTTCCAGTCCCACAGTCTAAACCAGGGGTCAGAAAATGATTTCTGTACTGAGGAGATGGCAAATTTTGTAGGTGAGGTGGGCCATGCAGTTTCTGTCACAACCACTCAACTCTGCCATTGTAGCCTGAAAGCTGCCACAGAATGGGACTGTACTCCAATACAACTTTTTGCAAGAAGAGTGCAATCCAAATTTCATATAGATTTCATGTGTCATAAAATCTTCTTCTTTTGATTTTTCTCAATCCTCTAAAAGCATAAAATCCATTCTTCTCTCTCGTGCCAAACAGAAACAGGCGACAGGCCACACTTGGCCAGCCAGGCCATCATTTGCCTGCTCTAAACCAGTGGAGGAATGAAAGAGTAAAGCAGACAGAATAGCAAAGTATTGCCTTCTCGTTGACCTAGCCAACATGGTGTGGGCCAGGGAACTTCAGAATTCAATAGATGTACACAGTCTGAAGCACTGCACCCGGGGCCTCCCTGAGCTGTGGCAGGTCTTTCTTGTTTATGGCAGATGGATAGCATAGTATGTGCACTTCCTGCAGGGAGATGTTCGGTGTCTTCTTTCAAAGTCACCAGTTAATGTAAATCTGAGTAGTGGAGACAGTCAAGAAAGTTATCCTGGGGAGCCTTGCTCATCGCAGGACCAAAAAGTCTCCCTGTCTCCCACCACCAACACCTCGAAACACCACTATAAGGCAGGAACTTTTTGTGCCTGTTTCTTACAGGTGAGGAAACCGAGGCACAGAGAGGTTGAGTCACAGCCAGGATTCCAGTCTAGGGGCTGAATAGGAGCCCCTACTCTCTCTCTCTCTCTCTCTCTCTCTCTCTCTCTCTTTAGTTTATTTATTTATTTTGAAAGAGAGATAAAGAGTACGAGCGGAGGAGGGGCAGAGAGAGAGGGACAGAGAGAATCCCAAGTAGGCTGGGCATTGTGAGTGCGGAACCCAATATGGGGCTTGAACTCATAAACTGTGAGATGGTGACCTGAGCCGAAACCAAGAGTAGGACACTTAACCGACTGAGCCACCTAGGCATCCCTGAGTAGGAACCCATACTCTTAACCACCTCACTGTATGCCTTTCATTTCCTTCTGCATTTACCATATATCAGAATGCTTGGCTATCCGGACTGTACAAGACAGACAAGGAAGGAGTACTCCACCTCCCTTTTTCCTGACTCTAACTGGCCTCAAGCAAAAGGAAAATGCAAGCTGTTCTCCTTTGATGTTGGAGAACAATCCATCATAAAGTTTTCTCATTTGGCCTACCATAATGAAATGCAGTGCCGGAAAAATCTTTCAAGGCTATAGACTAATGGAGAAGGGAAATAATTCAGTCTGCCTTGAAGACGATCTTCTCTATCTTTAACCTGCTCACATTCACTTACTGTAGTTTCACATTTATATATATGAGAAAACCATTCATTACTTCCTTATGATGTTCATCGTGCTTTTACATTCCTTTGAACTCTGTGAAGAAGTCGGGCAAAAATTAATGTCCTCATTTTTCAGAAGAGGAAATTGAGGCTATGTTCTTGGGGCTCCAGCTCACAAGGTCGATGGGGGCAATGAGACCAGACACTGTATTTGCTGTGACTCAGCTATGTCACACAGCTCTCACAATACAAGTAAAATCATTCAGCATCAGAGGTGGATCTTTCCAGCTCCTCCTGTATATTCAGTAGACAGAAATAGTAGATAAATGTTTGAGAATTTTGTGAGTAAATAGATTTCCCAGCATGTACTTCTCGATCTAAAATGTTCACAATTTAATTTTTGAGTGGAAACAAATAAGATAAAAGCTCTATGTAGGCTCTAATTCCAAGTTTATTTAAAAACACTTATTTTTACTTTCTAACATATTTTTATAGTCTCTAAATCTTCTACATGGAAATTCTTTGTTTTTAATCTTAACATTTTTTTATTATTTAAAGTTTTAAAATACAACTACAGACTTCATCAATCTAAAAAAAAAAGCGGTAGGAAGAAAAACATTCTTTTAAATGCATACTCATAAGAAACAAAAAGAAATCCCCTGGGGGTCAGAAATGAAGATGAAACAAACAAACAAAAGAAACAGAACCAGAACTTCACTAGTGGGGTTTGCCGGTCTGGGAAAAGTAGAGGCTTAGGTTTTGATACAATGAGAACAAAGAAACAATATCTTGGACTGGGTCAGGTGACGGGTTAGAAATAAGGGCCCATTATAAAATCTGACCCCCAAAGAGCTACACTTTCAATTAAAGATTGGGAGACCTTATGCATTTTAGATATCTTTATCTTATAATCAATTTAGTATATCTTGGGTATCTATTTCTGGTATTTACTGTTTCTGCTGGCTCTTGCTTCTTCCTGTGAATTATGGACTAAGGTCATCTTTAACAAGGTTTTGTCTGAGAATCCTTTGAGGATTTCCCCAGGGATACCAAACAGCCTAAGAGAAAACAAACAAACAAAAAAACCCAGATACTGAAAAGTTAAGAGTCCTTCAACAAAACCATCAAGACTGATCACCTTAGAGTAAAGTGCACTAGTCAGAAAGCCATACCTATGCAGTCACAATTTCCAACTGGCTCTGGGGTGCCACTTTTTTTAAAAAAATTATTTAATGTTTATTTATTTTTAAGACAGAGAGAGACAGAGCATGAGCAGGGGAGGGGCAGAGAGAGAGGGAGACACAGAATCTGAAGCAGGCTCCAGGCTCTGAACTGTCAGCACAGAGCCCTACGCGGGGCTTGAACTCGTCAGCTGCAAGATCACGACCTGAGCAGAAGTCAGCTGCTCAACCGACTGAGCCACCCAGGGGCCCCTCCTGGGTGACACATTTTAAATATGAATAAACAGCCAAGGAAAACATTTGAGGAAAGTCTCTACCATGCAAAATGAACAGATAAAAAGAACTAGGAAAAATTAAAACAATACAAAGAGAAGGAAGCAATTTTTCAGGACAGAAGACAATATACTGTAGAAGAATAGGCTTTAAAATAAAAACACTCCATGAGAACAAACAGAAAGAACCCTTAAAAATTAAAAATATGAAGGGTGCCTGGGTGGCTCAGTCAGTTAAACATCTGACTTGATTTCAGCTCAGGGAATGATCTCATGGTTTGTGAGATCAAGCCCCACGCTGGTCATGTAGCCTGCTTAAAATTAAGAAAAATTAAATTTAAATTAAAAATGTGGTAGCAAAAATTAAAAATTCAACTGAAGCATTTGAGGGTAGATTTGAAGTAATCTGCCAAAAAGTAGAATAAAAAGAAACAGATGAAACATATGAGAGGAATAATAAGAAAATTAAAAGGCCAATCCAAAAGTTCCAAAAGCCAAAATAAAAGAATTCCAGAAAAGGTGAATTGAGAAAATGAAAGGAAAAAAATTGCCAGATAGAACTGAAGAAAAATTCCCCCAAACCAAAAGACATGAGTCTCCAGGTTTAAAACAATCCACCAAGTACCCAGAACAATGGATTTTTTTTTAAGCCTGTATCAAGGTACATCATTGTGCAGTTTCAGGGACTCATCGGTAAAGATTAGTTTCTGAAAGCTTTCAGAGGGGCAAGGGCACAAGGTCACATACAAAAGAGCAAGGAAGAAGATCACACTGGACTATTTAATCAGCAACACTGGAATGGAGCAGTACCTTCAACATTATTTGGTGTAATCATTGCAAACATAGCATTTAATACTTAGCCAAACTATCCATCAAGAATGAAAGTAAACTAATCACATTCTCAAACATACAAAACCTCAGGTAATTTTACTTCCACTGAACTTTTTCTTAGAAAACATATATATTTTTGACAGAACCATTATACCAAAATGAGAAGAAAGAGGAAGATGGCAGCCCAGGGAAAGAAGTGATCCAACACAGGATGGGGAAATTCCCCATTGACAATAGAGGGAGTTCTCCAGATTACGGTCATATAGCAAGCATAAAAGCAAACGGTACCAGTGGGACCCAGAGGATGACAGTCCCCAAGAAGGAAAAAGTGAACTCAGTGGAATGCTACTTTTTTCTTACTTGAGATATAGTTCACATACCATAAAATTCAACCTTTAAAGTGTGAAGTTCACTGACATTTAGAATACTGACAACGTTCTGCATCTATCTGTCACCACTATCTAATTTGAGAATATTTTTATTTCCCCCCAGATAAGCCCCATGCACATTAGCTTAGCTTTCTCTTCCTGTTTCCTCTTCTTCCCAGCCCTTACAGCCACTAATCTTTCTGCCTCTATGAATTTGCATATGCTGTATATATATACATATAAATTTTACACACACACACCTTGAAGTATCTTCAAAGTTTATCCATGCTATCCGTACTTCATTCATTTTTTTTCAGCAGTGAGAGAACATATACATTTTATAAATTTGTTTAAGTTTATTTTTTTAATTTATTTTGAGAGAGAGTGTGTGTGTGTGTGTGGAGGAGAAGCAGAGAGAGAGGGGGAGAGAGAGAATCCCGAGCAGTCTCCAGAGACCAGCGCTAGGCTTGATCCCACAAACTGTGAGCTCATGACTCCAGCCAAAACCAAGAGTCAAGCACTCAACCAGCTGAGCCACCCAGATGCCCCAAAGTGTTTTTTAAACTAATCTCTACACCCAGTGTGGGCCTCAAACTTACAACCCTGAGATCAAGAGTTGCACACTCCAGCAACTGAGCCAGCCAGGCACCCCAGTAGTTCATTCCTTTTTATAGCTGAACAATATGCCATTGAATAGCTATCCCACATTCTGTCTATTTTTGTGCCATTCAGGTTATTTCTACTTTGGAGTTGTTATAAATGCTGCTACTATCAACAATGATGTACGAGTTTTTATATGAACTTATGTTTTCAGTTCTTTTGAATATGATGGAATATATCTTATATTTGATTATGCTAAAAAGAAAAGTTTGGGAATGAATAAATGGTAGGTTCATAGAAAACTAAGCAAAAGAAAAAAAAAGAAAAGAAAGATAAAGGGGAAGTTATTAACTAATTCCAAATGAAAACAAAAGGTTGTATAAAAAGGAAGTTTATTCATAGTGTACTACATGGCTTAGTAAACACTGTGTCACTGCAAACATAATATTTGTATGAATAGAGTAAAAATTATGATAGAACTACTTTGGGAGGAAGAAAAGTAAGTGTGTGTGTGTGTGTGTGTGTGTGTGTGTGTGTGTGTCAAGGATAGATATCCAGAAATTAAGTCCAGAAAATATTTAACACATCCTTTAATAATCAATAGAGTAAGAAAACAAAAACAAAAATAGCAATGAGGTAAGAGATTTGAAGACACTTAAGCTTGCTGTAATGGTAATTTGCAGAACCTTGCACCGAACAGTTAGAGAATGTCCATCCTATTCAGGCGCACAGCAATTGACCATGAGGCTTTAAGGCTGATTTTAACAAATATCAAACAATAGATACCTATATGGATAACTTTCTGACCAAAATGTAGGTTGGAAATCAGTAACTAACAATGTAACTGAAAAAAAAATTGTCAGTTAAAAATTATAGTTTCAGCACACACACTGTATTCATTTTCTGTGCTGTGTAACAAATTGACACAAACGTAGAGACTTGAAGTAGCACACACTTGTTATATAGTTTCTGTGGGCGAGGATTCTGGACTTGGCTGAACTGGGTCCTCTGCTCAGAATCTTCCGAAGCTGAAAGATGTCAGTGGGGCCACAACACTTTCTGGAGCTCTGGTCCTCTTTCTAGCACCTGTGAGTGTTCCTTGTGGAACAGTTCAGTTCCCTGTGGTTGTAGGACTGAGTCCACAGCTCCTAGAAGCCACCGCCCATTCTCTCCACGGCCAAGGCAGGTCACCTCACAACAGCTTACCTGTTAAAGGCCAATAGAAGGGTGTCTCCCATGGGTAAGACAGTCTCTCTCTCTCTCTCTCTCTCTCTCTCTCTCTCTCTCCCACAGTCTCTAAGTCTGTCTCACTGGCTGTGATATAAGCATGGGATTACCAGCGCTTCACTTTTGCCATATTCTCTTGGCTAGAAGAGAGTCCCAGCTCCTGCCCACATTCAAGGACAAGGGATTGTACAGGGCAGAGTACTAGGGGTGCAGATGATGGAGGCCATCCCAGAATTCCACTTACCACACTCACTGATAGAATAAGAAATCATAGTGGTAATGAATAGACTTCACCCATAGCTAACTTATGAAATCTTTTATTGAAGAAAGATTTAATTTTAATAAGTCACATTCATCTACCTTTGTGGTTTGAGCATTTGTGTCATCTTTAAGAAATTCTTTCCAACCCTGAAGTCATAAATATTTTATCCTGAAAGTATTAAGGCTTTGCTTTATACATTTAAATCATTAATTCAATTTAGAATTGACTTATACATGGTCTGATTTTTTAGATTTTTTTCCAGACAACCATTTTTTTCAGCACCACTTATTGAATAATTAGAACTTTACCTGCTAATTTCTAATTCAGTCTTTGTTGTATGTGAAATAACATATAAGCATGGGTCTATTTCTGGGTCTTCCAGTCTGTTCCCTTGGTCTGTCCTTGTACCAATACCCACTGCCTTAATTAATATGGTTTTATGTTAGGGTTATCTGTAGAGGAAGCGCTCCCACCATGTTGTTCTTCCTTATAGTGGTTTTGACTATTCTCAGACTTTTGTTATTCCATGTGAAGTTTAGATTCAGCTTGTTTTGTTTTATTAAAAATATATATATCAGAATTGGAACTGAAATTATAGCGTCTCTAGAAATTAATCTCCTTTAAATTGGGTTTTCCCATTCATGTATTTGGTATAACCAACCCTCTCTTTACTTAGGCCATTTATGTATTTCAATAAAGTCATAATTTTTTCCACCAAGGTATTACACATTTTTGGGTTAAATTTATCCCCAGGTATTTTATAGGTTTAGTTACCATCTATATACCTTTTAGTATATAAAATGTACTTCAAAAATAGTTGTTTTCTTATAAGTAGCAATGCAGTTGTTTATTGTTCTTGAATTCAACAATCTTGCTGAGCTTTTTCTTAATACTAATATTCTGAGTGTGGATTCTTTTGCATTTTCCTCTCTATACAGTCATGTCATTTGCAAATAACTACAAGTATGCTTATTATTTCTCAATCTTTATACATATTTCTATTTCTTATATTACTACAAAAACCACAATATCTAATAATATGAATGCTGTCTTGTTCTATGAGATAAAACATAACATATGGGTAGGATTTTGATAAATATCCTTTGCCCTAGGTTGCTGGGAGCTTTAAAAAAATCATAAATGGAAACAGAAGAAAAAGAAGTTATTTGGATTTGATGAAAATTTAAAAAAAAAAATTTTTTTTGTGCATCAAAGAACACCATCAAGGGGCTCCTGGGTGGCTCAGTCAGTTGAGCATCCAACTCTTGATTTCATCTTAGGTCATAACCCCAGAGTCATGGGATCGAGCCCCAATCAGGCTCCACACTGAGCATGGAGCCTGCTTAAGATTCTCTCTCTCTCCCTCTGCCCCTCTCCCCTCCTTCTTACTCTCTCCTTCTTACTCTCTCCTTCTTTCTCTAAAACAAAAATAATCATAAAAATAATACAAAGAACAGTATCAAGAAAATGAAAAAAAATACGTTTAAATCACATATTGGAAAGGGATTTGTATTCAGAATATACAAAGAACTCTCACAACTCAATAATAAAAAGGAAAAGAACCCAATTTTAAATGGACAAAGGATTTGAATAGACATTTCTGCAAAGATATACATACAGCCAGTAAGCACATGAAAAGATAGTCAATATTAGCCATCAGGGAAATGCAAATAAAAACCACAGTGAGATCACTTCACACTAAGACGGCTAGAATGAAAAGGACAGACTAAAACAAGTGCCCTCAAAAATATGAAGGAATTCACTTCATACAGTGCTGGTGGGAATGTAAATTAGTGCAGCTGCTTGGAAAACAGTCTGGCTGTTCCTCAAAAGGTTAAACGTAGACTTGCCGTAGGATCCGTCAATTCCCTTTCTGACAGTTCCACCTCTAAAAACCACATCCACGCAAAAGCATGTGCCTACATGTTCATAGCAGCATTATTTGTAATGGGAACAACCCAAATGCCCATCAACTGATGAACTGGTAAACACAGTGTGGTCTATCCATACAATAAAGTAATATTCAGCAATAAAAACAATGCAGTGCCAATACAGGTTAAAACATGGATGAACCTTGAAGTCACTATGCTAAGTGAAAGAAGATAGTCACAAAAGCCCACATATGGTATGATTCCATCAGTGTGGGCAAAACAGGCAACTCTAGAGATGGAGCGTAGATCAGCGGTTGCTCAGGATGTGGTAAAGGGTCAGAAATGAGGAATCATTGCTAATGGGCAAAGGGTGTAGTGGGTAGGTGATGAAAATGTTCTAAAATTAGATAATGGTGATGGATGCCCAACTCTGAATATTCTGAGGTCCTCTGTCTCTGTCATGCTCTGTCTCTCTCTGTCTCAAAAATAAATAAACATCAAAAAAAAATTTTTTTAAAAAGGGTGAATTAAATATATATATCAATAAAGCTGTAAAAAATTAAATTTCAGGGGCGCCTGGGTGGTTCAGTTGGTTAAGCGACCGACTTCAGCTCAGGTCATGATCTCACGGCTCATGAATTCGAGCCCCACATTGGACTCTGTGCTGACAGCTCAGAGCCTGGAGCCTGCTTCAGATTTTGTGTCTCCCTCTCTCTCTGCCCCTCCCCCACTCATGCTCTATTTCTCTCTCCTTCAAAAATAAATAAACATTAAAATTTTTTTTAAAAATTAAATTTCAGGTAAACAACTATTCTCACATGACTATGTGTCATACAGTATTTTAGCTGGCAACCCTAGTTAGGAGGATTACTAATTAGGAGAATTATATTGTATCATATCATATCATATTATATTTATATTAGAATTATATTCACCTGGAAAAAGAGTGATATCCAGAATACAAAGTACATCCTCACTGCCAGGTGACTCTTTCAATGAAAGCCAAGTCTTAGAAGAATTCTGTCACCATGGAAACACTCATTAGCAGGCAGTTACAAATACAGTCACGCTAATGTTCTCATTATTTCCAACATCCCTTACACTGAAGGAGGACCCTCCACATTCTGGTTGTGATGTCAGAAAACCTTCACCTCAGTCACCGCTGGATCCAGGCAGATGTATTGCCTTACTTCTGGAGCACACCTCCTATTGTCTTTGAGTGGTACCCCTAAGGTTGTGCAGAGTAGCAACCGGATTCCGGACAGTGGCTCCCAACTGGGGTCTTGCAGAATGTGCACCCTTGACTAGATGCACCCCCCAGGGTGCAGGCTAATGTCTCACTTACCCAAACACACCTCTCACACAGCCAGTGCCAAAGTATGTTTTTATTGTTCATTGATTATTTATTTTGAGAAAGTGGGTGGGAGAGGCAGGAAGAGAGGGAGAGAGAGAATCCCAAGCAGGATCTTCACAGTCAGCACAGAGCCTGACATGGGGATCGATCTTACGGAAGGTGAGATCATGACCTGAGCTGAAATCCAGAGTCAGACACTTAACCAACTGAGCCACCCAGGCACCCCGTGTGCCAAAGTATTTTAAAGTAATTATAGATAGTGTAAAAACTTCAATGATAGACCCAGCCATGTGGCTGCTCTTTTTAATTTTTAATAAAATTCTTGGTATTTCAGGCTTATGTTCTATCATCATTTTAATAAGTGAAAAACATTCTTTGAATGCAGAAAAAATATCGTCGACCCGGAAGACCCCCGATGTGCCCGGTTGACGCTCACTGGCCAGATGACTGCAGTGTCTCCAGAAGAAATAGAATTTGCCAAGCAAGCCATGTTTTCAAGGTTTGTATATGCTTTGAAGTTGGTTTGTCCAGAAATACACTGTAATAAAAAGCAGAAGTCATGACTGTGCCATGTGATGCCTCTGAGGCAGTGATAGTGAAGGTCTGAGCTGTGATATCAGCAACATGCTGCAGGTGACAGCAGAGGCCAGGCAGACTGTCTTCCCGTGGCCTCACCCTGCCTTTAGACAGCACCCCACACTGAGGGATTCCAGGCGCTCTTCCCTGCGCACTTGCAACCCTCTACAACGCCCTGCCTTGAAATGGAAATAACCAGGGGCCCCTGGGTGGCTCAGTCAGTTAACATCCAACTCTTGGTTTTGGCTCAGGTCATGATTTCATGGTTCATGAGTTCGATCCCTGTGTCTGTCTCTGTGCTGACAGTGTGGAGCCTGCTTGGGATTCTCTCTCTCCCTGTCTCTCCCTATCTCTCTCTGCCCCTCCCTGACTTGTTCTCTTTCTCAAAAAATAAATAAACATTAAAAAATTTTAAAAATGGAAGTAAATAATTGAGGCTTTGTAGAGAAGTCCAGAAAACAGACATTTTCATACATCCAGAAGTGAAAGAACACTTCTCAGTGTGGTCCTCTCACACCTACATCTGACCCACTGAGGATTCTTGCATAGACAGGCTTTCTGCCCCCACCCTCCTGCCCTGACCTGCTTAACTGAATCCGATTCTCTGGATGTAAGACTCAATCTAAATTTTAAAAGCAGGTCCCAGGAAATTAGCATTTCTACTAAAGTTTAAAAATCACCGCTGTGGGGATCAAAATGTGCCAGAGGGCAGACCAGTTAGCAGGAGGCAGGAGGCCCAGAGCTCGTGAAAGGTAAGGAGGGTGCCTGCTTGGAGGGGTGGTCTCCCATGGGTCAGGAGGGTGTCTGTGCAGGGAGGGCAGCAGGGAGTGGAAGGGTGGAGCTGGGGCTAGGAGCTTTGTGTGTCTTCCCAGAGGCACAGGCAATGAAAATAGGCAGATTCACACTTCGTGTTAGTTAGTGGAAGAGTAAGACGAAAGCAAATTGTAAGCTGCAGGAGCTACCCACACCCCAAAGGAGGTGGAAGATTTTACATACAGGGGAACCACCAAATAAGTAAACACGGTAAGGACAGGGGAAGCCTGGTTTCTCACACCACAGGAAGGGGTTTTTTACACGTAAATGGAGAAAATGAGAGTGAACTCTGGAATTGGATTGCGATTGGATATATCAAGATGAACGTGTGGTTTTCAGTACATAGATTGAGAAACGAGCATAGGGGTGTGTGTGTGTGTGTGTGTGTGTGTGTGTGTGTGTGTGTGATTTATTTTTTAACTTCACTGTCCTCTTTTTTTAATGTTTATTTATTTTCTAGAGAGGGGGAGGGGCAGGGAGAGAGGAGGACAGAGGATCTAAAGCTGGCCCTGTGCAGATAGCAGAGAGCCTGATGTGGGGCTTGAACTCATGAACCCCATGATCATGACCTGAGCTGGTCAGACGCTTTACTGACTGAGCCACCCAGGCACCCCGGCCCAGCTGTCCTCTTTCCTTCTAAACCCTCCTCTTTCATGTTATGATAGGCAGTGAGACTAGGTCAAAACCCTAGGGAGACCATTGCGTTCATTAAATTCATTCCGTACTTTCTGTAGGCACAGTGTTGCTGAATTTTCCACCACCATGTTACGAGGGTGCCTTTACCTCCTGTTTCCACTAACTTTATCTTTACCTTCTTTTAAACCCCTGCTGTCAGTCTCCTCCAGGTCCCTCCCCCTACCACTCACTGCCTGGATGCAAAACCAGTGCCCTCTGGGATTTGTTATAGTTGCAGGTGCCAAAATGTGTTCTGGCTGCAAGTACAAAACGTGTTTGCTTAAGATAACAACAACCTTTTATCATCTTGGCTGCACAAGTATTTGGAGTATTGGGGCATCACATCAGCTTATTTCCAACTTATTTCCAAATAGTTTAGGGGGGAAGAAATAGTTCATTGTACTGTACTTTTCAACTTCTCTGTGAGTTTACGGTTATTTCAAAATATATTTTTTTATAAAAGGTCATCAGCCTATTATTGCATATGCATTGTTGCAAATGTTCTTCCCAGTCTGCACTTGGTCTTCGAATTTTTATAACATTTTTAGATATGAGTAAAATTTTTATTTTTATGAAGTTTATTTTTTTTCATGTTTATTGATGTGTTTTGAGAGAGAGAACACACACATGACAGTGGGGGAGGGGCAGAGAGAGAGAGAATCCCAAGCAGGCTCCAGCGTGGAGCCAGACATGGGGCTTGATCTCACGACCGTGAGATCATGACCTGAGCTGAAATCAGGAGTCGGACACTTAACCGGCTGAGCCACCCAGGTGCCCCAATTTTTATGAAGTTTAAAAGAAGTGGGCTGGGGCACGTGGGTGGGTCAGTCGGTTGAGCATCTGACTTCAGCTCAGGTCATGATCTCACGGTTCGTGGGTTCAAGCCCCACGTCAGGCTTTGCACTGACAGTGCCTGTGTTTAGGGTTACATGTGAGAGAGAAAGCAAGTCAGTAAGCAGAAGGTGGAACGTGATGTTCCCTGTCCACTCTGTCTGACTCTCAACTTGGTTCAACACTTGTAAGCCTGCTGCAGGAATGGAAATCTCCCCCTGAGCAGATTTGTTTCGGAGGCCCACAATTCTTTTAACGTCTCATAGAGACAGAGATACATAACGCCTTTCTTTATGTTTCCTGATAACAGCAACCAGCATTCACTGAGCACTTGCTCTGTGCAGGTGCTTTATGTGTGCAGAGTTGTTTGCTCCCCCCGCAGCCCCACAATCAGAGCACCGTCACTGTCGGCCCCCCTGACGGTGAGGAGACCGGGGTTTGAGAGGGCAAATAGCCCACGAAGCACCACAGCTCATCAGCAGCCCGCCTGGGATCCGAACCAAGGAGCCTGGTGCAAGACTGGGCTGCCCCTCTGTGCAGATGGCAGTTTCCTGCCTTCCTAAGGCTGCCCCAGTCCCCATCCTTGGCTCCCTGGCATCCGCCTCTGGCTTCAGCCCAAATGAGGCCTGGAGTCTGAAGGGCTGGATGACCTGCCCAGTGATATGCCGACTCTGGAGCGGTGCCCTGGGAGGGACACCCCCTGATAAGAGCAGCTGTGTCATGACCTCTCCTTTATTTCTGCAGACACCCAGTTCTGAGGAAGTGGCCTCGTCAGTATGAATGGTTCTTTATGAAGATGAAGATAGAACATATCTGGCTTCAGAAATGGTATGGTGGAGTATCCGACATTTCAAGGGAGGAATACTTCAAGGCAGTTCCAAGAAAGGCCTGATGCAGTAAGAGGAAAGCGCTCGGTGTTTGCGTGAAATGAAAATCTTTTAAGTGCTGCTGCCGACGGCGACTGACCGCTGACTCTTCGTTGCCAGGGTTCGCAGCAGCCCTGTCATCCTCACAGCAGAACGAGAGAGGGTGGCCAGGGAACCCTGTGCCAGACTGGATATTAAAGTGGTCATTTGCAAACTCCCAATCCACACAGGTACTCACATATATAGCCTTTGTTCATATCGTATTCACACCCGTCTCACCGACTTGAGAAACATTGTTGGTTGCCAAAGTGACACGTTGAGACAGTTGCCGTCCATTCCTTAGGACAAAAAAAAAAAAAAAAAAAAAAAAAAAGAGGTATGTGCAATGTGATTGCACTGTATCGTGAGAGTGTTTTTGTTGCTTGCTGTGCCCAAAGCAGTCTTGATTCGAAACTCACTGCAACCATGAAGGAACTAAGTGCATCACACGGTCAGTCTTGAGTTTGGGGTGAGCATGCAGGACTGTTTGTCTCCGGATTATCCATGGCCATGTACTGAACTGCAGGTGCACTATGAAGTCACATTTGCTAGAATGTATCAGTTACTTATGAAGCTTTGGTCACGCTGTAACATGAAAATGGCATAAGAACACAGAGTCTTGTGCGCAGCCCTATCTGTGTAAGCAGGCCATGGGAATACACTAATGAGGTGGGACAGCCTCAGCAACAAGCTCTCCAGACCCCCACTGCTAGTGCTTCTGACAGAGGGTTCCCTTCTCTCAGGCATGAGGTGTGGCATCCAAAATAAGAAGTGTCTCGTTCTGTGGTATGTGGAGAGGAGAGGGGAGAGGCTGAAGAGGGGAAGGAAACAGGACAAAGTGTAAGAAGAGGAAGCAAAGAAGTCAGTAATTAATTGAAGGCACACTCCCTGCCCAGCTTTAGACCAGGCCCTTGGCAAGATCATCTCATTTAAGCCTTATAACCAGTGAGATTCACATCATCATTGCTACTTACAGATGAGAAAACTGAGGCTCAGAGAGGCTAGGTCCATGCCCCAAGACCTGACTCCAGAACTCACTGCGTACAATGGATAGAGTGGTACTTAGATCATTTCCAATCTTGAGAAAAAGACAAGAGAGTTACTGAAATGCACAGGTACTCATTGAATCGGCAAAATCAGTAAAGCGATGACTAGCCTGCCTATGATGATTTGTCACTGTTAACTACCAAAACAAACAAAAATTCATCTCTGAAATTTGGTTGTTACTACAGATTTAAAATGTTTCTACAAATTATGTGCAGGAGCTCCTGGTTTTTCAAGAAACTACATTGTACCTGAGTACACATCTAAGGCCTCTAAGGACCTATGTGTATATATCCAAGACCTCTTATATTGAAGTCTATAAAGCATCAAGCAGTACCCCATTTTCTGTCTTTTCATAATGGCCATAAACCCTCTCTGATGGGTTAGGTACATCGTATAACATAAAAATGCAACACTATATATAGGAAATATACATTTTTAAAATAAGTAAAAATGCTATTAATGATCATATTTTTGTTTAAAAAATTAAGACATGAACAGAGTTTGAGACGTCAAAATGTTTTTAAGTGCCTTTTACTAAAAGCATAGTAAGATGCACAGAAGTCTTTATTTGTCAAAAGTCAATTCTCAGAAGAGTTCCTAACAATAGCAATTTCTAATATATAAGAATAAGGTAATTTTGATGGTATTTCATACTTCTGAGTTTAAAATTACTGCTATCACCAATTTAGAGGTAAGAGGGGACAACTGGAAGGACATACCACATACTCCATAAGTCAACCTCACACCTTAATTCTTTGAGCATCACTACCTCCTGGTTCTGTCTTATGAATAATATTCCTATGCTAAGTTTGCTTTTATAAGCAGTTTCCACTTAGCTCATTAAAGGCCTCTCTGTTGCTTCAAGGGACTTTGCAGTGTGGGTGCCATTTATAACCACTGATGAATGTTATCAGTTATTTATCCAAATTATAGGAAATGAACTCTAGACAGGTTGGATGATAAGAAAAGTGTTGAAAATGCACTTGTTTGAGAATGATGGGCCTCATTCAGGCCAGTGCATTTTAGCAAATCTCCAGACATTTACACTGATAAAAATGTTTAAGGCTGTACCAGAAGTTCTACACATGGCAATAAAGCAAGAAAAAGAAATTAAATGCATATGATTGGAAAGAAAGAAATAAAAATATCTCTGTTTACATATGACATGATAGGAAATTCTAAAGAATCTGTTAAAAAGAAAATAAAAGAAAGAACTCGTGGGTTCAGCAAGATTTCAGGATGTGAGATCAGCACACAAAATATAATCATATTTCTAAATATTAAAGATGAACAAAGTGGAAACAAAAATTAAAAGCATAATATCATTTATAATCACTCTGAAGAAAATAAATACTTAGGTATAAATTTATCAAAACATGTATAAGATCTAAATGCTGAAAATTAAAAGATACTAATGAAAGAAATCAAAGGTCTAAATAAATGAAGAGATATACCATGTTCATGGATTGGGAGACACAAAATAGCAAGGATGTCAGTTCTCCCCATATTTATCTATAGATTTAATCCAATTTCTATCAAAATCTCAGCAAAGTTTGTAGACATATTCAAGTTTATTCTAAGAGTTCCAAGACATAGGCCTTGGAATAACTAAAACAATCTTGTAAAAGAAAAATAAGTAGGAGAAATCACTCTATTCAATATAAAAACTTATTATGTAGCTATAGTAATCAAGATAGTATGGTATTTATTGATGGAGGAACAGACACATACATCAATAGAACAGGATAGAAAATCTAGAAATAGATCCACACAAATATACTCAGTTGGGTATACTCCCTCTTCAATGGAGGGAGAATAGTCTTTTCAATAAATGTGTTACAGCAATGGGATATCCACAGGCAAATAACCTCAACCTACCTGTCACACCTTGTATAAAAATTAACTCAAAATGGATCATAATTCTAAACATAAAATGTAAAACTATAACATTTTTTTAAAAAGTAGAAAATCATAGGGACCTAGGGTTAAGCAAAGAGTATTTTCACACCAAAAAGCATAATCCATAAAGGAAAGTTGGATAAATTGCACTACATCAAAATTTTAAACTTCTGCTCTGAAAAAGACCATGTTAAGGGAATGAAAAGATAGGCTACATACAGACTGAGAGAAAAATATTTGCAAGTCATTTCCAACAAAGGACTGGTATCTAGAATATATGGAGAACTCACAAAAACTCAACAGTGTTTTTTAAAAATCCAATTAAAAAATGGAGAGCATATACAGACTTTTCACTGAAGAAGATGTACAAATGGCAAATAAGCCCATGAAAAGATACTCAATATCACTAATCATTAGGGAACTGCAAATTAAAACCGCAATGAGATACCACTAAGCACCCATCAAAATTGCTAAAAATGTAACAACACCAAATAATAGTAAGGATGCAAAGAAACTGGATCAGTCTTATATAGCTGAGGGGAATGAAAATGGAACAGCCACTCTGAAAAACCATTTGGCAGTTTCTTATAAAACTAAACATGCAGCTGCCACACCACTCAGCAATTGCACTGTTGGGCATTTGTCCCAGAGAGGTGAAAATGTATGTTCACACAAAAACTTGTACGTGAATATACATAGCAGCTTTATTCATAATATTCAAAAACTGTAAACAACCAGATGTCCTTTAATGGGTGGCTGGTGAAACATATGATACATCTGTGCCATGGAATACTACTCGGCAATAAAAATAATTTCTCATACAAGCAACAGCTTGGATGAATCTCCAGAGTATTATGCTGAGTGAAAAAGTCAATCCCACAAGGTTACATACTGTAGAATTCCATGTATACAACATTTTGAAATGCAAAATTCTAGAAATTGAGAACAGATTAGAGTTTGCTAGGGAGGAGGGTGGAGAAGGAGAGAGGTGGGTAACACACAGGATCCTTGGGATGGAACATTCTATATCTTGACTATACCAGTATGAAAATCCTGGTTGTGATATGGTATAGTTTTGCAAGATATTACCATTGGGAGAAGCTGGGTAAAAGGTAGACAGGATCTCTTCGTATTATTTCTTACAACTGCATGTGAATCTACAATTTCTGCAATTATCTCAGAGTAAAAAGTCTAATACAAATAAAATTGATGGCTTAGCTTACTTAATAAGGCATTTATGCTACATCTTGTTAGTCCCCAATGAAATGAAGAACTGAGCCATGTGCCAAAATCTAACAGAACAGACAACATTAGTTTACTTTTGTCAACCATCAACCTATGCATTTGTGAAAGGGATAGAAGATTTAAGTTTTCTAAATGTATTCAATTTAACACTGAATACAAATTAATAAGAATTCAACAAATCTCTGTATTGGTTTTACATGGGACACTTAGAAGGGGACAATATCTTCAAGTTTCTGACATAAGCATGTTGAGTAAGCTATAGGTGCATATAGGAATCCAAGTCTCCACATACTGATTCTCCACTGATACTTATAACAAAGAACTATATTTCCATGAATCTTCCTGAAATATTCTTAAATATTCTGGGAAAGTATTCTTCTGTTTCTGTGAATAGCTATAGCCTGATCCCCACGTTTATTTACAGTGATTGTACAAATCTATGATGGTGACACAGAGAGTATAATTCTGATGTTACTTGCTTCAGTATACCTTGTATATGTTGACTCATTATGAAAGAGTTATTCTTTGGTTGAAATGTATTTCTACAATTTTTCCAGAAAATCTGTATTTCATTTTCAATAATTTAGCCATCAAATTCTGTTCTGAAAATAAAACTTCTCTGGAATAATTTATTGATGCATATTTGATTGCTATAACAGCAATTATAAAACTTGAATTATAACAAAGCTATGGTTTGTCTATGTTATGTGATGCATGTGGAGTGTGAAATCTATTTTCAACACTAGATATGTCTATTTAACCAAAGACTATTTCATTCTTGACATGATTCTCGTGCTCAATTAAATAAAATTATGATATTTATGTATAGTCCTTTCATATAATATTGCAAATTGACATTACTGGATTTCTAAGAAAATAGATGCTATTAGAATAAATCAGCAGTTAAATTTCCTATAGAAAGGAAAGAATCTGCAGGGGAGCTTTGTTGATGTGATTTTTTAAGGCTCTAAGTACCATGCGCTTAATTGGCAGACTTGAAAATGCTGATGTAGCCACACTTTGGTGTTGCCACTCTTAGAAGTATTTGCCATTTTTAGCATACTTGTTGTTCCCAGACTTCAGGGCTATGAAAAAGCTCCCTTTCACTGCTGAGAAAACATGCCTAAGGAGTCCCACATAGAGTGTGGCAAAAAATGACAAGCTCACAAGAATGATCAATCCTGCAGCTTCCATAGACTACCCACCACTATTCTGGCTTCCCGGAGATATTCTTGTTCTCCATTTAGTAACCAGTTGGCCAATTTACCCACGATTGAAGGCTCTCCAGGACATAGGTCTTTCAGTGGTGGAGTCCAGAAAGTCTGGGCAAACTGAGATGGATTGGTCACCCATCTGCATTGGACCTCAGGCCCCCATACCCTGAGCAAGTCTCCTGCAGTGACCCGCCTCTGAAACTGTGCATTCAGACCTTCAACCACACCCTCTCTCCTTTAGCCTCCTGTCCTGCCAAAACCCTGAGGTTCTTTATTCTCAGCGTCTGACTCCCTTACTCAAGAAGGTGACCACAACATGTAGGATTACATGGAGAACAAGGCCCTGCCCTCAGGAAGTTTATGTTTTGTAAACAATAAGTAAACAAGCAGGTTTTTAAGCCAGGTAATCTGGTAATGTCTGTAGATTCTCTCCAGCACTTCGCCCAGTATCCCCAATATCCCCACTGTTTTCTGTTGGAACCACATGTCAAAACCCTGCCCTGGATAAATTCACTGTCCGTCTCTGCAGCCAAGTGTTAACAGGGAAAACCACAAGCACACAATTGGTCACACCTTAGATCCAGGGTCCACATCCTCACCTGGGCCCTCCACGCTGCCCAAATCCCCCTCGGGTGTTTCCCATTCTCTTAAGCAGCTGTCAGACATTTTCACAGTCCAGCCCTGGGAGTCCACACCCTTGTTCCCCTCCCAGAGAACTCTGAACCCTTGCAATGAGCACTCCCTCGCCTCCTTTCAAAATGTCCTATTCCCCTTCCCTTCTCCTCGCCCAACAGCCTCCCCTGCTGCAAGGTTTCCCAGCACTGCTGCGGGATGCAGTCCTGAGCAAGGACAGGCCTTAGCGGGGTAGAAGCCAGCACCACGGAACAGAGCGAGATGAGGGGGAGCTTCCAGTGTTCTTTAAACGTGGCTGGTATGCGGCGTCATGGGAACTAAACCAGGGAAAGAAGGAAGTGAAGTCAGTAGAGGCTGATGCAGGGAGAAGCTGGACTAGCTGTAAGGGGACCCAGTGAAGCAAAGAATAGCTGTCAACCTTAAAAATAAAACTGTCAGTTATTTTACTATCAAAAAATGGGTTTATTCAGAAATAGAGAATGGCAACTCGGAACAAGCAAGCCATGGCAAAATCATAGGCAAACCCACAACACAACACAAAGGACAGGACCGGTCTTTCATAGAGGAGTGGGAGAAATGGGGGGTGGGGGGGAGGGGGTTTGTTTTAAATGAAATAGTCACAGGTGTAAACTAGGAGTTCAAAGTGCCGTGGCTTTTCATTGGCTGAGTTGTGACAGTCTCTCATTGGCTGGGCTGTTGGAGAGGTGAGGAGAGAACCCTTCCTCCCTCCTCCACCGTGAAGCCCCGGAAGCCGTAGCTAACTCAAGTATCTACGTGCAAGGTAAGTGTTCCTGTTGGGTCTGCAGTTGACAACCAGTGGTAGGGCGTTAGAGCTCCCCCTGCTGGCCTCCTCACGCCATTTTAAATGAGGTTTCCTTTTACCAATTTTCACAGCTGCGGAGCCAACTGTACTTAAGCCAACCCGAGGGAAGACCGAGTCACTATGAATAGGGAGATGTGTGAGCTAGTGCTCTCTAGAGCTGAGCTGTCAGTGAGGACCAAGGCCAGGCTGTGGCTGTGGGAGAGGCAGCTGGGGTGACCAGAAGATGGTGGGTAGGGTGAGCCAGATGCCTTGGACAGTGAATGAACAGTGGGCAGGAGATGGGGTGCCAGCAGAGGGGAGGGAAAGAGGGGCACCTGAGCCCACTGGGGAGTGCCCACCATCTTATTGTCAACGCTTGCCAAGACTAACTTCAAGTGGTGAGCTTTAAAGGAGCGGGGCTGTTTTGTCTTCTTTTAGTAGAGGAGTAATGATGGGTAAAGCACTCCTAACATAGCCTTTGAAACCATTGTTTCTCAGCTTTGTGAATTCGGGAAACGAGTGAATTTCTTGAATCTCAGTTTCTTCATATGCAACGTAGGGAAATTATAAAGTGCCTGGCTCATCATAAGGGTTAAAGAGATGGTGGCATCATGTCTTGTGATTTTCACATTATATATTAGTCATTTGTTTATGTGTCAGACTCCTCCTGTGACCTACTTGAGGGGGCTGATTTCACACCGTGCCCTGCTTATGGCTCACGGTAAGTGCTCAACAAATGTTTTGGCAAGAATGGATGAATTATCTGTGGGCTTTGGGCCAGAGCCCCTCCCCAGGTCCCACGGGTACCTTTTACTGACACATTTGCTTTATTCCTTCTCCTGCTGTGACTCACCTCCCTAGCCTTCTTGCCCCTCACTGAAGTCTTGCATCCTCCTGACCACTTCCAGATAAACCGCTGACCCTTTCTGAGCTTCCCACGCTACTTCTGGCTTCCAAACCTGGATTTTCACTACACCCTGGCAAGGAATCGCTGCGCCACCTGGTGGCTATATCTGGGAACTTCAACTTTCTCAGAACCTGGAATCCGGGGAGAAAATCCCAAATTCAGAATGCAGGATCTAGGCCAGAGAGAAACTGTGGCTCTGAGCCACCTATAATGACTGTGGTGTACATACATTCACACCAAACTCTCCCCTTTGAAAACATACACACAAACGTAAATGTTTTCGCCTTACATGATGACAGGTCACAATACTTTATGACATTTTGATAGTGATTTTTAACTAAATATTTAATTATTTCAATTATATTAAATTATTTCTAAAATAATTACTTAATTACAGAAATTCCTGGAATTGAACTCTTGCTACAAGCTAGGCATTTTACATACTTAAAAAAAAAAAATCTCATTTAGTGTTTGTATCTGTCCTGCAAGGAAGAAAATGCTTCAGTGTTCCATGCGGAAACCTGTACCTCAGCAAGCTCTTCAGATGTGCACACTCCTGGGGACCTATGGGTACTAAAGCCAGGACTGTCTGACTCCAACCTCCTCTCCCTCTTCTCAGTGCTGTACCGTTTTTCTGGAAGGACCCAGCCATCTCTATATAGTTTTCCTTCCATTCTCCACCAGGGTGAGTGGCTGTCCACGCTGCTTCCAGCGGATGCAAGGACCATGAATCAGTGGAGCATTTCCTGAGTGCCAGGCCTGCTACGAGCCAAGCCATCGGTAAGGCATACCCTGTTTAGTCATTGCAGCTACCCTGGGAGGTGGGCCCTCGTCTGAGGGCCAAGTGAGAAACCGTGCCCAGAGTCAGGCAGCCAGCAATTGCCGGCACCTCACGTCCATGCCCCGAACCACCACCAGTATCAAATTGTGATCAGTATCAAATTTTTATTTTGATTCAATAATACAAGAACAGCAATGCAAATGTGCCTACAGCCAGGCAGTAGGACCTTTTGCCATGATCCCCACCTCCCTCCCAGCCCTTCCAATGTCTTTGTAGCTAAGTCCCTGCTTTAATCCCTGTTTACTGCAATTATCTAGAGTGTTTGTTTGTCTGCTTGGACACTGATTAACACCTTCTAACAAGAAAGAAATGTGCATGGCACTGATCTCTTACGTTCTCCTGGCATAAAAAACATTTGTTGTCATGATTCACATTTCCCAAGTCATACAATATTTTAATTACTTTAAAGATTGTGCTCTAGATCTCTCCTACATGAATGCCACTTTTTTAATAGATAATTTTGAAAGAATTACGTAGCTGACCTGAGACTGTTTCGGAACTGGGAAACAGTATGACTGTTTGGGGTTTGTTTGTTTTTAAACATGGTAATTATTTTGTTATTGTGTTCATCTGTGGTGTACTATGTTTGGCAAAGTAGCTGGTGATTTTTTTTAAATGTTTGTGTATTTTAAAAGAGGGAGTGCGAGTGGGGTAGGGGCAGAGTGGGACAGAGAGAATCCCAAACAGGCTCTGTGCTGTTAGTGCAGAACCCTATGTGGGGCTCAGACCCACAAACTGTGAGACCATGACCTGAGCCAAAATTGAGAGTGGGATGCTTAACTGACTGAGCCATCCAGGTGCCCCAGCTTTTTAAATGAAGATTCAAACAATCCTCTCTCCAGACACTATATTAAGAAAGGAAAAACTGCCCTGCCCTGAATCTGGCTGGCACAACAGACACAAAGCCAGTGGCAAAAGTTAACTGGAAACAAACAGTATGACTCCCAAGGTCATGCTACAGCTGTCAAATGTCATAACAAAGCCCTTTTGAATGACTTATGCCTTCTTGATGAGAAGCCTTACTCTAAAATCAGCGGCTGTCAGAAATTTTGCTGTTTAAAGTCAGATCAGTGAGAATGAAAAATCCCACTTTTGCCCAGATCTATGTCTTTAACGTAGAGAAACACCTTCCATTTTAACTCAAATTCAGTCTCTAGAAAAGCACTTTCTAGACAAGACATTATATAGCTATTTTAATTTGCTAACTTCCAAGAAACAAAGCCCTGAGTCTGATTTGCAGTTTAGACCCAAGACCAACCCCTTACACAGCCCTGTTTGCCCTGAGGCTATCCAAACATTGCTTCATTTAAGTTGTACCTAGATTCCCTTCCCCCATATTACGTAAAAACCTTATCTCTTTGTTTGGTGAAATGCCCCGGGGCTCTGCTGGTAGCAGTCTCTATTTCCTTGAGCCAATAAACCTGACTTTGTCAGACTTGAGGTTTGTGGGGATAGCTGTTGGCTGAGCAAGTGAACCAGCTAGGACCGCATCCACAGACCCTAATGCTCCTGCCTCACAATAGGGAGCAAACCCCCAACCCCCCACCCCCCCATCCCCCCACCCCCTGCTTCCAAACCACCCCCCCCCCCACTTCCAAACCATCAGGAAAGCTGAATTATCACTCAAGAGTTGTTTGAAGGGCATAAAACAGATCAAAAGGGTAGAATGGACTAGAAGGGGTTATTCATCTAGGTTGAGAGACAGGCAAACAAGATCATCTTTATTCCCCAACAGAGAATGCAGCCAAGTTATTCTTATAATCCAGATTTAGTGGCTCTCTCCCTAGAAGATGGTGATGAGTAAATGCTTAATATCACTGAGGAGGCTGTATTCCAAGGCATCGTTCTGTAAGCCATGAGACATTCTGTCTCCAACAATTTATTAAGTGTTGATTTTTTTAATCTTATTTTAAGTTTATTAATTTTGAGCTAGAGTGTGTGCAAGTTGAGGAGGGGCAGAGAGAGAGAAAGGGAGAAAGAATCCCAAGCAGGCTCCTCACCATCAGCACGGAGCCCAGTGGGGGGGGGGGGGGGGGGGGGCGCTAGATACCACAAACTGTGAGATCATGATCTGAGCCAAAGTTGGACACTTAATCAACTGAGCCACCCAGGCACCCGATTAAGTATTGATTGAATTATAGCCACCCAGTAAGTTTTGAGATGCCCTAACATGACAACCAATAATTTCCATATCATCTGCTTAGTTGATTTAGATTGTATCACAATGTTTTGGTTATCTATTGTGGTGTAACAAATTACCCCCAAACTCAGCAGTTGAACACAACACATATTTATCATGTCACATAGTTTCTGAGGTCAGGAATTCTCATTATGCACTTTGCTAGAATTCTTAGGGAAGTTAAATCCAGTTGGTACTATTCCTGTTTGAATGAAGATACCTATTTGAATGAAGATACCTATAGGACTGAAGATTCCTATTTGAATGAAGATACCTATTTAAATTAAGTTAGGGGCACCTGGGTGGCTCAGTCGGTTAAGCGTCCGACTTTGGCTCAGGTCATGATCTCACTGTTCGTGGGTTCGAGCCCTACATTGGGCTCTGTGCTGACAGCTGGGAGCCTGGAGCCTGCTTCGGATTCTGTGTCTCCCTCTCTCTCTGCCCCTCCCCTGTTCATGCTCTGTCTGTCTGTCTGTCTCTCTCTCTCAAAAAATAAAAATAAAATTAACATTTAAAAATAAATAAATAAAGTTAATATGAATGCAACCTGTGAAAGCCTTTGTTGTTGTGTTTGTATACTCATACACACAGTCAGCATACTCACTTTCCTCAGGTCTGGAATACAAATACTGTTTGAGTTAGGATGTATTACCCATGGATGTTGTACAGCTCAAAAGTTGAGCAAGTTAGGGCACCTGGCTGGCTCAGTCGGTGGAGCAGGTAAACTTTGATCTCAGGATTGTGAGTTGGAGTCCCACAGTGGGTGTGGAGATTACTTAAAAATAAAATCTTTAAAAAAGAAAGCAAAAAACTAGAGCACCTTTATGACAACATCAAAATATTTTAGGAAAACTTAAGATGTATTCTTTTTGTAGCTGAGTTAGTATGCCCGTTCATATTTATGGATGCAACTGTTATGTTTGGTCTCTGTCATATTTTATAATATATATTTTATTTACTGTACTTCTTTTCCTAGAGATTGCACATTCTTTATTCTTATTTATTAAAACATTTTTGGTATTTAGGAAAGTTCATGTTTTTCTTCTTGTGGTTACCTTTGAACTTACACCTTTTGTTTTCTGCAGTATCTAATCGGCTGTTAATTCCAGTGTGTTGTTCATCTCTAGAGTTTCCATTTGTGTCCTTTTTATATCTTTCTTATCTCTACTTACCACAGTCAATCTTTTCCATCTTGAACATAATAAGCAGAGTTGTATTAACTGTGTGCTTTGTCTACAGATTTAATCATCTTGTCATTTCTGGGCCTGAATCTGTTGATCTGCTTTTCTCCTCACCAGCCTCTTTTTTACTGAATATTGTACCTTGTTTGGGGTGCTAGATGTTTTTGTATTCCTATAAATATCATTGAACGTTGTTCTGAGATGAAGTTATTTAGAAACAGTTTGATCCTTTCAATTTTGTTTTTTAGGTTGGTTAGGTAGGATCAGAGCAACCTTTAGTCTGTGACTAATGTGACTCCATTACTGAAACAATAAGTTTCTGAGTACTCACTGTCCATGAGTTGGGAAGCTTCCCACTCCAGCCCATGAGCACAGGAACAATTCTTAGCCCTCTGTGAGCTTCCAGGATTGTTCCCTTTAATCTAAAAGGCTGATTCTTTCCACAGCCTTGAGTAGTTTCCTCATACACATGCACTGATCAATACTTAGATGAAGACTAGAAATAGACCCTTGGCAGATCTCTGGCACTGTGTGTGTGTGTGTGTGTGTGTGTGTGTGCGTGTGTGTGTGTGTGTGTACGCGCGTGTGCGCACGCGTGCGCGCAAGCGTGCCGCTCTCTCCTGTCTGGCACTTTCCTCTGCACACTCCAGCCATCTTGGCCTCCCAGGACTCCTGATCCCATTTCCTCAATTCAGGAAACCACTGGGCTCTAGCTGGACTCACTCACAACACGGAGATTCTCTCCAGACAACAAGGTGGGCACTCACACGTCTCACATTGAGTGATTCCTCAGGAATCACTTTTCTCCAAAATCTGATGTGCCAGGTCTAAAAACCATGACTTCACACATTTTGTCTTTGTCTTAGTCATTTCAAGTGGGAGACTAAATCCAATCCCTGTTACTCCATCATGCTAGAAGCAGAAGTCCCTTGTAATTTTTTAATGCCTTTGCTCCCCTCTTTTCTATTTTTTTTTTTTTTTCATAACTGGATGTTTGTGCCTCTTAATGCCGGTCACCTATCTCCCCTATCTTCCCACCCATCTCCTCTCTGGTGACCACCAGTTTGTTCTCTGTATTTAAGAGTCTTTTACTGTTTGTTTGCTTGCTTTGTTTTATTTTTTAGGTTGTACATATAAGTGGAATCATGGTATTTTTCTTTCTCTGACTGACTTATTTCATTTAGCATAATGCCATCCAGGTTCATCCATGTTGTTGCAAATGGCAAGATCTCACTCTTTTTATGGGTGAGTAATATTCTACTGTGTGTGTGTATGACATATATATATCGCATACCACATCTTTTTTATCCATTTATCTATTGATGGATACTTGGTTGCTTCCATAATCTGGCTATTGTAAATAATGCCACAGTGGACATAGGGATGCATGTACCTTTTTGAATTAGTGTTTTCATTTTCTTTGGGTAATACCCAATAGCGGAATAACTGGATTGTGTGGTATTTCTATTTTTAATGTTAAGGTACCTCCATACTGTTTTCCACAGTGGCTGCTGCACCAGTTTGCATTCCCTCCAAAAGCACATAGGGTTCCTTTTCCTCCACATCCTCAGCAACACCTGTTATTTGTCTTTTTGATATTAGCCATTCCGACAGGTATAGGGTGATATCTTATTACGTTTTTGATCTGCATGTGCTTGATGATGAATGATGTCGAACATCTTTTCATGTGTGTCTTGGCTATCTGTATGTCTTCTTTGGAAAAGTGTCAATTCAACCCCTCTGCCCATTTTTAATTGGATTGTTTGGTTTTTTGTTTGTTTGGTTTGGTTTGAGTTGTACAAATTCTTGATATATTTTGGATATTAACCTCTTATTGGTTACATCATTTACAAATATTTTCTCACATTCAGTAGGTTGTCTTTATGTTTTGTCCATAGTTTCCTTTGCTGTGCCAAAGTTTTTTATTTTGGTGAAGTCCCAATACTTTATTTTGCTTTTGTTACCATTGCCTGAAGAGACACATCCATAAATATGTTGCTAAAGCCAATGTCCAAGATATTACTCCCTGTGTTTTGTTTTAGGAGTTTTATGGTTTCAGGCCTCACAAGTAGGCATCTCCTTTATTTTCTTATTTAATTTTTATGATCTGGTTCATTTTTAAATTGGTATCCTTTAAAGCCCACTTATTGTCTACAATAACCAATAAGCTTATTAAGTTTTCCACTTTCATACTCCCTTCTCCCATATTTTAGTTTTCTTCTTTCAATTTTATCATAATATATAACATCTGTACATTGGTCTTCTACATTTGTCCCCACTTCTAAAAAAATTTTTCAGTTTATTTATTTAGAGAGAGAGAGGGAGAGAGCAGGGGAGGGGCAGAGATACAGAAGGAGAGAAAATCCCAAGCAGGCTCTATACCATCAGCATGGAGCCTGACATGGGGTTCGAACTCACGAACCATGAGATCATGATCTGAGCCAAAACCAAGAGTTGAGCACTTAACCAACACAGCCCCCCAGGTGCCTCTGTCCCCACTTTTGTTTTAATCTTAGAGGTATATTTATATATTTCAAAATACTCACCATCAGTCTGTTTGAAGTTTTCCAAGTCATC
This sequence comes from Panthera onca, assembly GCF_046562875.1. NCBI lineage: Eukaryota > Metazoa > Chordata > Mammalia > Carnivora > Felidae > Panthera > Panthera onca. Next base: position 81,590,184 of record NC_138341.1, on the reverse strand, counting down.
ATTTGGTTATATAATACTCATCCTGTAGTAAATCCTCAAAGAAGTTGATAGATGCAGATTTCCCTATGTTATTATATGTCTAAAATTACTTTTCTTTAGCCTTGATATTTGAAGGACAACTTGGCTGGGTATAAAACCCTTGGATCACGCTTTCTTTCCTTGTTTTCTTTCTTTTTTTTTTTTTTTTTTTTTTTTGATGGTGTGTGTTGTTGCTTTCTTGGTATGTAGACTGAAAAGTTTGATGCCAGACTAATTTTTTTGCTGCCAGACTAATTCTCTTTCTTTTGTAATTTATTTGATAAATTTGCCTGCAAGCCTTTAGGATTTTTTTTTCTTTGAAATCTAATAGTTTTTTGTTTGTTTACTTGTTTATTTATTTATTTTGAGAGAGACAGAGACAGTGCAAGTAGGGGAGGGGCAGAGAGAGAGAGAGAGAGCAAGCAGGCTCCCAAGCAGGCTCCACACTCTCAGTGCAGAGCCCAATGCAGGACTTGAACCTATGAAACTGTAAGATCATGACCTGAGCTGAAACCAAGAGTCTGATGCTTAACTGACTCAGCCACCCAGGTGTCCTGAAATCTTATAGTTTTAATAGGCAGTGTCTCAGAATTGGTATCTCTGGGGTAATTTCCCCAGTACCCAGTAAGACCCTTTACTGGATAGGTCTTTTCTCATTTCTTCCTGCCATTCTGGCCAGTCATCAAATAAATACTAAAATCCTACAACTAACCAGATAGTTACATTCTTGGTTCAGAAAAGATCAACACTTTGAATTAAAATATCAATTTGAATGCTATGCACTAAAATATATGTTTTTTTAATGTTTATTTTTTTGAGAGAGAGAGTGTGTAAGCATGAGCAGGGGAGAGGTAGAGAGAGGGGGGGGGGAGAGAGAGAATCCCAAATAGGCTCTGTGCTCTCAGTGCAGAGCCCAACACAGGGCTCCAACCTGCAATCCGTGAGATCATAACCTGAGCCTAAATCAAGACACTTAACCAACTGAGCCATCCAGGCATTCTTAAAACATAAGTTCTAACTAGAAACCTAAATATTGTGTGGAGAAACAGACTGTACAACAAATATCATAAAAGTAAAAAAAAAAATTTGTTCACTTTCCAGTATGCTTTGTAAAAGTTATGGAAAACTGGTTTCTTTATGACAACAAAACCAAATTGAAGTTAGTTCAACTTATCTAACATCATTTGAGATGTTGCTGGACACTATGTTAATATTTTTCAGTTGTTAATTATGAAGTAATGCAACATGTAAGCAAATATAACAGGCATTCATTTAGGTAACAGCCACCTAGACTTAAAGGATGTTGACATTTTGCTTCATATTTCTCTGTTTTTAAAATTTTTTTATGTTTATTTATTTAGTTTTTGAGGGAGAAAGAGAGAGAGAGCAAGCCAGGGAGGGGCAGAGAGACAGGGAGAGAGAGAATCCTAAGCAGACTCCACACTGTCAGTGCAGAGCCTGATGAAGGGTTCAGACTCACAAACTGTGAGATCATGACCTGAGCCGAAATCAAGAGTCAGACACTTCACTGACTGAGCACCCCAGGTGCCCTAGATTTCTTAAAGAAATAAAGTCATACCCCCTAATCCTTCTTTCTTCCTTTCCCCGTAGTCACCGCTATCCAGCAGATGGCAAGTTTATCATCCCATGCTTATTTTCACACTTATACAGACTATGTGTTCCTCCCCACAATATATAGTATTGTTTTATGTGCTTTAAAAATTAATATACTTGGAATATTGTTGTCAGTGTCCTTCTGCAACATTATATATTTATGATTTATCCTTATTGGTGGTAGGTAGACTAATGGCCCTCCTATGGTTTCCACATCTTAATCCCCAGAATCTGTGAATGGATTGGCAAAAGGAACTTTGTCTTTGTGATTGAGTTAAAGATCTTGAGATAGGAGATTATTCTGGAATATCTGGGTGGGCCTGACATAATCACAAGAGTCTTTCTAAGTGAAAGAAGGAAGCAAGAGAGTCTGAGTCTGAGTAATGCAATGTGAGAAAGAATTAACTAGCTACTTCTGGCTTGGGAAATGGAAGGGGCCATGAGCCAAGAAATGCAAGAAGCTTCTAGAAGCTGGAAAAGGCAAAGAAAATGGATTCTCCCCTAAAGCCTCCTCAAAGGAATGTAGCTGTGCTGACACCATGATTTAAATTCATTGAGAACCATTTTAGACTTCTGACCGCCAAAACTTTAGGACAATAAATTTGTGTTGTTTTGTATTTTTTTAAGTTTATTTTTTTATTTGGAGAGAGAGAGAGAGCCAACCACGTGTGTGTGTGCACATGAGAGCTGGGGAGGGACAGAGAGAGAAGGAGAGAGAGAATCCCAAGCAGGCCCAGTGTTGTCAGTGCAGAGCCTAACATGGGATCCGATCCCACGAACCATAAGATCATGACCTGCACTGAAATCAAGAGTCTGACACTTAACCTACTGAGCCACCAAGGCACCCACAATTTATGTTGCTTTAAGGCACTAACTATGTGATAATTTGTTACAACAGCCATAAGAAACTAATGTAGTACATATTCATGACAAATTAGTTCCTATAAAAAAAATGAGTAAAATGTAAAGAAGACCCAATTAATAAGAACAAAAACTCAGTTCACAAAAATTAATTGGATCTTGATCATTCTATTAAATGAGGTGAACTTATCTTAGTTTTTTAAAAAATAATAATGCTAATTGATTTTTATTTGTTATGCCAGAATAATATCCCAGTTATAAAAATGGGGAGAAATGAGAGAGTCTGATGTAGTCCCTACACACATACAACAAAAAAGGTTTTCTTTTTTTTCTTTTCTTTTAATTTTAGTTTTTATTTTTTAAAATTTATATCCAAATTAGTTAGTATATAGTGAAACAATGATTTCAGGAGTAGATTCCTTAATGCCCCTTACCCATTTAGCCCATCCCCCCTCCCACAACTCCTCTAGTAACCCTCTGTTTCTTCTCCATATTTAAGAGTCTCATGTCTTGTCCCCCTCCCTGTTTTTATATTATTTTTGCTTCCCTTCCCTTGTGTTCATCTGTTCTGTGTCTTAAAGTCCTCATATGAGTGAAGTCATATGATATTTGTCTTTCTCCGACTAATTTCACTTAGCATAATACCTTCCAGTTCCATCCATGTAGTTGCAAATGGCAAGATTTCATTCTTTTTCATTGCCGAGTAATACTCCATTGTATATATATACACCACCTCTTCTTTATCCATTCATCCATCGATGGACATTTGGGCTCTTTCCAAACTTTGGCTATTGTTGATAGTGCTGCTATAAACATGGGAAGTATGTGTCCCTTCAAAACAGCACACCTATATCCCGTGGATGAATGCCTAGTAGTGCAATTGCTGGGTTGTAGGGTAATTCTACTTTTCGTTTTTTGAGGAACCTCCATACTGTTTTCCAGAGTGGCTGCACCAGCTTGGATTCCCACCAACAATGCAAAAGAGATCCTCTTTCTCCACATCCTCGCCAACATCTGTTGTTGCCTGAGTTGTTAATGTTAGCCATTCTGACCGGTGTGAGGGGGTATCTCATTGTGGTTTTGACTTGTATTTCCCTGATAATGAGTGATGTTGAGCACTTTTTCATGTGTCGGTTGACTATCTGGATGTCTTCCTTGAAGAAGTGTCTATTCATGTCTTTTGCCCATTTCTTCACTGGATTATTTGTTTTTTGGGTGTTGAGTTTGATAAGTTCTTTATAGATTTTGGATACTAACCCTTTATCTGATATGTCGTTTGCAAATATCTTCTCCCGTTCTATCAGTTGCCTTTTAAGTTTTGCTGATTGTTTCCTTTGCTGTGCAGAAGCTTTTTATTTTGATGAGGTCCCAATAGTTCATTTTTCCTTTTGTTGCCCTTGCCTCCGGAGACGTGTTGAGTAAGAAGTTGCTGTGACCAAGGTCAAAGAGGTTTTTGCCTGTTTCTCCTCGAGAATTTTGATGGCTTCCTGTCTTACATTGAGGTCTTTCATCCATTTTGAGTTTATTTTTGTGTATAGTGTAAGAAAGTGGTCCAGGTTCATTGTTCTACATGTCGCTGTCCAGTTTTCCCAGCACCACTTGCTGAAGAGACTGTCTTTATTCCACTGGATATTCTTTCCTGCTTTCTCAAAGATTAGTTGGCCATACGTTTGTGGGTCCATTTCTGGGTTCTCTATTCTGTTCCATTGATCTGAGTGTTCCTGTGCCAGTACCATACTATCTTGATGATTACAGCTTTGTAATACAGCTTGAAGTCCAGGATTGTGATGCCTCCTGCTTCGGTTTTCTTTTTCAAGATTGCTTTGGCTATTCGGGGTCTTTTCTGGTTCCATACAAATTTTAGAACTATTTTTTCTAGCTCTGTGAAGAATGCTGGTGTTACTTTGATAGGGATTGCATTGAATATGTAGATTGCTTTGGGTAGTATCGACATTTTAACAATAGTTGTTCTTCCTATCCAGGAGCATGGAATCTTTTTCCTTTTTTTTTTTTTTTTTTGTGTCTTCTTCAATTTCTTTCATAAGCTTTCTATAGTTTTCAGTGTATAGATTTTTCATCTCTTTGGTTAGATTTATTCCTAGGTATTTTATGGTTTTTTGTGCAACTGTAAATGGGATCGATTCCTTGATTTCTCTTTCTGTCACTTTATTGTTGGTGTATAGGAATGCTATCGATTTCTGTGCATTGATTTTATATCCTGCAACTTTGTTGAATTCATGAATCAATTCTAGCAGTTTTTTGGTGGAATCTTTTGGGTTTTCCATATAAAGTATCATGTCATCTGCGAAGAACGAGGGGCAAAAAAAAGGTTTTTTTAAGGGGCACCTGTGTGACTCAGTCAGTTGAGCATCTGACTTCAGCTCAGGTTATGATCTCATGGTTCATGAGTTCAAGCCCCACATTCAGCTCACTGCTGTCAGCACAGAGCCCACTTCAGATCTTCTTTCCTCCTCTCTCTGACCCTCCCCTGCTTGTACTCTCTCAAAATAAATTTAAAAAAAAGAGGTTCTCTTAATATAAATTGGCATAACTATTAAGGAAATGGGATTCTGGAAAAAATAAATTTAAGTATAATAGATTTTGAAATTAGGGATCTAAATTAAAGATATAATAGGGGCACCTGGGTGGCTCAGCTAATTAAGGATCCAACTTCAACTCAGGTCATGATCTCACGGGTTCGTGAATTTGAGCCCCACATCAGGCTCTCTGCTGTTAGCACAGACCCACTTTGGATCCTCTGTCCCCCTCTCTCTCTGCCCCTCCCTATGGTTATGCTCTTTCTCAAAAATAAAAAATAAATGTTAAAAAAAGATAAAATATAATAAACAAATATAGATCTGTCTACACATGTAAGGTTAAAATTGCCAAACAAATTTAGAATGATGGTCCTCATGATGTGATATCAGAAAAATCCTCAGCAACATATGAAGAAGAGCAATGATAATTCTGTTAGACGTTATTTTCCTGCAGAGCCTCTGTATAGCTTTAGTTTGGAAAAAGAAAGAATCTGCTATGTATAGAGGCAGGAACTGTGAAAACTAAAATTAATAAATAACAAGGTTCAGAACTATTTGAATTCACATCATAATGTTTCATTATAACTATCTTAACAAATTCCCACAGTTTTTTTTCCGGAATTCCTTTTTGATGATTTCATACAAATTCATACAAATTTAAAATTGTTGATTTTTCTGGGGTACCTGGGTGGCTCATTTGGTTAAGCATCCGACTCTTGGTTTCAGGTCAGGTCATGATCTTGGGGTTTCATGGGTTTGAGCCCTGTATCAGGCTCTGCTCTGGCAGCATGGAACCTGCTTGGGATTCTCACTCACTCTCTCTCTCCCCCTCCCCCACTTGTGCTGTCTCTGTCTTCCTCAAAGTAAATAAATAAATAAACTAAAAAAAATTGGTGATTTTTCTGAGTATGCATAAGAAAGTAACCTGAGAGTTCTGTATATTTTTCACTATTGATTATTTTGAGCCTTTTGGAATAGTTGGGTTAAATAGCCAGTACAATAAGTCCTCCACATCTTACTCTACTTACTAAGTGATCGAAAATCATGAGTTTTACTGAAAACAAAAAACTACCCAAGATCTAAGACCTATAAAATAGCTCTAAGCTTAGGGATTAGCTGAAGGAGGGAATGAGAAACTTTTAAAATGTCTTTGCATCTAGGTGAAATTATAGCCAAATAAGTTTTTCAATGTGAAAAAGATACATTAAAAGTTTTCCATTTAATCAGAATTCACATAATGTAGAATTAGCCATTGTAAAGTATACAATGCAGTAGTATTTAGTACATTCACATTATTGTGCAACCAGAACACTATGTTTTAAATGTATTTGCACAAACCTTTAAGACACAGAATTTTTCACCAAGTGTTAATACATGATTTCTACAAAGACTGCAATCATTGCAGCTAAAAGAGCTCAAATATCAAATAGCTATCAAACAGTGACAACACTTTGTCTTTTCTGATGCCAACAAATTTGTCCAAATCCCTTCAGCTAAAAAGTCAACAGAGATCAAAGGGGCTCCTAATGTTACTGCTGAGAAAAAAATGTGTGCTCTCTTCACACATTTTAATAAATCAGTAATGCCCAATGACTTACCTGGTGGATAATGTCTCACAGGCTTTTCAGGAGAGAACAGCCATAATTTCCAGAGTAAATTTGATAGGTATTCGTGACATTAGTGATAATAATCCCACACAGATGTTTGTCCTTTTTAGTCCTATGTGATTCGGTCTTGCAGTTTTTCGCTCAATTAGCAACTTCAAATAGAAGACCGAAGTATGTGGTTTCTTATTCGCCAGTTATTTTCAACATAGACACTCTTGAATACTCACAGGATTTCACCTCTTGAAGGAGCAGTTCCTCCCCTTCTCCCACCTTGGGATCTGCCATGAGTGCCTTCCGTTGGCAGAAGGTAATAGGAAGTCAGCTGGCAAGGGAGCGTGGGACTCCAAGAGAGTTTGTACACTCCCAGCCCTAACATTACAGAACCAGTTAGAAAAGAGACATTGCAGATGTAAGAGACAATTGGTCAATAACCAGCACAGTCTACCCCTGGATAGCTGATCCGTTTGGGAATGATGCCATGTTGGGGACTGAGCACTGACATCTGTTTGTGGCAGGGCCAGCACACAGTAGCCATAGTAGCAGCACCAGTCTTGTGAAAGGAAGCATAAGTTGTTGAATCCATGCATTACCCACAACCCCACCTGCACTGGGCAGGGGTGATGGAAAAAAGAGGCTAAATGACATGCACAGAATAGGGCATGTCATTCTTCTGATTATTACGGTCTTCCTCTGCTCCTTGGTGTACATGCACATGGGGTATTGAATATTTTCCCAATTTTTGCCCATTCCAAGATGTCGATGCACATTCCCCCTTCTCAGGCCTCCTTGTTATCTGTCTTATTTTCCAGATCCCTGGCTATCTAGCCAAAAAAACCATTAATACAGACCATCTCTTTGGTTGTCTCTCCATGTGGGCAGTCTTGCCCAGGATTTGCCTTCCGTATTGTCAAAAGACACCCTCCTGGGGGAAACCACAATGTTGCAGCTGTCCACTTCTGGCTGATAGCAGCGTATCATAAACTAAGCTTAAGTTTTTCCTCAGTGACTTGGTCATAGAAAACTCCCCATTAGAACTGGATTATGTGGGCTGTAACCTTCCATCTCAGAACCCTTAAAGCCTTTCTTATCTAGATCCTGGTAAAAATAAATGATACCCATTTTTCATCTAAGTACTTAAAACATTGGGTTCAGTTATTGGTTCTACTTGAAAGAAGAAATGAGAAATGAAGCAGTTGCAGAAATCATATCTTCACAGCAGCTGAACAAAGAGAACTAATTCAGGAATTTCCTCAAAACACCTAGAGCCTACTGGAGAAATCATGAGAACCCAAACTGAGCTTCAAGAAAGCTAAAAGACCACAGAAGTTGATTTGGAAAAAAATGGTCTCTTTCCTCCTCTCTACTCATTCATCAATTGATTTTTTTTTCTTATTTTTTGACTTGTTTATTTATATGTTGTAACATTTATTGATCACCTACTTTACGTCAAGCACAGAGTGGATACAAGAGTGAACAGAACAAAGCCCATGCCCTCACAGAGCCTCCATCACAGGGGTAGGGTGTTGTGAGAATTAAGTGAGTTAATACATACAAAATACATGGAATAGAGCCTAATGTATATAAAGCACAAAGGAAATGTTATGCTTACATTCCTTTTTCTACCCATAATGTCACAGAGAAAGAGAGAAAATTTGAGAATGGCAAAGAAAACTTATGGGGCAAGCAATCCAACATCTTCACATTACAGACATGGAAATGGAGGTCCAGAGGAGGTCCCTCAGGTCTCACAGGGTATAAGTGGTGGGGCCCAAATCACAACCCAAGACCAAGGTGGGCACGGCAAGGAGTGATTTGAGAGATCCCAGCACAGCATCACTGAGACAGACAACTGAATATATGTGCCAACCCCATCACTTCCTAATTATGTAACTCTGGGACAGCTCTGTTCACCCATGAGGAAGAGGAGGAGGTTCTTGAGGGTTCCACAGAGACATTGAATGTGATGGTGCCCTTAAAGAGAAAGGTGATCCCACTTGTAAGAGAATAAACTTCCTTATTTCCTTGCTGTTCCTTTTTGATTTTGTTCCAAAGGGACTCTCTTGAAAGATGGAGTAGAGTACAACCAGTGAGAACCATCTCTGCCTAATTTAAGCAAAGAGAAGTCTTGGAATTCTTTGGGGATGACCACAGACTTGAAAGAAAGCCACAGTTCCTGGCTTCTAGAGGTCTGCTTCAGGAGCCAAGAGAAGGTCTCTTCAGAGTCCTGGCCTCTGAACAAATGTTCTCCAATCATCTCCAGTTTTGTGCTGCTCTAATTCAGGTTCTGGGAGAGAGCGCCTCTTTGAGTCACTTGCCAACCCCTGAGTGAGGGAAAGGAAGCACCTTGAGTGAGGCTCCCATAAAGACTGTATCCAGAGTAGAAGGCTTTTTCTACAAAACAAAATGGTGGTGCTCCTAGCAAAAGAACAGGAGATGGACCCTCAGTAGGCACACCCAACAGATGTTTACTATACTTAGCTCAGTGGTTTGGTCACAGAAGTATGTTCCCCAGTCAAATCTCAATTCACTGAGACCGTCCCTTTTTCTCCTTACATATTAAGTGGAGAAGAGGAAATCTGCATTTTTAATTTAATTTAATTTAATTTAATGCGTGGATTTGACTGGGTCAAGGGATGCACAGATAGCTGGTTAAACATTTCTGAGTGTGTCTGTGAGACTGTTTCCCAAGAGATTAGCATTTGAATCACTAGACTAAGAAAAAAATATCACTTTTACCAATGTAAGTGGTCATCACCCAGTCCATTCAAGGTCTGAATAGAATGAAGGAGGAAGAAGGGTGAATTTTCTCTTTTGCTTGAGCTGGGACATCCACCTTCTGCTATCCTTGAACATTGGTGCTCCTGGTTCTCAGGCCTTTGAACTCAGATTGGGGCCATCAGCTCCCAAGGACAAAAACCAAAATACATATTTCTTACAATGCCATTAGCCACTTCAGTGGCTAGAACAATGCTATGGAAACTGTCACCTGCCATCAGTGCCTCTTGGCCTCTGGGTCATGATGCCAATTTCCATGTCAATGCAGGTCCTCCAAGAAGCCAACTCCAAGATAAGATGAATGGAGCAAGCATTTTATTATCCCTGTGAGAGAGAATGGGAAGGAAACTGGGAAAGGTAGGGAACAAATTAGCACTCATGCAAATTTGACCTTGAGTGAAGGAGAGAGGGAAGAAAGACTGCTGGAGGTGTCCCAGACCTCTGTGTGATATAAGGAAGGTTCTGCAAGTCCAAAGGAGAGCCCTCAAGCCAAAGTTGGCCATCAGAAGAGGTCCATGTCTTCCAAGAAGTGCCTCAGCATCCCTGGCTGGAGCACCCAGTCATTGACCAAGAGAAGGCCAGCAGCGGTAGTCAGTTACACCCCTGCCGTTTGAAGTCTACAAGATTCACTGTCGGGCCACCTCAGGTTCACAGTCATCTGTCTCTAAAAGGAGTGTTCTACCCAGAAATATTAAATTCTGAGAATCTAGGTCTGTAGACTACAAATGTTCATAAAATAGCTGATTATTAATTTTATCTTGTACCTTCCTCATGTGGTCTCTGTGGGTTTTTTTGATTGTTCTTTTTAGAAAAGCCCATGTCCTTTGCTAAAACATTAGATACTTCTAATTGAAGGGAGCACTAAATTCTGTATTTCTTGACTTCAGTCTTAACAACATAAAAGTTTGTTTCTGGAAGAAGTATAATTACAGTAAATTGCCTCTGATCCTGCCCAGCTTTGCAGCTTTTGAACTTGTTCTGCTAATTCATCCATGAATTAATATGCCTCCCATTAATCGAATTCACACAAGACTGGTTTTATAAGCCATCATGCTAATTTATTAATGTTAAAAGAAGATAAAATCTTTGTAGTAAACCATGATTGTGGCTTTGATATTAGATGTAATATATCTTAGGAAGCCAAATTAGAGATCAAGTCTGCAAGGTAAGCATGGTGACCAAGGAGGGGAGGGGACGAGCTCTTCTGCACAAGTAGGTGTGTTGAGCTTCTACAAGAAAGAAGTATCCAAGGTTCCGGCATCTTCTCTCTGGCACGTGGAGATGGGCCATTGCCGACGGGGCACTGACTCAGTCTTAGTAATAACACTGTTTCTCACCCACCATCCTCTCCTTCTGCTGTATGGTAGCCAGTTAATAAGAATTTTAATCTTGCTGTACAGTTTGTTTATTCATTCTATAAACCCTTATTAAGTATGAACATGTTAATTGTACTGACTATAGGGACTACAACGCCAGGTAAGGTATGAACCTGTTCTTCACCTGCAGTGATAATGTAAAATATATAGGTAGCTGACTAGAATATATATCTGGAAGAGCCCACTATCTGCTTTGCCCTCCAGGGACCCCACATGATTGATCATGCCACCTAGTTCTACCACAAATTCTTGAATTTAGACTCAGTTGGGCTACCAGTGGTCTTCAGAAATCTGCCCATTTCTAGTGGACTCTATCTCATTCTCCAATAGCCACTTCAATCCTTTTCCTTGTTCTCAAAACACAACACCTGCCCCACCCCAGTCTCTGGTGACCTCACTTTCTATTCTCTCGGGAAGAATGAGTCACCCACTAAGAATGCCTTCAGCTTCCTGCCTCTACACATCAAAATGTCTCTGTATCCACACTTACCTTTTCATCCTTCTCCCCCATATATATCCAAGAAAAATATATACTTCCTTCCTTGTAAGGTTGCCTCTTCTGGCTGAATCCCACCCAGATAGCAACTTTTTGCAGACTTCATCCATCAACCACTTCCTCTAACCTCCTTCCTCATCTCTCCATATCCCTGGTTCCTTCTCCTCAGACTACAAAATTCCCATCTCCCCCACCCCAAGAAAGAAAATGCTCCCCTCAATCCTACGCTCCTTGGAATTACCAATATTGCTTCTCCTCAAATGACTTAACGCATTTAATGGTTACATTTACAGCTTCCAGTATTATAGCCAAGATAATCCCTGGGGTCTTCCTCCTTGAACAATTTATCTGTCATTTTTAATGTCTCTTCTTCATTCTCTTGCCCTTCCCAACCACCATTCCTTCTTCCTCCCAGGTTCTTGCTTGGCTTAAGGTAGAAAACCTACCCCCAAGTCTCTCTAACCTTCTCTCTTCAAATAGTTTCCTTTGTGGGCATCCCAATCCTTGTAGCTTTCTAATCATCTGGATGCTGTTACCTCTCAAATTAGGATCACTAGACCTCACCTTTCACTCAAGTTGCTGACCTACATTGTCTGTGCATATTTCTACTTGGATGGTTTGCCAAGCAACTCAGACTCAATCCAAGCCAGCTCATTATCTTCCCACCAAACCAGTTCTTCCTGCTGCCTCTCTACTTTGGTTTGTCACCATCATTCTTTCAAGCACCCTTTCTTTCCCTTGTTCATATTTAAGCAGTTTTAAGACCTGTAAATGCTGCCTTAATCATGGCCCTGGCAGATCCCACTACCACCACCCTGATTTGGTCCCTCATGATTGGTCTCTTATAACTAGTCTCTCTCACTCCAGTCTCTTACTCTTTAGATACCTGCTCCTCAAAGATATGAGGTTAATCCTTCAAATCAAAGTAAAATCATGTCACTTCCTGGTTCACAAAATGTCAGTGTGTCCCTGTTGTCCACCAAGTGGAGGACAAACCCCATAGTGTGGAATCCAAGTTCTTTTCTTCTTCCTTTTTTTTTTTTTTTTTTTTTTTTTTTTAAGTAGGCTCATGCTGGGCGTGGACTCAGAACCCTGAGATCAAGACCTGACACTTAGATCAAGAGTCAGACACTTAACCAACTGAGCCACCCAGGTGCCACACCCCTCCAAGTCCTTTCAAATGTGGCCTCAAATACTTTCTGACCTCACCTCACTCTAACTTACCCTATTTTCCATTCAAATTTCACTACTTACTAGCTTCCAAACACAACCCCAGTTTTCCTACTTCCAAACTTTTTCTTATACTGTGTCCTACCTCAAATGCCTTATCTTTTCACCCTACCCACCCCATTCATAACCTAATTAAACAATGGGCCGTGGACCTTGATAGACATTTTTCCAGGAAGATGTATAAATGGCCAAAGGGCACATGACAGGATATTTGATATTGTTAATCATTAGGGAAATGAAAATCAAAACCACAATGAGATATTACCTCACACCTGTTAGAATAGCTAATATCCAAAAAGACAAGAGATAACAAGTATTGGTGGGGATATAAACTGGCCACTATGGAAAATGGTATGCAGGTTCCTTAAAAATTAAAACTAGAACTACAATATCATCCAGCAATCCCATTTCTGGCTATATATGGAAATATATGGTATGGAAACAACTTAAGTGTCTGTCAATGAATGAATGGATAAAGAAAATATATATATATATGATATCATGTATCATATATATCAATCCATATATGTGAATTACATATATGGATTTACATATATATATGACAGTGCAGAGCCTGCTTGGGATTCTCTCTCCCTCTCTCTCTGCCCATTCCCCACTCATGCTCTCTCCCTCTCTCTCTTTTTCAAAATAAAGTAAAAAAAAAAATGGGGGTGCCTGGTTGGCTCAGTTGGGTGAGCGTCCAATTTTGTTTCAGGTCATGATCTCGCGGTTCTTGGGTTCCAGCCCCACATCAGGCTTTGTGCTGACAACATGGAGCCTGCTTCAGATTCTCTGTCTCCCCACCCCTCTCTCTCCCCCTCCCCAACTTGCACTTTCCCTCTCTGAAAAATAAATAAACATTAAAAAATTAAAAAAAAAAAAAAAACTTAAGGGATACCTGGGTGGCTCAGTCATTTAAGCATCAGACTTCAGCTCAGGTCATGATCTCATAGTCTGTGAGTTCGAGCCCCACATCAAACTCTGCACTGACAGTGCAGAGCCTGCGTGGGATTCTCTCTCCTTCTCTCTTTGCCCCTCCCCCACTTGCACTTGCTCTCTCTCCTTTCCTATTTAAAAAAAATAAAATAAAAAACTTAATAACAAAATAAAAATAAATTTAAAAACAAGGAAATCCTGCCATTTGTGACAACATGACTGAATCTAGAAGACATTATGCTAAGTGAAATAAACCAGACACCAAAAGATAAATACTGTATGATATCACTTACATGTGAAATGTAAAACAGCTGAACTCATACAAGCAGAGTTGAATGACAATTGCTAGGGGCTGGGGGAAACGGGGAAATGTTGGTCAAAGAGCACAAACTTCCAGTTACAAGAGGAACAAGTTCTAGGTGATACTGTATTGTATACTTGAAACTTGCTAAGAGAGTAAATATTAGAAGTTCTCACCACACACACACACAAAATTATGTGAGGGGATTGGTGTGTTAACTTGATTGTGTAATCATTTCACAGTGTAAACGTGTATCAAATTGTCACACTATATACCTTAAGTATATACAATTTTTATTTGTCAGTTATACCTCAATAAAACTGGAAAAATTATTTTTATCCTGAAAAAATTCTTAACTATCATTTAAAGTTTAATTCAAATTCACTGCTTCAGTAAAGCATTGCCAGATTTTTCTACTTGGAAGGTCTCTCAGTATTGATTGGAGCTTCTAATGGTACTCACTACAATTTACCTACTAACAAAACATACAAATATTTTTTATTTTATTTATCATTATTATTATTATTATCTTTTTTTAGAGAGAGAGAGAGTGAGCACGAGTGGGGGGAGGGGCAGAGAGAGAGGGAGAGAGAATCCCAGACAGGCTCCATGCTCAGCACAGGGCCCAATGTAGGGCTTGACCCCATGACCCTGGGATCATGACCTGAGTCAAAATCAAGAGTTGGATGCTCAACTGACTGAGCCACCCAGGTGCCCCCAAAACATACAAATAGGAACATTTCATCTCTAGTCATTGTAAGTAAGCTTATGCCATATTTATTTTTGCATTCCCTCATACAGTGCCTCATACTGTCAAAAAGTATAGTCCAATATCATTAAGCACATTGCTTGGTTCAGCTGAAATCTTTTCTTTTTGTATCAAGACTCTTTATTGTAAAGGAAACAGTAGATTGGTACAAGCTCTTTATCTCCTGTCAGACCACTAACAAACACTTCAGTGACTGGTACCAGACTAGAGACCACACTTCAAGCAGTACTACCCTCGGACACGGTGTCTTCCAGTACATATTTTAAATGAATTAGTACTCTGGCTGTTGGGCAGTCTTACCCTCCTCTATTAGAAGTCATTTACCTCATTCAGTACTTATTTAGTGGGAACAGCCTTTTCCCAGGGGAAAAGTTCAGTGGCTATTTTTTTTTTTTAATTTTTTTTTTTTTCAACGTTTATTTTATTTTTGGGACAGAGAGAGACAGAGCATGAACGGGGGAGGGACAGAGAGAGAGGGAGACACAGAATCGGAAACAGGCTCCAGGCTCCGAGCCATCAGCCCAGAGCCCGACGCGGGGCTCGAACTCACGGACCGTGAGATCGTGACCTGGCTGAAGTCGGACGCTTAACCGACTGCGCCACCCAGGTGCCCCTCAGTGGCTATTTTTTAATTTCTCAGCTGCCTAAGGTGGTATTAACAGTTGGGGCAAGTGAGAAACTGACCAAAAAACTTGAAAACCTGGGGGATAAAAAGTCCACAGGGATTTTGAAAACCTCCAGCATATTCTTGGGAATCTAAAAGGCCACATGCCTGTGCAGAACTGTGTGCATGCTTAGGAAAGGCTGAGAAGGCCCTAATCACTCACTTCTAGATTACCTTGAGACTCTGCCCAATCCAAAAGACAAAGCTAGGACAGCATTGTACACTGAGAACATGCCCCCACATAAACACATTCAGCAAAGGCCAGGAGACTTGCTGGTTCAAGGCACTTAAGAAAATCTCAGACCAGTTGTGAACAGACAATGAAGCGAACTGAACAGAGAATTCAGTGGCCACACACAGCAAAGAATACAGGCTTTACAGAATGGGTTCAGGAAAGTTGCTAAACAAACAACAGTGACAATAAATGCTGAGGTGGGAGAGAATCTGATTTAAGTCCAGTTTTCACCAAAAATATATGAAACAAGCAAACAAACTGGAAAGTATGGCCCATCATACAGGGGTAGGGGAAGTAGTCAATAGAAACTGCCCCTGAGGAAACCCAGACATTGGACTTAGTAGACAAGGACTTTAAATTAGCTACTATAAATATGTTCAAAGAAAAGGAAACTATGTCTACAAAATAAAGGGAAGTGTGAGAATGATACCTCACCAAATAGATAATATCAATACAAGGAAATTATTTTAAAAAGAAAAAAATAGAAATTTGGGTGTTGAAAGTACAACCACTGAAATGAAAAATTCACTAGGGGGGCTCACCAGCAGATTTGAGCTGGCTGAAAAAATAATCAGCAAACTTGAAGATAATTTATGTTTAGATTATCCAGTGTGGGGGCACCTGGATGACTCAGTCGTTAAGCATTCGACTTCAGCTCAGGTCATGATCTCACAGTTTGTGAGTTCAAGCCCTGCATCAGGCTCTGTGCTGACAGCCCAGAGCCTGGGGCCTGCTTCAGATTCTGTGTCTCCTCTCTCTGCCCCTCCCCCACTCATGCTCTCTTTCTCTCAAAAATAAATAAACATTAAAAAATTTTAAAAAAATGAGTACCCAGTGTGAGAAACAGAAAGACAAAAAGAATCAAGCAAAATGAAAAAAGTCTCAAAAAACTGTGGGACACCACAAGCATTCTAATACTCACATAATAGGAGTCCCAGATGAGATGAAAAAGGGGAAGAAAGAATGCTTGAAAAAACATAATGACTGAAAACAATCCACATTTGATGGAAAACGTTTTTCTATATGTCCAATAAGCTCAACAAATTCCAAGTAAGACAAACCCAAAGAATTTACATTTAAACATATCATAACCAAACTCTTGAAAGAGAGAATCTTAAAAGCAGCATGACAGAAATGACTCATTATATAGAAATGATCCTCAATAAGATTAACAGCTTATTTCTTTTTTTTTTTTTTTTTTTTTAATTTTTTTTTTTAACGTTTATTTATTTTTGAGACAGAAAGAGACAAAGCATGAACGGGGGAGGGTCAGAGAGAGGGAGACACAGAATCTGAAATAGGCTCCAGGCTCTGAGCCGTCAGCCCAGAGCCCGACGCGGGGCTCGAACTCACGGACCGCAAGATCATGACCTGGCTGAAGTCGGACACTTAACTGACTGAGCCACCCAGGCGCCCCAACAGCTTATTTCTAATCAGAAGCCATGGAGGCCTGAAGGCAGTGTGATGACATATTTAAAATGCTAAAATTAAAAGATTGTCAACCACAGATTCTATACCCAGAAAAACTATGCTTCAAAAAATGTAGGAGAGGACACCTTGGTAGCTCAGTCAGTTAAGCTTCCAACTCTTGATTTTGGCTTATATCATGATCTCATGGTTCATGAGTTCAAGTACCACGTTGGGCTCTGCACTGACAGCATGGAGCCTGCTTGGGATTCTCTCTCCCTCTATCTCTGCCCCTCCCTTGAGCACGTGCTCTCTCTCACTCTAAAAATAAACATTTAAAAATGTAGGAAAATATTAAGACATTCCCAGATAAGCAAACAAACAATTAGGAGAATGTACTGCTAGCAAACTGCCCTACAAGAAATATTAAAGAGGGTTCTTCAGACTGAAATGAAAGAGCATTAGACAGTAACTTGAATCCACACAAAGAAATAAAAAACACTGGTAAAGGTAACTACAGAGATAAATATAAAAAGACAGTTTAATTGCACTGTAAACTAACTATAATTTAAATAAAATTTTGAAAAAAAAGACAATTTAATTATGTTTGTAACTCTTTTCTTCTCCTCCCTGATTCAAAACACAAGTGCACAAAGCAATAATTATAAAACTCTGTTGATGGCTTGTAATTATAAAGATATAATTTATATGAGAATAATTGCAAAAAGAGAGAAGAGGGAACAAAGTTATCTTGGAGTGAAGTTTTTATATTCTTTTGAAATTTAGTTGGTATTAATCAGATTGTTATAAAATGTTGTTATCCCTAGGGCAACCAGTAAGAAAACTTATAAAATATTCTAAAAGAAGTGACAAGTGAATTAAAGTGATAAACTAGAAAAATGTCTATATAACACAAAAGAAGGTCATACCAGAGGAAATGAAAAAACAGAAAAGACATTAGATGTATAGAAAACAAACAGTAAATTGGCAGATGTAAATCCTACTTTATTACTTTAAACTGACATTAGGGGCGCCTGGGTGGCTCAGTCAGTTGAGCATTTGACTCTTGGTTTTGGCTCAGGTCATGATCTCACAGTTTCCTGGGGGTTGGAGTCCCATATCAGGCTCTGAGCTAATAGCTCTCCCTGTCTCTCTTTCAAAAATAAATCAATAAACATTTTAAAAAATGAAGAAAAAAAAGAAACTAGAAAAAGACAAGCAAATGAAACCCAAAGCAAGCAGAAGGAAGAATTTAATAAAGCTTACAGAAGAAATGAGTAAATTAGAGAATAGGAGAAAAAAAAAATAGAGAAAATCAATGCAACCAAAAGGTGGCTTTTTGAAAATATAAACAAAATTGATAGACCTTTAGTTAGACTGACCAAGGAAAAAGAGTGCAAATTACTAAATCAGGAATGAAAATGGGGACATTGCTGCTGATCTTACAGCAATAAAAAGGACCCAGATGAAACAGAAAAATCCCTGTAAAGACAATTATAACAGTTATCTACAAAATGGAGTTCTATTTATTTGGCTGACCATAAACAAATATTTCCAAAGACGAACCAAAAATAGAGGAAGGAGATAGTGAATTTTGCCTATTGGCAGATGAGACTGTCAATGCCTTCTTTTATTTCTTTATTTTGTTGTTAGGTTCCCCTCTAACTGATTATCTAAATAAGATTAATGAACAATCTTGTCTTTTCTCATAAATGTACTCAGAACAGTAGCTCATTTTATGAGTATAAATGTATTACTTATTTCCAAAAGAACAGTGATATCCACAAGCTTGAGGAAATGGAAGACTTTCTCATGGTGAACTATTACATTGTCTAACGGGCTCTGCTAGCATAAGCTGCAATCACTGGGGTGACCCAGTGCTAGGAATGCATTTAAGAACTCACAAAATACAGCCAGCACCTTGCAGCCTTACACGCTCCCTGTTTATAGGCTTTTAGCAACCATTTACAATTTGTGTGTATTTATGGGGTTTGTAGGATGTCATAGCCTGCTTATTTCACAAGGATGAAGAAAAGTTTTATAGAAGTGTTGTGGTAAATGTCCAACCTCATAATTTTCATCATCTGGTAAATTACTTATTTCATATACTGGAAATAAACTTTCAAATGGCAGTAAGACAAAGTTTCCATTGATCTACTTGGGAATATTTGTTAGATAATCATATTTTTGAAAGCAGGAGATACTAGGCACCTAAAAATCCTAGAAACTAAGATCTTTAGTACTTGAGAAAGAAGCTTGATTGAACAAATTGTATGAAAGATATTTCAAGGGGCACCTGGGTGGCTCAGTCAGTTAAGTGTCTGGCTCTTGATTTCAGCTCAGGTCACGATCTCACAGTTGGTGAGTTTGAGCCCAGCATCCAGCTCTGTGCCGACAAGCACAAAGCATGCTTGGGATTCTCTACCTCTCTCTCTCTCTGCCCCTCCCTGCTCACACACACACTCTCTCTCTCTCTCTCTCTCTCTCTCTCTCTCTCTCAAAAATAAACATTTTTAAAAAAAGGAAGATATTTTAAGATCTCGTATGTGATATCAAGACACAGTTGTATTTTGAGTCCGTTAACAAGTAATATGTTTTTGCTAGACACACAGCAATGTCTCAGGAAGTCTGCTTGCATTCACTTGGTCCTACACTGTCCAATAACATAACACTAGCCACATGTGGCTATTGAGCACTTGAGATGTGGTTGGTCCTAATTAAGATGTACTGGAAGTATAAAACACATACTGTATTCCAAAGACTTAGTGCAAAAAAAGTAAACTATATTGATTATATATTGAAATATTTTGAGTATATTCAACTGAGTAAAACATTATTAAATTTAGTTTCACCTGTTTCTTTTTACTTTTTTAATGTGGCTACTAACAAGTTTAAGTTTACATATGTAGCTCATATTGTATTTCTCTTGCACAGTGATGGTCTGGTGTATTACAGATAACCTGACCCATCCGAAGGTAAGATTCTAGAATGGGCATCACAATAAGCAGGAGCCCTAGAAAGGCCTGCAGAAATTTTCTTTTTGAAAATTCATCGTGGATAGCTTTTGGAGAATGGAGTCCAGTTTATCCATCATTTCTTAACGCTGGCAATGTTCAGAAGACCAAAGAGGTAGCTAGTAGGTTAAAAAGCAAAAACCAAACAACAAAACAGGCTATTGTGCAAAGGAGTGCCCAGGCTTGGGTCTAATTATAGTCTGATTCAACTTCTGGAAAGGATGTTTGATAATGTTCCGGTTTACAGACTAATAACTAACATTACCAAATTACCCACTTCTGTGCATTGGTGCCATATTTACGGGTTCTTTTAGTGATCCCAAAGTTAAGAGAGGCCTCTAGCACCCCTGACCCATATTAGACCCATATGCTGGAGCCACTGTGGCCTAGATTTAGACAAAGATGAGCCTAGGGAGATTTCTTCTCAGGAGCCATCCTGGGTTTTCTGGTTTGAACGGAGTCCAGTAGAAGTTCACCCCAGGACAGGGGCTTCTACGATCCATCTGGGAAGTCAAATGGGCAGTGCCTTTGACACACTCACGGGGGAACCTAGCAAAGGTCCGGGTTTTTTGTTTGCTTTTTTAACATTTATTCATTTTTGAGAGACAGAGACAGAGTGCGAGTCAGGGAGGGGCAGAGAGAAGCAGACACAGAATCGGAAGCAGGCTTCAGGCTCTGAGCTGCACGGGGCTCAAAGTCACAAGCTATGAGATCATGACCTGAGCCAAAGTCAGACACTTAACCAACTGAGCCGCCAAGGTGCCCCAATATAGGTCCATTTTTTGTACCTACAGGTGTCCTTTGCCCTATGCTCACCCAACACGCACTTACATACCCCAAACAGAACTAGAAAGATTTTGTAAACCTAGCAACCCAGGTTTTATTTAAGCTTGTAATATTTATTTTATTACGAATAAAATCATTCAACTGCATTAAAGAAAATGTCTAAAAGAGAGAAAACATTTTTTTAATTCATAGAATTAAATTCAGAACATTCTTATTCATCCAGAGTAGTACCAACACCAAAAACAACCTATACATGATAATTAATAATCAATTAATAATTACTACATGATAATTACATGATTTCCATTCTAGTTCTTCTTTAGATAAACTTGGGTTGTGTAAAGGTGAATATGTGTTGTTTTTGAATTTTACCAAGTTATAATTCATTCATTCATTCATTCATTCATTCACTCATACATTCATCACTATGCTTACCTAGATGTACAAAGTCACAGTCCCTGCCATCATGAAGAGATTAAGCTACTTTGGAAACTTCTTTTTTTTTTCAACCTCAACAGAATCTCAGAATGCATGTAGTCATACCTAAATCAGATAAGTGATGGTTTAGTAGCAGAACCTAATTTCATGATTTCTAATTGGTAGTATTTATTTTGAATTTTAAATTTTTTAATGTTTATTTATTTTTGAGACAGGGAGAGAGAGCACGCACGCAAGCAGAAGAAGGGCAGAAAAAGGGAGACAGAGGACATGAGGCAGGCTCCAGGCTGACAGCAGAGAGCCCAATGTGGGATTCAAACCCACAAACCGTGAGATCATGACCTGAACTGAAGTCAAAACTTAACTGACTGAGGCACCCAGGTGCCGCTAATTGGTTGTATTTATTTTGAAATAGTAATTTATTCTCCTTTTTATGCCCACATCACCCCCACACCCCTCCCCAATCCAAGCAGGTGCAGGGCTCTCCTTCTTGAGAGCCTTAGGAAGTTTTGTTGAGTGGACGACAGAAGCCGTTGGCTCTTCCCTCCTTTGAAGGGGTCCTAGTCAGTGTCACAGAAAGAGAAATCCTCTGAGGAGCCTATGAGGTAGTTAGAAATGTGAGTTCATGGGCCCTGCCCTACCTCTGAGATCAGAATCTCTGAGGGTAAGGCCTAGGAAACTCTTTCAACAAGTTCTTCAGGCAATGAGTATACACGTTGACTGAGAGGGGTAAGAGGAAGGATTCCAGAGGCAGAGAGCGCACACCTTTGGGAGTAAGGAGAAAAAGAGGAAGCCAGTCCCCCGGACATGCAAGCCTCCAAGGCTATATCCAAGAAGATGCTGAGATCTCAGGTGAGGTGGCACTGGGGTTCCTTGCCCAGCAAAGCCTTCTCCTGCCCCCATGTAGGCAGGGAAACAGTATGTAAACAGAATTTATGGTACCACTGGACACCTTGACAGTGAGGGGTTCATGTGTCTACAATGGGCTGTTAATCAGAGCCCTCCTCAGCCCCAAACCCCAGATCCTGGACCCCATTGGAGCCCTACTACATTTTGAGGGGCCCTTCTGCTGACTGAAACACTCATCGTGGTATAGAGACCATAGTCTTACTTGATTGATTGATTGAGTGAGTGAGTGAGTGAGTGATTTGATTTTGATTTTTTTAGGGTCGGGCCCTGCGATGACTCACTTTGGAAAACAGGACTTGGAGTCCTGCAGCCACTTCCTCTGCCTAGAATCCAACACAGAGAAGTAGAATTGGAGTTTGGGTGGGTGTAGCTACAGTGAAGAGGAAGGAAGTAGGGGGACCCCTCTGTGATCTTGCTCATTGACTGCTCCTTCTGACCTCGCTCAAAATTTCCCTCCCTGAGGTGCTCCTCCCACAGACCTGGCGCAGGGCTTCCCATAAGCAGAGCACAGTGCCTAGAAAAGGGGCCACAGGCTCAGGTACTTTCAGTATCAGCCAAGTAACAGGTGGGGCAAGGTTGAAAGTGTTAAGTCATATCATAACTTGGGGGTGCAGAGAAATTGTGTGTGGTCGGTTGCTTACCCAGAAGCAAACCTTGAGGTGAGTTTTTTAGGTTTTCTTTGTTTTGGAGTTTTGGGTTGTTTGGTTGGTTGGTTGGTTTTGTTTTTTGTTTTTTTTGTTTTTGTTTTTTTGGGGGGGGTGTTTGTTTTTGTTTTTGGTTTTGTTTTGACCACTTCACATATATGGAGGTTTATGTGCAGGATACCTACCTAGAAGTAGAAATGCTAAGTAGGTGAATTTACATATTTTTTAATCTTTAAATTTTTATAATCTTTTGATCGTCTTCACCCATTTCTCCCATCCCTTAACCCCCACCTCTGGCAATCACAATGTACGAGCTTAGTTTTTGGTTTGTTTGGTTTTTTTAAGGCCACACATGTATGAGAGAACGTGCAGTATGCCTTTCTCTGTCTGACTTAGTTCACTTAGCATAATGGCTTTGAGGTCCATCCATGTTGTCACAAACAACAAAATTTCATTTTTTATGGCTGAATAATATTCCATTCTGTGAGTGTGTGTGTGTGTGTGTGTGTGTGTGTGTGTGTACCACAATTTCTTTGTACCACAAATTCATCTGTTGATTTATACCTAGGTTTTTTCCATATCTTGGCTATTGTAAATAATGCTACAATGAACATGGGGGTACATGTATCTTTTCAAATTAGGTTTTTTGTTTTCTTCATATAAATACCCAGAAATGGAATTGTTGGACCATGTAATAGTTCTTTTGTTTTGTTTTGTTTATTTATTTTTGGGAGAGAGAGAGAGAGAGAGAGAGATCATGAGTAGTGGAGGGCAGAGAGAGACAGAGACACAGAATCCGAAGCAGACTCCAGGCTCTGAGTTCTCAGCACAGAGCCTGACATGGGGCTCAAACTCATGAACCATGAGATCATGACCTGAGCTGAAGTTGGACTCTCAAGAAACTAAGCTACCCCGGCACCCCATGATAGTTCTATTTTTAATTTTTTGAGGAAACTCCATATTGTTTCCACAGCAGCTGCACCATTTTACATTCCCACCAACAGTGCACAAAGATTCCCTCTCCCCACGTCCTCACCAACACTTGTTATTTCTTGTCTTTTTGATAATAGCCATCCTAACAGGTGTGAGGTCATACCTCATTTGTTTTGATTAGCATTTCCCTGATCACTGGTGATGTTGAGCATCTTTTCATGTAGCTGTTGGTTATCTGTCTTCTTTGGAAAAATGACTATTCAGATCTTCTGCCCATTTTAATTTTTTTTTACTTTTTAAAGATTTTATTCTTAAGTATTCTCCACACCCCACGTCAGGCTTGAACTCACAACCCCAAGATCAAGAGTTAGTTGCATGCTCTACTGGCTGAGCCAGCTAGGCAACCCTCTGCCCATTTAAAAAAATTTTTTTAATGTTTATTTAGTTTTTGAGAGACAAAGAGTGACAGAGCATGAGTGGGGGAGGGGCAGAGAGAGAAGGAGTCACAGAATCCAAAACAGGCTCCAGGATCTGAGCTGTCAGCACAGAGCCCGACATGGGGCTTGAACTCAGGAACCTCAGGATCATGACCTGAGCCCATGTCAAAGGTTAACCGACTGAGCCACCCAGGTGCCCCTCCTCTGCTCATCTTTAAATCAGATTTTTTTGGGGAGGGGGAGTTGTATGTTTATGTATTTTGGATATTAACCCTTTATCAGATACATGATTTGCAAATACTCTCTCCCATTCAGTAGGCTGCCTTTTTATTTTGTTGATAATTTCCTTTGCTGTGCAGGAGCTTTTTATTTTGGTGTAGTCCCACTTGTTTATTTTTGCTTTTGTTGCTTTTACTTTTGGTCTCAGATTCACAAAGTCATCAGTAGAACTATGTCAAGGAGCTTAGGAGTTTTATCGTTTCAGGTCTTACATTCAAGTTTTTTGAGTTAATTTTTGAGTTCCATTTTGAGTTAATTTTTGTGTATGGTATACGATTGTAGTCTAGTTTCATCCTTTTTGTTCTTATGTTTATTTATTTATTTTTGAGAGAGAAAAAGAGAGTGAGAGGGGAAGGGACAGAGAGAGAGAGGGGAACAGAATAACCAAAGCAGGCTCTGCACTGATATTAGAGAGCCCAATATGGGGCTCAAACTCATGAACTGAGATCATGACCTGAGCTGAAGTCAGATGCTCAACCGATTGAGCCACCCAGGTTCCCCAATTTTTTTCTTTATTATTGATTTCAGTAGTTTTTTTAAAATGTTTATTTATTTTTGAGGGAGAGAGAGAGTGCAGGGGAGGGGCAGAGAGAGAGAGAGGGACAGAGGATCCAAAGTGGGCTCTGTGCTGACAGCAGAGAGCTTGATTTGGGCTTGAACTCACGAACTGAGATCGTGACCTGAGCTGAAGTCAGATGCTTAACCAACTGAACTGTCCAGGTGCCTCTTAGTTTCATTCTTTTTTCATTCTTTTGCATGTGGCTGTCCAGATTTCCCAGCACCCTTTGTTGAAGAGACTACCCCTTTCCCATTGTATATTCTTGACTTTTTTTTGTCATAAAGTAATTGACCATATATGAATGGGTTTATTTCTGAACCGTTGACTCTGACCATCAATCTATGTGTCTATTTTTATGCCAATACCATACTGTTTTAATTACTATAGCTTTGCAATAGAGTTTGAAATTAGAGAATGTGAGGCATCCAGCTTTTTGTTCTTTCTCAAGATTGTCCTGGCTACTCAGGTTCTTATGTGGTTCCAAACTGTAGAATGGTTTGTTCTATTTCTGTGAAAAAAGCCATTAGAGTTTTGATAGGGATGTCACTGAGCCTATAGATTGCTTTGGATAGTAAATTCTTTCAATCCATGAACACACAATATCTTTCCATTAATTTTTGTCATCTTCAGTTTCTTTCCTTAATTTCTTGTAGTTTTCAATATGCAGGTCTTTTACCTCCTTGGTTGTATTTATTTGTATATCTGTTATTCTTTTTGCTGCAATTATTAATGGGGTTGTTTTCTTAATTTCACTTTTTGATAATTCATTATAAGTGTATAGAAATGCAACAGATTTTCATGTATTGATTTTGTATCCTGCAACATTACTGAATTTATTATTTCGAACAGTTTTTTAACTACATTTAGACTTTATACATTTAAACAATTTTAATTTAATTTTATTAATTTTTTTTTAATTTACCTCCAAGTTAGTTAGCATATAGTGCAACAATGATTTCAGGAGTAGATTCCTTAATGCCCCTTACCCATTTAGCCCCTCCCCCCTCCCCCAACCCCTCCAGTAACCCTCTGTTTGTTCTCCATATTTAAGAGTCTCTTATGTTTTGTTCCCCTCCCTGTTTTTATATTATTTTTGCTTCTCTTCCCTTATGTTCATCTGTTTTGTCTCTTAAAGTCCTCATATGAGTGAAGTCATATTTGTCTTTCTCTGACTGATTAACCTCACTTAGCATAATACCCTCTAGTTCCATCCATGTAGTTGCAAATGGCAAGATTTCATTCTTTTTGATTGCCAAGTAATACTCCATATGTATACCACGTCTTCTTTATCCATTCATCCATCCATGGACATTTGGGCTCTTTCCAAACTTTGGCTATTGCTGATAGTGCTATAAACATGGGGGGTGCATGTGCCCCTTTGAAAAAGCATCCCTGTATCCCTTGTATAAATACCTGGTATTTATAAATACTCAGCAATTGCTGGGTTGTAGGGTAGTTCTATTTTTAATTTTTTGAGGAGCCTCCATACTGTTTTCCAGAATGACTGCACCAGTTTGCATTCCCACCAGCAATGCAAAAGAGATCCTCTTTCTCTGCATCCTTGCCAACATCTATCGTTGCCTGAGCTGTTAATGTTAGCCATTCTGACAGGTGTGAAGTGATATCTCATTGTGGTTTTGATTTGTATTTCCCTGATGATGAGTGATGTGGAGTATTTTTTCACGTGTCGGTTGGCCGTCTGGATGTCCTCTTTGGAGAAGTGTCTATTCATGTCTTTTGCCCATTTCTTCACTGGATTATTTGTTTTTTGGGTGTTGAGTTTGATAAGTTCTTCATAGATTTTGGATACGAACCCTTTATCTGATATGTCGTTTGCAAATATCTTCTCCCATTCTGTCAGTTGCCTTTTAGTTTTGCTCATTGTTTCCTTCACTATGCAGAAACTTTTTATTTTGATGAGGTCCCAATAGTTTATTTTTGCAAAAAGAAAATTACAGACCAATATTCCTGATGAACATAGATGTAAAATCCTCAACAAAATACTAGCAAATTGAGTTTCCATTGCCTTTGGAGACATGTTGAATAAGAAGTTGCTGTGGCCAAGGTCAGAGATTTTTGCCTGCTTTCTCCTCAAGGATTTTGATGGCTTCCTTACACTTAGGTCTCATCCATTTTGAGTTTATTTTTGTGTATGGTATAAGAAAGTGGTCTAGGTTCATTTTTCTGCATGTTGCTGTCCAGTTTTCCCAGAACCACTTGCTAAAGAGACTGTCTTTATTCCATTGGATATTCTTTGCTGCTTTGTCAAAGATTAGTTGGCCATATGTTTGTGGATCCATTTCTGGGTTCTCTATTTTGTTACATCGATCTTAATGTCTGTATTTGTGCCAAGTTTGAACGGTTTTGTGGAGTCTTTAGGGTTTTCTATGAAAGAGGAACTATTACAACTGATACTAGAGAAATAGAAAGGATCATAAGAAATAATTATGAACAATTATAATACTCCAACAATTAGACAACCTAGAAAAAAATGGGCAAATTCCTAGAAATAGATGGCTTACCAAGATGAATCATGAATAAATAGAAAATCTGAACAGATCAATTACTGATAAGGAAATTGAATCAGTAATCCAAAACCTGGTAACACACAAAAGTCCTAGACCAGAGGGCTGCATTGGTGAATTCTACCAAACATTCAAAAAAGAATTAATGCAACCCTTCTCAAACTCTTCCATAAAATAGAAGAGGGAACTCATTTTATGCAGCCTATACTACCCTGATACCAAAACCAGACAAGGATGCCACAGGAAAAGAAAATTACAGGCCAATATTCCTGATGAACATAGATGTAAAAATCCCCAACAAAATACTAGCAAATTCAATTTGTAATGTATTTTAACAATACATTAAAATAATCACACACCATGATTGAGTGGGATTTATTCTGGAGATGCCAGGCTAGGTCAACACCTGCAGGTTAGTCAGTGTGATAACCACATTGACAAATTGAGGTATAAAAATCATATGATCATCTCAATGGATGTAGAAAAAGCATTTGACAAAATTCAACATCATTTATGATAAAAACTCTCAACAAAGTGGGTGTAGAGGGAATGTATGTCAACATATTAAGTCCATATATGACAAGCGCACAGCTAACATCACACTCGAAGGTAAATGCTGAAAGCTTTTCCTCAAGACAAGGATGTCCACTATCACCACTTTTATTCAACATATGTTGGAAGTCCCAGCCAGAGCAATTAGGCAAGAAAAGAAACAAAAGCATCCAAAATGGAAAGGAAGAAATAAAACTATCACTATTTGTAGATGGCATGATTTATTAAAAAAAAAAAAAAAAAAAAAGCCACCACCCAAAAGAACAAAGAATGGGAGATTTCTCACATACTGAAGATTGTAAAATTGCAGATGAGATTCTTTGCCAATGCATGTATTATGGAGTCAATAAGTGAGACAAAGAGCCATTCAAAAAACACAAAATTCTTGCATTGGGGGTTATGAATGACACTGTCAGTCTTTACACCAGCCTCACCCTCTAAGGTATTTCTTTAGTGGGGATTCTTTTGCACACTGTGAGAGAGATCTTCAAGCACACTGATAGGTAGTACTTGTATTTGAGTAGGCCAATGTAGAATTAAAACTTTTCTATTAAATATCATTTTGAAAAAGTTAAAATATCTATAGAGGTGAAAAAAACTTTATCCAGTCACAGGCAAAAGAGGAAGGAGGAAGGAAGGAAGGAAGGAAGGAAGGAAGGGAAGAAAGAAAGAAAGAAAGAAAGAAAGAAAGAAAGAAAGAAAAAGAGAGAGAGGAAGGAAGGAAGAGAGGAAGGAAAGAAGGAAGGAAGAGAAAGAAAGTCAGCTTATCTTGATAGCACAATTAAAGTCTCTGGTGTGAATAAAATAAAATGTGGTATATTACACATTTAAATAACGTTTTTTTAATTACAAGTTTGAACTCCATTAAGAATAATATTACAGCAGGGAGCCTGGGTGGCTCAGTTGCTTAAGGGTCCAACTTCGGCTCAGGGCAAGGAACAAAATAACTGGGTACTTTCCCCTGTTTGATATTTTTAAAACTTCCTCATTTTGTTCCAAGTAATGATCAACAGCAAAATGAAAAGGGACCAGGGGGTCACTTTTAAGTAAAAAGCAGTAAAAAGATACATACCCAAATAAAACCACTCCTATTATTTGCCAGTCAGATTGGCAAAGGTCAGAAAGTTTGCACACACATTATGTTGGAGTGTACTCTCATAAACTGCTGGTGGAATGGAATTTGGTAAAACCTCTGTGGGAGAGCATTTGGGAACATCTACCAAAATTGCAAATGCACTAACCTTTGCATCCACCAATTCCACTTCTAGAAATCTATCTATAGATAATGTGTAAGGGACATATGGGCAAAATTCTTTATAGCAAAATTATTTGTAATGGCAAAAGGTTGATAATGGCCTAAATGTCCATTGGTAGAGGACTCGTTAAATACTTGATGGAAAAATTGAACATACAATGCAACCCTATATAGCCTAACGAAGGATGAGGGTGTGTTTTACAAGTAAGTGAAAAATGCAAGGTGCAAAGTAGTGTATAATATTCCACCATTTGTGAGAAAAAGGTATACATATAAACATATGTATAACATATAAACATATAAATTAATTTGTTGTATAAGTATGGACTTACATTGGAACAATCTATAAGAAACTAGTAATACTGGGGGCGCCTGGGTGGCTCAGTCGGTTAAGCGTCCAACTTCAGCTCGGGTCACGATCTCATGGTCCGTGAGTTTGAGCCCCGCATCGGGCTCTGGGCTGATGGCTCAGAGCCTGGAGCCTGCTTCTGATTCTGTGTCTCCCTCTCTCTCTGCCCCTCCCCTGTTCATGCTCTGTCTCTCTCTGTCTCAAAAATAAATAAACGTTAAAAAAAATTTTTTTTTAAATAAAAAAAGAAACTAGTAATACTGTTTGCCTTGATTTGGGCAGCTGGGACAAGGGGTGCAATGAGCATTCCCTATTGTATGCTCTGAATTTTGAATCATGAGAACATACTATATTAAAAAGGTTTTTTTAACATATCTATCCTTAGGACTAGCAATTTCACTTTTAGGAAGTGATCCTATGGGAGAAACATTAAATGACTAGTTAAGTTTTCAATGATAAATATTATAAATTTTAAATATTGTAATATTATTTGTAATATAAATATGGAAAATTTTATAAGATTTTCCATATTATGTTCTCATTTATAATATGGAAAAATAGAAAACAACTTAAATGTCCCAAAACAGGATTAATTATAAAAGTAGTGCTGCTTTGGGGGCACCTGGGTGGCTTAGTCCATTAGGTGTCCGACTCTTGATATCAACTCACATCTTTGTCTTAGGGTTGAGAGTTCAAGCCTTCCATTGGGCTCCATGCTGGGTTTGAAGGCTACTTAAACAAAACAAAATACAGTGCTGCTTTCAAATGATGAAATATCATGTAGTCATTTCAATGATCTTGGAGAGGGACACCTGGGTGGCTCCGTCAGTTAAGCATCTGACTTTGGCTCAGTTCATGATCTCACGGTTCATGGGTTCAAGCCCCACATTGGGCTCTGTGCTGACAGCTCAGAGCCTGGAGCCTGCTTCAGATTCTGTGTCTCTTTCTCTCTCTGTCCCTCCCCTGCTTATGCTCTGTTTCTCTCTATCTCTCAAAAATAAATAAATGTTGAAAAAAAATGATAAAATAAGTGATCTTAGAGAAGTATATTCATGACGCAGAAAAATGTTCATAGTGTATTCATGATGTAGAAAAATGTTCATGAGACTTTGCTGAGTTCTTAAAGGCAAATAAACAAAACAGAATGCACTGTATTTTTGTCATTTTAAGAAAATTTACAGGAAAAGGGCCCCTGGGTGGCTCAGTTGGTTGACTTTAGCTCAGGTCATAATCTCACAGTTGGTGAGTTCTACCCCCACATCAGGCTCACTGGTGTCAGAGGGAGGCTGCTTCAGATCCTCTGTCCCCTCACTCTCTTCCCCTCCCCTGCTTGCACTCTCTCAAAAATAAAAAAATAAAAAAACACTGAAGAAAATTTATAGGAAAAAAATTAGAGGGACATAGAAAAAAGTCTGGAATGTGGTTTACCAAAATTTGGCAGCATTTCTCTGGTATCATTATGATATTTTCAATCTTCTTTCAATTTATCTATACATTCTGATTTGTTTTTAAGTTTATTTTGAGAGAGAGAAACAGAGCATGCGCTCATTTGCGTGTGAGCAGGGGATGGGCAGAGAGAGGAGAGAGAGAATCCAAGCAGGCTTTGCACCCAACTAAGCCACCCAGGAGTCCCTATATCTTCTGATTTTTTTTAAAACAATGAACATGTATCATTATATGATTAATGGGGGGAAAAAGCCAGGGGACAGATTGTGGTCTCTAAAGAGCATTCCTTACTAAAAGGAAACAAGTGTCCTCAGGGAAATGGCTGATGCTCTGCTGACTACAGAAAGCAAGGAAGATATCAAAGGGGCCAAGTGGATTTTGGAGCCCATCTAAAGAGGTTCCCACTGGCCAGCGATGAGAGACTTCAATAAGTGGACTCCAGTAAATGTGGGCTACGATAAGAATTATCACAGCAAAGGATTGAAACTCATCAAGTATGCTAAATTTATGCATTATAAATGACAATTTAAAAAGAATTCTCTTACCTGGCTCTATAGTGCAATGGATAGTGCATTGGACTTCTAAAAAGAATTCTCTTTAAGGGAGGTTAGGGATTTAGTATTCTGAAAACTGATAAAGAAAAGAAAATTTTAATCTGGTTTTTCTATATAAATTGTCCCTGAGGGTAACCCTATTTGGTGAAGGGAAGTTTCTCTTTATAGAAGTATTCTAGCAAATAAAATGAAGAAGTAATGATAGAATATCACCACTTGGCAAACACTTAATGAAACAATAGATTTAGGTAGTGATCATTAATGGCAACTAACACTGCAAAAAAAGAAAGACACTCCAACATGATGCCACCACGTGGAAGTACACAGCACCCCCTTTTTTTTGGCCCAGAAATCCAACTTGTATCAGAGACCCCTTGTTCTAACCACCAGGTCACGGGAAGTACAGGGGATAGAGGAACATGGTAGATTGTCATCAGCCAATGCAATCAGCCAAATACAGGATGTGGGAAATTATACAGGACAAATCATCCAATTCTTCAAAAAGATGGGGCGCCTGGGTGGTTCAGTTGGTTCAGCGTCCCAACTCTTGATTTCAGCTCAGGTCATGATCTCACGGTTCATGGGTTCGAGCCCTAATTTGGGCTCTGCGCTGACAGAATGGAGCCTGCTTGCTCCCCCTCTCTCTCTCCCCCACCCTCTCTCCCTCCCTCCCTCTCTTTCCCTTCCCCCCCACCAAATAAATAAATAAACTTAAAAAAAAAAGAAGGGAAAAAAACTTATGAAAAAAGGAAACTCAGGACACATTTCCACCAAATGCAATGTGTGAACGTTTGAACCTTGATCCAAACAAACTGAATGTAAGATACCATTCAGGAGACCATCAGGAAATTTGTGCACTTACTGGATATTTGATATTAAAGAACTGTAGACAATTTATTTAAATATTGTGATAATACTGTGATTATGTTTTTACTTCTAAAGGTACATATGAAAATGTTTACAAATAAAATATGTCCAGAATATCCTTCAAAATAATCCAGTAGGGGCAAGCGGAAGTGGCCAAGAGTATATTTGACATGAAGTTAGCCATGAGTTGATCATTGTTGAATTTAAATTATAAGTGCATAGAGCTTCATTACACTAGTCTCTCTACTTTTGGAAACATTTGAAATTTTCTGTAATAAAACAATTAAAAGAAAAAATAATGAAACCTGCACCTATCTCCCCTGTAAAGAGTGTGTAAAGAGTGTGGTGGGGGTGAGGCCTGTCAGCTTTTCTTCTTGGGACAATAGAGAAAGGGAAATTAAAGAGGCTGAATGGCACTTGGCAGCTAGTCTAGGGGACAAAGGCCCTAATGGTTTAAGCCAGTGGTGGCAGCTTTGGAACCAGCTCAGGCCTGTAGCTGGTAATGAAAAACTGAAAACGTAGAAGCTAGGGTGAGCCTCAGGGCTTAGGAGCTGCAAGGCCTGTTCCTGTTAGCCTGTTGAACTTCTCTGAGCAACAAACCTGTACACAGTCATGAGTCCCTTAAATCTGAAACAGTAAAAAGGAGCTATTTTGCTCATTTAACAAACATGGATTACACACATAACTGCTTGCTGAGGTAGGTAGGTAGGTAGGTAGGTACTGTGCTCGCTGTCATGAAAACAGCAGACACAATCCTTGCCTTTATGATGTAAGAAGGCTAAAAACCTGTATTTGGAAAGCAGTATTGCTGTTATAACATTAACATATAAGCATAGCATACCTAAGCAACATGGAAACTAAGAGGAGCACCCAAGTTTGTCTTTAGGAACCAAAGAAGGTTTCACAGAAGAAATAGCTTTTGAGATAAAACTTGAAGACTAAGTTGGTGTTTGCCAGGACAAAAGCCAGGAGCAGGAGGATTTCAGAAAGAAGGAAATGAATTTGCGAGACATAATGTGAAACTACAAAGGCAGATTCTGGGAACTACAACTATTTGTTTTGCTAGACATAATGTGTCTGAGGAGCTGTTCTCTAGCCTGCTTGCTCTTCTAGGCCTGGGACAAGGGGAAGGCCTTAAGCCTTCCTTTAAGCCTTTAAAACTAGTTTCCTGATGGGAAAGGGACAGGAGATCTAACTTCAAGGAAAGCTATGGGTTATGGGTCAGGCTGCATTTTACAGCAGTTTTAAAATGGAGTCCAAATGGGGCACTTGGATGGCTCAGTCAGTTAAGTGTCCGACTTCAGCTCAGGTCATATCTCACCATTTGTGGGCTGGAGCCCCCGCATGGGGCTCTGTGCTGACAGCTCAGAGCCTGGAGCCTGCTTGGGATTTTGTGTCTCCCTCTCTCTTTGCCCCTCCCCTGCTCATGCTTTGTCTCTCTCTCCTTCAAAAATAAATAAACATTAAAAAAAAATTTTTTTAAACCTCCCCAAAAGAAAAGCCCAGATGTTTTTATGGGGTTTTATTAATAATACATAAATAAATCAATAATAAAATGCAGTCTAAGAAGTAAAATAAGTCAGAAAAAGATACGTATCATATGATCTCACTCTTTTGGAATTTAAGAAACAAAACAGATGAACACAGGGGATGGGAATGAAAAATAAAACAAGATAAACACGGGGGCAAACCATAAGAGATTCTTAAATATGGAGAACGAGGGGAGGTGAGAGGAGGGATGGGCTAAATGGATGAGAGGCATTAAGGAGGGTACTTGTTGGGATGAGCACTGGGTTCTACTCCTAAAACCAATACTACACTGTATGTTAACTAACTTGAATTTAAATAAATACATTCTTTAAAAATACAGCCCAAGAGAGGCTGATAATAAAAAGGAGAAAGTGAGAAGGTTTAAGGCACAACAAAAACCCTGCTATGAGTGGAAACAGCCTACTTCCTTCAATTATAGATCCTTGTAGAAGGAGGAAGATGAGTCAGTCAGAAATTAATGTTCTAAACTTTTCCTGAAGCAATAAGGCTTTGTATCCACGGCAGTTTTAAATGGACTATCGCCCAGTATTTCTTTCCAAATACTTATTTATTTACTGCTATACAATTTAAGTGCTCATCTAAATAGGTAGTTAGATGCACTTATTTCAAAACTGCAGATTGCACATAAAATACCATAATAGAAAAGGCTGTTGTGAGCACAATGCTTGAGAGAAGCTACAGGGTATCAATTAGCATTAAATAATTGGCCACCAAACGTATCTGGAAAATATGTGCAGCTTGGTTCTAGACAAGTAAGGCCTCCGCCAAGTGCCTTCCACGGAAATTCATTCATTCATTCATTCATTCATTCATTTATAATGTTTATTTATTTTTGAGAGAGACAGAGACAGAATGCGAGTGGGTTAGGGGCAGACAGAGAGGAAGACAGAATCCGAAGCAGGCTCCAGGGTCCGAGCTGTCAGCACAGAGCCGCACGCAGGGCTCGAACCCACGAGCTGAAGATCATGACCTGAGCCGAAGTCGGAGGCTCAACCGACTGAGCCACCCAGGCGCCGCTCCACTGTAAATTCTTCATAAACATTCGCTGGACGACTCTACACAACCGCGCTCCCATGCCCCCCGGGCCCGCACGCCGAGGAGCTTCCCGTTTCTCCGACGGCTACTTCCCCTAGCTTCGGGGGCCCTCGAGGTCCTGTTACACAAGCTCGGCGTCTGGCCACCGGGCCCCCAGTGGCGCAAGCCGGCGAGTGGGTTGCCAGCACCCGTCCCGGCGTCACTGGACCGCCTAACCGCCAGAACCAGACAAGCTCAAGGCACTTGAGAGGGTCTGACTCAAGCCAGCACGCGCTGCTCCGGGATCCCCGGCGGGGAGGGGCCAGGAAAAGCCCCGCCCCACGCCCCGTTCCGCCAGGTGCGCGTGCGCCGCGGCCCCGCCCGCCCCCCGGCCTGGTTCTGCGCTGCTCGGCAGAGAGCGTCTTTTCCTCGCTCTCTGGCGGCTCGCACGCGCCCTCCTTCCCGACCTCGGGAGTCGCGCAGCTCCCGGCCCGGTCTCCTCCCCGACTGCCTGGCTGCGGGGCCATGGCGTGGCGGCGGCGGCCCGAGGCCGGCGTCGGGGTCCGCAGCGCGCTGGCGCTGCTGGCGCTGGCTGTGTGCGCGCCCGGGGCCCGGGGGCGGGCGTTCGAGTGGTATTCGGCCGTGGTGAGCACCGAGTACGTCGACCCGTACACGAACCGCACCGTATGGAGCGTCTCGGAGAGCGGCCGCTTCGGCGACAGCTCGCCCAAGGAGGGCGCGCAGGGCCTGGTGGGCGTCCCGCGCGCGGCGGATCGCGACCCCGAGGGCTGCGCGCCAGATACCCGCTTCCTCGTGCCCGCGCCCGGCGGCCGTGGAGCCGCGCCCTGGGTCGCCCTGGTGGCGCGCGGTGGCTGCACCTTCAAGGACAAGGTGCTGGTGGCTGCACGGAGGAACGCCTCGGCCGTGGTCCTCTACAACGAGGAGAGCCACGGGAACCTCACCGTGCCCATGTCCCACGCGGGTAAGCCGAGGTCGGGGGTCGCGGGGAAGTGGCGGGGGGAATTCTGCAGCCTAGTCATGGCCCGCGGCCCTCTCGTCCTCGGCCTTGACGCCCGCCTCCCAGGGGCAAGCAGCGAAGGGGCCGGGAGCGCGACTCTGACGGCCTCTGGCCGTTGGGAACTGCGGGGGAAGCTCTAGGTTTGCGCTCTGTGACCCCCCCCCCCCCCCGGGACGCTGTAGGAAGTTAGACGGGCGTCCAGACAAAATCAGATCTTCGCCTTGGGCCCTTCAAGTGAAGGGAGGTGCCATCTGGAGGAGGGCAGTGGGGAGAGAGAAGGAAATTAAAACCCACCGAAAGAGGATTGTGGTGGAAGGTCTCATGATTGCTAATCATGGGTCCCTTTCCATTCTTCGTTACCCAGAGTCAGGTGGGGTGAGAATTGAAGCTCTTTCCTAGCGCGCTCCAAGGTCTGGCAGCCCCTTCACCAACGTAAAGTGGTGGTTGGTGGCACTCTTGTTTTCTCCACTTTAATAAAGCGTGTCCGAATATTCTAAACTTTCGAATCAGAAAATCTGGATTTAAGTTCAGGTATGCTTTCTCGCTCTCTACATTAAGGTTAATACTGGCGCGACTGCCAGTTAGGTTCCTTGAGTCTTGAGTTCAGATGAAATTTTTCAAGTTGTGTTCATTCAGTAAAGATCTTGCTCTTTGCCAGGCAGTACTTCCCACACACCTATTCCCCTCAACAGGTTCTATCTTCAAGCAGTGATGACAGTTTAAAAGTCTTATTTTGCAAGAAGACATCCTCAGAACTGAATTCCGAGTCCCATAGGAGCAGTACACAGCAGAGTGGACATATTTCTGTTATGACTTCTAAGATCATGACTCTTGACTTACTGTGATTAAAGTCTTTTTTAAAGTTGCTGCTGTTGCAAGTCAGATATCCTTTTTCCTGTACTTTTTCATTCTGCTTTGATTTTTTTTTTTTAATGTTTTATTTTATATTTGAGAGAGGCAGACAGCGAGCAGGGGAGGGGCAGAGAGACAGAGACAGAATCTGAATCAAGCTCCAGGCTCTGAGCTGTTAGCACAGGGCTTAAACTCACGAGCAGTTGAGATCATGACCTGAACCAAAGTCAGCCGCTTAACTGACTGAGCCACCCAGGCGCCCCTTTGTTTTGATTTCTTAAAGGCAAGTTAGAACTTAACTAGAATGAGGACAGAAAAGTGACTTTGGATTTGGCCTATTTTAGCAGTGATGGGAATGGAAATCAGTTGAGAGGTGAGAAAATGGAAACTGTTAGAACAACTCTTCCAAGAAGTTTGGGAGGGCTCAGGAGGTCCTGAGAAATGGGCAGAAACTATAGGGCAAGTGAGGGTAGGGTGAACAATGGTAAGCCATGTTTGATATTGGATGGAAGTGGTGTATCCAGGATAGAGAAGAGGTAACCACTCATGTGGTGGCAATGGGTGAGGCACCACCTTTGGTGCAATTATTACAGTGATTACAAGTCTACCTAATTGTTGTACCCAAGTCATGTTTCCATAAGACTACCATGAAAAGCCCTATCAGACTTCACAGAGCATTCCTGATACATCCTATTGATGGTTTTTCCCAATTTTAGTAGTTCTGTCAAAAAGGTTAGTGTGTCAGGATTCTGATTCTGGGTCCTTGCAATCTCTTTTGAGTCTACAACATCTTCATTTGGATCTTTTCTTCCTTCCTTCCTTCCTTCCTTCCTTCCTTCCTTCCTTCCTTTCATGTTTGTTTATTTTTGAGAGAGAGCAGGGGAGGGTCAGAGACTCCCAAGTGGGCTTCACACTGTCAGCGCAGAGCCTGACATGGGACTTGAACCCACAAACTGTGAGATCATGCCCTGAGCCAAAACCAAGCATCAGACACGCAACCAAATGAGCCACCCAGGTACCCCAGGACTTTTTCTCTTCAGTGGCAGGCTCATCAGCTACAATTTTCTAAATTTGTTTACTGCATTTTTTGATAATGACATTAACATTTTTCCAGGCTAATAGCACTTGCTTTAAAAATGGTTCAGCCGCCTTGCTTGCTTATACTAGTGACACAAAATTTGTCCAGGCCCAGAAAAACACCTCATCGATGTT
Organism: Panthera onca; assembly: GCF_046562875.1. Classification (NCBI taxonomy): domain Eukaryota; kingdom Metazoa; phylum Chordata; class Mammalia; order Carnivora; family Felidae; genus Panthera; species Panthera onca. The sequence continues at coordinate 81,552,164 of NC_138341.1, read as the reverse complement.
TATTTGAAATCCTTTTCTTGTTTCTATTCCCATTATCAGTGTCCATTCAGTCCCTTTTCTGTGACAGTAATTGTTTGAGAAAAAAGACAAAAGTCACAGCTTTAGCAATTTTTTTTAAATGTGTGAAAGTACCCAGTGTGTAGGTACTGTGCTCAGTGCTCTTCATACAGTGTGGCTCACTTAATCCTCCTGACAGCTTTTTGAGGTAGGTACTTTAACCCCTTTTCACAGATGAGGAAACTGGCCCAAGGTAACAGGGTGATCTGTATATATAGCCAGATCATTCTTTGTTGTGGGAGAGGGTTTCCTGTGCATTATGGGATGTTTAGGGTTTCTGGCCTCTATCTACTAGATTCTAGTAGTGGTGCCCTGTTGTGACAACTGAAAATGTCTCCAGATGATACCAAATGTCTGAGGGGAGAAATGATGACGGAATCATCCAACAGTTGAGCCACTGACTTCAAGGGAGATTAATTTGGTAGCATTGTGACCAGGGCATTAGACAGGAAAATCTTCAGAGACTCTTGTCAGACTTTTGGGCTAGTCTAAGTAGAAATACAGTTGACCCTTGAACAACACAAGGATTAGAGGTGCCAACCTCCCATGCAGTTGAAAATCTGCGTATAACTTTTGACTTCCCCAAAACTTAACCAGTAATAGCCTCCTGTTGACTGGACACTTTATCAATAACATAAGCAGTCAGTTAACATATGTTTTGGATGTTATATGCATTGTATACCAGATTCTTACAATGCAGTAAGCTAGAAGGAGGAAAATGTTATTAAAATCCTAAGGGAAAATACATTTACAGTACTGTACTGTATTTATTGGAAACATTCCTTGCATAAGTTGATCTACACAGTTCAAACCTGTGTTGTTCAAAGGGTCATCTGTATAAGGGCAAATATTATAGTGGTGACCAAAGAAATGGAAAGGAATGACCTTCACACAACTTGGCCCAACTGGGGACAAGGGTACAAATGTATCATGACTTGTTGAGAATGGAGTAGCATTAAGAATGGAAAGAATGGAATTAACTCAGAAGACAAACTGGCTTTGACATACTTGAATTTGAAATGTCACGCAGAACCTTGAATGCAGGTCAAGTTTAGGTTTCTTGCATTTTGTCAGGATGTGGCTAGAGACAGTAAAAACCGCAGATTTCAATGGTTTGGGTGTTCCTGTGTAGCACTGTTGTCCTACAGAATAGGTAGAGGTGGCTGCTTGTAAAATTAAATTGTGATAGTCTTTTCCCAAATCTCAAGGAGAATTTCAGCAGTTTTTTTTTTTTTTTTTTTTTTTTTTTTAAACCTGTTGCTTGACTCTACTAAATCCAGTATAAGATATTTTGGGCTCAAATCAGTTTTTTACTGTGGTTCTAAAAAAAAAATCATCAAGATAATATTCTATCAGAACAACTATAAGGACTGTTTAATCCCCTGTTAATTAATCTTAATTTCCTTTACTTTAGCAGACAGGATAATGAGCAGCCACTTTGGGCCAACTATTGTGCTTGCTCAGGGATAGAAATGCATAAGACACATGCCTACCTTTGAGGACTTTGGGGCATGGTAAGAGCGATAAACAGCTTTCTAGATAATATGGTTTGGACCTTGATGGAATTATATGCTTAGGAAACAAAGAAAGGACACGTAAAGCAGGTATTGCAAGGGTAACTAGAAGTCATTTTGACTAAGGTGAGTAAAAATTGGTACAGGTCAAATCATTAAAACAAAAACTTTTATAGAGTATTGGCCTTAGTGTAGTTATTGTCAGTTAATAAATGGGATGATCTTGGGGATGCCTGACTGGCTCAGTCAGTAGAACATGTGACTCTTGATCTTGGGGTAGTGCGTTTGAGCCCCATGTTGAGTGTAGAGATTACTTAAATAATCTTTAAGTAATAAATAGGATGACACTTTAGCTGAAATCTTGACCTTTTAAAAATAGATTCATTCATTCATTCTGCATACAGTTCACATTCTGTTAACAGGTGTTTACTGAGTGCCAAGTACTGTTAAGACTTCGAGCTATGTTTGAGAAAGGGGCCAGAGTTGGGATGGAGGAAGATGACAAAGATGTAGAAGCCCCTAGCGTCAAGGAAGATGTGCATTTTGCATTTGCAGAATATGGTAAATAGTTTTTTATGAATAATAAATTTTTGATGATGTTTAATGCTATACTCAAATGATCCAAAAATTTGGATTTGAATTAATGTATTTTGGTGCTGTAGGAAGACAGAAATGGCACCTCACAGGCACATAGAAGGTGGGATTAGCTGAGACAGTTCCCAGAAAGATTGAATTTTGAAGGACACGTTGATGGAGAAGGGTGTCTCTGGGTGTGTGTGGTAGGTGGGGTTGGACTATAGGACATTGTTGGTGTCAGGAATAGAATTGTAAAATGCTGATGTCCTGAGATAAAGTAACGCATTTCGGAACACTGCAAAGAGGTGGATAGTATATTCAACAAATATGAAATATGTTTGAGCAAGTCGAATTATCCAAAACCTAATTTTAAATTCCAAGGAAAGAATCAACATTTGTTTTTGTGTCCTGCCAACACTTCCTAGCCAACCATAAAAACATTTCTGCTTTATATAATAACTTCAAATTTCAGAAACATTTACATTCATATTTAGTGTCCTGTTCCTCCTGCAAAGCAGTCCATAGTATTCTCCTTATTGGGGCATTTCAACTATATAGAAGGAAAGCCAATATTTGCATACAGAAACTCTTCTATAGGTCATCACTGTGTGATGCTGGGCTACAAAAACTAATAAATAAGAGCAGGTAGTACTCGTCTAGTGAGGGAGAGAAACCTATAAAGAAATTGTGGTGGGTGTATAAAAAGCTGTGTCTAAGAGGCACTGATGCATTGCAGCCACAAAGGGGTAGGTGGTTCTGAGCAGCCTTGAGTTGAGCTTGTGCTGAATCAAAGATGTGACCAGGAATTTCCTAGGTTGGGGGCAGAAGGTGGAGAGAGTATGGAAGTTATTAGGAAAAAAAAAAAAGACCTGAAACGTCATGGGTTTCTTTTTCTGGAACTCTAAAATGTGTTTCTTGCTGCCTGAATCAGTTTTCTAGAACAGAAATCTAATCCACCACTTTAAATATTTCAGTAGTTCCCACCTCTATATAATTTCCTTTGGGAGGCAAAATGGTACACTAGACTCACATGTAAACTCTAGAATTTTGAACCCACTATTTTTTTTTTTAAGGTTTATTTATTTATTTTGAGAGAGAGAGCAAGCACAAGCCGGGGAGAGGCAGAGAGGTAGGAAGAGAGAGAATCCCAAACAGGCTCCGCACTGTCTGCACTGACAGCACAGAGTTCACTGTGGGGCTGGAACTCATGAACCTTGAGAACGTGACCTGAGCTGTAATCGAGAGTCAGATGCTTAACTGACTGAGCCACTCAGGCACCCCTGAACCCACTATTTCCCAAGACAGGATTTTTTGTTTTTGACCAAGTGGTAAGAGGAACATAGAAATTTGAAAGGAAACGGAAACGTATGCAATTTTATTTTTGGCACAGAAGAGTTTTATGTTATGGATAGTTTGGCTTGCTAAAGAGTACTGTGTTTGGTATTTACTATTTGACAGGTTTATGATCATGTTCTCTGTACACAGACTTTGTGCTAAGTAAGACAAAAATAAAACTGCCTTCAAGGAGTTTCCCTGTAATGGTGAGAGGTATAGATTCTTTGGGGAAGGAGGGGGATTGCACCAGGTGACATTTTTTTACACAAGCATGATTGGTAGCAGTGTTAAGGCCTTGGGAAGAAAAATCTTGAGAGCTTTCTCTCCCCGGTCCCAAGTCTTTGAGCGTCTGTGCGTCCTGTGAAGAAACAGAGGTGTTCAGTTTAGAAATAAGCTATGACTTGCTCTTTTGTGCTACTAAGGCTCTCTAGGATTGGCCTAGGGAGGAGGCAGTGCATCAGGAGGTAAGGGCAGGGCCGAATAAGGTGCCTGTGCCTGGCAGCCCTTGGGGTCATTTATTTTCACTGAGCTGCCCTGCTTCCAGTTCATCCCCAAAAAATGTCCCAGAAAAGTAAATCATGGGATAGAATGAATCTTCATTCTGAGTTTTATTAATTTAAAGTGGTTCCCAGAAGCAATCTTGCTGCTATAATTAGCATAGCAAATGGTTTAGCTGTCATCCTAGACACTTTTTTTTTTTAATGATTTCTTTTAACCCAGTGAACTGTTTTAGTTTCCTAGGTAAAAATTTTCAAGTAGATATTACAAGTGTTTTCAGTTCAGGTTATCCTTCTGATAATTGTTGTGTGTTAATAGCCCCTCCCTTTGAAAATTTTGGTGTCCTTGGTGCCTGGTGGCTCAGTGGGTTGGGCGTCCAGCTCTTGATTTCGGCTCAGGTCATGATCTCACAGTTCATGAGTTCAGGTCCTGTGTCAGGCTCTGTGCTAACAGTGCAGAGCCTGCTTAAGATTCTCTCTCTCTTTCTCTCTCTGTCCCTTCCCTGCTCATGCATGTGCCCCCTCTCTCAAAATAAATAAAAAAAAAAATTTGGTGTTCGAGAACCTCTCTAATCTCAATTCATCTTCCACCTCTCATTCATTCATTCATTTATTCAACAAATATTTATTAAACACTTTCTATGTGCCAGGTTCTATGTGAGGCACTGGGGATAGGAGATCAACAGGATAACCTTTACATATGCAGTAGTTGCCCCCCCCCCCTTATCCATGGTCTCAGCTTCCATGGTTTCAGTTACCCACAGTCAACCTTGATCTGAAAGTAGATGATTCTCCTGACCTATGCTCAGAAGGTTGGTAGTAGCCTAATGTTAGGTCATCATGTCCACGTCACTCACCTCCCTTCATCTTATCATGTGGGCGTTTTACTTTATCACAAGAAGGGTGAGTACAGTATGAAATATTTTAAGAGAGACCACACTCACATAACTTTTTTGGTAGTATAATTGTACTTTATTATTAGTTGTTCATGTCTTACTGTGCCTAATTTGTAAATTAAATTTTACCTTAGGTATGTGTAGGAAAAAAGCATAGTATATATAGGATTTGGTGCTATCTGTGGTTTCAGACATCCACTGGGGGTCTTGGGATATATCCTTCGTGAATAAGGGGGAGACCACTATATTTTTATCATTAACCAAACAGGACCAGTCACCATCCCAAATAGGTTTTTATGGTGATTTCACAGCCTAGAAATCCCCCCTTCATTGGCTTGGTAAACCTTGTCTGTCCTTCAAGATGTAGTTCAAGTGTCCTCCCAGGGAAAGAGTTCTGTCCCACCTCAGACAAAATTATCACTTCATTTCTGTAGCTCTTTGTATTCTACTTTCATATTAAATAAGCAACAGTCCAAAATAGAAAAATTCTCATTCTCATTTTATAGCTGAATAAATACTCTCAGGGTAGATTCTCCAGACCTAGACAGTGGATAACAGTCAGATTTGAACCCAGCCTGTGAGGCTCTGAAGGCTGGGTCCCCCATGAGGAGAGGGCAGGGCAGACTTACCATGTGGGAGCTGGGTCTTCAGACCCAAGGATTGGCTTTTCCATGCGGTGTATGACATTGAGCAGCTCTCAAGATTTCAGAACCCTCATCTGTAAAATGGTAATTTTGCCTCTTTCTGCTGCATGTGAGATATAAATATGAAAGTGCTCCAAAGTTATTTTCCCCAATTAACACAAAGAGCATTATGTCTGTACCAGAAGTTTTATGTGGCTGTAACCATAGCATAGAAACAGTTTTGTTTTCTGTATAAAACTTTTTAACTGAAATAGGTATGTAGGGTTCATTAAACTGTTCTTTCTACTTGAGTCCATACTTGAAATTTTCCACCAAAAGGGGTTTATGAAAAAGGCTTTCTGCTTATAAGGTGCCGTGTAATTACAAGTGGTGTAACTATCATAATAATTGTTTCTGTAGTTGTCTTTCTCAGCTTTAGATGTTTGCTTTCCTGAAGGCAGGAAGTGCCTTCCCCCTTAGCGTGTCTCCCCAGTGATGACACGGCAGACTGGGTGAGTGTGGAGACCAGTACAGTTCTTGTTAAGTGACACTTTGAGGCCCGGGTCAGAGGATCGGCCTCCAGGCCGGAGCCACCTTAGAAGGGTGCCCTTCTGGTGTTTCAGTAACTCAATCCTGATGGCAGCGGGGGGGCCACAGTGGATTTGCTACAGATTCAGTTTCTCTGCAAAAGAATTGCGTTATAAATCAGTTTCGAAGCGATGCCAGAGAACATTCTTTATGTGTATTTTTAAAATTAGTTTTGAATAGGTAATATGTGCACATGATACAGAATTTTTACTGTGTCCAGCTCTTTCCCTCCAGACATAGTCAGGGTCCCTAGACTCTGGGTCACATTCCAGAGGCAGTCTAAATTGATACGACATCTAGATCTTTCGTCCACACAGTTTGACATTTTGCTTTTTTCCTCTTTTGTCGTGTTGAGTCCTATCAGTGCTAATAGTTGCCGCCTCAGTCTGCCCACATATCCTATGTGTATTTATATAGGATTTATATAACTCTCTTCCTGTTGATGGACGTTTAGATTGTGATACCATAAACTTAGAGAAAACAAATTTGACAACAAATATCTTTATAGATAGTTCCTGTATACATACACAAATAAGTTCCCCCCTGCAGTGTGCAGGTGTGCAGATTTGTGCTCACTCTTGACAATATAGAGGATCAAAACTTTTTGATCTTTGCCAATCATATGGACACAGATGGTCCCCAACTTACCATGGTTTGATTTACGATTTTTTGACCTTATGATGGCACGAAAGCAATACACATTCAGTGGAAACCGTACTTCAAATTTTGAATTTGGATTTTTTCCGGGGCTGGCGATGTGCCCTACAGTACTTTCTTGTGATACTGGGCAGTGGCAGCAGCCCCAGCTCCTCCTACACCACACAATCACGAAGGTCGACAATCGATACAACCATTCTGCATGCAGACCACCCTTCTGTTCAGTTTTGGTACTGTACTCAATAAATGACATCAGATAGCACTTTCTTACAGGCTTAATGTTAGAGGATTTTGCCCAACCTTAGGCTCTTGTAAGGTAGGCTTGGTTGAGTGTGATGTTCAATAAGGAATATTAAATGCATTTTCTGCTTAGGATATTTTCAACCTATGATAGGTTTTGAGGATGTAAACCCATCATAAGTTGAAGATCTGTTTAATGTTTTCATCTGTACCCTGACTTAATGTGTTTAAAACCCATTTGTTGGGGAGTGACCACAGAGGCATTCAGGTTTTCTATTTAGGGTGATGGTTGCACAATTTTGCTGAATACACTAAAAACCACTGAATTGTACACTTTAAAGAGGTGAATTTTGTGGCGTGTGAATTCTGTTCTCGCCGAAGCTGCTATGTAAAAAAAACGTATTCATCTTTTCTGCAAACTGACTTCATTTCCTTTGTTTTTCTGTTGCTCTTTCTCTTCCAGGAAACTGTTTTCAGTCTTTGTTGTGTTATATGCCTTTTTTCCCCTTGATGACCATTTGCTCTTTTGATCTTGACTCCTTGATTTTGCTCTTTTCTAGCCACATGGAAAATTTTCATGTTTATATTTCCTCTTTTTTATATATTTAAATCTTTGATTTAGTTGGGACTTATTTGGCATAAGTTGTGAGAAAGGGATGTAGCTTTTTTTCTCTCAGATAATACCCAATTTTCCCTATACTATTTTTAAAAAAGTAATCCATTTTACCCCAGTGATTTAAAATTGCATTTTTATCATATACTGAGGGGTTTTTTTATATATTAGAGTCTAATTTCTGGACTTTTGATTCTGCCCCGTTATTCTGGTTGTTTCCTGTGCTGCTACTACACTGTTTTAATTACTTTTATTATAAAGGTTTAGTCTGGGTTTTATTGTTTAGAAAGTTTTCCCAGTCAAAAAAAATATTTTTGCCTGATCATTCTTGATTGTTTTCTCCTAATGAACTTCAGAAACAGCACTTAAGGATTTAAGAATACTTAAATCTTGAGGGGGCCTCAAGGGGCACCTGGGTGGCTCAGTCAGTTAAGCGTCCAATTCAGCTCAGGTCATGATAGTTTGTGAGTTTGAACCCCACATCGAGTTCTGCGCTGGTATCACAGAGCCTGCTTGTAATTCATTCCTCCCCCCCCCCCACCCCCCGCCTCTCTCTCTCTCTCTCTCTCTCTCTCTCTCTCTCTCTCTGCCTCCCGTGTTCATGTACATACACACACACTCTCTCTCTCTCAACAATAAACATTAAAAAAAAAATAAAGAATACTACTGATATTTTATGGTTATTAATCTACAGATGGAATTCACCCATCTTTACCCATTCTTTCCTATTATTATTATTATTATTATTATTATTATTGTATTATTGTATTATGTCTGCTCATGTCTTCGGACCAATGTTAAATAACAGTGATTATAGTAGAAATTCTCAGATGCCTCCTTGTGTTTAATAGGCATGCTTTGGGCATCATGTATTAATGTTCATAAGTGAAATTAGTCTGTATGGTTCTTTTGGTTTCACTCCCATGTTTGGTTTTATTCTCTAGAAATAATTTCTAAACTTCCTTTTTAATTTTTTTAATCTGTGGAACAATTTTAGTACTATTGGTTTTACTTAAAGGTTTGGTGGTAGAATTCACCTGTGAAATTGAATGGCGCTCTTAACTTTTGGGGGTAGTTTTTAGAGACTTATTCTACTTGTTTATTTTTTTTCAAGTTTATTTATTTTGATAGAGAGTGTGCCTGTGAGCATGAGCGGGGGAGGGGAGAAAGAGAATCTAAGCAGACCCCATGCTGTTAGCACAGAGCCTGACTGGGGCTCAATCTCATGAACTCGTGAGATCATGACCTAAGCCAAGATCTAGAGTTGGACGCTTAACTGACTGAGCCACCCAGGTGCCTTAAGACTTATTTTACTTCTAATGTAATCAGTCTGTTTTCTCTTTTGGGACCAGTTTTCCTTGAAAATTAAACATTTTTGGAAGTTTTGGGATGGTTATATGTGGACAGACTGTAGTATTCTTCTATTTCTCTTAACCTTTTTCTGTGTCTTATTTTGTGTTCTTCATATTGACTTTTTTTGTTCTTTCCTCCAGGAACAGGAAATATAGTGGTCATTATGGTTAGCTACCCAAAAGGAAGAGAAATTTTGGATCTGGTGCAGAAAGGCATTGCAGTCAAAATGACCATAGGAGTTGGCACCCGTCATGTGCAGGAGTTCATCAGTGGTCAGTCTGTGGTATTTGTGGCCATTGCATTTATCACCATGATGATTATCTCGTTAGCCTGGCTGATATTTTACTATATACAGCGTTTCCTATACACTGGCTCACAGTTTGGAAGTCAGGTAATTACGGATAATTCTTTTTAACTTTGCTTTTTAAAAGATAGCTCATAAATATTTCTCATATATATTGTCTTAATTTAAGTTACATTTGAGGGTTTTTTTTTTTTTTTGGACCATATTCTTAATTTCATTTTCACTCATACTGTTTAATTACAACACAACTGTTTGAAAATAACTTTTTAATTAGAATATATTAAATTTTCTGTTCTGTAGGATATTAAATACCTTTAAATGGGGCCACTTTTTGCGTGTTTTGCTCCTGCAGATACCATCTTTGCCTTTTTCAGACATAAAGAGGTAATAAATAGGCCTGAGGTAGAGTGGACCTGGTTCTGTGTTTAAAATAAAAGAACACTAGGCCTGAAGGCAAGGAGCAGAGTGGGAAGGCCTTCCCGGCTTCCATTGTGGGGCAACTTTCAAGGCAATTTTTCTGCAGAGAGACAGTGTCTCTGTCACAACAAAGAGGAGGGCAGTAAAAGAAGAGCCAGAGGCTTCCAAAGACAGGCCTTTGAATTTCATGCTTATCCTGTTGTCTTGAAAAGCCACCCTCTCTGGCTTTGGTAGGCGTCTGGCATCTGGTAGTCGTTTCTGGGTCATCTGGCACCTGCTGCATAGGAAGCCGCTTTCATTTTAGGGACAGACGTTAATATATTGATGAATATGTGGGGCCCCGATCCTCAGCTTACTCCTCTCTTGCCAACATTTAAACGTGAGAATTGGTTTCTTCCTCAGACATGGAGTTGAAAATCAGTATTCTTGATCAAACATCTCTTTAAGTTATATGTGGCTATTTTATACATTAGGATGTAAATATTAGTTTTTGTTATTTTCATTGTAGTCATTCAACTTTGTTTTTTAAATGAAGCTTTTTCTACAAGCTTATGTAAATTTTTGGAAATAGTGACTTAAAATTTTTAATGATGATATTTTTCCTACCTAAGAGTCATAGAAAAGAAGCTAAGAAAATTATTGGCCAGCTTCCACTTCATACTGTAAAGCATGGAGAAAAGGTAATATTTTCATGAGGTTTTTTTTTGTTTGCTTCTTTTAAAGTACGTATCTGTTTATATGTCTAAGTAAAACTTTCCATTCTGTTAAACTCACCTTGACTGTGTGGAGTTTTGGCTGGTTTGAGTTAGAACTAAGTTGCATACATGTTTCATTTTGGAGAAGGGTTGGCAGAAATACTCCTTTGCACATGTGAAGAGCCTTCCAGACCTGTGCCATCAGATAGGGTAGCCTTTAGTCATATGTAGCTATTATAATTTAAAAGAATGAAATTGAACTTACAATTCAATTCCTGAGTCACACTAACTACATTGCAAATACTCAAATGGCCCCATTGGCTGGTTGCTACCATACTGGACAGGACCGGTATGTTCATTTGCTAAGAAAGTTCTTCCTGTTGGTCAGTCCCAGATGACTCTAAGGAACCTAAAGAACTTCAAGTTCTGTTAGACCATAGACCTTTGATAGTTTAAATTCATTTCTGTTAAATCTAAGGCTGTGTATCCATTCTCTCTGATTCCCTTAATTGCAGGGAAAAAACACTGGGATTTGTGGAGAGGGTGAGAACAGATGTACTGAAAACTACTTTTTAAAAAAAGAAAACATTTTGACATGGCCAACATGAGACTGAAAAGGTCAAAATCATACCAGAGTTTTAAAGCATTTTTGGAATAGGACAGATCCTAATCTAGAACCTCAGATTCTTAGAGGATTGATTCTTTAAAAGGAAAACAGTTGCTAATGAAGTAGTATTTACTTTTTTATTAGTCTGTCTTCTGTGCTGTAAAGTGTGGATAACCATGTTGACTTGTTGGTTGACTTGGTTGGTTCCGTTGTTTTTTGTTTTTGTCTTTGTTTTTGTTTTTATCATTTTTTAAAATTTTATTTTTTTAATTTACATTCAAATTAGTTAGCATATAGTGCAACAGTGATTTCAGGAGTAGATTCCTTAATGCCCCTTACCCATTTAGCCCATCCCCCCTCCCACAACTCCTCTAGTAACCCTCTGTTTCTTTTCCATATTTAAGAGTCTCATGTCTTGTCCCCCTCCCTGTTTTTATATTATTTTTGCTTCCCTTCCCTTGTGTTCATCTGTTCTGTGTCTTAAAGTCCTCATATGAGTGAAGTCATATGATATTTGTCTTTCTCTGACTAATTTCACTTAGCATAATACCCTCCAGTTCCATCCACTTGGTTGCAAATGGCAAGATTTCATTATTTTTGATTGCCGAGTAATGCTTCATTGTATATAGATACCACTTCTTCTCTATTCATTCATCCATCAGTGGACATTTGGGCTCTTTCCATACTTTGGCTATTGTTGATAGTGCTGCTATAGACATTGGGGTGCAAGTGCCCTCTTTGAAACAGCATCCCTGTATCCCTTGGATAAATACCTACTAGTGCAGTTGCTGGGTTGTAGGGTAGTTCTATTTTTAATTTTTTGAGGAGCCTCCATACTGTTTTCCAGAGTGGCTGCACCAGTTTGCATTCCCACCAGCCGTGCAAAAGAGATCCTCTTTCTCCGCATCCTTGCCAACATCTGTTGTTGCATGAGTTGTTAATGTTAGCCATTCTGACAGGTGTGAGGTGGTATCTCGTGGTTTTGGTTTGTATTTCCCTGATGATGAGTGATGTAGAGCATTTTTTCATGTGTCAGTTGGCCATCTGGATGTCTTCTTTGGAGAAGTGTCTATTTCATGTCTTTTGCCCATTTCTTCACTGGATTATTTGTTTTTTGGGTGTTGAGTTTGATAAGTTCTTTATAGATTTTGGATACGAACCCTTTATCTGATATGTCGTTTGCAAATATCTTCTCCCATTCTGTCAGTTGCCTTTTAGTTTTGCTGATTGTTTCCTTCTCTGTGCAGAAGCTTTTTATTTTGATGAGGTCCCCGTAGTTCATTTTTGCAGTTGTTTCCCTTGCCTTTGGAGACGTGTTAAGTAAGAAGTTGCTGTGGCCAAGATCAAAGAGGTTTTTGCCTGCTTTCTCCTCAAGGATTTTGATGGCTTCCTGTCTTACATGGAGGTCTTTCATCCATTTTGAGTTTATTTTTGTGTATGGTGTAAGAAAGTGGTCCAGGTTCATTGTTCTGCATGTCACTGTCCAGTTTTCCCAGCATCGCTTGCTGAAGAGACTGTCTTTATTCCATTGGATAGTCTTGCCTGCTTTGTCAAAGATTAGTTGGCCATACGTTTGTGGGTCCATTTCTGGGTTCTCTGTTGTGTTCCATTGATCTGAGTGTTTTTGTGCCATGTTTTTGTTTTTAAAGGTTTATTCATTTTTCAGAGATAAAGAAACAGAGCATGAGTGGGGGAGGGGCAGAGAAAGAGGGAGACACAGAGTCCTAAGCAGGCTCCAGACTCCAAGCTATAAGCACAGGGCCCTATGCTGGGCTCAAACTCACAGACCATGACCTGAGCTGAGGTCAGACGCTCTGAGCCACCCAAGTGCTCCCCCCCCCCTTTTTTTTCTTTTTTCTTACATCTCACCAAATTGTTGAGACTTCACTTATTCCACTCTCTCTTCCCCCTTCAAAAATAACCATACTTATTGTATGTATCTCTTCTGACCAACTTAAAGGTTTAAAACAAATAATACTCATTAGAGGCTCTTGGCTGCCTTAGTCAGTGCAGCATGAGACTTTTGATCTTATGGTTGTAGAGTCAAGCCCCATCCTGGATGTAGAGATTACTTCAAAATAAAATCTTTAGAAGAAGGAGGAGGAGGAGGGGGAAGGGGAGGAGGGCGAGGAAAACATAATACTCATTAAATATAGGCCTTTGATTTTTTTTTAACTTTGGCTTCTGATATTAATGGGTTATTTAGAATATTAATATGGAGATACTCTTGGAATTACATCGTTGGCTGCCATTCTTTCCCTCATGCCTTAAACAGAAGTAACAGTTGAATTTTAATAGTTTGTGCAGGGTACTGGTTTCTTCCCATGCAGATGTGTACTGAACAGAAAAAGTAAAAAAATAAATAATAGAAGTTTCTCATGTCACAGCTTAGGTTTAGCACCTGATGTACAGATCACTGAGGGTCCTTGGGGAGAGAGTCTCCAGTGAAAGCCTGTGACAAACTGTACATGCATTAGATGTGGCCTGTTACTTGAGTAGCATGTAGTTTTATGTTCCCCTGAGAAAATGTCTTTTACTCCATAGCAGGAAGTCTCAGTCTATAAAATATGAGAAAACAGAGGCTTATATGTATAATATACTGAATTGAATCTTTGAGAACATAAGTAAATTGATATCCTCTTCCTATACAGAGCATATTTTAAATAGAACATTTTTGAAAATATGATTCCACTGTTTTTGAAAGTTGTCAAAATAGGGGCGCCTGGGTGGCTCAGTCAGTTGAGCGTCTGACTTAGGCTCAGGTCATGATCTCACCGTTCATGGGTTTGAGCCCCGTATCAGACTCTGTGCTGACAGCTCATAGCCTGGAGCCTGCTTCAGATTGTGTCTCTCCCTCTCTCTGCCCCTTCCCCGCTCATGCTCTGTCTTTCAAAAATGAATAAATGTTGGGGCGCCTGGGTGGCTCAGTCGGTTAAGCGTCCGACTTCGGCTCAGGTCACGATCTCGCGGTCCATGAGTTCGAGCCCCGCGTCAGGCTCTGGGCAGATGGCTCAGAGCCTGGAACCTGTTTCCGATTCTGTGTCTCCCTCTCTCTCTGCCCCTCCCCCGTTCATGCTCTGTCTCAAAAATAAATAAACGTTAAAAAAAAAAAAATTTAAAAATGAATAAATGTTAAAAAAAAATTTTTTTTAAGTTGTCAAAATAATGGTTAAAAAAGGATCCCTAGGGGCACCTGGGTGGCTCAGTCGGTTGAGCGTCTGAGTTGGGCTCAGGTCATGATCTCATAGCTTGTGAATTCAAGCCCCCTGTCAGGCTCTGTGCTGACAGCTCGAAGCCTGGAGCCTGCTTTGGATTCTGTGTCTCCCTCTCTCTCTGCCCCTAACCCACTCGCATTCTGTCTCTGTCTCTCTCAAAAATAAACAAACTTTTTTTTAAAAAAAAAGGATCCCTAAATGGCCTGTGAGGTACATAAATGGGTTTTCTTTCTTTCTTACTTTCTTTTTTTCTTTTTGTTTTTTTGTTAAGTTTTATTTCTTTAATCTGTACACCCCAAATGGGGCTCAGACTCACCACCCTGAGACCGAAGAGTCGCATGCTTCTTCGAATGAGCCAGCCGGGCACCACATACATAGATTTTCTGATGATTTTGATTGAACTTATACTGAAAAGTGTGTTTTCTTAAATCTACATGATGTCCAGTTCTAGAGACAGGTTTGTTTTCTAGTTTTTCTTTTCTTATGGGTGCATTCACAGTAATGTGTAAGCTGGCAAACCATTAGGGGCTTTAAAAATTATTTCATCATGGGGCACCTGGCTAGCCCAGTCAGTTGGCTAAGTGTCTGACTCTTGATTTTGGCTCAGGTCATGATCCCAATGTTTGTAAGATTGAGCCTGCTCGGGATTCTTTCTCCCTCTTTTCTCTGCCCTTTCCTTGTGTGCATGCTCTCTTCTCTCTCATAAAATAAATAAATAAACTTAAATTATTTCATTACTTTTGCATGGCATATGATAAAACAAGTGATAATATTTACTTTAGTGGTACCATACCATTTTAAATGTTAAGAAATTTTCATATAATCTTTGATAATAATAATCAGTGTTTACTGCTTGCTTGTTAGCAAGTGATACACATGGCTCAGGGTATTTTTAAATAATTACATAAGGACAGGGTAGCCATGTTCCCATACAATCCACTTGCTAAAGTTGCAGCTACATGCAGACACTGGTTGTAATTTCTGAATCTATCCCGGAATCAAAGAGAGTCTCATTGGCCTGTCTTGGGTCAGATGACCACTCTGGCCATGCCTGCTTTGGTTGATTGGTTGAGGCCAGGTGGTTTAATATGGGGGGTACCCAGGGAAACGGGGGGAAAGCTGATACCACCAAAAAGGTCTGTGATTCATAGATTCTTAGAAGTGGGAATTTTGTCACAAGACTTTTCCTCTCCAGCACATTTTATTTCTTTTTGCCTTTGTTAATTTGATGGATGAAAAACAGTAATTGAGGGGTGCTTGGGTGGCTCAGTCAATTAAGCGTCTGACTTTGGTTCATGTCATGATCTAATGGTTCATGAGTTCAAGCCCCATGTCAGGCTCTGTGCTGACAGCTCAGAGCCTGGAACCTACTTCGGATTCTGTGTCTCCCTCTCTCTCTCTGCCCCTCCCTTGCTCACACTCTGCCTCTCTCTCTCTCAAAAATAAATAAACATAAAAAAAATTAAAAAGAAAAAAAAAGAAAAACAGTAATTGACTTTAATCTGTGATTCTTTTATCACTAGTGAGGTGAACATTTTCAGATATTTAGCCATTTGTGTTTCTCATTTACAAGTTGAAACCATGTTCTTTAGCAAATTCTAGTGATTTTTTGTTAGTTTTTAATGATTCTAGAAATGAGTATCTTATTGGATATTAATCCTCCTTATAAGTTTTACATTTGAAAAATAACTTACCATTGTAAAGCAAGCATGTACATTTATTTCCATAACCCTTAAAACGTGAACATTAAAGACACATGAACACTCCCCTAGTAGCTAAAAACTGTTGGTGTCTGATTAGGTAGACAATGACATTTTTTCCTTTTCAGGCAGCTTCTGTAAAAAATCTCTGGACAGTGGGGAAAAGATTGTGTTTAGTTTCCGGCTGCACCTCTGTAGTATAGAATTGGTCATTGTTTTAGCCAGGACGTGATGAGTTTTACTAAGCATAGACCGTGTAGCAAGGATGTAGTGAACTCTTTTCTTTCCTCTTTACAGGGAGTCGACGTTGATGCAGAAAACTGTGCGGTGTGTATTGAGAATTTTAAAGTGAAGGATGTTATCAGAATTCTGCCATGCAAGTACGTCCTTGTTACTTCCTGAGACGCTGCAAACTACCCACTATGTTTCAGGTTTCCGACAAAAGTGTTAACGTGTTTTTTTATGATGTAAGGATCTTGCTATCATGTGATGATCTTGTGATCGTCTCATCTTTTAGGAAGGAAGCTGGAGCCTTCGAGGCTCCTGGATTTGGATTATATTGCCTTCAAATTGCTTAGGACGCTTCAGGTCCTAAGACAGACCCATTATGTATCTTTGTTTGGCTTCTAGTCTAAAGCAGGCTTCATTAGGAACCTGGGAATCCCATCCCACATTTAGCCATGCAAGATATGCTGTGTCGGAGTAAGGAGACTGAAGCATGACTGGTGAAGGACCCCAAGGGGGGCGGCCAGGTATAGTTAGCAGAGAGTCGATCGGGGAGGGCAGTGGTCTGCTATTGTTTGCATGCTGGGGTGTAGTGCTTTAGGTAGGTTCTGCCAAATAAATATTTCTTGCTTTAGGTATGCTAGGGGCTTTGCTTTAGCAATGGGAAGTCAAGCTTTCCTTTTTTTTTTTTTTAATTAAATAATGGGATACTTTATTGATAACCATTTAGAAGAATGGCTGTTACCAGAAAGATGTACAAAATGACAATATACTTTAGAGTCTGATCAGTTTTAATTATACTTCTCACCTATTGGAGAAATAGGTCAGAAGTTAATATGTAATTATGGTTTGCTTTGTGTTTACAAAGTACTTCAGTATTTATATATAAGTACTCTATAGTAGATTAAGTTCTCAGTAATTCTGTAGAGAAAACAAATAAATATCAGAATAACAAAAGTTTCCAGAATAAAGATCGCTAACTTCAGTCTGCAGGCTTTTATATGAAGTTGGTGTGGTGGGCACTTAATGTATTGGGTCAGTATGTCCTGTAGAAAGTTATTAAAATCAGAAAGGATTTTTACTGTAGGATGCTTTAGGGCCAGTCTTTCTGACTTAAAAATAATGCTTGGGATACAGCACAAGTGAGCGGCCTGAGGCTCACTTCCTTTGTGACACCAGATCTGTCCTGATAGCTGAGCTGGGTTTCATACTTGACCCTAACAAGCAGACATGTTGCATGTGCACATTTCCTGGTCTCCTGATCTGGGGTTTTTACTTGTTTCTCCCCATTTTCTCCCATGCTTTATTTAACAAATTTTGCAATAAAGCCAACACGTTTCCTTTGTGTTTCTGTAAAAATCATTCCATTGGGTCAGTCAGCTTCAGTTTCAATTTGAGGATGGAAAGGACAGAAGACAAGCTGGGCTAGACTGTATTCTGTAATTAAGTTCTTTTATCTTTAACTGTGCTGTCAGACTTCTGTATGAAGAAGAGGTCTTCAAACAACAGCATTAATAGTGATAACAGTTGCTCAGTATTTCCTGTGCCCAGCACGGTTGTAAGCACACTGCATGTCGGCTGCTGAGAACAGCCTGGGGTGTAGATACAGAGAGGTTGAACAGCTGGTTCAGACTGCCAGCATTACGTCACACAGTGGTCACTGGAGCCATGGATACTGTACCCATTCTCCTGACTCTGTATCTTCACCATGTATAGAAGACAGATTCACCAGGTAGGAGGCAAAGTGAGCCAACTAAGACAAATCAGTAAAAGAAAATATGTAGGCAATTTTTCTTTTTTTCTTTTTGATTCTGAAAGTGATCATTTTAGAAAAACATGGAGTATACAAAAACACAGTTAAGACAGAAATTAAGTGCTTTCTTTTAAGCCTACAGTCTAAGACGATCTGTTTATATTTTGCTGTATTTCCATTTGATTCATTTCATGAACTTCTATAAGATACTCTGAGTTCAGGATAAGTTTATTGCTCTTGGTTTACTTATGCCACATTTATTCCCAAAAGGCTTTTAAGTAAGTTACAGGGGCACATAAAAATATAGCCTAGCATGAAGCAAAAATAAACCGTGCTGTTTTTGTGGAGTGAAGGGAAGATTTCCCTGTAAGTTCCAGATTCTGTTTAACATGGGAAATAGAATAGATAATGACATAGAATAAGTGAATAGACTAGAATGTTGATTTGAAGTTGTTTAACTTGTTCTGAGAAGGTGAGTTAGTAGAATGTGTTGTTTCCTTAATAAGATATAAACATTTATTTTAAAACATTAACACATACTTAATTTTTTTAGGCATATTTTTCATAGAATATGCATTGACCCATGGCTTTTGGATCACCGCACGTGTCCAATGTGTAAACTTGATGTCATCAAAGCCCTGGGATATTGGGTTTGTTACATTTTTGTTTATATTCAATCTCTGCCCCGGTTCTTCCTGAGTGATGCGATTTCATTACTGACCAGAGGCAAGAGGAACAGATTAAGTGCTCCTTCTAACATGTTTGTGGTTCTCTGAAGAAATTTTCCTCGTGATTAAAAATGCATTTTTAAGACATCCCAAAAAATTAATGAACTGCTACCTTTGCGGTTATAGACTAATACGGCCAGATGCTTCCCTCCAGAGAGTTTGTAATTGCTTAGAGCAATGAGCTTTGGTATGCTGCCCTGCAGAATATATATATATACTCATCAGTGTCATATAAACAAGAATTATAAAGTTTGAAATGAAAGGAGCCTCCTACATTTTCTGGCTCCAGGCACACATGTTACATATGAGGAAACTGAAGCCAACACTCTTTGACACAAGGCCTCAGATTCCTGGCTTTCGAAACCAAATCCTGCTGGGGAAATTGGTCCCGTGTGGAATTTGCTCTGTCAGTTTGTGGTACTCAGGTGGTCATAGGTCCTTCCTCAGAAAACAGAGACATGAGGGCAGAGTGAAAGGGGGTGCTTCATCATAGCCAGCCATGTGCTGAGGGCCTTATGTACATTATTACATGCAGTCCTCAAGGCCGCTCTAAGAGGTAAGTACTATTTCTCTAATTAGGAACTTGAGCTTAGAGAAGCCAAGTAGCTTGCTTAGGTCACACAGCTAGTTACTGGGGAATCAGCTTTCAGACACCAGCTTGCTTAATTCTTAGGTATAAGCTTTTAACCAGTAGTCCCACCCAAAAGGGGAGACATAGGGGGAAAAAAGATTTCTCTAGATTGCTGTATTTTTAATTGTTTTTAGAGTCTTCGTATAATGTATTAATGTCTTAAAATATTCTTGATTGTTAAACAGTAAATAATTTTGAAATACTGATCTCTGGAAGAAGTCATTTAAGTATCAAATAAACTTCTTGTATTGCTAAACATTTTTTTTTTTTTAGAAAATTTATAGTGTTTATGGTAGAGCTAGAGACCACAAGGAGGTTTTTCATGCACCTTATAGCCATAATAGTCCTCGAGGTACCCTGTCATCTTCTAGCTTAGTGAGCCTTGGAAAGATAGTTGAGAGCCTGCTGCCTTAATTACTACTGTAATTTTATGTGAATTATATTTTTCAGTGTGAGTCCCAGAATGCCCTCACCATAGGTACACAGAAAGAGCCGGCGGGGGGGGGGGGGGGGGGGGGGGGGGGGGTGGTTGGCCAGCATTCAAGACCTGTCTTATTGAAAGAAAACTTCACCCGCTTTAATGTCTAGAAATTTTGTCTTTCCTCTAGAATTTCTATAGTTTATAGTTTTTAATAATGATGGCTCTACTTAGCAGGGCATAACATGCTTTCTTAGTGAACTTGAAACTTAGTGAACTGAGCCTGTAGCTCAGACAAGAGAGTGCACCTTCCTAGGATTTTAACCAATACAATACAGGGAGCTTGACAGATGTTTTTCTTGGCAAAGGTTTCCCTTTTCCTCTTTCCCTTCCTGTCTGGCCCCATACTGTCAGTGCAGAGCCTGACACAGGGCTCATCCTCGCAAACCATGAGATGATGACCCGAGCCAAAATCGAGTCAGATGCTCAACCGGGTGAGCCACTCAGGTGCCCCCTAAAAGTTTTTATAAAGATATTTCGCTAAACTTAGTACTGAGACTTTAATCGTTGTGAGCTTTGTTTTGGGAAATATATCTACGTATGTATATTTGTTAAAATGTTAATTTCAGAAAGCTTGAGTATGTCCTCAGAAAGTAATTTTTTTTTGAAGAACAGAAACCTATAGTAAGAGATTAACTTGTCTTGCCCTTAGTTTTTACTTTTTGGATGAATGGCCATTTTCTTTAAACCCTGTGGCCCATCCTGCATTGGGTTTCATAGGTATGACACTCTCATATGGTAATGACTGGTAAGAGAGCTGCTGTCAGTCCTTCACATGGACTTGGGAGGTGGTCCTTTCATTTGCAGTTGTAACCTCCTGGATGGTCCATTTGTCACTCTTGTTTTCATTCATTCAGCAAGCATGTATCAAAGGAGCACTCTTTCAGGTGCTAGATCGAAACTTGACTTGGGGAGACAAAGACAAGTGAGACGCAGCCCTTCTGCCTGTGGGCTCTTGGGGATTTCATTTTCTGGACTTTGGGGGCCAGGGGACACACCCGCGCACAGTGTAGCAGAGGATGTATGTTTGAAGTGCTGAGGAGCATGGAGGAAGGAGGAATTTACTCCACCAGGTGGAGTGGGGAGATAAGAAGGTGGTATTTTAAGAGGGGAGTCTGAGCCTGGTGTTAAAGAGTTTGTCTGACCAATCACTATTTTGCAGATAGGGGTATGACCGTGTGGGCTTTGAGACTGGCAGGTAGTCCAGTTTGTCAGGCACTTCAGTAACTATCTGGGAAAACAGATAAGGGTGGGCTGGGTGGGAGTTTGGACTTTCTAGCAACTCAGTAGGATTCGTGGTTTGCTGTGTCGGGAGTCTCAGTTACCAGTGAGGAGGAGTCTGTGTGCTGTGTTGTTCAGGAGGGCGGTTCTAAAACCCTGTGGAGTGGCAGTGGGAGCAGCGTGCCAGCCGTGCCCTTGACCCTGAGAGCCCGGTGAGGGAGGTGCAACAAACACCATGTTCTCACGTAAAGCCCAGGCTCACAGTAAACCCAAAAGCCACTGCTCATTTACCAGGTGACCTAGTGGTTTCCTCTCTCACAACATGGCCTGACTCTGGTATTAATCAGAAAGGTATCTGGATTAGCCTCCATGTAAGACCGGGATGTCACTTTCATGGTCCTGTTCTTTAAAGCAGCGCACGGGAGAGTTGAAGGTAGACTGAGAGCCAATAGACACTGTCCTCAGGGAGCCACAATTGATTGTTTTTAAGTGAACTAAATGCAGTCTGAAGCCCTCTGTTTTCAGATACTGTGTTCTTCCCCCAAACCCTGGTGCCTGCAGTAAGACAGTACGACAGTTAGAGGCAGTAATCCTAGCTCACGGCCACAGCCAGGCTGATTCACACCCTCTGTCCAGGAAGCAGGGAAAATGCATCTATGACAAAGCTTCACTTACTGTCAATAAAGAATTTAAATGTGGCATTGCTTACGTCAAGGTGGGAAATGGTTTTTAAAATAAATACCGTTTAGGTCTTAGAAAGCTGCTTATTGAGAAGTAATTAATTTTCTGATGTTGCTAAATAAAGAAGACATTAATGTTCTTGCCTGGTTCTGTGTATAAAAATATTCCGTATGGATTATGCCTAATCATTAGGAGATGATAGATAAGCTTTGAATGTGTTACCCAGACAAGGTATTTTCTTTTCGTCTCTCAAGGGAGAGGTGGAGGATGTGCAGGAGATGCCCGCTCCAGAATCTACCCCTGGGAGTGTTTTGGCTGCAAATTTGAGTATTACTCTACAAGAGGAGGACAGAAGTGACGGGAACAATTTACCGTCCTCTTCCACTAGTGAGTCTGCACTGCAGTGTGATGCCGGCTTTAAAGAAGATGCAGGTGAAGACACAGCCTTACTAGGTAAGTGCCTTCCAGGTTTTAAAACAATGTTGCTAGCAGTTAGGGAACAAAATGAAAAAATACATAAAATGCAGAAAAACATAAAGGAAAAATAGAAACTGTGATCCGACACCTGGAAATACCATTTTAACATTTTGATAAATAGCTTTCCAGATGTTTTTCTGTGTTTAATCACATATCATTTATGTGCTGTTAGGTTACCTGTTTTTCTCTTAATGTGTGCAGCTCTTTTCTGTATCAATAGGTGCATGATTCTGTGTGGCTACATAGTATTACAGTTTAGATTCACTGTAATTTCTTTAAACCGCACCCTTTTGGCGACTTTATTTTTAACACTCGGAAATCGCTGTGTAGGGACACCTGGTGGCTCAGGCAGTTAAGCATCTGACTCTTTTTTTGTTTTGTTTTAATGTTTGTTTATTTTTGAGAGAGAGAGAGATCCAGCCCCACATCGGTCTCTGCACTGACAGTGCAGAATCTCTCTTGGGAATCTCTCTCTCCCTCTCTCCCTCCCTGCCCCAAGAGCTTGAGTGTTCTCAATCTCTCTGTCTCTCTCTCTTCCTCAAAATAAATAAACATTGTTTAAAAAGTAAAAAAAAAAAAAAAAAGAACTTATTATGCATATACCCTCACCACTTAGATGTCTGATTATTTCTTGTCATTCTGAGAGAGGAGACAGAGTGAATTGCATTTTTTTTAATTACTAATGAGGTGACCTTCTTTTCATATTTGTTGGTCATTTTTATTCTTTCAGGAGTTGCCTGTTTCATCCTTATTTTTCTCTGGAGAAACTAATTTTTTCATGTTGCTTCTAAGAGTTCTTTGATCTTTGTCAGATGTATGACATATATTTCTCCCCCAGTTTGTCTGTCCTTTGACTGGTTGGTATATTTTGCTAGTAGAAATGTTTAATTTTTCTCTAGTCCCAACATATGTTCATGATTCTGCCTTTGATAGCATACTAACTTGGGAAGGTCTTCCTTATCTCAGGATTATAAATATATTAACTCATATTTTGCTAATATTTGTGGTTTTGTATTTTACATTTAAATTTTTAATTCACATAGCTTAACGGAAGGTTTAACCTATTTTTCCCCAAAATGTTTAACCAGTTGTCCCAATATTTAGTGAATTATAATCATTTTAGTGAATAATAATTACATATGTTTTGATATTGGCAAGGCAAATTCTTTCACCTTTATTAATTTAAAAACATTTCTGGACTATTCTGCATTTTTCTAAAAAATTAAAATTACTCTGCTGAGTGAAAATTTTTATTATAATCGAATTTATTTTAACTGGGAAGAATTGATGCTTCCAATTTTGAATTTTTCCATACGGGAAGAGGAAGCATATCTTCCCAAATCAGTAAAACTCAAACTGAATCAGTTTTATGTTTGGCTATGAAGCAAAAATAAACAAATACTAGAACTTAGGTTTTAAACCAGTAGCCAAGGAAGAAGAGCACACTGTGGAAGAGAAGGAAAAACCCATTTCCGAGCATTGGAATGCAGAAAGGACATTCTCCCAGCCAGCTCCCTGGTTGCCTGCTGGGATGGAACCACCTTTAGAATCCATCCTGTCCAGTTGAGCCCAAGTGCGTGCCAGTGTCATTTTTGCCATTGCCTTCAGTCTCCAGAAAAAAAACTAACTTTCCTTTCTCTAGTACTTGACCACCCTTGAGATAGTTAAAGGCCGATAAAGACTCACCCTAAGCGTCCCCCACGTTTTCCTGCACTCTTGTTATCTGCCGTGCATTGGTCTGTCAGCATCTCCTCTCCCCTCTTAGAAGTAGGATATTATTATCATTTGAAATAGTGCATAGTGTAGACTACAAGTGCAGGTATACAACAAAAACAAGAAAAGATCAAATCCAAATGCAAGTTAATTAGGAAAATGCAAATTGAAATAGCAGTGAGATATCACTTTCCAGTGTTCAAATGAGAAAAAAATTCAAAAGACAGCTAACATTTATTGCTGGCTGGGATGCAAGAAATGGGCATTTCCATACATTGTGCTATAAATGTAAATTGTTATGGCCTTTTTAAAAAAATTTTTTTTTAAACATTTATTCATTTTTGAGAGACAGAGCATGAGCGGGGAAGGGGCAGAGAGAGGGAGACACAGAATCTGAAGCATGCTCCAGGCTCTGAGCTGTCAGCACAGAGCCCAATGTGGGGCTTGAACTCATGAACTGCAAGATCATGACCTGAGCCGAAGTCGGACACTCAACCGACTGAGCCACCCAGGCGCCCCCTGGCCTTTTTGAATAGCCATGTAACAACATCTATTAAATTAAAAATACATAGTCTTTGAAGCTGATATTTCGTCCTTGGAAATGTATTCTATACAAATAAAATCACCCCTACACACACACACACACACACACACACACACACACACACACAAAGAAATAGTGCATAAAAATAAAAGTGGAAAAAGATGCTAGGTTATAAAACAACAGGATGTTGGATACATTCTGAAGAAGCTGGGCCCACTCCCCACACCTGCCTTTTGTGTGTGTGTTTGCTTTCTTCTTTTTTGTTTTTTGTTTTTTGTTTTTGTCCTTTTTTATTTTTAATTTCCAAGTATTTGTTCACGAGTAAATTGATAGGTAAATTTAAATGTTCTGTTCTTTCCACCTTATCATTGTACCAATATAATTTGAGAAATATTAAATTGGAGAAATATATTCTTTTAAAAAAAAAAAAAAGTTTAGAGAGAGAGAGGACATGCATGCACACAGGGAAGGGGCAGAGAAAAAGGGAGAGAGAGAGAGAAAGAGAGAATCCGAAGCAGAGCCCGACACAGGACTCAAACTCCTGAACCATCAGATCATGACCTGGGCCAAGAGTTGGACGCTTAAGCGACTGAGCCACCCAGGTACTCCCAAGAAATCAGTTCTCTTAAGCAGACACTAGTACTTCCAGAATAAAATGTGGCTTCACTTAAAGTTGAGAAAACATTTACTAGGCTCTTCGGAGCAACTAGAAATAAAATGTGGAACTTACTAATGATAGACTACTCACTAGAGACTGTGTTTCCCTGGTGAGTACTCCTTCTGTTGTCCAGTTGACCTTCTTGGCTCTGACTGTAGGTGAGTTGAAGTATTTGATTCTGTATTTAAGGAAGTACTCTATTCCTGTAAGAAACCTTCTGACTTTGAACCACCAGTTCCTTTTCCAAGATAGTTTAATGTCTCTGTGCCCATGTTTCATCATCTGTAAAATGAGCATAATAACATCCTAATCCTTACCTCACAGAGTCACATATATAACACAGGAAATGCTCTTTGTTGTTTTTGTGGGCAGTGACACCACCATCATCATCATCAGATGTCGTCATAGCTGTCTGGTTTACTTTTGAAAACATACACTAGTTCACCAACCAGAAGACTGCATCCTTTTTTTAATAGCACCATGTTGATTAAAGTAACATTGGTTAAGCTAATGTGAGAAAACTTCTCACACTCTGTGTGAGGAAGATGTTTGTATATTTTTTTTTGCTCTCTGGAATGAGTTGCCAATTTTACATGTAGGTTTTATGTAAATTTTTTTGTAATTTGTTGCTTGAATTATAGTCTCCAAATGAGTCACAGTGCTTCTGTAATTGAAGTTTAGAATATGCTAAGTGGCTGACATTGGCTTTTGTTGCTTCATTGTAGAAATGGGCAGGAGCGACCTTGAACATGGAAGGCCCGTCTCCTAGCACACATCCTGGTGACCGCGTCATGGACAGAGCATTGACTTCAATTAAAGGACTTTTTTTTTTTTTTTTTTTTTTTTTTTTTTACTTCAGCACATAGTTTGTATATTTGAAAATAATGTACATTCTTTTACCTTTCAGGTTCTGATTTGATACACAAAGGGCTAAGATATTTTATTCTTAAAGAGATGTTTTGATTAGTCTTAATATATTTATCTACTAAAATATATCATTTACAATAAACAGTATGTTGTTTTGGACTGTTACAGAGG
The DNA here is from genome assembly GCF_046562875.1 of Panthera onca. Classification (NCBI taxonomy): domain Eukaryota; kingdom Metazoa; phylum Chordata; class Mammalia; order Carnivora; family Felidae; genus Panthera; species Panthera onca. The sequence continues at coordinate 81,526,130 of NC_138341.1, read as the reverse complement.
AGACCACTAGGAAGGCCCTTTAAAGGGGGTAGCAGGGGGAGGTTTTTCTGAATACTACTAGACTAGCTACCACGGTACTGTACAAATGGGATTTTGTTTCTCAAGGATGGCTTTAGACTGAGCAACTGAATTTAGACTAGTGGGAAGTGGAATTGTATAATTCACTTCAGTTATTGATCACGAGTTTTCCTTGGAGGAAAGGCTTTTCTAGAACATTAAACTTATAAATGAGATCTGAGAAATCTACAGCTTTCTCAAACCTCCGTGTTATTATATAGACTTTGAAACCTACGAACACCTTTTCATTGTTCTCTCTTTGGAATTATAGGAAAAGCGTTAGATGACTTTAGGATTTGCATTTTCCCTTTTTAATCCCTAATTGCTTGTGATACCTTAAAGGAGAGGGAAATGTGTCCATTTTTTCTACGAATGAAAAGCTAAGATCCTTCATCACACATGAGCAGTAAGTTCTTCATTGCCTTAAGAAAATCGAGCAGGCAGAGTTTTTTGTAAATGATGACTGTATTAGTTCCAACTACAATTTAATCTTTACAATTAAAAGGATGGAGAACTTTGTTTCTGTTACAAAGTAAGCAGTTTTCTTGATTGATTTAAAGATCATGATCTTGTGTAATCATCTATCCTTTTTAATCTTGGCTGTTCTCACTTGTAGGTTGAAAGCGGCAGGTGAATGTAAAGCTTTTGGAGACTGCACTCTTAAATTTTATAAAATTATTAAGTAAAAACACACACTTTCTGCTCTCCTCTCCCTTCTTGGAGGTGGAAGTTGAGGAGGATGAGGGAGAGTTATTTTTTTAAAACTTGAAACTGTTGTCCTTTGTTGCTTCTAAGCTAGTTGTGTGTATCTTTATTTTGTGAGTAAAAATAAAGGTCTGTTTGGAGTTTTAAAAAATGTAAGGAATTCATTCTTAACAGCTGCATCTAAGTTTTGTATGGCTCTGTTTTCTTTTTTTTCCTTCAAACTATTTGTTGCCTTTGGATTTTAGCCACTCATAGTGAAACATTTGGTGAGTAAACAGTTTTGCTGGTGTAAATTCTGTGGCCAGATTCAACTTGAGGAGCTACTGAAGTAGAAAAGTTGACTGACTTTGAGCTCTCACTGACAGCCTCAAAGTAGGTTTCCATAATAGCCATTATCTTTGTGGTTCATTGCAAATAGGAAAGTATGTCCTTGATTCTGTACGAAGTAGGTTTTTTGCTGTTTGTATTTTAAGATACATACTTGGGAGACATGCTTTAATTAATAATTCTTTCCAGTATCCAATGAAGCAGACTTTTAAAAAGAATACCATGACAGATCAAGCTAAATTGTTTGATAATTACAGAAGTATGATTTCTTCATTAGCAGCTATCAGATACAGCTTTCCATAATTCAAACGTTTGAACACTAAACTGCAAATTCAGGAGATGGGAAGAACTGTAGTGGTCTGGTCTCATCTGCAGAAACATGTCTTTAAAAATAATTTTTTTTGTTTATTTTTGAGAGAGAGGCAGAGCATGAATGGGGGAGGGGCAGAGAGAGGGAGACACAGAATCTGAAGCAGGTTCAAGGCTCTGAGCTATCAGTAGCTCAAACCCACAGAGCAGTGAGATTCTGACCTGAGCCAAAGTCACTTAACCGACTGAGCCACTCAGGCACCCCTGGAAACATGTCTTTAATAGCAGAGAAAGGAATTACCAAGAAAAAATAGAGAACTGCAACACTTTGAAAGCTTCCTTTTATAGGCTTTTTTTTAAGATATAAATATGATAGAAAAGGGTCAAATATTAGCAGAATGTTTGCTGAGACATGAAATTGATAAAATGCTACTCGGAATATGGGAATGTAATCAAGAAAGGGTAAACCAGAGAGATTTGGTTTAAGGTTAGTCATATTATTTATGGCAGTAATCATGTTCCCTCTAACAATTGTCATAAAAGCCATTTGTTCACAAATACTGTAGAAACGGTTTTTTGTTTTTTTTTTTTTAACTTTGAAAGTCCCAGGCAGCATGTGAAAGAAGCAGTTTGACCATGAACGTGAAGCACTGTTGTCAGCCGCCTGCCCAGGTGCTACCTCTGGGTTTCCCGCTAGAACACCACAAAGGGCAGGAGGAGATGTGCAAAAACAGGGCACCTTGGACAGGTAAACTTCCTCACATGCTGAAGTCTGGGGGATCTTGAATATAAAAAGCCTCTCCTGAGAGCTTGTCTCCTGCAGTCACTGAGGAGTGATGACAATAAAAGGCCGAATTGCAGTGTGCCCATCAGCAGTTTGCTCTCTGTGGGGCACACGATGACAAAATCTCCAGAAGCGAATCACTGGTCTGACCTCAGTAACCTCAGGATTGAAGCTTTGCACTTGGGCAGGCTTTCTCAGAGGGGTCTGCTCTTCCCAAAGAGAGCTGATATTTTTAGAAGAAAAAATCAGTGAATTGAAGGCATTGGATCTTAAATTGAGTAGTAAATACCTGTCTACATACTTTGCAGTCTACTTGCTGCATCAGGGACTGCTAGAATCAGAAACAGAAATAGGCCTTCAAGAACAGGTGTGTTCCCACTGGGATGAAATACCCAGTGTAACTAAATTCCCCAAGAGGATAGCTTAATTGGCAAGTTTCTTCTTTTGAGCACATTAAAGTTTATTTGCTCAGTGAAGGCTGAGCTTAAATCAGTATGTGTATGTTATTAACGAGAACCTGAGGTAATTACATGTTTGGTCAAAAGCAGTCTCTTTGAGCTCAGTGTAACCCAATTTGTGATTTACAAAGCACAGGATGCTGGCCTGAACCAAAGTGAGTCTTATATATAACATACGCTGTGCTTCTGTGATGCAACAACCAATTAGAAAAGCCACCTACGCCTTTCCCAGTTAATTTCGCTTTTGAAGTTTTAAAACCATTTCATTTTAAAAGGTACTAACGTAATTCTTATAAAAGTAAAATTTCTACAGTGTAATCAGCCATTTAGCTAGATTTGCCTTTATTCTAACAGCAAAGTAGAAGTTGTAAATTGAAAAAGGTATATGGATCACATTAATTCAATCCATTTTTTTGAAGAGGTGTAAGTTTGTATATTATGGGCTAATGAGAAACCTGAGAACACCAGCACTTTCGTGGGGCTTGGCTGCATAGGTATTGGATCCCAGGACTGTGTTTTTGGAAGCATTTTAGGGATGGATTTCCTGATCAGAACAGTAGTGATTGCATAAAAACAACAGACCAGATATAAAGTGAAACCAACAAAATGTCTTAGTACCTAGGTAGAGTGTGCAAGAATTTTAAAGAGTACGTAAAAATATGCGTTACTTTTCCAGATACCCTTAAAATGCTAAAGTGCTGCCCTTCAAAATATTATTTAAAATAAGCACGTGAGCCATCGCTTTCCATGAGAATCATTACAAGATACATTAAGTAGTGGTACACACCACTTAAAATTGTGGGAAAGTGTGTACTCTGTAAGAAAGGTGAGTGATAACTTTCTTTGAAGTTGTTTAAATGTATAAACACTGCTAAAAGAATTAAAGTAGTTGTATCTTGGGATCTGATTAATTTTGAAGCATTTTTTCTTTCTACCCTATGGTGTAACTTAGTGCTGTCTTTTTACAGGTGATTTGAAGATACTACAACTAGAAACCGGAACTAGAAAACCCAGAGAATTCAAGATACATTGTTTTTAACATGGCAGTCAATTGAACTACACTTAAAAGTTGATTACAGTTACTGAATCCCAGGACTATAGTTGATTTCAGGTAACCTTTCTTCTACTTTTAAACATGTTTAATGAAGAACCTCTTGCTGGTGTTTAAATTTTTTTAATATTTATTCATTTTTGAGAGAGAGAGAGAGAGAGAGAACAGGGGAGAAGCAGAGAGAGAGGGAGAGTCGGAAGCAGGCTCCAGGCTCTGAGCTGTCAGCACAGAGCCCGGCTGGTGTTAAATGTAAACCTGACTCACTTTTGGAGGGGGGGGGGTAAAATGTTCCCTAAATATAACTACTGTTTTTTGTTAACTATTTAGATTTGGAAATCTTTCCTCTTTCAAGTAAACACCAATAGTGTGATCCTGGAATTTTTAGCAATAGTCTATTTGCAGAGTCCAGAACTTGTAAATTCACCAACTGAATTTATCTGTAACCCTCACATCAGGATGGGCAGTGCTTTTTGCAAGTCCTTTGTGGACACGTACAGTGCAGTGAAATTTTGAGGCATGTGACACACTTTTTCCAATTGAGGTTTAGTAAGAGGACACTCTGCCTTCTTGTTTCAGCTCTCAAAGTGTCAATAGTGTATCCTTCTCCACTATGTATTTAGCGTCTTTTCCAAAATTTTGTACCTTGGTGATTTTACAGTTTAAAATGGCCCCCACGCATAGTGTTGTCTCCTGTTCTCAGCACATGAAGGCTGATGTGCCTTATAGAGAAAGTACATGTTAGGTAAGCTTTGTTCAGGCATGAGTTAATAGTGCTGTTGGCCAGTGCCGTTCAACGTTATCAGAGAATCAGTAGGTCCTGGAGCCCTTCCAACAGTCGTCCAAACTTTGCCATTCCAAGAAGTATCTCAATAATACTTTTGGAAGTATTTGGAAGTACTTTTGGAAGTAATTCCCAAACCTAATAACGTAAAACAGTGACGCCCACTTATAGGTATGGAAATCAAGGCTGTTACTATCATTTTGGATGTCTTAAAGGCATTCCTCTAGTACACTGGCTTGGGTTCTTAATTCCTTTAAGCAAATACATTTATAAATACCTTACTTTCATAAGATTACATGAGACATAAAATTTCTTATAAATCTAGGAGTACTGTTTTTTTGCCGGTATGATAAGGTTGAAACTCCTCTTTAAACCCGTAGGCTCGGTTTCCTTTAACTTTTGCTGAGGGTTAAATTGGAAGGTGAATTCCTGTTGAATAGATTATTTCCCTATAAAGAGCAGGCTTTGGAAGTACCTCAGTAAATGAGGAATTTTTCATGCTTTCTTCAAGTAAAAAAAAACACATAATACAGTTCATAAAAAACTTTAATGTAAGGCACTGTTGTCCAAAGTTAAATGAGGGATAACAGCCCACATGACGCCAGCCACCTTGTCCTCCTACGTCTCAAACAGGTCATCTGCCCTAGCACAGGCAGCAGGGTACAGACTGTACATGACAGTTCCTCAGTGGTGATGTTATCTCCCAAAACATGGACTAATATTTTTCCTTTAAACAAGAAAATAACTATCTTAGACTAAGAACTGAAGAACTAATGAACAGCTCGAGAGGAAAAAAACAGAACACTACACCAGCTATTATAGTCTCAAAAAAGGTTTCTAAGAGTTTCCATGTTTCTAAGAGGTCCAAGGAATGCATGTATTCTGTTGTCTATTAAGTCCCCATGACAAGAAAGGATAAAGTTAGAAGCATTTCCTTGATTCAAACTGTGCTTCAGGAGGCGGTAAGGGCTATACGCATAAATGGGTTCAAGGACCAAACTTCTGTTTGCCACTTGATTCAAAAACACTTAACTGATTTCACCTCAAGGGCAGTATGACAAATTCTTAAGAATGTCTTCATTTACTCTCATTAAATACTAAAATATTAGAACCTTAAGAAAACTGGGATTCTTGATTTATCAGTAGCCTGTAAGTTGTGTTTTAAACAAAAACAGGCACCTTGGTTCTACAGTGCTAAAGACCGCATCTACTTTTTTGCAGGAACTTTTTTTGGATAACTGCTAATCCTAATCATCAGCAAAGACACCAAAATAGACACATTTTTCTAAGTTCTTACCAAAAATCCATTTCAAGGAAAAAGTCATCCAGGAAGGGAAAATTTTGCTTTAAGTAGATAAAGTAGTGTTTATATGCATTAGGCCAAGCAATCCACTCAGGGTTCTAACAGTTTAAGAATTAAGTCACAATACAGCTGAATAATGAATGTGGTGGTTCTGATGAGGTATTATTTTGACATTTTGGTCTCGGAAGGTGTTTCTCCAGTGTCCAAGGTCTTCAACAATCGGAAAAGGCCAGCAGCTTCTCGTATCCTGCTGAATTCAATACAGAATGCCTGCACTTCTATAAACAAGTCCTGCACATTAATTATTTTGTTACGGATCAAGGACTGAAGAAAGACACACACAAGACGCACCAAACGATTCTGAAAAAGAGAAAGCAAATTTAGTGTACCCGTTTTCTTGGCAGGTATTTATAAAATTTACAGAAATCTCTGCTACTTACCTGCATATATTTATCCTTAATTTGTTCACAAGTAGAGATGCAATTTGATATGTAAAGGTGAATAAATTCAGGAGGTAGATCAACAGCTGTAGTGAGTCTGTTTCAGAAAGTTAAAAAGTTAGGGCTGTTAAAAAAACACTGTTACCCATAAAATATAAAATTCCTCTTTGGTCATTTAGTCAAAATTTCTGATAGATGATCAGTTACCTACTTTTAAACATACTTATGCAAATAAGCCTGAGTCACCCACTTTGTTAGTCAATGGCACTTCATTTTTTAAGTCTATACTTAGCATTACATTACACATGAAAATTACTCATAATTTTGAACACCACATTTCTGTGATCTTGGTTGAATCCTAATTTGTAGTTAATGGTCTTCAAGCTCTAGTAAGTAATGTTAACTAAACCCCAATTACATGTAAGCGCTATGCAAGGTGGTAGGTCCAAGAAGGTATAATTTTTAGTAAGTATAATTAAGGGCTAAAATGAGGGGTTTGCAAAAAGCAGTGTAAATGAAAAAACAGGAAAACCCTTAAAAGGTCAAGTGGCCTAAAACTGAAACCTTGAAGTATTTCTTATAACCTAGCAAGTGATGTGAGGAAAAGCTGGGATCTGGGATTAGTGTGGCACATTCAGGAACATGGTGATAGAGATCCGGATGGAATGTGACAGAAGGCATTGGTGGCACATTAGTGTCTCCAAGAGGAAAGCTGGTATTTTCTGAAAGATTCTGTGAAATATTTTAAGGAAAACAAAAAGATGGGAATTCCATGTTCAAATAAAGGTATGCTATGCTAACTATACAGTATGAATTTCCAAAAGGAATTCTAAACTTCTTTGACTACAGAACCTTTCCCCATAAAGCACCAAGGAACCAGTGCTCTGAGAAAAGTGCTGTGGTCACTTGAGATTGGGGGGGAGAGGGGGAGGGCGGGGGGGGGGGGCCACAAGGAACAGACCTCATCCTTGAAATTATTCTCTAGAAAGAATACTACTGATAAAAAGATGTGGTTATTCTTGGAATAAATACCAAATAGCTGGTGAAAACAGTGCTACAAGAACATAGTGAAGGGGAAAAAGCTGGCACTGAGAGGGCAGCCGGTCCAAGGAAGGGAGCAGAAGCAGCCCCAGAAGGAAGTGAGTCTGCACTGGAGGGAAAAGCCTGCACAGGATAATGCAGACACACAGTAGTGTGTTTTCAACAAACAGCTGACCAGTTTTGCCAATGACAGAAAATAAAGTTGAAAGCCTCATGCCTGCCTCCTCTCTCTCCCACCCCAGAAAGAACACTCCTGTACACATACTTGTGATTACTTAGTTCTTACTTGCTGATAAGCTTAAAAGAGCAGCCTTCAGTACAATTTCAAGAAGGTTAAAAAAAAAACCAAAAAACTAAAAATTTGTTGCTAGTTTTTGCCTTCTGGCCATTTAATCAGGATCTAGATTCACACTGCCCCCACCCACACCCGATCAAGTATAAAAACTTACCGATTTACAACTTCCATTGAATGCAAAGACATGTCCATGTTGACCAGAACCGAAAAATACTCCGTGATCTGGCTTGACTGCATTAACTTCAGCAGCATTTCTATAGCAACTAGAGGGTTGTTTTCCACTAAGTCTGGAAGTTTGGCTGGAGTGAGGCCAATATGATAAACGAGTTTGGGGTCTTTTTCCAATTCACCCAGGAGCTAAATACAACCAAATTTTTAAAAAGAGAGAGGTTCTTGAGTCAAATATTCTCTTTCCTGCCTACAAAACCAAACTATAAAATTATCTACATTGAACCCACTTGGTAAATTTCTTCCCTCAAACCCATCATAATCTTGTATTAATTTTTAAATTTACATTTAAGCTGTGAAGATATTAAAATGCAGACAACTTCAAGACTAAAAATGCTAGTGATCCCTTTCCAGGGCATTAAACCAGCCTCAGTATGGTCTGGTTGGATAGAATGCTGTGTGGACTGTAACAGCATCCTCCTTAACAGCTTTGTAGGCTTTTCCTATCCTCTGTTATAACCAAAAATTATCTTAGTTGCCAACCAGTTCTCCAGAAAAGCACAGGCCACAAAGAACTGAGAACAGGGGAAAGAGTGCAGCCCAGGCAGAGAACAGACACTCAAGGAGAGAAGCATGACGGGAGGAGATCGCTGCCCTGTCGTGGTGCCTCACGGCAAGACCGTACAGTTCAGGCCCTACTCACGCGACGCAATCTAAATAAATACCTTCAAAAGTAGTTCTGCCAAATAAGTGGTTTTTCTAACAAATTCTCTATGTTCATTCCCCTACCTGCCTGCATATACCACAGTGGACTGTGTTTTAGGATGGCCTAGCAAACAAAGTGAACTACGAACAGCTGTTATTTGACTCTGAAAGTAACATTTTCAGTGGTAAACTGGATTGGAAGTGTCAGTATGTCCTCACAAGTTCCACTGTTTAAGTTTGCAAAGCTGGGTAAAATTCACCAAACAGAAACCACCCACCAGGTATCCTTGCCTTTCCCAGCCCAGGGGAGTCTTACACAAAGAACAGCAGGGGCTATTCTAAATCTCAAATCCACCACTAACCAGCTGTGTGACAGTGGCTAGCTTACCTTCCCTAGGTCTCATTTTCTTCCTCCATAAGATGTTAATCTCACTTACCCTCAGTAGTTACTGTCCAGCAAATGTAACAACATCTGCAAAATGCCAAAAATGTGAGATCCATCCTACCCCTCCTCTCCCATAGTCAAAATGGCCCCAAATAAGTGTTGATACGTGTTGAGTCATCAGTCTTTTTCCAGAGTAAAATGACCAGAGTGGGAGGGGCAGAACAAAGCTCCAGAGATCCAAGACTTCTTGGATCCAAAACATTATTATTGCTGGCTCCTATCGGCAGGATCATTTTATTGGTCATTTATCATGTGAAGGATTAAAATAAAACACCTACAAATAAATACATACCTGTGTTTGTTGAGGAGAAGATAAGGGGCTTTTGAAGGCTTTGGCCATTATTCGCTTGATCTCCACACCAGTGCTATTCTTGACACACATTGATTTGTCCCATTGAATCGCATGGTCAGGCTCTGTTGGATTCAGCCAAGCCAGCTCATCCTCACAAATGTGGAGTGGAGGTGGTGGACGAATAAACTCTGGCCGGAAATGGCCTGTAACGAGAGTGGAAATGTTTGCTTCGATCAGTAAGCTACCATCTATGCACATCTGTATAAAGATAACATGATAAAACTTGCAGACTTCAAAATCCAAAGCAGAGATGATATAGAAAGTCAGGGTTTTATTCAGGATGCCATAAAAATGAAACACTGATATAACATTATTATTCCAGAGCCCAAATCTACTTTTCAGGAGAGATGAAGGCATTACCATGATCTGATGATTTTTAATTCAAGCATGATCACCACTGAGAAGCAAAAGGATACAACTTCACATACTGGTGAGAGTTCTGATGGGAAAAATGAAATGCTACTTGATCTCACTCTTCCTATTCTTAGTGACCGGTATTTTTTTTTTTTTTAAGTAGGCTTCACACCCAGTGCAGAGCCCATCGTGGGGCTTGAACTCACAACCCTGAGATCGAGTCCTGAGCTGAGATCAACAGTCAGACACTTAACTGACTGAGCCATCCAGGTGCCCCATTAATTACTATTATTTTATTCAGTAGTAGTGAATAATTACTATTATTTTATTCAGCACTATTTGTGGTTTTTTCTTTGCATCTTCTAATGTTGAGGTGGCAAATTATGTGTGGATAAAATGGCAGGGAACAAAAAAGTACAGTTGGCTTGACATTCCCAAATGAATCCAGAGACTTTCATAAACCCCTGAATTCACAAATCCCATATTCATTTTCATAGAACAGTAAAACAACAATAGGAAAATGCAGTGACTCTACCTCAATTGTTGTATGAAATAAGACTGAACCCTAAGTTATAAGCCCAAGAAAATAAATGCTGGCTGGGATTTTTGCTGAACAAATTTCATAACTCACTCTGGTTTCCACACAGGGCCTCAGATGGCTTATTCTGACCATGGGTCCTAGCCCCTGCCAAATTTGAGAATGGTTTGTTGAAAAGGTTTTCTGGCTAAGAATCACCAGTTTATCTTCTACTCTCTCTTCACTCACATCCAGCATTTTACATCTAGTAGGACTGGCATCTCAATCTCTTTTCAGACCACTTATAAAAAGAAAAAACTTTTAACACCTCAGAAGAAGCACTACTTATATGATAATGAAAACATTCCCATGAAGTACGTACGTTTAGCCAGACTCCGTATCTGATTTGCTTTTCACATACTTTTCTGATGGCTTACGCAACACACAGTAAGCAAATATTAAATGAAAACCAGTATGTGCCATGGGGCTGTCAGGCACACTTGTGCTCTGCTTAGACTTCAAATATTAAACCCATTTATGTCAAAGATCTAATAATGGCATTAAAGTCATGTAAGTTTTAAACTCATGGTGACACTATAATTTGGAGAACATTTTCTTATCCCTAAGGATAAAGCATGCCTTCATCACTAAAACCACATAGAAGCCTGAATACAAAAGTTAATAAATTACAGAAGACTCGTTTCAGTAAAATCAGAAGTTGTATCTTCAGGAATGCTGATAAAAAAACTTGGCATGTAATTTTATTAAAGAACACAGACCATCACTACTATGTTCTACAAGACACTATAACTGGGAAGTGTCTCACTGAATTCAAGTTTAAGCAGCAACAAAAGTAACACCATGTTTTAGAAAACCAAAAGTCTCAGGATGCTGGTAAAATAAAACCAAGTACAAAAAAGTAATATACCTACTTTCAATAGGTGGCTTTGGTCCACTGACTAAAGCTTCTGTGATTTGAGAGGCAACTGAGCTGTCAAATCCAGAATTAGAAGAATCTGGGTCTGGGTCACTGAGAATACTAGGGAAGCTAGCCTTACTTTGGGTTGGCAATTCAGACTGGCGTTCTGAAAAAGGGTAAAATAAGAGACATTTTTAAATTGAGGGCAACACAAGGAAAGTGAAAAAACTAACTGGGAAAAGCTGTCTGCAACATATGAACAAAGGGCTAGATTCAGAATATAGATACATCCCCCCCTCCCCCACCAATACAAATCAGCCAGGAGCTACAAAACCCACCAATAAGCCAGCAGCAGCTGCAACCACACTCTCAGCCAGTTGTGCTGGGGGGCAGCCACACCCGCCAGAGCATCCCCATCTGCTGCAGACCAGTCACAACAGAAGGGTACATACATCCCATACAAGGGATATCCATAGCGCCGGACTGGTGATCAGGGGGTATTAAACTAGTGGGCTCCACAGGACATTTTCTATATAAGGCCACTACTTTCAAGTCCAAGAGATGTAAGTGACATACCTAATATATAGAAACACAGAGTCAGACAAAATGAGACAGAAGAATATGTTCTGAACCTCAGAAAAGAACTAAAGGAAACATAAACAATCCACCTGATGAAGAGTTCAGGTAATGGTCATAGAGATGCTCACACTGGACCGGAGAGAAAAGTGAATAAGCTCAGAACTGAGCTGAAGAATACAATAACTGAAATGAAAACTAGAGAATAAATAGCAGATGCAAAAGAAAGGATCAGCGATCTGCAAGACAGGGTAATGGAACACACCAAGCACAACAGCAAAAAGAAAAAAAAAATGAGGATAGGTTAAAGGATTTCTATGACAACATCAGGTATTATAATGGGTCCCAGAAGAAGAGAAAAAGGGGCAGAAAACTTATTTGAAGAAATCATTGTTGAAAACCTCCCTAACGTGGGGAAGTAAAGAGCCAGCCAAGTCTAAGATGCTCGGAGAACCCTACACAAGATGAGCCCAAGAAGGTGCATATCAAGACACATAATTAAAATGTTAAAAATTAAAAGATAAAAAAGAATATTAAAAGCAGCAAGAGAAAAGCACATAGTTACAAGGAAAACCTCAAAAGGCTATCAGATGTTCTTTCAGCAGGAACTGCAGGCCAGAAGGGAGTGGCATGATATTCAAAGTGCTGGGAAAAACCCTACAATCAAGAGTACTTAACCCCAGCAATGCTAGAACTCAAAATTGAACGACAGATAGTTTCCCAGACAGACAAAAGTTAAAGTTCATCACCACTAAACTAGCCTTACAACAACTGTTAAAGGGACTTCATAAGTGAAACAGAAAAAGCCATAATTAGAATAAAATTATGAAAAGAAAAAAAAAATGCACTGTTAAAAGCAAATGCATACTAAAGGTAGTAGATCACTTATAAAGCTAGTATGAAGGTTAAAAGACAGAAGTAGTAAATCAATTATATCTATAATAATTAGATAAGGGGCACAAAATAAAAAGATGTAAAATATGACAATATATACATGTATGTATACATACATATACATACAATACATCCGTAAAATACAGAGCCAGGGGTGAGGTGGGAGAGTAAAAATATAGTGCCCTTCAGAATGTTCAAACTTAACCAACCATCAATTTACTTTAGACTGGTATATACAAAGAACATTATATATAAAACTCATAGTAACCACCAACCAAAAACCTGTAACATATACATAACAAACAGGAATCCAAACATAACACTAAACAAAGGGATCAAATCACAAGGGAAGAGAGCAAGAGAAGAACAGAGAACTATAAAAACAACCAGAAAACTAACAAAATGGCAAAACATACATATCAATGAATATTTACTTTAAGTGAACTAAATGCACATTTACTTTTAAGTCAAAAGACAGTGACTGAATGGATTAAAAAACAAGACCCATTTATATACTTCCTACAAGAGACATGTCCGATGTCACACATCAGATCCAAAGACACAGATTGAAAGTGAAGGTATAGAAAAAAAAATATTCCATGCAAATGGATGGGGGGGAGGGGGGGACAGGGAGGAATACTTATACAGGACGAAGTAGACTTTCACAAATTTTTTTTAATGTTTGTTTATTTTTGAGAGACAGAGCACAAATGTGGTGGGGGGCAAAGAGAGAGGGAGACACAAAATCTGAAGCAGGCTCCAAGGCCCTAAGCTGTCAAGCACAGAGCCCATCGCAGGGCTTGGGCTCAAACTCAAGGACCATGAGACTGTGAAGTCGGAGGCTTAACTGACTAAGCCACCGTGGTGCCCCAGGACAAACTAGACTAAAACAAAGACTGTACCAAGAGACAGAGAAGGGCATTATATAATCATAAAAGGGACAACCCAACAAGAAGATACAACAATTGTGCATATTTATGCACCCAACATAGGAGCACCCAAATATATAAAGCAAATACTAACAAACATAAAGGAAGAAATTGACAGTAATGCATAATAGTAGGGAACTTTAACACCCTACTCACATCAGTGGACAGATCCTCTAAACAAAAAATCAATAAGGAAATAGTGGCTTTGAATGACACACTGGAACAGAGGGATTTAATGGATATATCTGGAACATTCCATCCTAAAAGAGCAGAATACACATTCAAGTGCACATGGAACATTCTCCAGAACAGATCATTTATTAGCCCATAAAACAAGTCTCAACAGATTCAGAAGGATCAAGTCATACCATGCATCTTTTCTGAACACAATGCTACAAAACTAGAAATCAACCACAAGAAAAAAACTGGAAAGACAACAAATACATGGAGGTTAAATAACATGCTATTAAACAATGAATGGGCCAACCAGGAAATAAAGAAGCACGTGGAAAAAATGAAAATGAAAACACAAGTTCAAAACTTTTGGGATGCAGCAAAAGCAGCTCCAAAAGGGAAGTTTATAGTAGTACAGGTCCACCTCAAGAAAAATCTCAAACAACCGAACTTTACACCTTTAGGAGCCAGAAAAAGAAGAGCAAAACCTAAAAGCAGAAGGAAGGAAATAATAAAGATTACAACAAAAATAAATGATCAAGTGGAATTTATTCCTGGGTTGCAAGGACGGTTGAATATTCACAAATCAACCAGTGTGATACACATTAACAAAATGAAGGATAAAACTGATATGGTTATCTCAATAGACGCAGAAAAAACATTCGACAATATTCAACATCCATTCATGATTAAAAACTCTTACTAAAATGGGTATACAGGGAACAAATCTCAGCATAATAAAGGCCATATATGACAAACCCACAGCTAACATCACACTCACTGGTGAAAAGATGAAAGCTTCCCCATAAGGTCAGGAACAAGACAGGCATTTCCACTCTCACCACTTTTATTCAACACAAGACTGGAAGTCCTATCCACAGCAGTCAGACAAAAAAATAGTCTGGTAAGAAAGAAGTAAAACTTTCACTATTTGCAGATAACATGATACTAACCTATAGAAAAACTGAAAAGACCCACCAAAAAACTGCTGCAACTGATAAACTCACTAAAATCACAGGATACAAAATCAACGTGCAGAAAATCTGTTGCATTCTAATTTTTTTTTTTTTAACATTTATTCATTTCTGAGAGACAGAGCACAAGGTGGGGAGGAGCAGAGAGAGAAGGAGACACAGAATCCGAAGCAGGCGCCAGGCTCCAAGCTGTCAGCACAGAGCCCGACGCAGATGTCAAACTCACGCACCGCAAGATCATGACCTGAGCCGAAGTCGGACGCCCAACCGAGGCACTCAGGTGCCCCTTCATTTCTATACATTAGTAACAAAGTAGTAGAAAGAGAAATCAAGAAAATGATCCCATTTACAACTGCACCAAAAACAGTAAGATAACTAGGAATAAATCTAACCAAAGAGGTAAAGACCTGCACTCTGAAAACTATAAAGCACTAACGAAAGAAAGTGAAGATGACACAAAGAAATGGAAAGACATGCCAGGCTCATGGCTGTGAAGAACAAGTATTATTAAAACGTCCATACTACCCAATCTACAGATTCAATGCAATCCCTATTAAAATGCCAATAGCATTTTTCACAGAACTAGAACAAATAATCCTAAAATTTGTATGGAACTACAAAAGACCCCCAAATAGCCAACGCAATCTTTTGAAAGAAGAACAAGGCTGGAAGTATCATGCTCTTGGATTTCAAACTACCTGCAAAGCTACAGTAATCAAAATAGTATAGTACTGGGACAAAAACAGACACACAGATCAATGAACAGAATAGAATGCCCAGAAATAAGCCCATGCTTATATGGCCAATTAATCTACAAGAAAGGAGGCAAGAATATATGACTGGGGTAAAAGACAGTTTCTTCAATAAATAGTGCTGAGAAAACTGGACAGCTACATGCAAAGAACGAAACTAGACCACTTTCTTACACCATACACAAAAATAAACTCAAAATGGATAAGAGACCTAAATATAAAACTTGAAACCATAAAACTTCTAAAATAAAATATAGGCAATAAACTCTTGGACATTGGCCTTAGCAACTTATTTATAGATACGTCTCTCCAGGCAAGGGGAAAAAAACAAAACAAACTGAGGCTACATCAAAATAAGAGCTTTTATACAGCAAAGGAAACCATAAATAAAAAAGCAACCTAATAAATGGGAGAAGCTATCTGCAAATGATGTATCTGATAAAGGGTTGATATCCAAAATAAATAAAGTACTACAACACCAAGGGAAAAAAAAAAACCCCAGATAATCAGACTTTAAAATGGGCAGAGTACCAGAACATTTTTCCAAAGAAGATACACAGGTGACCAACAAACACATGAAAAGATGTTCAACATCACTGATCATCAGAGAAATGCAAATCAAAACCACAGTATGACCTCACACCAGTCAGAATAGCTAGTATCAAAAAGACAAACAGCAAATGTTGGTGAGGATGTGGAGAAAAGGAAACCCTTGTGCACTGTGAGAATGTAAACTGGTGCAGCATGTCTGGAATACAGTATGGAGGTTCCTCACAAACTAAAAACAGAAGTACCATAGGACTCAGTAATTCCACTTCTGGATATTTACCCAGAGAAAACAGAAACACTATTTCAAAAACACATAGGCACGCTTATGTTTATTGCAGCATTGTTTATGATAGCAGGATATGGAAGCAACTTAAGTGTCCATCAAAAGATGAATGGATAAAGATGTGGTATATATATACACAATGGAGAATTGTGAAAAGGAATATTAAAAAAGAATGAAATCCTGCCATTTGTGACATGGATGGACCTAGAAGTTATTATGCTAAATGAAATAAGTCAGACACACAAAGACAAATACCATATGATTTTGCTTCTGTGTGTAATCTAAAAATATGAAACAAATTAAAAAAAAAAAAAACAGAAACAGACTCCTAAAGACAGAAAACTGGTGGTTGCCAGAGGGGAGGGAAGGAGGAGGATGGGCAAAATAGGTGAAGGGGATAAAGAGGTACTAACTTCCAGTTTTAAATAAATCATGGAATGAAAAGTACAGCGTAGGTTATACTGTCAATAATGCAATAACTTTGTATGGTAACAGATGGTAACTACCCCTAACATGATGAGCACTGAATAAATGTGCAGAACTGTTAAATCGCCATGTTGTACACCTGAAACTAATGTAATATTGTAGGTCAACTATACTTTAATGTCTTAAAAAAAAAAGTCAAATCAGTGTTTTAAAAAAGAAATAATGGGCTGACTTCAACAAGCATTTTATTTCAAAAGGCTTGGATGGTCAATAAACATCTGAAAATATGTTCAATTCCATTGGGGACAGGGGGTGGGGAAATCAGTCAAAACACAAGATCCCCTCCAGATTAGCAAAAATTAACATCTGAAATTATCAGATGTAGACAATGTCATGTAACTTGCACACTGGTAATGGGAATGAAACATGGCACAGCAAAATCTGGAAAATAATCTGCCATTAGCTAGTAAAGTTTTACATGTGCTTATCTTTCCTGCTAGAAGAAACACTTTCATATGTACACTAGGAGAATGTACCAGAATGTTCATGGCAACATTACGCCCATCAATAGTAAAATGGATAAAGAAACCACTACCATTATGTCATCAACATGGATTCATCTTACAACCCACACCCAAAAGAACACTGTATGATTCCACATGCACATCAAGTTTAAGAACATCCAAAGTTAAACTATAGGCATGCACAGTTTGGAGGGCTATAAAGTAAATCATGAATGATTATCCCAAAAGTCAGGTTAGTGATGGGGAAGAAAGGGAGCAGCGAGTAGGAGAAACACATAAGGAGCCACAAGATCCTGAAACGATTCCATTTCTGAACTTAGATAATGGTTGCTCCAAGGTCACTTTATAATTCCTTAAAATGTACATGCTGGTTTTATGAAATTATGTATTTCAGATTTTGTAATTTTGAAAACACAGAGCTAAATTCCTAATTCCTTAAAGAGCTACCAGTGTTAATAAAAGACCATCGATCCAATGGAAAAATGGCCAGACATGAAAGATGCCTTAGATCTGTAACCACATGTTCAACTCATTCAAGGAAAATGCTAATTAAAATTATCCTGAGATGCCATTTTCTCATCTCAGATTACTAAAGCACAAAAAATTAACATACTCTTGACCAAAATGCAAGGAAAATGTTTAAACTGGCACATTGTGTGGTAAACTAGTAAGTGCAAGTTGTCAGGAATTTTTAATAAAACCTCTAAAATGAATACTGACATTGTTAACAGGGTAAAAGTGTTACTTTTACCTTATAGTTACTTCTGTTTAACTTGTCTGCTTGTTTATTTAAAGTTTAAAAAAAAATGCAAAGGCATCCTCCATAAACACACCTCTGGTCCATGAACCCTACCACAAGACCTATGAATTGAGGGTCTCTGCAAAGATCATCTGTGTGTAGTCAGCTCCAGAGAAGACAGGTGCATCACTTTGTTTTTGTTTTTTGGTACTTGTAAAAATGAATGGATTAGGATATCTTCAATCTGGGTAGGGGACAGCAAGCAGCAAGCTTAGCCACTGTGCCCAATTTTCTCAAGACTAACGTGTTCTTTTCTGGGCTTGATATACTTTAAAACTTTCTCACAAACTAACTCAAGTCATCCTAAGTTGCAAGGGAAATCAGATTCTCACTCTATTAAATACAAAACTAGAACCCTCAGAATATCTATCCCTTCTGAAGGTAAGGTGACTGAAATTGCCTATCACCTCTGTACCCAGCTTTCATATTATCTTTTCAAAATTGTATTTTATTTCTGTGAATAGATTGTATCCAGCACTAGTGACCAATAGGTATTTCTGTGTACGTTCAATCTTAAAAGCCTTAAAAAGATTTCTCTTGGTTTCAGAAAATAACCACTGTTATATTGTTGATACCCAGGAGTTAAAAAGTGAGGTTCAGAGGTTCAGAATACTCCAAGGAAAAAGGAGTTTATTGAACAATGTCACAGATGCATTAAATCTAAGAAGGATGGGAAACTGTCAAAATTAATTAATACTGCAGCTCAATCACAAGATCAAGGGTTCAAAAATTTGCCTATATATTAGAATTTCCCTAATGAATCACTCTCAAGTGGTTAAGACCCATTCGTCCATATTTTTGCTGAGAGCAGTTAAACAAAAGGCGCCTCTTCTTACCTTCCCTACTCAGAGATGCTCTGACCATCCAGATCAAGAAAGTCCCCCTATTTTCTATTACAACATGGTTTTGCCTCAAGAGAATCCATTCATTCGTTTACACATGTAACACAGAAGGTGCCAAAACAATCTTGAAACAGAAGGAAGGACATAGCAGAGGTTTCATATGTCCTGATTTCAAAACTTCCTACAAAGCTACTGTAATCAGAAGTATAGTAGAATCCAGACAGGCAAAGCAATTATTATAGAATAGAGAGCCCAGAAATAAACCCTTCCATATATCGTCAAATGATTCTCAACAAGGGTGCCAAGACAAATTGTTTTGACTATTCAGGGTCCCATGGGATTTCATATGAATTTTATGGTGGGTTTTTCTCTATCTGCAAAACACATTGTTGGGATTTTAAGAGAAATTGCACTGAATCTGTAGATCATTTTGACATCAAGAAAAAATTTTTAAACAGACTAAATTTTATCCAGCATTCTTCTTAAATTGGAAACACAATCAATTCAGGTGAAAACTCAGAGTGAACTTCTGTGCCATGTTAACAAGGATCCAGTACTGAAGCTGTTTTTCACAGAAGTTATTAAGCTTTTAGCACAGTTACAAAAACCTTCATTTTAAGTGGAGAAGCTCATAAAAAAAAAAAAAAAGGCGGCCTAGTGCTACCACACAAGAATACCCAAACCACTGATTCCTCCTTACCAGCCAAGGCTAACTGAAGCCCACTAATGTCCACAGACTGGCCCATATTTCCAACATCCATCAATGCGATCTGTCGAGGTGTTTTTTTGAAGAGTTCCCTTGGGGGTGCCAGCATCAGCTGGGAAAGAAAAAACTTTTCTGGTGGAGTTATAGGAGGTAAAAATCCTGTAAACAGAAATGTATAACAATTTCTCCAATGGTTATTTTTTAAAATTAACTTGACTCTGGTAAAATTAGCATTTGCTACTTGCCATTTCCATTCACTTATTTTTAAAAACAAAATTAAGTTTCAGTGAACCAAATATATACATTTATGAAAATGTAATTAAATATGTCATTTGAAATTCTATTTGTGGCAATATCAATGAAACTTAAGGTTTTTTTACCTGTATTTCCAACATGCAAAGGCTAAAGCTTACCCGTGCAAGCAAAAACAAAAAAGCTACAGTGCTCAGAAATGCTCTTCTTGGAGCGCCTGGGTGGCTCAGTCAGGTTTTGATCTCATGGTTTGTGGGATAGAGCCCCAGCGCAGAACCCTCTTGGGATCCTCTCTCTCCCTCTGCCTGTCCCCTGCTTGTGCTCTAATAAGTTTTTAACATTTATTTATTTTTTGAGAGAGAGACAGAACGTGAGCAGGGAAAGGACACACAGAGAGCGAGGAAGACACAGAATCCCAAGCAGGCTCTAGGTGCCCAGCTGTCAGCACAGAGCCCAACTCAGGGCTCAAACTAACGAACCGTGAGCTCATGACCTGAGTCAAAGTTAGACACAACCAAATGAGCCACCCAGGTGCCCCTCAAAATAAATAAGGTTAAAAAAAAAAGTTTTCTCTTCTGCTGCTGCAACTGTACAGGTTGAAGAGACAAGGAAACATCACTAGGGCAAATACACTTCTCACACCTGCTTCGAAAAACAGTGAAGCTACAAAATTCCCACCGTGCCAAATGCTGTCCCCTTTTGTTCCATATCCAGTGGTTCACCAAGCCTCATCCATTCCCCAGGGGCACTGTCCCCAGACTCTGCTCCCTCCTCTCTGACCCCTCCTCTCCTCTCCTGCCTGAACTACAGGTCAGCCTTCCTAATTTCCCCAGCTCCCAGTTTTGACTCCTGCCCACCCATCACCCAGTTCACACTCCCACTTACCACCTAGTCATATTTTTATGTACACATATGCTCACAATACTTAACCTGTTTACACAGGATTAAACCCAAACTTCTGCACCATTTTAAGTCCCTTCATAATCTAATCCTGACCCACTTGCCAAATATCATCTCTCCCCTCCAACCCACATATCCTACATTCCAGTTGCACAAAATCTTCCAGGTTTTAGGAGTTCTGATTTCAAAACATCCAATATATCCAGCGCTTTAAGAGTACCTGACAGGGCCACACCCTTCCCTCACACCCCACCCCCACACACACCCCTTACTCCACCTCTAATCACCATCCAGCAAAAACATCACTCCCTCTGAGGACGTCTCCAGCCACACAGGTAGTTGTTCCTCTCTGCTACCAAGCATTTTATATGTGACATCTAATACAACTCTTACTACACTGGTTATGACTCCATTTATGTCTCCCCAACCAGACTGCAAGCTTGAGTGAAGAGAAGTCATCTTACTTACCTAGCTCTGAATCTGAATCATCTGAAAAACTTTACAAAAATATATCTATTAGACGTTCACCCTAGACATACAATATAAGTCTTGGTGTTGATATAGCTTCCATTGTCCATTTAAGCACCATCCCTGCTTTAATGAAAGTAATGCAGTCTATGGTCTACATCTAGGTTTACACTCACTACATCTGAGAATGACGTAAGTGATCCTTCCTATGCCTAACCTGGCCTTCAGAATTCAAAGGGCTCTCTGAATAAATCCCACAATGTCCCCATTCTCTGCTAAGGGACTCTTAGGATGGTAGGTTTTGACAACCCATAATATGTTCCATTGCTTTCTGGGCATTCTGGAACTCCCTGAAAGCCTAGTTCAGAACTAGTACCCTAAAAGGGCATCTTATCCAACACAAAGTTTGTCCCTCTTACATAAGAGCACCGCAGGAAACCAACTAGAGGATGTTTTAGATCCAAAGGGGGTGCCACACATGAACACCAAGTGGCCTGCAACGTAGAAACCCTCCTGTGCCATGAAAAACTTCATGGTATTACTTCAAAATCCACTGCCTTCACTTTTAACTCCCTGTATAGTGGCCTCTACCCACACCGTGTTTTGCTCATTTTCTCACAGGTTGAGTACTTTAAGATCAAACTGTTTCCCACCTCTAATTACCTGCTTCCCCCAGTACACTGGTCTCTGTCTTAGTCTTCCGAGTACCCTTATCACTAATCACCATCCCCTCTGTGCCCTTCTGCTTTCCTGGCCGAGTCTTCTCCCAAAGTCACGTCTCAAAAGGTATCTCTTTGAGTTAAAAAGAAAAGGCAGCCTTGAATGTAACCCACAGATCTGATCTCACCAATGCTGCACCAATATACATTTTACATAACGTCCAGTAGTCAGGCGTTTCCTAACTTAGGCCGTAAATTTGAGACTACCTTTTATCTTCTGCTCCCATCACATTATCCTAGGACACGCAACAAACCAACGAAGGTGGCGCAAAGTCCTTAAACGCCGTTTAATGTCTATTTCCGCCCAACAACTTCGAGTTCTGAACGAATTCTATTTACTTGACTGAGACTTAAACCAGGAGCGGGCTGTCATTAGTTACAACGTCACACATCTCAAACGGGCTTAACAAGAATGAAGCGCGACTGAGTTGCTAAAACTCTCAAGCCCCACTCAGCTGCATGGTTTCATGGCCTGTACAGTTGAGAGGAATAATCTGCGGTGCCCTGAATCTGTAATTAAGCTACCGATTCTCCATATTTGGGGGGGGGGGGGGATAGACAATTTCAAAAGGAGACAATGTCACTTGCGGATGAACTCGCACAAGGATAGGTGGAAAGTTCCCAATCTAACCACAGCGCACATCTGGCTTCGGAAGGGACGGGCTGCCCCGGCGTACCTGAGAGGGGCGGCCTATCGGGCTCCTGGCCGCCGCGAGCGGGCGGCGCGGGGTTGAGCAGGTGGGCGAAGCTGGCGGCGAAAGGGTTGGCGGCGAGAGGCTCGGTGCGATACATCTCCCAGAGCAGGTAGAGCGCGGTGAGGCGTTGTGCCGCGCTGGGCAGTAGGTCCGGCTGCTGTAGCAGCATGACCAGCACCGAGCCCAAGCGGAAGTGGTCGGCCTTGCTGAAGTAGTGGTGGAAGGCAGTGGACAGGCCCTCGAAGGTGCTGCCGCCTCCCGCCTCCTCCGAGATGATACTCAGCAGGCTCGAGAGCTCCTTCGGGGTCAGGCTCATCCTGCCCGCGGGCCCCCCCGGGCCTCCACTGCCCGGCCCGGGGCCGCCTGCTCCGCCTCTGCCGCCGCCGCCGCCGCCGGAGCCTCCCGGGCCGCTCCTGGACGCCGACCCCGCCGCTTCCCGGGCACCCCTCTGCTCCGCGGCAGTGAGAAGTCGGCCAGACGCCGCGCTCACCCCGCCGCCGGGCATCAACCTCGACCGCCTGCCCTGCTTCCCGGCCGGAGCGGCCCTGGCGCCGGCTCGCCCCGTCCCCACGGCCGTAAAGCGCGCTGTTACACGACAGCGTCGCAAACAAAACACGTCGGAGAAGCCAGACAGCAGCAGAGCGGTGGGGCAGCGCCGAGCGAAAGCGAGGCCGGCTGGAGCGAGGCCAGGGAGAGGATCCGGAGACGCTGGGTGGGAAGGGTGAAGAGGCCGGAAGCGGGGGCGGGGCCTGCGGGAGGGGCGGGCCAGCGGGGTTCTGGCCTCTAGCGGCTGTGGGACCACCCGGCGCTGGGGGCGAGATCTGCACTTCCGCGATCCCAAGCGGACCTCCTAGGAGCTCCCGGGGCGGTGCGTGGCAGCCAACGGTTCCGACGACCGTGGGCCACGTTATCGTGTGGAAAAATGCGTCTTAGATTCAAAATGGTTTTCTTAATATAACATACGTGATTGTTCATGATTTTAAACTGTTTAAGTGCAAGTAACTGAACAAGGACATTTCTCATAACCAAAGTTAATTTCGTCTCACATTTTTTTTGCATAAATGGAATCTTACTGCACTTGAGTTTTTGTACATGGTTATTTTAACAGGATATTGAGAAAATTTTTCCAGTTAATACTCATTTACAAAATTGTTATGCGACTTTTTGCTTTCTCTGCCCTAAGGCTCTGATTCTGGCCTTGAGTGTGCGTTGTAAGGCGCTGGGGAAACTTTAGGAATAGTAGCTCCAGGGGCCCCTGAGTGGCTCAGTCCGTTAAGCATCCAACTTCAACTCTGATCATGATTTGGCAGTTTGTGAGTTGGAGCCACCAGTCTCCCCACCCCCTCCTCTGCCCAGGGCTCTGCAGTGACAGCTCAGAGCCTGGAGCCTTCTTCAGATTCTGTCTCTCTCTCTCTCTGCCCTCCCTTGCTTGTTCTCGCTTTCAAAAATAAATAAACATTAAAGAAAAATTAAAAAAAGAAAAAAGAAATGTAGTTTTCTTGACAATGTTCTCTAATTTAAAAAAAAAAAAAAAAAGTAGCACCAGCCCCCAAAGATGAGGGCCCAAGTATTTAAAAAACAAAAACACCTCCCCAGGTGACTAATGTGAACTCAGGGCTGAAATCAGTGGTATTCCCCAGACTTGCCCAGCCCCCTCCCTAGACTTAACGAAATCCTAAGGGATTTCTGCCAGGCAGGTTAGGGAAATCCGGTCTGCACTACACAATGATAGCAGCTCAAGAATCATCTAGTTAGGCACCACCTTCATCTCAAGTAAAACTGAAGGAAGAGAAATGGCCGGGTCACCAGGTATGCAAATTATGAAGGCTGCTGCAATCCACTGCTAGATTGTCCACTTGAAAGATCCTGCCAAAACATTTTTTTTTAACGTTTATTTATTTTTGAGACAGAGAGAGACAGAGCATGAATGGGGAGGGTCAGAGAGAGGGAGACACAGAATCGGAAACAGGCTCTGAGCTGTCAGCACAGAGCCGGACGCGGGGCTCAAACTCAGGGACCGTGAGATCATGACCTGAGCCAAAGTCGGCCGCTTAACCAACTGAGCCACCCAGGCGCCCCCTGCCAAAACATTTCTAACAGCAGCAAATACTATTTGCTAACACCTGGACCGTTGGGAAACTGACTCAAATTAGCTAGAAAATACTCTCATTTTCTTTTTTTTTTTTTTTTTTTTTTTTACTGTGGTAAATAAACCTTACTGTGTTTGAGCCATTTTGCATTTTGGGCTCTCTTTGTAATAGCAATCAGTACACATATCTAGGTTTTACTTTTCTTTAAAGATGTTTCAAAATATTTGAACATACTACCCACCACCATCACCACCACCGAAAGAACTAAATACTTTTCTTTCCGTAGGACTGATGAGGGAGCTATAAAGCAAGCTGAGGGCAAAGCACAAGCTAGCACACACACACACCCACCAGGTGGGAAACGTGTGAGATTCCTCAGGTACTTCAGGCTGCCCAAGAACAAAGGAAAGTACAGAAAACAAATGGTTAAACTGATACAATTACCAAAAAAAAGGAGGATCTTACCAATAGCCTAAAGTCCAGGAACTCCCTACTGTCATAAAGTCAATGCTTTGCTAGAGGGAATAACAACCTTAGCTTGACATTAGCCAGGCCTCCAGTAATCTGTGAGTCTTCTTTAGCATATAGAAATACCTTTATAAACTTCCTCTTGACTTTACCTCCCCCATCTTCATACTATGTAATCAGTCACTCTTCACAACCCCAGTGAAGCTCTTTCTGCCCACAGGTCCTGTCTCCGTGCTTTAATAAGATAACCTTTTTGCACCAAAGACGTGTTCGAGAATTCTTTCTTGGCCATCAGCTCTGAACCCCACCATGACCCCAAAACCCCATCAGGATCATTTTCAAAATTAAGATGATATCCAGAGTTTCCTACATGTTCCCTGAAAACAGTTCTCAGGTCCTGAATTAGTTTCCTGGCAACAAATAATGACAAACTGGGTGGTTTAACACAATAAAAATTTGTTTCCTCACCGTCCTGGAGGCTAAAAGTTCAAAATAAAAGTGTGGGTTGGCAGGGCTGTGCTCCCTCAGAAGGCTCTAGGGAAGAATCCTTGTCTCTGAGCTTCTGGTGGTTACCAGCAGTCTCTGGCATCCTTTGCCTCATATCTGCCCCAGCCCCATCTTTTCCTCTGTAGACACATAGCCTTCTTCCCCGTGCGTCTGTGTGTCACATGGCTTTCTTCTGGGGACACCAGTCAGTGGATTTAGGGTCGACCCTAATCCAGTAGGACCTCACCTTCACTGATTATGTTGTCAAAAACCAACCTCTCTGCTTCCGGGCCAGAACACAATGCGAACACAGAGTTTGGGATAAAGAGGAACAATAGCTTTGGGGCGCCTGGATCGCTCAGTTGGTTAAGCGTCCAACTTCGGCTCAGGTCATGATCTCATGGTTCATGGGTTCCAGCCCCGCATCAGGTTCTGTGCTGACAGCTCAGAGCCTGGAGCCTGCTTTCTATTCTGTGTCTCCCTCTCTCTCTTCTCCTCCCCTGCTTGTATTCAGTCTCTCTCTGTCTCAAAAATTAACATTAAAAAACAATTTTTTTTAAAGAGAGGAACAATAGCTTTATTGCTTTGCCTGGCAAAGGAGACTGCAGCAGGCAGCCCTTGAAAAAACTGCAAGCCTGACCCATTCCCCCTCCCTGAAGGAAAGGGCGGGGGAAGGGAGTTACTGGGAAATACAGGGCCTGGCCAGTTTCAACAGGAATTGTGTAGGTGCTGCCAACCTCCAGAGTAGTTTTCAGGGTGGTACCAAGTTCCTGATACAAAAGGCTAAGAAGGGAGGAGGGGAGGTGTGTGGAAGAGAGGAAAATGGTTGCTTTAAAATTGACCTTTGCTGAAGCATTAGTGCAGCCATTTTGATTTTTGTGCAACTTTATGCTTTTAAGCGGTTTCACTTACATCTACAAAGATTCCATTTCCAAATAAGGTCACGATCTGAGGTTCCAGGTGGACATGAATTTTGGGGAGACACCATTCAACCTACAAGACGCTGAGGGGAGGATTGCTGGCCCAAAGTTCTTCAAGCTAGACTAATAATTAAATTTACATGAGACAGGTTAACAGTAGGGGAAAAGCCCCAGAGTTTTATTACATGGGCAAGGAGGTCCACTAATGAAATTGAAACCTAAAAAAATGATCAAGGCAGTTTTCATACTTTTTAGACAAAGAGACAATACATCTATGAGGCATTGACAAGACAAGAACAACTTTGGGAACTTCAATTGTTGCAGGCTTTTTTTTTTTAACCTCAATACCTGTAGTTCGTTGTCTTGCTTCTTCAAAGAATGAAGAGGTGATGGGGTGCCTGGGTGGCTCAGTCGGTTGGGCATCCGACTTCGGCTCGGGTCATGATCTCGCGGTCCGTGGGTTTGAGCCCCGCATCGGGCTCTGTGCTGACAGCTCAGAGCCTGGAGCCTGTTTCAGATTCTGTGTCTCCCTTTCTCTGACCCTCCCCTGTTCATTCTCTCTCTCTCTCTCTCTCTGTGTCTGTCTCAAAAATAAATAAGTGTTAAAAAATAAATTAAAAAAAAAAGAATGAAGAGGTGAGCACCACAAAGAATTAGCAGCAGGCAAAAATTCATTAGAGTGTAAGAAAGTAAGAATAGAATGAAAGCTCTCTTTACAGAGAGGGGGCATTTCGTTTTATAGGGTTTTGGTCGGCCCCTTTCCTTCCCTCTTGTGTCTTCTCCGGTTCTACCCTTATTGACTAGGTAACTCTAAATGTCTACTCATTCCTTTTTGATTGGCTTGTTTCTATTGTATGAGGGGTGGCCTATGGCCATATCATTCCCATACATTTTATGATCTACTTATTTAAGTATTTTGATTGTCAGATTCCTGAGGGGAACCTGAGGGGGAGTAGGTGGTGTCTGTTACATTCTTAAGGGGAAACTTATGGCCCAAAGAGGTTTGCTGTGGTCAGCCGCTCCCAGCATTGTTCCAAAATATGTGTTTTTCCCCACCCAGGGAGGGACCTCAGGTCCTAACCTTTCCCTCTCTGCCTATTTTATCCTATCTTTTCCTATTATACAATTAGTAAGGAATTCCACACAGAATTTGGGCTGGGGTAGTACAGTAGTAAAAAGTAACAAGTGTTGTTGGTACACCTTTCATCCCTCTAAATTTCCCATCTCTGATGATAAGGGTGGCACAGGAAGGTACTTCTCCTAAGGACGATTTCAGGGGGACAGAGGAGGTCTAAGTGTCCTACACAGGCTGTGTCTTAAGTAAATTTTATTTTAAATAATCAATAGGCCAATTTTGAGTGGCCTACCCTTGGCCTCCTGAAGGCCCTAAGTTCTCCTGAGCTTGTGTCTCGAGAGTTGTTCTCCTTCACACCCACCTCATCGCTGCCCTTAAACTCGACACCAGCATTTGGGGATTTAATAAACAGTTTTGAGCTCCTAATATGTGCCAGACAGTGATATTAGGCACTGCTGAAAGGTAGTGAATGAGAGATCAAGCCCTGCTCTCATAATGCTTAGGGGAGTTTGGTGACCTCTTGGTTAGCCTCACAGTAACTATCTGTGCAGTCTAGAACCCCCCACTGGAGAATCACCTCATCCTTTATGATAATTGACTTTACCAGATAGTCAAACACCCCACTGAAACTGATTTAAATTCTTTCTAAAATGGATCACATGTTACCCTCTCTTCAAATGGAGTATATGGACACAATTTAACCCTGCTCCGATCATGCTCTGATACACTAATGACAAGGGCCAATTAGGCATAAAGAACTATTTGCTGTATACAAAGTGTCCTCCAGTAGCTACACTTTTTTAAATTCTTGGGTCTGTCTTCTATAGTTTTTCTATTTCTCTCATCCCTGTTGGGTTGTTGTTATTCTCCTGCAAGAGTGAAATGAGCCTTGCAGTTGGGGTTCAAATATGAGTGATACAGTGAGAGGGTGTGTAGTTGCTGGAAGTTTGATTCTGTGACACTGTTTAGAAACTTTTCAGAACATTCACTGCTTCCTTGCTGTGCTTCAGGTAGCTGAGGTCGATGGACATTTGGCTTTCATATCTGAGCTAAAATCTTGCCAGATGTTTACTTCTGTTTTCATCCTTTTGTAGAAATTCTCATGCTGTTTTTCCACTGCTCCCTATTCTGGGAAAGACATTTCCCTTTCAAAGGCAGCTGGAAATGTGTAGGAGTTTGCTCAGGCTGCCATAACAAAGTACCACAGACTGGGCGGCTTAAACAACAGAAATGTATTTCTGGCAGTTCAGGAGGCTAGAAGTCCAAGATCAAGGTTGTCAGTAGGGTCAATTTCTTCTCAGACCTCTCTTCTTGGCTTATAGATGGGCATCTTCTCTTTGTATCTTCATATGGTCTTCTGTCTGTGTTCTAATCTCCTTTTCTTATAAAGACACCAAGCATAGTGGATTAAGGCCCACCCTAATGACATTTTAATTCAATTACTCTTTAAAGACCCTCTACAAATACAGTCACATTCTAACAGGGGGTTAGAACTAAACAGCACGAATTTGGGAGAGATGGACCCCAACTCAACCCATAACAAAGAGTGAACTTGACTTTGGTATGAGGCAAGGAAATGTTTCATTGTCTCTCAATTGGCTGCAAGAATCCCAGGAAACTCTAAACAAAAGGGAGACGACTGAAGAGCTCATACCAAAGTTATACTCGGGGAGAAGACTTACACATTTGGAGTGCAGAGCATTTTGTGGGTAGTGAGTAAAGCAACAAGTTTTTCCTCACATCAACAATCAATGCTTTCTTGTTTCTTTTCAGCCTTTCCACTGGGTGTCTAGTGTCTAGTGGTTTTGCATTGTGCTCTTAATTTCCACTTTCCTGATGTCTAAAAGAAGTTCACACGTTATTGGACATTTGGTGTTCTCTTGTGCAGAATTCCTATTCAATCTTTCGCCCATTTTTGTATTCAGCAGTTTGATGTTTTCATATTGATTTGTAGAAGTTCTTTATGTAGTCTATATATGAGTCCTCTGTCAGATATAGGTATTGTGGATATATTCTCCCATTCTGCAATTGCTTTTCACTCTATCGGTGGGTTCCTATGCCTAAGTTCCTGATTTCTCACTGCCACTTTTGGTGTACCAACACCTACAGGACTTTGTAAGATGTCTGTAACATGGTTAAAAACCCAGCCACTTCAGAGGGACCGGGTCCACCTCAGTCCTGAGTGTAGGTACAAACAAAGCTGAGCATATGTGATTGCTGCCTTCTGCAGCTACATACCTTAACATCAGGGGAGATGAGGTCAAGGTATCTGCATATGTTAGTGGACTCATCTTTCCTGGTTGTAACCTTTGCTCACTGCATGTTGCAGTAGCTTCCATGAGTTAAATCACAAACTGTAACTCCTCAGTTCCAATTTCCCCATTTTAGATCCAACTGGATCTCTTAGGCTTACAAGGAAGATGCCCAACTCTGGTGAGAACCACTATCTTCGTCAAGCAGTGATGGTATGCTGGGTCCTGGTCCTGTCTACTCCCTGGTTGGGGACAAGGACTTAGTTTGCCAGGTTCTCTGGCAAATTCCACTTCTGAAAGTCTATCTTAAAGAAATAAGAATCAGGAGACCCTTTTTGGACAAGACATTCAACAGCATTTATTTTTATCACTAACACCTAAAAGCCTAACAACAAGGGAATAGCTAGGAAATCCATAGCATCTCTACCAGTGGGAATGTTATGCAGTCATTATAAATGTTGTTTACCAACCATTGAAAATTATATGGTAAATCTATACATGGAATACTACTAAGCAATTAAAAATGAATGAATCTATTGATATATGTAACAACATGGATGTATCTCAAGAGAATTATGCTAGCTAAAAAAAAAAAACAATCTCAAAAGGTCACATACTTATGATTCCATTTATATAACTTTCTTGAGATAATAAAATTCTAGAGCTGAAAAATAGATCAATGGTTTCCAGAGATTAGGGGTGGTGGTAGAGATGGAGGGGCAGAGAGGTAGATGGGACTCTGAAAAGGAAGCACAAGTAAGTTTTGTGGTAATGGAACAGTTCTGTGTGGTAAT
Source organism: Panthera onca (assembly GCF_046562875.1). Taxonomy (NCBI): domain Eukaryota; kingdom Metazoa; phylum Chordata; class Mammalia; order Carnivora; family Felidae; genus Panthera; species Panthera onca. The sequence goes on along the minus strand of NC_138341.1, from coordinate 81,495,572 downwards.
TGTGATGGTAGCTACACAGGTGTACATGTGTGATACAATTTCATAACACTCTACACACACCTTGCAATTGCTTGTTTCCTAACTGTGATTGTGTTTTATAGTTACACAAGATGTTACCACTAAGGGAAACTGGGTGAAGAGTACACGGGAACTGTCCCTACATGTTTTTTGTGATTTCCTGTGAATCTGCAATTATTTCAAAATCAAAAGTTAAAAAATACATAACAGCATCCTATACTATAATGCTATAATGCCAAAAGCAAAGGTGATATTTATAGTCGTGTGTATGTATATATATTACATACATACATACATAAAGTTGTAAACAGTGTTTGTCTTCAGATGGATACTTGTTTTTCTTTTTACATTCATGTGACTTCCAAATAAACATGCATTAATTTTAAGACTGAAAAAAAATTTTTTTTAAAAATGTTTGTTTATTTTTGAGAGAGAGAGAGAGCGAGCATGGGCATGAGTGGGGGGGGGGGTGGGGCAGAGAGGTAGGAAGCGAGAGAATCCCAAGCAGGCTCCATGCTGTCAGCGTAGAGCCTGATGCAGGCAGGGCTCAATCTCCTAACCGTGAGATCATGACCTGAGCTGAAATCAAAAGTCTTTCACTCAACTGACTGAGCCACCCAGGCACCCCAAGATGAGAAAAATGTCACTGAAAGACAGAAAACATCTCTTGTAAGTGTATGATTGGGATTTGTTCTTTTTCACTCAAACACCTGCCTATGTGTTCTTCCTGGAGTCTCCCCCATGTCCCAAACTGAAAGGAGTGCCAGATGTTCCTTCTCCTTTGTTCTGCCTCCTGAAACTCTGACAGCTCCATTCTTGGTGTTGAGAGCAGCTGCAATCCACTCTCCACGTGGAACACTATGAAACACAAGGCAAAACAGTTTAACTCTCCCTGTGGTGCCGTGTAATAGGTCTTGGGGTTAGTTTTTCTTATCCCTTCCATGTGGTTCCTTCAGAAAAACTGAGCGAGGCAAGAAAGGGTCAGCTTTGGTGGGAACATTTGGTTTTCTGCCCATCAGCTGAATAGTCGCCTCCGGCGAATAGGTTAGCATCAGAAGGCTCTTTCCATTTTTCTGATTCTCCCTCAAAGCCCTTCCTTATTCTGCATGTGGTGATAAATCTGGTTTCTTTTCAAGTCAGGGCATTCAAACCACTTGACCCACAACGTCAGAGTAGTAGGAAGCCAGGGAGGTGAGCGCGAGCTTCACCATCAGGCTCACCAGGAATGCTGCTGGGGTGCAGCTCAGCGGACACCTGCCAGGACCCATTTGCCAAGCCCATTTGCATGCCTGCTTGGCCCAGGTGGGACAACAGTGTGAGTGACACCGGTCCCTACCTTGAGGAGACTTCACGCTAGATGAGGAGAAGCTTAGTCTTTCCTCTACTTTATAACTTTAGGCAGGCTGTTGACCCCTCTGAGCCTCAGTTTCCTCTTCTGGGTAACAAAGAAAATCCACAGGGACAGAAGCCATTCCCTGGGGCTCCCCGTGCATCCCCTTACCTATCTTGAGAAAGAAGAGAAAAAAGTTGAGTTTATTTTGAAAGAACTAATCTTTCTTTGTAGATTTTTAAGCATAAAACTGGCTTCACTGTTCACCTCCAATAAAACTTTTAATTTAGCCTTTTGTTGACCTCAGCACAAAACATCTGACATGAAATTGATTTCGAGCATTTCTAAATCCTTCCAATGAGAAAGACCAAACCTATGAGTGTAGATATTTTGGAACACCCCTTTTTTTTATTCAGCGATAAATGATCCTGCTGAAGAGAATTGGCAATGCCATTCATTAATGACAATCATAGAATTGAAAACAGCTACAAATTGTAAATCGTGAGTTAAGAACTCAGAAGAGGGGCACCTGGGAGGCTCAGTCAATTAAGTGTCTGACTCAATTTCAGCTCAGGTCATGATCTCACAGTTTGCGAGTTAGAGTCCCACATCAGGCTTCTCGCTGTCACTGCTTGGGATTCTCTCTCTCTCCCTCTCTCTCTCTTCCCCTCCCCTCCCCACCTAAAAGCAAAGCAAAACAAAACAAAACAAAACAAACCTTAGAAACAAAACTCAGAGGGGAAATGAATGAAAAACTAAGTGGTTATTGTTCTCATTTCCCTGTTGCAGATAATTTCCAATGCTTTGTTTTTGTTTGCATATAATTGTACATGAACTTATGTATGCCCAAAGATAATTTAGTAAGAGCTAAAGTGCAGGTCCCTTGGCATTTGGAGGCTGATAGTGAGACAGGATTTTCATGAACCATTTCAGTTTATTGGGAAAGGAACATAAAGAAACAGCCTTGTCCAGAGTAACATGGAGTCACAGTTAAGAACATGGGACCCAGCTGACCGGGCTTGAGTTCCCACCCCAGTTACCAGCTTTGTGAACTGAAATTTGAGTCTTAGTTTCCTCACTGGTAAGCGACAGGTCAACAGTATGAACTTTAAGAGCGTGCTTGCAAATGATGATAAAGGCTTGGCACAGCGCCTAGCACACAAAGCCTGGCTGCCGTGATAGTCAAAATCATATCCATCCAGGGCTTGGACTCTGTAGACTGACCAGCTTTCCATCTCCTGAATGCTGCCTCACTACCCAACAGCATCCAGGTCTCCCTATCACAGATGAGCAGTCCTCAGATTTAAAGGACTCAGAAACCCTTTATTCTTAGGGCACCGTGTGGCTCAGTCAGTTCAGCGTATGACCCTTGATTTAGACTCAGATCATGATCTTGTGGTTTGTGAGATTGAGCCCCTTACTGGTCTTTGCACTGACAGAGTAGAGCCTGCTTGGGCAGGCTGGCAGGTGTCCACAGAGCCTGGGTGGCTCAGTTGGTTAGGTGTCTGACTTTGGCTCAGGTCATGATCTCACAGGTCATGAGTTCAAGACCCATGTTGGGCTCTGGGCTGACAGCTCTTTTTTTTTAATAGTTAATCGTGGTTATTTTATTTTTTATTTTTTTAATATATGAAATTTATTGTCAAATTGGTTTCCATACAACACCCAGTGCTCATCCCAAAAGGTGCCCTCCTCAATACCCATCACCTACCTCTCCTCCCTCCCACCCCCTTCAACCCTCAGTTTGTTCTCAGTTTTTAAGAGTCTCTTATGCTTTGGCTCTCTCCCTCTCTAACCTCTTTTTTTTTCCTTCCCCTCCCCCATGGGTTTCTGTTAAGTTTCTTAGGATCCACATAAAAGTGAAAACGTATGGTATCTGTCTTTCTCTGTATGGCTTATTTCACTTAGCATCACACTCTCCAGTTCCATCCACGTTGCTACAAAGGGCCATATTTCATTCTCTCTCATTGCCACGTAGTACTCCATTGTGTATGTAAACCACAATTTCTTTATCCATTCATCAGTTGATGGACATTTAGGGTCTTTCCATGATTTGGCTATTGTTGAGAGTGCTGCTGTAAACATTGGGGTACAAGTGCCCCTATGCATCAGTACTCCTGTATCCCTTGGGTAAATTCCTAGCAGTGCTACTGCTAGGTCATAGGGTAGGTCTATTTTTAATTTTGTGAGGAACCTCCACACTGCTTTCCAGAGCGGCTGCACCGATTTGCATTCCCACCAACAGTGAAGAGGGTTCCCATTTCTCCACATCCTCTCCAGCATCTATAGTCTCCTGATTTGTTCATTTTGGCCACTCTGACTGGCGTGAGGTGATATCTGAGTTTGGTTTTGGTTGTATTTCCCTGATGAGGAGCAACGTTGAGCATCTTTTCATGTGCCTCTTGGCCATCTGGATGTCTTCTTTAGAGAAGTGTCTATTCATGTTTTCTGCCCATTTCTTCACTGGATTATTTGTTTTTTGGGTGTGGAGTTTGGTGAGCTCTTTATAGATTTTGGATACTAGACCTTTGTCCAATATGTCATTGGCAAATATCTTTTCCCATTCTGTTAGTTGCCTTTTAGTTTTGTTGATTGTTTCCTTTGCTGTGCAGAAGCTTTTTATCTTCATGAGGTCCCAGTAGTTCATTTTTGCTGTTAATTCCCTTGCCTTTGGGGATGTGTCAAGTAAGAAATTGCTATGACTGAGGTCAGAGAGGTCTTTTCCTGCTTTCTCCTCTAGGGTTTTGATGGTTTCCTGTCTCACATTCAGGTCTTTATCCATTTTGAGTTTATTTTTGTGAATGGTGTGAGAAAGTGGTCTAGTTTCAATCTTCTGCATGTTGCTGTCCAGTTCTCCCATCACCATTTGTTAAAGAGACTGTCTTTTTTCCATTGGATGTTCTTTCCTGCTTTGTCAAAGATGAGTTGGCCATACGTTTGTGGGTCTAGTTCTGGGGTTTCTATTTTATTCCATTGGTTTATGTGTCTGTTTTTGTGCCAATACCATGCTGTCTTGATGATTACAGCTTTGTAGTAGAGGCTAAAGTCTGGGATTGTGATGCCTCCTGCTTTGGTCTTCTTCAAAATTACTTTGGCTATTTGGGGCCTTTTGTGGTTCCATATGAATTTTAGGATTGATTGTTCTAGCTTCGAGAAGAATGCTGGTGCAACTTTGATTGGGATTGCATTGAATGTGTAGATAGCTTTGGGTAGTATTGACATTTTGACAATATTTATTCTTCCAATCCATGAGCATGGAATGTTTTTCCATTTCTTTATGTCTTCTTCAATTTCCTTCATAAGCTTTCTATGGTTTCCAGCATACAGATCTTTTACATCTTTGGTTAGATTTACCCCTTGGGCTGACAGCTTAGAGCCTGGAGCCTGCTTTGGATTCTGTGCCTCCTTCTCTCTGCCCCTCCACTGCTCACACTCTGTCTCTCTCTCAAAAATAAATAACCATTAAAAAATTAAAAAAAAAGAACAATGAAAATAACAAAACACCTATCATGAGAAGAGTCACATTACAATCTTTAATGTCTGACTTAATGGAAAAGAGCTCAATTTTCATATCCGCTTCTATATTTGATCTGTTGGAATATTTTTTGGTTAATGTATATGAAGACAACCCAGCCTCAGATATTTAGTTGAAAAGGGAGCAGCTCAATATGCTGTTTACATAATTCTGGCTATCCTTTGATAAACACCAAAACTTACAGTTTCTTAAAGGCTCTTTATAAACCATATCAATATCTGAAACCATGTCAATGAATTTTCATAGTCGGTTATGTTAAAGTCTGTTGGTCTAGTTTGCACACTGTGGAGATCTTTCACCATGGATGATTTTTGGATTATCATACATTAGTCATCTGGAAAATACTGTTCATTGCGATATGCAGATCTTCTATATGTTGATGCATTTCATTACACAATATTTAAAACTCACATTTATTTGGTGCCTGGGTGGCTCAGTCGGTTGAGAGTCCGACTTCAGCTCAGGTCATGATCTCACACTCCATGAGTTCAAGCCCCACGTCGGGCTCTGTGCTGACAGCTCAGATCCTGGAGCCTGCTTCAGATTATGTGTCTCCCTCTCTCTACCCCTCCGCTGCTCATGCTCTGTCTCAAAAATAAATAAAAACATTAAAATTAAAAAATAAAATAAAACACATTTATTAGCATCATCACTGATATCAGAAAAGTATTTTAAGTATTGGGAAGCTCTGAAGCTCACAGTGCAAACACCAGTTTTCCAAAACTCTAATTTTCACGTGAATGCTCAAATGTTATCATTGGCAACAAATACTCCCAGTAGTTTTCCCTGATGTGACAGGTTCACTTAGTTCATTTTCAAGAAAACATTTGCCAAGTACCTTGCACTGAATAGCCATCATTTGCTCATCAGGCTTGAGAGTAAAAATGGTGCTCCATGAAAAAAAAATGGTTAATTCAGCTCTAAATTCAAGCAAAGTGCCAAAGTGCTTTTCTTTGAAACAACTATGGATGTAGCAGAAATGCTTCATGTGTACTTCCTGTTTTGTCAGATAGAATATTAAAAAGGCATGTGCTTAAGGGATGAGATTTAATACACTTAATAATGTTTACTGTTTTATCAAGGACATTTTTTATCTGAAATATATATTTAAAAAAATTTTAGCATATATATTTTTTATATACGTTTGCCTTTAGAAAGAGAGCATGAGTGGGGGAGAGGAGAAAGAGAATGTTAAGCAGGCTCTGCAGTCAGCATTGGGGCCTGATGTGGGGCTTGATCCCACAGCCTTAGGTTCATGGCCTGAGCTGACATCAAGAGTCAGATCCTCTACTGACTGAGCCACCCAGGCGCCCCTCATCAAGGGTATTCTTAAGTGAAGCTGGCTTTTATTCCTTTTTTACCATGAGCATGTTCACAGCAGTGAACACTACAGTTGCCAGAATGACGTGGTGCTGGGGGCTCGATTGGTGCAGAAGTACCCTGCAATTTTACCCAGCATTGCGAATGCACTGTCAGTGCAAATGTCAGTGCAGTAAAAAAAGCAAATGATGTCTTGTTTTTGTTATGAAAATAATTTTGACCTTCCTGACATCCAGAAAAGTTCTCAGGTACTCCCCACGCTTCCATGGACCGCACTCTGAGAACTGCTGCCTTAGACCAGGGATCAGCCAGCTTTTTCTGTGAAGATCCAGATAGTAAATATTTTGAGCTCTGTGAACTGTATCATCTCTTACAACTACTCAACTCTACTGTTATAGTGCAAACACAGGTTTGGGTAGTATGTAAATAAAGGAGCGTGGCTGTGTCCCAATAAAGCTTTATTTACAAAACAGGCAGATTTGACCCAGATGGTAATTTGCTGACCCCTGCTTTAGACAATCTAAACTGTTAATGGACTTTTAAACCACAAGATGATTGCCTATTAATGTCACATCAGGCAATCAAGTCAAAACACAACAAAATTTACTCCACCCTGCCTCTTTCACACAACCTCTTCCCCACCCTGGTAACAAGATACACTGTCCTCAGTGCTAGGCTCTGTGCTTGTCCTGACATTGCACTTGTCAGAGATGCCTGGGTCAAGATCCCAACAGGAAGCAGGTGTCATGTTCAAATTATATAACTCTAGGGGAGTTGGAGGAGGAGGGTATGGGGAGTCACAAGGAACAGGGCAATCACCCAGGGGTGGGGAGTTACCATCTCCAGGCCCAAAGAAACAAGTGGACAGAAGGATTGTCAGAACCTAGAAGGAAAGCGTCTATTGGGATTGGTGAAGTTCCTATGTCCTAGGGAAATAAATACCCTAAATATTCTACTCTTCTGTCCACTCAGATCTGCTGGAGAAAACCCAACCAGAAACCAGAGGCTTAGGGGAGCTGTTGATGTGGTCCACAACCTCCTGCACTACATGGCAGGGTAGAGACACGTGGACACTGGCTCTAGGAGAGGCAGATGAAGATACGTGGCATGACAATGTCCTATAATTGCCTGTATCTTCAAGTAGACACCCGATGTGAAGTCAGATGCATGCCTTTCTTCACCACTGGATACACAGTTCTCAACACGTGGCCCTCTGTGAGGTTTGCTGACAAAGAATGCGTGAGAGTCCAGCTGTTGTGGCCAGGAGGCCCTACGGAGCCATAATAAGCCCTCACTCACCCGTAATTCGACCATTTGAACCAGCCGACCCAGGAGACCACCAGCACCCGAACGTCCAGCACCTGAGCTGCTGCTGCTGCTGGGCCAGTGCTTCTTGAAATCTAGACTGGCTGTCCAAAACTGCCTAGAGATGCACTGAGCTGAGCTGTTTAGGAATTTGAGTCCAGAATCCTTCCTCAGGCACAGGATCACTGCAGAAGTGGACTCCGGTAGTAGCTTTCTGACTTTTACCAGCAGAGGTCGCCCCTCTCCTAAGAAATCTCATAGAGAACACCACTATGCAAACCAGACTAAAGGAGAGCCCTTCTGGTTGAACTGAGGACTCCCAGGGCCCCACTCACTTTGACTCCCCTGGACTAACCCTCGAGGTGGCCTGGAGGTGCTGTCATATTCCCACAGGCTCTAGGAAAACAAGTTGAAACCCGGTGCCTTTTGCAAAAAATGAAGGGCCCGATGTTGCACATGAACCTAGGAAAACCCTCACGGGTTTTTCACGTCTATAAAAATAACATTTAAAAATAGCACTCAAATTAAAACAACCCAAGACCTTTTCCATCACATAAATACTACTTGTGGGGCACCTGGGTGGCTCAGTCGGTTAAGTGTCCGACTTTAGCTCAGGTCATGATCTCGCAGTTCGTGGGTTTGAGCCCCACATCAGGCTCTGGGCTCTCTGCTGTCAGCCTGTCAGTGTAGAGCCTACTTTGGACCCTCTGTCCCCCTCTCTCTACCCCTCCCCCACTTGCACTCTTCCAAAAATAAAATAAATATTTAAAAAGAAATACCACTTGGTTTCATTTGTCACTGTTCCCTTCCTAGAACATTTTCAGGGTATCTTGTATCTTCCAAACTTTCTTAAGTTTTCTAAAACATTAAAAAATAGTTTCCTTTTGCCTTCCTTTTATGATTTTTCAAAACATGACTAAGTTTTCACCACTGTCTTTTTAATTTCTTAAAACACAAATTGACTTTTTTTTTTTTTTTTTTACCAAATTGATAGTTGCAAACGAGACGGAATAGTTCTAACAACTCATCATGAAGAAACAGCAGTCTCCTGGCCTTTTCCTCCCCGTGCTATTCTTCTTCAAGGAGACAACCTTTTTCAACTCTTTCAGCTGTCTTCTTCTGGCATTTAGTAACCTCATGTCTTACCTACATAACACATTTATAATGCCCTTTTTTGATAAATTACTTTTGATAGTAAGAGGTGCCTGGTTGGCAATATAGTGTGTGCTCCCACACGCCGTTACTGGGAGGAACAGGTGGTCCATACACGTGTGACAGGAGAGACAGGTGGAATCTTGCACCTGCTGTCTCCTGGACACGGCCCTGTGAGTCCCTTTGCTCTGCTGACTTTCATCTGTATCGTTTTGTGTGTAACAAACCATAACTGTGAGGATAACCACTTTTCTGAACTCTGTGAGTCCTTCTAGCAAATCATCGAACCTGGGAGTGGTGCTGGAGATCTCTGAATTGCAACTTTAGTTAAAATGTAATAGAATACCCAACTTTAAAAAAAAAATTAACATATATCCACCCACTGCTTACAGAAACAATCTTGAATATGATAACCTATAGAGAAATCTGATGAAAAGCCTCAATTTTAAGACATGTGAAAGCAAGTTCTTAATATTTTAGGCTTACAGCTCATTTACTACTTTGCTGAACAACCCAGTGGCTTTTTGACGCAGCTGGAATAAAACCCTAATTCCTTTCTCTAATTTACAAACAGCAACTCTTTGACCTTATGTGGCAATGCTTGTCCCCCTTCATCTGTGCTTTGTTCACATTGGCCGTCCTTCTGTCCTGTAGACAGGCCAACTCATTGCAACCTCAGGACCTTTGCACTTGCTCTTTTCTCTACCCAAAGAGCTGGCTCCTTCCTGTCTTCTCATCCTCAGCTTCTCCTCAGAGACTTCTCTGATCCTGAGGGAAACAGTCACCCACAAGTCTCCACACCATCACTCCCCTTCAATCTCTGCAAAGTACTCATTATTGCCTGGTAGTGTTCTTGATGTTATTTATTGATTCATGTCTTTCTTCTCTCAATGGAACACATGTTCCATGAGAACAGGGATCTTTTGTTTGATTTGTTTTGTTTTGAGAGAGAGAGCACAAGGTGGGAGGGGGACAGGGAAAGAGAGAATCTTAAGCAGGCCCCATGCCCACATTGCAGCCTGATGCTAGGCTCGATCTCACCACCCTGGGATCATGACATGAGCTGAAATCAAGAGTTGGATGCTTAACCGACTGAGCCACTTAGGCACCAGGAGAACAGGGATCTTAAGTGTGTTAGTTACTCTCCTAGGACTTGGAAGAGTGCCTGGCACAAAATATGTGCTCAATAAATATTTGCTGAGCAAATGAAGGAATGAATGAATGATTGGTCATTACTGTACATTAGGAGTAAAACATTTATCTCATTCATCTCAATCTTCGGTTTGCATTTAAAATGACCCGAGTAGCTTTTTAAAAAGCCCTGATACCAGGCTGTACCCAAGACAAATTAAGTCAGAATCTCTGGGTGTTGGGACCAAGATGTTGGTGTTTTTGTTTTTGTTCTTTTGTTTTAAAGCTCCTGAATATTTCCAAGTCTGAGTCTGAGAAACTGATCTCAAAGATTGTGTATGTCATTACCACTAAATGGCATTAGAAACTGGTCAGATGTCACCAACCAAAGCCTTAAAGCCCACGCCCTTAGGGAACCATGAAACCAATACTAATCTACCTTTCTTTTCTTTTAAGTGCTTATTTATTTTTGAGAGAGACAGTGCATGTGGGAAAGGGGCAGAAAGAGAGGGAGACAGAGAATCTGAAGCAGGCTTTGCACTGACACCAGAGAGCCTGATGTGGGGCTGGAACCCACAAACCACGAGATCATGACCTGAGCCAAGTCGGACACTTAACTGATTGAGCCACCCAGGAGCCCCACTACCTTTTATTTTAAAATTAAGCAAAAACGGAAGATCAGTTGTAGTTAAAAGTTACATAATTCCAATATAAACACCAACCCAAATCTGATGAAAGAAATACAAATCTACAGAATGTGAAATTATTTTTCTGGATTTTAGTTATTTCTAATCACTTTCCCTTCAAAAACAAAACATGTTAGACACACGGTACATTACAATAATAAGGACTACTTGCCTGTCACCCAGGCTAAGAAATAAAAAAAATATAAATACAATTGTAATCCCCTGAGTAAGTTTCTCCTCTCCCTACCCCTCCTATTTTGAAAGGTCTGAATCTATGAATATGCTCCTGCCTCCTTAGAATCTTTCTTTTTTTTTTTTTTAATTTTTTTTAACGTTTATTTAATTTTGAGACAGAGAGAGACAGAGCATGAACGGGGGAGGGTCAGAGAGAGAGAGAGGGAGACACAGAATCCGAAGCAGGCTCCAGGCTCCGAGCCATCAGCCCAGAGCCCGACTCGGGGCTCGAACTCACGGACCGTGAGATCATGACCCGAGCCGAAGTCGGACGCCCAACCGACTGAGCCACCCAGGCGCCCCATCCTTAGAATCTTTCTACAGACACCATAGATACACCAAAAACATGTAAGCTTATGTCTGGGTTTTAAAACAGTCTCTCTTCTTTTTTTACTAACCTAACTTGGTTTGAAATCCTTTTTTAAAAAAGTATTTATTTTTCTTATTTTAGAGAGAGTGAGAGGTGGGGAGATGGGCAGAGGGAGGGAGAGAGAGAATGCCAAGCAGGCTCCATGCTCAGTGTGGAGCCCAATGCAGGACTTGATCCCATGACCCAGGGATCATGACCCAAGCCGAAATCAAGAGTCATATGCTCAACTGAGTACTTGAGCCACCTAGGTGCCCCCACATCTTTTTTTTTAATCACCGTTTTATGGAAATATAAATTATATGCCATATAATTTACCCATTTCAAGTGTGTAACTCAGTGGTTTTAAGTATGGAATCCTTCTCTTTTATAGTCTACTTTTTTTAATGTTTATTTATTTTTGAGAGAGAGCAAAAGTGGGGAGGGCAGAGGGGGGTGCACAGAGGATCTGAAGTAGGCTTGGTCCTGACAACAGAGAGACCGATGAGGGGCTTGAACTCATGAACCGTGAAATCATGACCTGAGCCAAAGTTGGTTATTCAACCAACTGAGCCACTCAGGTGCCCCTACGGTCCACCTTCTAAGATGGACTCTGGATTCTTCAGAAATGTTCTCTGACCACCCCCCCCCCCCTCCCTTAACTGATCATGCATGAAGTTCCCACCTGCTTCCATGGCTTTCCTTTGGAGCCATCAATATCATCTCTTATATACATATCTTCCCCATCCCCAGTTTGGCAAAGAAAAAGGCCTGATGGGACACCCAGCAAACCAAGGGGTGCCAGGGAGAATTTAGCAGGTGCATTCAATAAGCCTGTGTGTTGTTTGAAAGTTTAACAGGTAGCATGTCTACTATTTTAATTAAAAAAAATTTTTTTAAAGAGAGAGAATGTGAGCAGGGGAGAGGGGCAGAGAGAGGGAGAGATAATCCCAAGCAGGTTCCATGTTCAGTGTAGAGCCTGATGCAGGGTTTGATCCCACACCCTGGGATCATGACCTGAGATGAAATCAAGAGTCAGATGTTCAACCAGCTGAGCCACCCAGGAGCCCTTCTACTATTTCAAATTTTTTTTTTTTAATTTCTTTTCAGTCTTATTTCTCCCCAGCATTTGTCTAGTTCTAACCTTTCTAACTGGAAAACGCCAGAAGGAACCAGAGGAAGGCAGAATATCTCCTTACTTCCCAGAGACCAAGCTCTATGTCTCTTGTTCTCCTGATTTCCGTCTCACTGATGATAAATGACCTCCACACACTGATTCATTTGCAAGCAATGACAAGAGACACAGCCTTCAGGTAGAGAACATTCCAAGTCACAGAATCCCTTTTAGTAGAAAAATGTAGCAAATGTAATAGAGACAGTCCACTGGCCTTTGAAATAGAGTAAACTAAAGCCTAAGAATTGTTAACTTCCACTGACATTCCTACTGGCAACTCAGGGTGTGAGCACTGCACTGTTGTGTTGGCTCAGCTCATCACTGACTTCATGCCCAGCCATGACTGTGCTCTGGGGTCAGAATAAGGGAAACCTCCAATACACCCTTTCCAAGCTGGAGAGCCTGGTGTATGGTAAACTGTGCTCACTGGAGTTTCCCTGGAAGTTCATCACCCAGGGTAGACAAGGGGAGTCCTGGATCAGAGATGAAGGATGGTTTATTGTTCACATGTTGGCTCACAGTCCTCTTGGAGCTCCCTGGGTGTAATGTGAAATCAGTCCCTATATAGGGAGGGCAGGGAGAGACCAAAGAAAGGCAAGCCACTCTAGGTTGGTAGATGACAGTTTTAGTAAAAAAGGGAACCTCCATATAAGGCTTGTCTTGGGTGATATAGCAAGATGAATGGATCCTCACATCTGCCCACTGCATCTTAAAAGTTTATAGAGGCCTTAACTGGGTTCAGTCACAGATACTATGTGGGTGTTTTCAAAACCACATCACCATCTCAAGGCTGTGTCCTTGGAGCGGGAAAGGCAAGCAGAACCCACATTCCAAGGACAGGGGAGGGGGTAAGGAGCCTCCAAGCGCTGGGATCCAGCTCACAGGTCAACTGGTGGGCATGTCTTTTTGATGACCTTTCCCAGCACTCACAGCAATCGCATCAGCCGGACCAGCTGCATTCATGCCAGTTCCCAGAGCCCCAGCTCCCAGGACAACACAGACACGACCAGGTGACACCTGCACCACAGTGGGTTAGGAGTCAGAGCTTGTGGAACCCACATCTTTTATAATGGACAGCAGACATGTTACAAAGAAGGACACCTTTAGCTGCACCTACCCTTTGCCCAGGCTGTTTGCTATATTCACGTCATTGAAAAGATGATCCAAAACAAAGGCAGTCTATGCCTTGCTGTACAAGATCCAAGGAGTGTCATCTCCCAGCATACTTTAGTTGCTGTACAAAAATACGCACCATTATTAGTTCTGAATTACATGCATTTTAAAATAAATGGAGTCTTTAAGAAAATGTATCTTACATAAAATTCAACTCTGGTATTTCCTTACCAGGCTACTGAGCGTCAAAGCAAAGTAAAAACTAAATTTCACTTTAGACATTCTGAGAGTGTTTCTCCAGGCTGAGAAGTTACGAGAGAGAAGTAGTCAGTTAATTACATTTCCCTACCCAGACAGATTTTCATTTCTTGCTACTTTGCCACTAGAAAGGAGAAAAAAGAAATTTTAGGAAATGTGCATAATATAAAAACTATTAAAGATGAATTTATATTTACCTTGTGACAAGGAAAATATTACTCCTTGATTAATTTCTCCTTTTCTGCCTTCCTATGGGTGGAGCCTGAGGTGGAAGGTTTGTTTTTCTCAGCAGTGCTGTGGATGGGGGTGCAAATGAGTAGAGGTGTAAGGGGGCAGGGAGGGAAGCAAAGCGTGTGCAGAAAGGGAGAGGAAGAGGGGCGCCTGGGTGACTCAGTCAGTTGGGCATCTGACTTTGACTCAGGTCATGATCTCACGGCTCGTGGGTTCGAGCCCCGCAATGGACTCTGCTGACAGCTCAGATCCTGGAACCTGCTTTGGATTCTGTGTCTCTCTCTCTCTCTCTCTCTGTCTCTGTGTCTCCCCCACTCATGTTCTCTCTCTCTCTGTCTCTCTCTGTCTCTCTCTCTCAAAAATAAATAAGGCTTAAAAAAATAAAAAAAAAAAAAGGGAGAGGAAGGCTGAAGGGTGGGAGAGGGGAGAGGCACCAAAGGCAGGGCTGGACAAGAAGACACACAGAACCACCTTAGGAAGGCAGCTGAGAGAGGTTATGGTGGATTCTTCCTTCCTTCCTTCCTTCCTTCCTTCCTTCCTTTCTTTTTCTTTCTTTCTTTCTTTCTTTCTTTCTTTCTTTCTTTCTTTCGTTGTTCCTTTCTTTCTTTCTCTCTCTCTCTTTAATTTTATTTAAATCCAAGTTAGTTAACATATAGTGTAATAATGGTTTCAGGACTAGAATTTAGTGATTCATCACTTACATATAACACCCAGTGCTCATCCCAACAAAGGCTCATCTCTCTTTAATGCCCATCACCCATTTAGACCATCTCCCCACCCAGCACCCTGCCAGCAACCCTCAGTCTGTTCTCTGTATTTAATGGTCTCATATGGTTTGCCTCCCTCTCTGTTTTTATCTTATTTTTCTTTCCCTTCTTCTATATTCATCTGTTTTTTTCCCTGAATTCCACATATGAGTGAATCATATGATATTTATCTTTCTCTGACTGAATTATTTTGCTTAGCATAATATACTCTGGTTCCATCCACAATGTTGCAAATGGCAAGATTTCATCCTTTTTGATCGTCGAGTAATATTCCAGTGTGTGTGTGTGTGTGTGTGTGTGTGTGTGTGTGTACCACATCTTCTTTATTCATTCATCAGTCAATGGACATTTGGGCTTCCTCCATAATTTGGCTATCGTTGATAGTGCTGCTATAAACATTGGGGTGTGTGTGCCCCTTCAAATCGGCATTTTTGTATCCTTTGGGTAAATACCTAGCAGTACAATTGCTGGGTCGTAGGGTAGCTCTATTTTTAATTATTTGAGGAAACTCCATACTGTTTTCCAGAGTGGCTGCACCAGTTTGCATTCTCACCAGCAGTTATGATGGATTTTTTTAAATGTCTGCGGGTGTGATGTCAGTGGAACCTTTTCCTTCTTCTCTCCCTGAAACTTTATCCACATTATTTAGGGGATGTTTTTCAGTGGGTTTGGGGTTTTTTAAAAGGTATGGCTACATAACCTTGGCCTTGAGGTGTGGGATGACAGCAGAACCAGCTTGGGGAGCCCAGTCAGATTTCAGTTACAATATTACTTTTACCCCCCAAACACATCCTACTGGTTTACCTGTGCAGTGACAGGGAAATGCCAGGTCGCTAGGCAGACACTCTGAAAAGGATTGCTCAGCTTTAGGCAAGGAACATCATCATCTGCAATGAATGAGGGGCTATTTGGGAAATATTTGTAAGAGAAGAGAGAAGCTTCTGGAAGGCCCATCTTCTTCTCTCCCCACAGCTGCCCTCTGCTGGAGAGAAAGCATGCCACCTGCACTGACCATGTGGTACGTGTCCGTTCTCAGTGCTCATTTTTCTCTCCTCTGTCACGACATTGAACACACTCAGTACCCATCACCACCCCTTTGAAATTCCCTTGCTCACATCAGTAGTGGAATAACAACCGTGAGTATTCCATGAGTGTCTGCTTGTGTCCAGCAGTGTGTTCACACTTTACACACATTACCATGCTGAATCTTCACAACCGCTCAAGCAGACGGCAGATGACATGTTCCTCACGTTCAGCTGAATAGGCTGAGCCTTAGCAAGCTCCTCAAGAGACTGCTGCAGCCGCTCAGAGGTGGAGCCAGGAGAGAAACAGCGTGGTCTCTGGCTTCAGGCTGGAGTGGTGGGTGTAGGGAACAGCAGAGAGGAATGCAAGTGCTGGGAGAGAAAAAGAAATATGGGCAGACAGATAGCAACAGGGTGGCTGCCATCCTGGGACGCCCGCTGTGCATCAGGGCTTGACGGTGCTACTTCCAGGCCTGACTATAATTCTGAGTCTGAGGAGGAAGCAGGCCCTGCAGGGGGGTAAGTGACCTAAACAGGGTCACAGAGGTGGCAGAGCCAGGTTTTGGCTCCAAAGCGGGTGCTCTTTGCCTGTTATCACCCTGTGGCCAAAAGGAGCTTTGCCTCCCATCTGGGTTCTGACAGGTAGCTCTGCCTCGTCCCCTGCCCCCCCCCCCCCCCCCCCCCCCCCCGGCCCAGCCACCTTTGTCGCGTGGGCCCTGCACTGGTCTTGGCGGTAGCTCAGGGCACTGGGCACTGACCCACCTTGGATGGACTGTGCCAGGCCTCCTCGCCACTGAGGAGACCCTCCCAAGAACCTCACATTCCAGTCACCCACAGCACCTTTCCTAACCCTTTTCATTCCTCACTTTCTTTTTCACTGCCACGTGCTCAGTAGCTCTCATTCTCCTTTGCAACACCACTTGATGTTGAAAAGGCTTTAAATGCACACTAATGGGGCACAAAAACATCATCTGCCCTCAGTGAGGAATTATTGATTGTTTTGTGTAAAATATTAACGTGTCTTTCAGACCATTTATGTCAGACTACAGAGCTCACGATGCCTTTCTGATGCACCAACCACACTAAGACCTAGTTTAGTTTCTGGGAAAACATTGAGTATTTACCATGAACATTACCTTTTTTCCCTTCTCTCTTCATTTCTGTGACATGACCAGACACTAAGGAATAATGGCTATGGGTTGGTCATGTTAATGCATTGGCTATTTTTTCAGGATTCTGCCGGTCTGTTCATATACACAGCCATATTCTCCCATTAGTATCCCACTGGCCTGATTTTCAGTTGAGCAATTTAAATTCATTGACTCAATTGCTCCTGTCAAATTTCGTCTCTGATGAAATAAAAATGTACAAAGTTTTTGGCATGCGATCTTCCAAATGTTCGCCTGTTTTTTTGTGTGGAAATGCGCACGATTGGTGGCAATGTAAGTGCAGGGTCAGAACAGGTGTGTTCCCTGGTTCCACACTGAGGGCCGGGCTCTGAGGCAAGATGGAGCCTCCCCACTGGGAGGTGGTCCAGGAGCAGAGGCCACAGTGCTTGCTCTCAGGGGCTTCTTCATATGCCATCAATCAGTCAATCAACATGGATGACCATTCTGAAGCCATGTAAGTAGTTGAGCAGTGCTCCCCAAAGTGTGTGTGGTGCATAGAGTTCATATTATATGTCATTAAGCCTTTTCTTCCTAAGCACACAGAGAGACCACACTGTATCTTGACAGATGAGACTACTGTGGCCAGGGCAGTATGGGGAACATCTAGGTCCAGCCCATAGAAAACTACCAACCAAGCTCCCCCATTCTTTCTCTCACTCCCCTAGCTATTTTGAAGACCACATGTTCCAGATGGTGAGGCTATAGGAGGGAGGAGGGCACTGGGACTCACGGCTGTACCCTGACATGAATGTTAACATTTTCATTGCATTAGGTCACTATTTCCCTAAGATAGCCAATCCTTTCCTGACTGTTCAGTTGTGTGCTATTTCAAACACTTATTAAGTTCCTTGTTTGTAATTGTTTCTTGCTCAAATAATTTGAGAAACTTTGGTTTAGACTTGTTTATTGAAGAACTTCTTAGAGACTTCATTATTCTAACATGGGTTGTGAATCTTCTACAGAGCTTTGACACGTTGACACTCCCTTATTTGACAATAGAGACTTTTTTATGCAGGTATCTCATGGGAAAGAACATTCTGAAAAATATACTTGGGGGGAAATACTGCATTGTAGAATTGAACATGGTAAAAGTCTTTTAAAACTTAGAACAGAAAGAGGCACCACTCTGCCCCATGATGTGTCTTAGGATATGTCTGAGACAGTGCTCAGGGGTTTGGACGCTGCCATCTAATTACCATCTTTGGGGAGAAAGACAAAGACTGTAATTACAGAAATATACATTTCATAATGTATTTTCCAAAGTTTTCAAGTCCCTAGCTTGGCGCAGATCAAGAGAATGCCAATCAGCTGGTTGCCTGGGGCAGGAATGTCTACATGGCACTAAATCATCATTAGAAGCACAGACAACGAAAGAAAAAAATAGACAAACTGAACTTCATCAATATTAAAAACTTCTGTGCTTAAAGAACACTATCAAGAAAGTGAAAAGTGAAAATGTTTATAAATTATGTATATTAAGGAACTAGTATCCAGTATGCATAAAGAACTTATGTACTTACAACTCAGCAATAAAAAGACAACCGAACTAACTAAGAAATGAGAATTATCTTTCCACACAGAAGATACACAAATGGCCAACAAACACAGGAAAAGATGTTCAAGTCTTTAGTCATTAGGGAAATCAAAACCACAATGAAACTCCACTTCACACCCACTTAGGATGGCTATATTTAAAAAGATGGACAATAACAAGTATCAGCAAGGATGTGGAGAAATTGGAACTCTCATACACTGCTATTGGGACTGTAAAACAGTGGTGTAGCTGCTTTGGAAAACAGTTTGGCAGTTACTCAGAAAGCTAAACACAGTATTACCATATGACTCAGCAATTCTACTCCTAGGTACATATCCCAGAGAAATGAAAACATATCTATGCAAAAACTTGTATGGAAATGTTCATAACAGTATTTTATTCGTAATAGCTAAAAAGTGGAAACAACCCAAATGTCCATCAACCGACGAATGGATAAACAGAATGTGGTATATTCATACAATGGAATAGTCTTTGGCAATGAAAAGAACTGAAGTACTGCTACATGTTACAACAGGTATAAACCTTGAAACATTATGCTAAGTGAAATAAGCCAAATACACACAAAAAGAAGCCATATTTATATGACTCCATTTTTATGAAATGTCCAGAATAGGCAAATCTACTGACACAGAAAATAGGTTAATCATTACCAGCAGCTGCGGAGAGAGGCAGCAAGGTGCTAAAAAGGAAACCAGTCCAAAGTGGAGTCATTTGCCCCCTATGATAGCAAACCAAGATTTAATTACAGTTTCAAACTCCCCTAGAAATGTAGTCTTATCTGGTCAGTCAGGAATTTTCTGGTCAGTACCAATGAGGTAATCTATCACATGGGCCCTCTCCACTTCCCCCACCAAGGAAGATGAGGTAATCTGCACGATGAGACCCCATGTTCTTTCCCCTAAGGGAAAGTGACCTCACCTGAAATAATCTTTTCTTTTGCTAATACCTTTTGCAAAGATGTTCCTATAAACCCTCCTTCCTATAAAAACAGTCCATTTTGTACAACTCCTCAGAGCTCCATCCTATTTGGTAGATGGGATGCCACCCAATTCCTGAGTCACTTAATAAAGCCAGTTAGATCCTCAGATTTACTCAGTTCAATTCTTGTTCTTTAACAAGGGAATGGAGAATGGTTACTAATGGGTATGAATGTCTTTTAGAAGTGATAAAAATTATGGAATTAGATGGTAGTGGTGGTTGTACAACCTTCTGAATATACTAAAAACCACTGAATCATCTACTTTAAAAGGGTAAATTTTATGGTTCATGAATTATAGCTCAATAATAATTTTAAAAATCATTAGAATAAATGAGAAGTAGGGTGCCCACATGGGACTCTTCACATAATTGGCAAAATGTAAAATGCCCTGGCGGGGGGGAACCCACCCCCCACATCAATCAGTGTACCATTCCTCAGAAGCACCAACACATCACTATGGAGCACTTTTGCACTGTGTGTGTGGATAACTGTCTTGTGCAGACCCAGCTCTGAATTTGAGATTAAACATCTGACAAGATAATGCCAGGTAAAACAATGCCCAGATTAGTGCTGATAACTGGAGATGAGTGATTTATTACCTAAATTATAAACTCTTCAATATTTTTACCATTGAAATTGCCAGCTTCAGAATATATAACAACAACAAAACCAACTGGAGAACGAGAACTACAGAAAAGCAGGAAAGTGTTTGCCACACACAAGCCAGAAGACAGAGCATGTAAACATAATCTGAACAGAACTGTGTGAGTGGGAATGATTTATGCTCTGCAGTAATGAATAACAGAAAAGCGGGGACATGAAAGACAGTTATTATTTTTTTTAAATTATTTCAGAGAGAGAAAGAGACAGCGTGTGTGAGCACTCACAAGAGAGAGGGGCAGAGGGAGAGACAGAATCTGAAGCAAACTCCATGCTGAGCATGGAGCCCAATACGGGGCTCGATCCCACGACCCTGGGATCATGACCTGAACGGAAATCAAGGGTCGGACTGGTGGCCGACTAAGCCATCCAGGCACCCCAAAAGATAATTATTAAAAAATTCAAATATTGCCAATGAGGGTATGACAATATAGAACTTGACCTGAGTGCTGTCCTCCTGGAAAACACCTATGGTTAAGAAGATTCCCTACCCTTTTGTGTTCTGAGAAACAGCTAACCTTTGATGGGGAGCAAGAATTCCTGTCTCCTTCAAGGTCCTTTTAGTAGGACTAAGAATCGAATTGACATGAAACAGATTCACAGGGGAAGATTTAATCTAACTGTGTATGTACAGGAAATCCACACAGACATGGAAATTCCAAAGATAGGTATAATGAGGTATAGATGTCATTCTGAATTAAGGGGAAGGGGAGAGGGGTCTGGGACTTCAAAGGGAAGGAGTGCAATTCACAGGACAATGAAACAGAGTAAATGTTTGTTAAACACATGTCTGCTGGGCCACTCAGAAACAAGAGGACACAGAGGACTTTGATCAAAGTGGCCTTGCTAGGTTCCTCCTCCCTGCCTACCACACCTAGTTCATAGTATGATGGAGTTATCTATGGTGATAGCTCCTTTCCTGAAGCAGGTCCTCTATCTAAATTCTTTTTAGGCAATTGAGGGGGAGGTAAAGAGCTTTTCCTGAATTTGCTGGGTTTTGGTTGTTTTAAATTTAAAATAATCTTCAAAGTGGACCATCTTGGGGTGGCCCACCCTTGGCCACTACACCCTTATCACAAAGAACAACTCCTTTACATTAGAATTAGATAAGACTTGCTGTCCACTCTTTCTCTTGATGCCATAGGCCTGGTGGGTGATTCCCTGGTCTCCGTGCCTCCATAAAGCCCACACCTCTCTCCTATATGCAGAGGCATTCCTCACCAACGAATGTTCTCCCTGTTGCTATAGCCTAAATAAAATCATCTCCTTACTTATCTGGCTCATTTTTGTCCTTCACAAGCATATAATAAATCCTTTATTATCAACATAAAGAAAGAGGTACACAGTTTTTATTAGTAGACAATCTGTTCTTTCTGCCCCCACTAAGAAAATGTTGAAAAAAACATTTAAAGAATGTCAGTTTGAAGGGATGCCAAATTATTCGCCAACCGAGGGTACCCACAGCTAGAGTTTGTCTTGACCAGCCAGCTCTGATAACAAAGACTGTGGAGCAGACTCCTTTGAAAAAAAAATTCATCCCTCTGTGATGACAAATCAAGGGAGCTTTTGTTTTTTTAAAGCAAAACCTCTCCAAGCACACCAGCTTAACATTTCTAGAGTAATCATCTACATTCCAGTATCTAGGGATACTTTTTCTCCCATCCCAGAGCTCTCCAAATGCCAAGTATCTAGATTTTCCTAGTTTTTTGGATACAAAGGAAAAAAAAATGTATATTTAGAACAAATTTTATGCCAGATGATCAGATTTTTTATCTTATTGCTATATCTTATTTTCTAATTTCTTTTCATACCTTGACTACCATATGTATATTGTATGCTCAGAGCCTTATAAATTATGGATGACAGATAAAATGGAAATACTCTGAGATAATCACAGTTCAGTAGTACCTTGAACTTTTGCACAGGGGCATTGGTGAACAGGTTCACTCTGGTCCATAAATGAGGCATATCACTGAATTGTCCTGATATTTTCACCAAGCTCTTCCATTCCTGATTCTTCCCAGGGATCTGCTGGGCAGCCTCAAAGCTGGACACACACCACCATCATGTCTTGGATTTATTTGGATTTTCCCCATGCTAAACCACAGGGGTTTCAGGCAACAACAAAAATGCTGCACTATTGAATATTCATGATCATTTCTTATGTTACCTGTCAGAAGGGGCTCTGATTTTGTCCTGGGCAAGATCTTGCTAGCTGGGGCAAAGCACTTTTGGAGGTTGATCAATCAAAGAAGCTGTTGACTCTGGAAAATCAGGGCTCAAAAAAAGTGTGATTTATCTTGGAAACTTCCTGGGGTGCCCCCTCTTCTCGGGTACAGGATACAGCTTCAGGCTAGTCCAATAACACCTGTTGTAATGATCAGAATGGAAGGAAAACTGACTGCTACAGTCCTTGGGTCTGTGGCTTTTGTGTTGCTGATGCACGGGGACAGGAAAGCCGAATCCTCTACCATCTTACTGCCTTACTGCCTTACTGCCTTACTGTCTGCCTGCTGAGCTGTGTAGTCAGGTAGCAGAGGAAAAAGCAGTCCCGGCCCAGCGTCTCACCCACAGGTACGAAGAATGAGAGGTTGTGTGCTGTAGCAGAAAGATACTGAGCTGGGAGACCCAAGCTCTGTCCAGGGCTGTTACTTTTGGGCTGTAAGACTTTGGGCAAGTCATTTCTGTTCCTTGGGCCTATTTCCCCTCATCTATAAAAAGAAGGGATCTGATTCAGATAATCAAATGACCCTCTTCTAAATCTAGCTTTTGCTCACCAATCACTTTGGAAGCAATGTAAAAAGTTTAATTGACTTAAGAGGGTTCTTCTTCTTTTTCTTTTTTTTTTTTTTTTTTTTGGAAGATTTTTATTTTTTAAGTAAACTCAACACTCAATGTAGGGGGCTTGAACTCATAACCCCAAGTTCAAGAGTCACATGTTCCAGTGACTGAGCTAGTCCAGCACCCCAAGAGGGTTATTTTTTTTTTTTAATGTTTATTTATTTTTGAGAGAGAAGGGGAGTGGAAGGGCACAGAGAGAGGGAGAGAGAGGATCCCAAGCAGGCTCTGTGCTGACAGTGTGAACACAGTTTGAACTTACAAACCATGAAATCATGACCTGCACTGAAATCAAGCACCAGACATTTAACTGACTGAGCCACCTAGGCGCCTGGGGGTTATTTCTAATAGTAGGAATATGGTTAGGCCTGGGTATTTCCTTTTTTTTTTTTTTTTATGTTTATTTATTTATTTTGAGAGAGAGAGAGAGCATGTGCGTGAGCAGGGTGGGGGCAGAAAGAGAGGGAGAAAGAAAATCCCAAGCAGGCTCTGCACTGTCAGCATGGAGCCCAACATGGGGCTCGATCCCACAAACCAAGAGATCATGACCTGACCCCAAATCAAGAGTCAGACGCTTAACCAACTGAGCCACCCAGGCCTGGGTATTTCTAGCAGGATTGTGCTTATCATTCTTCCAAGACATATTTATTGAGTACCCATTGGGCACTTGATAAAAAAATGATGAAAACAAAGATTCCCACCTTGCATGAAACTTACATCCTAGCAGAAAGAGACAGATCCTAAATAGTAAACATAGTAAATACAAAGTTATAATTATATAACAACAACACATTATTTATGTGGATAATTCCAGCAAAAGCACATCCAAGTACACACCCCAAACCAGCCTCCTGTGGAGAAAGCTCGTTTGAAAGTTTTAATAGTTACTGCTTTCTTTAACCAACTAACAATAGATAGTCCCCAACTTATGAAGGTTCAATTTAGGATTTTTTGACTTTATGATGGTGTGAAAAATATATGCATCAGCGGAAACATATTTCAAAATTTTACTTTTGATCTTTTCCACCCTAGCCTTCTGCAGTATAATACTTTCATGATGCTGAGCAGGCAGCCAGCAGCAGCTCCCAGGCGGCCCCACAATCATGAGGATAAACAACAAATACCCTATGATGTTCAGTAGGTCAAGTGTGTTACATACATTTTCGACTTAGGATATTTTCAACTTCGGATAGGTTTATCTGGATGTCACCCTCTTACAAGTTGAGGAAGATCTGTAGATTGCCCTCCTGTGGAAAGCGGGGAGAGGGGGTGGCCAAGTGGCTCTGGATCCTTGCCCTAAGAGGTTTTTAAATTTTTATTTTTATTTTTTGACATTTATTTATTATTGAAAGACAGAGAGAGACAGAGCATGAGCATGGGAGGAACAGAGAGAGGGGAGGACACAGAATCTGAAGCAGGCTCCAGGCTCTGAGCTGTCAGCACAAAGCCCGATGCGGGGCTGGAACTCAAACTGCGAGATCATGACCTGAGCTGAAGTCAGAGGCTTAATCGACTGAGCCACCCAGGCGCCCCCTTAAGAGTTTTGTTTACAAGTTTAAGCTGGATTGTTAACAATTGTTTACAATTGTTTACAATTTAAGCTGGATTAAGTGAAAAGGGAGAATTTATGCTAAGGATCCAGAGATGTGTCATAGAACCCAAAGCTGGCCCCAGGACAGAGACAAGTTGCCTGGGGTGCACACTTGTAGGAGGTACTCAAGGTGCTTGCAAGGTCAGGGTGACACCTGAGAGAAGGACCTCAGTCAAGTGTTTGCATCCTGGGTTCTTCGCCCGACAGCAGCCCTGGTCACCTCCTGTGGCCTGGGTGTCTTCTTGCTGCCACACCACATTAGACATATTTAGGTAGCTGATATTCCACAATAAATGCATGCTGCTATCAAAAATGTTAAAGATTTTATAATTTGGTGTTAGAAATAAACATTATTTGACTTTGTTATTTTCTTTTCATATTTTGGAGGCTATAACATTTCTTTCCAGGACTGAAATGTTTTTGAGGGTCCTTGAGACCCTGTGCAGGCTCAGGGCCCAGTGCAGCTTCCCCTCTCAGCTCACCTTAAACTCTCAGCCAACCCGTTCTGATTGCTTCCTCCGCCAAAGGGCCCCAAGTGAAATCAATCTGATGGTATCTGATGGCCAGATTTGATAAAGGGGCCAGGTAAGAACCGGAGCCGCCTTGGGGACGGTTGGGAATCTCAAAGCAGACACACATTCTCCATTAGCTGCATCCGAGGAGACTAATTTCAGCAGGATCATTAAATGTTGATGATTCTGCAAATGTCTTTTTGTCTGTGTGTTGTGTGTGGTGGGGGATGTAGGGAAGGCTAGTTTTCCTCTGAAACAGAATTAAGCACTAACCAAAGGAAGGCGGTAAGATAATCCTGCATATAACCTTAAAATGACCATGAAGTACAACATTTAAGACTTTTAAAAGATATTCAGGGGGAAAGGAGAGCTCGGGGGAACCAATGAAATACTTGAAGGTCAGGAGACAGAAAAGAGGTCAAGGAATGCTTTCACAATAAATCAGAGAGGCGCAAAGACCAAGGCTTAGCATTATGTCTCCTCCAAAGAATTTAACCGTCTCACCATGTGGGCTTTGCCCACTTATGTTAAGACATTGGACAACATCACCAAGTGTCAGGGCATTCTTCTGTATCCAGTCCCCAACCGGGCTTAGTCCTGCATCTCCCGCAACATAGTCTGCAGAACGCACAGGGTCCTGGTTAAACAGAGAAGCAAACACCCTGACGGAGAGGCTATAAGCCCCTTCATTCTTTTTTGCTTGTTTGTTTGTTTATTTTGAGAGAGAGAGAGCATGGGAGCAAGCAGATGAGGGGAAGAGAGAGAATCCCAGGCTCTGCACTATCAGTGCGGAGCCCGATGCAGGGCTCAAACCCACGAACCTGTGAGATCATGACCTGAGCCAAAACCAAGAGTCAGAGGCTTAGACTGAGCCACCCAGGCGCCCCAAGGCTATAAGCCCCTTGTAATCAGAATGAGTGGCAGACCTGAACTGAGCTGGAGCCCATGATTCTCAATTCCCAGCCCTGAGCATCACCCTTACCACCCATTATGCAGACATAAGTTGATTCGTTTGGGAAAACTATAGGACATTTCTACCTTCTGAATAATACTTGGAAATGATCTGCTAACACTATTACTTTAGAACGAAGTATTTCAATTTTGCTATGTTTCTTTTCTATAAATGTAGAGTTTATGTTCAGTGAGTTTTGTTTGTTGAACTACTTCTTTATGCTTTGTCACAGACCCGCAAGTGATCAACAATAACCCCAGATCTGGGGAAAATGGATTATGGGCAGTTTCGTATCATAACAACTTCTTGCTAATACTGAATAGAAAAAAAAAAAATGCCCATGAGCTCAAAGAAGGAGGGGGCCCTTGATGAATAGGAGGGGGCGTGTTCTCAGATTTAGGTCAGCCATAGGAAAGGTTCGCCGTCTCGATTTCTCTTCATTGCATTCCTGAGCAGTTCAGACCATGGGCATGTCTTATGTCAGAGGAGGTGCTGCTGATCATCCCTGAGAGAAGAGCCTCCAGGGGTCAGGAGTTTCCCAGCTCAATGTGGGGGATGTTATCAGAATAAGGTCGTTCTTGTCCTTCCTCAAGCCTGGAGCAGCCTGTCATCATGCTTCCTCCCTTGTGGAGTGAAAGTACTGCATGTGCCACAGTGAGGACCCTGCGGGGGACAGGGGTTTCAGTTCTACTGTGCTCAGCACAGAACTGCCCCTTAAATACTTTCTGTAGGAGCTGGAGGCAGAGGAAAGGGGTAGGATGTGGGAGGGAAGCCTGAAGGTTGACAGCTTCCTGCACAGGGAGGCAACCACCCCTGACAGGAAACCATCCCTGATTGGAAAACCCCATGTTTTGTACCTTCTGTGAAGTCAGACTGCCTTTTCATCCAATCCTATTTCTCTAAGTGAAGAGGGGTGAGGGAAATGAGACCGGAGGGGGAGTAAGGATGACCCTGAAGGGGGAGATGTCAACGGCTTAACGGCTGTGCACATGAAGCTCTCCTAATCTGTTTACCACTTGTACTTTGAATGTTTGTGTACTTGAAATGGCAGAAGAAACTTACGGCACTGGAGGGAAAACAGGAGCAGGGGCCAAAGCCTGAGGGATAGGCTTTGATGAGACAGCCCTGACTTTTCAGATGGTAGCATCAAATGGGGGAGAGGGGAACTCTAGGGTGCTGGGAAACTGTCACTCACCCACTGATTCATTTATTAAACACCTTAAGTGGGTAGCCACCGGGCTAAGTACTGGGGAGAGAAGTGACAAGAACCCAGACCGGCCTCTAGGAGCTGACAGGACAACAACCACGACACGACAGAGTCATAGGGTATCAGGGAAGGGATCCCATGAAGCTAGGGGTGAGGAGGAGCTTGCCAGATGGAGAGGGCACAAAGGGGGGGCGGGGAGAGAGTGGGCATTTCCTGCTGAGGGAACAGTAGCGTGAAGGTAATGAGCTAGAGAGGGCCCAGCCTGCATCTCAATGTTTCCCAGTTAGGGGCTGTTGTCATAGTCCAGATAAGAGGTGATGAGGGCCTCAAAAGGCAGTGGCAGTGGAGGTAGAGAGGGGAGGAAGTTAAGAGATACTAAGGAGGGTCAACAAACAAAGTTAGTCACGAGTAGGATGTCGTTGACTTGAGGAAAAGTCTAAACTTCTGTGACTAAGAGGCCCTCGCTTACAATGGCTTAAAGCAGAAACCTATTTTTCTCGCTAACAACCCACATAGGGGTCAGCTGGAGGTCTACTCCACAAGGTTACTCAGGGGGCTCAGCTGATGATCACTTTGTCATTCCCCACACCTGGTTTCCAAAGAGGCCCTGATTGGTACCATTCGGCTAGAAGGAAGGGGGCAAAGGGAATGGCTTTACAGAGCAGGCCTGGAACTGGCCTCCATGACTTCTACTCGCTTCCCCTGGTGCGCACTTCATCTCATGGCCGCACCAGACCACAAGGGAGTCTGAGAAATGTACTCTAGCCTTGAGTCCAGGGAGAAGAGAGGACTGGGTTTTGGTGGACAGCCAGCAGTCTCTGCCCTGGTAGCTAATGACGGCTTTAATCAGAATGGGGACATCTGAAAAGAAAACTAGGTCCTTGAGTTCAGCTCACCCCACACACATCCAGGACCCTTCAGAATTCCCAAGCATCCCTAGGGGGCCAGCTTTTCACTCTGCAGACTGCCTCTTCCTCATCTTGCAGGGATAAGAGAGCAGTGAATCAGAAGCCCTGGGACCAAGTTTGAAGTTTATTTCTTTGGATGAAGTGTGGCTCTTTTTAAAGCCATGTACTTCTTCTGTGAGGGAGTTGGGATCAATTGTGCCAGGTGTCCAGTTAAAGAGAGTATATTCAAGAAATAGCCTGCCCATTAGTAATATGAAGATGTTGTTTGTGATTTTCAAAGAAGATAAAGCCCAGTCTCCCAGTAATAAAAACTACAAGTGTGCTCACTGAAAGAGAGTTCTTAGGAACATCCTGGACAGGACATTGCCTTAGACAACTTTGGTGGACAAAACCTCACATGTATCTCATCTAAGTCAACCCTGGGGAAAAAATCTTGAAGATCATGCCTATAGCAATTTTTTAATTTTTATTTTTTAATGTTTATTTATTTTTGAGAGAGAGAGGTGGAGGAGGGGCAGAGAGAGAGGGAGATACAGAATCTGAATTAGGCTCCAGGCTCTGGGATGTCAGCACAGAGCTCAATGCAGGGCTCAAACCCACAAGCTGTGAGATCATGACCTGAGCCAATGTCAGTTGTTTAACCAACTGAGCCACCCAGGCACCCCAAGCCTACAGCATTTTTTTGGGGGGTTTCTGCTTTTCCCTTTCCCACAAGCTGGCCTGGCCTATTCCTGAAGTTGTATTCATGGTTAGAGATGAACTTTGAGTGTTGGAATTTTGGTGAACATAGACAAATGACACCTTGGACTGTTCATGGTGAGATACCTCCTGTGTTCTTTACGTCAGCAGGTCTAGAGTCCTGATCTGAGAGGTAAATACATCCAGCAATAAAACACTTCTAAAGGTTTACTAAATAACCCAGCCCAGAGATAGCGGATTTTTAACTTTAATGTTTCAAGCCAAAGGAATCAACCTCTAATTCCAGAAGTTGGGGTTGATACACAGCAAGCTCTATCAAAGAAAGGGTATATATTACAGAGCAGGGAGTTCCTTAACATCCATGAAAATGGGCTATGTGGATGGAAGCCTTCTCTCCTATGTGCAAAGTTAGCCTCAACCATAATTAATAATCACCAGTACAATCCAGCATTGAGGCAAATCCCAGAAAGTCCTTGACTTCTATAAGCATGTTTCTCCATGTGGGCAATTTTGTTCCATGATTTTTTTTTCAAGGAAGAAGTTTGGGATATAATATCACAGATGGTGCCGTTTGCGTGAACAATGTTAGGGGGAAAAGCTTCCCTTGACAGCTGCTGAGCAAACAGAAACAGTTGATCTCCTTGCTTCTTTATTCCACTTACCTTTTCTTTTGTTCACCTTAGGGAGGCTAGTTAGAGCTTGTTTGCACATGTGTTAGGTGAATGCATTCAGGCAAAGGAGTGGGAGGAAAGGAAAATGAGAGCAAAGTGACAAAGAGCTAATAGGGAGACTTTGTAGGGAAGTTTTAATGATCGCCACTATCAGGAAACCATTTTTTCTCTCTTAAAACTGTAACTCTATATCCTATAAACATTCAGCAGTATGTTCATGCAAATTCCATTTAGAATGGCATCTAAAGCAATAAAACACTTAGGAATAAGTTTAACAAAAGAAGTGCATAATCTGTTTACTGAAAACTACAAATATTGTTGAAAGAAATTAAAGAGGACTGAAATAAGTGCAAAGACATTTCATGTTTATGGACTTTTAGTCTTAATACTATTAAGATGGCAATAATACCTAAAGTGATCTGCTGATTCAATGCAATTCCTATCAGAAGTCCAGCTGGCTTTTTTTGCAGGGATTGACAAGCTGATCTCAAATGCCTATGGAAATGCAAGAGCCTCAAAGTAGCAAAAACAATCTTGAAGAAGAGAAAAGCAAAATTGGAGAACTCATACTTTCTGATTTCAAGACTTACTACATAGCTACAAAAATCAAGCCCGTGTAGAACTGGTATAGGCATAAACATATAAATCAATGAAACAGAACTGAAAGTCCAGAAATAAACTCTTACCTTGATGGTCAACTGACTTTCAACTAGTGTGCCAAGATAGTTTAATAGGGAAAGAAGAGTCTTATCAACCAATGGTTCTGGGACAATTGGATACCTGACGTACAAAAGAATGAAATCAGACCCTTACCTCACACCATATACAAAAATTAACTCAAAATGGATCAAAAACATAAACCTAAAGGTTGAAACTATAAAATTCTTAGAACACTGATAGTTATAAATCTTTGTGACCTTCAATTAAATAATGATTTCTTGCATATGGCAGCAACAGTATAAGCAACAAAACAAAAAAAATAAACTGGACATCATAAAAATGAAAAACTTTTGTGCTTCAAAGGATATTATCAAAAAAGTGAAAAGATACTCACAATGGGAGACAACTTTTACAAATCATACATCAGATAAGGGACTTTGTTGTGGGCTAATTGTGTTTTCCCCAAATTCATATTTTGAAGCCCTAACTCCCATGTGACTATATTTGAGAAAGGTCTTTAAAGAGATAATTAGGGTCAAATGAGATCATAAAGGTGGGCCCTAATCCAATATGATTGATGTCCTTATAAGAAGAGGAAGAGACACCAGGGATGTGGGCACACAGAGGAAAAAGACCATGTGATGACACTGTCTGCAAGCCAAGGAGAGAGGTCTCACCAGAAACCAACCCTGCTGGCACCTTGATCTTGGACTTCCAGCCTCCAGAACCGTCAGAAAATACATTTCTGTTGTTTAAGCCACCTGTTCTGTGGTATTTTGTTTTGACAGCCCGAGCCAACCAATACAGACTTTATC
Source organism: Panthera onca (assembly GCF_046562875.1). Lineage (NCBI taxonomy): Eukaryota > Metazoa > Chordata > Mammalia > Carnivora > Felidae > Panthera > Panthera onca. The sequence goes on along the minus strand of NC_138341.1, from coordinate 81,464,734 downwards.
TTGAATATGCAAAGAACTATTATAAGTCAAAAACAGGAAGGCAGTACAATTTAAAAATAGGCAGTGGATCTTAACAGTTTTCTAAAGAAAATATACAAATGACCAATAAGTACTTGAAAAGATGCTCAACATCATTGGCAATTAGGAAAATGCAAATCATGGGGTGCCTGGGTGGTTGAATTGGTTGAGCGACCAACTCTTGAGTTAGGTTCAGGTCATAATTTCAGAGTCATTGGATCGTGCCCCACATTGGGTTCCATGCTAAGTATGGAGACTGTTTAAGGTTCTCTCTTTCTTGAATTACAGACCAATTTCCCTGATGAACATGGATACAAGAATTGTCAAGCTACTAGTAAATTGAATCTAACAATACATTAAAAGAATTATCCAGCACAATCAAGTAGGATTTATTCCTGGGCTGCAAGGATGGTTCAATATCTGCAAACCAATCAACGTGATGCACCACAGTAATAAAAGAAAGGATAAGAACAACATGATCATCTCAACAGATGCAGAAAAAGCATTTGACAAAATACAGCACCCCTTCTTGATAAAAAAAACCCTCAAGAAACTAGGGATAGAAGGAACATACCTCAGGGCGCCTGGGTGGCTGAGTAGTTTTAGCATCTGACTCTTCATTTCAGCCCAGGTCATGATCTCACAGTTCATGGGTTCAAGCCCTGAGTCAGGCTCTGCACAGATAGCATAGAGCCTGCTTGGGATTCTCTGTCTCTCTGTCTCTCCCTGTCTCTCTCTCTTTGACCCTCCCCTGCTCACACATGTGCACTATCTCAAAATAAATAAATAAACATTAAAAAAAAAGAAGAAACACACGTCAACATCATAAAGGCCATATACAAAAGATCCACAACTAGTACCATCCTCAATGGGGAAAAACTGGGAGCTTTCCCCCTAAGGTCAGGAACATGACAGGGATGTTCAATCTCACAACTGTTGTTCACATAGTCCTGGAAGTCCTAGCCTCAGCAATCAGACAACAACAACAACAAAAACAACAACAAAAGTAAAAGGCATACAGATTGGTAAGGAAGAAGTCAAACGTTTACTCTTTGCAGATGATATGATACTCCATGTGGAGAATCCAGAAGTTTCCACCAAAAAATTGCTAGAACTGAGACATGAATTCAGCAAAGTCACAGGATATAAAGTCAACATACAGAAATATGTTGAAAAAAGAGAAATCTGTTGCATTTCCATACACCAATAATGAAGCAGCAGAAAGAGAAATCAAGGAATTTATCCCTTTATAATTAATTGCACTTAAAAAATAAGGTACCTAGGAATAAACCTTATAAAAGATCTGTGTGCTGAAAACTATAGAACACTTATGAAAGAAACTGAAGAAGACACAAAGAAATGGAAGAACCTTCCATGCTCCTGGATAGGAAGAACAAATATTGTTAAAATGTCTATACTACCCAAAGCAGTCTACGCATTCACCAGCATTCTTCACAGAGCTAAAACAAATAATTCTAAAACTTATATGAAACCAGAAAAGACCCCAAATAGCCAAAGCAATGCTGATGAAGAAAACCAGGGGCACCTGGGTGGCTCAGTTGGTTAAGCATCCAACTCTTGATTTAGGCTCAGGTTATGATCTCATGGCTTGTGGGGTCAAACCCTGTGTCAAGCTCCATGCTGACAGCACAGAGCATCCTTGGGATTCTCTCTCTCCATCTCTCTCTCTTTGCCCTTTCCCCACTCTCTCTCTCTGTCTCTCTCTCTCTCAAAATAAATAAAATAAACTTTAAAAAAAGAGGAAAAAGAAAACCAAAGCTAGAGGCATCACAATTTTGGACTTCAAACTATATTATAAAGCTGTAATCATCAAGACAGTATGTTATTGGAACAAAAACAGACACATAGATCAATGGAAAAGAATAGAGAACCCAGAAATGGACCCATAAATGTATGGTCAACTAATCTGAGACAAAGCAGGAAACAGTATCTAACAGAAAAAAAGGCTCCTTAGCAAATGATGCTAGGTAAACTAGACAGCAACATACAGAAGAATGAAACTGGACCACTGACACCAGACACAAAAATAAACTAAAAATGGATGAAAGACCTAAATGTAAGAAAGGAAACCATCAAAATCCTAGAGAACAAAACACGTAGCAACCTCTTTGACCTCAGCCACAGCAACTTCTTACTAGTCATATCTCTAGAGGCAAGGGAAACAAAATAGAAAATGAACTACTGAGACCTCATCAAGATAAAAAGATTCTGCACAGTGAAGAAAACAGTCAACAAAACTAAAAGGCAACCGATGAAATGGGAAAGATATTTGCAAATGAAATATCACATAAAGGGTTAGTATCCAAAATCTATAAAGAACTTATCAAACTCAACACCCAAAAAACAAATAATCCAGTGAATAAATGGGCAGAAGACACAAATAGATACTTTTCCAAAGAAGACATCCAGATGGCTAACAGTCATATGAAAAAATGCTCCACATCACTCATCATCAGGGAAATACAAATCAAAACCACAATGAAATACCACCTCACACCTGTCAGAACGTCTAAAATTAACAACCCAGGCAACAACAGATGTTGGCGAGGATGCGGAGAAAGAGGATCTCTTTTGCACTGCTGGTGGGAATGCAAACTGGTGCAGCCACTCTGGAAAACAGTATGGAGGTTCCTCAAAAAGTTGAAAACAGAACCACCCTATGACCTAGAAATAGCAATTGCATCAAATAAAAAATGCTGATTCGAAGGGGCACATGCACCTCAATGTTTGCAGGAGTGCTGTCAACAATAGCCAAATATGGAAAGACCCCAAATGTCCACTGACTGATGAATGGATAAGAAAGATGTGGTATATATACAATGCGATATTACCTGGCAATCAAAAAGAATGAAATCTTACCACTTGCAACAATGGGATAGAACTAGAGTGTATTATGCTAAGCAAAATAAGTCAGAGATAGACAAGATCATATGATTTCACTTATATGCGGAATTTAAGAAACAAAACAGATGAACATAGGGGGAGGGAAGGAAAAATAAAACAAGATAAAAACAGAGAGGGAGGCAAACCATAAGAGGCTCTTAAATACAGAGAACAGAACTCTTAAATACAACTGAGGGTTGACGGAGGGAAGTTGGGTGGGGGGGGGATGAGCCAAATGGGTGATGGGCATTAAGGAGGGCACCTGTTGGTGTTACATGTAAGTGATGAATCACTAAATTCTACTCCTGAAACCAATACTATACTATATATTAACTAATTTAAGTCTAAAAAAAAAAAAACAAACAAAAAACACAAAATCTCTCTCTCCTCGGCACCTGCTCGCACACATGCTCTCTCTCTCTTTCTCACATAAAAAAGAAAAAGAAAAACCATAATGACGGGGCTCCTGGGTGGCTCAGTCAGTTAAGCATCCGACTTTGGCTCAATTGATCACACAATTCGTGAGTTTGAGCCCTGCATCAGGCTCTGTGCTGATAGCTCAGCATAGATTCTGTATCTCCTTGTCTCTCTGCCCCCCTCATCTCCACCTGCTCATGTTCTGTCTCTCTCTTTCTCGAAAACAAATAAACATTAAAAAAAAACATAATGAGATACCACTTCACATTGACTATCACGCTGCAGTATCACTATCACATTCACATTGGCCATAATCAAAAAAGACAGAGACAAGCGTTAGGAAGGTGTGGAGACATTGGAACCCTCACATGTTGCTGGAAGAGATGTAAAGCAATGCAGCTTTACATGGAAAATAGTTTGGCGGTTCCTCAGAAAGGTAAACAGAGTTGCCATTCGACCCAGCAATTGCACTCCTAGGTATCTAACCTGAAAGGACTGAAAACCTGTGCGGACAAAATACTTGTACGTGAATGTCCACAGCAGCATTATCCATAAGGGCTAAAAGACAGAAACAACCCAAATGCCCATCAACTGATGAATGGATGAACAAAATGTGGTGCGTTCACAGGGTGGGATAATATTCATAAAAAGGAATGAAGTATTGATACAGGCTGCAATGTGGATGAGTCTTGAAAACACTATGCTAACTGAAAGAAGCCAGACACATATTGTATTATTTCATTTATATAAACTGACCAGAATAGGCAACTCTATAGATTGGCATTGGCCAGGGGCTGGGAGAAATGGGGAATGGAAATGACTCTAATGTGCACAGGGATTCTTTTATAAAATGTGATGAAAATGTTCTGGAATTGGATAGTAGGGATGGTTGTACAACCTTGTGAATGCACTAAAAACCACTGCATTTTGTACTTTAAACAGGTACATTTTATGATATGTGAGTTATATATTTTTGAAAAAATGTTTATTTATTTTTCTAAGTTTAATTTTTATTTATTTTGAGAGGGATAGAGAGCAAGTGGTGGAGGGGCAGAGAGAGAGGGAAACAGAATCCCAAGCAGGCTCCACACTGTCAGTGCAGAGCTCGATGCGGGGCTTGAACTCATGAACTCTGAGATCATGACCTGAGCTGAAGTCATGAGTCAGACACTTAACCACCTGACCTACCCAGGTGTGCCTATTTATTTATTTTTGAGAAACAAAGAGCAAGAGAGAGGCATAGAGAGAGGGAGAGAGAGAGAAGCCCAAGCAGGGTTCACGCTGTCAGTGCAGAGCCCGATGCAGGACTCAGTCCCACTAATCATGAGATCATGACCTGAGTGGAAATCAATAGTTGGTCTCTCGACCAACTGAGCCACCCAGGTGCCTTGAGAATTATATCTTATAAAGCTGTTATCTAAAAAAAACTAAAAAAGTTTATGCACATATACAATTTAAAGGAATTTTCAAAATGTAAGTACAGTAGCCATCATATTATTTTGTTCACTAGGTTAAAATACTTTAGGAAATCTCCAGGCCACTATTTGTTTATCTTTTGCTTCCCTGCCCTTTCTCCCCTTTCCCTGTATGATATGTTTGATCTGATGATGGTTCCTTCCCATTTTACCTCTCTGTCTAGAGCCACACCCAGAAGGTGCATTCTCAGCAAATGTAAGGCTCTCCTCTTACCTGTCCCCGTGCATTTGGAGGAGGGCAGAGGTCAGGGCAGTGCCGTCCTGTAAGGTCTGGTGCTCACCACCCTCTGCAGGCCTGAGCAAGTGTCCTACCTCTCCTTTTTGTAAAGATTACACCACATAGTCTCAACCTTCAAAGGACTTTATTTATTTATTTATTTATTTATTTATTTATTTAGAGAGGGAGGAGGGAGAGAGAGAGAGAATTCCAGGCAGGCTCCACACTGCCAGCACAGAGTGCAACGTGCAGTTCAAACCCACAAACCATGAGACCATGAGCCGAAGCCAGATGTTTAACTGTCTGAGCCACCCAGGTGCCCCTCAAAGAACTTTTAACAGAGGCATATAAAATGTGGATGGTAATGTGTGTTTGAGGACATGTGACTGAAGGCGGGGTGGATGAAAGACAGTTTTCAAAGTGCATCATTTTGTACTGTTCGAGTTTTTACCATGGGTTATGGATGGAATTGTGTCCCCTACCCCAAATTCATTATGTTGAAGTCCTCACCCCTAATACACCTCAGAATGTGATTGTGTTTGGAGACAGGACTTTTAAAGAGGTAATTAAGGTTAAATGATGCCATATGGCTGGGCCCAAACCCAATACGATTGGCATCCTTATCAGAAGAGGAAGAGACACCAGGGATGTGTGAAGAAAGGTCATGTGAGGACACGGTGGGAAGGTGGCCATCTGCAAATCAGAGAGAAACCTCATCAGAAACCAACCTCCTCAGCACCTTGACCTTGGACTTCTAGCCTCCTGAACTGTGAGAAAAAGATTTCTGTTTAAGGTACAAGTCTGTGTTATCTTGTTTTGGCAACCCTAGCACAGTAATATATTACATGAATACGTTTTTTTTGTTTGTTTTTGTTTTTCTCATAGGTATAAATAAAGCAATGCAAAAGAACTTACAACTAATTTAAAAACACAATGCTATAGATTGAATGTTTTTGTTCCCCTCACTGTGAAATGCATGTGTTAAAACCTAATCCCCAATGTGATGTTGTATTAGGTGGTGGGGCCTTTGGGAGGTGATTAGGTCATGAGCTTCATATAGGATGGGTGCCAGTATAAGAGGCCCAGGAAAACTCCCTCGCCCTTTCTGCCAAGTGAGGACCCAGTGAAAGATTGCTGTCTGTGAACTAAACACCCAATCTTCCAGCACCTTAATCATGGATTTCCCAGCCTACAGACTATGTGAAATAAACCTCTGTTGTTTATAAGCCATTCAGCCTGTGGTAGGTATTCTTGCTACTGCAGGCTAAAAGGACTAAGATACATAAAAAGATCATGAATGAATGCAGTGAGGTAATACATTGTTGTCAAATGAACAGGATGGAGAGAGTAGCAGTCTCTTTTTTTTTAATATATATTTTTATTTATTTTTGAGACAGAGAGAGACAGAGCATGAGCAGGGGAAGGGCAGAAAGAGAGGGAGACACAGAATCTGAAGCAGGCTCCAGGCTCTGAGCTGTCAGCACAGAGCCCGACACGGGGCTCGTGAGATCTCACAGACTGTGAGATCATGACCTGAGCTGAAGTCAGACGCTTAACCAACTGAGCCATCCAGGCACCCCAAGAGAGTAGCAGTCTCTTTATTCCTGCTCTCAAGCTGTCCAGCTTCCCACAGGCCTTCCCCAGCTAAACCTCCTAGTCTGTGCTCACTGTGTGCCCTCCTTTTTTTTCCTTGTTCCACCTTTGAAGCCCCAACTCTAGCTGACACCTGCTTGGGAAAGAAGCCTTCCCATTAACCTAGAGCATGATCTTGTCTTCTTCTAGACTCTAAGGGGAATCTTCTTCTGCCTCCAAGCTTCATTGTTAATATTTGGTCTTTTCCTATTTATTTTGTAATGTCTGTGAGGCCTGGGTCCATCCTATGAGCCTGGAAGATTCTCCCTGAAAACATTTTGCTTGATTGACTAAGCCTAACAGGTACCTCCAACCAGAACAGGAAAGAGAATAAAACCCAGTTTCTTCTACATTACTTTGGTTAAAAAAATGTGTTAATTTCTATAACAATGTGTTTTAAAGGCTAATTCTAGGAATAGGAGTTCTAATTTTTTTAAGTTTATTTATTTATTTTGATGGGGGGGAGGGGCAGAGAAAGAGATAGAGAGAGAATCCCAAGCAGGCTCCACACTGTCAATGCAGAGTCCGATGTGGGGCTTGAACTCACAAATCGCAACATCATGACCTAAGCCAAAATCAAGAATTGTACGCTTAACCGACTGAGCCACCCAGGTGCCCCAGAATAGGAGTTTTAAATGTTTATATAGATTTCTTTTTAGTCTTTGCTAAAATACAGTCTTCATAAAGGTAACACCATACTCTAATGCAAATATACAATGAAAATGTCAAAGATTTATGCAACTCATTAATTAATGAGGGAACAATTAAAATGCTGTGACTAATAAGATACTATAAGCATTTGCGAAACTTAGGTATACATCACCAATTTAATACATTGCTGGTTATATACAGAACTGGATAATGTCCAACATGGCCATAAGCTCTAACCTTTGAGGTTATCTTTTCCATGGGATGGAAATTAATTTGCATGAAACTAGACAAAAATCTACAAGTTAACCTTTGTCCCTATGGACTTGTAAAACATATGCTGATGTTAAGGAACACCTGGTAATCTCTTTTGCTCATTTCCAAGCAACTAAAACAATGCTCAGTTCCTTAGAGTGGGGATTTATGGGTGTACCAAACTGAGAAATGGGAGTTAGTGCTACTAGAGGCCCAAACCTTTCCTTGTAGGTATTAGGTGATGGGGAGGAATCTGTGAATTTTTGTTACTTATCATTCCATGTCCCCAGCAACCAAAATAGAGATTTTAAAGTTGGCCATTGGTTTTCTTACAGGTAAAGAGAGGAAATCATAGGCCTCAGCCATCTGGAATTCAATTCATCATTTTCATCTTTAAATGTGAGTTTTCTAAACTCATTCTACTCATTTTTCAATTCCTGCTCACTCTTCAAAATGAAAAACAAAAGTATACTTATCAACGTACATATTTTTACAAGATACATCTTTCTTAGACCTAAATATGAGACCTGAAACTGTAAAAATCTTAGAAGAAAGCACAGGCAGCAATTTCTCTGACATGAGTCATAGCAACATTTTTCTAGATCTGACTCCTGAGGCAAAGAAAATAAAAGGAAAAATAAGCTATTGGGACTATATCAAAATAGTCCTTCACAATGAAGGAAACAATCAACAAAATTAAAGACAATCTACTGAATAGGAGAAGATATTTGCAAATGAAATATTCAATAAAGGGTTAGTATACAAAATATATAAAGAACTTCTACAACTTAACACCTCCCCCCTACTGAGTATTTATCCAAAGAATATAAAAATACTACTGTCCTACACCCCCCTACTGGGTATTTACCCAAAGAATATAAAAACACTAATTTGAAATGATACATGCACCCCTATGTTTATTGCAGGATCATTTATAATAGCCAAATTATGGAAAAAGCCCAAGTATCCATCAATAGATGAATGAATAAAGATGTGGTGTGTATGTATGTGTATACACATGTATATATATGTAGTGGAATATTACTCAGCCCTAAAAAAGAATGAAATCTTGCCATTTACAACAACATGACAGAGCTAGAAAGTATAATGCTAAGTGAAAATAAGTCAGAGAAACACAAATACCATATGATTTCACTCATATGTGGAATTTAAGAAACAAAACAAATGAACAAAGGAAAACAAAAGAGACAAACCAAGAAATAGATTCTTTTTAAAATTAAAAAAAATTTTTTTTAAAAATTTCCATCTAAGTTAGTTAGCATATAGTACAATAATGATTTCAGGAGTAGAATCCAGTGATTCATTCCCTACATTTAACACCTAATGATCATCCCAAGTGTTGGGATTGGGAGGACATCCCAGGTGTTCTCCTTAATGCCCCTTGCCCATTTAGCCCATCCACCTACCCACAACCCCTCCAGCAACCCTGTTTGTTCTCTGTATTTAAGAGTCTCTTCTGTTTTGTCCCCCTCCCTGTTTTTATATTCTTTTTGCTTCCTTTCCCTTATATTCATCTGTTTTGTATCTTAAAGTCCTCGTATGAGTGAAGTCATGTGATACTCGTCTTTCTCTAATTTTGCTTAGCTAATACCCTATAGGTCCATCCACATAGTTGCAACTGGCAAGATTTCATTCTTTTTGATTGCCAAGTAATATTCCATTGTATATATATACCACATCTTCTTTATCCATTCATCTGTCAATGGACATTTGGACTCTTTCCATACTTTGGCTATTGTTGATAGTACTGCTATAAACATTGGGGTGCAAGTGTCCCTTTGAAACAGCACACCTGTATCCTCTGGATAAATACCTAGTAGTGCAATTGCCAGGTTGTAGGGTAACTTTATTTTTAATTTTTTGAGGAAACGCCATACTGTTTTCCAGAGTGGCTGCACCAGTTTGCATTTTCAACAGTAATGCAAAAGAGATCCCCTTTCTCCACATCCTTGCCAATATCTGTTGTTGCCTGAGTTGTTAATTTTAGCCATTCTGATAGGTGTGAGGTGGTATCTCATTGTGATTTTGATTTGTATTTCCCTGATGATGAGTGATGTTGAGCATTTTTTCATATTCCTGTTACCCATCTGGATGTCTTCTTTGGAAAATATCTATTCATGTCTTCTGCCCATTTCTTCACTGGATTATTTGTTTTTTGGGGTGTTGTGTTTGGTAAGTTCTTTATAGATTTTGAATACTAACCCTTTATCTGATATGTCATTTTCAAATATCTTCTCCCACTCCATTGGTTGCCTTTTAGTTTTGCTGTTTCCTTTGCTGTGCAGAAGCTTTTTATCTTGATGAGGTCCTAATAGTTCATTTTTGCTTTTGTTTTCCTTGCCTTCACAGTTATGTTGAGTAAGAGGTTGCTGTGGCCGAGGTCAGAGAGGTTTTTGCCTGCTTTCTCCTCGAGGATTTTGATGGCTTCCTGTCTTACATTTAGGTCTTTCATCCATTTTGAGGGTTTTTTTTGTGTATGGTGTAAGAAAGTGGTCCAGATTCATTCTTCTGCATGTTGCTGTCCAGTTTTCCCAACACCATTTGCTAAAAAGACTGTCTTTATTCCATTGGATATTCTTTACTGCTTTGTCAAATATTATTTGGCCATATGTTTGTGGGTCCATTTCTGGGTTCTCCATTCTGTTCCATTGATCTATGTGTCTGTTTTTGTGCTAGTATCATACTGTTTTGATTATTACAGCTTTGTAACACATCTTGAAGTCCAGAATTGTGATGCCTCCAGCTTTGGTTTTCTTTTTCAGGATTGCTTTGGCTATTTGGGGTCTTTTCTGGTTCCATACAAATTTTAGGATTGTTCATTGTAGCTCTGTGAAGAATGCTGGTATTATCTGAACAGACTCTTAATTACAGAGAACAAACTGATGGTTGCCAGAGGGGATGTGGAGGTGTGTGTGGGTGAAATAGGTAATAGGGATTAAAGAGTATACTTATCATGATGAGCACTGAGTAATGTATAAAATTGTTGAATCACTAAATTGTACACCTGAAACTAATACAACACTGTATGTTAACTATACTGAATTAAAATAAAAACAGAATAAAATTTTAAAAAGATATATTTCTTTAAACTTAAAACAGCTTCCTGTTCATACCCTTCCTCACCCCTCATGTCCACTCCCTACAAACTTCTTCAACTCTTTTTGCTCTTTCTTCTGCTATTTGCTTCCCTATTTCTAAACCAAATGCTTATACTACTAATTCTTGATTTTCAACAGAAGATATTATCAATTAATTTCCTTTTACAAATGATGAGAATTTCATTTTTCTACCCTTCACTTTTCCCCAATACATAGCCCATTCTTCCACCATAATTAAAACCCACATTCAGTGGTTATGTTATTTTGATTAAATTAATGCTGTTCAGGGGCTCCTGGGTAGCTCAGTCAGTTAAGTGTCCAACTTCGGCTCAGGCCATGATCTCTCAATTCATGGGTTTGAGCCCTGCGTCGTGCTCTGTGTTGACAGGTCAGAGCCTGGAGCCTACTCCAGATTCTGTGTCTCCCTCTCTCTCTGCCCCTTCCCCCCTTGCACTCTCTCTCTCTCTCTCTCTCTCTTTCTCTCAAAAATAAACATTAAAAAAAATTAATACTGTTCACAGCCAAGTTCTATTTATGTATGATTACATTTCTCTCCATGTACATCTTCATTCCCCTTGCATTAAACATTTCCTCATTTAAAAAATTTGTTTAGGGGCGCCTGGGTGGCGCAGTCGGTTAAGCGTCTGACTTCAGCCAGGTCACGATCTCGCGGTCTGTGAGTTCGAGCCCCGCGTCAGGCTCTGGGCTGGTGGCTCGGAGCCTGGAGCCTGTTTCAGATTCTGTGTCTCCCTCTCTCTCTGCCCCTCCCCCGTTCATGCTCTGTCTCTCTCTGTCCCAAAAATAAATAAAAAACGTTGAAAAAAAAAAAAATTAAAAAAAAAAAAATTTGTTTATTTTTCTGTGTATTCAACACAAATTTGCTCTCAAACCCTCCACCAGAGCTCTCAAGCTCCTCACAACCTACTTGTTCTCAAGCAGGTTAATTCCTCAGGTACCAAACTTTCCACTGCCGTTGGGTTGCTTTCACCACATACGACTGTTGTGTGGGGTCTCACCTTGACCTTTGGAGCGTGAGCTCCCTTTGACTCTCCTGTGTTGAGTCCTCTACTTCCTGGCTCCCATTTCTTCCGCTTTTCCTTGATTTCCTCCCTCTTTTCACATTCTTCAGTATTTCTTGAGAATGTATATTCAGCAAGTAAAGTTTTTGAAGTATCTGAAAATGTCTTCACTTGGTTAACAAATTGTACTTGATTAATAGTTTGGCTGGGTATATAATTCCTAGTTTAAAACGATTCTCCCTTAGAATTTTGAAGGTTTTATTCCACTGTCTTCTACTTTCCAGTATTATTGTGGAGAAGTGTCATATTGTTCTGATTCCTAATCTTTTGTTTGTGATTTTTTTTTCTTTCTTTTCTTTGGAAGATTTTAGGATTTTCTTTCATTGGCACTCTGAAATAGCATGAGGATGTGCCTCAGGATAGGTCCTTTTTTGCTGGGCTATCTCTTTTGAACTGGGTCCTTAGATTTTATCTTTCATTCAAAAGTGAGCCCTTATTAATGTCAATATATGTGAAGAAGTGAAAAAGGGAGGTTCACAATATATTCTAGTGAGTAAAATTAGAAATCCTACCAGGATAAGAGTACTTCACTCTTATTGGTGATGGCTGAATATGCAAAAACAAACAAACAAACAAAAACCATTTTAGGTTAAATCCTGGATCCTCCAAAAAAATAGTATAACTTCTCTCTTGGGAAGATTCTAATTTACAAAGATCATTTTAATTTATCAAAATCTTCTATTTAAGAAGCTTATTATTGAAAAAGAATTCAGATTATGTATCATCTATTGATCAGCAATCTTTCAGCACTAATAGAAAGTGTTTCAAAATTTGTCTTTTGATTTACTATTATCATGAGGTAAATTAAAGGATGATCTATTTTGTGGGGGTTATTAATACAGGTTCTCTATCTGGTAAAGAAATGAAACAAATTGGTTGTAAAATAGGGAAAGAATTTGGGACAGGACATGGCTCATTTGTACATTTCCTAATTGTGTAATTTTTCTTGGCACATGTACAGACTCATAAGCATTGCCATTTAATATGATTTCTCAGATTATATCTCTTTTTTGAGATGGAAAAAGAGCTAAGAAGAAAAATACAAGAATAATTATTCCTCCCTAGTTCTCCTGTCTCTTTTGGCCTCATTTTTGTGCATTGTTTCTCCAGGGAGAAGAGCCTGATCTGTTTGAGCCTGCACAGACCCTGGGAAGGGGATTTCTAAGGAGCTGAACACTAACTGTATTTTGTTGGATTCTTTCCAAACATGTTAATGTTCTTTATGTAAGTACAGGCATGGGAAAAAATGCAAGCAGAGGTTAGATGAACTGCCCTAGATTACAGAAGGATCGGTGCACTGTCCTTACAAAAGGGAATGCCAAGGACTTTCCTGCTGCACAAATCCTCGAAGAGAGTGCTTATAATAACTGTATTCTAAGCCACAGAGCCACCACGACTCCTGGAGCACAGATGACAGTTGTGGTACTGGCAGGAATTTACTTTAAAATACTTTACATTGGGTTATAAAGTGACATAGATATATGTATGAGTTGGTTTTAATCCACACTCTGGAGCCAGCATCAGACACTTTAGTTCTAAATGTGAATACATATTGTAGAGGTAGTTGGGGAGCATATAATCAAATGCCCACACTCCAGCTGTCTTTCTTTCCAAGCACCAAACAGAAATTTTGTTAATCAACCCAATGGATATTAGAAAAGTGATTTTAGGGGCATCTGGGTGGCTCATTTGGTTAAGTGTCTGACTTTGGCTCAGGTCAGGTCATGATCTCACTGTTTGTGGGTTCAAGCCCCGCATCGGGCTCTGTGCTCACAGCTCAGAGCCTGGAGCCTTTTTTGAATTCTGTGTCTCCTTCTCTCCCTTCCCCTCCCCTGCTCATGCTCTGTCTCTCTCTCTCTCTCAAAAATAAATAAACATTAAAAAATTTAAAAAAAAAAGTGACTTTAGGGAGGCAAACTATAAGAGACTCTTAAATACAGAGAACAAATTGAGGGCTGATGGGGGGGTGGGGGAGAGGGGAAAATGGGTGATGGGCATTGAGGAGGGCACTTGTTGGGATGAGCACTGGGTGTTGTATGTAAGCAACAAATCATGGGAATCTACTCCCAAAGCAAGAGCACACTGTATACACTGTATGTTAGCTAACTTGACAATAAATTATTTAAAAAAGAAAAGTTAAGTGATTTTATCGGTGAAATTTGTTTTGATTTATTTTTTTTTAACGTTTTTATGTATTTTTGAGAGAAAGAGATCAAGAGCGACTGGGGGAGGGGCAAAGAGAGAGTGGGACAGAGGATCCGAAGCTATCAGCACAGAGCCTGATGTGAGACTCACAAATGTGAGACTCACAAACTCACAAATGGTGGGATCATTACCTGAGCTGAAGTCGGACGCTTAACCAAATGAGCCACCCAGGTGCTCCAACATTTGTTTTGTTTGAGAAGGTGAGTTGAGTAAAATGTAGTGAGCCCTTCACCTCTCACCCTCTAGAATGGTATGTATGGCTTAAACTAAACATTCCTGTGTCCAATTTCCGACACAAGGATTCTGATTGCCTGATATCAACCACAAAATTACTTCTGGGATATGATTGTGATTTTGTCTTGAGTTAACATTTAATGCCAGGTGTAGTCAGAGCTCTGAGACTTCAAGAGCTTATAGAACAGGGTGTAGGACTATATGGACTTTCTTTAATTAAATTAAGATTTAATTTAATTAAAAATTAATTTTTTAAACTTATATTAAAAAATTTAATTTAATCCAAGTTTTTGTATTTAATTTAAATCCAAGTTAGTTAACATATAGTGTAATAATAATTTCAGCTATAGAATTTTGTGATTCATCACTTACATATAATACCCAGTGCTCATCCCAACAAGGGTCCTCCATATTGCCTCTCACCCCTGAGCTTTATTTCTAATAAATGTTCAATATATGTTTGAATATGCTCCAAAATTTGGTCTGTGACTTGCTTCCGTTTTAATAAATTACCTTTCTTTTCTTTTTTTAAGTTTATTTATTTTGACAGAGACAGAAACAGAGTGCATGAGTGGGGGAGGGGCAGAGAGACAGGGAGAGAGAGAATCTCAAGCAGGCTTCCCCCTGTCAGCATGGAGCCAGGGCTGGATCTCACAAACCATGCGATCGTGACCCCAGCCAAAATCAAGATTCAGATGCTTAACCGACTGAGCCACTGGCTCAGGCACCATGGAAAGAAGAATTTTGAATGCAGGTCTGCCTCCTTAAAGCCCACGTAATTTGGGTGATGACTCTAATCTTCAACGAAAGTAATGTTAAGGGAAAAAAAAGTGATGTTACTCTGCTTCTGTGAACAATACCGAAATCAACTCAGATTGTGCATTAATGGAAAAAGCATTGGTTTGGGATTCAGAAAAGAATAGCGACAAATCCTGGTTCTGCTACCTATCAGATATGTGATATTGGCAAGCTACTAAAATTTTTGTGGGCCTCAATTTTCTCATCTGTAAAATGGGACTAATTTTATTTTTCTTTTAGCTTTATTGTGAGAAAAGAGAGATACCTTTCAGAAATACAGCAAGCACAGTGGTTAGGACATAAGAGTCTTTTTGCAGTGTTCCTCTTCCTTTGGGGGAATATTCCCTTGCTAAGATCTGAAATCAGATCTGGGATTTACTCCTCTTTTCATCCCTGGAATTTCGCATAGTGCTAGCTAGTTGAACCGGATCAATGGATGTTTTTTGACTTAACTAATCTCCTAAAACTTGTTTTGGGACTGGTTTTGAGCAGGGTTTTGAGCCCATTAGAAGAAAGGTACTGTAACAAGGATGTGTGAGTACAAAGAAGATAATTTCCCTGTACATTACATTCAAATGGACTATCATTAATAGACAGACCAAGAAACTATGCCCTAGGTCACAGGTTTACATTCACAGAATTCATGTTACAAGAGGAAACACAAAGTCATGAGTAGGAGAAGTCAAGTTGAAAATGTGGGCCAAAAGTCAAGTCAAGTAGCAGAATCTGTAAGCAGGGCTCAAAAGAAAATCAGTAATGTCAAAAACACATATTGCTTCCAGGATTAAAGAAATTAAATCAAAGAAAAACAGAAAATTATTACATTTAGTAACTAACTGGCAACTAATGGATGCTTATAGAAAACACAATGACAATTCTATTACGAATTAAAGAACATTAACTGTGAACAGAAATCAAAGAGTTCGCTTACGAATTCTTTCTGGCATCAGGTGTAAGCAGGAGAATATTCAGCTTTCCTTTCCTGTTTAAAAAAATTTTTTTTAAGATTAATTTTATTGTTGAGAGACTGAGCACGGCAGGGGAGGGGCAGAGAGACAGGGAGACACTGAATCTGAAGCAAGCTCCAGGCTCTGACCTGTCAGCACAGAGCCCGACACGGTGCTCAAACCCACAAACCACGACATCATGACCTGAGCTGAAGTTGGACCTACTGAGCCACCTAGGCGCACCTTACGTTTCCCGATTTAAATTTTTTTTTTTTAATGTTTATTTATTTTTGAGACAGAGTGAGACAGAGCATGAACGGGGGAGGGGCAGAGAGAGAGGGAGACACAGAATCGGAAGCAGGCTCCAGGCTCTGAGCCATCAGCCCAGAGCCCGACGCGGGGCTCGAACTCACGGACCACAAGATCGTGACCTGAGCTGAAGTCGGACGCTTAACCGACTGAGCCACTCAGGCGCCCCACGTTTCCCAATTTAAATGCCTTTTCATTATTTTGAAATTGCATGTGTGAAAAAAAGCTTATGAGGAGGAACTGATGGCCAGGAGAGGATGCAACTGATAAGGTGGACAGATGTGGACAGAACATAAAAGTCAGGGCACTGAGTACAGGGGCAGGATCCTGGATCACTACCACCCTAAGGTGTAGGCAACTCATGAGGAAAGACTCATATGTGAAGTTTTCCACTTCTAATGTAAAGACTTTTGGTGTTACTAAACCCATGACACTTTGGCCAATTACCTGACAGCTGGTCTCTAATCCTAACCATAAAACTAACCCTGACCCTAACCTAACCCTGTCCTAACCCTATCCTAACTCTAACCATTACCCTAACCACAAGCAAATAGTGTTACTCAAGTTTTGAATTGAAGGTATACTTTCATCTCTGAACACTTACCATCCCAGGGCATGTGTCTGTGCCTGTGTCCCCATGTTCTTTCTCAGACTGCAGTCAGAGTAAAAGCAGCTGGCCACTGGGGTTCAAGTGCTCTCAGGGGAGAGACCTGTCCTGGAGACCAGGCCTATTTCTTCAGATGTGCTTTGCCAAAGATTTTAGACTAAGTGGCATCTTTCTGGGGGGTCACGGGGTATATTTAGTGAGGGTATTTGTATTCTCTGTAAGGGAACAAAAGTATCTTTGAAGGTTAACTTCTCTCTCCATTCCCCATCTTTCTACTACAATGAAATAATTTCAGCATCCTGCTAGGCATCATCTCCCTTCTTCTTACCGCTAAAGTATAATTTTCAAAAAGTTAAAAGCACGACTCTCATGGCAGCCATAAAATGAACATGAAGTAACAGTTTTATTCAATTTAGTAATTAATGAGGGAACCAGTAAGATGTTAAGACTAGTTCAAAGGAGAATCTTAAAAACAGATAAATAGGTACAGATTAAGATATTGGTCAGAAATATTGAAGTGATTTTGCTAATAGATGTAAAGTAGGTTAATATCCAGTGGGGGTATCTCTATGGACCAGAGTTTATTTGCACTGCTTTGGACACCATTTTCTACAAGTTACCTTTCAAAGTGTACAATTCTGGGGTTTTCAGTATGTTCACAATGTTGTGCAAGCATCATTGCGTTTTCCAAAACATGTTTATCACTCCAAATGAAAACCTGTGCCCATTAAACAGTTACTCTCCATTTCTCCCACTCTTCTCTTTCCCCTAGCCCATGACAAACACTAACCTATTTTCTATCTCTACAGATTTGCCTATGTATTTCATACATATGGAATCATATAATATATGGCTCTTTGTGTCTAGATTCTTCCATTTACCATAGTGGCTTTCAAGATTCAATCAAGCTGTATTGTAGCATGTGCCAATACTTCATTCCTTTTTATGGACGAATAATATTCCACGGTATGGATATACCACATTTGGTTTGCCCATTCATCAGATGATGGACATATGGATGTTTCCACTTTTTAACTATTATGAATAATGTTGCTCCTGAACATTCATGTAAAGTTTTTTTTGTGTGTGAATACAGATTTTTCAGTTCTCTTGGGTACATACCTAGGAACAGAATGGCTGGGTCATATAGTAACTTTATGTTGAACTTTTTGAGAACATTTCAAACTCTTTTCCAAAGCAACTACACCATTTAAATTCTCATCAGAAAGGTATGGAAGTTCTAATTTCACCAATGCTTATTATTGTCTATTTCTTGTCTTTTAATTGAAGCCATCCTAGAGAGTGCAGTGTGGTATCTCATGGTAGGTTTTTTTTTTTCCTTTTTTTTTTTTTTTTTAATGTTTATTTAGTTTTGAGAGAGAGAGTGCAAGCTGGGAGAGAGTGTGAGTGGGGAAGGGACAGAGAGAGGGAGACACAGAATCCAAAGCAGGCCCCAGGCTCTGAGCCATCAGCACAGAGCCTGATGCAGGGCTCATACCCACGAACCATGAGGTCATGACCTGTGCCAAAGTTGGACACCCAACTGACTAAGCCACCCAGGAGCCCCATAGTTTTTTTTTTTTTTTTTTTTTTTTTTAACTTTAGAGAGAGAGAGAGGCTGAGTGGGGGAGAGGGGCAGAGGGAGAGAGAGAGAATCTCAAGCAGATTCCATGCTCAGTACAGAGCCCAATACAGGGATCGATCCCACGACCCTGGGATCATGACCTGAGCTGAAATCAAGAGTTAGAGAAGCTCAACCGACTGAGCCACCCAGGTGCCTCGCATCGTAGTTTTGATGTGCATTTCCCTCATGGCTAATGATGTAGAGTATTTTTTCATGTGCTTATTGACTATCTACATATCTTCTTGGGAGAAATATCTGGCTATTTTAATTAATCCTCTACTTCACTAATGGTCTAATTTTGTGCAGTCTACTTTTATACCCATCTATGGAGTTCTTTCTTTAAAAAAAATTTTTTTTAACATTTAATCATTTTTGAGAGACAGAGAGAGACAGAGCATGAGCGGGGAAGGGGCAGAGAGAGGGAGACACAGAATCTGAAACAGGCTCCAGGCTCTGAGCTGTCAGCACACAGCCCAGCGTAGGGCTCGAACTCACAAACTGTGAGCTCCTGACCTGAGCTGAAGTCACACGCTCAACTGATTGATCCACCCAGGTGCCCCTGGAGTTCTTTCAAAGCTGGTTTTTTTTTTTTTTTTTTTTTTTTTTTTTTTTTTTTAATTTAAGAGAGAGCAGGGGGGAAGGGCAGAAAGAGAGAGAGGGAGAGAGAGAGAATCCCAAGCAGGCTCTGCTCTGCCAGTACAGAACCTGATGTGGGGCTTGAGTTCAGGAACCCTGAGATCATGACCTGAGCCAAAACCAAGAATCAGACACTTAACCAACTGAGCCACCGGGCACCCCCATCTATGGAGTTCTTAATTTCAAGTATTGTGGTTTTTTTCCTAAGATTCCATTAGATCTTTTAAAAAATGTATATTTTTTCTAGTTCTTTGCTAAAATTCTCTATATTTTCATCTCAATCCTTGAACTTATCATTTATATATAATCCCATTCTGCATCTGGCAATTCCATCCAATATCTGTTTACTTTGTGAATTTCTTACTAATAGATTTTGATTTTTTTCTCTTTTTAGTCATATGGTCTTGTTTCCTATTATGCCTGGTAATATATTGATGCTGATATGGTATATGAAAGATCAAAGAAAAAAACTGAGACTCTGGATGGTGTTATCATCTGTTGGGAGGATATATTTTTGCTCCTGGAAGGTAATTATGGTTGGGGAAGATCTTATTTTAGTTAGGCATTGAGATGCTTGTGGGCTGGGCAGGTCTAATCTTTGGGAAGTCTTGTCTTTTTCTGGTTCCTGTCTACACTGGGAGTGTAACACTTTGAGGACCCCAACTCCAATTTTTGTCCCTCTGGGCCTGTAAAATTCTAGAAGATATGCTTGGCTTCTTGGTCTCTGAGCTGGAACTTGGGAATCAGCACATACTTTGAAGGGAAGAACTTGATTATATGTCAGTTTCACCTCTCCCAGGTACATATCCCCTCAAGTCCTTGCTGCCATAGCAGTTCTTTCATGACTTGAAACAGATTTGTTCTTATACTTTATCCAGCTTTTATGATTGTTTTCAGCAGGAAGATTGGTCTTTAACTGCCATTAGTAGAAGAAATTCCCTACATCTTTTAATGTCTTGATGAAGATGCATGATATGGTTGTGGGTTGGTGGCCAAGTAGGTTGCATATAACATATCCACTCAAACATTCCTATCTCCAGAATCTTCAGACTCTTTTCTCAATCTATAATATGCCAGGGAAATTTTGGTATCTCAGCCTCATTGACTATAGGCCATTGTTAAATCTAGGCTTCAATAAACTAAGGAATCAAACCTTTGAGCCACTCACAGGTGCTGAATATGACATATTTTAT
Organism: Panthera onca; assembly: GCF_046562875.1. NCBI lineage: Eukaryota > Metazoa > Chordata > Mammalia > Carnivora > Felidae > Panthera > Panthera onca. The sequence continues at coordinate 81,444,417 of NC_138341.1, read as the reverse complement.
CAAGAATCCTGAGTACAAAATTTATTCATAAATTCTGCTGAATCCAACCTTATATTTTATACTTCTTGGTTTAACACTTTATTTTTTTTTTAAGTTTATTTATTAAGAGAGAGACAGCATGGATGGGAGCAGGGAAAGGACAGAGAGAGAGGGAGAGAAAGAGAATCCTAAACAGGCTCCACACTGTCAGTGTAGAGCCCGATGCAGGGTTCAAACTCATGAACCATGAGATCATGACCTGAGCCTCCCAGGGGCCCATTGGTTTAACACTTCATTTTTTTTTTTTTAACTTTTTAATGTTTATTTTTGAGAGAGAGAGAGAGAGAGAGAGAGAGAGACAGAGCATGAGCAGGGGAGGGGCAGAGAGAGAAGGAGACACAGAAGCTGAATCAGGTCCAGGCTGTCAGCACAGAGCCCGACTCGGGGCTTGAACCCACAAACTGTGAGATCCTGACCTGAGCTGAAGTCAGATGCTTAACTGACTGAGCCACCCAGGTGCCTCAGTTTAACACTTTATGTTCCATGCCCATATATGGCTGTCAGCTTTCTCCCAATACATATTGGCAAGATATTCTAACTCCCTTGGTGTATAAATCTATTTCCATCCCTGCCCCAGGAGACCGTGCAATCATCTTCCTGGGCTATGCTGGGAGTTACTCTTACTATGGGCCCTGGAGCCGGTGAGGTGCCATGTGGGCAGGTTTTGAGGAGAATAGGCAAAGGCCTCAGATGAAGTCTTGAAAGCTCTTCCAATTAGTGAATGATAGTTTTCTCATATAGAGAAATGCTACTTCTGTTGGCAAGGGAAGCTTGGGATTTGGGAACTCAGCTTTTTAAAGTATTATTAATAATACATTAGTATTGTTTGTTCAGTAACTCTGGAATCTGCGATGATTTCTATTTTTTTGCATTATGAAGCTCTATTTTGAATCTTCCCTCTTTTTCTTTCTGTTGATCAATTTTTCTAGAGCCTGTATTAATTTTTCAGTATCTGACTTTTGGATTTACCTATTTTTCTCAGTTACACATTTGTTTTGATACATTTTTTGATAGCCTTTGGGGATAATTTTGTCAATTTCTATTCTAATTCTGTTATTCTCTGTCTCTTATTTCTTTCAAGTTTCTGCATCCGACTTGCTTTTTAAAAAATTGAGATATATTTGGGGCTCCTGGCTGGCTCATTCAGGAGCATGCAACTCTCGATCTTGGGTTAAGAGTATGAGCCTCACGTTGGGTGTAGAGATTACTTAAAAATAAAATCTTAAAAAAAATGAGATACAGTATAATTGACATACAACATTGTGTAAGTTTAAGGTGTAGTTCCCCTTAACCTGCAGCCCTCAGTGGATGCCTGAAATCATGAATAGTACTGAACCCTATATATACAATGTTTTTTCCTATATATATACCTATTATTAAGCTTAGTTTATAGATTAGGCAGTAAGAGATTAACAATTATAGCTAATAATAGCTAATAATAATAGCTAATGATAACACAATGCAATAAAAGTTATGTGAATGTAGTCTCTCTCTCAAAGCATTTCATTGTACTGTATTCACCCTTCTTCCTCTTGTGATGATGTGAGATGATAAGATGCTCATGTGATGAGATGAAGTGAGGTGAATAATGGTGTTGTGATATAGCATCAGGCTACCCTTGGCCTTCTGTCCATAGATCAGAGGAAGACCATCTGTTTCCAGACAGCGGTTAACAGCAGGTAACTGAAACGAAGGATAAAGGAGGACTACTATATAGATTTGACATTTATATTGCAATATGATTACCATTGTAGCGTTAGCTAACACCTTTATTGTGTCACATAATTATCACTTTGTCTGCATCCCTTCAAATATTCCCATCACAAGTCTATGGTCCTACTTCCCAATCACGTGTCCTAATTGCAGGAAGAGAATTTGCTCAAGTTGAACACTTAACCTTTGCAACAATTTGTAACCGGAACTACTGTATTTGAAATCGGAAGATGACCCCTGTCTGTCCTATGTCTATACCAGATAAAGGATTCTTTCAATTTCCCCATATCTATACCTTGAGATGGGAATTTAATACTTCACGCTTATCTTTAAACAAACAAACTCTCTAGGGCAGTCAGGAACAGCCATCTCACTCTACGATCTTTGTAGTTATCAGGGTTGCTATAGCAATCAAGTGCAGCAGCAGCAAGAGCCCCAAAAGCCTTGTCCTCCATCAGCCCCTCATGCTAACCAACAGTGCTAATTTGAGTATCTTGCTGGCTCTGTGTGCCACAGATTACTACATCTCTTTTGCTCCCTGTGCAGGCACAAATAGGTGAGGAGCCAGCCAGAATTCCCTATTGAGGAAACGGGTTTCCTGGGGTCCTGGCAGGGAACAGAATTCAACCCAGAATGGCTCGAGAGACTTGCTACTGAACAGGTATGGACAGGTTTAGGGAGCCAGTTGTATTTGTTTGAATAGCCATAATGAAGTACCACAAACTATGCAGCTTAAAACAACAGAAATCGTCTCACAGTTCTAGAGGCTAGAAGTCTGAGATCCAGGTGTCTGTAGGATTGGTTCCTTCTGAGGGCATTAGGGAAGGATCTGTTCTAGGACTTTCTCCTAGCTTCTGGTAGTTCCTTGGCTTGTGGCAGCATAACTCCAAAATTTACAAGGTGCTCTTCCTGTGTGTGTGTGTCCATGTCCAACCTTCCCTCTTAAAAGGACACCAGTCACAATGCATCGAAGTCCACCCTAACGACCTTACTGTAACTTAACTAACTATATCTGTGATGATTCTATTTCCAAATAAAGTCACATTCTGAGGTACTGGGGATTAGGACTTTAACATATGAATTTTGGGGGACCCAATTCAAACCATAATACCAAAAAGAGGTGAGGAGTACCCAGAGATGAGCAAGAGTAGAAAGTTGTCACCATCGTGTGACATATTCTCCACTGGCCCCTCCAGATCCCCTCTCCAGCCTTCTTCACTTTGCTCTGTGCCCAGGAGGCTGACTTCTGTAGGCTGCATCCCCTATGCCCCAAACGACAATGTCATACATGCTGATCCATTTACCAGACACGACTCTCTACTTGACCGGGTGGCAAACACGTATTCACTTCCCAAGCCCCAGTCAAGCAACAGCTGTTCTGTGGGGCTTTCTCAGTCCCCTCCCTGAGGAACCCAACCTTAATTCTGTGCATCCCCACTGTCTCCACCCTGACTCCCACTACCCTTTGTACCTATTTGCTTACCTGTGAGTTCATCAGGGCAGGGCCCATCCCCCATTCTTCTCTGCAATTCCAGGGTCTGGCAGCATGTCTGAGAGGGAGAGGTTCCAGTGAATATTTCTGGAAGGAGTATTTTCTTGCCATCCCTGGCCCCTGCTCCACTGCCTCCAAATCTCCCTGATTACAGCGCTCTTCCTCAGTTTTACTCAGAGGATCTTTGTCAGTGGCCTCCCAGTTCTCAACCACAGAGGTCCCTCCTCTCTGGGCGGTCAATTCTGGTTGTTCTTCCCACAGGGCTCTTCTCTTCATGTGGCTTCTAACCTGCCCGGTTAGGTCCAGGCTTCTGAGCTGACCCCTTCTGATCCTCTGCAGATTTCTTGGTTTCCAGTGAGAAATATCACTCAGTTCCCACATGTTCTGTAGGGGATTTACTTCTACTTTTCAGTTCTGTCCTAATTAACAGTCACATTTTGTCAGGGACTCCTTTGTCAAAACCTGAGGGTCATTTTGATGGGAGTTTTCCTTTACTTCTCTTTTGGGTGTTGGATTTAACTGCCTCTCTGAGGACATTGCTAGAAGGACCATGAGCCTGTGCAAGGCCAGCTACCATGTGTCTAGTTCTACAACAGCTTTGAGGAAATACTCATTTTAAAAGCCCTACCTCCACATTCTCTATAGCTTTTCTTTAGTATCACGTACTCCGTGTTTCCCAGCCTTTCAATTCTCTTAGAACAAATGTGACTGGGTTGATTGCCGTGTAGGGGACTCACAGGGGAGCCCTAATATCGCTGTCTTCTATACTCACGAGGACGTCCAGATTGAGTTTGATCTGATGCCTTGACTCAGGGTCGTACAATATCGCTGCTGCCTCTTCAGCAGCTCTGTCGGATCCCTTGTGAGAGCATGGAAAACGTGGGCCAAACAATTTTTTAAAATCGGAAAGTAATTGCTTTTAATTTTTAATGCTATTTTTTGTTATCCGTAAAAGTGTTCCTTGTTGTGTTAAATGCTATATTATTCCAAACACACCTGGGTTTTCTGGCGTGCACTCTGCTCCCCAAAAGACAAATAAATGCCCTCGGTTGGGCAACCTGCAGCTGTGAGAACAAGATGTCTTTTTCCCTCGCTCCTCCCCCTCTCAGAGTGAGGGGCGGGGAGTCAAGTCCTGCGGTCCCGAGCTGCCTCCCAGGAGGGGCGGAGGAAGAAGAGTCTAGGCGCTCCTTGCAAGCGCAACGGAGAGAGGAGGGGGGGAACCTGGCAGCCGGGATGGGACTTCCTCCCTCCACTCCGGAACTGTGCGCTGGAGCGGCCGGGACTCGGAAACCCAGGCGGCGCCGCGGGAGCGGGCGGGGTGGCGGTGGGGGCCCGGGGGCGGGCCCGGGGCGGGGCCGGGGGCGGAGCCGGGCCGGGGGCGGGGCCTGCGCGGCTGCGCGGGCTGCGAGCCTGGAGCTGCGCCGGCCGCGCTCCCGGGACTCTGAGAGCGCAGGACGCCGGCTGGCTGCGGTCCTCGCCGCCGCCGCCTCCTCCCGAGCGGGCTCGGCCCGGCGCGGCAGGCGGCCGGGGCGATGTAAGCCGGGGCCCGCGGGCGCGGTCGGACCGCTGCGATGTGGCTCAAGCCCGAGGAGGTGCTGCTGAAGAACGCCCTGAAGCTCTGGGTGACTCAGAAGAGCAGCTGCTACTTCATCCTGCAGCGGCGCCGCGGGCACGGCGAGGGGGGTGGCCGCCTCACGGGTAAGGGGCGCGCCGGGGCGGGCGGGCGCGGCGGGCCGGGCCCCGGACCTCGCTCCCTGCCGGGCCCGCGGCCCCCAGCCCGGGGTGCATCGCAGGTGGCGATTTCGTGGGAGACGCCGGGCCGGGACGGCCCTGCCTCGGGCTTGTTTTCCTTTCTTCTGTATTTCTCTTGCAAGCCCCCGTCGAGGTTGTGGCAAAAGGGACTTGCGGGCTCGTGCGTTCTTGCGGGAGAGGCAGGTGCCTTCGCCTCTTGGCCCAGTGACCGCCTGGAGGCCAGATTCGGCTCAGGAATCGAAAGAGAAGCGCCGGCTGGAGGTCGAGCCGAGGGAGCGAGGGCCGCCCCGGGAGGAGCGCAGGCCGCTGTGCGGGGCCAGGTGACAGCGGGGTGCGGCCCCGACTCGGCCATCTGGATGCGCCCCGACGTTCCAGGTGGTGTCTCGGCTGGGGACACACGGACGGCCCACCGCCACCGACCCTGGCAATCCCCGGCTGTCGGGCGTGTGGGCAGGGCGGGCTGGGGACCGTTTGCGCGCCCGGAGGAGAAGCCGAGGCAGTGCGAATCCCAAGCTTACGATCTTAGTAGCAAAATTGAGCGGGTCAGTTACCCCCTCCCCCACTTGTTTCTTCCAAGCAATGATAGGAGGAAAAACTCAGGCTTGTAAAATTTATGAAAAAACAAAGCAATTTTTCTAAAAGTTACTATCCAAGGCTCCATGAAGATCAAGCATTTGGAAACATTGAGGCCAGCTTGCATAGTTGGGCCACCTGTTTAAATGGGTCAATGGAAGAACAGTTTATTAGAATTTTCATTTGTGTCTAGGGGATCTATATGAAATTTCCGAATTTTGGAATCTGAAATAAAGGAGACCTTAGATCTTTTTCCCATCACATCCCTCCTTATACTGAGAATCAGACCACGGCGGGAGAGAGAGGTCAAGGGACTGAGCTTGGGTCCCTGGCCTCACTGTTGGTGACTCCACTGTCTGCTTATTCTGGGGGAAGCCCTCCTGGAGTAAAGTTTAATGGGGGAATGTGATCAACAGGCCCTGAAACAGAACCAAGTGTAAAGGGAATTACCCTTCCTGTACTTTAAACCCGGAAGGTGAGAAAGCTGGCAGTTGGATTCCTTAAGAGGATGGACTTCACTGAGCCTCAAGGAGTGGGTATGACTTGGTGGGCATTCTGGACGAAAGAGTAGTGGGGTAGTTGAAGAATCTGGATGAAAGCTGTAGTGGGGTTACCTATGGTGGTGGTGAGTAGTGAGGACAGGTTGGGCAGCAGGTGGGCCTGCTCTGGGAGCAGTTTTAAGCTCTGAGGGAGGGAGTTAGTATAGGAGGCAGGAGTAAATGGTCTCCTTTAGTAGAGGGTAAGGACAGGGTTTGAAGGTTTGTGAAATGGGAAACATGGAACATCTGCCCAGAAAGTGTTTTCATCACTTAGTTCATGCTGACTGTGTGGGGTACTGTTGAGGCTGCTTTGGGAAAGACTTCGGGTTATTCGCCATCTAGCAAGGGAGACAGGTCCAGAGAAGCTGGACAAAGCCTCAGCTATGATGCTGATGGAGATTCAGGAGGTTCCGGAGAGCCTGGCTTTGTTGTCCAGAATCTGTATCTGTGATGAACTCAAAATGATGCAGTCCGCCTCCTTTTTGCATTCCAAAATCAAGCAGATCTTTTTTATTATTTTATTTATTTATTTTTTAATTTTAGAGTTAGAGTGCCAGCTGGGGAGAGGAGCAGAGAGAATCTCAAGCAGGCTCCAAACTCAACAAGTAGCCCAGTGCTGGGTTTGATCCCATGACCCTGGGATCATGACCTATGCCAAAATCAAGAGTCAGATGCTCAACCGACTGAGGCACCCAGGTGCACCAAGCAGGTCTCTTATCATACCTGTGGCTTTGGCCTTCCTTGGTGTATACTTCGGTTTGGGCTTACAGTGAATATGCACAATATTCTTAAAGGCAATAAGGATCAACCCAAAAAAAAAAAAATACCCCATGAAAAGACAGATGACACTTTATTTCTCAGGGACTCTGAACCTCCTGTTGATTGTGAAAGCCTGACATTTCCTAGGCTGCTTTACCTTCAGACATTTAGCTGGGTAGCAACTTACGTAGCTGTGCTGATTGAGCAACCCAGAGTTACCACATCCACCAATGGGCTGGTCCTAACCTAACCACTTATGAATGTTATAAAATCAAGACTGTGTGACACAGAGGGCAGCTTAATGTTGGTGGTGGTTTTCAGAATATGTAGAATTCTGATTTGGCAGATTTTGAGCAATTTATTTTGAGTTTATGAAGATAATGAGGGCTAGCATGATGGGTATTCTGACTGGTTGTAGGCTTTTCTTTGGAGAGAAGCAAGTAGAGGTGGTTAAGAGGGGTTGGAAATAAAATGTAAGGGAGTGGTAACGAAGTCCTTTTTTTTTTTATTCCGATGCTGAATTTGTCATTCATAGGAGCTTAAACATATGAGGTCTCCATTGGCATTTAGTCTGACATGTTTAAAAATTACCTACCCTCAGAAATATAAGGTTTCGTTTCATTGAGGAAAATAATCGCTCTTCCGACTAATACACACATTCCCTATATATATCTTCAGTTTTATTTTCTCCATAGCCCTTTCTCACTTTCTAATATACAATATCGTTGATCATTTTGTTCATTGTTTCTTCCTACTGATTGTCTGTTCTATGAGGGCAGGTATTTTACCTATGATGGTGCCTAGCACATAGTATATGCTCATTAGACATTTGTAGGGTGACTACATGGAAGAACATATGCATGAATGATGGATTCTACTTTTCGTTAAAAGTTGGGTGAGAGTGGAGGCCCAGCTTTTCTGACTGAGGCTGAGCTGATCACATGGGACGGGAACGTTCTCCTCTCTCCTCGGCTTCCTGTTTACCTGGCAGTCTGACCATTGTGGAAAGCTGGAGGGAATCAGTGGGAAACATAGACCTCCTCCTTCTGTCTTTTTTTTTTTTTAAGTAGCTCCCTTTGAGAGGGAAGGATCATGGCACCAGCTTCTCAGGCGGCCTCTGTTACCACCCCTTGGGACCTGTTTGGAGAAGGAAATCCTGGGCTTGGGGACAGTAGTGGGAGGCAGCCACCTTATCCTCCAGTTACAACATGGTGTGGCTGAATACAGCATTATAAAATGTTTCCAAAGCTCCTGGGACAGAAGTGATTTTGCTCTGGAAGGGAGGAAGTCAAGGTATAAAAGTATTCACTTGAATACAATCTCCAACCTGTGGGAATATTTTTTTATTAATTTTTTTTTATTTCAGTGTAGTTGACACACAATGTTAAATTAGTTTCAGGTGTATAGGAATGTTTGTTATGAAAGTTCAGCTCTGGGAGAACTGAGTGGGAGAAGTTAGCATTTGGGAGGTGCAGACAGAAGAACACATCATTGTTGCCCTCTCCTCCAGTGCTCCCTGAAGCACTTAAAATGAGCAGCACAAATGTAGCTTTAAAGACCTAATGTCACCACCTGGATATGCCCCTCTAAAGGATTTTATTTTTCAGAGTTCTATTATGTGTGTTTCTGTATAACCTTGTAGTTCTTTTCCCAAAGAGCCTGGCAGTTAAAAAGTTGTAATTTGAAGAAAATATTGATGGCTTCTACTTTTCAGGATGTTTGCCTTCAGCCCCTGTTGCTGTCATTGCATTTATAATAGTTAGGGGCTAACAATTTCCTAAGTAGCTAGGGTCACAGGGGGAAGTATGGTGTAGTGGAAAATAGCGACTTTGAGTCAAGATAAGTCTGTTACAAATCTGGACAGAGAGGCCTTGTGCTAGTTTATTTGGTTTATTTGAGTCTTAGTTGTAACAGCCTCAAGATAGGGACAATAAGGAAGCTTACTTTAGAGGGTTAGAAACTTTTCCACTGTGGCTGTACCATTTTACATTCCTACCAGCAATACACAAGGGTTCCAATTCAAACAAGGCTTAGGATTAGAACTATATGAAGGGCTTATCTGGGCTTGCCACCTAGTCTGTTTGGAAAAAAAGAGAAGGAACACTTAAAAAATTGACTAACAAGAGGGCTTCTTAGAATAAAAGTGTTGTAAAGAAGTTTGCATTAAAGTGAAGGATATAAAAAATATTTATTACTGCAGTATTTAATAAGTATAATTGGAAAGTTAAATATAAATTGTTTTTAGAGAGCATGCATGAGCAAGCAGGGAAGAGGCAGAGAGAGAGAACCTTTATTTTAATGTGTATTTATTTATTTTGAGACAGAATGCATGTGCGAGCAAGCAGGGGGAGGGGCAGAGAGGAGAGAGAATCCCAAGCAGTCTCTGCACAGATAGCCCACATGGGGCTCAGTCTCATTAACCACAAGATCATGACCTGAGTTGAAATCCAGAGTTGGACGCTTAACCGACTGAGCCACCCAGGTGTTCTGAGAGAGATAATCTTAAGCAGGCTCCAGGCTCATCATGGAGCCCAGTGTGGGGCTTGGTCTCATGACCCTGGGATCATGACCTGAACTGAAACCAAGAGGTGGACGTTCAACCAGAATGTGACTGAGCCACCCAGGTGCCCCAGAAAGTTAAATATTAATTTTTATTTTTGTTTTAGTTTTATTTTTTTTTTTTGAGAGAGAGAGAGAGAGAATGTAGGCAGGGGAGAGGGGCAGAGGGGGAGAGAGAGACAATCTTAAGCAGGCTCCATACTCAGTGCAGACCCGATCCAGTGACCCAGGGATCATGACCTGAGCTGAAATCATGAGTCAGATGCTCAATGAGCCACCCAGGTATCCCAGAAAGTTAAATATTTGTTTATATCTTAAACTATTTTTAAAATTTTATTTTCTTTGAGAGAGAGCGTGAGAGCAAGTGGGGAAAGGGCAGGGAAAGAGAAACTCCTAAGCAGGCTATATGCTGTCAGTGCAGAGCCTGAAGCAGGGCTTAATCCCACAAACCGTGAGATCGTGAACTGAGCTGAGGTCAGGAGTCAGACGCTCAACCTACTGAGCCACCCAGGTGCCCCAGAAAGTTAAATATTTAAATAGCAGTTTGTGCTAGCAGGATTTGTTTTACAGAGCTTCTTTGAAATCCTTTGTTAAATCCTAGTAAATAAAGGGAACTTCACTTCGGTGTTGCAGGCGTTGAGTGACTGTGCTCAGAGTGAATTGTCTACTCTCTTTGGGACAGTGTGCCAAAGACTGGGGGATACGAAACTGACACCAGGGATTTGTGTGTGGTCACTAGCCTTGCTCAGAATGACTCTGTTGAAAAATTGGAAATTGGTGAAGCCCAGCTTGAGTGTTGGCTTTCTTGGCTATAGTCTTGCTCAGGTAGCTGAATTTGTGGGTGGATTTTTGCCCCTTTTTTTTTTTTTTTGGACTTTTTTTTAGTTTATTTATTTATTTATGAGAGAGAGAGAGAGAGAGAGAGAGAGAGAGAGAGAGAGAGAGACACCACGAACAGGGGAGGGGCAGAGAGAGAGGGATAGAGAGAATCCCAAGCAGGCTCTGTAGTCAGTGCAGAGCCATGTGTAGGGCTTGAACTCATGAACCATGAGATCATGACCTGAGCCGAAATCAAGAGTCGGACGCTTAACCAGCTGAGCCACCCAGGTGCCCCTTGACTTTATTTTAAGTAGGCTCCACTTGAGCGTGGGGCTAGAACCCACGACCCTGAGATTAAGAGTTGCATGCTGTACTGATTGTGCCAGCCAGGAGCCCTTGAATTTGTTGGTGGATTTAGTCTTTACTACCAACAAAATTCTTCAGTTCAGTTGGGCAGCCTTTGCATTGTGTAGACTTCCCAGATATTGGCTCCAGAGTCTTACATGCTTTGGTCTTATTTTCCAAAAGCACATTAAGGAAGGAACACAAATAAAGGAAGTACTTTGATTTTAAGAGCATAAACTGGAAGATATCTTACGATACAGATATACGGGTAAAATAACTGATACGTTTTTAAGGGCTGATAAGCCATTAAAACATTGGGGTTTCCAACGGTTGCATTTAATTAAGGCATAATAAGGGCACTGTAATTAGGTAATCAAACAAGGCAAAGACTGTGTCCCTCGAGGAATAATATGAGGTACAAATGTGTGGGTGGTGCAGTAGCGGAGGCTAGCCATTTCAGCCTAATTGGAACTCCTTAGGAAGAGCTGAAAATGATTGAGAGGCTTGTAGCTTTTAAAGAATTCATTTATTAGCTGTGAAGGGATAGGATTTTATGGTCTTGACTCTATATTCTGGCAGCATTGGATAGAGAAGGAATTTATTTTAAATGAAAGTAGTAAATCTGATCAAATTTCCAAGACAGATTTTCCCCCTAACTTAAAAAACTTTAATCATCTGTATTGAAAAGCAGCCCTGAGCATATTTTAACAGCTGTTTGGGTGTTGCAAGAGCTATTATTCCGCACCACCTCTCAGGCTCTTTCTCCTTCACCTTCTCCTGGTAAGGACAACTTGTCAGGCACTTCCCAAGACCTTCACCTGCTGTCCCCTCGGCCTGGGGGTGCCCTCACCTCCCCCTCTGCCTGGCTAATTCTTCTCTCCCTTTGACACCCTTCAGATCTCAGCCTGAGCTCTGCTACCTGGCGATGGGGCACTGGACCCCTCCCTCCTCTGATCCTCTTACACCTTAGAGCACTCACCGCTGTTTCCCATGATGTGGCCTTTTGTGGCTTTATCACTTTCTAGGGAACCAGACCATGATCTCCAGGATGGAGATCCCAGGTCTGTGTCCCTCACCACCATGCCTCCAGCACTGGAACAGTTTCTGTTGCTTGCAACACTCAGTAAATATTTAGTGAGTACATGGATGTCCAAGTAGAATTGATGAGTGTGAGCCTCTGAGGCTGAGAAATGTTTTGTATCATCCTGGAAATGGGAATTATGCGAAAGGCAGGAATAAATAATACAGAGTGTTGTCATTGCTATTTCTCACGCCTGCCCTGCGTGCCTGTAAGGACTAGCGGTAGTTTGTCAGCTGCGCCAGCCCAGCTGTTAGAACTGCCCGTTGGTAACCTTTATGTAAATGATCCTGTACAGACCTAGGAATGATTTCCCCAGTATATCACCAGCCAACTGACACAGCTCTGTGAAGTTGAGTCATTAATATTCTTGAACATTTGGTGGGTCTGTTGTTCCACCAGATTTTATTTTTCTGCTTCCTGCTTTTTACTTTCAAAAAAGGAAGGAAAAATCAGCAGCAAAATAAACAGCCACAAATAAGTTCTCCTTAAGAAAGGGCACTGTATTTTGTGGTTGGTTTTATTCTGAATAAGTAGTTACTGATGGAGATTGGACATTTAAAAATAATAAATAGGATGGTAGTTTGCCTAAAGTTTTAAAATACGAAATCTGTGTGCATAGGAGTACATAATGTAAATATAAAGTGTAAGTAATACAATACCTATCACCTGTTACTAAAAAAATAGAGTATTTCCAATGTTTAAGAGATCTCTTGTGTGTTTTCCTGATTATATTCCCCTCCCTAATCAATACATTGTTGAGTTTTGTGTGCTGTTTAAACTTTATACAAAAGGAATAATAATTTACTTTGTTTTTTTCTGAAGCTTGTTTTCCACATCCCAGTTATATTTATATTTATAGTTTTACATATATATGTGTATATATATAGTTAATGTTTCCCTAACATTGAACCATTTTGATGCATATAGCCGCATTCATTCATTTTCATTGATGGGAATGACTCATTTATTCGTTCTTTTGTCAGCTCATATTTGGGTTTCTAGTTGTTTTTGTTATTACAAATAATACTGCTATGAACATTCTTGTATAACGTTCATATGTGTGAAAGCTTCTCTGGAGAATATACCTGTGAGTGATCTTGTTGGGTATATCAGCCATAATGGGTTAGGTTATGCTGTGGTAACAAACATCCCAAACATCTCTGTGGATCCACATTAGTTTATTTCTCCCTCATGTTATATATCCAATGTGGCTTCCCAAGGTTCTCTTGTAGGCATCCAAAGATGGGCTGATGGAGGCTCCATTCCTAATGCTTCCATGGTTACATGGTAAGGGGGGAAAGGAATTTGGTGACTCTCATGTTGGGTTTTAGAACTTGTAGTTGGAAGTGACACCTATCCCTTCCATTCACTTTATTTAATGTTTATTTTTTTTTCAGTCATCTGTACACCCAACATAGGGCTTAAACCCACAACCCCGAGATCAAGATTTGCACACTCTTCCCACTGAGCCAGCCAGGTTCCCCTGTATATTTTTTAAATAATCTCTACTCCCAGTGTGGGGCTTAAACTCATGACCCTGAGATCAAGAGTCACATCCTCGACTGACTTAGCCAACCTGGAGCTCCTATTCAGTTTATATTGGCAAAAGCAAGTCACATGGCTCAGTAACCTGAAATACATGAGGAAGTATGATTTTCTTAATTTAGGAGCTGTGTGTGTGTGTGTGTGTGTGTGTGTATACATGCACATGTGTCTGTGTGTTCTGTATTTTTTAAGTATTAAAAATTTATCACTTTATGACTGGACTTTTTTAATTTTGGGTCTTTTGAAGAACTAACATTCTTAATTTTCATGCAGTCGGGTACAATCTTTTCCCCCAAGAGTTTGTGCTTTTTGTTACTTGTTTAAAAACAAGTCCTTATAAGGGAATCTCCAGGATGATGGTGAAGGGAAATTGTAAAATGACAGCTCAGAGACCCCTCAGTCCAGATGAGAGCAGGGCAAAAGGCTGCAAGACAGCTCCTAGGGGAAGAGAGATTGGTAGAGCACCTCCCATCCATGCACATGTTGAAGGAAGGTCTGTGCACTAGGAGAGGAATTGTGGGTAAATTATTGATAAAGCTAAATCAGCCAAGAATTCTTGGCAGTTGTTAACTGCAGGGAAAATAAAAAGTTGTGTAGGTTAGCCAAGTTTCATAGTTTTACTACAAAGCTCAGCTCTCTATAAATTCAAGAACTAGTGATAGGGGTGCCTGGGTGGCTCAGTAGGTTGGGCATCCAATTTTGACTCAGGTCGTGATCTCACACTCATGGGTTTGAGCCCCGTGTCGGGCTCTGTGCTGACAGCTCAGAGCCTGGAGTCTTGCTTCGGATTCTGTGTCTCCCTCTCTCTCTCTGCGCCCCCACCGCACTTGTAGTCTGTTTCTCTCTCCTGTCTCTCTCAAAATAAATAAACAATAAAAAAAAAAGAACTAGTGATACAATCAGAGATATGAAGGTAAATGCAAAAAGAATCCATTAAGGATCGAAGCAATTTCCTTCAGGGGCTGGGAAGTGGGAGTAGGGAAGGTCATGAGGGAGCTGTTGTGTTTCTCACTGAGCCTGGTAGAATTATTTGTTTTTTTACATGCACATGTAAATTGGATAAAATGTAGACTGAATCTAAAATTTGGGAGAGCTTGGCAGTTTTTCTGGTTACCAGCACCGTATGTGTAATGGGGATAAGGAGAGGCATTGAAGCAATGTTTCATTCTTGCCTCGTGGACCATGATTACTCTTGGATTACCCATGCTTCAGATATTTGTCCTCTCGGTAAACTATATTTAGCCTTCAAAATGTCTACCATGTGTGGGGTGTGTCAATTTCACTGAGGCTTAGGAACTATTTTCAGAAATGCATCTAATCTAGTCAGGTACTTTAATTTGAAATCAAAAGATAGCCTAGATTTTTTTTTCCCCCCTCTGGAGAAGAAATTGGTTTAGAGTTACAAGTTTATGATTTTTATCTCTTACCTAACCTCAGAGATGTGGTTCTGTGACTGACCCATTCCTTCTGGGGTTCAGTTTCTTAACCTGAGAAACAATTATTGTTGGTGTTATTTTAAGAGTTTTATAATAACAGTGGAAGATTTCATACTTCAAATTGTTATGTTTTCTAGATACGTTGTCAAAATCCCTTTTTTTTAAAATTGATTTTTATTTTTTTGAGAGAGAGAGCAAGCACATGCATGCATGAGTGGGAGAGAGGCAGAGAGGAAGGGAGGGAGGGAGGGAGGGAGAGAGAGAGAGAGAGAGAGAGAGAGAGAAAGAAAGAAGGAGAATCTTAAACAGGCTCCATGCTCAGCTCAGAGCCCAATGTGGGGCTCGATC
This sequence comes from Panthera onca, assembly GCF_046562875.1. Lineage (NCBI taxonomy): Eukaryota > Metazoa > Chordata > Mammalia > Carnivora > Felidae > Panthera > Panthera onca. The sequence goes on along the minus strand of NC_138341.1, from coordinate 81,429,417 downwards.
TCACAAGTGTGAAATCATGACCTGAGCTAAAATCAAGAGTTGGACGTTTAACTAACTGAGCCACCCAGGCACCCCTGTTTAATTATTTGTATTTAAAGAAGAAAAAGCCAAAAGAACATTTCTTTCAACAGTGTCAGGCCCTGTGTTCTCATGCAGCTTATCATCTAAAGGGATGGAAAAAGCTAGTGGTAGTGATGGAGTGATTATTAAACCATGAAAGAATTATAAATGGTGGTAAGTTCAGGGAGGCGAGGGTGATGAGAAGGAATAATGGGGAAGCTAATTTAGGCTGGGAGTGTCAGGAAGGATTTCTCTGAGGATCTGTTGTGTCAGCTAAGACCTGTAGGGTGCTTAGAATGGTGTTAGCTGGGTAAAACAGGGAGGAAAGGACCTTCTGAGCAAAGGAAAGCACATGTGTGAGAGCTCTGTGGCCTCTGAGAAGCTGTTCTGGACAAGTTCAGTTTGATGTGCTTGTGAGTTGTCTAGAAAGGCTTGTAGAGGAGGAAAACACAGAGGGGACAGAGGAGTGGTCAGGAGAACAGGAGGAAATGAGTAGAGTGTATTTCCCAGAGGCCAAGAGAAAAGTGTATTTAAGAAAGAGGGAGGGGAGAGGGATGGACTCTGCAGTATGGTATGGAAAAGGCTCGAGGGACATTGGCTGCCTCAGGGAGAGTAGTTTGGGAGTGGATGGGTGGAGAGGAAGTAGACATGCACGTGAGCAGCTTTATCAAGGTGGGATTTGGTTGGTTTTGGTTGTTATTATAAATTTATTATTTGTTGGGGCTCCAGGGTCACCCAGTCAGTTAAGTGTCTGACTCTTGGTTTCTGCTGAGGTCCTGAATCTCATGAGGTCCATGAATCTCATGATTCATGAGTTCAAGACCCGCATTGGGCTCTGCGTTGACAGTGCGGAGCCTGCTTGGGATTTTCTCTCTCTGAAAATAAAGAAACTTAAAAAAAAAGAGGGAAAACCACAAATTTATTCTTTGTCAGGAAATGGAAGGTCTGTTGAATGCTGCATCTGTGGCTGCTGGGCCTTGAAGTGGTCATGGCTAGGTTTTGAATAGGTCAGTAAAGGAGGTAAGGCATCCAGGTGAGCAGGACCTCAGGAGACAATTCCCAAGGAATTTTGATTTGGGAATAAGGTTAAATACTGAGTACTGGGGAAAAAAATTACCTCAAAGAATCTGTAACTGGTCACCAGAAGGATGAACTATTTTAAATGGATCCCAGGGATGCTGGGTCAGAATGGGTGGTAATTGTTTCACCAGGCAAAAGAAATTATTCGAGGAAACCATAGCAACTTAAAAATTCATTGTTAATTGCTTGGCATTGGATGCCACATTGAGTTTCCTGTGTGTGTGTGTTACCATTTATTTACTATGTAAATAAAAAACTTTTGTTATCAGTAATGTTATTGGGATTCAAACAATAGGATTTATTTCTAGAAGGAAAATACAGATTAAATATCATTTTAGTAAATTACAAAGATTGACCAGAAAGTTTGGCTATCCTGAATTATTATTACTGTCCATTCAACAGAGTTTTAAATAAATTTGTGCACCAATGTTTGTGATATAGGGATGTTTTCATAAGGAAATGTGTTAGCCTTCTAAAGTGGGATTGGCCTATGATGAAAGATTTGGAAGGCACTTCTGGAATTTTTCACTTGAGATGCAGTATTTGCATGACAGACACAGTTTTACAAGGGAGAAACAGCATATTTCAACCTCAGGTAGAGATTTGGATATTACACTTACCCTGGGAGCATAGTGAGCAAATTTGGATTTTGAGTTTCTGTTATATTGCTGTTATAATGAAAAGTAAATGTAAAATGTAAGCAAGGCGTTAAGATTGCTTTAGGAATGTATAGCTCATGATCTTCCATATATTAAGGATTCAGTCACAGCAAGGATTTGGGTGGAGAAATTAGGTTTTAATAAAACTAGTGTCCCAAAACTGTGTGTGTGTGTGTGTGTGTGTGTGTGTGTGTGTGTGTGCGCGCGCACACCTGTGTGTTTTTGTTTTAACCTTTAGTTTCCTGTATGTTCTTGAGGTAGAGTTTGGACACTCATTTAGGGCTCAAAGTGGATACTGTTTAATCTCAGTATAACGGAGCTGCCTCTTAATGTGGGTATTAGGTTCCAAAATCAACATGAAGGACAAAAATTGCTTGAAAAATTACCCTTAAAATCAGCAGGGCCCCCTTCTTGGTAATCTGCTCATGTTACAAGGAGTTCCTGGAAAGTCGGGGCCTCTGTGGAGCCCAGAGCCTCCAGCTCCCCAGGGAGCTCACACCAGGGCCTGTGCTCCTTGATGGATGGGCAGTCCACGTGAGCGGTTGTTTTTCCCTCTGCGTTTTGGCCAGGGCATATTGTTGAATTTGATAAATATGAGATGTGTGTCTGCTGTACCGCCACTTGCTAGTTGAAGTAATGTACTTGAGTCAGCTTCATGGCCAGGTGAGGCTAAGAGTGATCACATTACACTTTGGCATCTTAATTTGGGAATTGCTATTTATTAGGTGAGGTCGATGGTAGCTGGAGCTGCATTTCTGATGTCTACTGCTTAGGTGCTTGCAATGCAAAGGTCTGCACGAAGTGGATGTTGTTTTATCTTGCAGCCTTTTGCTTATCTTCATTTATCCAAATAAAACATTTAGGTGTGAATAAATGGGGTTGGAGAGCCTCTTGTGGAACTGGAAATTCTCTTTGATAGGATGTGTATCCCACTGTAAAAGTTGCTTTTCTTGTGTGATTTTTTTAACTTCCTGTACTACCTGGAAAGCTAGATTTGAGTACTCTATATTTCATAGCCAAAAGTTAAGTTAGAACCATGTAATAGTACACTTAGTTATTTTCTCTGAATTAAAATTTGCAGAAACCTTAACTATAGGCAAAGCCAGAAATGTGTTGATGGTGCCTGAAATCTTGGTAAGGTTCAAGACCAGAGTTTCCATAGGCAAGCATGCATTTATACCAGAAGGATTATTAGAAAGTCTGTGTGTGCATGGGAGGGAGGGTTGGAGGGGGAGAGAGTAAAGCAGGGAGAAGGAGGGAAGGAGAATCTCAGAGAGAGAGAATTGAATGGCAGATTTACTGACACCAAAAGAGATCATAATTGCAGAAGCTTTGAGAACACATGCTCTAATATGCTATAGTTATAATATTGCTGTATACATTTCTGAAAAGTTTTATTTAGAATCAGAATTGTATAAATTGGACGATTTTCCCATCACAACTTCAGAGAGGTACATTTTAAGTACAGAGCAAATGATTAAAACTGTGTGTAAAATCTGTAAATTTGAATACATATTTCAGATGTTAGCATGTTTTTATTACAAACTGAAAATAGGGGTGCTTGGGTTCAGTTGGTTAAGTGTGGACTCTTGATTTCCGCTCAGGTCACAATCTCACGGTTTGTGGGTTTGAGCCCTGCATTGGGCTCTCTGCTGACAGTGCGGAGCCTGCTTGGGATTCTCTCTGCCCCTCCGCTGCTCGTGCTCAATCTCTCCCTCTCTCCCTCTCACAAGAAAGAAAGAAAAGAAAGAAAGAGAATAACTTGATCAAAACTGTCAAAAACAAAAAAAGGGGGATAGGGACCTTTGTCTTCATCAGTTGTAAAGACAAGGAAAGGCTGAGGATTAAAGGCAACTAGAGACATGACTAAATGCAATGCCCAACCCTAGAATGGGTCCTGAACTGGAAGGAGAAGCATGCTGCAAAGGGCGTCCCTTGTTGGGTCAGTGACCAAACTGGAATACCAGTGGTAGATAAAAGTACCATGTGTGTTACATTTAGTGAGGTTGATAACGATGCTATTGTTGTGTAAGAAAATACCCCTATCCATGGAAATAGGTCTCCTTTCGAAATGATTCAGAAAAAAAAATGTGTGTATGTAATTACGTCCTATCACATCATATCAAGAGAAAAAGAGCAGATAACACAGCAAATGAGGTATGCTGTAACAGTAGGCAAATCTGATTCTTGGCAAAAGGTATATGACTGTTCTTTGTCCTATTTTAATTCCTGAAGCTTTTCTTTAAACTTGAAGTTATTTCCAAATAAAAAGATAAATAAAAAAAGATAATTTTAAGTGTGAACCCGGAAGCACTTGTCCATTTTGATAGAGGTATTTTTAGCCTGTAATAAGAAAATGTAAGATACACCTGTAATTTAACAACAAAAACCCATTAGGAAATTTCTGCAGGAAAAATAACTTAATTGTGAGTCTGAACTAAGCACCTTCTGCTTTTGTCATGGAAACAACCATTTTGGTAACATGCTTTCTAGAGTTGAGGTTTCTTGGGGGTCCCAGTTACTATGTGCAGCAGGGTGGGTGGCATATATAGATATTCCCCACCTGCCCCAAACTGTAAATGACTATGACATAAGACTTTTTAATATCATGTATATATGTTACAGTGTTAGGTTAGGCCTTAGTTGTGGCCAATAAATAGCTGAATTTTAAAAGAATAAAAATCATGGAAAAGATATTCATTCAGTAGGTACTTACTGTGTGCCTAGCTCTTCTCCAGGCAGTGAACAAAACAAAGTCCTGCCCTCAGGGAACTTACTCTACTATAATTAATCTAGAGTGATTTTATTCTTGTAATTGCTAACTCTGGTAATTAACCTAGGACTGGAATTCTCAGTGTGTGCCACAAATCCCCTTAACTATGTTAACCTCATTTTAAACTTCCTTCATTAAAACATTTTGTGGTTTTTTTTGCCGCCACACTATAAGAGGTTGGCTTTTGTTGTCCTTGCTTTTAAAAACTGAAATATTTAGTCAAATAAGTTAGGCCTTTGAGCCCTATCTTTTAGGTTCTTGCCAGCCTTAGGGATATTATCTCTTGAAGTCTTTCTGACCCCTCGTCCTCATCTGAGACAGAGGCTCGTGGAATACCTGTAAGCACAGCTTGGCTCTGGGCCCGTCTGTGCTCTGCTTTGGCCCTGGGTTATGGACACCCTCCAAGGACTCAGCCCTCCTGTGCTCTGGAAGTGTTGGCACAGTGGGCTCCTGCGGCATTTCCCAGCACCCCTGCTCCCTTTCCCTTTTGTAGAAGCACTCTGCAGCCTTCTGTAGGTTACCGAAATGAAGTGGACTCCTTTTCCTATTTAAAAATAGCCTCAGCAGCTGTGGGTTCGAGTCTCCCAGTCATGAGGTTGACCTCCATGCCACTGGGACTCTTAGTTGTTTGGCCTCTGGGGGTCACAGCAGGGTGACTGATGGGGCTCAGATTTTGGAGACCACCAGCCATATTCCTTTGTATACAGATGAGGAGCCGGACTGATCTGAGGCAGCGATGCTCTTGCTCTGTTTTCACTTGACTGCACTTAGCCCTTTCCAGAAAGGTGAAGGGACTGCTGAGACAGGAGTCCCCATGCCTGCATTCTCCAGACCTGCTCCTTCTCATCTTGTGCTGGGCTGGCATCTGTTGAGACCCTGTTATATTTTGTTTATTAAGATGGCTTAGGTAACAAAGTTTTTAAAAATTGTAGTAAAATATACAGAACAGAAAACTTACCATTTTAACCATTTTTAAGTGTACAGTTTAGTGATATGTACATTCACATTGTCATGTAGCCATCACCACATCCATCTCCAGAACTTTTTCATCTTCCCAAACTGAAACTCTGTGCCCATTAAGCGTGACCTCCCTATTCCTCCCTCCCTGCAATTCCTGGCAACCCGCATTCTACTTTCTATTCTAGGAGTTTGACTACCCTCATGTAAGTGGTTTCATACAGTATTTGTCTTTGTGTCTGGCTTATTTCACTTAACATAATGTTCTCAGGGTTCATCTATGTTGTAGCTTGTATCAGAATTTTCTTCTTTTTTAAGGCTGAGTAAGATTCCATTGCATGGATATATCACATTTTGCTTGATCAGTCATCTATTGATACACATTGAATTGCTTCTACCTTTTGGCTATTGTGAATAATGCAGCTATGAATGTAGATGTGCAAATATCTATTCGAGTCTCTGATTTCTGTTCTTTTGGATATATTCTCAGAAGTGAGATAGTGGGATCACACAGTAATTCTGTATTTAACTGTTAAGGAAACTCTTGATTTTTACATGTAGTTCTCAGTTTCTTCTGGCTTCTGTAGACTTGAATGAATGGCTAGGACTGTACTTGGTTCGCTGGGACTGTAGCCCCTGGTCCTGGGTTCCCAGCTTCCCAAGTACCCTCAGTCTATCTCTTAAAACCCTTGTTTCTCTTCCCATTAGGGCTGAGTGGACAATTGAAGGGAAGAACTGAAGTTTGTTTAGAGGTGCATTGCAATTCATTAAAAACAAACAAACAAACAAACAAACAAACCAGAATTTGAATTTGAGTTAGGCATTTTCAAGTTTATAATTAAATTATTTGTTTTGGATTTGATATGTATTTGTTTTTCAAAGCTAAGATATGGAGTAGAATGCTTAAGGTGAATTTGGTTTCGGTGGATTTTTCTACCATGATCTCAATCATATCCATACCTAATTTCTTTAAGCATTGTTGGGGCAAAGGATAGGACTATTAGGAGTTAGAAAAGGAGAGAAATCTTGTTCTTCCTACTTGTATGACCTTTGGCCTTAGTTTCCTCTTCCGTAAAATGGAGCTAATACTACTAATATAAATTGTTGTAATTATGATAGTAAATGGCAAAAAAAAAAAAAATGGATCTGAAGTACTAGGACAGTGCTTGACAGCTGCAGTGCTTAGTTAATGTTAGTCACCTTCCCCCCATTATCCTGGAATAATTGTAAGTTGTAGGTGAGGGCGTGAGGTGGTCCTAACTTCTGAAGGGTGAACACCAAGCAGTAGGGAGAGCTGGGGACAGGACTCAGTCTCACAGGTGTAGTTAATTCCCAGTGCTGTGTGACCCCTGAGACATCTACCCAACCTCCTGGAGGCTCAGATTCCTCACCTGTCAAATGAGGAGGCTGGTCCCTGTCACCTCTGTATTTCCTTGTAGCTCTAAAAGTTCAGCGATTTCAAATAGTGTGTGTCTAGTCTTTTTTTTTTTTTAATTGAGATGGAATTGTTGTATAACATGATCTTAGTTTCAGTTATATAGCATAATGGCTTGATGTGGGTGTATGTTATGAAATGATCACCACAGTAAGTCTAGTTAACATTGATCACTGTACATGGTTACAAGTTTATTTTTCTTGTGATGAGAACTTTTAAGATTTACTCTTTGCAACTTTCAAATATATAATACAGTATTATAAACTATAGGCACTATGCTGTACATCACATCCTTAGGACTTATTTATTTTATAACTGGAAGTTTGTACCTTTCGACCCCCTTCATCCATTTGCCACTCCCCACTCTCCACCTCCTCCCTGCCTAGTCTTCTTCTGACTGCAGAGTTGATTCTTTTCTACATAGGCAAGGCTACTCTTCATAGGTGGTGGACATATCCCCTCCATGGTATGTGAAGTGAACTGAGAATTTCTGGCATTTGAAGATCTGCTTCTTTAGGGCCAGGTTGAGTCCAAGATTTATTTTACTGTTACCAGCTTGGGTGCTAAGTTTGTGGCTCTTGCCCCCAGTTCCAAATACCCGTGTCTCTGGGGCTAGCCACATGTAGCAAGTGAATAGGGAGAGTCCTTCTAATCTGAGAGAGGAAAAGAAGTAAAGGGGAGGAGGAGGAAGTAGAAGGGGCTGTGGATATAATTTTGACTTGCTCAGAAATAGAGTGAAGCTGTCTTCAAAGAATTAGGAAAGCTCTCTGACTCTGTCCACCTCAAGACTTGACCAATGTCTACAATTGACCTTGTCTGTCTTTATTATTTACAGTTTTCTGTCTTCATTTTCTCCAGGAAAGAACAGCCAACTTAAAATGCCTTTTTCTTCCAAACTTCCTATTTTTTATAAATATTATTGCTTATTACTCTGCAATAATAATACAGCATTTTTGCATATTGTATTGTACTTTTCATAGTGTTTTCATCTACTTTACCTCATTTAACCTACATATGAAGATTTGTCTAGGCCACCGGGTATCTTCATTTGGCAAGATGAGGTTGGTATGGTCATCTGATTTGTCAAGCTATTGGTAGCAGAATCCTGGCACTTTGTCTTTCTCTAAAGCTGATCAGTCAGGAACATCAACAAGTATTTATGGAAAGTCCATATGTGCACAGCAGAGATGCTTGTGATAGAGAATTGTTATTCTTAAGACATTATAACCTAATAGGGTCTTAAGGGGAGGAGGATGGAGTTCAAGTTTTTTACCTGTAATTAATTAACTATTACAATTAATTAATGCCAGGAATTAAAATGTCTGGATGAAGGAAGAGCTGTAATCACAAATGAGGTTTGGGGCTGTCTCCGAATTTAACGTGTGCATATTGGTTACTCTGCCTGACTCTAGTGTTAGGGAAAGGTGACAGTTTTTATTTTATTAAAAGAAAAGTTTTTTTAGGTGATAGTTTTTAAACAATGCGTTTATATATCTCTAAGCCTCTGGGCTCTATATCATAGTGCTACAATGTAAAACTGCTATACCTCATATCTGCAAACTAGTTCACACTATTATTAGGTGTAAAAAGACAGGAAACAGTGCCTAACATAATTTATTTCTGATATTGAGGGCTTGTGGTTTTGGTTGCTTTTTTTCAGAGGATTACTGGAAGTAAATGCAGGACTTTCTTTGAAACAAATGAAGATTTTTTAAAATAAATGAAATTTGAATAGATTAGAATCTGCCTCGCTTTGTGGAAATAAAACTTCTGCAAGGAAGCTTTTTTTTTTTTAAATCTCTATATGTCTATTTTCTCAGGTTTCTGACTTTGCAGGAGCTTCATAAATCTGTAAAAATGCTGGTATTCAGGTCTGGATATATAAGACATGGAAATGGGCTATTTTCTACAATTTTTTTTAAACAGTTCATTTTGTCTACTCTTGGGAGGGAGTGGCTGTGAATAGTAGGTTCAGGAATGTGGGATTCTGTTTTCAGAATCTGAACCCTGGCCCCGGGCGCCCCGTGGGCTCCAGAGGTGCTGGGTTGTCCAATTAACTTGTTGGCTGTTGGACAAAGGAGTGGCCGGAAGACCACTTGATTATTTGGATGATGAATGCATCTGTCATGGGAGACCACTTGTTTTTTAAGCAGGCATAAAAATACTTGCTCAAAGGAAATTAATCTGCACACAAATGTCATGAATGTATAGCTTGATGATTTGTATTGTTCATTTGTGAGATAGTTTGCATATTGAAGAGCTTAGTTCTAAGGCACTTGACAAGGTGAGGGCTCTGAGTCTCTGCTCACAAGCCCATTTAGGGGAGTACAGGTCCTGTTCTGTTGTGGGGAAGTCCTACAGTGTCTCTAAATGCTTTATTTTGCCCAGTTGGCTTTTCGTGACTCTGTCAGATTTTTTTCCCCCCACAGCTTCCTAAGTAATGATCTGCAAGTACTATTGGCAGCTGGTAAACCTGGGCTGTGTACCAAAAAAGACCACATCCTCAGGAAGATTGGAAGCAAAGGTTATATTGGGTCTGGTCCTCAAATTCAGTCTTGCTTTCAGTGAATTTCTTGGGGAATAACCCTTGCTCACCTTCTGTCAGCTGAGAGTTTTCTTAAAACCCTTGCCAAATCTGTTCACTCCCCTTCAGCCAACTGAATATATATCAAATTAACGTGAAGTTTTCCCTTAAATTTGTTTTTTTACTGTCAGTCTTTTGGATTGGGGGAATAGAAATATGGTAGGGTTTTTTTTTTTGTTTTGTTTTGTTTGCTTAGTTTTTTGTTTTTAATCTTGGTTAGCCTGCAAACAACCCTCTTAGGACTCTGTAGCAATTATTTTTAGGAAATTTGAAAGCATTTCTCATAGAACCTTGAATATCAAATGAACTTTTCTTAGACACACAGTACTTCTATGCTACATTTACATAATGATGAAAATACTTTGTTAAATGTATGTAAAGAAAGGAAAAGGGTTTGGGGCACTTGGTGGCTCAGTCAGCTAAGTGTCTGACTCTTAATTTTAGCTCAGGTCATAATCTCACTGTTTGAGTTCGAACCCTGACGGTGCGGAGCCTGCTTGGGATTCTCTCCCTCTCCGCCCCAACCCCATACCTCAAAATAAATAAACTTTAAAAAAAAAAAAAGAGAGGAAAAAGGTTTGAGTTATCCCGTTGTTGGAGATTACAGTGAATCCTCTACCTCCTTCCTCCTGCTGTTTCTGGCACCTCTGGCCATATATTTGTAAGGTGCTAGGTGGAGATGTGGCCAGTAGCCGTGGGAGAAATGTGTTCTCTGGCTTGCGGAGAACTCTGTGAGCACCTTGCTGAATCTAAACAGCTAGCTGTCTATTATGGTAATGAATCTTCCTCTCTTTGGTAACATAGGCCTGCAGCGGTGACCATGAAACACCACACAGGAAGAGTAAAATTGTCTGTCTTAGGAGTAGTGGTTAGAATCACAGAATGAAAAAAAGGCTCAAAAACACAAAGCTTTCACAGATTGTGAAGGCACAAGTTGAGGTGTATACCTTACCCAGCGTTATGCTCTATTTTGGGAGCCTGCTTGAGATGCTTGCTACATCTAGGGCAGTGGATCCCAACGTAGTTGGCGATCACATGTACTTTGGATACTGCTGGAATGTAGCTCAGCACCTTAGTAACAGTTATAGCCAGTTAGTGCTGTGGGGTCACACCATCTCTTGGCTCTCATGCCTTTTGCTGGTTTGTGCTTTGTGTCTCTGTCCATCGCTGGGTCTCCTGCGCCGTCTTAGGTGTTCGTGAGACGTTGACCTTGTGTGTTCTGGTGAACATAGGTGCTGCCTTGACATTCTCCTGTGCCTCTCACCTTTCATTTGCTGCAGTTTATACACCCACGTTATCTGGCTGCTGGGCCTGATATGTTGTTCAACAGACACCACAGTGCAAGTGTATATTCCTGGCTGTGGCAAAACACATTTTACACTTCGATCAACATTTGGCCCCACTGCAAAGGCTTGCAGCATGCTGATGTGAGCTGTGCACTGGTGAGAACACAGGTGGACCAATCTTCCAAATTTGGGAGCACTGTTTTGTTTTAAAAAGTTATTTTAAAAACCAGCTGGGATCTTGACTGGTCTGGAAGTACATCTTGGTTCCATGTACAATTTTATGTAATATGCAGCCACAAGAGCTGGCTATCCTTGGCACATAGACTTAATAAGCAGTCAACGTAGTATAAAAAAGATAACTTCTGGTCATAATTTCATTCTTTAAATTAGAGAACAGAACATTAAAAACATCTTGTAGATTTTGTAGTGGGGCACCGGGGTGGCTCAGTCTGTTGAGTGTTCGACTCTTGGTTTTGGCTCAGGTCATGATCCCACCGTTTGTGGGTTTGAGCCCTGGTCAGGCTACATGCTGGCAGCACAGAGAATCCTACTTGGGATTCTCTCTTTCCTTCTCTCCCTGCCCCTCCCCCACTTGCATGTGCACGCTCCTGCTCAAAATAAATAAACTTAAAAAAAAAAAATTTGTAGTGATGCTTTCTCCCATGATCTTGTAAATAAATGCTGCTTGTAAAAAATTGGAGAAAATATAGGAAAAAAAACCCCCAAATCCCAGTTAACTTTTTTGAGTTGATTTTCCAGCTTTATCCATTGTCTATATAATCAAGCTCATATGTATCTGCACAGACACCTTGTTCTTCACCTACCAGAATAATAGCACTGGAAAATGTGTCACAGCATATTTTGTGTGTTTGTATGATTTATGCTCCTCCCAGCAGAGTTGTGCATCGACACCTGCTTCCTGTGCATGCCCCGGACCTGCCATTCCACCCCAGCTGCCTGGGATGTGGACACAGTGGGCTCCCAGCAGCCTCATCATTTTGAAGCATGTGCTCATTCTTCGTTCTCAGTTCAGGCCTGTCTGTGAATGGGACCCTCGTGTTTTGGAGGAGGGACTTGAGACTGGAGGGGTGACCTGTGTCACTCCTGGTATCTCAACCTCACTTGACACTTAGTACTAGACTGTGCCAAGCTGTTAAAACAATGACTTACTCACAGTCGCATAGTTAGTGAATAAATAACACTCCATTCTTCCATATCACGGCATTCTAACAGGATGGTTAAGAGGCTTGTGTAGAGTCCTCTTCCCAAGAGTCAGTCTAAAAAAATATGGATGTATTGATGAATTGGGCCCCTTTGTAGTTGGCTGGCCCTCTGCACACATACTACCTGTCTTCCAGGATTGTTTTCTTCATCTTTTAGGATGTCAGTGATGTAGTTTGTAGCTTTTTGGTTTTTTTTTTAACTTTTTTGAATGTTTGTTTATTTTTGAGAGACAGAGCGTGAATGGTGGAGGGGCAGAGAGAGGAGACACAGGATCTGAAGCCGGCTCCAGGCTCTGAGCTGTCAGTACAGAACCCGACTCAGGGCTTGAATTCACAAACCGTGAGATCATGCCTGAGCTGAAACTGACTGAGCCACCCAGGCACCCCTGTCGTTTGTAGTTTTTAATCATTCCCTTTAATCATCCCCTTGATAGTGACAGTCCTGAGTGGTGTTGAGAGCTCACCTTGCTACCAGTGACTGGATTTCATGTGTAGTCCTGCAAGAAGTATTATGCCTTATTAGGACAGAATTCATACTTACCCCATATTTTCTCTCTATCTCTTGTTGTGAGATATGGAATTCACTCCTGAACAGACAACCCACATTCTGCTTAGTTGAATGAGAGTCAAGTAATTGCAGAATATTCAGCCTGGTTCCTCCTGGCCCAGGAGCGTAGGGGACACATTGATGGTAGGTGCCAGGAATGGACTTCTGTCAGACCCTTTTCTCCCTAGGGACCTGGAGTGTAGGCGAAGGTTGCCCAGGGACTGTCCCTGGGTTCAAGGATCTCTGTGATGGCATGGAGTATGTGTATGGGTGTTTCCTGAGGGAGTCTTCTTCCCCCTTGGGTGAAGTGACTGCCCCATGGCTGTGCCTGCCCAGCTTCCAAGGATTCCTCATTTAGTGAGTAGCCTGCTGGTGCCAGGGGCCCATGTTGCCGCTCTGTTGTCCCTGCTCAGAATACAAGTTGGTTTGCTTAGAATCACAGGCTGCCAGTCTAAGCACAGGAGGTAACAGAGCCTAGTTTGGGGACATCTTCCCTGGATGTGAGTCCTGGCTCCTCCCCCACTCATTTGCTTTGTGACCTTGTACCAGCAACATAATCTCTCTGAGCCTCAGGAGTGAAACCATTTAGCATTGGGAGTCTTAAACCGAGGTAATGAGTGGCCAGAGCTTGTTGTCGGCCCTGGTACATGCTATGTGTGTGATAATGTGTTAGCTGATGACAGTAGTAACGATGTCCACAACGTGGGGATGGGGGTGGGGGCACTGAAATGGCTTGTGTTCAGATAAGCCCAGCTGGTAACAGTGTTATAAAGGATAGAATACTGTATGCTTTGTATTTTTTCAGTAAAGCTCTTTGGAATTGTTTTTCTCTGACTTTATTTTTCTTTCCTCTCAAAAGAGCCCCTTGGTGATTTGAGATGAATTCTGTCAGGAGTGAGGGAGGTTTGCTCTGTCATAGACTCTGTTAGGTGAGGCTGGTCAATGTTGTCATGTGACTTGTAAGTTCAATATTTCTGGTCTGCTAAATTTCATAAGGGCTAAGAAGTTAAAGAAATAAAATACACCCTTCAAGGGAATGCTGGCGTTTCACTATAATCATAGGGGCCAGCTTCTGAGTTTTAAGCATAACTGACCCTACTCAGAAGTTCTTCCAGGTGTATGAGTAGTATGTGCTCATGCCTTCTGAATGCCTTCTTTCCAAGACCATATGCCCTTAGCCCAGTATTAGGGTCACACATGAATCAGCTGCTCGGTTTGTCCCTGTGTCTGTCCAGAGCTTTCCTGGGATTATGTTTCTTATCCAGTTTCTGCTGCCAGATTGAACCTGAAATTGGCATTTCTTGCATGGGCCTTCTTGTGCTTACTTAGTTTTTTGTTTGTGTGTTTATTTATTGTACTTAGAGTGCGAGTGGGGTAGGGGCAGAAATAGTGGCAGAGAGAAATTCCCAAGCAGGCTCCTGGCTGTCAGCACAGAGCCCAACGTGGATCCCAGGAACCGTGAGATCATGACTTGAGCTGAAATCAAGAGTCAGATGCTCAACTGACTCAGCCACCCAGACATTCCCCCTTCTTGTACTTTTGTATTTAGTTATTTTACTGTGGAGACTGAGAGGTGGTTTTCTCCTAAATGTGGGTTGATTTTTTCTTTTTTTTTATTGAGATGTAATTGACATATAATATCTTATACAAGATGTATAACGTGTTGATTTAATACATTTATAAATTACAGTATGATTACCACTGTAGTGTTAGCTAACACCTCTATCCTGTCACATAATTATTGTTTCTTTTTTGTGGTAGGAACTATTAAGATCTAGTCTCTTAGCAACTTTGAAGTTTATAATAGAGTATCGTTGACTATAATCACTACGCTGTGCATTAGCTCTCCAGAAATTATTTATTAGTTGCACGTGTGTACCCTAAAACATCTCCACAGTTTCACCACCCCCCACCCCCAGCCCCTGGTAACCACCATTTTACTGTTTTTAGGAGCTTAGCGCTTTTAGCTTCCATATGTAAGTGATATCATACAGTGTTTGTCTTTGTCTGTCTTGTTTCTGTTAGCATAATGCCCTCAAGGTCAATCCATACTGCAAATGGTAGGATTTCCTTCTTTCTCCTGGCTGAATAATATTCTAGTGTGTGTGTGTGTGTGTGTGTGTGTGTGTGTGTGTGTGAGATACCATGTCTTTCATCCATTCATCTGTTGATGGACACTTAGGTTGTTCCCACGTCTTGGCTATCATGGATTGGTTTATTCTTACCTGTACTTTTTGTTCTCTTTAGCAGCTGTATCAGATAATGAAGGCCCCTGCTTACTGTGCAAATAATAGGCCAGAACCAGTGATTCAGGATCCTGGAGAGCTTTCAGCAGCCCCCATCCCAGGCCATACCACACATCTCTGGATTTGGATTTGAAATCTCTCCAGGAAGTTCCAGGGCTCAGGCAGGATTCAGAACCTGTGGAGTGACCCATGGCTAATCTTGAGATGTGCGTGATGGGTGGACAGATGCAGATCAGAGCCCAGGAAGGGTGTGTGAGAGATGGTTTGCATTGAGAGCAGTGGCTGAGAAGGGTCAGGATGGCCCTCAGCATGTGTAGGTTTTCATGTCAGCCCTATCTGGTCTGAGGAGCTGGCTTTCAGATGATAGAACATCACTGATGTTGGCCCCCTGCCCCTCCAATGGCAGGAGTCAGGGGCCCTTCCTGAACAGTGGGCACAAGCCCCCGGACAAAGATCAGGAGCAGCCAGGAGCATAGAGACCAGGATTCTACACCAATCCTTTTACTCACTTGGCTTATTTTGCCTGTTTTGTGGAGAGAGAAATCTTAGTATATGTCACCTTGTTTCATCTAGTCCTTACCATGACAAGTCAGGGTAGTTATCATCCTCATTTTACAGATAAGAAGACTAAGGCTTGAATGAGCCATGTGTCAAAGACACGGTTGTTGTCCTTGCAGGGACTCCTACAGAAGGATGGTCTGGATGGAGGCCAGATAGAATGGATGAAGAAGAAAGGGGGTGGCAAGTGTGTCCTACTTCTCTGCAACTTTCAAGGTGAAAGTAGTGAAACAAAAGAGCAGCTCAAGGGCAAAGTAGCAGGATGCAGAGCCTTAGGGATTCAGGAGAAAGAGATGCTGGGATGGCGGTTCTCTCAGTCTTGCTGCACAGCAAAGTCACAGAGTAACCTGTAAGAGTGCTGGTGCCCAGGCGGCATGCCAGACCAGTTACACCAGACTCTGGGGCAGGGCCCAGGCATCAGTATTTTGGAAGCTCCCCAGGCTACTCTGCGTTGAAGCCAAAGATTGGAGGGGACACCTGTTTTAGAGATTTAAAGGAGTCATTAATGCAACCAGACCCAGAAGGAAGGTGTCAGGAACATGGATGGACAGGCTTGTGTCTCTTCTGAGGCTGGCCGGAAAGGAGCAACATGGCAGGTGGAGACAGGACATATTAGGGTGTAGAGGACATGTGGGCTCCTCAGTCAGCAGGGAGGTAGGGACCAGGTGACTGGTGTGAAGGAATCTGTGAGTAGAGTGGTTTGTATCCAATCTTCCTTGCTCCCCTGTCCCTTTGGGCCTGCCTGCTAGAGGGGCCTTCATGTGAGGGGGCCCCCAGGTTTGTGTGGAGTGGAAAGGATTTGGACCAGCTGCTGGTCTTCACCCCTCTGCATGGCAGACCCCCTGAGGGCACTTAGGAATGCTAAGTCCAGGCCCGGAGGCCCATAGGACTCGAGTCTCTGGGCAGAGCCTGGGGGCTTGGCCATGTATGTACCAGGAGCAGTGAGAGCCCCCTGCCCCCCACTTTGAAGTGGGCCTGGTCCTCACCTGAACATGATTCTGTGACTGATGGGAACTATGATAACTGTAACTTTGGCTATTTCAGGGAAAAAATTTTTTTTTAATTTACTTAATTTTGAGAGAGAGAACATGAGGGAGGGGGAGAGAGAGGGAGACAGAGAATCCCAAGGCTCCTCACTGTCAGTGCAGAGCCCAACTTAAGGATGGAACTCACAAACTGCGAGATCATGACCTGAGCCAAAACCAAGAGTCGAACCCTCAAGTGACTGAGCCACCCAGGCGCCCATATTTCAGGAACTTCTGCGAATAAGCTTTGTGTTCATGTTGATCATGAGGAAGTTATCAAGAGCAGACTCTCCAACTTCCTTGCAGGGGGCTATCCCCACCCCCAACCCCCCTATAGGGAAATTGTAAGGCATTCACTCTTCTAAGGGCTTAAAAAATGTTTTCCCCTATAAGCAACTGACAATGACTTTGAATGAATGCATGCCTCTTCCCTGAATTTGTCTTTTTCTGTACTTAGATTATTGGCAAGCCAGGGCAATAAGTAAAATTAATAATATAAACAATTAGTAAATAGAGCTTGGTTATGAAATCCACTTTGGGTACAGGAAGATGGTTGTACATTGCATGTTGGAAGCTCTCCCACTCTCTGTGTGCATGTACACGGACCAGTAGGAAGTCTTCCTGAGTTGGGCAATGCATTCATTTCCTAGGGCTGTTGTAACAAAGAACCACAAACTGGGTTGCTTAAAACAACAGAACAATAGTTCTGGGGCCCAGAAGTCCCAAATCGAGAAGTTTGTGGGCCATGCTCCCCGACACCTGTAGGGGAATCCTTTCTTGCCTCTTCCTTGCTTCTCATGATGGCTGGAAATCTTTGGGATTCCCTGCAGCTGTGCAGCTCCAATCTGTAGCTTCAGTATCACATGGCGTTCTCCCTGTGTGTCTGTCTTCTCATGTGGACACCAGTCATATTAGATTACCCCAGTATGACCTTATTTCAACTAATGACATCTACAGAGACTCTATTTCTAAGTCAGGTCACACCATGAGGAGCTGGAGGTTAGGATTTCAGCATCTTTTTTGGGAAGATACAACTCAGTCTGTAACAGCTGTCTGGTCCAGGTACTCTGCACATGTTTCAAGATCCATGTGGACCTCACTGGACAGATGAGGGAGCAGAGACTGAGGGAGGTGAGGACGCTTATCTAAGCCACACCACTAATAAGGGACAGAGTCAGGATTTGAACCCAGGTCTTTGGCACTCCTGAATATATGACTTCCCTAGTTTAGACCAACTGAAGGGTGAGTACTGGGCTACTACTTTGCCACTCTCTTCACCTTTCTGCATGAAATCAATATCATCCTTTTGTTAGAAGGAAGCACAGAAATATGAAGTTAGTTTGATTTGTTGATCCGGTGGGATTCAGTGGGGATTTTTCATATATTTATTTTTATTTCCATTCTTACTGCTCTAACAACTTAAAATCCTCCTAAATGGTATAAAGAGAAGACTTTTAGATCTTGGCTACCCAACAGCCTGCTGAAAGTTGCTTGTCTCTTGGGATCTTCTTATGTCCTCAGCCTTATGTGATAAGGACTTAACCCAGTTTCTACTGGTGGCCAGGTTCTCTGGCACAAAAGTGCTCTGAATGGAAGAGCCAGGTCATGAGATGTCCTGGTTCCATCATTACTACGGGGTGTATGTCCGCAGAATAAATGTCAGAGTGTTTTGCCAACAACTGCTGGCTTGTTGCAAGGATCCAGGGTCTTGAAGGCTGCTGCAGCTTTTCCTAAGTGAGGAAGGCTTTGAACAGTCAGATTTCAAGATCAGAATTCCCAGTAGAAAACTCCTGTAATAAAACGTTGCCCATGAGTCTGAGAGAGTAAATTGCAGCTGCTAAGGCTTCTCTATTCCATCTTATTAAAATTTAATTTTATTTGTTTTTTTTTCCCTAATTACTGGCTCCAACTTTGCATTTCCCCACAGGTTCTCCGCCCATGGACGTTGGTAGATGTGCATCTTGGGTTCAGAAAGAAACGTTTTTTAAAAGGGTTAGGTGACCACTGTTACTACGATGTGTGACTGTAGAGACAGGGGCAAGCTGTCATTTTATTCGCTGTCCCTTTCTTCCCTGATTCTTCCTTGGACACTATCTTGACCCGCACATGGCTAAGCCCTGGTCCAAAGCTTTCTTAGGACCTGAAGATGGCAACAGGTTCTGTGAGATGTGCTAACTGGCAGCTTGTTACAGACTGGGTCTATAGTAGTGTCACCTGATGGGGAAGGCAGGCCATGGGTCATAGGAGTAAATTCACTTCCTTATTTCCATGGGATAGAATACCTGTTCTTGGGGAGATAGGATATTCTCCTTACTCTCTAGCTTGCCCTGTTGTCCTGTTTTTTTTTCCAGCCTTTCCTGAATTAATGGTTAAATTACCATCTGTTTGACCCTATAGAAGGGAGGGCTAAGCAGGGTACATACTTAGTACAGGCTGGGACTTCTGTGCTGTGTGCTTTCTTCTAACAACAAAACACAACACAAAAATAAGAAAATCTACTTAATCCCTGAGATAAATTTAGTTACTGAAACACTTACCTCCTGCCTAGTCTGAGATAAGATTAGTGGAGTTCTGTAACAGAACCATGCAATTGTTGATATGTTGCAAGTCTCTGAAAGAGAATGACAGATGGCAGACTTTGAGTAATCGGATTTCAAGATCAGAATCCACAGGGAGCAAAACTCCAGCTACTTGTAGCTTATGGAAAACTAATTTCTTTCAAGTGAACTTAAAGAACTGTGTTCTTTAGTTTTATTTTATTCAGAGGATTTGTTAAGCAAATATTTATTAAAAGCATACCAGGAGCCAGGTACACCAGGTGTTGGGAACGGATAAAGGATCCCTGCCTTTCCCCTTGTAACCCTCTATACGTGCATTTAACCCTTGCATGCATTTAACCCTTATACATGCATTTAAAGTAAGAAACTTCTGGAGTGCCTGGGTGGCTCAATCAAGTGTCTGGCTCAGGTCTTGATTTCAAGGTCAAGAGTTCAAGCCCCGCGTCGGGCTCTGCAGTTGGGCTCCATGTTGGACTCTGTGCTGATCATGAAGCCTACTTAAAAAAAATGTGTGTGTGTTTGTTTATTTATTTATAAAGTGAGAAACTTCTGTAGGTGGTAAACATCTAACATTTAATTATAGCAAATTAGTTGTAATTTGATGCCTAAAAAGACTCTTTTGTTACCAAGGACAGAAATGTTGAAACCAAAGTCAGAAATATGGGCTTTATTGCAAAGGTAGTAAAGAGCATCATAAACAATTGTGCCAAACACTGGTGTGCCAAGCTTGACCTCTTTTGGTATACCTGCACACTCTCAAGATGAATGGAACCCACTGTGGCTTCACTGGCTGCACTTTAGAAATGATGGCAATACCTCTGGGGAAGGATTAATCAAGCTAAAGTGTGTCGCACACATAGTAGGTGTTCACTAAAAGTGTCTTAACAATTGCACGTGAGTTGCTGTATTGAAATACATGTAGCTTGGTAAGCTTGATGAAACAGGCAGACTAATCCCTTTTAAGACTGGTTTGCAGTTTTACAGGCTCCCAGGGGGCTCTTTCCATGTGAGGAGCTGGAATCCAGTGAAGTACTGTCTTTCATTTTGAACTTGAGTCTGTGGAAATGTCTTGCTTCACTGACCCTTTTGACTCTCACATTGATTTCCATTTTGCAAAGGAAGTACTATTGCCTTACCTTATTTATTTATTTTTCTGTGATCCTTGAATGCCTCTAAGCTCCATTTCCTGCCTTTAATTATGTACAGGGTCATTAAACAAAAGTGTGGTTGGCAAGGTGGTTGTGACTGTAACAGTATAAGGTGCTATCAGGCAGCAGGCTGCACTTAATGAAATTTGGCTGGTAAACTGGTTTGTGCACCACACATGAGTCTTGTTGAACAAGTTTAACAGCCTTTCTGCAACTGCCTCTGAGCAGGAAAGGACAATTCTTTGAACTTCATGCTCAGCCTTGTTTTTTACTTCCTTTCTTCAAAATCTTCAATGTGGGAATGGAATAGTCTTTATCTGTGACTAGTTAGAAAAAAGGCCTTAGGGACATGTACGAAGAGTTATTGTCAAGGGGCAAGATGTGAGGTAAATGTTCTTTGTGGTTTTATATATTTCCCAAAATGTCTTACAATAAGAATGTATTTATTTTGTAATCAAGAAAAAAAAAAACCAAACTGCTTTAGAAGGGTAAATTGAGACCAAACTTCATTATTTTAGGAAAGATTTTTGGAAAAGATATTCTTCATAATTGGTTCCCTTAATGTGATTTTGGGAGTACAGGCAATACCCATTGGACTTGTTAAACACAGGATGTCAAAAGTGATAAATTAATAAGTCCCAAACAGGAAGTCTGCTGTTAAAGTCTGCAGGTACCCGAGTGCTCTAGGCTGTTTAAGGACTTTGGCCCAAGCAGATAGTTTCTCAACAAAATTGAGAGTTCAGAGATGTTTTGTCAAAGGATTTTGGTTCTTTTGAGGAAGGTGAAACAGGCAAGGGAATATAGTTTGCTTCTGTTACATTTGAATACACCAGGGTCAGTATAACATAATTTTGTGACTTTTTTCTTTTTTTTTTTTAAGTTTATTTATTTATTTACCAATGCAGGGGGCAGAGAGAGAGGGAGAGAATCTCAAGCAGGCTGCACGCTATCAGTGCAAAGCCTGACTCAGGGCTCGATCTCATGAACTGTGAGATCATGACCTGAGCGAAAATCAAGTCGGATGCCCAACTGACTGAGCCACCCAGGCGCTCCTGTGACTTGTTTTTCTAGGTTTTATGGGTTAGGGGATGGTTCTAATCTTTATTGGTTAGGGGTCCCTGGAATCTAAGGGAGGAAGTTTCAGGATTAAAGTGAGTACCTTGAAAGAGAAGGGAATCCTGCCATTTCAACAGTGTGGGTGACTTGAGGACATTCTGCGGAGTGAAATAAGCCAGTCACAGAAGGACAAATTCTACATAATACCACTTCTGTGATGAGTCTAAAATAGTGAAACGTATGGAAGCGGAGAATGGAATGGTGGTGCTAGGGGCTAGAGGGAGGAGAGAATGGGGAAGAACTAGTCAAAGGGTACAGAGTTTCAGTTACACAAGATGAGCATGTCCTAGAGGTCCAGTATATAGCATAATGCCTGTACTTAACAATATTTATACTTAAATATTTGCTAAAAGGATAGATCTTATGTTAAATGTTCTTATCACAATGTTATATATTAATAATTATAAGAGAGTGGGAGGAAGCTTTTGGAGGCGATGGATATGTTTATGGCATAGATTATGGTGATGGTTTCATGGGTGCATACTTCAAACTCATACATTAATTATGTATACCTTTTTGTAGGTAAAAAAAAAAAAAGGGTGACAAGTATCTGGAAAGAGCTGAACAGAATGGGAAGGACAGGTTAGCACGGGGCTAGAACCATCAGGATGGTGAGCACGTGGTCCTAGAGCACTTGGGTCCCATTTCATAGCCATTGGGAGTGGCCAAAATTGACATATTAGTGTCCAGGGAAGAGCTATGGGCAATCCTGGATTGTGCTGGGCTTGGCAGTAGAGGTGGAACAGGTACCCATCCCCATCCATTCTGGATGCCCCTAGCAGCTGGCGTTTCATTTAGAGATGGTATCAGGCCTTCAAGTCAACTTCTTTGTTACTGTACCCCTTACCTCTTATTTTATAGCCTTGGATCATCCCTGTACTATAAGGATTTAATCCTAATTGCTTTACATAATCATCATGCCAGAAGACCAGATAAATGGATGGTCAAGTGGATGGAAATGATGGAGAATTTTCAAGACAGTGTTCGTTATATCCACGGCAACATGTGTCTGTTAAGGCAGGGAAGTCACTGTGTTTGGAACTGGCTGTCATGATGGTGTTTTGTGTAGGATTCTTGTTGTCAGGCACTTCGAGCATTACGTCACCCTGTTTGGAGGTTCACTATGACAGGATCCTTATGTTCGGTCTGAGCCAAAGCAGGCAGCTTGGTTCCCATCCAAGGATTATTTATGGAGCCTCTAGAAGAACGTGTCAGAGTTCAGCAGTGTGGACCCGGAGTGCATTTATGTTCAGATGCATTTATGATTTATCACGTGGGGAATGGAGTTAGGAAAATTGTTTTTATATTTACTTTAGGAGCCCCACTGTGGACATTTCTGATCATTAGAATTGTCATGCTTTTTTTTTAAATTGTGGTAAAATACACGTAACATAAAATTGACCATCTGGACCATTTTTAAGTGTACAGCTCAGTGGTATTAAGTGTACAGTTCACATTGTTATGCAACCATCACCACTGTCCATCCCCAGGGCTCTCTTCATCTTGGAAAACAGAAACTCTGTTCCCACTGAAGAATTTTCACAGCTTTTGAGTGAAGGCAAAAAGGATTCTTTGAGAGTCCCTTAATTCCAGTGAGAACAGGACCGAATGGTCTGCACTTGTAACTCCTCTTGGCTGATCAGAGCTACCCACTGTACCCACCATCCTCTCTTGGTTTCCTGGGAAAGCCTAGGTTCATTGTGTGGCTCTCCTTGTCCCCATGGGACTGGAATGCAGTGTGCAGGTGAGGGCATGGTGGCTGCCTGTCCTGTTCTCGAGAACTGGGACCAGAATCCCTCCCTTGTGGTGCCCTTGAAGCTCTCCTCCGGACCTGCACTTGCTCCGACTTGTGTTGTGGATTTGGCAGGCTCTTCCTGTCACCACGATGGGCACGTGGCTGCTGTGTTAGGCACTTCGTTACAAAGATGAGCTCATCAGGTGGCCGGCTCCCGAGCTTCCCGCGTGATTCAGTTACCCTGTGGCTTTGCCCACCAATTGACTGCACTCTGAAAATAGCACCATCATCTCTCGGTTTCGCGGAGATTTGTGGGAATCATAAGGGACTCACACTGAGAGGTATATTGAATTATATAAAATGCTTTGTAGAAAAAAGTCAGAGTCTGGTAATTTGGATTATGAATTTTACTTTGAATAGGTAGAGCTTTCTCATTGGGAATGCAAATATCCCCAACATTTATCTTCTCTTTTCAAGCCTAGTAGAAAGGACTTCACATGATCTTTTACGTTATTTATTACTTTTCACAAATAAAAGTTTTTTTTTCCTTTATTCTGGCTCTTTATTTGCCTTTTCTCCTAAGTCTCCAAAACAGCAATACCAGCCAAACCAAACAGCCCCAACGTGAAGACAGACCTTGAGACCAAATTAGTTTCCCAACTGTGGATTATGGTGTTGAGCTGTGGTGCACTGTGGGTGTGCCATCACATCGATGGCTTAGGTATAATGATGAGAAGCTTTTTACTGGAGTGAAAGAATTTTTTTTTTTTTTTTTGTCATGGGGCTGCTGAGGTCTATTCTAAGCCCAAAGCCATTAGGGAGACCCGCTTTCTTCAGTGCAGGGGGTAAAAAATAGACTGTTTTCTGTTTTTTTTGCTTTCCTTAAAATGCTTTCTGTGGGGGTTGGGTGTTGCTGTGTTTTAAATGGGTTTTACTATGCGAGGGTGTTGTTACTGGTGAGAGCAGAGCAGTTTGTCACTGCTGCCTGTGGTTAAGTCCCAGGCCCGACACAGAGGTTGTTATATAAACCAGGAGGCAGTGGGAAGGCTTCTCCAAGTGTCCTTGTTTGTTCCATGTCAGTAGCTGCCATTTCGTCTTAAACTCGGTACCACCCATGTGCATGAAATCCAGCCAGAATGAAAGATTTGCAGCATTATCACTTAGAAGCAAATTATTCATAGGCCCCTTTTGGGCCCTAATTATAAAACTTGTCACTTGACATCTATCTCCGCCAGAGTTGTTATTCTAATAGCCTAAAAATAGGAGTGTTGCACTCACTGTGCCGCCAGGAGGGTTTTCCTGTAGAGCCAGACAAGCCATATGGAGCTGCCACAGAAGGCAGACCAGAATGCTCCATGCGAGCTGCCCTGCATTTGGGGGGATTTGTTCCTGGAGACAGAGCCAAGACTCAGCCAGTCGGGGCTTGGGAGAGCAAAGTCAGTCTGAATGTAGTTAGAAGTGTAGGTTTGTGGATGGCGGAGCATTTCTGAAAATAATTGTTACCCTGTCTTTAAATTTTTTTTTTAATGTTTATTTTTGAAAGAGAGAGAGAGAGAATATGAGTGGGAGAGGGGCAGAGAGAGAGGGGCACAAGAGGATCCCAAGCAGGCTCTGCGCTGACAGCAGAGAGCCAGATGTGGAGCTCAAACTCAGGAACCGCGAGATCATGACCTGAGCTGAAGTCTGACACTTAACCACTGAGCCACCCAGGCACCCCTGTCTTTAAACAGCCCTAGAGCAGGGGAAGAGGCCTGTTTTGGAGCTGGAGCTGGGGAGGGCCCAGTCCTTAGTGCTCAGAGCTTTAGCCACTTTATCCCTCCCTCCAAAGGTGGCCATGAGGATTAATGAGAAAACAGACTTCAGTATTTTTTCTTTTTTTTTTTTTAATTTTTTTTTTTAATGTTTATTTATTTTTGAGACAGAGAGAGACAGAGCATGAATGGGGGAGGGTCAGAGAGAGAGGGAGACACAGAATCGGAAGCAGGCTCCAGGCTCTGAGCCATCAGCCCAGAGCCTGACATGGGGCTCGAACTCACGAACCGTGAGATCGTGACCTGAGCTGAAGTTGGACGCTCAACCGACTGAGTCACCCAGGCGCCCCAGTATTTTTTCTTTTTAATGAGCCTGAGTCTGCCAAATAAATACTGCCTCAGAGCCATCCATGTGAGTTGTCGTCAGCTTCCTTATAAAAAGATAAGTAGGGCTGCATACCCTGTTAGGAGCTATGCGTAAACATTTTGCCATCTATTTACCTTATTGATATGTACGTGTGTATATATTTTTGTCTTTGACCCATTTGAAATTTGTGGACATCATACCCTATTTTCTAATGACTTTGAACGATTTCTTTGCCACACTAACCATTTTCCTTCACCATTCAGCAGAGATTTAAGGATGCTTTTTTCTTTCAGATGTTTCGTTTCTCCTTTTGGTTTTCCTACTGAGGACTCTTACTGATCTGTCTCCCACTTGTGTGTCTTCTCTGCCATATTGGACCCTTGTCTGCTGTTTTTGTGTTCGTGCTGTGGTTGGTTCCACCCTGAGTGCTCTGGTTTACCTCGGATTCAGAGCCCCTGCCCGCTCCTGGGGTTCCTGCAGGGGCAGTCTGCATTTGCGCAGATGTGGAGTGGAGGGCCCTTGTCTGCAGGCGGACACTGACTCACTCCCCTTGTCACTTTTTTAAGATTAATTTTTTTAACGTTTATTTATTTTTGAGACAGAGAGAGACACAGCATGAACGGGGGAGGGGCAGAGAGAGAGGGAGACACAGAATGGGAAGCAGGCTCCAGGCTCTGAGCCATCAGCCCAGAGCCCGACGCAGGGCTCGAACTCGCGGACCGCGAGATCGTGACCTGAGCTGAAGTCGGACGCTTAACCGACTGAGCCACCCAGGCGCCCTCCCTTGTCACTTTTTAAAAAAAACTAAACTTTATTTTTTAGAACAGTTTTAGATTTACAGAAACACTGTGAAGGTAGTATAGGGAGTTCTCATATACCCCACACCCAGTTTCTCCTATTGACATATTAGCATGGTGTATTTGTTACAACGAATGAACTGGTACTGATGGATTTTGGTGGTAGGCAGAATAATGCTGCAAGCCTGCGAATGTGTTAGGTTCCATGGCAAAGGGGAATTAAAGGATGTAGATAGAATTAATTGGGTTGCTAATCAGTGGACCTGAATATAGGGGATGAGCTTGGATTATCTAGGGGGGCCCAATGTGATCACAAGGGTTTTTAAAACTGGAAGAGGAACTCATCCTGGTGTTGCTGGCTTTGAAGATGGAGGAGGGGACCGAGAACTAAGTGAGGGAGCTGCGGCCACTCGGAGCTGGAAAAGGCAAGGAAAGGGGTTCTCACCTTGAGGCTCCAGAAAGGAGGCTGTTGACACTTTGACTTTAGCTCAGTGAGATCTGTATCAAACTTCTGACCTACAGAACTATAAGGTAATAAATTTGCTTCTTTTAAGCTATTGTGTTTGTACTAACTTGTCACAGCAGTGGTAGAATATAAAGACAGTGATTGTTAATTAAAGTCGGTGTTTTTAAAAAAAATTTTTTTTAATGTTTATTTTTGAGACAGAGAGAGACGGAGCCTGAGTGGGGGAGGGGCAGAGAGAGAGGGACACAGAATCTGAAACAGACTCCAAGGTCAGAGCTGTCAGCACAGAGCCCGACGTGGGGCTCGAACTCAGACCGTGAGATCATAACCTGAGCCGAACTCGGACGCTTAACTGACTCGGCCACCCAGGCGCCCCCTAAAGTCTGTGTTTTATTCAGATTTTGCTGGCCTTTTAATTACCCAGGATCCCTCTCAGGATACACCTCACATTTAGTTGTTGTCTTGGCTGTGACCGTTTCTCAGACCTCCCTGGTTTTTAGTGACTTTCATAGTTCTGATAGTACTGGTCAGGTATGTTTTCTGAGTCAGGCATGAGGCTCATTCTGATGTTTGCTTTGTCTCTTCAGACTGTGTTTTCTTGCCTTTCAGCATTCTTTGTCATTGTTTTTGCAAGCCAGGCATAATGTAAGGAGTAACAAGAACTGAAGAAATAGTTCTTTAGTGTGAGTTTTATGTTATTTTGTCTAGGACTTGGGCTGTTGGTTTGCTGTAGCCACAGATGCCCCAGGTTTTCTGATTCCTCAGGTGTCCTTGCCTTGGTCTCTCTCTCTGTCTTCGGGCTTCTTTTAAGAATGAGCTCCGGGGCGCCTGGCTGGCTCAGTTGGTAGAGCGTGCGACTCTTGATCTCAGAGTCGTGAGTTCAAGGTGCACATTGGCCTTAGAGCTTGCTTAAAGACATTAAAAAAAATACAGAAACTTGAGCTCCTCACATGGAGTCTGAGAGTCTTCCAGTCCTTCCCAATGTCATTATGCCAGAACCTGTTGATGTGGTGGTAAAGTATGGGGAGAAGAAGCACCCTGTAAGTCTTATCAAAGAATCTTGGTCTTTCAGTGGGTCTGTGTCCCTGGGATGTGCTCTGGACAGTGTTTCTTGGACGCCTCCCTTACCCTGACCCCTCCCCCTTCACCAGGTGAGACCAGAAGGCTGAAGGGGGCTGGAGTCCCAGAAACGCCCCTCCCCCAGCTGGGATAAGGTTCTGGAGAGTCTCCATCCCTGCCGGAGAGCAGGCCCCTGTTGTGGAGAATGTTCTGGGAGATCAGGAGAGGTTTTTCCTCGCTCTTCATAGTGAGAACCTGGTAGTAAAACCTGTACAGGTAAAACCTAAGACTGTGGCCATCAGGAGTCTCCTACTCTCCTGCTAGTCCACACACTCAGCCTCCCAGCAATTTGTCAAAACCTTATTGAAGTGTTCTATCAGTTGATGGCCCCAGCGGCTTCTGCTTCAGGTGAGTGATCTGGGCTGTGACTTTGGATTGTCCCCTCTCTCCAGATTTCTGGGTTGTGATTTTGACCTGTGCCCTTGGGTCTCTGATGGGTCCCAGAAAAGCCGCGGATATTCAATTTGCTCAGCTTCTTATCATTAGGATGGGAGTGAGGACTTCAAATTCTTTACGCGGGGGAGCTGAAACTAGAAGTCCCCTCTTTGCTTCCTTGTTGTCCTCCCCACCTTCCTACCAGGTTGGTTGTGTTGGTATAAAACATCCTGACCATTGCAAAAGCTCCTGAGTCTTGAAGAGAAAAAAAAAATCACTGTTTCCGATCAGAGAGACTGCTTCTGAGTTATGGTGACACCAAGTCATTGCCCACCCTTCTCACTTCCTCCTTTTGTTGCTCAGGTTTTACTTATTAGCAAACCAGATAGGGGTTCTACAACAGATCTCTTAAATTGGGAAATACTGGGTCTGCATGTGGGATGGGTGGGGTTTTTTTTTTTTTTTTTTAGCACCTTTCTACTTTCCTTCCATCTGCTTCCCTATCACTAACCCCCTCTAAGCTTTGACAGGCAAAAATGTTTTATCAATCTTACACAAATACGGCTTAATCTTTACCCTGTCCTGCCTTCCTGCCCGTGGTTTTTTTTAAGTTTCATTTTTTAATTTGCATGTGAGAGAGAGTACAAGTGGGGAAGGGGCAGAGAGAGGGAGATCCAGAATCCTAAGCAGACTCATGCCCCCAGTGCAGAGCCCAATGGGGGGCTCGAATTTACAAGCCATGAGATCATGACCTGAGCTGAGATCAAGAGTTGCTTAAGTGACTGAGCCACACAGGTGCCCCCCACCTGTGCTTTTGATCACAGAGTTCCCCTAAGCAGCTGTGCAAGTTCTGTGTTAAAGTAGCAGCCCCTTTATTTAGCTGACAGCTTTCAGGCCCTCTCAATTACATGTAAGTCAAGAGCAAACCAGTGAGGGGCGCCTGGGTGGCTCAGTCCATTAGAGCATCCAACTCTTAATTTCAGCTCAGGTCATGATACCAGGGTCACGGGATCAAGCCCCACTCTGCACTGAGTGTGGAGGCTGCTTAAGATTCTCTCTCTCCTTCCGTCCCTCTCCCTGGCTCACGCACATGTGTGCTCTCTCTCTGTGCAAACAAACCAGTAAGACAAAAATTCTGAGCAGCCTAAGGAATAACTGCTATAAAAACTCAGGCACCCTTCCTTCTTTCCCTAAAGCTGTTAATGGGGACAGATCAAGGTAATTGTATGGGTGGGGTGGATGGTCAGTTGGAGCCTAGATAAGGTAAAGAGGGCATCTGTCAGAAAGGGGATAGAATTGATCAGATAAGTAAATATATTAAGAATAATGGAAGCCAGGTTCCTCATGTTGGAGAAGAGAGTTGCAAATATGGAAAGAAACTGGAATGACCCTGGTATTTGATCGCAGTGCTGGCATTGGATCATAATTGGAAGTTTTTATGTATAAAATCAGTATAAAAATGAAAATGTCAATGAGTATATGTGTGTATACATACATAAACATGTACCCATACATATGTACATATATGTACAGTCCAGGTTCTGTCCACTGAAAGGTTCTGGGAGCAAGCACCCCCACAGCAGTAAGTGTACTTGGCTCCCAGACCTTGGCTTTTAAATACCATTCTTCACTAAAGGAACCAGGGCTTCTTGGAGAAATGGCTGATGCCAGGGCTAGAGCAGGAAGAATAAAGGGTGAACTTGGATTATTTGCCAGAAAGTAGAATAATGGGGACACGTCCAAAGGACACAGAAGCCAGCTTGAAGGGGTACCTACTGGCCAAGTCAGAGACAACGTGAACATCAAAATAATCGTCATACTAGATTGGATAAGGTAGGGAAACATGAAACCATACTGCTAGAAATAAACAAGTTAAATTTAAGGAGGAATGCAGTTTCAAAGAACTTCACAGAATACTTGTTAATTACAAAGGGAAAAAGGAGTAACTCTACAGTGCAGAACCCTGGCAAACGAGTAATGGGACAATACGAAATCGTCTGCCACCTGGTGTGTGGGTGTGTGTGTGTGTTTGCTGTTGATTCATGATGATATTCATTACAGCAGAGTGATAGACCTTTACTTTGTGTGCTTTATGGTCTGTGAAGGACTTCAATATTTTATTTTCTTCTCACGGTCCCCTTCTGGAGTGGGCAGGGATTATTTTTCTACCTTTGAGGATATGATATAATAACGGTAGTTTTTACAGCCAGGCAATAGTCTAAGAACTTTGAATGTTGCATACATTAATTCTCACAATTACCCTATAAGGTAGATATACTGTGATAATTCCCTTTTACAAATGAGACCAAGGCACAGAGAGGTTAAGTAACTTGCCCAGTGTCACACAGCTTAAAAGTTGGGAAACTGAGACTTGAGTCAGACATTCTGACTCCATATTTCCAGCTCTTATTTATAGAGTTGTGTTGCCTCTGTAATTGAGATGCTGAGGAAAGGAAACACTTAGCTAGGTTAGGTGACTTGTTCAGGGCCCCTTGTTCCCGTGGTTGTTGGATTCTGCAAATCTGTACTGAGTGCCTGTTAATGTCAGGCCCTATTCCAGATGCTGGGTGAGTGGTACTAGGCAGCCAAAGCCCTGGGCCTCCTGGAGCTCAGGCTCTTGTGAGGTGAGTTGAAGAACTGGACGTGAGCCTGCTGCCTTCTGGTGTCAAGTCTAGACACAAAGCGAACTGCCTTGTTTTGCAGGGAGTGGGCAGCTGGTCGGTCTCTGTGCTCAGTGGTGCACTTTCTTTTTTCTTTTGAAGGTCGCCTGGTAGGTGCTCTGGATGCAGTGCTGGATTCCAATGCACGGGTCGCTCCATTTCGAATTCTGCTTCAAGTGCCTGGGTCCCAGGTTTATTCTCCCATAGCATGTGGTGAGTTACTGAGTGGATCAGACGTTTACTGGGCCATAGCCACTGGTGAGTTTTGTTCCAGTTGGAACATTCCAAACCTTAAGGTCTAAGCATGCTGACTATCTGCATGTTGGTGAAGCTTGAAGGTAACTCCTTTTAGAAACTCATCTGCTTTTATGAGTTCTTTTTTTTTTTTTTTTTTCTTTTCTTTTCTTTTTTTTCACCCATCAAAAACACATAAAGGCTACAAGCTTGGGCACCTTAGCTTGGGCATGCCAGGCTTTTGCGTGGTGTGCTGTTCCAGGGTGCTGTATATTGTTGAGTATGAATGGAACCCTTTTTTCCTGAATCTTGTTTCTGACATAACGAATGCCTTCCTGGGCAAGTGCACCTATCGTAATGGTACAAGGCATGGGGGTGGGGGGGCGACTGAGGGCTGTGTCTGACTTAGGGTAGTCTTCACCCCCTTGTTCCATGTTTGTGCCGCATTACTGGACTGCTGCACCCCACGGGAATTTTGCAATCCCCCCCCTCCCC
Organism: Panthera onca; assembly: GCF_046562875.1. Classification (NCBI taxonomy): domain Eukaryota; kingdom Metazoa; phylum Chordata; class Mammalia; order Carnivora; family Felidae; genus Panthera; species Panthera onca. Next base: position 81,398,163 of record NC_138341.1, on the reverse strand, counting down.
CCGTCCTCTTCTTCTAGGATTTCAGTCCTCCTGCACCGTCTAATGCTCTACTTGCCTCTCCAGCACCTCTGGGGCTGGGAATCAATCATTACATCTGAGAAGCCCCTTCTATTAAAAAACTAAAGCAAGATGTGTCTTTTTAACCACATGAGTCATAAATGTTCACCTTCTAGAAATTAAATTGGTAAGAGAGAAAGAAAAGGAAATCTTCTGTACCCCTTTATCAAAGTGCTGGTCTCTCTTCTGAGTACATGTGCTAATACACACAGAAGCTTCTAGTTTGGGTTTCGAATGGTAAACACGATGCATGTTCAGTATAATCCATTAACCTTTGACAAGTTCAAAGAAGAAAATGTCTCTCGCCTCACATCCTAGCCACCCAAAGCAACCTCTGGCCACACTGGGTTCACCTCATTGAGACCACTTTATACTGTATTTAGGACAGGTACAACAATAGTTTTGAAGATGGTCAGAAGTACCTTTGTAAAAATGCAATCTATCTGACAATGCTGTTTTATAATAAAAGTGTTATGTTTTTACTTGATTTCAATAAACAAGAAGCTGAAGTAAAACCAGAGAAACTTCAAAAATGTTTCCTTAACGTGAGAGCTTATTTTCTAAAAGGTTCATCTAAGACTAAGGGAGGAGATTTGTGAAAGTATCACAGGGTTAGGATTGTGGCTTTTTAAAGCAGTGTTGCAACTCTGACCATGTGTGTTGACTCCCCAGCCTGGAAGACAAGGATGCCAGCCTTCATATGCTCCAGCCTTCATATGCTCCCCCCTTTCTCTCCAGCCTTTCATTTAAAAACGTGTTACTATTAACTTGACGTTGTAATTTTCATTCTGTCTGCCACCATGCTGTCCTCCGTTCTTTGGCTTTGTCCTGTATTTAAATTGATCTAATGCTTTTACTCAGGTAGGGCTTTCCTAATATCGAATCTTTAATTTTGGCTCATCTCTTGATTGACTAGATTACAGTTTTCTTACCTCAGTTATGTCTCACATTTGTAAGTATTTGTCCCTTGGCTTTGGACTTGAATGATAATTCGGCTGGGTATGATAGTCTCCAGCCATCTAGAGTATAGTGGCCATTGCTCCAGAGTCTTCCTATATTTAAAGAGGCAATGGGAGAAATCTTAGGGTGGCCTTTTTTTCCCCTCTCCTTTTTGTCCCCTTGTGGGCGATGTGCTTTTTTGCACCTGTAACTGTCTAACCCTTGAAGTTAAGTAGTTTAGTAACTTCCTTGGTTACTGCTTTGAGCACATTGTCAGGAACTTGATGTGCTCTTTTAGTATGTAGATTGAGGGGCACCTGGCTCAGGTGGTTAAGTGTTCAACTTGGCTCAGTTCGTGAGTTTGAGCCCTGTGTTGGGCTCTGTGCTGACAGCTCAGAGCCTAGAGCCTGCTTCAGATTCTGTGTCTCTGTCTCTCTTTTCCCCTACCCTGCTCAAGCTCTTTCTCTCAAAAATAAAAATAAAAACATTAAAAAAATATGTAGATTGAGGGGCGCCTGGGTGGCTCAGTCGGTTAAGCATCTGACTTCAGCTCAGGTCATGATATCACGGTCTGTGAGTTCGAACCCCGCTCTGTGCTGACAGCTCAGAGTCTGCAGCTTGCTTCAGATTCTGTGTCTCCCTCTCTTTGCCTCTCCCCAACTCATGCTCTCTCTCAAAACTAAATTAAAAATTTGAAAAAAAATTTAAAAAATATGTAGATTGATTTCTTTAATCACTTCAGGAAATTTTCTTCTTTATATGTATTTTTAAAAATGTATTTTATGTTCCATTTATTGGAATCCCTGCCTCAAAGATCCTTTATGTTGGAAAGCTATTGTCTACTTTTCATTCCTGTTTTTCTTGATTTGTCTTTTCAACTTGTATCCTCTGTGCTGTTCATAATCCTTTCCAACAAGTTCATAATTCTGTTTTCAGCCCTGGATCCCACACTTTGCTTAACTTCCTCCTCCTCTTGCTGTGTTTTTATTTATTTTTTATTTTTTTAGTGTTTATTTTTGAGAGAGAGAGAGAGAGAGAGAGAGAGCGAGGGAGCATGAATGGGGGAGGAGCAGAGAGAGAGGAAGACATAGAATCCAAAGCAGGCTCCAGGCTCTGAGCTGTCCACATACAGCCCGACACAGGGCTCTAACCCACAAACTGTGAGATCATGACCTGAGCCGAAGTCGGACGCTTAGCTGACTAAGCCACCCAGGCGCCCCTTGCTATGTTGTTTTGATCATGATTTTCTTAGGTGTCTGCTCGCCCTTTCATGTGTAATTTCATCATCTCATCTTCATGCTCTTGTTTTATTGAAGTCATGTTCTTAACTGTCTTGGACTATGAAGCATTTGTGAGAATTTCCCTTTCTTCTTTGAGGGTTCCGTGTTTTTTTTTTTTCCCTAGGGCACAGTCTCTGTCTTTTGAACACTTTCTGTTCATCTGTTGATGCTCTTTTGCTGTCAGATGTTGGCTTGGTTGCTGTGCTGTTCCTCTGCATCCCTGGACATGCTCATGCTTGGACATGGTTAGCTAAGATTGACACTGTTATTTGTACCAATGTTGTATGACTTTCTGACTGGTATTTAGGGGACAGAGCAGAGAGGACAGGTGTGCTGCTGGGCAGGATGTGGGATGTGAGGCCGCAGGATCCTCTGACTTTCTCCAGTTTCTTTTTGGTATCTCTCCTCTCACTCTGCCCCAAGCCAAAGAGTTGGTCTTGCTCTGGATTTAGAGCTGTTTATGGGAACCTCTGGAGTTTGTCTCCTCACTAGGCTGGCTTCTGGGGAGTCTGTGGAGCAGGGACCCTGCTTAGATCCTGCATCTCTGTAGCCTGGGAGGTCTACAGTAGCCATCTGGGGCTCCCGAAGCACTTTCAGACCACAGTGAGTAGATGGTGGCACAGCACTCAGCCTTATGGCTGTGGCCTAATTTACTCATCCAGTCCTTTATTAGATACTTAATTGATTCTGATGTTTCAGCATTTTCAAAACTTAAATGAACATCCATACACTTAAATATTTCAGGATGCTTCTTCATCCTCAAAGTCCATTCACGTGAAATGTTGGGTGACTGTCACGTACCAGACATGTGCTTGGTGTCAGGGTTCCTTGGTGAGTGTGTGAGGGGAGTTTTCCTCCACCTGGAGTTACAGGGCCCTGGGGGATACAAAGAGCAACCTGGAAGTGGCAGGTCCAGCGGGCCCGAGGATTAGGAAGGTGAGAGGTGGCAAGGCCCTTGACGAGCACATAGTAAGGAAGTTCTGTGTCAGGGGCGTGTACTTTCTAAGGCCATCTGTACATATATTTGCCAAGCTGCATGCTGTAAAGGTTGTAGCAGCTTACGCTTGCTTCCCCTACACCCCGTCTACCACTGGCAGTGTAGTTCCGAGCAGGTTGAATTCCTAGAACATTCTTTCTCTTGAGCCAGGATCTCAAGGATCTGCTTGTTTTAGTCTCCACTTGGCTGAGTATTTGCCTTGGACCTGACCCATGGCAGGTCTACAGATGCTTCATGTTCTTGTGCTGTATTGCCCACAGAAGGTCCCCTGTGTAAGCAGCGGTTCTTTCCAGTGCTGCTTTTCTTGGGTTAGGGAAGAGAGAACGGGGAGGGGCTTGGGCTTGTGGTATTGATTTAGATACTTAGGCCTCTTCTGGGAGTTATGTGGGCATCCTGCACTGTGATATTGACTCAACCATATTTAATATTTTATTGTGTCTTGAGCATTGAGAAAGGATCCCTGCCCAGGGTTTTAAGTCTCAGATAAAGCACAAACAAGAACTGTAGGAAGGGCCTGGGCGGCACCAGGACGTGGGCAGGGACAGGAAGAGTGGCCTGCAAGAACGATTTATATCTTCATTTGATTTCGGCTGTTTGCACGGCAGGATGGGGAGACATAGGAGAGCTTTTGAGAATAATTTTTTTCTTCTATTTGCTTTTAAGCAGAGGTAGAAGAGCTAGGTAGAGAATGCCATGGGTGAGCAATATTATTTGGCAGCAGATCTGTGGATGATTGTGGTTAAAAGAGATAAGCAATAAGTTGTTACTATTTTTTAACTGACATGCCATGAATTTCAAGGCTTTATGGACTTTACTGGCCTCGCTGGATAAAAGACACATGATGAGAGTGAGCACTTGTTTAGAAGAGGGTGAGGAGGACTATGCCCTGTCTTTCAGGTTGGAGCTCAGATGCCCCCTCCGAGAGACCCCACACACACCCCCTGCCAACCGCTCCCCCCACTCTGCCGGTGGAACCCCTCCAGCACTTACCTGTGCTGTCACTCAACTTTCTTTGTTGTCTACCTCTCTAATGAAAATAAAAGTTTTCTCAGAGTCCTGCTCACCACTAACCCTCCAGTGTCCAGGGTAGATAGAGCCTGGTATTAAGCAAATAGTAGGTGTGCAAATAAGCCAAAGCAGTCAAGTAGGGACTCCATCTTTAGGGATGAGTAAGTAGTCGGTTACTCAGAAAAGGTGATGGGTTCAGCACGTCAGTGTCCTGTATGTGAGGAGTGAGAGAGGGGGCATGAGGTCACAAACAAGACTTCTCGGCCCTTTCTGAGAAACCACAGCAGGGAAATTCTATGGCTGGGTGAGGGCCTGGGTCAGGAGCTCTGTAATGAGCCACCAGCACCATTGACAGTAGAAAAACTTGCGAAAGAGGGATCTTGCTTTCTTTAAAAACAGAGGGGCGCCTGGGTGGCGCAGTCGGTTGAGCGTCCGACTTCAGCCAGGTCACGATCTCGCGGTCCGTGAGTTCGAGCCCCGCGTCAGGCTCTGGGCTGATGGCTCGGAGCCTGGAGCCTGTTTCCGATTCTGTGTCTCCCTCTCTCTCTGCCCCTCCCCCGTTCATGCTCTGTCTCTCTCTGTCCCAAAAATAAATAAAAAACGTTGAAAAAAAAAAAAAATTTAAAAAAAAACAGAAAGAAAGAAAGAGAAGGAAAGAAAGAAGAGAAGAAAGAAGGCATTTTTTTTTTTACTGTGGTAAAACATATATAACCTAAAATTTGCCATCTTCACCATTTTTAAGTGCACAGTTCAGTGGCATTAAGTACGTTCACATTGTTGTGCAACCATCTCCACTGTCCATTTCCAGAAATTCTTCATCTTCCCAAGCTGAAACTCTGTCCATTAAGCATGACCTCCCCATTCCTCTCTCCCTGCCAGCCCCCTCCCCAATACACTATACTTTCTGTCTCTGTGAGTTTGACTACTCTAGGTTCCTCATATAAGTGGAATCATACAGTATTTGTGTTTTTGTAACTGGTTTATTTCACTTAGCATAGTGTCCTCAGGGTTCATCCATGTTGCAGCAGGTGTCAGAATTTCCTTTTTTTTTTTTTTTTTTTTTTTTTTATGACCGAGTAACCTTCTATTGCATGTCTACTTTCCCTTTGATATTGGATATAATGATTGGTGCATGAGTAGAAAGCAAGGACGTGGTGTGGGGAACCAGGAGAGTCAATTCCTGGAGCCAATTCCCGGACCGGGTTGGGGAAGGAGGGAAGAGTAGGGGGAGGAGATGAGAGGTCTAGGGCTCCAGCCCTGACTGAATTGACACCTAAGCATGAAGAGCTCATGGGGACCCTGGAAGAGCAAGGAGACTTTGTTGGGGTTTCTCATCTGATGTCTCAGCCTGTGCTTTATCCTGCAGTTGAAAAGTCCAGGCCATGCCTGGCTGTGAGTTAGCGATTTATCATTTCGTGTTCCTGTTAGTAGGTGACTCTCTGTGCTATTGCTGTGCCAAGTTTTCACCTTTCTAGTAAGGTCTAGGCCCATGGTTTTGAGGGAAAGGGAGAGCAGGAAAATGGGGGAAAGGTAAGTAGGTGGGCATGACGATGCCATGACACATCTTACACCAGTAGAGTACAGAGATTTTCAAGCAGACCAGGGCGAGGTGCCCACCTGGGTGGGCAGAGGCATACCTGCATCTTGAGAGGGAGTAAGTGGGTAGTTTGAAAAAACTTAGTTAATATTTTCAATTTGGAAAATGAAAAAAAAAATACAAGACTTTGAAATTTCCAAGTTCCATTAAAGGAAGCTGTGGTAGTGTTGCTAACAAAATATGTGGCATAGGTTTTTAAAAATTGAGAATCACAGCAGTTAGGCTTTCCAGCTTAAAAAATACTTTCCTTTCACACACTTTCCTTATTTGTTCCTTTTAACAACGTATAGGTATGTATAATTGCTGACTTTGGAGAGGGAGGAAGCAAGGCCTAAGTTGCTTAGTAAGTTGCCAGGGCCACATCTTGCATCGAGTGCCTCACTGGGTAGCTCAGGCACAGGTCCTTCTAGAACGTTCTCTTCAAGTGTTCATTCTGATGTTTCTTATCTCTGCCCTTGACCGTGGCTGGCGTTTTAGTTTCTTGTATTCTGCATCACTGTTTGCTTTGTCTTTGGAGAGAGAATTTTATTACAGGAGGAAATGTTCCAGGGTGGATCAGATTAGTGTCTTGGTTAACTTGGTGCCAGGGCAGCAAAGGAAGTGCCAGCCAGATCTTTTTTCAAGAACAGAACTCACTGTGCACTTCAAGGAAAAACTGGGAGGCAGCCCTGCAGGAGGAAAGTAAGAACTTTTTTTTGGGTGCGCACTCTGAGGTCACTCAATGTGAGTTGTCACATTTGTTTTTAGTTGCTTGGGATTTCCTTCAATAATACTAACTGGCGTTTTCCGTGTAGGATTTACACTCGGAAATGGCTGAGACATGCCATGGCTAATGCTTCTTTTCATTTGGGGAGTTTCTGTCACCAGGGTCCTACTGGTTTAAATAATTTTGCTTATGCTCAAATAATTAAACTCACTAAAGATGTTTGTCCATGAGGGATGTTGCTTATAATTATTTTTAAAAGCAAGAAAATCCTGAGTGTAACTTTTAGACTTAGTAAATTGAAGGTCAAAAGTCCTATTTAAAAAACCCATGCTTTTAACCTGGGTAGACACTTGCAGACCACACTGTCTTGCGTTCTCCAGGTAGCCATGGCCCCCTGCCTCTCTTGCAACAGGCCCTGTTTCTCCCACTTGAAATAATTCTTCCCCATGAAGTCTCTCCTTACCTAAGTCCTGATTTGTTGCTGGACATAGTTCAGAATAGATATGACCTGCATTGAATCTTAGAGTTGTGAAGCTGGGAATCAGACTTCTCTCTGGCATCTCACAGATTGTCTGACATCGGCACAGAGCACGACCTGTTGGACAAAAGAAACCACCTGGAGGGGATCTTCGCAGACATCTGGTTTCATCTCTTCCATTTTAGTAGATGTGAGGAGACTGACCGAGGCCGATGGGTTTCAAAATAAGATGACTTTGGTGAATGGCTTTTTATTAAATGATTCCTTAATGATCAAAAACAAAGGCAGAGCTTGGGAGCAGAAGCCTCCAGACTCCCTGGGGTGCCCAGAGCTCTGCCTCTCCCTCAGGTCTTGCTGGCCTGGGTGTGTTGTCTGATTGGGGTCACCCTGGTCTCCATGCCATCGAAGCTGTCTGCAACCCGAGGGCTCACTTGAGGGCTTGCTGTTGCCCTGGCTTCTCGGACTTACGCTGTGAACCTGATGTATCTGAGTGGCCTGGGCGTGGGAATGATCCTGATTGAAAAAATAAGGAAATTCAGGGAGTGTGAAGTCCTCTACCCTGTTTTCTTGCTCTGTTTTCACTTCTGATTTTACAAAATACTCTTCCTCAGGTGTGGAGGTCAGTTTATCCAAGTTGATGACTTGTTTTTGTTAAAAAGAGATTTTAAAGTGTTTCTCATTGTGAGGATTTTCAAACATACCCCAGAGGAGTGAGGACATTATAATTAGATCCTCCAGGCCCATGCGTGGGGATCAGAACACAGGTGCATTTGGGTCATGGTTTTCCCCACTTTTCTTTATTTCTTATTCTCTGCCTTCTCCTCACCCCTCTGATGTGTATTTTAAAGCAAATCCTAGAAATTGATATTTCACCTCTACATATTTTAGTAGAGATCTTTGAATCTATGGCCATTTTTTTGCTCCTACAGTGGCATCGTTAAACTCGTGGAGTTAACTGGGACTCTCTGATGTCATGTGTACTCTCCATCCCAAGGCTGCATGTCTGCTTAAAGAGTCTTTCATATAGGTCTGGATGGTTCTAATCCACATTCAAGAGGGACCACACACTTCATTGGGTGGTTGTGTCTCTTGTCTCCTTTAGTCGGGAAACCCTCCCCCACCCTGCTTTTTTCCCCCCAAGTCATTGACTTAGTGAAGAAATTGGGTCAGTTTTTACATAGAATGTCGCGTATGCTACGCTTCTGTTTATAGGGCTCACCTCCTTGTATGTCCCCCAGACTGGGGGGTACTTGGAAACGTTCAGTTAAATTCAGGTTTAGTGTCTTTAAATTTTATTTATTATTATTATTTTATTTTATTTTTTAGAGAGAAAGTACGAGTGGGGGAGAGGGGCAGAGGGAGGGAGAGAGAGAATCTCAAGCAGGCTCCACACCCAGTTCAGAGCCAATGAGGGTCTCCATGTCACAACCATGAGATCACGACCTGAACTGAAATAGAGTTGGACTGATTAACCAACTGGGCCATCCAGATGCCCCCAACAGTTTTAAAGAAAAAGATACCTGATAGGTGGCTCCACATCTTTTATACCATGTCCTCTCAGCAGGCATGTATCCCCTGCATGTCCTACTCTTAGTGATGCTTAGACCAGCTAATGAGTTCAGGTGCCCCTTTTCATTGCCTTCTTCCCCTTCAACCTTTCATCTAGTGGTTTCACCTGTTGTAAACACCTGCCCAATTAACTTTTTCTCTACATGTCATAAAGTGGTGATTCCTACCCCCCCAACTCAATTTGTGCTTTCACAGCCCTGAGCTTCAGCTTGACTGTGTAGAAGAGCTTTAATTCCTTAACTGGGGTTACTTGGTCACCCTGAGATGTGGTACATTCAGAAAAGAGGGGAGGAGAATGCTGATGTTGGTGCTTTACTTGCCTATTAGCGTGAGGAGTGGGTGCCCTGGTGATCTGCAGTGGTGACAGTGAATTGTTTCAGATTTTTCCTTCTTCCCACCCTCTCCCTTTTTAGTATCGTTTTAAAGTTTAAAGTGCTCCTCACTCCCAATATTTTATCATGAAAATTTTCAAAGTACAGGAAGTTGGGAGGATTGTACAGTGCACAGTAGACGCCAGGAGTTTTTATACATCCAGTATGCATCTGTTAATTGTAGTCCTTTGTCATGCTCAGATTGTGCTTGTCAGGCTCATCTGCCCCTTGGAGGGCAGCCTTTCCTGTGGCTTCCGGCACGTGGTCCTGCTCCCAGTCACCTTTGAGTGCTTCTTTGTTTTCTGACCAGTGAGATGTTAAAGGTTCATCTTGTGCATTTTTCTGCCTCTTGTGTGGATCCACCATTTTTCCAGTAGCCCTTGGTTCCTTTTAGTGGAGAGCGGTATATAGGGGCCACAGTCTGGTGTAGGGTCCTTCATTGTTACTGGGTTGCCACTGCTTCTAAGGCTTTTCAAATAAGCATGAGCTAAGAAGTGTGTGTTATGAAAAAGCAACATAAATCGTGAGTTCATATTTAAAAAAAAAATTTTAGGTTTATTTTATAAGAGAGAAAGAGTGTGAGCAGGGAAGGGGCTGAGGGAGAAAGGGGGAGAGGGAGAATCCCAAACAGGCTCTACACTGTCATTGCAGACCCTGATGTGGGGTTCGAACCTACAAACTTGTGAGATCATGACCTGAGCCAAAATCAAGAGTTGGATGCTTAACCAGCTGATCCACTCAGGCACCCCAATTATGAGTCCATATTAATTTTCTAATTCAACTGTAAAACTGCATAGTTATAACTTAGCTTTGATTTTATATTTTTCTCTTATACATTGAAAATCTTGATTTCTAACAATACATAATTTTCTGACTATCTCACATCTACATCCACATACATATTATTTCTAAATAATACTAATATTAACGATAAGAGTGCCGAATGAAATTTAAGGTTTTGCAGCTCTGTTTGGCCTTAGAATATATTTAATTATGGATGTATAGTCAACATTGTTTAAAATACCTATTTTCTCTGTGTAATCATTTCAATAACCTGATAAGTATCCATTTACTTAAATTAGGGATTACTTTTTTCCTTTATTGGTTTAACCTTAAAAAAAAAAAAGGAAAACTCTTTTATGATTCCTTAATCAAACCTATAAAATCTGTAAACAAGATATATGTAAAGGAGCCAGGCTTTCACTGCTGTCCCCTCCCTGCCTCCTTCCCTCTGCTATTAGGAAACCTGTCTTTTTCTGACTTAGGTTTCTACTGTTTTGTTTTACAAATATAGGATACATTCTCCCACCCTGTTTTTACAAAGGTCACACATACTATGTTCTGTCCCTTGCCCTTGTTCACTTAGGGACATATCCTGGAAATCATTCTATATCAGAGAGCAGAGATTATTTTCTCCTTTGTTTTGTCTTTCATTTTGTAGGAGTACCATAGTTTATTCAGCCTGTTCCCTAATGAAGGCCATTTGTGGTGTTTTCATCCCTGGCCATGGCAACGTCTCAGTGAGTAACCTGGCAAATAGTTTTGTACCTTTACCGCTGAATCATTGGGCTAGATCACACTTTCAATCTCGCAATCCCATCTCTAGTAAATGAATATGAAGCTTTGTTTAGATATTACTAAATTCCCCTCCCTCCCTTAGATTTGTGCATTGGAAAACATTACCATCAGCAATGGATGAAAGTACCTGCTTTCCCAGATTTCGTCATTGGATCTCTTGTCAAACCTCTGGCTTTCTGTCAGCCTCATAGGTGTTTCTGCATATTTCTCATTTGCTGTCCTTTTATTATGAGGACGTTGAGTGTTTTTCACGTTTAGGGCTGTTTTCAGAAACTCCTTGTTCTTATCCTCTGCTTTTTTCTATTAGGTGGTTCTTTTCTTCCCCTTAATTTTTAGGCATTGTCTCTGTATTAGGAATATTAGTCCTTTATCTGGGAAATGAAATTACAAAAATCTTTTTCCAGTTTGTCACATCCTTTAGTGGCTTTGCATTTGATGTGTTTTACCTCCTAGAGGTTTTTTTAATGTAGTGGGATTTAGAATGCCTTTCTTTTATACTTTATGATTTTGAGGCATGGTTAGGAAGGTTTTATTATTCCCAAGTTATACATGAATTCACTAATTTTTTTCAAGTACTTGTAAATTAACTTTTTTTTTAAATTAATACTTTTAAAGCTGTTCTTCTATGTCTTCTGGCTTGCATTGTTTCTGACAAATCTATTGTCATTCTTTGTTGCTCTATAATTATTGTCTTTTTTTCTTCTTTATCACTGGCTTTCAGCAGTTGCAATAGATATGCATTTTTATGTGATTTTCTGGATGCTTTTTCTGCTTCAGGTTTGTTGAGATACTTGGATCTGTGTGTTTATAGTGTTCATCAAATTGGAAAAGAATTTTAGCTGTTTTTTCCAATATATACATATTTTTCTGTTCTCTGGCCTCTGTTCCCCCCCCCCCCCCCCCAACTCTTTCCCCTGGGACTCCAATTAGTAGACTGCTTGCTGCTGTTCCACAGCTCACTGATGCTCTGTTATTTCTCTTGTTAATCCCTTTCCTTCTGCTTTTCATTTTAGTTTTTAATCACTATGTCCTAGTTCCCTACTCTTTTTTTTTTTTTTCCCTGTAATGTGTAGTTTACTTTTAATCCCATTCGTGTATTTCTGATTTTAGACACTGTTTTTCCATCCCTAAAAGTTTGATTTGGTTCTTTCTCTATATCTTTCATGTGGTCTCTCACCATCCTCATGCTTTCCTCTGCTTTTTGAATATTTGGAGTATATTTATAATGGCTGTTTCTGTCCTTGTCTACAGATTATTTTATCTATGTCCTTTCTGGTTCCATTTCTATTGATTTTTTTTTTCCTTTGGTTAATGATCAAATTTTCTTACTCCTTTGCTTCTAATTCTGAGAAGTGTTTCTAATGGCACTAATACAAGGACATTTTAATGACGGTTTCAGTTGCAAATTTAAAATATTTTACTTTCAGTGTCAGGGAGGTTGGTCTTTTCACTTATTGCAAATACTTTTAGGGACTTAATATGAAGGCAGAAAAGGTCAAGGAAATTACGTAAAAGTATTTAAAACTTATTTTCTTAAGCAACATAGATGTGTATGTATGAAAATACTGTCAGTCATGATGACGTGATGTTGATATTGGGCTTTCACAGGTTTCTGTAAAGATGCTGCTTCAGGCATGGATTAGATGTTAGAATATCCACTTGAAGAATGTGAGGTTTCTGAAAATTAAAGGCTTTGGTTCAACCCTCTCCCCTGCTCATTTGTGATTTTTACTCAAATGCTGTTTTTGAGTTACTCTGTATACGATGTGTTACATGAAATTGAGAAATGGTAGTGTTGCTTTTAATTAGCCCCTTTATGGTCCATATGGCTTTTAGTCCAGGCATTTGATGGTAGACATTTAGTGTTTGGACAATAGAGAAATGTACTATTTCAAAGGAACAGATCTGAGCTATGCACATGGAATGCCCATTCATTGTAAATTAGGATTTCGATGGCCACGAAAGACCCTTAATTCATTTGGGTAGTTATTAAGCAGAGAGAAACAGTTGCTTTTTAAAACTGAAGCTTGGGTCATGTTATTTATGGCTGTGTTCGTGCAGAAGCTGTAGGTATAGACAATGAGATGCTTGTTTTATTTCCTGAAAACCTCCCTGGAGGAAACCTAGGCGAATAAATACTGTGTGTGAGTTTGAAAGTGACTCAGCTCTTGGGAACTGCCCACCCAGCTCCCCAGGCTCCCATCTCCACTGTGTGTTACGATAGAGTGAGGCCTTAGGAGCCCGGAGACGTGGCCTTGAGCTTGGCTCTTCTCTGCCCTGAGTTTTCTTACCCAGAAAATAATACCACCTACCTTGTGCTATTTTTATTAAGATAAACAATGTCAAGTGTATGACATATCTACAAAATGCCTGGGAACATGCTAAGAATTCAGAAAATGTCCTGTGTCTACCACCTACGGCTGTTCTGCCTTAGAGTTGGTAATTTATAAATCATCATGGTTGTTTGATCTGTGCCTAATTGGGGCTTCTAATCCTGGATTTTAGTTTTGCATCGGCATTTATAAATCTTATTTGAGTTCTTGTGTGGGTAATGTTTACGATCCTCTGAACTTTAATTTTCTTGGGAAATAGAAGTCTTATTTTGTCTTAATAAAACAGGTATAATTTTGCCATTTGGACTTCTGTTAAAATCCACAGTATTCCTATAAAGTGTGGTTTTAAACAGCTATATTGGCCTCCTAGGGCTGCCACAAACTGGGTGGCTTAAACACCAATATTTATTGGTTCTCAGTGCTGGAGGCTGGAGGTCCATGATCCAGGAGCTGGCGGGATTGGTTGTTCCTGAAGCCCTTCCCCTTGGCTTGCAGATGGCTGCCTTCTCCCTATATCCTCACATGGTCATTCCTGGTGTCTCTTTCTCTTCTTTTTTTTTTTAAAGTGGACTTTTTTTTTTTTAAGTTTGTTTATTTACTTGGCAGGGGGAGGGGCAGAGGGCGGAGATAAGGAATCCCAAAGCAGGCTCCATGCTGACAGCGGGGCTGACAATGCTGGGCTCAAACTCACGAAACCATGAGATCATGACCTGAACTGAAATCAAGAGTTGGACGTTTAACCAACTGAGCCGCCCAGGTGCCCCCCTTCCTCCTCTCAAAAGGGCACTGAGTTCTCTCCAACCCAGGCGCCACCCTTATGACCTCATTTAACCTTAATGACCTCCTTCAAGTCCCTGTCTGCAAATATGGTCATTTTAGGGGGTTAGGGCTTCAGCATATGCATTTGTCTGGGGCAAGGGATACACTTCAATCCAGAACAACTCTCCTCCGTCTTGGTTTTGGAAGACCTGTAGCAGAAGCAGTGGGAATATTGCTATGTTGTTCATTTGTAGACTTTTTATCATTCTGCCTCTTCAGTGGTGACACTTTCTCATGTTCTTATTTTTCTCTTTACATTTCCTGCCACTCGTATGTCTGTGATGTGGTGGCTTTCCAACTTTTTTTTTTTTTTTTAATGTTTACTTATCCTTGAGGGGGCAGAGGAGCAGAGAGAGAGGGGGACAGAGGTTCCGAAGCGGGCTCTGCACTGACAGGAGAGAGCCTGATGCCGGGCTCAAACTCACAAACCGTGAAATCGTGACCTGAGCCGAAGTCGGATGCTTATTAGACTGAGCCACCTAGGTGCCCCTCCAACATTTTTTGAGCATGACTCACAGACAGAAAAATATTTATGTATGTGTACTTACCTCTAACAAATACTTTACAATCAGTGGTTGCCCTTATAAAGTAACACGTATTCTCTTTTTCATTTTTTCAAAAGCTATTTTCTGTTGGGTTACTTTGTGTAATTTGGGAAGACTGGCTACAGCATCGATTCAGAACTTTGGTGTGTGAGCTCTGTTAGTGACTTTCCTTTTTAGTCCTTTGGGGCCGAGGACATGCAGTTGGTTTGCACTGATTTGTAGTATTTTGGAAGCCTATCATAAGACTTCCCTGCAGAGGAAATTATAGTTTGGAAAATTTCCCTGCCATTTGGCAACTTTTGTAGGAAATGGAAGACAGTAGGGTGGAAAAGTTTCATCATATTGATTGTCTTGGCCAGGAGAGACATACAGCTATGTCTTCTATTCAACAACAGGGCAGATTGTAATGAAATCTAACTGTGGCTCAGTGACAGATTTTTGTATTTTTATGTGCCTATTTTCTCTCTCAAGGTGTAGGCTTGGTTTTATTTTAGAATTATCTTTCCCTGTCATAAGCTTCTCCCCGTAGGTAGAAGACTCTTTTAAAGAATAGAGGCGTACATTTTTGATGACTTTGTCTCAATTCTTAATTCCATGTGCTACACTGTTGGGGCTTGATTATAGTTTTATTCATGGTGTCTGCGGTTATCAGTTGAGGACAACCTCCTTGTTTAGCTGTTAACAATTAACTGTGCTGGACCTGTGAGCTTAATGGGATAAATGAAAACCTGTTTCATGTCATCCAGGAAGGAAGATGCATTCAGGAAATTGGAAAGACTCTTAAGTACAAACACAAAATGGTTTTTTTGTTTTTGTTTTTTTTTTTAAGTGTCAGGCCAGATGAAGTAATGGACCTAAAGATTATGTAAATGTTACTTTGAAATTGATGGGTTGCTTGGGTGGCTCAGTCAGTTAAGCATCCAACTTCTGCTCAGGTCATGATCTCGTGGTTTGTGGGTTCAAGCCCCGTGTCGGGCTCTGTGCTGACAGCTCAGAGCCTGGAGCCTGCTTTGGATTCTGTGTCTCCCTCTCTCTCTGCCCCTCCCCACTCACACTTTGTCTCTCTCGCTCTCTCTCTCAAAAATAAATAAACATTAAAAAAATTTAAAAAAAAAGAAATTGAAATGTAGCTTGTTAGGGGAGGGCCCCAGAGTACTTCAGGGTTGTAGAGAATGATTTCATACCCTGCTCTTGCCTTTCATTCTGTATATTTGACCTCGGAGAGGTGCTTGAGCCACCATTTCCTCATTCAGTCTTCATTACACAGCAGTGACCTAGTCCCTGGAACAGAAAGGTCGCAAAGGTGAGTCTTCTCCTTTCTCTTGTTCTTCCTCATTCCGCCAAGGTCTGTCTTCCTTCCTTCCTTCCTTCCTTCCTTCCTTCCTTCCTTCCAAGAAAGAAGTTCTCATACTCAAAAGATTGGTGACCAATAAAGATAATTTTTCCCATTTATTCTTTGCTTTTATTAAAAATACCCTGACCAGCGCGCCTGGGTGGCTCAGTCAGTCAAGCATCCAACTCTTGATTTCAGCTAAGGTCATGAGTTCGAGCCCCACATCAGGCTCTGTGCTGACAGTGCAGAGCCTGCTTGGGATTCTCTCTGACTCTCTTTCTCTCTGTCCCTCCCCTGCTCTCTCTCTCTCTCTCTCTCAAAAATAAATGAGCTTTAAAGAAAAAATATTCTGACCAGTTGGTTTTATTATAATAGATAATAAAGGACAAAGACCTAGAAAGAGTAAACCTTAAAGAGAAGGGCAGAGGCCCAGGCATCCCCAAGGCACCTGTGCAAGTTTATTGGCTTCAGTGAAGACCGAAGGACTCTCTCTCAATGGTGTGATGTACTGTCTGCCAGCTAGGAAGACACCATTGCTGACCCACAGATTTAGGAGATGTTTTTTGTGACTAACACCTACACGGTTGCTATTGGAGGACGGTAAATGACAGATATTGAAGCCAAAGGTGGGCAAAACTGACGTCTGCCTGAAGCGCCTCAGTACTGAATGTGAGGAACCACACAGACAGTGTGGGGCCGGAGTTCAGCTAGACAACATTTAGAAGCTTCACGAGAGTTATGCTGTGAAACGTGGAACCGCTTGGTTTGATTTTGTTTTAAAAGGATCTTTCCCCCTTGTAAGAGGAATGGAGAGCCTGAGGGGCCAGGGGTTCCCGCCACAAGGGCCCCCTGGATGGGAGGGGGATGGAGAGTGAGAGGATCCTGACCATGCCTGCCCAGAGCTGGCTCTCCTAAACCCCACCTTAAAGAGCAAGACTGGGGGGGTGGGGCGCTGACGGAAGGCTGGGCAGATCACTGGTTGGTGTGCCCTGGATGATGTCTCCCTCCCCCATGTTCATACATTGAAGCCTCAGCCGCCAATGTGATAGTATTTGGAGGTTGGACCTCAGGAGCTAATTAGGTTTAGAGAAGGTCCGCAGGGTGGGGCCCCCATGATGGGATTCCTTATAGGAAGAGGAAGAGAGACCAGAGCGCTCTTTTCCTTATGAAGAATTCTCTTTGATTGCTCTGATGACTCCTTCCCAAGGAGACATCCTAACACAGATGTTCTTGATACTCACTGACCCCAAGTGCACAAGTCTGGAGTGAGTTCTCTGGCATTCTATGCCTGAGGTTTTCCTAAGATCCCTACGTGCATCTATAACTCTACAGCGAGGAAGGCTGCAAACAGCATTCACAAAGTTTGGTGTCAACAAAATGCCTATCTGGCTTTTGTGAAGTGGCATGTGGCTCTTTTGACCACTGTGCCTCACACATCGGCAAGCTTATTCTGCGCTGGTGTTTGGTAGCCCTTAACCTTTGAAGTTAGAGTATCTCCTGCTTCCCATTTGGGAAATCTGATCCTCTTAGCTGGGCGTTGTATCTGTTTCCGTTCTACACACACCTGATGCACATGTGCCTTTTCTTGTCCAGGACCATGCTTGCTTCAAGTCAGGGGACTTTTTGGAGCACGTGCTGTGTGCCAGGTCCTTCACTAGGAGCTGTCATGGTCACCGTATCAAGGTGCTCGTTGTCTAATGGAGAGTACTAAGAGGCTCCTTGAGAGGAAATACTAAAATAACTAAGCTTTTTGGTAACAGTGTTGCCTAATGCTTCAGTAATGGAGTGTTGTTTTTTTTTTAATTGACTTTGAAAGAAATTAACTTGCTATATAGGACTTAACTTTCTGTGTTTTTTAGCATGCATTATACAACCTCTTTTTATGAATGTTCTTAATGGATATGGTTGTGAATGATACGAAGTATAGATGGGTAAACCTGGAGATTTCCTAGGTTGTTGCTGTATTTAATGGTGCCTGTTGCAAGTGGCGACACCCTTGGGCAACCTGCAGCGCTTTCTCAAGAGGCTCTTTCCTCTGTGAACCTGGGCTGAGGTCCCTCTTGAGGGATCCCTGTTCACACAAGGTAAATAAACCATGTGAGACTGTTCAGAATTGGCCTGCTTCCTGGGGCTTGTTTCCCCCAGAATGGCTGCGTAATTATAAATGTTTCCATCCCTTGAGTGGATGTGGTAGGAAGTCCATGCATCAGTGAGGCTGGCAGGAATGTCCGCATAGCAATCCCAAGAGTGACCTGATTGGTCACCTGGCTCATCCATGTGGCAGTGGACAGGTGTTTGCAAATCCCAGTGCTGTGGTGAGGGAGACCGTGTCTCCGAAGGAGGGGGCCTTCCAAGTCTGCTGTGGCCCAGGATGTGAGAAACCGAGGTGTTTTAATAACAAACACAGCATTCATAATATTTGGCAAATGAGTTCATGTGCTAGGAGTTACTTTTAACCTTAGCATCTTTCTCTGTTCTAATCCAGGTGCAACATTAGAGGAAATAAACCAGCACTGGGACTGGCTGGAGCAAAATCTCCTCCATACTTTGTCGGTCTTTGATAATAAAGATGACATTGCCAGCTTTGTCAAAGGGAAGGTAAAGGTAGGTCCTTTGATTGAAATGCTTCTCCTCATTTCCCCGTCTTTCTTACAAACTTCCATATAATGTTTTGGCCATTGTAGCATTTTTGACCAGGTTTGAAGTTTTCTCCACTGTAACTGAACATCTTAGCTTTTAATACACAGTCAAAGGAGTTAGACTTGTCACCTGTCAAACTTTGCAGACAGTTGGGCAAAATACACCTGAAATTTAAAGATCCACACATTATTCTCAGGCCTAAGTTTTTGTTAACCTTTACAAAAAGTGAAAGGTCCTCTTTTGTCTCAGGAAAAAAAAATGCTATGATTTATGTATTTGCAGAGCAAAAAATATTATTTGACTCCTTTTTTTTTAATGTTTATTGTTGAGAGAGAGATAGAGTGTGAGCAGGAGAGGGGTGGAGAGAGAGGAGACACAGAATCTGAAGCAGGCTCCAGGCTCTGAGCTGTCAGCAGAGAGCCTGATGTGGGGCTCGAACCCTCAAACCAAGAGATCGTGACCTGAGCTGAAGTCGGATACTTAATTGACTGAGCCACCCAGATTCCCCTGTTATTTGACTCCTTAAATTAGCTGTTCCCTCCTTTTTGCAGTTGTGACAGCTTGTCACTGTATTTTGTTGGACCTGGAACTTTCCTCTCCCTCAAAGTGGCTGTTTGTTTTTGAAATATGTTAATTAAATGGAATTAAAACCAATTATATTTTGAGAAGCAAGAGAGGAATATTTTGGGAGGTATCTGTTAATATCTCCTGTAAGTTATATTTTCTATAACTGTCATTGCAATAACATGATTGGTAACCAATGTTTTTTAAAAGATTTTTTTTTAACGTTTATTTATTTTTGAGACAGAGAGAGACAGAGCATGAACGGGGGAGGGTCAGAGAGAGAGGGAGACACAGAATCTGTAACAGGCTCCAGGCTCTGAGCCGTCAGCACAGAGCCCGACGCGGGGCTCGAACTCACGGACCGCGAGATCATGACTTGAGCCGAAGTCGGCCGCTTAACCGACCGAGCCACCCAGGCGCCCCGGTAACCAATGTTTTAAAAGCCCTATCACGTAGGGGTGCCTGAGTGGCTTAGTGGGTTGTCTAACTTTGGCTTAGATCATGATCTCACGGTTCATGAGTTCGGGCCCCACATCAGGCTCTGTGCTGACAGCTCAGAGCCTGGAGCCTGCTTCAGTTTCTGTGTCTCCCTCTCTCCCTGCCCCTCCCCTCCTCCACTCACACTCTGTCTCTCTCTCAAAAATAAACATTAAAAAAACATAAATAAAAGCCCTCTCAGGCAGGGAGAGACTGTTTCTCATTCTGAGGTTATCTCTTATTAAACATTTTAACATGTTAGCCTGTAATAGTTTTCCTCCTTGAGGGTAAAATATCCCAGACCATTGATTTTGTTTTGTTTTGTTTTGTTTTGTTTTCTCTTCAAAAGTTTGTCTTTTTAACACCCCGAGTGCTTCAGCTTTTAGTAAAGGGCATCAAAGTGAATTCTTGATTTTAAAGGGACAAAAACAGAAGTATTCTTTTCCTCTGGGCATCAGGAACACTTGTGGGGCCAGGTGGAAACCAAAGGTCTCCTGAATCCAGGCAGGTATCCTCTTAGTGTCACCTTTGGCCTGTGCAGTTGGCAGGTGGACCCAGGCTGTGGTGGGGACATACCTAGCCCATGGGTTACCATCTTTGCTTGGTTCAGCTGACTAGCTTGGTTCCCTGGGTCAGCTCACACTGGGGCTTAGCTACAGAAATGCCCATTTCATGGTAATTTTTTACACTTATCTCCCTTCTCCTTAGTCTAACGTAGCTTGTGGTGGTTCTTTGATTTAGGGTTTCTCCTTTTAATTTGGAGGAAGGAAATTTCATTTCTGCTACAGTGGCTTTAGGAAATCTTCTGTAGAGGAGGAAGCAACCTTCCCTCTACTGTCCTAGGTTCTCCTCCCATGGCCTGGAGATTAAACCGACAAAAGTCAAATTAATGAGAAAACCAGTTTATCAACACGTGCAGTATGCATGCACAGGGGGAAACTCAGTGATGAGTAACTCAGAAGGGTAGTTAGAATGTAGGGCTTATACAGCATCTTAACAAAGAGCCATATGTTTGTAGAGAAGTGACAGGACAAAGAAGAATTTGGCTTCCAGGGGTGGCACACTGTGGGAAGGTAAATTAAATGTGTAGGGGGAAATGAAAGGAAGAGAAGGGCTATTTTTGTGAGGTTTGTTACCCTCTCAGCACTGGTCAGAGTCTAGAGTTACCCTCCTCTTCCTGGCACAGGAGAGGGAGATACCTTCACAAATGGGAATTGATATCCTTGTTTTAGACAAATAGTGGAGGAGGGCAGAGAGCCTTTTTGGTGTCTGCTGTTTCTCAGTTGTTTTCAGAATAATTCTTATGCCAAAGAGGTGTATTTTGGGATGGTGTAGTCTGATCCCCTGCACATCAAAGCTAAAAGGCCTTAAAAAAGCAAAAACCAAACCAAAACAAAAACAGTCCGAGGGAGGCTGCTGGTCTGGATCAGGGGCTGGGGATGGAGGGGTTCTTGTGGTCTGAGATGGGGTTATACCTTTGGGGCCAACACATGTAGTGGTGGTTCTCCATTTCCTCTGGGAAGATCCAAAGGAATTAGAAACTGAGGCTTTCCCACTCCTATCCTGAACAGTTGGCTACTCTCTGAAGCTTTAAAGAAATCCCTGTGGTTTGAGCTGTGCTGGTTACCAGACACTGCAATAATCCACAGAAGTCAGGAGTCTGTACAGCCACCATTGTGGCTGCCTCTGGAGCCAGTGGATCCATGACTCTTTGCTGTAGAGCCTTCCTAAAATCCCCTTCATACCTCACGGTCCAGAGCTTTATATATTAGATACACCTTAAAAAAAATGTTTATTTATTTTGAGAGTGGGGGCAGAGACAATGGGAGAGTGGGACAATCCCAAGCATTCTCCACACTGTCAGCACTGAGCCTGATGTAGGGCTCGATCCCACAAACCAGGAGATCATGACCTGAGCTGAAATCAAGAATCAGATGCTCAACCAACTGAGCCACCCAGGTGCCCCTATATTACGTAAGCTTCTTTTTTTTAATTTTTTTTTTTTTTTAAGTTTATTGATTTTGAGAGAGGGACAGAGAGAGCAAGTGAGTGGGGAAGGGACAGAGAGAGAGAATCCTAAGCAGGCTCCACACTGCCAGCATGGAGCCCAACGTGGGGCTCAAATTCCTCAACAGCAAGATCATGACCTGATCCAAAATGAAGAGTTGGATGATTAACTGACTGAGCCACCCAGGTGCCCCATTCATATGCCTTTAAAATTATTCATACTTCTTATAACTTTTCTATTTTATAATGTCTGGTTAAATAAAATTTGGGAAAGAAGAAAAACATAATGAAATGAAAAGCACTTGAAATTTTATCAACCTTCAGATTCATTTTAAAAATAATTCTTACTTTAATAGAAACTCTCAGGTTTTCTAAATAATTTTCTAAAATCTCTTATAAAGTCTAGGGTATGGTAGCTTTGCCCCAAAAGTGGCTTTGTCTTAAGGGACCTAGCCTTTCATGAAATACAAGAATGTGGGGAATCAGAATTCTGATCTTGTCAGCGAGTTGTCACCCCTTAGGAACAGGCCACAAGCTTATGTTAGACACTTCCATAGCCTTACCCCAGACTTAGAAAGGATCCTTACTGTTACTTGTTGTTGGCAAAGCTGTTGTACATTTAGATGTTTTCTTTTCTGTCTTGCCTCTTCGTGCACCTGAGTGCTTTGGAGGTGTTTACAACCTTGGCCAACATAACTCCTTTTCTACCTTAGAAGACTGTAGAATATTCAGTGGTAGTGAAAGGTGTCAGATGTCACACAGATAGGCACCTGTTGGCTTTGTACTAAAATTTTTGAATCTAAGGAGGAAGACATTCATTAGCTTTTTTTTTAATGTTTAGTTTTGAGAGAGAGAGACAGAGACAGAGTGTGAGCAGGGAAGGGGCAGAGAGAGAGGGAGACACAGCATCTGAAGCAGGCTCCAGGCTCTGAGCTGTCAGCACAGAGCCCGATGTGGGGCTCGAACTCACACGCTGTGAGATCATGACCTGAACTGAAGTCAGATGCTTAACTGACTGAGCCACCCAGGCGCCCCGACATTCATTAGCCTTTTAAAAACAACTAACTTATAACTCAAACTTGGGTGGTTCGTTAAAGTTGATGCACTGGGTTCATGCTGGAGCCAATAATTTGATCATCCTGTTCCTGTAGGTAGAACAGGGAGGTATAAAATAGTAATTTGTTAGAAAACTCAGGCTTAGAAGTCAGTGATTTGTCCAAAGCCTCAGGGCTGGTAAGTGGCCAAGTGAGAGACTTGTTCTTGGGTTTTCTACCTCCCAGCTCATTCCCCTCCCCCCACCCCCTTGAGTGTGGCCATGTTTCTGGGTGGTGGACAGTGTGATGAACTTCTCTCCTCCACCCTGCATGTCTGTTGTTGAGCAGTGCAGACTCCTTAGGTGCCTGTGCTCAGCTGTCCCTTCCTGCTTCTGCCTGTCCCTCCCCTCGTCCCTTACACTAACGAGGGGACCTGTATCTTTCTGTGTGGCAGGCTCTGATTGCTGAGGAGACAAGTAGCAGGCTTGCTGAGCAGGAAGAAGAGCCGGAGAAGTTCCGAGAGGCCTTGGTAAAGTTCGAAGCCAGGTTCAACTTCCCGGAGGCGGAGAAGCTGGTCACCTATTACTCCTGCTGCTGCTGGAAGGGCAGGGTTCCCCGCCAAGGCTGGCTGTACCTCAGCATCAACCACCTCTGCTTCTACTCCTTCTTCCTGGGCAAGGAACGTAAGTGAGGCATTTGGAGCGATTTGGGCGTTCACAGATGAAGTTGACCCTCGGGATGCTTGTGCTGTCCTGAGACAAGATGAAGAGTTAGAGAACAGAAGATTTAAATGAGTAGTTGAGATGATAACAAGTGATACTTGATTAACTTCCAAATGACTTGTGCAGACAATTATATTGATATATACTGCTACCCTTAAGGGGCTTTGATTTTGTGAGAATTCATTTTTTCTATTGCCTTAAACATTTCTGTGTAGCTCACTTCATATAGCTCCTGCAGGTTTTTTACTTTATCTTATTCTGAAAACACGTTGTTAAAACTGATGGCCCCAGTACTTCTAAAGGAGTGGAACATGTTATTTCTTAAGATGAACGGGGGCTGGTGGGGGGGCGGGGTTGGGGAGCATGTAAAAAATTCCCAGCCTGGGGTGGCTCAGTTGGTTAAGCCTCTGACTTTGGCTCAGGTCATGATCTCATGGTTTGTGAGTTCAAGCCCCACATTGTACTCTGTGCTGACAGCTCAGAGCCTGGAGCTACTTTGGATTCTGTGTCTTCCTCTCTCTCTGCCCCTCACCCACTAGCACTTTGTCTCTTTCTCTCAAAAATAAATAAAAACATTTTTAAAAAAATTAAAAATTCCCAGCCCTGAAGGTTATGACTGCTCCCGGAAGAGTAACTAGCAAGATATACGGTTGTTCCTTGGAACCAGAAGGAATTCTTCACCTGGGTCCACTTGAGATTCAGGTAGTAATTAACTTTTCGCACATTTATCCACTGACCATTGCCATGCTAGATGATGGAATTCCCAGGTAAGAAAAGAAAAGCCACAAGTGTCAATTGTATATTGAATTTTTAAAAAGTTATTCCCACTGAAACTTCTTTTGGAACCAAATACTGTTTCAAGCACCCATGCAGGATGGAAGCTGTGTGTATATAAACTGAGTGTGTATATATATATATATGTGTGTGTGTGTGTGTTTATATGAGTACGAGTATATATAATATATATATATATATATAATGAGTGTATATATATATATATATGTGTGTTTATATGCAGAATTTTTTTTTTTCTTCCTGCATTTAAGTTTACATTTCAAGTTTAACGAGTGGGAAGGGCTCCTCTTGAATTTTGCTGAACCAGCTTCCTGCACAGGGTCATCACTTCTCTTTCTCACGCTGCCAGCCTCAGTCTGATGCTCCAGTACATACACTCTGCGTACATAGCCTTTCCCCACCCTCGTGTACTCTGACCTAATCTTGATGATCCTTATTCTTGTACTTTCTAAAATACTTCTCAAAAAAATTTTTAAATTTTATTTAGAGAACATGAGAAGAGGAGAGGAACAGAAGGAGAGAGAGAGAGAGAGACAGAGGGAGAAAATCTTAAGCAGGCTCCACACACAGTGCAGAGCCCAACTTGGGCCCACGACCCTGGGATCGTGACCTGAGCCAAAATCAAGATTCCAGTGCTCAACCGACAGAGCCACCCAGGCGCCCCTTGAAATGCTTCTCAAAATTAATTTCTTTCTCTTCCCCGTTCTTGTGCCTGTTTGGAAATTCCTGTTCACCCCTCAAAATCAGTTCAGATTTTATCACCTCCAGGGACTTTCCCAAAACCATGTTTGTGTTTCTGTTTGATTTTGTCAAATTAGTGGTTGCTTATTTTACATGTCTGTTTTCTCTATTTGAGCTTTTTTCTAAGTGAAGGGCTTTCACAGAGTAGATGCTTAATGAAGTGAAAGTTGATGATTATAGAGTGTCTATGTGTGTTTGTGTAAGAGACTTACGTGAAAGCAACTAGAAGTAGCTGAAGCAGTTTCTTCTCAAGCCTGAGAAGATCTGTGGCCTTTTAAATTATTGAAGCACTGAAAACATTATTGCAGAATAAGCAGAAAGAAATGTTAGAAATAGAAACACTTAATGATCCCCTCCTTGATTTGAAAAAGAAAACGAGTTATCTTCTGACACTGATCGATCATGGTCACTAAGCCAAATTTTGTTAGGATAAGTTTGGAAAAAAAAAAAAGAATTTCTATATTTGATAACATTTATCATTTCAAGTTGTTGCATCGTCCCTTCTCCATTTGCATTAGCAAGCTAGCCTGGCTACCCACTGTATTGGAAACATTTCCCAGAATAGAGTACTTGTTTATAAAATGTACTGTTTGTACTGTATTACTTTAAAAAGAATTCCATAAAAATTTGTACTGTGTCTCCTAAGACTCTGTCATTTGACACAGTCTAAATGTTAAGCCTGTTTCTCTATCCGAGATCATGAATAATCCTCTTTTGCACTTCTTTTTTTTCATAGCTTACGCCATGAATGCTGCCTTTGAAACCAGAAATTATGTAGATTGAGAAACTTTTGCATATTTTTCAAATATTTAAGTTTAAATGTTTTTGAAGTTTTCATGTTTTCAGAACAGTGTCCCCTCCATGTGTACGGTAGCCAGCAACTTAGAAAATTTTACTTAAATCTTTAAGAAAACCATTAAACATGAATTGGGTTCTGACACACAGCTGTCAACCAGTTTTGTGCTTCCTCTTTACTGCTCTGGTTTAAAAGGTGTTTGCATTTCAGCTTAAGGAAAGCCTTGGACTCTTGTTTGTTGATACACTTAAGTATGACTCAAATGTTAGGTTAAAATCTGTATTTGCCTTTTTTTCCCTCTAGTTAAACTTATAGTCCCTTGGGTTGATATCCAGAAATTAGAAAGAACATCCAACGTCTTTCTGACGGACACCATCCGAATCACCACACAGAATAAGGAGCGTGATTTCTCCATGTTCCTGAACCTTGATGAGGTGTTCAAGATCATGGAGCAGCTGGCCGATGTGACACTTCGAAGGCTGCTGGACAATGAGGTCTTTGACCTGGACCCAGACCTGCAGGAGCCAAGCCAGATCACCAAGAGGTAAGAACTTCTGTTTTCAGTTGTTTCTCACCTGGGGGACCGTGGCTTCATTTACATGGGCTTTGTTAGTCTTAGTTGTACTAGATTTAAGTTTCCCTTTGGCAAAATGCAGATTTTCCTATGTTGTTAATCATGATTGTGACATAATAATTGGCTGAGATTGTTAATTTTTTTTTTTAATTTTTTTAACATGTATTTATTTTTGAGGCAGAGAGAGACAGAGCATGAATGGGGGAGGGTCAGAGAGAGAGGGAGACACAGAATCCGAAACAGGCTCCAAGCTCCAGGCCCTGAGCAGTCAGCACAGAGCCCGATGCGGGGCTTGAACTCATGGACCGCAGGGTCATGACCTGAGCCGAAGTCGGACGCTTAACCGACTGAGCCACCCAGGCGCCCTAATTTTTTTTTTTTTTTTTTTTATGCAGTAGTCTTTGATTTCTGGATCCAATTCTGCTTTTTTTTCCCTGATATTTTGAAACTGATTTTTATAAAAAACTACTTCTAGGCAATGTAATATGAATAGCTTCATGGTAGAATTCCATTCAACACTGTGTTTTATCAGTGAACATTAAGAAATGTTATATTTCCATATGAAATCGCTTTGTAGAAATAAGTGTTCAGGACAATGAGATTTATTTTTGTTACTGGTTTGTCATTAGAAATGTGCTTTAGGGGCACCTAAGTGGCTCAGTTGGTTGAGCGTCTGACTTCGGCTCAGGTCATGATCTCACAGCTCGTGAGTTCGAGTCCCGGGTCAGGCTTTGTGCTGACAGCTCGGAGCCTGGAGCCTGCTTCAGATTCTGTGCCTCCCTCTCTCTCTGCCCTGACCCACTTTCATTCTGTCTCTGTCTCTCTCAAAAGTAAATAAACATTAAAAAAAAAAACAAAGAAATGTGCCTTAGTAATACTGTAAGGTAGCATTCTTTATTATTGGTTTGCCCCAAATTGATGCTAGTTACGGAGATGTCTGAGGCAGTTGCTTGAATTATTAGTCACTTTATTTATTTATTCATTTATTTATTATTTGTTTATTTATTTATTTATTGAGAGAGAGAGAGGGAAGGGTGGGCATGCAAGTGGGGGAGAGAGGCAGAGGGAAAGGGAGAGAGAGAATCCCAAGCAGAGTCTATATCCAGCATGGACCCCGACATGGGGCTCACAACTGTGAGATCATGACTTGAGCTGACATTGAGAGTCAGACACTCAACTGACTGAGCCACCCAGGTGCCCCTGAATTATTAGTCTTTTAAAGAAGTTCAGCTTTATTATCTAAAATTTAAACAGTGGTGTTCGAGCTTGACTGTGATTTCTGACTTGGTGGGTCAGACCAGGTAACTGCAGAGTTGATACCAAGATACCCTTTGAGGAATAAGCCTTCTGTCAAATGCTGTCCTGGATGGATATATTTGATATCATTATAGAATCACCACTGCTATTTGAATACTATTAGTCATTACACAAGTTTTTTTGTTACATGATACAATACACATAACCTAAAATTTGTTGCCTTAATACCACTGAACCGTATGCTTGAAAAATGGTTAAGTATATTCACATTGTTATGCAGCCATCCCCACCATCCAACCCTGGGACTCTTCATCTTGCAAAACTGAAACTTCGTCCCCATTAAGCAATAACTCCCCATTCCCTCCTCCCCCAACCCCTGGCAGCCACCGTTCTACTTTCTGTCTCTGAGTTTGACTTCTTGTGGTTCCTCATATAAGTAGACTCCTACAGTATTTGTTTTTTTGTGACTGGCTTTAGGTGTAATTCCTTAAGGTTCATCCATGTTGTAGCCTGTGTCAGAATTATTTTCCTTTCTAAGGCTAGGTAATACTCCATTGTATGTATATACCACATTTTGTTTGTCCATTCATGTATTGATGGACACAAAGTTGTTTCTACCTTTTAGCTATCGTATATGATGCTGCTATGAGCAGGTATGCGCAAATATCTGTTCGAGTTCCTGCTTTCATGACTTTTGGGCATATACCCAGAAGTGGAATTATGAGATCATAGGGTAGTTCTGTGTCATTCTGTGTCCAGTCATTAAAAAAGCCTTTAATGGATAAAGAAATTGTGGTTTATATACACAATGGAGTACTACGTGGCAATGAGAGAGAGTGAAATATGGCCCTTTGTAGCAACGTGGATGGAACTGGAGAGTGCTATGCTAAGTGAAATAAGCCATACAGAGAAAGACAGATACCATATGTGTTCTTTCTAATGTGGATCCTGAGAAACTTAACAGAAACCCATGGGGGAGGGGAAGGAAAAAAAAGAAAAAAAAAAGAGGTTAGAGTGGGAGAGAGCCAAAGCATAAGAGACTCTTAAAAACTGAGAACAAACTGAGGGTTGATGGGGGGTGGGAGGGAGGGGAGGGTGGGTGATGGGTATTAAGGGGGGCATCTTTTGGGATGAGCACTGGGTGTTGTATGGAAACCAATTTGACAATAAATTTCATATATTAAAAAAAATAAAAAAATAAAACCTTAAAAAAATTTTTTTTAAACTGTTGATTTTTGAGAGAGACAGTATGAGTGGGGGAGGGGCAGGGGGGTGGGGTGGGGACACAGGATCTGAGGTGGGCTCTGTGCTGACAGCAGAGAGTCCGATGTGGGGCTCAAACTCACGAACCGTGAGATCACGACCTGAGCTGAAGTCAGATGCTCAACCAACTGAGCCACCCAAGCGCTACCCCAAAATCTTTTTTTTAATCCACTGTAACATTCCTGTTACTCTTTAGACACATTTACTGTTTTCTCTGAACATCTGGGAGAACATGGGTCTAATTAATAGTCTCTAAATGGTGGTGTGTTTGTTTGTAGTTTACATGTACTCAGCAAGAATTCAGAGCCCCTGCTATGTGCATATGTTATAAATTGATCATGTATAGTCACAAAATAAGGCAAAAATCAAAAAGTGCACTTTTTGGTAAAACTCCAATGAATTTAATTTCACTTGGTTTTGTGTCCTCTCTGATAATCTGACACTTCCTTTGCAAGAGGGGATGCTGCTGCTTGTCACTCCCTTACAAAAAGGGAACCTTGGGTTGCTGCCCTTGGGTCTTCTGACTCCCAGCCCTGAGCTCCTCCCTGTGCCTCCTGCGGGTTTCACATTATATCTCTGGCTCTGTCTCTGGTCCAGAGAAGACAGTCCAGCACAGTGGTCACCCTGCTCTCCCATATTTCTTTTTATATTTTTTTAATTAAAAAAAATTTTTTTTTAATGTTTATTTTTGAGAGAGAGTGAGAGAGACAGAGCATGAGCGTGGGAGGAGCAGAGAGAGGGAGACACAGAATCTGAAGCAGGCTCTAGGCATTGAACTGTCCGCACAGAGCCTGACGTGGGGCTTGAACATATGAACCACGAGATCACGACCTGAGCCAAAGTCAGACTTCGCTTAACCAGCTGAACCACTCAGGTGCCCCATATGAATTTTTTTTAATGTTTATTTATTTTTGAGAGAAAGAGAGAGCGTGAGCAGGGGAGGGGCAGAGAGAGAGGGAGAGAGACACAGAATCCAAAGTAGGCTCCAGGCTCCGAGCTGTCGGCACAGAGCCTGATGTGGGGCCTGGACTCACCAACTGCAAGATCATGACCTGAGCAGAAGTCAGACACTCAACCGACTGAGCCACCCAGGTGTCCCTCCTATATTTCTTTAAGTATCTCTATAGTAGTTTGGTATCTGAGTCTTTTTAGTCCAACAAAGATCAGTTACTACAACTCAGTTGTAGGAGTTGTTAAAGGGCTCCTATAAATCACCCATTAGAACTTAACACCTCTCCTGTGGGTTTTGCACACAGATGTGTACGTGTGTGAATTGCAGCTGGGTTTTAGGAATAGGAGGCCAGCTAATAGCCTTGTGTGTTCTGGTCAGCTCCATGAGCATTGGGATCTCAGGTGACTGCTCACAAATTTCCTGATGTTCCTTCATGGCTCCACTTCTAGATGCAGCATTTTGGCTTGGGGCAGAAATAGGGAAAGAAGAGGCGGATGGCAGGTTTGTAGCGCTTCAGACCCTTTGGTATACTCATTCATTTTGGAAGAGAATTCATCAGTACGGACAGTTTCCATTCACATTCCAGAACTCAGGTGCATTATACAAGGCTCTCCTTCCTCTACTTTCTGTCCTAGAAACAAGTAGAAAGGAGAAGAGAGAGAAAAGGACAAAAGGGAGCCCTGGCAGTGGCTGGTGGTGGAGCTGCTGGGGACCCATGGGTGCCTAGGGCTGGCCCCAGCGTGGACGGCAGGATTCTGGTCTGTGGTGTGTTTTGCTGGTCACTGCACTTTGAGTGACTTCTTCCAAAAGTGAAAGGCATGTCCTTGCATACCAGTTGCTTGCCGGGTCTCGTGTAGCTTTCTGTCATGGAGACATAGGCCTGTGGACATAAACAGGTAATGACTCAGTCAACTTGACATCCTGCCAAGAGAGCCCAGGTTTTCAAGTTGAGGAAAACAGTCTCTTGATGCTAAGGGCACAATCAGAAGTGCTGGAATGCTCCTCAGGCTCCCTTTTGTTGATGTATTTTCACTTCCCTTCCCAGATAAGGGCTTTAGAAAGGTGCCCTTGGGGTCACGAATGTGGTGAGCCATCTGATTATGGATTAGTCATGTTCACTGCTTGTGCTTACTCCCATGGGACTTGGGGACAGAGCAGAGTGGGGCTGGAACTCCAGTGGGAGCCAGGAGGGTGGGATGGTACATCATACAACAGAACCAGTCAGATAAGTTAGAGCCAGCAGAACTGGAGAGTCCCCTAGCCTAGCCCTCACACTGCACAGAGGAGGGCCTGGATCAGGGATTCTGGTGTATAGTAACAGAATCCAGGGATGGGGGGGTGACTGAGGCTGGGGAAGGGGCTTTCAGGAGTTGGGCAGAACAAATGCATTGATTGGTCCTGAAATTTACAACATAAAATAACCAGACTGATGTTGTGAGTGATAGGTTGAGAACAGTATGGCCAGCTATTTTGGGGGTGGGATATTGGTGAGGTGATGGGTTTCAATAAATCAGAATTAGTATCTTCATTAAAATCTGTATTGACTGGCTGGAAAGTACTGGAGGGAAGCTCAGTTAATGCACTGTAGTAAATGGAGATTCATTCTAAGCTATTGTAAGATTTGTTGTAAGGTATTTCTGCGATTTCCAGAGGTGAACAGTGGCTGCCAGGGGGGCTGATGTCTTCAGTAATAAGCCCTCATCCTCATGGGGTGCCTGGGTGGCTCAGTTGGTTAAGCTCTGGATTTCAGCTCAGGTCATGATCTCACGGTTCATGAGTTCGAGGCCCTCATTGGACTCTGCAGTGTGGAATCTTCTTGGGATTCTCTCCCTCTTTCTGTCCCTCCCCAGTTCCCTCCTCCCCAAGTAAATAATAATAATAATAATAAGCCTTAACAATTAAAAAAAAAAAAAAAAAAGCCCTCATCCCCTGTTGCCTGGCTGATTCTCAGCTCCCCAGCCTGGCTTGTCAGACCTTTGGCCTTTCCTGCCTAGATTCACTCCCTTTTCTGCTCTTCTCCTGAGTCCCTATTCAGAATTCCCAGGCTCACTCTGTAATTTATTCAACTTTCAGCCCTTGTGATTCTAGTTCAGAGTTGACATCTCTTGGGGCTCATGCAGTCCCAAACAGCTTCCACCTGACCAGGAAAGGCCTGCGTCTCCCGACCCTGTAGAGCCCTAGCTGCCCTGAGCTTGTGCAGGTCATTTAGGTGGCTCTCTCTGGGGCGGGACAAAGGCAGGAGCCCTGAGTGTGAAAAAGCCTTCTGGATGCCGGTGTCGTTGAGGCCCTGGTCTGTCGGGGCTCCGTTGGCTGGATTTTCAGAGAAATGGGGCACTGCAGGCACCAGCTGAGTCCACCTCCACGCTACTGGTTGTTGTCTGAGGGCCGATCATGCCGCCACTGTGCCCAGGGGACCCAGCCTAAGATGTTGCAGGGCAGTGTTTTCCTTCTGTTTCCGGAGTGCTCTTGGGGGAAGGCTGAGGAAAGGTGTTTTAAGTAAACACACATTGGAGAAACACAGTGTTTTATGTGCAGACTTGGGCTTTGAGGAGACATAGTGTATCTGGCCTTTCTGCCTTGTTTCTACATTATTGGTTCTTGGTATATTCCAGAGTTTCAGAGGAGCTGGGCGTGGGTCTGTGGGCAAGTATGTTAACTAAGAGCCTCCAGAAATCGTTGTATGTGCTTTTCTGGGGCTGACTGGCTGCAGAGGACTGAGATATTCCAGCAGGGCCGGGATGGTGCTTGAGGCCTCCTGTTGAGGACACAGATAGGAAGTCCTCACACCCTGAGCTAATGGGGGAGCCCATCTGCCCCAGCCTGACACACAGACTGAGTTTGGGGAAGCATTTGACCTTGAGAAGCTCTGAGCTGCTGACACACAGTAGGTTTGTATATGTACATGAGTGATAAATGAGGGAGGGAGAGTTTGTGTATAAGGCCTAATACAGGTTTTCCCTAAAGCATTCTAAAATGTTGATGAGTAAGAGAGAGGGGAAACCTGTTTTTCATACCTGTATCTAAACTAGGAGGGGAAAACCTAATTCTAGGTTTGCAGAAAACAAAAGAACTACCTACCCCTTCATTTCTTGGGTCTGAGGTCTAAGAAATTAAGTCTAGATTTTTTTAAAGTTTATTTATTTATTTTTAAGTGGGAGTGGGGGAGAAGCAGACAGGAGCAGAGAGAGAATCCCAATCAGGCTCTGTGCTGTCAGTGCAGAGCCTGATGTGGGGCTCAAGCCTACGAATCATGAGACCATGACATGAGCCAAAATCAAGAATCAGATGCTTAACCGACTGAGCCATCCAGGCACCCCAAGTCTGGATTTTTAAATTGTCTGTATATAGTCTAGAATTGTCTGCATGGTTGTCATGCACGATTGCACATATTAATTTCAGCTTTAACAGCAAACTTGGTGTTGCTCCATATTCTGATGAACCCCTGTTGATTTCCAGGTGGTTCCGGGCTCATACAATGACATGTGTTAAGACAGGATGATTTGTGGCACCTTCCCCTTCTCTTATCCACTGTAGCTTTCTCTTGGAGCAGTTACTTTGGCCGGCACATACCAGCACCGTGGACAAGAGCTGGTGAATACTGTTGGGGTTCCTGGGCTAGTTTCCGTCTTTCTGGGGGCACTTCTGCTGTGGCTTTCAGGCCCGAGCTTAGCTAGTGCTTTCTGAATGGTAGGTTATGACCCGTGTCTGTTGGTCATCTCTATGGAGGAAAAGTGGGAACATTTAGTAAGTGGTAGAAGGTCTGAAAGGCAAATTGTGGCCAGCAGGCTTTGTTGTTGGTGCTCTTCAGAAAGATGAGCTGGCATTTTTAGCATCACAACTATCACCTGCTTGGAAACAGACCCAAGGGATGAGGCGGTCTTACTCTGAGCTTCATAAAGGGCTTGTGCTACTCATCTCTCAAGCTGCTGGTCTTCATCTCAGTTATGTCGGAAAGTTAAATACCACATATATACATGTAATGCATATTTAGAAGTAGAATTGGAAGAGAACTTTCTAAGGAAGGAAGATGACTTCAGAAGTCCCTCCTGCTGCTTTCTGTCTTGTAATGCTAGGTCACTGGTCTCCGGCTGCTGAATGTGTGAGAGATGGACCCTTGGAGTGACAGGGAACAGCCCAGAAAGGAGAATGGAGATGGTGTGTAGTATGGAGAAGGGGCTGAACTGGCTGACGCAGCAGGTGTACTGAATAGAAACATCAGATAACTGAGCACCTTAACTCTTAAATTGAAGAGCTGGATGCAAAGTAAATACAAAAAGTCCTTCTATCCCCTCTCTCTGTGCTTCTAGGGAAGAATAGCCAACAGGTGAATTCAGTGGTGGCTGGAGCCACATCTGTAAGATAAGTACAGACAGGCTGCACTGGCTTCACTTTCACCACAGCCAGCCTGGCCAGCATGCTTTGGGGACAAGGATGTAAGTCTTCCAGTGTAAATGTGTTGAATGTATGTGTCTCCTTCCTCCTTTCAGGGAACTGGGGTGATCTTGAGGGGCCTTGCCTTCCATCCTTTAGTACATGAATTTCTAGAGCATTCATGGTGCTTTCCCATGTTCTCCCGGCTCCTCTGTGGAGCAAGTGTAGGCTCCTTTGGAAACAGCCATCTGTGGAATATCAGCACTGCAGGGTAAGGAACTGTAGCTTTGGCCTGCAGTAACTGGACCCATCTTGATCTTGGAATTTATATAGTTTCTTTTTGTACCTAGAGGACTTTCTGGACATGTAAGTATCTTTTCTTTGTGAGGGTTTGATAATAAATTCCAAGCACTTGCCCGTCTCTGGGGTTGGGGGGGGGGGTGGGGTGTCTCTGGGAAGAGAGTTGTGTGATGGTGTGAAAACAAGGACTGGGTTGGGAACGAGAACAGGGGCAGAAGGGGCATCTGTGTGCAAGCATGGCCCTGGTGAGGGGGGCACGTGTCTAAAAGATCACTCAGGCTGCAGAGTTTCATACTTTTCTTTTATGCAATATTTAAAAAGTTTCTCTTTTCCTAAAAGAAAATGGAATAATTTTTAAAAAGCTAACAATATGTGGTCAGGTAGAAAGTTTAAGCAGAATAAAATGAAAAGTGGAAATCCTACAATGAAGAGTCAACTGCTATTAACATTTTAGGCAAAGTCTTTTTACACATCACTTCTGCAAATTATATAGAATCTATGTAAATGGGGTCATACTGTAGATGCTGTTTATTTTCTTAATTATTTTTTAATTTTTTTTTTTTGAAAGAGGGAGAGCACAAATGTGAGCAGGGGAGACGCATAGAGAGAGGGAGAGAGAGGATCCCCAGCAGGCTCCAAGCTGTCAGTGCAGAGCCCAGCACAGGGCTCGATTCCATGAACCATGCGATCATGACCTGAATGGAAACCAAGGGTCTGATGCCCAACCAACTGAGCCACCCAGGCACCCCTGTAGATACTGTTTCTAACCTGCTTTCTCAATATTGTGGACATCATTTTATGTTTGCAGGGATCCCTTGAAGCAGAAAGGTTATTGTTTCCATTTTACAGATGTCAGGATGTGATATGGAGGAGTGTGTCTAAGGTCACACAGCTAATAAGCCAAGAGTTCGTATTCCTTACTTTGAGCATAGTGCTAATTATATCAGACAAAGTTAAAGAACTCTTATGTAATGTGGCAAAGAAAAACAAAATTTTTTTTGAGAGAGAAAACATGAGTGGAAGAGGGGCAGAGTAGAGGAGAGAGAGAATCCCAAGCCAGCTCCAAGCTGAGCACAGAACCCGATGTGGGGCTTGATCTCATGACTGTGAGATCATGACCTGAGTCAAAATCAAGAGTCAGATGCTTAACTGACTGAACCACCCCAGGCGCCCCACAAAGAAAATTTTTTATCTTTGTACAGTGGAATTTCCCTTCTCCTAGAATTTTGGGGTATGACATACATTCATCAGTATTTTTAAACATTGTGATTTGGCTGCCTTCTTGCTTTACTGGATGTTACAGCCAAGAATCGGGGTTTGGTGGGGGTTCCCTGGGGTAGGATCTCTCCCCTAGCTCACCACCATTCTCTGCTGTCTGTACTGATGTGACACTGATGTGCTTCTCTCTGGCGATACTTTACTTAGATTTTTTTTATTTAGAAGGATTTTTTTTTTTTTTTTTAATTTAAGAGAGAGAGTGTGTACATGAGAGGGGGAAGGGCACAGGGAGAGGGAGAGAGAGAATTTCAAGCAGGTTCCACACTGTCACTGTGAGCCCAATGCAGGGCTTGATCCCATGAACTGTAAGATCATGACTTGAGTTGAAACCAAGAGTTGGACACTTAACTGAGTCACCCAGGTGCCCCTGGATTTGTTTTTTAAAGGTAATAATAGTTAATGATTATTCAGCACTTACTATATGCCCGCACAGATCTAAATTTTTTTTAAGCTTTTTTGAGCTATACTTCATACATTTAATTCATAATATAATTCATACAATTCACCCTGTTAAAGTGTCCATTCAGTGGTTTTTTAGTCTGTTCACAGAGCTGTGCAACCATCACCACAATTGATTTAGAACATTTTCTTCACCCCAAGAAGAAACCCTGTACTCATGAGTAGTCACTCCCCACTTCTCCCTTTATCCCCAGCCCTAAGCAATCACTAATCTATTTTCTGTGGTTATGAGTTTTGCCCATTCTGGAAATTCCATATAAATGCAATCAGGCAGTGTGTAGTCTTTTGTATCTGTAAGGTTTCAGGGTTCACCCATGTTGTACCATGTGTCTGTACTTTTGCTTTGTGTGGCCGAGTAATATTCCATGGTGTGGCCCTGTCATGTTGTGTTTATCCATTTATCAGTTGATGGACATTTGGGTTGTTGCCAGTTCTCGGCTATTATGAATAATGCTGCTGTGAACACACATGTACAGGGTTTTCAGCAGATGTACCTTTTCAGTTCTCTTGGGTGTATACCTAGGCGGGGAATTGCAGGGTCTTATGGTAACTCCATGTTGAGCCTTTTGAGAAACAGCCAGACTGTTGCCCAAAGTGGCTGCACATTCCCACCAGCAGTGTGCGAAGGTGTCAGTTTCTCCACATCCTTGTCAACCCTTGTTGTTATCTGACTTTTGGATACTGGATTTTTCATTGTTTTATGGTAATTCACAATGTTACTCAAACCAGGAAGGAAGGTCTGTGAGTTTGTCATAATACTTTTGTGCAGGGGCAGCCCCTTCTGCCTTGAGTACGCGTTCCAAAGATTGGCTGTGAAGTGGGGTGCACGCTAATGACCCACACAGGACCTGGAGGGGCTCAGCACCTTTTGGCATCCACTTCAATATCCGGCTATGCCAGTGAGTGGTTTCACAGGGTTTTTCTTTGTACTCCAGTGTGTTCAGTCACCATTCCTGCCTCTTCTTCTTCTCTGTCCCTCCTTTGCCAGGGACCTTGAAGCCAGAGCACAGAATGAGTTCTTCCGGGCTTTCTTCAGGCTGCCGAGGCAAGAGAAGCTGCACGCAGTTGTGGACTGTTCGCTGTGGACGCCGTTCAGTCGCTGTCACACCGTCGGGCGGATGTTCACATCTGACCGTTACATCTGCTTCGCCAGCAAGGAAGACGGCTGCTGTAATGTCATCCTCCCGCTCAGAGAGGTAGCCGCCCTGGCAGGAGCTTCCCAAGCCCACCTTTTATCCTTGAGCCCATGGTCACTGTGGGACCTGGCACAGGCAGGGGTGCTCAGCCAGCAGGGTTTGGCCAGCTAAACACGGGCCTCTGGGGGGAAGCACGGCCTGAATTTGACCAGTACTCATTTGGTTGTTGTTTTTTCTGTCGTTGCTACAGCCACCTGAAATTTGCATAGAAGTGATTGGTGAGAATAAAACACTCTCACCTCAGGGTTTTTGATAAAGTTCTCATTAGAAAGTACATGCCTAGCAATTATAGCTTTTCCAACAGCCCTTAGGAATGAATCCACCCCTTTCACTCACAAAAATGGGGAAAGCAAAAAAACAACTGACAAAAAAGCGTCACCTTTTGAAAATGTCAGATTGCTTGGCTTTTATACCCTCCTGGGACTTGAGTTAAACATTTAAAAAGTGTTGCCTTTAATATGGATCAGGTCCCTTCCTCCTAGAAAATTCTGCAGTTGTGTTCCCGGAAATGCAAGGCAACCTGCGGCCACTTCTGGATCTGATAAGCCCAGTCCTTCGGTTTCAAGGCATGTCTGTTGGGACAGTAACAGCAACTCTTGTTTCATACCAGGCCTTCCAAATTCTAAGCACTTCTCTTTGGAAAAACTCAAATTTTTTTCATTTGTGTGATCTCCCTCCATGTCATTTTCTAGCTGTTTTCATTTTGCAAATATTCTTACTTAGGAGTGGAGCAAGAAATCCAAGGGTTGTCTTACGTATGTACTTGTTTTATTGTTGTAACATATATATGACATTGCATTTAGCACTTCACCCATTTTTTAAAGAAAATTTTTTAATGTTTATTTTTGAGAGAGAGAGAGAGAGAGAGAGAGAGAGACAAGAGAGACTATGAGCAGGGGAGGGGCAGAGAGAGAGGGAGATACAGAATCCGAAGCAGGCTCCAGGCTCTGAGCTGTCAGCACAGAGCCCAACATGGGGCTCAAACCCATGAACCACGAGATCATGACCTGAGCCGAAGTCGGATGCTTAACCAACTGAGCCACCCAGGTGCCCCTCACTTCACCCATGTTTAAGTGTTACGGTGCAGTGGCATTAAATACATCACATTATTGTGTACCCATTACCAGAACTTCTTCATTTTCCCAAACTGAAACTCTGTCTCCATTATGCACTAACTCCCCATCCTCCCTCCCACAGCCCCGGGCAACCACCACTCTACTTTCTTTTTCTGAATGTGATAGCTCTAGTTCCCTCTTGTAAGTGGAATCATACAACACTTGCCTGTTTGTGTCTGGCTTATTTCACTTAGCATAATGTCCTCAAGGTTCATTCCGTATTGTAGCAGGTGTCAGAATTTCTCTCCTATTTAAGGCTGAGTAATATTCCCTTGTGTGGATAGAGCACATTTTGTTTCTGCGTTCACCTGCTGATGGATACTTGGGTTATTTTGACCTTTTGGCTCTTGTGAATATGCTTGCTGCCTTACCACTTTTTAACCTTTGTATCAGTTTCTTATTGAAGTTACTTGGTTTTACTTTCTAGCACATGATATTTTCTAAATATGTAACTGAAATGCGTGCCCTCCTTTTTCTCTTGCTGCACCTTTGTGTATAATTTTTTTGCAATAGGTGGTGAGCATTGAGAAGATGGAGGACACAAGTCTGCTACCTAATCCCGTCATTGTCAGCATCAGGAGCAAGATGGCCTTCCAGTTCATTGAGCTAAAGGACAGAGATAACTTGGTGGGGAGCCTGCTCGTGAGGCTGCAGCGGGTGCACGCCAACCACCCCGTGCATTATGACACCTCCCAAGATGAAGACATGGTATGATCCTTAGAAACAGTGGGATCCTATAAAATGAAGGTCTCTTTCCTCACCACCTCCAGGGCAGTGATCTCTAAAGGGTGTGCACGTGACACTAATCTACTTGGGTATGAGAGAAGTGTGTAAGAGATGACTGGACCTGTGTACCAGACACTGTATCGCTTCTGATACTCGAGGGATCCTGAGTGGGTGCTACACAGGTCCGAGGGTGCCCCATGCAGATGAGCAGTTGGAGGGGCTAACGGGGCCCCCTGTTCACAGGTTACAGGGGTTCATAGGGCACCCCTCAGCAGAGGTGAGTGGATCTGATGGGCACCCCTCCATATGTTAGGTTGGTGGGAGACACCCATATGGCAAAGGGATTGACAGGGCACCACTCACAGGTTGGAGGGTTTGATTGGGGAATTGACCCGCAGGTTAGTGAACAACCCCCTCACAGGTTGGAAGGGTCAGTGCCCCCCACCTGACTTTGGATGTTATTTGGGAGC
Source organism: Panthera onca (assembly GCF_046562875.1). Taxonomy (NCBI): domain Eukaryota; kingdom Metazoa; phylum Chordata; class Mammalia; order Carnivora; family Felidae; genus Panthera; species Panthera onca. The sequence continues at coordinate 81,358,816 of NC_138341.1, read as the reverse complement.
AGATGTAACTTGTTAAAAGAGACGTTACATTGTCCTTAAGGTTGGACAGCTGTAAAACAGACCCGGATCTGCTGGGGCCTTGTCTCCTGTTGTTACACACCCGTCCCTCTCTTGCTTGACCTCTTTTTACCCACGCAGTGAGAGGGAGGAAAGGAGATAGTCTCTCCGTACCGTAGGGTTGTTTTTTGAAGATTGACATCCTCAGTTCTGGAAGCATACAAGAAATGGTGCTTGGCTGGCTCCCTGTTGGACCCATGCTAGGTGTGTGTGAGCAGCCTTACCGGGAAAGCACAATGAGGATCAAATCTGCTGGGTCTAATGTTAGTCTGTTTCCCTTGAGTCATTAATAGGCATGTTTAAGTATGTTATCTTCATGCCTCCAAAGGCAAAACAAAGACTCTTCCATAGGTAAAGCGGTGACTTTCTTCTGGCTCCCCTCCTTTTCTTTCCAGCAGACTTCACCTGTGTTTCATTCAACAAGCATGTGCGGTGACCACAAGTTTGGAGATCTTGAAATGGTGTCCTCTCAAAATAGTGAGGAAAGTGAAAAAGAGAAGAGCCCGCGCCTGCACCCCGAGGCCCTGATATCTGTCTTCCAGCAGTCAGGCAGCCAGAGCCCCGACTTGCGAATGGTGGGTGGCATGGCTCTGCCTTCTTGAGCCCCAGCCCCGCAGGCCTCGGGAGAGCAGGTGTGGTGCGGGTGGCCGTGCAGCCCCAGCGGCTAGCGCCCCTCCCTCTTCCTCTTTGGCAGTAGTGGGAGGGGGTCAGCTGATTCCAGTTGCCTGGGCACATCTGGATACATGGAGGATGTGGTCAAATGACCAAGGGCAATGACTTTCCTACCTGCCCTATTAAGTGGCTCTTTGACGAAACTCTTGGCCATGTGACCTATAGAGCCATCAGTGCTGTCCTCTGTGGGTTCTTCCAGATACAGAACAAGTGTTTCTCTTCTTACCCAGTGGTGTCTGTGTGGGTTCCTTTTACAATGTTTCTTGTTTCTCTCCTGGAACAAAAGGTCTCCTATACTGTAGTTTTACTGGACTGAAGATATTTCTATTACATTTATTTATACTCATCCTCTTTGTAGGGAGAATGTAAGGGCAATGTTACATACAATAGGGTGAATGGGCTAGAAATTGTACTCTTAAAAGATACGATGGCTAGAAGGAAGCTGCGTTGGGACCCATGTGCCAGGGGTATCTATGGACCTCTTGCTTAAAAAGCCATCTAGGGATAATTTTTTTTTAAGTTTATTTATTTTGAGAGAGAGTGTGAGTGCAACAGAGCATGTACGTGCAAGCAGGGTTGGGGCAGAGAGAGAGAGAGAGAGAGGGAGAGAGAGAATCCCAAGCAGGCTCCACACTGTCTGCACAGAGCCTGACAAGGGGCTCAAACCACAAAGCAGGAGATCATGACCTGAGCTGAAATCAAGAGTCAGATGCTCATCCGATGGAGCTACCCAGACCCCACCATCTACAGATGATTTTAAAGGATTTTTAGTTGCCTAGAGAAATGATATCTTTCTTGTTTCTGATAATGAGAACAATGTAATTTTTTTAGGTTTCAGTTTTTCTTCTGGTTGTGGCAGAGCTCAGGGTAAATTATGATCCCCACCCACCTCTTGCCCTCATTTGCCCTCTGAGCTGACCTGTGTTTCAGCAGCTGGCTTGCTGTCAACATCCTGAGAAGCTTCCCTAACGTCCCCCACTCCCACCCCTCCCTCCTATCTGCTTTGGGTGACTTGAGTGTTTGTACAAACATATTCTTACGATCAACTTTGCCAAGAAAATGGCATTTTATTTGTGTAAACCCTCCTGCTGGGCTCTGAACTCCACAAGGGCTGGTACACTGTTGTTCATCTTTACATCCTCTGTGCCTGGAAGTGTTTCAAAAATATTTGCTGACCCAGTTGCCCATTACTGTTGGTTCCTCTGTTAACAGAGGCAACATCCCTCTGCTATGCATTCTGGATGGGCTGTAGTGGAAGGTATGGACGGGCTTCTTTGTACATTAACAAAATTTCCATTTGCAGTCCAGGGAGCAGATAAAAATAAGCCTGTGGAATGACCACTTTGTGGAATATGGCAGAACCGTGTGTATGTTTCGCACAGAGAAGATCCGGAAGCTTGTAGCCATGGGGATCCCTGAGTCTTTACGTGGCAAACTCTGGCTGCTTTTCTCAGGTAAGTGTTTCTGGTATTTTGAGGCCAAAAGTTCTTTCTGGAGCAGAACAGGAACAGAGGCCCAGATCTGAACAATGTGTGTGTGCAGGCAAGTCATCCATCTTTAGATTCTTTCTGTGATGTTCCCAGCCCAGAACTTCAGCACTCTTACTGTGGTACCTGTGGGACCTGGGTCAAGTTGCCTGAGACCCCTGGGCTGCGATGTTCTCCTTGGTCAATGTGAGATCTGGCTGAAGTGACCTCCTCTCTTTTAAAAATAATGTTGAGTCTATACATAGTCCTGAGAATTCTGTAAAGAACCTTCTAGAAGGGAAGTATCTCTCTAGGACATGCATTCTGAAATACACTAAACAAACAAAAATCTGTGTATGTTGTTCACTTGCAGTGGCATTCAAATAAATCCCCCAGCATACTTTTTTTTTAAATTTTTTTTTTAACGTTTATTTATTTTTGAGACAGAGAGAGACACAACATGAATGGGGGAAGGGCAGAGAGAGAGGGAAACACAGGATTGGAAGCAGGCCCCAGGCTCCGAGCCATCAGCCCAGAGCCCGACGTGGGGCTCGAACTCGCGGACCGCGAGATCGTGACCTGAGCTGAAGTCAGACGCTTAACCGACTGAGCCACCCAGGCGCCCCCCCCCCCCCCCATCATACTTTCTATTGGTCCCTTGTCTGTTGAAGACACACAGGGTCCCTAAGAGGTACAATTGTGGACATTTTTTCTTCTGCCCACGTCTTCCTCTTATACCACTTGACCCATTCAGTGATGACCTTGTCTGGCCTCAGGCCCCAGGTGCTGTTTGGTGACACTCACTGATGGGTGCGCAGAGACAGGGACCAACTTCTCCAGAGACAGGCTGAGCAGGCGTTTGTCTTTCTCTGCATTGAGTGTGGCTGTTTCATCTGGCTCGGTAGAGGAGGTGGGGCCCTGCGGGCAGGAAGGGAAGGCCCTGTTGTCCAGTAGTGTGACTTAGCTGCTCCTTTCAGGGTGCAGCGGGAGGCATGGTGAGGAGGTCCCCTTTCCTTCAGTGGCCTTGCTGCTCTCAGGTCAGCATGGGCCTCCCAGAGGCCGAGCCTGGGCACCTGGACTTTCCCTGTACACTTTTTTTTGTTGTTGTTATAAGTTTATTTTTTTTTATTTTGAGAGAGAGAGAGAGGGAGGGAGGGAGGGGCAGAGAGAGATTGAGTTGTGGGCAGAGAGAATCCCAAGCAGGCCCCGTACTGTCAGTGCAGAGCTTGATGTGGGGCTCAAACTCACAAACTGAGATCATGACCTGAAGTCGGGAGCTTAACCGACTAAGCCACCCTGGAGCCTCTCCCTGCACATTTCTTATATTCCTCTCTCATGTCAGCCTCATGCTGACTCTCACCCCACCTCACCCTCTGTCTTCCTTCTTCCCAGTCTCTCCCCCAGATAATCAAGCCCATAACCTCTCCAGCCCTGGGTGCCCAGATGCACATTTCCTGCTTTCTGACCTACTTGCTGGCATTTATTGATAGGTCTGCTACCACTGCTCACCTTGTCTCACATTCTGAGCCCCCCCCACCTGTTGCCTTGTTTCTGTAGCTGCCTACCAAAGACAGGCCTTTTTAAAATTAAAAAATGCCTTCTGTATTTTTGTATCTAATAAAAACAACCCCTACTCAGAGTTGGAAAGAAAACAGAGAGGAACGAGCAAAGAAAGTAACATGACTCATAATCTTACCACCCAATGAGTGACACCTGTTAATGCCACCGGCTTATCGTCTGCCTCTTTAATGAAAATACACACACGTTTTATTTAAAAAAAAAAAAAAAAGGCTAGTTCATAAAGGGCTGTCTTTCCTTTCAAGCAGTAGTGTTGACAGAAAGATTGCTGTGGTGTTTAGGCTGTTGCGTAATGAGTGACAGCTGTTAGTATTAAGCATTGATGACAGGGGAGTGCCGAAATGGTTGTTTATCAGATGTGATGGGAATCACAGCAGATGGGAGAGTTGAGGAGCGTAGTATACTAAACCCAGTCAGAAGTAAAAAACCTTAGCTAGCATTTAAAGGCAGAACTGGGCCCTTTCTGCTTGCCCTGCTCTCCTGGGACCTCCCTGTGTGGGGCTGGTCTCAGGACTGGAGCCCCACCTGCCACTAGCGCCCAAGCGGGACCATTGGCTGGAAGCACAGGTGCCCTGGTGCTGGCTGATAAGGGAATGGGATCCTCATGTGTTATGGATGCCTCACCCCTGATGTCATCTGCCTGTCAGAGGCTTGGGTGGGAGGTCAGCAGTAGGTGGGCTATGCTTAGTCGACCTGCACATCATGATCCCGGCCTCAGACTTTCTTGTTGTTGGCTTGTTGGCTCCTTGATAATTGTGTGATTACTTAAGCATAATTGTACATGTTTCGCACATACATGCTCAGTAATTTATTGTTGAGTGAATATATGAAAATTGTGTGTACATCTGTATGTATGAATACACCCACATATCCACTCTTCCTGTTACAAGAGAATACAACTTACTAAAAACATATTAATACAGTTATTTCTAGTATGAGCTGTTTCCCTCTATGTAAGGTTATTCTTAGAAAAGCCACATTATTTCATTTTCTTTCTTTATTTATTTTTGGCAGAAATGAAGTCCTTTTGGTTGTGTGTGGTCTCAAAATATTTTATGTCCCTCAAGTAATGAGACCCCATTGAGGTCTTCCGGCAGGACAAGCCCCCTCCCCATGTTGACTCTATCCTGGTAATCCACCCCCTTGAAAAATTACTTTTAAATCGTCAGATGCCGTAACTGATCTCGCCTCGCATCCCGGTTACTATGGTAATCTGGTGGAGGAGTCCATGGGAAAATGTTGCCTGGTGACGGAGGAGATAGAACGGGACCTGCACCGTTCCTTACCAGAGCACCCCGCCTTCCAAAATGAAACCGGAATTGCTGCTTTGAGGAGAGTCCTGACGGCTTATGCCCACCGGAACCCTAAAATTGGGTACTGCCAGGTGAGGCGTGCAGTGAGGAGCAGTCTTGCGTTGAGTCCATGTCTTGTGTTGATCTGCTGGGCTTCAGCTCCTGGTGTTCTTGGCTGTCTGGTACTGACTGTTCTGTGAGGGCTCTGTGCTTCGTCCCTTCCCTGAAAGAATGTATCAAATAAGGCGGAAGGAATCATCTTCATATAGTCAAACAGGCTGATTACTTGAAATTAGAAACTTTGCTTGGAGCAAAGAGCAGTGCACATGCTGAGTTGCTGTCCACTGTAGGACAGATTGTCTCCACCACCCCTCCAGGCCTCCGCTGTAGGACGGCACTGATAACCCTTCTGTGGAGCTTTATTTTTCTAGATCTCTACAGAAGTTGTGGGGATTATTTAAAAAAATATCAGTGCCGTTTGGGGAGGAAAAAGATGTTTGGGGTCAGTCCCTTTCCTTCAGGAAGCACAAGTGGAGGTAAGATGTCCTTGGAGCAGTTGCTGAGTTTGCTCGGGAAGTTTACTCAGGGATGTGGTAAAGAAGCACAAAATAAAACTCAGTAAATTAAAACACCTGCCCTCCGGCCCCAGCATGAGACGGGGTTAGAGGTGTTTCTGATATTTGAAAATAGAAGACTTTAAACTTTGTTTTCCTGTAAATAAGCAAAATCAGTGTGTGAATGTCTTGTGTGTGTTTGAACATACAGAATGGTTGGATTTGACCTGAGCCTGAGGCTCAGCATTACTAGATGGGGACAGTAACGGGACGATGGCTGGTCACTCAGCCTGGTGTGTCTTGTGGGGACCATGTTGATAACGTGATCATTCCACCTCATGAGCGTCAGTGTGGTTGGGCTGCCCTGGGTCTCTCATCTGCAGTCTGACTTGTGTGGTTTTTAGTGTCTGTGTGCCTTGGTCACTAACTGTCCCCTCCTCTGTGAACCCGAGCAGTCCATGAACATCCTGACCTCTGTTTTGCTGCTGTATGCCAAGGAGGAGGAGGCCTTCTGGCTGTTGGTTGCTGTGTGTGAGCGGATGCTCCCCGACTACTTCAACCACCGAGTCATTGGTAATGTGCCTCCTTCCCCTTCCTCCTCATCCTCTGTGCTTGGGGAGTAGGGACAGAGCCTGGGCCAAGACATGTGTCATCAGTTCTCAGTAAAAAATCCCCTGTGCTGCTCAGCTGGTCTCTGTACAAACCCTGCTTGGCTCTTGAATTTGCACAACTAACCGGTGTAATTCTCTGCACTATTCTAGCAAAATGGTGTACTGAGATAACCTGAAAAGAAAATTTCTTAGGCTCAGGAAACAAGTTGAAGAGTGAAAACCAGAGAGGTTTTTCCCTGTGGCCTGGAAACAGAGGGTGGTCTTCCTCTCAGTATCCAAGGAGCTCATGCAGACAGATGACCCCTTTCGCCCCGAGGACAGGAGGCATATGGAGCCGTGCTGGCGACCCTCGAGGCTGGACCTGAAGGGCACACTTGGAAACGCCCCCGTACCCCCACCACTTGCATACGTTGATAGTGAGAAGGTCCATTTGTTGCTGCTGGGCTCTGGGCAGACCCATGACCCCACAGCTCACAGGCACACACTTGATGCCTTCTCTTCTTCTTATGGCTGATTTGAACTTGCATTATTTTGTGGTCCAGCACCTCCTAGTGGACAAGTGACAGAAAAATTGCCTCTGCTTGGTGATACTCTTAGATACCCTTTCTGGAGGTGGCCTAATATTAGGGTGGCAGCTGTGAGAACAGAAACCAAAGAACGAATTTGAGACAGAATTTGGCAAAGGACTGGATGTAGGAGCAAGGCAGGAAGAAGAAGCTTTCTGAAGACTGGTATCCAAAGAACTGAGGGAATGTGATGACCACTGAGAGTAAAGGGGGGGTTAGCTGGGAAGGAGGTGACCACTTGGTGCCTTTTAGTGGTCTTTCGGTACACTTTAGACTGTCTTTCCTGGTTCCCTTCATGTGCCTGAGTACTCCCCTTTGTACTTTATATTGTGGGAGGCAGTTTAACCTTGTACATGGTAGTACAGATTCATCAGACCTCAGGGACATCGGGAGGCAAGTTGCCAAAGCGGTCATCTGTTGATGGTGTTGCAATGGCACAGTTCATACTCCTCGGTGACCAGCAGACTGTCAGTGATAATGTGCACACTGTGACCACCACCCAGTGCAGGGTGGAGTATTTCCATAACCCACAAAGTTCCCTTCTGCCCCTTCCCCACCTGTGGCAGGATACTGATTTCCATCACCACGGATTAGTTCAACCCATTCTTGAACTTGGTATAAATGTAATGACAGAGAATGTAATCTCTTTTGTGTCTGGCTTCCTTTGTATAACATGAGGTTGTTGGTGCATCAGTAATTTGTTCCTTCCTATTGTCGAGTAGCCCTTCACTATACATTTATACCATGATTTGTTTATCCAGTCACCTGTTAGTAGAGATTTGAGTTGTTTCCAGGTTTTTTATTGTAAGTAAAGTTGCAATACACATTCCTGTAGAAGTCTCTTTGTGAATAAAGTTTGTCTGTTTTCTGGAGTATTTACCTAGGAGTAGAATTGCTAGGTCCTAGGTTAGATGTATTTTTAATTTTGTAAGAAACTGTTTTTCAAAGCAAGATATTCTGTAGTCACACATCTCACACCAGCAGTGTAGAAGTTCTAGCTGCTCCACATCCCTGTTAGTCCTTGGAATTGTCTTTTTAATTTTTGCCATTCTAGTGGGTAAAAGGGATCTGTCATGGAGGCTTTAATTTGCCTTTCTTTGATTAAGGATCTTCAGCATATTTTTCTGTGCTTCCTGGCCATTTGTTTACTGTCTCCTTTGAAGTGTCTGCTCACATCTTTTGCCTATTTAAAGAAAAAATTGGTTATTGATGACTAAGTTGCAAGAGTTGTTGTTTTGAATACAAGACCTTTGTCAGGTATATGTATTACAGATATTTTCTGAGTTTGCAGTTTGTATTATTATTTTATTGTTTTTTGAAGAACACCAGTCTTTAATTTTCATGAAGTCCAATTTATAACTTTTTCTGTGGCTATTGCTTTTTTGTGTCCTAAGAAATTTTGCCTTTTTCCTCTATTTTCCTTGAGAAGCTTTATAGTATTAGCTTTTATATTTAGGTCTGTGACACATTTCAGATGTATTTTCTTGTATGGTGTGAAGTAGGACTCGAGGTTCCCACCCCCCTCCCCCCTCCCCCACACAGGTATCCTCTGATTGAGCATTATTTTGTGAAAATACTATCCCCAATGAATTACCCTAGTCAATGTCAAAAATCAGTTAAGTGTGAGTCCTTTTCTGGACTCCAATTTGGTTTCATTGTTCTGATCATCTCAGATTAGTTTCAGTTTCAGGCTAACTTTAGAAAGTGTGACTCCCTGCCCAACCAAGTCTCCATGGCCTGCCTTTTCCAGGGGCCCAGGTGGACCAGTCAGTCTTTGAGGAGCTCATCAAGGAGCACCTCCCCGAGCTGGCGGAGCACATGAACGACCTCTCAGCCCTAGCGTCCATCTCTCTCTCGTGGTTCCTGACGCTGTTCCTCAGCATTATGCCTCTGGAGAGTGCGGTGAGCGTTGTGGATTGCTTCTTCTACGATGGGATCAAAGCCATTTTCCAGCTGGGGCTGGCCGTGCTGGAAGCCAACGCTGAGGGCCTGTGCAGCAGCAAGGACGATGGCCAGGCCCTCATGGTCCTCAGCAGGTGGGCTCATGGGGGGCGAGGCGGGCAGCCGAGGGCTCTGCCAGACAGATGATGGGTAAAGGCAGCAGCAGGTGCCCAGCAGGGCCGTCATTGTGGAATTTTTCCTTCCACTCTGCCACTTGTCATCCCATCAGGTGGCACTGTTGGCTGTGTGTGGTGAAAAGCGCCATCTTCCCTACTCCTCTCCAGCTAGTGAGAGGGTACAGGAGGAGAGTGGGCTCTCAGTGCTTTTCTCTGAGGAGATACACACTCAGAGTGGCCTTGAATGAGGCAGGTAGGCACTAGGAAATGGTGGTCTCAGGCAGCTAGCTGGAGGTTTCAGACATTTGATGTGCAGGGGCTGGTGTGTTACAGTGAAAGAAAAGCCCCATGAGGCTGAGGACTGGAACCTGGGTTTCTTGGAGCTGAGGGCAAGGTGAAAGACAGATGAGAGTTTCCCTTTCAGAACACTGTGGAAGCTTACAATTGCACATATGCACAGAACTCTGTATTGACTTCCAGAGAGTTCCCGATCTCTGCAAACCCGCCCATGGAGCCCAGATCAACAAGTCTGGCATTAGGGATGTCTCCTTTTCTCTAAAGGAGCACAGTGGTTGCTACCTTGCCTTCCTCCCAGTGTTTGAAGACAAATGAACTCTGTTTGAAAATGCTCTGAAATGTTTCATGGCCCCTGTGAAGGTAGTGGGTGTGGTGTGGTGCTCGGGTGAGAGGGGAAACCAGTGCTTCAAAGGTGGGTTGTGTGCTCAGGTTTCTAGATCACATTAAGAATGAGGACAGCCCTGGACCCTCAGTCGGCAGCCACCATGCCTTTTTCTCTGATGACCAGGAGCCTTACCCTGTGACTGACATTGCTGACCTGATCCGGGACTCCTATGAGGTAACTGGACCTGGCCCCATCCCCACCCTCGCCCTCTTGGAAACTTTCTCAGAGGTGGGTTTTGAGGGAGGTTCCCTGACTACTACTACTTTCCTCTGTTTGTATGCAAAAAGGGATTCTGTGCATGAGTGACTCTGTTTCTCTGCAGAAATTTGGAGACCAGTCTGTGGAGCAGATTGAGCACCTGCGCTGTAAGCACAGGATCAGGGTTCTCCAAGGCCATGAAGACACCACAAAGCAGAATGTGGTGAGTCAAGGGTTATCAGAATGGCAGTCAGGCACTAACCTGGGCTCTGGTCTCCTGTTGGTCTCATAAGAATGCCAGCTTTTGGGGTGCCTGCCTGGCTCAGTTAGAAGAGCCTGTGACTCTTGATCTCAGGGTCATGAGTTCAAGCCCCACATTAGGTGTAGAGATTACTAAAAATAAATACATAAACTGAATGCCAGCTTTGTACCCACCCCCCATTGAATTAGAATGACCTGGTATAGAAACAGCAGAGGTTCTCAAGTCAGACTGTGAGCAGTTTAACCACCGTGAGCCCCAGCTTACCCGGTTGTAAAATGAGGATACTAATACCCAGCATCCGGGATTAAATGAAGTCCGATATATAAAATGCCTAGCACAGAAGGCCTGCAGTGTTCGTTGTTATTCAGGAGGAACTTCCTGCCCAAGCCCCGTCTTTGCTAGAGTTTGACTTCTGTCAGAACCTACACATTTGTCCTGAGGCACTGATGTGTGAATTGGAAAGGTTGAGGGTAAACACCTTGAGAAAGTTACCATATGGTGATCTTTGCGTCAGAGAGGAACAGGCTGCTCTGGGTGACAGGACTGGCGCCTGGCGTCCCCTCGCCCCCCTGCAAGCAAGAAGAGCCCCCTGTTCCTCCGATCCTCCTAAGTGCAGGCACAGAACTCACTCCATTGCTGTTCATTCTTCTTTCAAGCTCCGCGTTGTTACCCCAGAAGTCTCCATTCTTCCTGAAGACCTGGAAGAACTCTATGACTTATTCAAGGTAGGAAACTCTGGGCAAATGGGGGAGTGAAAGGCCAAGCCCATGTTGTCGGCCTGCCGGGGTGGGTGGGTGAGCATGTGGAAGCTGCGGAGTCTGCCACGCGCCTGTTCAGTGGCAGCAGAGGCCGGAGCTGCCCCACTTGCTGGCTCCATCTTCTCCTCGCCTGCCTGCGGCTCACACACGAGAGCTGTGCTCTGCTGAGGGCCTTGGGTACCGGTAACCCGTTCTTCACGGTTCTCCATGGAGTTCTCAGGCCTGAGTACGTGGAACAGTGACCGTTACTATCATCACCACCTCCTATGCTTTGTAATGACTCCTACTCCCCTCCGTAATACATATCGACATATTTTGATATTTGGCTTTATAGAGTGCGCTACTTTATACTTGACTTGCCCTTGATACTCTTTCTAGCACTTTTCCATGTTGCCACGTAGTCTTACTCATTTTAAAATGACCTTAGAGTCTATCATTGGCGATACTAAATATACTAAACCGTATTTCTAATATTTGGATATTGAGGTAGATATCCAGATCTTGCTACTTAAATCACCCAGCAAAGAAAATTTTCCATAACCCTGCTAGAACTGTCCTTGCTTGAAACAGCAGATGAAAATGGGGAAGACAGGCAGGATTTAGGTGACCCACACCTGACACTATGGCAGCGAAGGGGGAGAAAGAAAGGACAGTTGGAGAAAGCAAGTCTGGAGTCTGGCTTCCAGGACCCTTCCTGGTGGGGACTCTGAGCTGCTGTCCTTCCTGAACTCAGATTGTCAAACTGATGGAAATAGTACTAAGCTACACGTCAGGTGCTTCTAAGCAGAGCAGTAGAGGTGGTCTGAACCTTGTGCACATCTGTCGTGGCATATTTGCCTGCAGTCACTGAAATGGCTGTTGGCCTAGAGTCCTGGCACCCTCGTTCCTAGTGAGCAGGATGTATAGGGAGGACTTCTCAGATCCGTGTCTTCTGTGAACATCCCCTGTCTTCAAGTTTGATAGTTTCCTCTGTTGAGAAGAGAAAATATGAAGTCAAAGGTTACTGGTGTCCCAAGCCCCCACCTCTCTTCGACTTTCGAGGAGGAAAAATAGGGAATACTAGAAACATAAAGACAGGTAGACAAGTGTGTTGTTTAGCGTGAAAGTATATCGTTTATTTAAGGCTAACTGTTCTCGGTCTAAGACCTGACACAAATCTGAATTTCTATAATTTAAAAGATTGGTTTAAATGAGTAAAATTCATTAAGTACTAGCCATGTTCATCTTTTTTTTTTTTAATTTTTTTTAATGTTTATTTATTTTTGAGAGAGAGAGAGAGAGAATGAGTAGGAGAGGGGTAGAGAGAGAGAGGGAGACACAGGATCTGAAGCAGGCTCCAGGCTCTGAGCTGCCAGCACAGAGCCCCATGCGGGGCTCGAACTTACAAACTGCAAGATCGTGACCTGAGCTGAAGTCGGATGCTTAACCGACTGAGCCACCCAGGCGCCCCGCCATGTTCATCTTTAATACAAAGAGTATTTAAAGAAGGTAGAGCTGTTTTCCTATTTCTGTCTTTCCTGTGAACGATGTGTTTGGTACTTAATGAAATTTTATTTGTAGTTAGCTTTCCAACTCTTAGGACTAACTACAAATAGAAACTTAAGAACTATAAATACAAAATATTTTTTTAAGATACACTTCCAAAGGAAATTGCAGGAAAATAGCATGATAATCATGGTGTCTGATTGCGTTGTACAGCACTTTTATGTACTCGCTCCAGTGCTTCTGGGCCCAGAGTCTGCATATGCCCCACCACGTAAGAGCCCTGTCAGACTGTCCTTTCTCTCCATGCTTCTGGCCTTCTCTGAATTCCCTTGGCTTTCATAGCCTGACGTCATGTGTCCTAATACTTGCCTAAGTACTGTGTGGGGTATAATGTTCTCCAGTTGGGTTTTACATACACCTCTGGTCTTTTCAGTCAGAATTTCATTTTCTCAGGGAAAGGTTCACATAGAGATACCCTTCCATTGCTTTATAAATACATGATAGGTTATTAATAAGGAGTCTGTTCCATAACTTCACTGCATCCTTCCCTAAGCCTGGAATGAATGGGCATGATCCTTCTGTGTTAACAAGCAGTAGCTCTGACCGTCTTCATTACATACTCTTTCCTATTCAAGATGAACCATGTGGTTGATACTTAATGAAATCTATTTTTATTGGTAATTTAAAGCAGTTTTTTAAGGTTTGAATGCAATTTTTTTCTTCTAGTTTTATTGATATGACCAGCATCCAGCACTGTAAGTTTAAAGCATGCAGCATGATGACTTGACTTACGTATATTGTCAGGTGATTACTACAGTAAGCTTAAGAATTTTTTTTTTCCTTGTGATGAGAACTTTGGGATCCACTCTCTTAGCAACTTTCAAGTATACCATATAGCCCTTAACTATAGTCGTCACGTCATACATTACATCCCTAGTGCTTCTTATAACTGGAAATTTGTACCTTCTGGCCACTTCACCCAGTTCCCCCACTCCTCACCCCAGCCTCGGAGAACCACAAGTCTGATTTCTTTTTCCGAGTTTAGCGTTTTGTTTTTAGATTGAGATCAATACAATATTTTTCTTTTTTTTCCTGCCTGATTTATTTCACTTAGCATAATGCCTTCATGGTCCATCCGTGTTTGTAAAGCAGTCTTTCAAATTATATAAATTCAGATTTGTGATGTCTGTCTCCTATTCTCTCAAATTGAGAATAGTATCATTAATCTTACCCCAGTAAGATGTGAACAATATAATACAAACTTGGTGTCACAGAATATTTCTGGAAACACCAAAGACCTGAAAAACAGTTATTTATGTATTCCATAAACCTGCTGTTATTAATGATCTGTTAAATTCATTCACTCTTGAATGAATTATCAGGCTGTTTAATAATATTTGGGGGCACCTGGGTAGCTCAGTTGGTTAAGTGTATGACTTTTAATTTTGGCTCAGGTCATGATCTCCTGATTTGTGGGTTTGAGCCCCATAGTGGGCTTTGCACTGGCAGCATAGAGTCTGCTTGAGATTCTCCCTCCCCCCCCCCCCTGCCCACTCCCCCCACCTTGCTCTTGCTCTTTCTTACTCAAAATAAATTTTTAAAAGTTTATTTGGTCTCTTTAATATTTTGCTTGCTTCCACATTCTGGTTAAGACTTATTTTCAACTTTTAATTAAAAATCACAAAACAAAGAAAATAAAATTATACCTATTCTTCCCATAAAAAAAAAAAAAAGAAACTTTTAAGCAAAAATGAAAGGGTCTCATCCTGTCTCCACCTGCAGTCCTACCCTTGTACAGGTAATTCCTATTAACAAATTGGTGAGTATCTTTCCTGATTTTTTTTCCCCTTTTATACTATGTCTTTCTCTCTCTCTCTCTCTCTCTCTCTCTCTCTCTCTCTCTCACACACACACACACACACACACACACACACACACACACACATTTTTTTCCGCACATAACAGATTATGCTACATGTTAGCCTGCAGTTTTTTTTTATCATGGATATGTTTATAGATAATATATACAGATCTTTTCTCATGTAAAAAATAGCTGTACAGTTTCAGGGAACATGGGTGGGTCAGTTTAGCGTCCCACCAGCTCGGGTCATGATCTCACAGTTCGTGAATGCGAGCCCCACATTGGGCTCTGTGCTGACAGCTCAGAGTCTGGAACCTGTTTCAGAGTCTGTGTCTCCCTCTCTACCCCTCCCCCACTCACACTGTCTCTGTCTCTCTCAAACATAAATAAAAACATTAAAAAATTTTTTAAAATAGCTGTACAGTTTCACCGTAGGGTTGAACCATAATTTACTTAACCATTTACCTATCGAGAGGCATTGAAGTTTCCAGTTTTTTGCTGCTTTATAAACTGCTGCCCTGAGCAATCTGTGCCTTTATCTGGACACCGGTGCTGCAGTTTCTGTAGGATGAGTTCCTCAGGGATACACAAACCAAACTGTAGCCTGTATTGCTAAAGTGTTTTTGATTTTTTCAAAATTCATTTCCACTAATGAGGTCCAACAGTGCCAAGTCCTTGGTTTGCTTATTGTAATTGTTTTCTTGGCAGGATTCTGTGGGTGTTTAGCATCACAGGATGCACAAATGTACATGGAATTTCATAGTATGTCTGGGGCTTTTAGGAATGGAAATTCATTAGACCTTTGTTTCACACTGAAAAGTTCCTGTGGCATCTTTCACAATTCTACAAAGACTATTTGAAGAATTCGGCTGCCAACCAACACAACAGTAAAATTAGAAATGGCATTTTGGTTTTCATCCAAGGATATGTGCTTGCATATTACAGCATCCACACTTGTGTCTGTGCCACTCTTACAGGTGGAGGGCAGTGAAATTGTGAAGAACCCTGCAGTCACTGGGAGCCATTTCTATGAGTTGAGATGCCCCAGGAGGTGATTTAGTATGGGTGTAAAAGATGGTCCTAAAGAGGCGAGCCTCAGGGACAGGGCCAGTTTTGATTGCTGTAGTTGTTGGTATAGTCCTAAAACTTTGAGTCCCTTTTTTTTTTTTCTGTTTTTTTTGAATTGTTAATATAGTCATTTGGTTCAAAATTCAAAACCTGTAAGCAAATATGCAGTAAAAGGACTTGGTTCTACATTGGGGTCCCCACCCGTTTTCCCTCCTGACAGGCAACCCATGCTACTGGTTTCTGCTGTATTCTGTAGACTTGTTTAGTTAGCGCTTTGTCGTTTTCAGGTGTGATTTTATGAGACAATAGAATAAAAATTAGGTCTCCTAGAATTAACACTATGGCAGCTAAAGTACACACTGAAAAAATGGTTAAAATGGTTAAAACCGTAAATTTTGTTAGGTGTAGTTTGCTACCATGAAAAAAGTAACTTTAGAAAAAGAGGTCAAAATTACATATTCATGTGGGTAAGAAGTACAAGAAGGTAACAAGGGAAATGTTTTGCATGTTTGGTTAGAGTAATGAGATTGCAAGTGCTTTAATTTTTTTCACTTGTGTTATAATATTGCTTATTCAATACATATTTTCCAAGGCCAGGTGAGTCCTGAGAGAGGGCTGTGTGGACCGTGGCTTGTAAGCATGCGGGCTCCTCCAGGGACCACCATCTCTCAAAGATCCCTCTCTCTTGTTTTAAGAGAGAACACATGATGAGCTGCTACTGGGAGCAGCCCAGGCCGGTGGCCCCACGCCACGACCCCAGCAGGCCCTATGCAGAGCAGTACCGCATAGACGTCCGGCAGTTTACACACCTGTTTCAGCTTGTCTCGCCCTGGACCTGTGGGGCCCACACGGAGATCCTCGCTGAAAGGACTTTCAGGCTCCTGGATGACAACATGGATCATCTGATCGAATTCAAAGCATTTGTGAGCTGTCTCGGTAGGACTCTGTGGGTCTTCACCGTGGCAAGTTAATTTGGGACGGGAGTCCATGAACACAAGACAAGGTGGACTGTGGAGCAGGCAGACCACACGATGAAATGTATTTGGGCACGGGCCTGACATGATTTTGTGATTTTAGAAACCACTCTGCAGGCTCCTCTCATGTCTAATTTTATGCTTCCTTAAGGAGGGTGAGAAGGGCCCACACTGTCAACATACAAGGTCATTGCCCTTGTTCTCCTCTGGTACCCAGGGTGTGGTGGTGGCCTGTTAGGAGCCACGTTCCTAAGTCTTGCACAAAAAGTTAAAATCTTTCAGACTGTATGAGGCCAAAGTTCACGAGGTTATCTTACCGGTCAATAGTGACCAATCGCTACCTTTTACATTTTCATTTCAAACATAGTGTGTCTGGGGGTAGCGGCAACGAGGTATTGGGTCAACAAGTATTGACCTTACTAAGTTCTCTCCCCACAGTGAGTTTGTGTCATGACAAAGGTACTTTAACCATTTGCATATACTCAGTCTCTTTTCTGTTTTTGCAGATGTTATGTATAATGGAGAAATGAATGAGAAAATTAAGCTGTTATATAGACTTCATATCCCTCCAGGTAAGAAATACTAAGGAAAAAATTTAGGCTCTGTTCTGCTTTGACACAAAGAAGCTTTGCGCATGACTCTGAAGTTCTCATTTAAAATTTCATTTAGACTTGAGTCCACAGATGTTTCTAGTTTGGGGTTACTGGTAACAGATTTTCAGTACTGTACTGTATGGCCTATGGTAGTGGTTCCCAAACTTCAGCATGCATCAGAATCAGCTGGAGGGCTTGTTAAAACACTGGTTCCTGGGCCCCGCTCCAGAGTTTCCGACTCACTAGTTCTGAAGACAACATGCTGGGAACTGCTGGTCTGTGAAATGTGTGGGGCAGCAGACCCTGGTTGCCTTAATAGATGGTTATTTTAGCCTACTCTTTTGAAGGACCGTATCATTTTTCCAGCAGGTAAGACCCTGCTTCTCTCAAGTTTAAGCAGTGGTAACCAGTAACAAAGAAATCAGTTTTGATACCTATGAGGTATTACGTGGCTTTAACCGTAAGGTATTCCTTGGATCTTTGAAACTCATAGAGGTGGGTTAGTAATGCCAAGATGGTTTCTGGACCCAGGGCCATATGGTTCTGGTGTTGGATGGGGCTCTGACAGGACTTCCCAACGAGGGAGACTAGGAAGGGAATTTTTAGGGCCATGAGATCCTGGTGCCTTTTACAACTAACACCTCTACAAAAGTTGGAAATGTGGGTGGACATAATTTGTGGGGTTTTTGGGTACACTTCCTGAATTGAGCCATTACTGAACTGGCATATAATATATGCTCTACAGTATCCCCAGGGAACATTCTGTAGCAGCCACCCAGCTCCTCCTCCACCTCCCCACAGGCTCATTATTATTTTACTGCAAATGGCTTAGCATCAGTGAAGTTTTTTGCCTTTTATGCCAGTATAAGTTAGTGACTTTTGTTCTTGAATTTGCCTTTATTTTTCACAAATGTATTCCTACTAACATAGAAGACGTGCATAATTATTCCCTTATTATCATCGCTGTCACTCTTTTCACAATCATCTGTATCTAGTATTGCTAAATAGGACATGTGATTGATTGTATTTCATTCATTTATTTCATCTTAATTTTTAAATAAGCATTTTATTTTGGGATAATTTTAAATTTACAGAAAAGTTGCAAAGATAGTCATGATGGAGTTCTCATTTTTTAAATATCTTTTAAGTGTTTTATTTTTATTGCAGTATAGTTAACATAGGGTTTTTAGTTTCAGGTGTACAATATAGTGATTCAACACTTCTATACATTACTCAGTGCTCATCACAACAAGTGCACTCCTTAATCCCCATCACAGATTTCACCCATCTCCCTCCCCCACTCCTGGCACCCATGAGTTTGTTCTCTATAGTTAAGAATCTGTTGGTTTTCTCTTTTTTTCCCCCTTTGCTTGTTTGTTTTGTTTCTTAAATTCCACATATGAGTGAAATCATATGGTACTTGTCTTTCTCTGACAGACTTATTTCACTTAGTATTATACTCTCTAACTCCATCCATGTTGTTGAAATGGCAAGATTTCATTCTTTCTTATAGCTGAGTAATATTCCATTGTGTATATGTACCACATCTTTATCCATTCATCAGTCAGGGGTCATTTGGGTTGCTTCCATAATTTGGTTGTTGTCGATAATGCTGCTATACCATAGGGGTACATGTATCCCTTTGAATTAGTGTTGCTGTATTTTCAGGGTACATGCCCAGCAGTGTGATTACTGGATCATAGTTCTATTTTTAATTTTTTGACGAACCACCATACTGTTTTCCACAGTGGCTGCACCAGTTTGCATTCCCACCAACAGTGCACAAGCGTTCCTTTTTCTTCACATCCTCATCAACACTTGTTTCTTGTGTTGTCGATTTTAGCCATTCTGACAGATGTGAGGTGGTAGCTCATTATAGGTTTGATTTGTATTTCCCTGATGATGATGATGATGTTGAGCACCTTTTGATGTGTCTGTTCGCCATCTGGATGTCTTCATTGGAGAAATTTCTGTTCATTTCTTATGCCCATTTTTAATGGATTATTTGTTTTTTGGGTGCTGTGTAAGTTCTTTATATATTTTGGATACTTACCCTTTATCAGCTACATCATTTGCAAATATCTTCTCCCATTCCATAAGTTGCCTTTTGTTTTGTTGTTTTTGCTGATTGTTTCCTTTGCTGTGCAGAAGTTTTTTATTTTGATGTAGTCTAACAGTTTATTTCTGCTTTTGTTTCCCTTGCCTGAGGATACATATCTAGAAAAATGTTTCTATGGCTGACGTCAGAGAAATTACTGCCTGTGCTATCTTCAAGGATTTTTATGGTTTCATGTCTCACTTGTAGGTCTTTAATCCATTTTGAGTTTATTTTTGTGTATGGTGAAAGAAAATAGTCCAGTTTGCCCAACACCATTTGTTGAAGAGACTGTCTTTTTCCCATTGGATATTCTTTCCTCGTTTGTTGAAGATTAATCGACCATATAATTGTGGGTTTATTTCTGGATTTTCTATTCTGTCCATTGACCTATGTGTCTGTTTTTGTGCCAGTACCATACTATTTTGATTACTATAGCTTTGTACTATAACTTGAAATCTGCAATTGGGTACCTCCAGTTTTTCTTTTTCAAGATTGCTTTAGTTGTTCAGGGTCATTTATGGTTCCATACACATTTTAAGATTGTTTGTTCCAGTTCTGTGAAAAACGCTGTTGGTATTTTGATAGGGATTGCATTAAATCTGTAGATTGCTTTGGGTAGTATGGACATTTTAACAATATTTGTTCTTCTAGCCTATGAGCATGGAATGTCTTTCCATTTCTTTGTGTTGTCTTAAATTTTTTTCATCAATGTTTTATAGTTTTCAGAGTACCAGTCTTTCACCTCCTTGGTTACATTTATTCCTAGGTATCTTTTTATTTTTGATGCAATTGTAAATGAGATTGTTTTCCTTTTTTTTTTTTTTAAGGCATATAAAACTATTTATTGACCACTGTTTACCAGTATTTACAATAAAGTAAACAATATACAGTTGGATAACATTCTGACTACAAAGGTACTGCTTCTCCTGGTTTCTGCTGAACCAGTAACTCAAATACTGAGAAGATTAAGCTTACATGTAAGGAATGAGTTGGGGTAAAGACGAAACACACAGGTCAAGAATTTAGATTACAGACGTTTGTCCCCCCATTTATTCCAGAAGGTGCTAAATTGCCAACATCTCTAACCATCTGATTATGATTAGGTTTCCATGAACGAAGTGTTAAAGATTCCATGAATCATGACCACTTAGTACAGCACAGGGATTTCAATTTCTTGAAAAGGAAAAGGTCACTAGAAGGAAGCTTTAAATGTTCACTTAACTAAGTTTAGCTTAATTAATTAAAACACACCAGGACTTGTCTAGTTTTCTCATTGGGTGGGGAACTGTTGGTAGTGATAAAATTTTCCTTTCAGGGATCTTGCAAATAAACTTGCATTTGTATGAATGTAGATATGGATTCTGATATGGCTTTTCAAATTGTCCCATTTAAATTGCTTACATTTTTTTTAAAATGGCACAATTAATTACAAAATTTTAAAGGTTAAGGCTTCAGGAAAAATGTCAATTTAAACAATTTATTTCTTAGGTTGCTAAAAATGATGGCATCCCAGAAACATGAGCTTATCCATGGTTATAAAATGCTGTTTTTATTTTGGGGAATGTTAAAAAAAGGAAGAAAAAAAAAAAAACCATTTACATATGTATTTTAAGTATACACACACAAAAAAAAAACCCAAATAAACAAAAAAAACCCAGAGTGGTCCTTAGGCATATAGGAGAGTTAACAAAAAGTTCTGATTGAGTAACAACTATGAAGACTTCCCCCAACATTTAGAAAATGTGTTGTCTAAAGCAGGGGAATAATATACCATATTCTTAAATATTCCTTTCTGATAAAGGAAGCTTTCATTTGCCCAGAATACCCAGTGGTATAGATGGAAAACCCCCAACAACTCCCCCCAATACTACTTCAAAACAAACATGTGAAACTTGATTTTCATTAGAATGTTATTTCTTCACACTAATAAATCAAAAAACCAAGACCCGGATTTTACATATGTATAAATGTATATAAAAAACAATGCAAACAGTTACTGAGCTTATCTCCTGGACAAGAATGCCAAGTTAGTCTGTCTTCATAAAAAGCAATTACAATCTGAGGACACTTCATATTTGCCTCTTTTGCCAGCACCAAGCCTGCCTCATCTGAATCTTTCCATTTCATGAGAAACATGAAATCTCCACTGCTGTCTGTGGCACCAATTATTCATTTGGGATCAAGACCTTTGGCAAAAGCATCTCTTCTCTTCTTTGACTTGCTATCATCAGATTCCCTGTCAGATAAAGATTTTCTTTTTGTGCCATCTTTTTCTTTACCAGCTTTTGAGAATTAAGAAATGCTTCAGTTAACTCTGGACAATCTAAATTTTCTGCAGGTTCCCAAGTATTGTCAGCATCTATAGATCCCTTCCCCTTCAGGAAGTACTCCACTTTCCTGTTCACTACACGTCGGCCCAGTACTATTCTCATCACAAATTCTTCAGGCCCTGCCTCTTCTTTTTTACTCTTTCCGTTCTCTTTCTCATTTTTTGCAATGTAGGTTTATTGGAGGCCATTTTTTATTGCAGACTTGAAGAGCTATTGTTTACCACCTGTGAGCTGCTCTGGGTCCCGGGTCTGGGGATTGTTTTCTTAATTTCACTTTCTGCTGCTTTATTATCAATGTATAGGAATGCAGATTTCTGTATACTGATTTTGTATCCTGTGACTTTACCGAATTCATTTATCAGTTCTAGTAGTTTTTTGGTGGCCTTTGGGGTTTTCTCTATATAGTATGATATCGTCTAAACATAGTGAAAATTTGAATTCATCCTTACCGATTTGGATGCCTTTTATTTCTTTGTTTTTGATTGCTGTGGCTAGAACTTCCAGTACTATGTTGTAAAAGTGGTGAGAGTGGACATCCTTGTTTTTTCCCTGACCTTGGGGGAAAAACTCTTAGTGTTTCCCCAGAGTATGATGTTAGCTGTGGGTTTTTCATATTTTCATAAGGCCTTTATTATGTTGAAGTATGTTCCCTCTAGACCTACTTTAGGTCTAGTTGAGAGTTCTTATTATGAATGAATATTGTACTCTGTCAAATGCTTTTTCTGCAACTATTGAAATTACCATATGGTTTTTATACTTTCTCTTGTTGATAGGATGTATCATGTTGATTTGGGAACATTAAGCTGCCCTTGCATCCTGGGAATAAATCCCATTTGATTGTAGTGTAATATATCTTTAAACTTACTGGTTTTTGATATTATCATTTGAGGCTGATATTTGATTCTTGATCTAGCTTCATATTGAACTTGTTTCAAAATTGTTTATTTCCAAAAGCCATGTTTTAATTATTAGTTCATTAAAAGACATTTGTAGACCTTCATGGCTTTTGAAAATCAACTTTTCAAAAACTTTTTGAATGTATGGGATTGTAACATTTATATTATATGACTCCAAATTTAAAATTTTTAATTAAGTGCAAATTGAGATTTGATATATGTTATTTCGCTTACCTATATTTAACATTGGAATTTTTGACACAAAGAAATAAAAGTCTTAATAATGCAGACAACCTAAAACCTATTTAGGTATCAATTTGTTAAGGCCATAAAGATCCACAATACATTGAGGTATTTTTAATTTAAATTTAATTTTAACACATACTTCCCATCATAACTTTTTGAGTAAAGGTGGAACACACACACTAGGGAGGTAAAAGAAGAGTCTTGTTAATTAGGAGGAGGTATACTGAGGATTGCAAGTTTGAATTTGTACCCTCAGAGAGTAAGGCCTCATTTGCCAGATGAGGGAGGCATGGTACCAAACAAAGCACAACAGCCCCTGGGCCCTACACACCCACCTTGTGCAGAGCTCTTGCTTGTAACTTTGCAAGGGTATTATGGGAGGCAAAGGGATTTTGTGAGCTCGCTTACAAAGGTATCTGATGCAACTCAGGAAGCAAGAAAGTGCTAAGCCCAGGGTCTCAGTTCCAGAAGAGCTCCCTTTATTGGCTCTATAGTGATTACAACACTGTTTGTTTAGCAGAGGAAATAGAAGAGAAATAGTCCAGATGATTTGATGCCTTATCAGGTGACGTACAGATGAACAGTATTCCAGAAGATTATTAAATTGGGAGTTTTCATTGCAGACTGATAAATCTACAGATATTGGTCATTTTGCTCAGTGAATTATACTAATTGGACTTCCAGAAGACCATTTTCTGGAACATCAGATTCGTTAGAAGCATCAAAGCAAGCTACCAAGAATGCTCTATTGGAAATGGTAAATGAGCACAAACAAATGAGACACTGGAGGCTTTCTGTAAAGGAGCATAGTGAGGGGGCAGCTTATGCCCCCAGCTCCTAGAGATGCCAAGATTCAGGGAATACGTTATGTTTGCAGAGCAGCTCTCCCCTGGGGGTCCTGCTGGTCTGGATCCACATTAAATGATCTTAAAGTGTTAAATCCAATAGAATTTGAGCTGCTCCAGTCTTGTGTTCAGCTTTACGTGAAGAAATAGGTTTCTTTTTGAGGACTTATACACACAAGTGAATTTGCTGTCCAAAGAAAGGGTTTTGTAAAGAAGTGGAGTTAAAAGGAAAAATCTTACAGATAATTCCAATTTGCCATTTGGTTAAAGATGGTTATTTTAAAAAGGATTTCAAGTTGAAGACCTGAATGAACTTAATTGAAAATTGAAAGCACACTTGAAAATATATTAACATGTAGCAACAAAGTATGGATTCAAAGCAAAAATTCAACCAAGAATGATGTTAGCAATGCTTCTCAGTGATAGTCAGTGTTAGAATTTGAAATCTGAAACCTAACTGTAGACAAATATAGCAGTATCTGTGTACAAAAGAGGAAAAGCTTTGTTATTTTAGAATATTTGATATAAAAAATTTTTAAAAGGGGTCAAAATCCAGTCATATTAGCCAAAAAAAATTCAGTAATATATTTGTCAGTAAGGGTGAAGCTGTGTGATGTTTCATGCTTTACATAAAATAAAAAACACTTGAACATTCAAATTCTTGGTAATGACACTTGCTTCCACCTTTTGTTCAGTTTTCAGTAATAGTGGCAGCCTGTTTTGAAGAGATCATTATTTAAAAGTCCTAATCAGGAATTGCATGTAACCATTTCAATATAAATAGTGGTATGATAACTAATATTAAGAAGTCCTGGGGCACCTGGGTGGCTCAGTTGGTTGGGCCTCCGACTTCGGCTCAGGTCATGATCTCATAGTCTGTGGGTTCGAGCCACGCGTTGGGCTCTGTGCTGACAGCTCAGAGCCTGGAGCCTGCTTCCGATTGTGTCTCCCTGTCTCTGGCCCTCCCACACTCACGCTCTGTCTCTCTGTCTCCCTCTCTCAAAAATAAATAAACATTAAAAAAAAAAATCCTAAGTATTCTAACATTTCAGTACCATTAGATCCATTTTGTTACTTGACAAAATATTTTATTTCATCACTTATGGTAAAAGAATGTATCTTTGAAGTTTGTTTACTTAGAATGGATCCCCTTTCTAAACCTATGCAGTACAATTAGAAATACACAAGATCTTTGTATGACATTGTCTGCTTTGTCAAGAGTATTGGCAGATGATAGGAATGGACATATACAATCACAGATTTCATACTGTAGTCACTGTGGATAAAAACCTTAGCAGTATTGTGAAATGGATGTTATGTGTGTGAAATTAACATCAACAGGACCAAAGACAATGGAACATGTGACGACCATGGTTTGCCTAAGAGAAAAGTCTGGCACCCAAGTTACACCCACCATATTGGTTCTCCACTTTTTGCTTAGCCTTTTCTTATGGTTATACTAAGAAACAATACTGATGATAAACTCTATATAATCTACTGCTTTTGAGAATGTGTTAATATGTCAAAGGATCTATTAAAATCCAAGAAACTGAAAGACACACTGCCTTAAGGACCAAATTATTAATGGAAATGGCTCAAATGGCACACATGAAGAGGATTCACCAAATGAAGTGGAAACAGATGAGCTAATTGATGAATCCAGCTAAGATCAGGAACTTCTCTCAGAGAATGGATATAGTCTCTTTGAGATGATTCTGATAATGGATGACATACCAAGCAAACTTACAAAGGTCAGCTTTTCACAGGACACACTAAAATGATAAGATTACATTCTAGTTTAACAACTTAAGCAGCATTGATAACGACATCAGAAATTATACCATGCACATTCATTTTGGTGATAGCTTAAGCTAGACGAAAGATCTCTTCTTTCGACTGGAGTTTAAAATACCAAAAGAGGATTTTGAAAAATATGAAAAATGTGGTGTACACACCTCCGAAAACATCTTTTGTGAAATTGTAATATTGCATTGAACCTTTTAGAAGAGCTGGGTACTGAAGATCTTTGGTATTACCCAAATTGTCAAGCCACTAGGAAAATGGATTTGATCATAGCATCCAGTACTTGTTTACATCATGTGTTTTTCTTTTAATTTCATTTAAAAAAATTTTTTAATGTTTATTTTTGAGAGAGAGAGGATGAGCAAGGGAGGAACAGAGGGAGAGGGAGACAAAGGATCTGAAGTGGGCTGTGTGTTGGCAGCAGAGAGCCTGATGTGGAGCTCAGACTCACAGAACCATAAGATCATGATCTGAACCGAAGCCGGCTGCTTAACCAACTGAGCCACCCAGGTGCCCCTTCAGTGATTTTCTTAGATATCTGAGACCCAAGTTGGATACTTTACTTAGCTTTCCTATCAAAGACTTGGTTGGATATATTGGAATTCCTAATTAATTGCAAGTCCTAGCTGCTATAATTTGCTGTTTTCAACCACTGTGGAGGGCTAGGAAGGCACTATTCTGTTTTTGCAAGAAAAAATAGGAGAATGGTATTATTTTGATGACTGTAGTGTCTCAACTGCATCTGAAAACCAAACTGTATTGAAAGCAGTGTATGTACTCTTCCACCAGAGCTAAGATACAATAGAACTAGCTTTTCCCCTCCACAAGAATCCCATTTAGAAAGTGACAAAGATAGCAGTGGTGATGACGATGAAGTCCTTGAAGCCAGAGAACAGACTTTCCTGCTGGTGGCATTTATTGAAGTCATGAAGGTATCTACCACATTAAGATAGAAGTTTGAGATAGACTGCAAATGTAAATCCTTCAAGATATTTTAACTTGTGCTATACTTGAAGCGAGACACAATGAAAACTTTAATAGAAATGTCTCTTATTTCATTTATAGTCTTGAATTACAAGTTACGCATCAGAATGTAAAAATGTTTATGAAACATTTATGAGAGTTCAGATACCTCATTTAAGAAGGTGGAAAGTACATTTAAAGATTGTAAACAACCTTTACTACTTTCCCTTAATGCATTGTATACTTCGGAGCATAGGTAACAATGAGTTTTTTCATTGATTCTTTACCTGTCTCCTTTCTAGACACTCACCCTCCTCTTGAATTAACCATTCCTCTCTATGCTCCCATAATATTTGTATTATTCTTCTGTTAGAGCAATTTTTTAGTGACTTGTGTACACATTTCACCTCTTAGAGACCCAATATCCTCTTGACATCTTCTAGCAGCTATTACCTAAAAAAATCTGTTTCCATCATGACTGCCCTAAGTACCATCCAGGGTTTATTATGATTTTCCTCCTATTCAGTGAGTGGATGCTCGCATGTGCCACTGTGTAGAATTTTTGGGCAAGCCTGGAAAAATGACTTAACATCTGTTATAATAAAACCCCCAAACCTAAAACAACCCCAAACAATTCCCACCCCCCAAACCCCAGAAACATGTCTCCCAAGTAGGAAGGAGAGTACCTTATCAAGGCTTTGGTGCCATCTTGGGGATATTTGTTGGATTACAACTGAATTTTCCTTTTATTCTCAGTGAGTGGCTTACTAGTAAATATAAGGATCCTGCTGTGTCCATTCATTCTTTATAATTTTTTAATTTATTTTGAGGGAGTGAGTGCACTTCGATGCGGGAGAGGCAGAAAGGAGAGGGAGAGAGAGAGAGAGAGAGAGAGAGAGAGAGAGAATATGAATGAATGAATATGAATGAGAATCCCAAGTAGGCTCTGTGCTGTCAGCACAGAGCCGGATGCGGGGCTCAATCTCACAAACTGAGATCATGACCTGGCTGAAATTAAGTCAGAGGCTTAACCCACTGAGCCACCCAGGCACCCCTAGAATTGTTTTTTATAAGAGCTTTTTGATCTGTGGTTCCCATACCATATAGTGCATTCATTTAAAGTTACAAAACCCGTTTTTTAGTATCTTTAAACAACCATCATCACAATTTTAGGAATTTTCATCACCCTAAAAAGGACCATACTCTCGCTGTTGCTCCCAGCCCATCCATTTTGCTTTGCTTTGTCTTTATAGAATCCTGTTTTAGGTATTTCCTATAAATGGGAATAATGCAATTTGCCATTTTGTGTGTGGCTTTTACTCAGTTTTCAAGGTTCATCCATGTTATAGCCTGTCTCTGTGCTTATTCATGACTGAATTTGATACTCCATTTGATAATTATGTCCTAATCCCCCCATTAATTGAACACTTGGGTTTATTGCCACTTCTTGGCTCTTGTGAACAATGCTCCTATAACTTGTGTACAAGTTTCTAAGTGGGTAGGTTTTCATTTCTCTTTGGTATATACATAAGGGTAGAATTTCTGGGTCAAATGGTAGTTCTGTGTTTACCTTTTTGATGAACTGCCAGATGGTTTTTCAAAATGGCTGTGCCATTTCCTATTTTCAGTAGTATAATGAAGATTCTGCTAGGAGTATTTTTGTATATTTCAAGAAAACTTGCAATGATAAAATGCTTTGTAATCACCAATTTTTCAGTTTTTGTTAGAAACTTAGTATATGCTCACTATGAAAACAGATGCCATGAAGTTTAAAATGCTAATCCCACCATCCAGAAATTTGTGTATTTCTAGAATTTCTGTGTATGTATATACGTACATATATTTTGAGTTTTAGAAAATAGGATTTTACTACATACATTTTTCCAGGGCAGTATCAGCAATGTCCTATGAATTTGTATTTCATTAATTAAAATCTTGTCTACGTAAATCCAGAAAAAGGCTTTATGTGGTCTGTTGTTTTCTTTACTCTGTGTATCCAGTGCTTGGTGTACAGGTGAGTTCAGAGTCCCTGCAAAGACTGCAGCCCACAGGGTGCGGGGGTGGGGAGGGGTTGCTATTGGCTTAGCCTTTAGTTCTTAATTACATAAGAAGCTGAATTATGGCCAGTTTTGCTTAACATGCAGTAATTTGTTCAACGTAACTTTTTTTTGTTTGTTTTAAGCACTCACTGAAAATGATCGAGACAGCCAGTCCCCATTAAAGAATCCTCTGTTGTCGACATCAAGACCGCTGGTTTTTGGGAAGTCAAATGGTATGTACTTCTTTTCATTAATTCCCCTGCAGGCACACACTGCAATTGTTAGAAGAAACTTCACAGCTCTTCTTAGAAGTGGACTTACCTAGTCCCTTCATACTGTGAATCAACAGCCCACTGCTTTCAGAAGCCAGAAACCTTTCAAGTGGCAGTGTATTGAGGGACTGCCCCTCGGCCCAACCACCACGTTTATTCCTCTTGCCTAAGGTTTGAGGGGTTGTCATGCAGCTACCACACTCCATTCATGATCAGTTGTAGAACAGACTCTCTAATCTGTTTTCAGTTTGTGTATACTTAGTGGAATTCTGCCCTCACTGCCCCATTCTATATGTTCCTTTTTGCTTTCACTGAGTTTTAAAATATATATTGTATTTTCTGTGTCTCAAGGTGATGCAGTTGATTATCAGAAACAGCTGAAGCAGATGATTAAAGATTTAGCCAAAGAAAAAGATAAAACTGAGAAAGAGTTGCCCAAAATGAGCCAGGTATGAACCTTATTCTATGCAGAGAATTAACCACTTTGCCAGTTTGTTCAGAGGTAAGCTTGAAAGTTGAGCTGGGGCCTACTTCCAAAACCATAATCAAAGGATCAGAGCTGAACACTGGTGACTAAAAGGTAAATGTTTAAAGGATTCCTCCCAAAGTTTGGGAAATGTAGGCTTCAAGTTGGAAATGTCCCTTTATTATAGGATTATCAGTCTTTTTGGTGCTAATGTGGACTGTGAGCCTTCAAGAAGGAATTCAGCATGCAGTGTTTCTTGGTCTCTTTTGACCACAGAACACATGGCATTCATATATCCTGGAATACTTCAGAAGGGTTGCTCTACTCTGTTGGGGAGTTGCTTTCAAATTTTCATTCTCTCTTGGATATAGTCACATTTCAATGCTGTAGGTCAACTCTACCTCATTTTTTAAAAAGCCAGTTAAATCCCATCACCCAGAGCTACCGGTACTAACATTCTGATATACAGGATGTCAACTTTTAACTATAAACAAAAGTAGGCTTGTTTTAATACCTTGCTTTCATTTACTGCAAAATCATGAATAGCTCTCCCAAATTATTTTTAAAAATTTTGAGAGTGAGCAGGGGAGCAGAGGAGAAAGGATCCCAAGCAGGCTCTGATGTGGGGCTCTATCTCACAAACCATGAAATCATGACCTTAGATGAAATCAAGAGTCGGATGCTTAACTGACTGAGCCACCCAGGTGCCCCTCTCCCAAATTATTAAGTTAGGTCTCAACCATGTTCCTATTCCTAGAGTAAATGTATAGCTAAATCCCACCAGAAGTGCCTTTCATCACATTAGACTCTCCATTTGAGCCGCAATGCGTATATACTTTGAAAAAGCATCAGGCATCACTGTTTTACGTCATTTCACATCTGTTAAGTTCCTGCCTGGTATCCTATCAGATGAATAAGCCATTATTTTGTTTAGTCATAACATTTAAGCAGTCTCCAACTTTCTCTCTGTTGTAAATCCTAGATTTAAACATCATTATAAACAAGCTCTATAGCTTTTGGATCCATTTCTACAAGTTGATTTGGATTAAAGGGTGCACATGTCCTCTGGAATGCACAGATTTTTTCTTAATAGTTACTGTATAGACAAAGAGCACATTTCTGTGTTATAAATTCCCTGGAGTCACTGGTAGTACTTTCTGAGTAGAAAGGCAAACTATCTTATCATTTGCTTCAAAGACTGCTATGTGGTTTTCTCTAAGAACTTTTAAGTTAAAAAATATATACATTATATTTCTATCCTGGTTATGTTGCTGTGTATTTTTTAATTCCAGAGAGAATTTATCCAGTTCTGTAAAACTTTGTACAGTATGTTTCATGAAGATCCAGAAGAAAACGAGTTGTATCAAGCCATTGCCACAGTAACCACTCTGCTGCTGCAGATTGGGGAAGTGGGGCAGAGAAGCAGCAGCTCTGGAAGCTGCTCCCAGGAAGGTGGGGAGGAGCTGCGGGCTTCAGCTCTTTCTCCAGACCAGGACTCGGTTTTTGCAGACAACAACGCTGGGAAGATTCCCCAGGACTCCCGGACATTTACTGAAGAGGTAGAAGGGGACTGGACTGTCTCCCTTGAACATATTTTAGCTTCACTTCTGACTGAACAGTCATTAGTAAACTTTTTTGAAAAGCCACTGGACATTAAATCGAAACTTGAAAACGCCAAGATCAATCAGTACAGTCTCAAAACTTTTGAAATGAGCCGCCAATCACAGCCTGAACTCAAGCTGAGCAACGTGTAGCAAGATAGCAGTTTACTGAGAGGAGTCAGCCATACCAAAGCCTTGGACCTGTTTTGTAGGGGTCAGCCCCTCAATCTTCATTTCAGCCTAATTCATTTTGAGCGTATTTTGCAAGCTGGGTATCTGGATGAGCAACCGGACAGCCACAACTGTGGCCAGGGGAACTGATGCAACCCGCAAGCATTTCTATTTATTCTTTAAGAGAATTATGAGTTGGATCCTATCAGTGCTATAGGGAATCCATACATTAGTTCCCTTGATGCTGTGACTTGCTGTTTTGCTTTCATCAGATTGGCTGAAATGGGCACTTCTGCTGTGACGCTAGTATGATTTCGTTCTCAGATGCAACAGAAGAGTTGAATGTATCATACTAAACCAGAGACAAAAGCCCAAGCTCTCATTCTTCACTTGGATAATGGGAGAGGTTACAAATCAAGTTCACTTTCAAGATCCAAGAGCCACTATCTGTGCAATTGTATTTGGCTTTCTTTTGCACTAATTTTGTTTCAATGCTGGTAATTGAAACCATTTTAATATATTTGGTTGTACTCTGTCCTTCCAAAAATGTTGTGTACAAACCATGCTTTCAATGTTGGCCTCTAAGTTTTTTAATAAGAAACTTTTGTATTGACTTGGTCCTTGTTTATAACTTATTTGTGTCTAGAGGTATCTCCACCATCATCCCCACCCAGTCTGCGTTCTCAGTAAATTGTGATAGTGTAGGTGTTCAACTCCCCACAGTGGTTACGTATAGTACCATCACCCCTGGGGCTCAAAAATGAAGTACCTATTTACAACAGCATTTGATAACACCAGGGGTGTAAACACTGATGAAATATAATCCCTCCAACACAATGCTTTCAGGCTGAATTTAGTGGATTTTATTACTGTAACGGTAAACTTTACCTGAGCTTCGGTTCCACATAAATGGGGATTAAAAATACTTCAGGGGGCCATTACAAACAAGTGAGCTGTACGTATAACATGATCTGTATATAAAAGCCTTAATCTGGCTTAATCTATCAAAAATCAATTACTATTCTATACCTTTTGAAGGTATACTCAATACAAACAGCTTAATTATATTAAAAAATAGTTTAAGCTACTATCAAATATATTAAGATATTTCCATCATTTAAAGATGTTAAAATATGTAAAGTGGCCAATGGCGATTGAGTTCTACATGCCAGTCTCTAGAAAAATCTTTCCTAGAATTACGTATACCCCCAATGTCCCCCAGATAACCTAAAAAGGTTTTCCTAGGCCACGATGCACTTCAGAATCACTTTTAAAACCTGCTTAGGCTCTACTCTACCCAGATACTCAGACCCCAGGTGTTGGGGAGAAGGGGCACAGGCATACCCTATAGGAAAAGCTCTCCAAGCAATCCTATGTAACTGGCAACTGCATAAAGATATTTCAGTTGACTCTTGAACAGCATAGGTCCGTTTATATGTGGATTTCTTCTTTTAATGTTTGTTTTTGAGAGTGTGAGGGGGGAGGGGCAGAGAGAGAGGGAAACACAGCACAGAGCCCGACGCAAGACTTGAACCCACCAAACCGCGAGATAATGACCTGAGCTGAAGTCAGACACTTAACCTACTAAGCCACCCAGCACCCCTACATGTGGACTTTTTTTTTTTGACAGAGCACTGTAAATTTATTTTCTCTTGATTTAGTTTGACATTTTTCCTTCTAGCTTACTTCATTGGTAAGTCTATTAAGTTTTGGGTACTTGACTTTGTGGGAACTGGTACCCCTAACTCTACACTGTTCAAGAGTCAACTGTACATGGCAACTAGAAAGGGAAAACCAAACAGAAAGGCAGTTTTATACCTTTATTTGACAATCAGCAATTAGTTCTCATCCACATTAACAGTCTGTAGATCTGCAAAAGGAGGGAGAGTCAGTCAATTTCCATCCTCACACCTCACACTTTAACATTCCAAAACCTTCTCTTGAAGGGTGGAGGCCAGTATTACATGACCTTTTTACAACCCAGCTATGGACCTGTTTTGTATCTTCCTGCAATTTCCCACACCATGACACAAAGGTTTACAGTGACTATTATGCCTGTTACCCATTTCCCTATAAGAAGGATGCAGGGCACATAGGTGCATAATTAAGTATCTGTTGGGACAGATGAATTCAGGTTCTAAAAGGGCTAAGGCTGCCTTTCTAATTCCAGCAGCTTTATGGGATTTCAACTTACTTTTAAAAGTGGTGACAGGTACATAGGTAACCAACGTATAGAGCTTGTTTGGTGAATCCTCATCCTCGTTACGTTTTCTGGACAGCCGCACACGGATACGGTATGGAACATTCCTAATAAAGATATAAACATGCTGCTAAGTCAATGCCTCCTATCAAGAAAATAACTGCCACTGGTACTAACACCTTCTATCCCCTCATCTGTGTTCTATCCTTTATCTCAATCTGATCAGGCACTACAAGTAGACAGCAGTTCCCTGGAAAAGAAATACCAACAAGGTGGACATTAAATGCTATGGTCTCAGGATGTACGTCTGTCTCAGCAGGCAGCAACCACTGACACTCAACCTACGCTGAAACATGGATCCAAACATGCTAGATCTTTTCCCTCTTACCAACACCCAAATCTTAATTATAGGATTTGTCTATGTTCAATGTAAATTTGGAGAAACACCAAACACTGATGGACACATTCAACACAGAAGACTAGTAACTGTTCAGTTTCCCTACCTTATGCACACAACCCTCTCCTCTCACCCAACCTTAGCAGCATTACAGCAGACTATCTCCTTTTACTGGTCTGAGGCCATGAAGCATTCTGAAGCAATCCAAACCTCAGGACTCTTCTTGGCTTTTGTGCTCCCCTCCCCCCATCATCTCAATGAACCTCTTTGGACACTCCTTTATTAGACATATCTTCTCTACCAGAATGCTCAATGACAGCAACTGCAGGGCTGAATCTCAGGTCCCTCTGTCATTCCCTTAACACCAGATGCAGACCGCTCCCTCACCCTGCTCTAGCCTTAATAATCACCTAGATCCACACCAGCACCATTCCCTTTAGCTGGTCTACTCCAGCACCTTATATCATCCTCCACAGCAAAAACCACTGTCCTGCTTATAAGGAGGGCTTGGCACTATTGACAATTGGGCTGGATAATTGTAGGGGTGCTGCCTTGTGCACTGTGGGATATTTAGCAGAGCCCTTGACCTGTGGCAACCTGTAGTAGTGACACCAGAACTGCCTACTGCTGAAAACCACTGTGCCATAGGTTTCCCATTATGTCTAGAAGATAGAACCAAACTCTTTGCCATAAACAACAAAATGCCACATAGTCTGTTCCCTTCCTAACTCTCCATCTTCACTTACTGTTCAAGTCACTTTACCATCTGTACTCCCATCTTCACCAACCTGTTCCAGCTCACACCAAGTGTGCTCTTTGTGCAATGCTCTTACCTGACCCCAACACTGCTGGCTCTTTCATCATCTAGGTCTCAGTTCAAATACCACATCAAAGGACTTCCTTGCAGATGCCACCCCACCCTTTGAGTCATCATCACATTTTAAGGAAATACTTCCACTGAACCTACATAGACTGCGCAGAGTTGGTTAAGCTAGTGTAATTGTAAAAGTTCATCTTATAACATAGATAACTGTAGCACCTTATTCCTTTGGCCCAGACAGCTTTGTTGAGCCTGGTGTCGATGCGCACATCTGGGGTTCCCATCTCCTTCATAGCAAATTTCCGGATCTCTTTGAGTGCCCGAGGGGCACGCTTCTTGAAACCCCTGAGATTCAAAGAAAATAAATAAGTAGAAAATTAAATGAAATATGTAACATATGATGTCCCGTTTTCACGAAACAAATCTAAACCAAAGCCTTAAGGCAATAATAATCCTCTTTCCCCGCAGTGTGCAATGCCCAAAAACTAGTGTTATACATGGGAAACAGAAAATGCACAATCTACTTTCAATGATGTGGGATAAGAGCTCTGCATATGATCCTAAGAAATGCTAACACACACACAATTCTTTCCTGATAAAACACCCTATGCTCTAATACCATCTGCCCAGCAAAATCAAAGAACAGGATATACTTGGAACATAAAATACATGGATTATAAAACTAAAAGTGTTCTCAGATCAAAGTATACATTATTTGTCATATCTTAAGACATGGCATGTTTTTGGAAACTAAACATTTCCTCTTGAGAGAATGAAAACCACAGTCAATTCTTGGAGCTCTTAGCATGTGTCAGGCATGGTCATTAACTCATGTCTGTTTCAACGGAGTTAGATATTATTAACCTGTTGTTCATATGAGGACACACAAATTCATCTAAATTTCATGCTTTTAAATAAAAAAGTGTTGAAAAAGCAAAACTTTACTACACACTGAAATGGCCAAGCATTTGGAAGTGAAGGCCATTTCAAACGGGAGCAGAGACCCAAGTCTAAAAAGGTGCCCCACCACCTACGACTGAAGCTCAGAGAAGGGGCCATGTCAACCATTCACCTCTATAACCCAATGCAGGCCCTGGCGCATTAATAGGCGCTTCACTTGTTAGATGGAAGTGAATTTTATGCAATCCAATATAACATACAGAGCATGGTAGA
Source organism: Panthera onca (assembly GCF_046562875.1). Classification (NCBI taxonomy): domain Eukaryota; kingdom Metazoa; phylum Chordata; class Mammalia; order Carnivora; family Felidae; genus Panthera; species Panthera onca. The sequence goes on along the minus strand of NC_138341.1, from coordinate 81,323,762 downwards.
TTGACTTAATTCTGCTAAAACCTTCAGTGATTTTCCATACTTACAAAAGATGACCCCTGTACCATCTCCCCTGCTCCCTTTGCTCCACCCTCACTTAGCTTCCTTGCTATTTCTAGAACCCATCAAGCAAGTTCAGTTCATTCATGTAAACACCTGACCATCTAGAAATAAAAGGTGCCTGAAATAACAGCAGTAGGTACAACTGCTATATGTAGGTGAAATATGGAGTAAAAGAGATGGTATCAAGTACCACAGAGAAAAAATAAACCAGGGAAAAAAGAGGGAACATTAGGGAAAGGGAATGCAGGTTTAAATAAGATGGCCAAGAAGATACTAGAGTCTAGATCTGCAGATCATGAGAACAGCAATTTAGGTATCTGTGAGAAAAGCATTCAGGCAGAAGGAAAAAAAAAGCAAAACACACACACACACACCCCAGCTACTGGTATGATTAAGAAAGTAAGTGGCCAGCTCATGTGGAATCTGAGCAAGGCTAACTGTAACCATTTAAGTGAGAGAAATGGTGGTGGGACCAGGGCAACTGGTCCAAATGTGGCAGGCAGGACCAATAGGACATGCTCACCTGACAATGACTGAAAGGGGGAAAAGCCTCGAGAGGAATAGGAAAGTTAGGCATGACGACGATTAGGAGCTTGGTTTGGGACATGTGAATAAATACCCAAGCCAATAGTAATTGGATATACGTGGCCCTGAGACCAGTTACTATTACCCAGCATAGATAGAAGACAGACAGAGTCCTGGGGCTCTTCAACATTAAGAGGATGATGAAAGGAGGATTAAAAGGATGTGAGGAGGTACCACAAGGTTAGCAGCTAGAGGAGAAATAAGAAAAGAACAAGACTGTGGAATCTTTGGATGTAAAAAAATAATAAAGCACTCCCACAGAAGAATGAACAATGAACCGTCAATTGTTACTTATCAAGCAGGCACTGAGAAATGAATAAGGATTCAGGTCTTCACTTGGGGGTTTTAGAACAAAGCATAAATTGCCTGAAGAACTTGATTCACACCTACACTTTTCAAATGTTCCATCATCTGTGTGGCCTTTAAAACAGCACGCACTTTCACAGATGACTGACTTTTCACCGGGCGCTTTTTACCATTTTGAATCTTAATCTCTTACTAAAGTAAACTAGAAGGACAGGGTCTTTGCTTTCCCAATGAATCTGCAGAGCCCAGGACTGTGCCTAATATAGTCAAGTGCTTGATATTCTCCCAAACAAATGTATGAATGTCCCAAATAAAGGGGTGAGGGGAAGGAAATGTGGTTATTCCCAAGAAGCATCAATACAAAAAGGCACTGGATTTCAGGGCACTTGGGTGGCTCAGTTGGTTAAGTGTCTGACTGGCTCAGGTCATCTCAAGGTTTGAGTTTGAGCCCCAGGTCAGGCTCTGTGCTGACAGCTCAAGAGCCTGGAGCCTGCTTCAGATTCTGTGTCTCCCTCTCTCTCTGCCCCTCCCCCACTCACACTCTGCTTTCTCAAAAATGAATGTTGGAAAAAAAAAAAAATTAAAAAGCAACAAAAAAACCCAGTGCCTTCAACAAATCTCAGAGATTGCCCCAATGGCACTGTGGAATACAGGAGAAATGTAGGTGTGGCAATAATCCCACTTATGCACAATCTTTCTGTGATGGCTCCTGTTATTAATTATGGAATGGGGACTATCCCAGGCATCCAGAGTTACAGTAGATGAAAAAACCAAGTAATACTATATTCCACTTGTTAAACCAAACATACTTCTCCATCAGGCATTTTTAATATTAATGTGACCACATCACATTACAGTGAAAGAGCCTACTTCAGGCAAACAAAGGAATACTCCAAGACAGGTCTGTTGGCCTCAACTAAAGTATAATCATCTCCCTCAATTAAGAGCCTTGGAAGGGGTGGTTCAGAATTCCAGCCTAATAAGGAAAAAGAACAAAAATCTCTCAGACTCTTCAAATTCCTTCTCTGGCCTCTACTGACTTGTGTGCCCCCAGTATAGCATTATAGCCGGTATCAGGATCTCCACCATCAGACGATTCGGAGGCTGATCTGCTTTGAATGGAACACCAGCACTGAGAGTCACTTTGGTTCTGATCTGGATGCTCCTCATGAACTGAGAGGACATCTTCCTGCAACAAAAGTGCTGGTATCCTACAAGGACAGATTTGTAGTTTTGGTCATTTACTTCTGCACTGCCTGCATTTTCTGAGAAAGACCTTGCAGGAGAAAAAAAAAGATTTCTAAACGTTTCAAAGGAAGACTGAACAAGTACCCCACCCCAACTATTATCTCATCACCTTGCAAGTCCACTGCTATTTCAAGATCTATCCAAAGAATAGTGATATGGTATTCCTTACATGAATGTGTTTACTATTAGTTTGTGCGTTTAAAGTATCTAAGATTAAAGGTGACTTTAAAAAGGGAGAGAGAAACATGAACTTTGATGTCTGATCACTGTATTAGGGGAATCTGGCCTCTGTGCTGATCTTCTAAGAACCACACTAAGTCAATTTCTCAAAGAAACCTGTTAAAATGACTTAGTATGACTCTGGCATTAGGTAGTCCTCTGAATTAAGATTCTGGTGCTGATGTTCCTGTGTGCAGGCAGAGGAGGACTGGAAGAATGGTCAAGGAGAATTTTGTAGGTATACCCCAGAGTACTGTGCTTCTCACTGAATAAAGACGTATATACATACCTACAAAATTAGGACATGGGAAGCAGGGCTATCAATTTGACAAGGACTCACTACTTTTCTCTGGACCAATTACTATTGAATTCTCTAGCCAAAGAGGCTTTGGGGACAGAATGTCTGTTTGGGACCTCACTTCTATTTACGGATACTTTGAGGTCGATATTACAACACACACGTTCCGGTCTTGTTTCTGCACACACTTAGGCCTTCCGAAAAGCTCTTCACCAACAATGCAAATCTCCTTACAGCCACCTTTTCTCATGCCCTGGTCCACAACTTTCAGCCAAAATGGCTCCAGGTTTCTGGTTTCTAGGTTGTCAGTCATACTCCACCATTTTAGAGAATGGTTAAGGGGACCAGAATTTGTACGGGTCTTTGCCTTAAACCAGTTAACAAGGTGTTGGTTATTCCAAAAGGCACAGACTGTAAAAACCATACAGACAAAAAAATCCCAAGAACTAGAACATTCAAAATCATTCTCAACATTCTTGTACATCACAAATCCACAACAGCCATGTGTCCTTTGCCCCAAGAATTTAGCTACCACTTTGCTCTATTGCTCTGAGGAGCTTAATACTGAAACTTTAGAATGACCTCAAAAGAGCAAGACATTCAGGAGGCAAAGTAAGGGACTCCAATGTAGAAGTTTATAGGCGGTCCAATTAAAATTTGGTCTTGATTTTGGAACTCTTTTAATCTGACCAGGTGTTTAGCTAGATTGCTATAGCTAACATGCCAATCAAAATTAGTGTTTAGGCATTAACAGGCTCCACACACATTAGAATGTTGTTTTATTTTTACTGAGAAATACTGCCAACAGACTCTACACAATGGAAAGCAGATAATACTTAAAAGCCAAGAAACTTTACAGCTTGTATCAACGTTATTTCTAAAATACTTTTTTTTTAAATGTTCATTTCTTTTTGAGAAAGTGTGAGCGGGGAAGCGGGGGGGGGGGGGGGGGGGGGGGGAGGGAGGGAGAGAGCGAGAGAGAAGCACACAGACAGAGAGAGAGACTCGGAAGCAGGCTCCAGGCTCTGAGCTGTCAGCAGAGTCCCATCTGGGGCTCGAACTCAAACCATGAGATTGAGCCACCCAGGTGTCCCATATCAACGTTATTTCTAATTTGTGTGTGTGTGTGTGTGTGTGTGTGTGTGTGAGAGAGAGAGAGAGAGAGAGAGAGAGAGAGAGAGACAGACAGAGCATAAGCAAAGGAGGGGCAAAGAGAGAGGGAGACAGAATCCGAAGCAGGCTACAGGCTCTGAGCTGTCACCAAGGAGCCTGATGCAGGGCTCAAGCTCCCTGAAAGCTCATGAACCGCAAGATCATGACCAGAGCTGAAGTCAGATGCTTGACCGACCAAGCCACCCAGGCACGCCCCAGTGTTATCTATATTTAAAGATCAGTGTGAAAATCACTTCAATGCCTGAACCTAGGATCAATCACCTTCTCATTTCTGTATTTGCTTTTGGTGTCTTTTGCCTGTAGAAACATTTTGTGAACTTTAGAATACAGGAAAAATTATTTACTGTAAGTCCAAGTTGAGCCTTAAGGATCATATCTGGTTAAACCTTGGCAGAACTACTTGAAAAGTTTTTGCAAACTGGGGCTATGGATACTGAACCAAAATAATTCTTTTTTTTTTTTTTTTTTTTCCAATTTAAGGTTACTTTGTCTCTCCTTACAAGGATATGATTAAGCCAAATAGAAAATATGCATACATACTAGTGGGCGGGGGGGGGGGGGAATGCGCTTGTTTGTGGATGTTTTAAAATTAACAAATATCGTATCTTCAAAAAATACTCCAAATAACAGTATTCAATAAGGGATTGGGTCTCCATTCTTAGCAGTAAACTTAAGAACTTAAAACCATACAGACAAAAAGTCCCAAGAACTACAACATTCAAAATCATTCTCAATATTCTTGTACATCACAAATCCACAACAGCCACGTGTCCTTTGCACACATATTGCCCTAATACTCTATTGACACATTCTTTTCTTGTCTAACAGTCTCATTTCTGGTATTTCAACTCAACCAGGCTTAGTTAATACATATTTGTGTCAGGAACTAAAAGAATCCCCTCTAAATGTCCACATCCTGGATTGAATACTCCTTTTCCAGTTAATTGCTTAGCTTTACGGGGGTCTAGAGACATTTAAAAGTTTGTCTTCCTATATGCATCTTTTACCCTTTAGCCTGCCCAGGTTTATTCAGTTACAAAGCTCCCAGTGAAATCATTTTATCATCACCAAGTTCCCCCAACTGGTTCTCCCAGAAACTACAATTCAATCTTGTGTTTCCAATCACGAACCTCCCAGGATTACGCTTTAAACCCTATAAACCTTAAACAGGGGACATGGAACAGAGATCCGAATTTTTAGCTTTTAACTAGACAGACCTCAGAGTGACAGCCAGACGCGTGAGTTCAGAAGCCCCCAACCAGCAAGGCATCGGGCCGACTGCAGACATACTCACACTCCATGGATGCGCTTGTGAATGTTGATGGTGTATTCTCTGGTCACTACCTCGTTGATGGCAGAACGGCCCTTCTTCTTCTCGCCACCCTTCTTTGCGGGAGCCATCTAAACCCAGGCGACAAGGAAGTTCAGACCAGAATGGGACCAGCACAAACCCAAGTCCTCCCTCCCTCCCAAGCCCGGCCTCACGCTGCCACCCTCAGGGCGCTGCCGGTGCAAAAGGTCGTGGCAAGCCCGAAACCCCAGGTATTGGCAAAGCCAAGTCAGCTTCCCCGCGGTCAAAGCGCCGTGCCCCTCAGATGCTCCCGGAGCCCCAGAAACCCCTGCAGGCTTGGCTCCCGTAAGCCTGGCCACTCTTCTTCCCAGGCTACGGAAACCCACTAAACAGCGCGGGTTCGCGTCCCCGAGAAAAGCGGAGTCCTGGACCGGCTTAGAAAAAATCTCGCGGTCCCGGTCAGCACAATCCCCAGCGAGGATGGAAGCAGATTATCGAAGCCGAAACCCAGCACCCACACTCACCCTGCCAGGCCCGGGTTGGAAAGGAAGACCGCGAGGTATTGTGGGAGAGGGAAAGCAGCGTCACAAGTACAACTTCCGGGTCGCCTGGAGGTGGGTGGAAGAGGGAGGCGAGGCTGCGACGTAAGCGGCGCGCGTCCGGGGAAAAGCAAGCACACTTTGGGGGCGGAGCCGGGGAGGGCCAAGACTGCGCGTTCCTGCCGCGCGCTCTCGGCGTCTGCCTTCTAGTAGCCTAGTTGCCTCCACCGCGCTGTGGAGGTGCGGCAGGGTCTCTCGCCTCTGCCCCTAAATCTTCAGAGGAAATAAAGCCCAGGCCCACAGCTGGATGGGACCTGGGGCGGGAAAAAAAGACTCCAATTTGTTTTTCCCATTCTCTCGTTGATTCGGCCGACGTTTGATGAACCTGAGTGTGGCGCCGCACCTAGCTGGCGGTACCATTGAAATTGGAGACAGCTGCCGCCCTGGCGGCGCCCTCGTCGAGCAAGGACACTCCTGAATGGGAGTGCTTACTTACTGTCCTGGACTGTGGAGCCACCCGAGGGTCGTGTCCGGCCCGATGCATGGGTGGGCCGGGGGTGCAGAAAGCAGGGAGGCTAGTGCTGCGCTGAAAGGATGGGCAGGAGGTAGACCGGCAGAGAAGTGGAGCGTGGCAGGTGAACCGTCTGAAGCAATAGGGCTTCCTAGACTCTAGGCGGAGAGATGAGGTAGTGTGGGGCCTTACTCAAGAGTTTTACAAGTAATGCATCATTGAAGTTATCAGGAGGGCAGTGCCATGGTCAGATTTGTTTTAGAATTAATTCAGTTACGTTGTGAAGAATAGATTGGGAGCAGGTGGGCAAGATCATAGCAAGGAAACTAGTAGGAAGAAGTTATTTACATAAGAGACAAGGAGTTCTGAACTAAGGCAGTTGCAGCGGGATTGGAAAGAAGCAGACTGATTTTATAGATACAAGTAGGTAAAACCAAGAGGATTTGGAGAGAGAAAACCGGTGTAGACTCACTACATTTAAGAGATGGGGGCTGAAGAAAATAGGAACGAGTCATTGGAGCAGTAGGAAAAGATTTAGTTGAACATGTTCTAAGTCAAAAGGAAGCCAAAGTGGTCAGCACGTTCTAAATGCTAGAGTTTAGGGGCACCTGGGTGGCTCAGTCGGTTAAGCGTCCGACTTCAGCTCAGGTCACGATCTCGCGGTCCGTGAGTTCGAGCCCCGCGTCGGGCTCTGGGCTGATGGCTCAGAGCCTGGAGCCTGCTTCCGATTCTGTCTCCTCTCTCTCTGCCCTTCCCCCATTCATGCTCTGTCTCTCTCTCTCTGTCTCAAAAATAAATAAACGTTAAAAAAAAAAAATTAAAAAAAAAAAAAAACCCAAAACAATAGGACAAGGAACTACTACCATTTAAAAAAAAAAAAAAAAATGCTAGAGTTTAAGGAAGGCAAAAACATGTACCCACTAGATTCTCCAAACAGGAGAGTATCAGTGATTTTAGCAAGTTTCACTACTGGAGCATGGGGAGTGGGAAAGAGCCAGATGAGGACAGAGTAAGGACCGAGTATGGGGCTGGGTTGCTTTCTACCTGTGTTGTCCCTTGGGGCACAAAGACTAGGAGAGAAGACATACTGAGGAAGGGGATCAAAAGGCAGGGGAACTGGGGAAGCAGTAAGCAGTCCAGCTGAACAAGTGGATTAGATATGATGTGAGAGACAATAGGGAGCTCTGAGGAGACGCCCAGAGGGATGATTCTAGAGCTCCCCAGAGGCTTAGGAACTGGGTATCACCAATCTGGGGATTCTAAGACAGTCAGTTTGATCCATGGATCCGTGCTTTCCTTATTCTAAATGAACTCCCTTTCTTCACAGGAGCACACCATTTAATGGCTTCTTAAGACAGGGAGGATGGGAGCTAAAGTTGTTGAGCCCTCACATACCTGAAGGTTTTTATTCAACCCTCAAATTTATTAATGTTTTGACTTGTATGGAATTTCGGGTTGAAAATAACTTCTCCCCACTGTTTTGAAGGTATTCTCCATTGTCTTCTTTCAGAGTGGTTGTTGAGAAGTCATGTGGCCTCCTTGGTGATCTGTTTTATTTTCTCTGAAACATTGTAGGATCTTCTCCTATCTCTAAAGTCTTGAAATTTCAAGCAAATAGACCCCACCAGTGGAAATCTACGAAATGGCCCTCTCAGATGTCAACTGTGCTGCTTTAAGTCAAGGTTGAACAGACAATAAAAACCATTTGGTCTGAAGGACTGATAATCATTAGCCTGGCTGGGGGGCTCTCCTGTTTCAGTTTAGCCCTGCAGGCTCTTCCAGCTTCTTCTCTCTCAAGCCTCAGGGGTCAGGCCAGTCACTGCTGGCCTCCCAGAGACCAAAACCTTTAAGATAAACTTTGTTAGCTGGGTTTCTCTCCCATGTCTTTTGACTTTTAGTGATTACCAGGGAATCCTTAAAATGAGACAGGATCTGAATGCTTCCCTGTAGGGGCAGCAAGGAAGAAGATCCCAGTCTCGAGGGACAACAAACCCTAAAGTGCTGAAGGGTCTTTTTGGGTAGATTGTGCTTAGGAAGGTCCAATGGGATTTCCTAAGAAAAGCCACTGAAAGATTGTTAAGATGAAAGGGGTGTGGTGGTGCAGAAGGAAGGCACTAAAGGAAGATCTGTCCAGTAGTAGCATTCCAAAGCTTGCGTTTTCCAGAGTTCACATCTCAACCGCTTCTTACGAGCCAAGGCTTTACAGTTTTCCGAAGAGAAAGGTCATGATTTTTTCTGGAAACAAGACAGGGTTACAAAACCACCTTTTAAAGAGTGGAATTAAATGAATCAAAATCTTAAGGATTGAACTTCCACTGATGTTATGTGCGTTTATTTATTTATTTTTTTTGCTTTTTTTGATGTTATGTGGGTTTAAAGAAATGTTGCACAATAAGAGATTTATCCAACATGTATGAAATTTAAGCAATGCTAAATTAAATTAGTAACATGGTTTGTACTCTGCCATCTTTCAATGGCTTCCAGCTTGAAAATCCTAGTATAATAAGTATGCTGCTTCCATTAAAAATCTTGCTTTATTTAGGATTCTGAAGGCCAATTAAAATACAAATACAGAAAAATCAGATGTATAAACCTTCGAATTTACAAAACAGTTCAATTGCCAAATAGTTCATCTAGTTTCACACAGACTTTTTTGTGGTGTCTAAATGTGGTGTCTTTCCTGATTGGATTATGCAGGGCTAGCAGTATGGGCGGTGAAAGAATTTACCCAAGGCAGAAAGGTGATAGAAGTTTATTGAATATACCACAAGGGAGCTGCAAGCAGGACAGCAAAAGAGAGGCTGTCTGCAACAAGACGGTGGGGGCTGTTTTTAAAGAGGGAAGGTGAGGAGGTATGGTGAGGTATGGAATGACCCCTTTTTTGGTAACTGAGCCTGGTTGTATGTAGCCCTTTGGTTAATTAGGGCCTATGGATATTTTGAGGTGGGTCAGTTGATGGGCTTGTCTGTATTCAGCCATGGGGCCACTGTCCGCCCTTTCTATATATTCCATTGCTCGAGCCTGTTTGCCTTAAAAGCAGCCTCTACATTTTTCTTTTATTTATTATTAAGTAGGCTCCACGCCTAACATGGAGCTCGAACTCATGACCCTGAGATCAAGAGTCACATGCTCCACTGACTGAGCCAGCCAGGCAACCCCTAGACTTCTCATTTTAGAAAGAAGGTTCACTTCTGATTCCTTTAAAGAGTAGTAAATCATCCTAAAGCATGCAGAACATTGAGACTTACCTTTTTTTGGGAATACAGCAACTGTGTGAACAATAAAACTCCTTTTTTGGTGACTTTATTTGCATAGCCTCTTGTGCCAACCAAAAGTGATCCTTGCCACGGAACAGAGGAGCTACCCCTACGTCACAGGGAGGCAGGTAGACGCACAGAACTACAGCAATGGAACAAGGAAAGAAACTTAGTTCTCTTGGGCCAATGTTTACGGAAAGGGCTGTGCTGAGCAGCGCCATCTCTGTGATTCTCAATCATGGTGTGCCAGGGCACCCTTATGTCAGCGTGATGAGGCCTCATGGGAGGTGGGGGGATATCTGTAGTTGGCAGAAGTCTCCTAGATGCTGCTGTTATATCTCCCCCCACCAACAAAACGTGTGTACACACCTCTCACACACAGACACACAAACCCCATGCACATCACCGATAGATCTAAGTGTTGGCAGCTGGAGCCCATGAAGTCCAGCCCAGGTGAGTTTAATTATGAGTTGTGACTGCTTTGATGCAGATTGTCTCCGTCAGATCCACAGATTCCCTATGTCTAGAAGGCTGAGATGTTTCCAGGGGCTTTTGCTGTTTCTGTTTGTTGTGCTGTCATCTTTATACCGTTGTTGTTTTTTTTTTCTGGCGCAACCTTTAATTATGAAGGTCAGGAGCCTGATGGGCTGGTGCATATGCTGCAGCTCAAAAAACCTGATTTATTCATTGCTTGCTTTCACCTTTTCGATATCTTCGATTATCCTTAGAAATGTCTTGAAATTAAAAAAAAAAAAAGTTAATGAAGAAAAGATGTATGCATGCATGTATACCAAGGGACAGAAACTGCCTCCAGAGGAAATTGTACAAATTCGTTAATTTATTACAAAATTTCCACTCACAGAAAAACACAGGAAAACTTTTATACTTTTATATTTGGGAAAGGAACTGGCGTCTCAGATACAAAATAATTTACACATAATCCATACAATTTTATTTTATATAGAAATAGGTCATTATTACAACAGCTGTACAGTTCACTACACTTCGTCTTTTAATTACATAAAACCTTTTTCTTTAGAAACATCTCAACATAACAAAACATACAAAAAAAGCAAAGTGCATTTTGAAAAGGAGAATCCAATCCTCGGTCTTATCATGAAAGATCTGTAGAAAGATGCAGCATTCTGACTCAAGGGGCCGGTGCGTGGTGGGGTCTCCTAGGGGACCTGGGGCTCCACAGGCCTGTCTGGCTTGTGGAACCTCTTCCTCCAAAGTCTCATAGTTCCCGACAGAATTCTGGAACATCAGCTGCATGATTGTGCTTTGCTTTGAGTCGGCCTTTGTAGTTGCAATCAACCAAGTAAACAGGAACAGTCCAGTGTTATATTTAGGGGAAACAATAATCACCAGAACGGGCATGGGGTGAAGAACCTCCTTCCATTAGGTTTTAGGCCAGAGGGTGTGGGTCTGCAGCCTGGTGAAGAATGACCAGCTCTGCCATCTGATTGGTGGGCTGGTTTTGTTACTGCGGTCTCCAAATGAAGTCAGGAGACCTTATTATTTTTAAAACCTGAAAGTGCCTAAGTTATCTCCTCTGTGCAGCTGTGCAAATTAAAACAAAAACAACCATTTAAAAATAATGAAAAATAATCTCTTTATTCTCTCTCTTCAACAGATCTCTGACCCAGTGCTTCTCGAATGCAAAGAAAAGAGGGTCAAGACAGTGAAGGCCAGCTAGCAAGCGTGGACAGACCACAGCCGGCTAGAGGGACCAGTGCGCTCTCTCAGGAGGACGCAGTGAGCCATGCCACCTGCTAAGTCAACTGAGTAACGACACTTACGCGGGGGCACTCGGTTCCCATCCGAGTATGGCTGTAGAGTGTGCCCGAGAAACACACAGGCAAGGGAAACACGGCCAGTACTCTGATCATGTGTCACATGCCAGCTGCTGTGCTCTGGAGAAGGTTACCATCCAGGAGTTCTGAAATGTATGCAGTGTGCATAAAAGCCAAGGGTTTAAAACTCCTCTCCCCCACTCCTGTGGCCATTCCCATTGTCCGTCCATTGGTTAAAGCTGATTGTGACCCGACTGAGGTGCCAGGGCACTACCGGGGCGGCTGCTGGAGGCCCGAGGACTCAGACAGGCTGCTGACCCTTCGGGGTGGGCGTGGGGGCTGGGGTGGGGGTGGGTAGCCCAGGGTCCCTGGCGGTTGCGAGTAGGTGGAGAGAAGTAGGGAGTCCTGCTGCTCACTGTGCAAAGAGGTCGGTGCCTGTACCTGCAAAGAAGAGACAAAGGGCTCCAGAGGTGCCTCTGTGCTTTGGCAACTCCTCCGCTGAGATGCTGGGGCGGTAATGCCGGTGTGGTCAGACTACAGGCCTCACCTCCATGGCTGGGAGGGGGGAGGGCGGGATCTTGTGGTGGCAGGACCTTGGGCGTAGGGTGGGTGGGGAAGAAAGGAGCCTGAGGCTCCCCCAGGTGGGTGTGAATTCGGAAGCCGAGCACTAGGGGTTCCTTTGGGCCAGTGGGCCAGGGACTAGGCTTTGGGGAATGGTTTCCTGAACATGTGGCCTATATGTTTTGGGATGTTGGAACCTGAGACCACATGCAGATAACTGACAGAGCAGAATCCAAACACACGTGCAGTCGGCATACTTTTCACCATGGTCCCTGATTCGGTAACTACTTCCAAATACTGCCATTCGCCAGCATCTACTGGGGAACATCCTCATTTGAAGCTCAGAAACTTCAACTGGTCAAACCCTAACTTTGGAACGGTAAGCCCCGTCTCCCACTATTCTCATCTATGAAATCTCCCCCATCCAAACAACCCAGGACACCACAGGCACACCTGCCCCTCCACTTTTGCTCAGGCTGTCTCTCTTGTTGGAACACTGTCCCTTCCTGTCTTTTCACTCCATCCACACCTCGGCTCTGCAGCAGGTGCCGCCCCGCCCCCCCCCCCCCCCCCCCACCAGCCTCGAGTCCTTCCTCCACGAAGGCCTCCAGGCACAATGCTCTTACCTGGCACTAACCCAGAATCTGACAGCTCTCTGTGACATCCCCTCTCCCCACAATGCACCCTGAGGCCCCTGAGGGCAGCAAACAGGCCCAAGTGCTCTGTGTATTCTTAGCACCACATCTTGAAGTTACAGGTGTCTGTGAACATGTTTGTTGCCAAGGCTGAAGAAAGACACAGGAGGCCTCTAACTCTGCCCAGACCATCCCTGTCTTCTCACTTCACCTGAACCCATCCAAAAATTGCTTCTGTGTCCTGCAAAATGACAAGACATGCCACACTGAAGTCTAGAGTTGGCTCCCACTATGCTTGAGGTCAGAGAACTTTGAAAGGTATATCACAAATGGTTTAGCATCTTTGGAATTAAATTGTATTCAAGACCTTCAAGGGTGACTCCTTTCATCTTTATCCCTCTATCCTTAAAATGTCTCAGTCACCACACTCTCCTGTGGCTTTGAAGGTGCCCAAGCACGGTAGGCAGAGTGACAGAAAAGCTATGCCCTGCCCTGTGGTGGGAGCTGGAGGCCAGGAAGGATGTACACAGGACAGGGTCAGGGCTGGGGCAGGAAGGCGCTCTGGGCATATGTCAGAGGGAAGGCCAGAGACCAAGCAGACACTTCTGTCCCATCTGAACTCCAATTACTGGCTCTCGGGCTCCAGTGGATTTGGCACTTGCTTGAATAAGTGGTGACCACATGTAAATGTGCCCCACATTTCCCTGGAAAGCCCCAAATTCATGCCACATTATTGTATTTATCAGGCAAGTTTGATGTATCTTTAAACATGGTTTAATTTTATATTTGTATCAGACTTTGTGTATAAACACACTAACAAGTCTGACAAACACAGTAGTCAGCGTCTGATTTTTGCTCTAAAAGTAGAGCAAAAAAAAATATGGACACTATAATAAAAATACGGACCTATGAGGCATAATGGCTGAGTCTAAGTTCTTATACTAAAGATGTACGGATTTTATAAACTTTAAGTATTATAAACTTCATAGACTGCAAAGATTCAAATGCAAATCTATGTGGTGCTTATTTCGGAACTGAGGACTAGAACCATCCTGAAAGCAAGGGAGGGAAATCCTGCCGGGCCTCTGCCTTGGAGCCGGGCCCTGTGCCCTCACGCATGAGTGCGGGGGTGCCCACCTGCAGGAAGTGCTGTGCCTGCTGCGGGGCCTGTGCGGGCTGCAGGGGTGACTGCCTGGAGGCGGCGGCGGGGAAGCTGGGCTGAGGCACCGCCTGTCCCATCAGCAGGACGGGGGGCGAGGTGCTGCTGCTGGTGGTGTGCATGTCTGCATTTTGAAACACGGACTGGCTCTGCGGATACCTGTTGGGTCATACGTGGGAGGGAGAAAACAGACTTTTGAGAAAGAGGTGTTCATGTGACACCAACAGCACACGCAACGACAAAAGGACCCTCAGACAGACTGGACTTCATCAGAATTGAAAACTTTGATGCCTCAAAGGACGTTATCCATGGATTGAGAAGGCCACCAATGAAAAATATTTGCGAATCATATATCTAATGAAGGACTGATGCCCAGGTTATTAAAAAAAATCCTACAACTCAACAACAACAAAACAGCCTGACTAAAAATATAGGCAAAGGGCTTGAACAACATTGCTCTTAAAAAGGATACCAAAAGGATAGCCAATCAGCACAAGAAGAAATGCTTAACATCCTTAGTCATTAGGGAAATACAAATCAAAATCGAAATGAGAGACTACTTCACAGCCATCATAATGGCTATTATGGAAAAAAAAAAAAACCCACCAGAATAATAAGTGATGACGAGGACATGGAGAAATTGCAACCTTTGTGCACTGATAGAAATGTAAAATGGTGCAGCCACTCTGGAGAACAAGACGGCAGTTCCTCAAAAAAGCTTAGAATTACCACACAATCCAGCAATGTCACTTCGGGAAATGTACCCAAGAGAAGACGAAAGGCGGGACTCAGGCAGATATTTGTACACTCATGTTTGTAGCAACAATATTCACAGTAGCCAAAGAGTAGAAGCAAGCCTAGTAACCATCGATGGGTGAATGGATAAGCAAAATGCGGTATATAAATATAAGGGAATATTATTCAGCCTCAAAAAAGAAGTAAATTCTCACACATCCAGAGCACATGAAGTAATACTAAAGGAAGTAAGCCAGTTGCGAAAGGACAAATACTGTGTGACTCCACTTAGATGAGATTCCTAGAGGAGTCAGATTCATAAGAGACAGAAAGTAGACCAGTGGGGATGGAGGGTACAGGGAGTGGGGAGCTAATGTGTAATGGGGTTCAGAGTTTTAGTTTGGGAAGATGAAGAAGTTCTGGAGATGGATGGTGGTGATGGTGAATGCCACCGAACTGTCCACTTAAAGATAGTAAAAATGGTGTATATATATTCTACCACAATTTAAAAAATTAGAAAAGGAAAAGGTGTTGATGATAATGGTCTATGAACAAGAGGCAGAAGAAGGCCATTTAGGGAAAGCTCTGGAGGAGCACAAACCAGGAACAGGTGTTTAAAGACAGCACAGAGAAGTTCATTTTGTATTTATATATTCTGGAAATGTGATTTCTTTCTATGAGGTCATTTGTAACAAGGTGGAGCATTAGGTCATGTCTGGAAGAGACTACGGTAGAGAATATGGGGAGGGTAGCAATCATTGGGTTGACGGAAAATGGCAGAGTTCTGGAAGAAAGAATGCCCATTTTTGCCTAGTTCACTGCATTTTAAGCATCTCTGGAACGCGATGTAACAAGTCTTTGTTTTGTCTAATTGAGAGCACCATCAGAGAATTGAAAGGCAGCTCCTGAAGTGCACATCCCCCATCTCTCTCCATCACGGGGTTTTTATCAGGATAAAATGAAACGATACAGGTACCAGCCCCTGCCTCTCAGAAATGTTCAGAAAACATCCACTGTTATTATTATAACTGGCTGAAGGAGGACATGGGAGGAAGGGCTTCTGGGAGCTGGTCTTAGGGGATGGCTCTAAGGATGGCCAGGCCTAATTAGCTAGCCCTGTCCTAGTAAACTTCAGACACACACTCAACCAATGTTTATGCAAAAAAGACGTCTGTGAGATAGTTCTGCCTCCTGTCAAGAGCTAGGAACTGTTTTCCAGTAGCTTTTCGAGTATCCATTCCTAGGTCTCCAGTGACCTTTGTCCCCAGTAATTAATGCAATAGTAGAACAAAGCTGCTTCTGGACGTGGGGGCTGCAAGTGGTGAAGAGTCTGCGGAAGGAGACACAGAAAGTTGCGTGTCTGGGAAGGAAGGAGAGCCCACATCTGCAGGGTTTCACAGTCCCGTGGCTCGGCACCAGAACCACACAGCTGGAGAGCTCCAAGTGTCCAAGTATGCCTGTGGAATGTGCCAGCATCTGCTGGTCAGATGGAGCCATGGGAGCGCCCTGGGGAAGGGGATCAGGCTACATTTACCTGGGATGTTACCGAGGGCAAAGGACCCATAAAGATATCTGAAGATGATGACAGACAGGGGATATAATTAATTGTTTTGTTCAGGTCCTGTTTTAAGCACGGAATGCTGACACACAGTTTGATCTTCTTCAATGGGAAATGGAAGAAGAGCTAAGGGGGTCTCCTTGCAAAGGGTGTGGGCACACTTTGACCTTGCCTTTCGTGTGAGACGCACAGGAACGCTGCTGGTCCAGGCCGATGAGAGCCCTGCCAGCCTGAGACCACTCAGTGCAGTTCTCTGCCTCCTCCCTCCACCCGGGGCCACCTACTTGACTTGCCGTCCAGTCCTGCTGACCTCTGAGGGCTGCCTCGCATCACAGGACCCAGGCATCATGGGCTGGATGGGCTGGCTCAGCAATAGCCTTGGAGCAGAGGAGGAGATAAATGGGAAACTTGAATCAGCACCCAAACTGTAGACCCGCTGGCTGACGGCAGCACCTGCCCAGCCTGGCTGGGCCCTCTCTGGCTGCCCCTGACACCCACTGTGCCCACTCTGCTCTCAGAGGAAGATGAGCACAGCCATCCAAGACCCCAGCCCTCTCTTGCCACTTTGTTAGCTGAGACTGGGAGGCAGCAGAAGGGAGGCTGAAGTGGCTACTGTAAAGCTGCACCTGAGCTATCTTTTAAATGAGGGCGATCTCAGTACCTGAGCTGCCGATCATGACCAAAGTCTGGGCTGGGCTGGCACTGGCTGCCATCCTGGGAGGCGGAAGCAAGCGTGGTCAGGCTCAGAGCTGGTGGGAGCACAGCCGTGGTGCTGCTGAACTGGGGCGTCAAGCTGCTCACTGAGTGGCCACTTCCCTGCATCATCTGTGAGCTTCTCATAGGCCGTGGACCCTGGAGCCATCATGTTAATGAGAGAGGTAAGACTTAGACTCAACTCAGGTGTCATCTCTCCAGGAATCCTCCCCAGAACCTCTTTGTTCTACCTACCCTGGCCCTTCCTCTTAGGACCCACTACTTTTCTTTGTTGTGGTTTTGTTTGTTTGTTTTAAGTTTATTTATTTTGAGAGAGAGAGAGAGACAGAGGATATATCCCAAGCAGGCTCCATGCTGTCAGCATGAAGCCAATGCAGGACTCAAACCCAGAAACCATGAGATGATGACCTGAGCTGAAATCAAGAGTTGGATGCTTAACCACCTCAAGGATTCTTTAAATCCCTTGGGCCTAGAACAGTGTTGGGCACTCAGCAAATAAGGAAAATGTGCATGGAACTACCTTCTGCTTCACAAATTCTACTCCAGACACGTGGACCTCCTTACTGTTTCTAACTCATCAGGCCTCAGGGCCTTTGCACTGGCTGATTCCCCCATGTAGAATGCTCTTCCTCCTAATACTGGTATGGTTCATTCTCTCATTCCATCAGGTCTCTTTTATCGAATATTATCTACTCTAAGAAAAGGCTACCTATTGAAAACTCCAGCACAGTCCCCAACCTTCACCTGTGTTCTTGCCCACACCCCCAGCATTCACCTGTGTTCTTGCATAACCATTTGACATGCTGTCATCTTTACTCGTTTGCATCTCTCTCCTGACTTGCAACAGAGATGCTGTTTTCTTTTTTGTTCACTGCTTTCCCTCAGTGCTTAGCACACAGTGAGCACATAATAAATACTTGTGACTGAAATCTTAAATGAATGATGGAATGGGCTTGGATTTGCTTTTTTGTTTTTTGGGTTTTCCAGTGTTTGACTGACTATCCATTCATATGATGGCACCACAGTGTTTTAACTCTTGAGGCATCTTTGAAATTTTTCAATATTGGATAGTGTAGGCCCTTCCTCAGTTTTTCTTTTCCAAATTCTTCTTGGCTATTCTCATTAATTTTTCTGTTGACCTTTAGAACCAAAAGGCTGCATTTTAGAGGAAAACCCTCAAATCTGGGTGAAGATGGGCCAAACTATTAAATGTGGACTTTTTCCACATTTTATTGTATGTTATCTGTACGTTATCTGTTTACATTCCCAGAGGCCCCATGGGACTAGAAGCTCCTTGGAGTCAAGATAAGTCTTATTCGTCTCTGTTCCCCTGGGAGATGGTGAATAAGAGGAGCTCAGCAGATCTGCTGAACAGGTGCCAATATGAGACTTGAGGAGAGGCTGTATCTTGCCTTCCAATCTTTGATCTTCCAGAAGCAGGGGCTTAGGTCCTCTCAATTTCATTCAATTTAAGTGCCATTTATTGCTGGCTGACTGTCAGATTGCAAAGTCATTGATGGCTTGTAGTAGGTAGTAATGACAATGAGGGAAGGGCTTGGTGGGGAATCTGGAGGAAGGAGAGGGAGCACGGTGGCCCAGGGGAAAGGGACAATGAACAGAAGTGGATAACCTGTGTTCTCACACTGATAATGGCTATAACCAGACTAGATGAAGAGGACTGAGGACACACACACGGGGACATATGGCTGTCAATGTGAGTGTCTGGGTATCCATATCTACCTCCAACCCAGGTCAGGATCAATGCTGAAAGTTTCAACTGCAGGATACCATTGAGATATTTTAACATATTAATAAAACACAGAAGGAAACTAGTACAACTTGGGGCTTCAGAGTGACTTAGAATAAGGAAAAGAACCTCCTCGCGCCCCCCCCCCCCCCCAACATACTCTAGCCCTGGTCACAGAGGAAAGGCTCAATAGGTTTCCAGTTCGGGATACTGCAGGAATCAAGCATGCCCTGGTCTGCTTCGGTGGTGAGGACTGAGTATGAAGACAAGCACTTTTACCTGGGTTGATATCACACTTGATTCTCTGAGCAGGTGCTGGTTTGCCACCTGGGCTGAGGCAATCTGCCCTGGGAGTTGAGGGCTGGCCACAAGCTGGGGCTGGGAGGCTGGGGCTGACCTCTGCTGGAGTTGCTGCTGAGCCTCAGGCCGCGTTGCGCTGCTGAAGCTCAGGGAAACAGCTGGCTGCTGCAGGAACATCTGGAAGCAGAACAGTGTACCTTTAAGTTTGGGATCACATGTGCCTCCACTTTCAGGGCTATGCCTCACACACCAAGGTGTCTGCACCTTCTCTGTATTCCCTATCCACGGCTTTCTTGCTCTCTCTGACCTGCTTGGGAAGGATTCATTCACTCAACGTGGGGACATTGGGTGCTGTGATGCCACAAGCACAGTGCAAGGGTTCTGGAGGTGGAGCAGTGGGTCGGAGGGATGCTGACCTTGCCTTATAGAAGGCTACCGTCTAGCGATGGAGGTCTATCAGTGTAAAAGATGCTAAGATCCAGATGGTCTATAAATAACTCAATGTACTTGCATAGAGACTGCATTGGCTTACCAGTTTCTTATTAGAAGAGAGAAATATCTTGTTAATGGGATGAATGGTGGCAGAGGGTAGGCTAACCTGTGCCATAAGGCTGCACCATCCTGGCAGTAGGACCAGGCCCTGTGCCAGGCCTTACATCTCTGACCACTGGCCTGGGTGTGTACCCACATTGCGGTCGGGCATCTTACCCAGCAATCCGCTCCCATTAGCTAGGTGACTCTGCATTCCCAGGGAGGCAAATGTGATACATTGGCCTGGAAGTTTTAATTTGAAAGGTTTAAGAGAATTTGATAAGTTTGTAGAATGTTTAAGTGTTTATGAGAACCTCGATCTACTTCATTTTTGATGTGTTTGATTTAAAAGAATTGCTTAAGAGCTTAGAAAAATTTTACTTCTAAGTTGACAGGTCTGCCTTGTTCAGCACATGAAACGTTTGGAAGATTTAGACATATTGAACTTGTAGACTAATGGCTTTGGTAGAGAATGTTGGTTATTTATGATTTGTTACATTTATAAACTAGCTGAAAAAATAAAAACAAGTAAAAGCATTGCTATTTTTAGACCAAATTAGATTTGTAAATAAAATATAATCTGTAAATTGACTCTAAAGCCTTAAGAAAAACAACTTTAATACTTTTAATAATAATTTAAACCTAAGACGTGTAACCAGCTCTTTGAATCAAAGGTCCTTGTGGGCATTGAAAACTGGTATTATTGAATATATTGGATTCTTTCTTTCCTTCTTTTTCTTTCTTTCTTTTCTTTCTTTCTTTCTCTCTTTCTTTCCTTAGAAATGTTTATTTATTTTTGAGAAAGAGAGATAGAGAGCAGGGGAGGGGAAGAGAGAGAGGAAGACAGAACCCCAAGCAGGCTCTGCGCCATCACCAAGAACCTGATGCGGGGCTCGAACCCATGAACTGTGAGATCATGACCTGAGCCGAAACCAAGAGTCAGATGCTCAACTGACTGAGCCACCCAGGTGCCCCCAAATATACTGGATTCTTGACAGGCAGTGCTCCCCTCCCTTTAAGGGCTATAGCTTTGAGTTCTTGAGGAGCAAGTCCCTCTTCCTTCTAGCATCTGGAGTTTTAATCCTCCATTCCTGTACTCAGGTCAGTACAACCTCAAACCCAGTACAGAACCGACATGCCAACATTTGCTGAGTGACAGAGTAATTATGGAAAGGCAGAGGTAGAACCATGCCAAGTAGATACTAGCAGGAGCAGAGTAGTTAGTTCAAGTTTACGCCTCATGGGCGGGGGTTGAGCTGGCTCCGAGAGGCCTGAGGCAGGTGGGTGGCTGAGCTGAGTGGACCAGGTTCCCATCTGGTCCCCTTTCCACCACCCCACCTGATCTCCCTGCTTTCCACTCACACCTCTACCCCACCAGAGAGGTTTTCAATGAGAGCTCTTTGTCACTTAAGAAGTTAAGAAGAATTTTCTGGGTATCAATCATCTTAGATTCAGTTTGGAGATTATTACTTATAGCACTTACAGTGACCTACACTTCATCACTTTAGCAAAAACACAATACTCAAAACTACATAACATACATTTTTCCGGTAGGGAACAATTTACCTTCTGGTTAGACTTCAAAAAAACTGCAACCTTTATTTATGACAGGCAGTATAATGTGGCTTAAATCACATACCTAGGTTCAGATTCCAACCCCAACATGTATTACTGGTATGACCTTAGGCAGTTTTCATGACTTTCCAAAGCTTTAGTTTCTTCATTAATAAAACAGTGACATTAACATCATATATCTCATAAAGGATTAAATAAAATTTATGCTGAGACATAGTAAGGGCTCAATCAACGTTAGATAGTAACAACAGTATTTAAAATGAAAAAAGGAACTTTTTGTTCCTTTGCCTCTTTGGGCATTCAAAAACTATCTGAAAAATGAGTGATGAATAAATAAATGAATGAATAAACAAATAAATGAGGCTTTTGCTCAGAGAAGGGCAAACTATTTCTGCTTGTGTTATGTCAGAGACTGCTGGCTCTGCTACTCTGTCCCACTGATGTGTGCCTTCTAAGGGTAAAAACCCTGTCCTGTGTATCTCTGTTTTTGCACAGTGCCTAACCAAGTGCTTGATACATAATGGGTGTCTGCCAGATGGAAGGATAGATGGATGGATAGATGGATTGATAGGTGTATTGGAGGGTGGATGGATGGAAGGAATGATGGATGGATGCATAAGTGGATGGAGGGAATGAAGGAAGGTATGATGGATGAATAGATGGATGAATGGGTGGATGGAAGAAAGGAAAGAAAGATAGATGAGTGATTGAAAAGAACTATCAAGGAACACATTTGCCATTGCTACAGGTGCCCTTCCTGGCATTTCTTTGAGTAGCCAGCAGAGGGCGTGCATACTCTCAAAAAGAGAACAAGAGGCATCCTTCTCTGGACTGCAGGGGGTGACACAACCTTTCATGGGAACAGCTCTCCCCAAGTAGCATCCTTCATGGCTCCCATCTAGGTGCAGACACAAACACTTCAGAGGACCTTTCCCTCATAACCCAGTTGTGTGTGTGTGTGTGTGTGTGTGTGTTACTGTGTGTGTTTTAATTGTACTCAGTAAGCATCACATGCACACATAGTCTCAATGAAAGCTCAGGGGCACTGAAGTAAAGTAGGAAAGTCCACTGACATTCTGGTAAAGGCTTTTGTAGGTGACAATCCTAATTCACTGTGCACATCCATGCCTCTGTTTTACCCACAAAAAAGTAGAATTTTATGGTTTAGGAGGATGACTTCTTAAAAGGCACAGGGGGTCAACTTTATAGGAAGTATGAGAAAAATAGTTCCTTCACATTCAAATAGAAAAAGCTATCAGAGAAAAAAAGCTTCTAATTTTTAAGAATAAACCAATCGTATGCTCACATGTGGTTTTTCATTATTCTAATCTGCTTCCTTTTACAATACTTACTATTACAGAACATCTTAGAAATACACAAAATAGAGGTATAATGAAACCCCATGTATCATATTTAGGCTTCAACAATGATCAACTCTTCATCAATAGTTTGATATATCAATAGTTGATAGTCTATCAAATATCAATTATTCTTATTTAATCTCTCTTCCCCACTCCTACCTTTTTAGGGAAGGGGTGGAGTAATTTTTACTTGCTTTTTCTTTATGCTTGAACCACGCAGGTTTTTGGTTTTGTTTTTAAGGAATATCACATTTTGGTTGTACATTTTGGAATGTATTTCTTTAAATCTGTAAACTTGTAAAACTACAAGAAGGCAGGCTGCTTGAGGAAATATTCTCTGGTTGGACAATCTGTGGATTTCCATGTTCTTTGGAAAATTCCACTGCAAAGATAAGGTCACAAGCATGAAAACCGGGAAGGAACACACTGCAGGGCCTGATTTCCACCTCAACCCTCACAAAACTCAGGTGCTCTGTTGGTATGGATACTTTGGGGGGGGGGGGGGTGTAACAAAATGCATTGGTCACGAGGAAGAAAAATAAGACTTCTTCATAACAAGGAGTGAAAGAGATAACCTTGTGTCGCCTGTTATTTTAGAATTCAGCTTGAATGTGGAAAAGGCAGGAAATAGAAAGGCCCGGGCTCTGAGGAGGATGTTCATACGCCTACCTTGCTTTTAGCAGTTTCTGGCTCAATTTTCCCCTTCCTGTTAGTGTAAAAATTCCATTCAAGTAATTGGAGTCAGGCAAGTTCTGCCAATCGGGCCTTGGATCAGTGAGAAAATATTACAGCTGGGAAGGAATAAGCAAAAAGGGACTTTGACACCTCCATGACTGCATTTCTTTTCCTGTAAACACTGTGGTCTTCTCCCGGGCCCGTTTTGGGGAGTGGTAGAGGAGGCGGGGCAGCTGCAGGGCTTTGGGTGTGGCCGAGCTCTCCGCCCCCGGACCCCCGGGGCGGGAAGTGCGCGTCCCGCTGGGCTCTGTCCTCCGGGTGGTGGGGCGGGGGGAAGGGAGAGCCCAGGCTGAGAGTCTGTGCGGATGGGGGTGGCAGGGGCAGTTAGGCTCTGGAAAGCAAGCCAGGAGCGCCTCTGAGGAGCCCAGGGAGGCAGGAAGGCCGGCAGCAGGTGTCTCCCGCTACCCAGCATCGCCGATCCTTCACGCGTTATCTCACCGCGCAGGGCTAGGGCGCTGCGCTCGCATAGAACCTGTTGGTCCCCCCGGAAGGGTCTGTGTGGACCGTGACCGGGAAGCGGCAGGGCCAGTGTTCCAACCATTTTCTCCAAGGGTGTCTCCTGCTTCCTTCCGCCTCTTCTAAGGGGCGTGGGGGGAGGAGTGCAAATGCTTAGAGCTCTCAAGGCAGACTCCAAGGTGAGCTAGAATTACGTTCACAATTAGAGGCTGGGTCAAAAGAATGCACTTGGGAAGAAACATAGTCTTCACCTGATACAAGTAAAACTTGGTAAAAATCACTTATCCTTGTAAGAAATCTAATATATACAGCTTTCACTCCAAAAGCAATCTCTCCAAAGGATTTAAAGAAGCGACATCTGGCGGGGGTGGGGGGCAGTGTCATGGTTGAAAGCTGCTGTTGTCAGAACTGCAGCATGCCTCAATGGGCATGCCACAAATGGGGTGGCCTGGAGACGCCAGGGTGCTGACCTCCAGTCCCCAGCTCCCTCTCCCATCCCCCCTCTGTGCAGGGTGCAGATCTCATCATTTCCCAGATCTCCCTTCATGGCCCCTTTGGGTGAGAGGCTACAGTAGAGCTGCCTCCATTTCCCCACGGGTAGCCAGTACCCGGCCCGGTGCTATGAAAGCAGTTACACAGGTGCTGGGAGTCTACACCCCCACAGGAGGGAGGGAGGCAGGCATCAATGTAGGGCAAACCACCACCACTCATGAATGAAAATGCAGGTGATATACAGACATTATGTGCCCAACAGAGCAAGGGGTCAACAGGGAGGGTGTCATGTGAAATTCGTGTTTGGCCTGGAGTTGGGGATGGAGGAGGGGGGATTTGTTCCTTGTACTTGGTATTGGAGGTTGCAATATGCTTAGTAAGCAGGACTCATTAGGGCAGTACAGAGGCACTTTGGTGGGAGTCCTGCCCACCCCGAAACAGTGGATAAATATGGCAGGGAGGCAGGGAGGACAGAGACCGTGGCGGATGCTGGCCCAGGAAGAGGCCTCACCTGGATATTGGAGTCCTGGACCAGGCAGAGCTGCTCCTGGATCTTGTGGAGCTCCTCCTGCTGCCACCGGATGTTTGCTTGCAGGATCCGTGTCCGCTGCTCCAGCTGGTCTTTGATGGTCTGGAACATGCTGAACTGTGCTGAGAACTTGAAGGTGGAGTCAAAACACAAGACCAGATGAAAGAGTTATTTCAGCCTTGCAGACAGATGTTGCTGCTGTTCTGAGCAGCCCTGCCCACTTTCTTTTCCGGTCCCTTATCCACCCTTTTTGGTATCCCTCCTGAGTGACTCACTGCTGGGGCGCTCGGCAGGGCACAGGGTCTTTGGATGAGCACTGGGAGGCCCAGTGGTCCCCACATGAGCTTTTCTCAGGCCTACCAGAACCTGCAGGTCTAATGTATTGCACTGCAGCTTGGGAGGGCCACAGAATTGGGACACAATTTTGTGAGCAGTGCTCACAAACTGACATTCCAAATTTGGTTAGACAGACAAATGGTTTTGGGGATGAATGTCAAAAGCAGTGCATCAGAGAGCATGTGACAGCTTCACAGGCAATCTGGGGTCCTATCGTTATCCTAAATCTGATCCTGGCATACAGGGCTCTTCTGTAACAATTCACAAATGAGCTTGATAGCTACAATTTGTGGGGGCCCTGCTCTCCAAACCAGCCTGAGGCCGTGGGGAGGCCTTACCACCCTCCCTCACTTCCCTCAGGTTCATTTGCTGCTCTGCACTTAGAGATCTGTGCACCAAAAGACTAAGGAAAAGAATAGTACAATCACCTGACATTTATCCTGAGGGTAACACTGGCAGAGGGTGCCCTTACAGGAGGGACACTGATATCTGCTTTGCACATAAGCTCCAAGTTTCCCCTCCATTCCACCTCTTACTCCTTTTCCTGGGATGGAGGTTGGTTTTAGAAAGATTCTACAGGTGATCTCTGGGACATAGGTCCTACCTTGACATAGGGTGTTTCCTTGCAAGGAAACACGAGGAAAGTAGGGGATCGTGGCAAGGGAGGCTGGCACTCCCTGGAGTGGCTACCCTGCTCTGGGCTCTCTGGAGCACTCAATAATTCCTGTTTCTTGAGGAACATGTGTTTGCTGGCCTGGGACTTCCCCTTCCCTCCTCCCTCCCTGCCTTCCTCCTCCTTCCCTCCCTCTCCCTTTCTCCTTATCTTTTCCTTCCCTTCCTCCTCCTTTTTTTTTTTTTTTAAACAATGACTTAACCTCCATTCCCTCAATCTCTATCCCAACATTCTCCCTAGTCTGATTCTTGCTCATTGTCTTTTGCAAACACCTCCAGAGACTCTTCCTCTGCCCTTTGACCTTTCTTACATGGAAAAGCAAGGAGGCTGGGGAGACTTTAGAACACAGATAGGATACACTGAAGGATGGAATAACTGACTGCAGTTTTTGGAGTGGCAAAATCATTAAAAAAACCCACTATATGCTGCCACTTGCAGAGACCCACACTGGCCAGTCGTTTAATTCTTTACATCATACCCCCATGTCACGCAGAGGTTGTGGCTCGCTTGAGATCGCACAGCTAGCTGGTGGTCCAGGGCCAAAATGTGAATTCTGAGTCTCAGGAGCTGGATGAGGCCGAGCGGTTTTGCCAGCAACACCTCCCCCACCTCCCAAATCCACCTCAATCAGAGCAGCTTTGCCTTCAGATTTCATTTAACAGAAAAAGTCTCTTGCTAAATATGAGTTCTCTGTGCTAAACCAGACTGTATCACAAAAATCTTCATCAGAATGTAAGTAATCAAAACACACAGCTGGGAATTTGAAAGAGAATTCCATTAAGAAAGCGACCTCTACTAGGTAGCAAATTAAACACACACACACACACACACACACACACACACACACACACACGCGCACACACACAACCACAACACAAAAGCTTCCAGGGGTTCTACAAAGTCAGGAAACATTGGGGGCTACGCCTAGCATGTCCAGTGGAGAGGACACTCTGGGTTGCCCAGTTGGCTCCAAAGGGAAATAGGAGGGGGCAGGGCAGTCACGGAGGGGCCAGCGCTGTGCTTCATAAGTGATAGTGACTTCTAATATTATTCTGATTTTCTCAAGGGATTCCAAGACACCCAGGCCTTAGTCTCTTGTTATATTCTTGATCATGGCCTCTTTGAGAAAGACATTTATTCTAACTTAGAGACATTTTAGAAACACATCTTGAAGCCAAACCACCAGCTAGTTACCCAGAAAACCCTTTGTCAGACTTTAGGTTTTATTCCCCCCGCCCCTTTCCACGACAGGGTGCTAGAGTGATAGATAGCTTCAGAGAATGGAAAGAGAGAAAACTGTAGAATGCACTGTTTTACATGGAGCTGGTATGCAAAGAACTGTCTGACTTGAAAGGTCAGCATTATGCAAGAATGTCTTAAAGAATATGGTTATTATTAAGTATAACATGCCTAAGAGACTAAGAACTGTTTCTGTTAATTAAAATGACGTTTAATACATGAAACATTAGAATTTGAAGAAGGCCTTAATCACATCATTATGCATAATAAAACAAAGACATTCCTTTAGGATGCAAGACCCAGAAGTTATAGGAACCCTCATTTCATGTGCCTTTGGATTGAAAAACTTACTAATTTCATACCAAATGTGCCTTGGAAATTCGAAGAGAAAAAAAAAATTTTTTTTCCAAATGAGGATGAACATAGACTATTTTAATTAGTTGACTCTGGATGAGTAGCTTTGACATCCTTCCAGCCTAACTCTGTCGAGGGGCATGTGCTAGCAGGTGTCTTTCTGATTCCAGGAAAGCATCTGAGACGGCTGTTAATGGGACATGTGCTGTAAAAGAGTTTTCATCGGTGCTGATGGATTTGCCCCAAGAGAGAAGTCCACACTTTGGCAGGAGTGCGGCCAGGAGTACTTGTCAGTGAACTGTGACCTTGGATCCCCTTGTAGCCAGACAGTGGCACAAAGCTAGATATCCCATAAAGAAACTGAAAGTGGAGCCTGGCCTCAGTGCAGTGTATGCTAGTCAGCTCAAAGGCCCTACGCGGCCACAGAATGAATGACCACTATTTCATTCAGCCTCTCACCAGGCCTCGAGCACGTCCTGCAGGGCCCAGCTCAGGGGTCACCTCCTCGGTAGGCTCTTTTCTTACTGGTTGTGTAAACACACATACCCTGCCATGGAGGTTGGTCTGTTGGTATGCCCACCTCTCCCTTCAACTCTGAGTGCTAAAAGCTAGGGCTGTGCCCCTCACACCAGCTCATGGACTGACCCAAATAGTAACTCACTGAATGTTGCTAAAACAAGGAAGGAATTACTCAGCAAAGCCACGGTCCTTAAAAAACAAAACAAAACAAAACAAAACAACCAACAAATGTGGTATTTATAGTACTGGACTCACAGCTTCCTATGACATTTGGCCTAATTCAAACTTTTCCTGAAATAACATAACCAATTTGGAGTCATAAAAAGTAAGAGGAACATGGAGAAGTGGCTGAGGGATGAACAAAGATTAAGAAAAAGATATGGCCAGAGGGGACAGGGAGAGGACAAAGTTCATAGCTCGACGTGCCCCACCTGCGTGTCAAGAGAAACATCCCCCGGTTTGGGATCTTGCTTTGGTACCTATACATTGGCACGGATGCATCTACACACCCAAGAGGATAGCAAGCATTCTGTCCCGGGGAGTGCCACCACCAGGCTCCCCTTTCCCTGAGCCCCAGACTCACCTGTGTCATGGGGGCAGGTGGGTTCTGCAAAATGGTCTGAGGCAGGAGCTGCTGTGTGAGGTCACAGGATGACGGGGCAGGCAGGGGAGCCTGGGGAAGAGAGGGGGCCCTTGTTAACAAACACCACTTCTGGGCCATTACAGAGGCACATGGATGCTCTCGCTCAGCTGGGTTCTCTGGCCTAGAGGAGGCCCTTCTGCACTAGAGTGAAGAGCTTACATGCAGAAGGTAGGCTGTGCTGCCGCCCTTGCAAGACACAGAGTCAGAGCTGACACATGGCTGATGGAGGGTGCAGGGTGCCCTTGAGCAAGATCCTGGAGTCACTCGGGGTCTGGGATGCCTTCCCACCATGGTGTGCCCTGCAAAGCCGCTATGACGTGCCGGAGCTTGGTAGCTCCTCTCGCTCCCCCTTCCTTGCCTCTGTTCTAGACTCCATTCTTGCTGGATTTGGTTGCTTCTTCTCCCAAATTGATAAATTCTTAGCACTGTCATCGAGCAATACGAATGGGGTTGTGCTAATAACCAGCGCTGGCTTTCCGTGTGGCCCTTATCCTTCCTGCTCAACCTGAATGCAGCGGACAGATGTGCCATGCGTTTCTATATCCATTCATTCATCCAGGCAGTGAATACTGGTGCAATTTCACCAGGCTCTGCCTGGAATCTGTTCAAGAGACTCCTGGGCAGTCAGCTGAGTCACAGACCTTGTTTCCTGATCCCTCAGGGCAGGGCAGGAGGACAGTGGGGGCGATACGTAGCAATGTATAGAAACAAGAAATGAAATCCTCAGCTTCGTGGGCTATTGAGAGTTTTTAAAAGAAAAGTAAAAGGGTTCTTCTGAAGTTACTCCCAAACTGTCCCTCAGGCCCTAGAGACCATAAAGAGAAGCCCAAATGGGAAGTGTCACGCAGGACAACATTGGGAGGAAGTGACCACAGGAGACCTTGTTTTGAGTGAGGAATCCCCAGCACAGGGCTGCCTGGAGCCTGGTTTGTTCTCCTCGGATCGCATCCCTCACACAGCGGAGAGGAACCAGAACTGCACCCCCATCAGTGGCAGAAAGTAGTTCTACTGGACTGCCAAGTATCGGAAGAATGGCATTCATGGCTTGGAAGCATTTTTGGAAGGTGGCTGGAGAAAAAGAAAGTGGTCTTTGTCTTGTGCGATTTGAAAATAAAACACGTCACTCCAGCTTTTCAAGGAGGGCCTGCATGATTTTCCTGGAGACCGCAAGCAGGAAGCTGGCACATTCCCTCCCATCTCCAAAATGTCAGCGAGGGTTGGGTAGGGGGTATCTGGCAACTACCTGGATGTGGCCCCTGACATTCTTGGACACTTCTCCCATCCTGAGGTGGAGTCTATGTCGATCTCTGTGGGTGAGCTGGGGCTGCTCTGATCAAGAAGGATGTCAGAGGTGACACTGTGGGACTTCCAAGGCTAGGTCACAGAAAGCCATGTAGCTTCTGGCTGGCTCTCACAGAAAGCTCCATCTCCAGACATTTCTTCTTGGAACCCGGTCGCCATGCTGGGAGAAGCCTAAGGCAAGTTGGGCCCAGGCAAGAAGGGGCCCAGGCAAGTGGAGGGTGGATGGTCTCAGGGTAGCCCGGCCTACCCCACGTACCAGACATGAGCGCAGACACCCCTGGGGTGTGGATTCCCCAGGTCTAGTCGGTGAGGCCTCTTGACACGAGGCAGCAGAGAGGAGTCAGCCCTGCTGTGCCCTTCCTGAATCCCGCGAATGTGAGAAATGACTGTTGGTTTACGTCGCTAAGTTTGGTGTGACCCCTTACGAGGCAGGAGATAACTGGAGTATTGTGTGTATCAGTGATTTTGCATACAGCCAGCGTGCTTTCTAAAAGGCCACTCACTCCCTGACCTTCTGGGGAGGTCTGGTGTGTATCAGGGACACTGCCTGATGTATGCAGAGATAGATTTTTGTTGGCACTGACTTCTTGAACATTTTCCCTGGAGTGAAACAGGACCTCAGATGGAAGGATCCTGTGTACCCTCAGAGACACTGGGGATGTGACTCCCGGTTTGAGGTTTTTCAGCTTAATCTTTAAAATTCATTTGCATTTTGCATTCCTTGAATACACATCCATGTTAATTTTGGAATAAAAATGTTTCAGATTACTTGCCAATTCAATTACCTAGCTTCCCACCCCTGCCTGCCACGCCATACTCTTAATCTCCAAGTACAACTGCTTCTCTGGGAAGATGCAGTAATGCTGTCCTATGGTGTTGTCAGCCCTGCCACGCTGTGGCACTTCTGGTCGAGAAGGAGTTTAAGGTCACATACATACCGGCATTGTGGCTGCCTGGCTGAGCCCTGGCACGGGGAGCTCTTGGGGCAGGGTGGCTGGTCTCGGCAAAGCCGTGGTGCTGGCCTCTGCCATCAGCTTGCTTGGGGCAGCTGTAAGAAAGCAACCGATCACCTTCCTGATTCATGCATCCTTAACAGCTTTCTTATCAAAAGAGGGGAGCAATGACTGTAGTATGCCTGAAACAAGGGCTTGGGTGGAATGTCTGATAAAAAAAAAGTCCAGCATGAATGGAAGCTGTTGCAAGAGCCACAGCTTCAGGTTCTGCCAGCACCCGACCCCCACTGGGAGCAAACCATCCCCGAGCTTCATGTCCACCACCTGGTTCAACCACCTGCCTGATCCTACATCTTACCAGGGTCACCAAAACCTGGCCAGACTATCCGGCCTGCGTGTCACCTGCTTTATGTCTGTTCTGGAGTGTGGAGAGGTGGAGGGCAGAAAGCCGGAGGGAAAGGAAGCAAGAAACAGTGTGAACCGGAAGGCGGCTTCCACTTGGCAGGCGGAGACTGTCTTGATTCTGCTCAGGCCTGGGACCCTTTGTGGGACTCTATACTCCCACCACCCTGGCCCCACATGGGCGCCCACCCCCTCGCCATCCGTGGCAGCACACTCACAGGCGGGTTCTGACATGGCCGTGTGCGAGGATTTGTGGGAGCTTCTGGAGGACACTGATGGTGAATGACTGGTGTTAAGGCCCAAGGTGCCTGCGTCAAGTGCGTTAAAGTGCTGCTGAGGGTCCAGGCTGGAGCCCTTGTCCTGAAACACACACAGAGTCCACGTTGCAGTATCGAGATGACAGGAATGTGACTTTAGTTCTCCTCTAACTATGTGGAAAATTTTGGAGGGTGTAGGGAGAAAGACTGAAACAATTTGGAGATCATTCCAGACACATTCAGGTACAATATTTGTACATGTATTTAATCCAGACATCTTTGAGAGGCTTGTGGCCTTATATAAGCAGTATCTATTACACTTGCTCACCTTGGATTTTGATTTTTTAGATATTCATAACTGATGTTGCATTTTTTTTTCTTAAAATTGTCACCTCACTGCCCAGATTCTTGGCTTTCCCAGAAGTGGGGGCAGGGGGAGAGGCAGGTTCTAGAAATGAAGTTGGTGGTGGTACCGGATTGTTAACACGCCATTGAAACAAATGCCTTTGGAGCCTTCAGAATGTGCCCCACACAGTCTCCCCACTGCCTCTCCTCTGCAGTCTCAGGGCCCCGGAGTGAAGAACAGGCAAAAGGCCAAAGGTCTC
Organism: Panthera onca; assembly: GCF_046562875.1. NCBI lineage: Eukaryota > Metazoa > Chordata > Mammalia > Carnivora > Felidae > Panthera > Panthera onca. The sequence continues at coordinate 81,292,108 of NC_138341.1, read as the reverse complement.
CTATCCTTTCGCTCCTGGATCCTAACCAATCCTGGATCCCAGGATGCCCTTGCTTCAAGTGTGATGTGATGAGAAAGCAACTGTGACCTTCCAACCCTCAGGAGCCATCTTTCCATCCTGCATGGCTTCATGTCATAAGCGTGAGAAGACAGGGGGTAGGATAATTTTTAAGCTAAAGAAGAAACATAATGCTTACTCTCCTGAGCCATGCTCCTACCCAGGCAGAGGAGGACAGTGACATTCCTGGCATCCACTAGGCTGTCTGCACAGGCCGTTCTATGTCCTACAGTCTTGGGTCTTAAATCTCTGGGTGCAAGTCTATGTGGCTATTCTGTCTTTTGAGTCATGGCTCCAGTGAGGGTGGATTCTGTGTATGTGCCCAAGAAGGGCTGAAATGACTGATATTGGCCTACAGTCCTTTGTGCAAACTCAAATTACAGTATGTGCCTGGATTTGCTATGCTAAAATGTCAGCTTTGGGACTTTGCTCCTTAGTCACAGAGTCTCCCCAGATACACCCCTTAGAGTGAGGTCCCTGGCCCGGGGCTGTTGGCAAATCGTGTGCTCCTGGTCAGCAGAGAAATAAGGACAGGAAATGAGAGGAAGCACCAAAAGACTTTTATAGCCATTTGACATATCTGCACATCACATCCAAGCATGGGAATTAGCGTTTTACAAAAGCGAACAGTCAGTGACCGATTTGAAATTAAAAAAACAATAGTTCATCACCACTGATAGTTTGAAAAGCATTGTCCCGGAGCTTTTCCTTGAAAAGAGGCAGCCCGAGATTGTATTGGTGTGCTTATACATACGTGTATGTTTATGAGAAGTTCCACTGGGTTCTAGGAGTCCCAAAGGATCTGAAACCTCAATAATGAATTTCTGAGCGGATGATACATATTATGCCCATTTGTGAGCTGTGATATATGGGGTGTCTAACACCTGCCTATGAGCAGCTTAATTCTGTTCTTGGACATGATACATGATGCATTATATGACAGAGTGGGATAATAAACATTTCCACAAACAATGGCAGGTGCGTTGTATCAGTGTGCTGGTGATGAATCACCATACAATATATCACCATGCAGCGTGCCAGCAGGGGAGGCTCGCTGAAGACACTGACTGCTCTCTGGTCTTTAAAGGTTATTCCTCTTTCCTCCCAACTCAGCTCTCGTGGACCAGAGATGCTTTCATTGTACCATTGCTGCCACAGCAGCTTCTGGCCGAAGTCTCTGGATTCTAGGTCACTGGGCAGCCTGGAACTTGAACCACATTTTACCAATTATTAAGAGACACTTTCCCCCCTACATTTTGACATTTCTAAAATTGGGATGTGTCTTTCAACTGATGAAAAGAAATCCTTATTTCACAGATTGACTGGTGGCAGCATTTTCTCTTTCTTAGCGGGAGATAAATAATGGTGGATCTTACAATGGTTAGCGTCTTGGCTTTGATAAAATACAATGCTCCCTCCCTTCCTTGCCTTCTCTCTTTTTTCCCCAACATTTGTGTCTGTTTGAAGGTTGACGTTTGAGGAGCAGGGCTCTGGTCTGCTTGCACATTTCCCTAGTTGTTTGACACAGGGGGAAAGCCTGGTTGTGGGGGGGGGGGGGGTGAACCTAAAAGCTGAGTGTGGAGCAGGGAAGGAGATAAGACTTTGTGAAGGGAAATACACAAGCAGAGCTCCCTGACATGAAGCTGGCTCCAACATGGCTGTTAACCAAGACCTTCAGATGAGGAAGTAGAAAGTGCACCTTGCCGACGACGACACGGACAGTATCCGTGAGGGGCACTTGTGGAGGACCCGGAACTTAGGCTGAGGGAAGGACAGGGGCACTTAAATTATTCTATACCTCAATGGGATGATGGGATAAGCCCCCAGCTTTTTATCTGTGGGAGAGATACAAAGTGGACTTACTGTAGCCACTCCTGTAAGGATGGAAATTCACCAAATCATGCTTTGAGTCCAGAGGGTATGTTTTACACAGCTCTGTGAGTTCTAATCCTCAGTACCCTCCAGTATGTTAGCTAAATTTTGTGTGTTGTGTGTTTCTGGGCCTCATCTGCAGGACGAGGGCAGTAACAGTGCCTGCTTCACGGGAACGTCATGATGGTAAACAAGAGAATACCTGAGAAACGTGTTGGATAGTACTGGGAACATAGCAAATAAAACTATTACTCTTTCTATTATAACATCTCATGGGAATGCTTACTTAGGCAAACTTGGCCTTTAGATATCTGGTGGGGATCAGCATACCTTGAGTGCTGAAGGGTGGATGGCCTCGGGTGGCGGGTCTTCCAAAGCCAGCTCCTGCCTCCTTTCTACCCGGACATCTGCGTAACTGATCAGGAAATCAAGAGACCACAGCAGGAGGTAGGACATTTCAGATAGCAACAGCAAAGAGGGCTTGTGTGGTACATCGAGGTACCCTACATGACACCCACCCCACGATCATCGCCACGAAAGAGGCTGGTCTTGTCACTTGTTTGAGGAAGGAGTTTCATTCTGTGCCTAAATTCCACCAGAGCGACTAATGTGACATTCAAAATATTTTCCTTTCCAGGATGTTTTTACTCCCTTCTCTTTTACTTACCTTCTCCCCATGCCCTGAAACTTCCAAACATCATTGTCTTTAGAAACATATTTTCATCTACAGGATAAGACTTGGCCTTTGAATAATCAGAAGCCTTTCCTAAAACCTACTCAGTCTGGACTATGCACACAGAGAAGGGACACATGACTTTTTAAATAATTACAACCTTTGAAAGTTTTCTCTCAAACAAATCTAGATCTAGATTAATTAATTTCTAAATTAATTAATTTCTCTCAAACAAATCTAGATCTGATTAATTAATTTGTGGACCCACTTTTAAAATAGTGTGGGTAAGAGGCGCCTATGTGGCTTAGTTGGCTGAGTGTCAGACTTTGGCTCAGGTCATGATCTCATGGTTCCTGAGTTCAAACCTTACATCGAGTTTGCTGCTATCACTACAGAGCCTGTTTTGAACCCTCTGTCCCCTTCTCTCTCTGCCCCTCCCCCCCCGGTTCACGTTCTCTCTCAAAATAAATAAATAAACTTTAAAATAAAATAAAATATAAAATAAAATAGCGTGGGCTAATCAATTCAATGTGGTGAAGGCCAAAGTGACCCAGCCATGGCTTCTGCTTCATGTGTGGAGGTGCAGGCTGGGCAAGGGGACTTGGGCAGTGACAGTGGCTCTTGGGCTTCTGGAATGTTGTTACCTTATTTACTCACTAGTTCACTCCCTACTCTCTGTGAGGGTTACTTTCCAAGATTTGGGAGGTGGGGGATGGAGAGGAAGAGCAGGGTCAAGGGCAGAGTCTGAAGACCAAGATGCTGCTGGTGGGGGCAAAAAGGCCCTCTGATGAAGGCCCAGGCTGGGTGGTGGTGGGTGGGACTGGCCTGTAACGGGAAATCACTGGCTGCTGAAGTGCCCAAGGGTGGGCTGGGAAGCCAAGATCAAGTCCCTAAGAGTGGCATGCAGTGTGATGGTCAGGGTCACTGGCAAGAAAGACCAACATTTCTCCTCTTTCCTCACTTGCTAAAAGAAGGGAGATTTACTTGTTAACTGTATATATGCACGTGTGTGCATGTACGTATGCATGGTATCTATCCATTTTATCTATCAATCATTTATCTCTTATGTATATATATAAATGCAGTATGTATGTATCTATATGTATGTGTACATATATCTCTCTATATATATCCATTATCTATCTACCTATTGCGTATACGTGCATACAGACATACAATATATATAACCTTTCTTTCTTTGCTCTGCTCAAATGCTCTTCTCCAGACCAGTTTAAAACTGATTTATGTCCTTACAATTTCTGTAGTCAGGGAAAAAAACCCCACAAATGACATTTCTCCTTCACCTTTGGGAATTATGACCCTACACAGCCTGCGTCTAGGAAATGCTGGATATGCTGCCTCCCTTGAAAGCTCTCCTCACCCACACTGGGCCGGGGGCTCCCTGAGGCCACCAGGAACCACCAGGAACCCCCTCCCACCGGCAGCTGGGCTCTATTCCCATCACTGCCTCAGTTGCCAGCAGGGTTTTGTTTTGTTTTGTTTTGTTTTTTAATGCATTAACAATAAAGGGGACTATATCTGTGAGTTATTTAGAGGCAAAATTTTAATTTTCTTCCCAAAATGGTGACAAGGGAAGGCTGGGGGATGGATGGAGATGAGGGGAAAATATGCAAGTAGGTCAGTGAAGCAGTAAGTCAGTAAGTAACATCCTGGCAGCCTGAAAGAGCGTGTGAGGCTTGAGGAGGGGCCTAACTGAACCTTCAGCGTCAAGGGAACGAGTGGGATGTGTACCTGGAGACTCTTCTGTGAACTGCAGAGCACAGCCTGGCCCCAACTGAAGAATTCAAGCCCGGGGCTTGCTGGCTCTCCAGAAGCTGGGATGCCTGAGGCGGCAGGAGCTCTGTGTGAGCTGTGAGGGGCTCGCCCGCCCTCCCAGCCCCAGCCCTCACCTGACGACCGAGTGCGTGCACACGATGAACTCGGGCTTGGAGTTCCACTGGTGGTAAGTGATGTAGTAATGCGTCTGCAGCCAAATCCACTGCTGGCCTTTGGTGAGGAACCGGTAGCAACAGGACTTCCCTTTACCAAACTGCATCACTGTTAGGAGAAAATGGGGTCTGCGGGTAGCAAACGTTAATACAAAAATGATCTCTTCCCCAGAAGTTACTGTTAAAAATACAAGCTTCCAGAAAGTGCCAAACACGGTTTATTTCCCCAGGTGCGCTGTATTTTAAGTGACTCTCAAGATAATGGTAAGCGATAATGAATTCTTAAATAATGGAAGAACAATCTGCAGGCTTCCCCAGATGCTCAAAGGCTTGAGAGAGCCTCGGATAAGGGCAGATTCCCAAACTGGAGTTTAATTAAAAAGAGGCACAGGTTTTCCTGCTGGAGGTGGAGCTGTCTTTGGAGCTGCAGGAGCTGAGTACAGAAGAGATGATCCAGACACGGGGGGATCTGGGCCCAAAACAGACCTGACAGCAACCTCTGGCTGGATTCTGTCAGTCAGTAGTTCATGCTTAGTCTACACGGTCCTAAATTAGAGAGTCAGCTACAGATGCCTTCCACCTCAGGCCCCAGTGCTGCAGGGCTGCGTGGAGTCCCCTGCGGTCAAGTCTGTTGGTGGGCTTCCCTGGGGGTGTCAAGAACAGAATGGATGCTGTTGGAATATTAGACTGCACAGGGCAGAAGGCTGGACTGTGGGTCTAGGGAAGAAGAATAATCTGGACTTTATTGCCTCAGTGGCTGGAATTTAGCACCTCTTTTGGCAAACAGTTAATAGATATCACAACCAGGAAACCAAAGCTATAAAGGGAGCCACTGCCTTGGAAAATGTGATCTCCAAAGACGTAGGAAGCCCAGCTGAGTAAGGGCATGGGCTGGACAGAGTGAGAACATCTTGCCTGAGCCCTGGGGCAACTCCTTCAGATGATGAAGGTAATCCTACAACCAAGGTGGCCTTGCTCCATTAGAAGAGTCAGAAGCAGCCAAGGCTTGAGGTAACCCTGCTTCTCAAACTTTCACGTGCCCATGAATCACTTGGGGATCTTGTAAAAATGGACGTTCTGATTCCGCAGGCCTGGTGGGGATGCCTGAGAGTCTACAAGGCTAGCCAACTCCGTGTGATGTCCTTGCTGCTGTTTGAGGACCACACTTTGAGGAGCAAAGGGTTAACGTTTTAAAGATTAGCCTTAGGGGCACCTGGGTGGTTCAGTTGTTTTCGGCTCAGGTCACGTCTCAAGGTTCATGAGTTCGAGCCCTGTATCAGGCTCGCTGCTGCCAGCCTGTCAGCTCAGAGCCCATTTTGGATCTGCTGTTCCCCTCTCTCTGCCCCTCCCCCCGGCTTGTGCTCTCCCAATAAATAAATAAATATTTAAAAAAAAGATCAGCCTTAGGTTCTGAGGATCCTGATGGAACTTAAGCCTATTCTTTTGATAAGAACAGCAGAGAAGGGAAAGTTACAATGGATACTACAGACAGGACATCTATCAAAATACAGTGTTGGTGGTCAATTTATGTGTCAGGATCCGTTATGATTAAAAATTTTCCTGTTTAAAGCTAGAACTTGGTACTGAAAATATGGCTTTAAATGGTTAATTCTTGACTCCTCTTGCTAAGTGAGAACACAGATATGCTTGTAATTCTCCCTCTATCCCCTGCCCACCCCACAACATGGGGTACCTCCCCTACCTCCCAACCTGTGGCCCTCTTCCATGGCAGAGAGCCTTCCCGGTCCCCTCCCCTAGCTGGGTGAGGAATCCTCCTCTGAGCACCCCCAGTATCCTGAACATGTTCCCTCCAATGCAGTGACAGCATCCTATAAGCATCCATTAGACCTTGCTCCTGCAGAGCAGCAAGGAGATTCTGATCATCCTTATGTGCTTAGTCTAGCTCAGTATCTGGCCTGTAGCTTGTGACCAATATACGTCTGCTTACAATGAGCAGTGATGTGAGTTCAATAGTTTGTCTTTGAAATGTATTGCATAGGGCACCTGGGTGGCTCAGTCTGTTAAGCATCCGACTTAGGCTCAGGTCATAATCTCACGGTTCGTGGGTTCAAACCCCGTGTCAGGCTCTTTGCTGTGAGCGTAGAGCCTGCTTCGGATCCTCTGCACCCCCCCCCCCCTTTTTGCCCCTCCCCTGCTTGCACTCTCTCTCTGTCTCTCTCAAAATAAATAAATAAACTTAAAATAATGTACTGCATAACTTAGAAAAAATGACCATCATCACTTACCTTGCTTTCTTAGGTAAGATTAAACAGCTTACCTATCTAAAGGATACTGGGAAGGTGCTGGGGGGTGGGAGAAGGAGGAACAAAGTCAATTCCAGGTAAAAACTCAAACCACAGGGACCTCTGCCACACTCGTACATCATTTTCAAGAAAACAAAGTGTTCCTCCTCAAAAAGAAACCAAGCAATAAGTGGACTTCCAGGGCCCAAGAGTCCTGCTGTCGGGGCACTGTGGAGGGTGCTGGGGGCCGTCAGGCGCTGGGGCAGGGTGTGCGGTACTCACAGTGCTGATGGCACCTGGCCAGGAGCTCCAGATCGTCAATGTGGTAGTAGTCATAGCCTGAGGTCCCCAAAACTTCAAAAGGCAGGTATCCTATGATCGGAGGGGCTCTGCCAAGCAACGGGGATAATTCATCAGAAAGCAGGTCCCCCTGCCAGACTCACCGTGGTGGCACCTCAACACAGAGGGTACAGTCTGCATGTTTCATGATCAACACAGAGACCTCATTTCTCAAGAACGATGGCAGGACAGTAATTTTGCAATGGTTAAAACCAGAGAGGCTGTGTTTCCCAAAGCGCTCAACCCTTTTGGCATTTATATATTCAGTTTGCTTAGCGTAACCTGCATTAAATAATAATACATTTTATCATTACCGAATAATTAAAAACAGCTATCGATTGGGGCAGTCCAGTCCCAAAGCTTAACAAAAACTTAAAGGGTGGGGAGGGGAGAGTTCTCATCCTTCAACTGTGAAAAATGTTACAGAAGAAAGAAAGAAGGTGAAGTTAAAGGGACAAAAGGGTGTTGAGAAAATTAAGACGAGGAGGTTCTCTCCCATCTGCCCCTGCCTTCCGGGGAACTGGAGAGGGTCCCGAGTGGGATGGGGGTGAGGGTATCCTAAAGATGTCCCTGGGATGTGGCACCTGGCTCTCCTGAGATGCTCTGGCACAAACACGGATCATACCCATGGATGGGGCACTTGGAGTTGAAGGGAGGCCGCCTGGCTCTTGGCCGGGAATGATTTTCCCTGCTGCCAGAAAGCCCTTCTCCTTGAAGGGACAAGTCCCGACTTTTCTCTCCCAAGGAGAGCCTGGCTCATGCAAACAACTTGAAAAGGACCCAACCCAAATATGTTTTTCTTTTCACAAACCTGTGATCCAGAAATAAAAATTTCCATTCCAAGCTATGCCTTGAAGTGAATTCCTCTAAAGGTTCGTCAACTATGCACATTTCCTGTATTAGAAGGGAAAAAAATATTGCTTGGGGTGCCAGATGCTCACCCTAGGTTGGTTCAAGAACGCATGGTGGGTAACAGAAGTTAAAATCATTTAGAGCAAGTCTCCAAGTTGTGTTGGGCTGAAACTCATCATCTGTAGCTAATTTCAGTATTAGCTGATACTAAATTTATTTCACAAGCTGGGGAAAAATACCTAAGAGCCAAAATGCCACACCACTCCCTTCCCATTATCTGGAAGGGTGGTAAACATGTGGAAAATGGCTTTTCATCTGAATTTGAATGACTAATTTAACTCCGCATTCATGCCATGGATGTTAAAGCAATCACGGGTGAGAGAATACAGACAAGCCCTGGGTTTTGACACTTGGCCCTCACCTCGGCCTGCCCTGAGTGGTAGTAACGTTGGCATGAAAGGGAGGAGGATCTACAGAGTTGCCAATGAGCATCTCTGCAAGCTGAAGGGCAGCTGATGCTGCCTTCCAGCAAAAGAGCTCCTGGGAAACCAGAGTTAGGGCAAGGGGCATGCGGCGCAGTTCACAGGTGCAGAAAGCAGACATTTCAACTTTTCAAAGTCAGTGGCAACTTCATTGCCATCTTATTCTTTCCCATAAAGACGGTTAGTGAGCTGTAACTAAACGTGACTCAGCTGTACTAGTTTCACACAACACGAGCTCTCCCAGGTACTTGCCTTTAAGAACTGTGGTGTTGCCAGACGAACTGTGGCGATGAAGCAGACCTCCTTTCCCAGCGGCACCCGGCAGGGCCTTGAAAGGGTGCCGTCAAAGCCATTACAAGAAGGGCTAGGCACTGGGGCGGGAGGAGACAGGCAGATGGGTTAGCCCTGTGTGGCACAGCAGCCGACCCCGACCTGGCATCACTGTCAGTCAGGGCTTCGCGTACATTCACTCTCTTCATTCGTACAACAGACACCTCCGTGAGGTAGGGGCTACTATTATCCGCCCCGCACAGGAAACGGGAGGCACGGCCTGTGAGGTAACCTGCTCACAGCCCAATAGAGTTGGAATCCGAGTACCAGCAGACTACCCTGCCTCCTGCTCCCAGTAGTCCTACAGGGACACAGACTGTTGTGCTGGGAAAAACATTTGACAAAAGGAGAAGAGAGCTTCGCTTTGCGGTATGGGCCCGCATTCTCACTTCGGGGTGTGTTCCCTAGTCAGACACGGTTTCTGATACGACGGGCCCCCAGCATTTGTTGACCCCCCCTTTCTACCCCTGGTTCTGGCACAGCACACCTGGGATCCAAGGGCTTTCCGCCCTGAAACTCCACATCGGGAGCCAGGCTGATGCTGGGCTTGGCCAGTGCTACTGAGGAGATGGCCTCAGGATCCAGGGTGATCCCCAGAGGTACACAGTGTCCCCCACAAACTCACTAGTTCTGTAGCTCTGCACAGGTGACAAACCTATTCATGAGTATCTCATATTCTCACAAGTCTGGGAAGGTGTGACCTTCCTCATTCTACAGATGAGGGAGCTGAGGCCCAGAAAGGTTATATGTATTAACCAAGATGGCTCAGAATCGAAATAACAGAGCAGGGACTCTAACCAGGTCTTCCGTCGCCAAGCCTGAAGTTCTTACAGGGCAGACGGGTGATTGCTCAGGGCTCGTGCCCACTACAGGGCTGAGAACAGGCCCCCGCACACCCTCCAGGGAGGTGCCAGCTGGTGCCAGCTGCCATCTTCCCTGGGAGCTACAGAGATGACTTCACAGTGACTGGGGAGAGCTGCTTTACCTTTTGGGCCAGGGAACAATTCTGCTATTTCAGGTGGAGTATGCTGGGTGGGAAAAAGAACCCTGTTAAGTATGAGAAAAGTCAATGGACTATGTATATGGGATTCTTGAACTCAGCTACACATCGGATTCCTTGGGACCTTTTACATGGCCTCCCAGATGCCCAGACGCCATTCTCAGATCAGCTGATCCAGGGACTCTGGCTGTGAAGCCCAGGCACTGGAGGTTTTAAAAGCTCCCCCACACTTACTACCATGTAGTTAGGGTGTTGGATCATTATGCTAGATAATCTATACTACCTCTCTCTTTTTCAAATGTAGTTGATTATATCCTGAACTAGATCCTGAATTCTAACTACATTTCTGAACTTGTAGACTTAAACATAGTTGTGTTTTCCAATTTGAGAACATATAAAGCAACAGAAAATGAAATGCGTTCTAAAATGAAATCTGCAAGACTTTCTTTGGATTTTAGCTTTCCAATAATTTTTGTTTTATATGTTCGTAGGTTTCTAAGTGATTCTATAATGTGGTCTTCTATCCACTAACATGAATAAATTCATTTTACCAAACATATTCTCTGAATTGATTCACATAAATATTAATATAAATGTTTCCAAACATGAATATAAAGGGGCAAAGTAGAAAACAGTGGTCCCTGAGGAGTTTACAGCTGTCATTAGTTGGCTTAGTCCATTGTAGATTAATGTGGAGGGTGAGCCAAGGGACTCACTGAGGGGAGAGAAGGCAATCCCATAAGGGAAGGGTCTGCAGATGTGAACATCTGCATAATAAAAAAAGACATGAAAAAATCTCCCAGATGTGAAATACCCCCTCTGCTTGAATCTAAGAGACATCGACTGCCAAATAAAGACCTAATAAAATTCTCCCTACTCTTTCAGAAAACCTAGGCCTTCGAAGCAAACTTCCAAAAGGACTTCCTGGAAATTTCTAGAGAGTCTCTCTCATTTGTCTCTAAACCATGTGCCTTGCTGGAATGATCCTTCTGGCTACCAAATTAATGTATTCTGTCAGTAAGTGCCTTTCTTGGTGATTTACCATGAGGAAGACAGGGAGACAGAAGGAGCGTGGGGGAGTGAAACACCAGCCCCTAATAATTTCTTCAAGGGGCAGAGACCACGGAAATTATGTGAATGTTCGCAGAGCTTACTGCTGGCCTGGCTGCCTCCCAATGCAGTTGTGTATCACTCCTTTTATAACTTCTAAGGTTTTAAAGATGAAAATGCACCCCGCAGGGGAAATTTCATTATTGCTTATAGCTTGCACTTGATAAGCTAGATACTTTACAGAGGGGCCCAGAACCAATCAAACTCCTCTTCTAAACGAGCTTTCTCCCCCAAAACCTTAAACAGCTGAGGGCTTGATCAAAGGTGATGGTGAATCAAGGATGAAAGTTGTAACAGAGGCCAAGGGGATAACCTTGGGGGAAGTCAAGGGGAAGAAGATACTTGAAACATTTTGCCAACCGCGATTCAAATGACTTTTATTCACAGCATGAGCCTCCTCACAGATTCCAGAGTCAACACATGAGCAAACTGCTCCCTGGGACTTCAGAGTAATATTTAGCACTTAGAATAACTTCTCTGGCACTTCTTATCCCAAGGTAGTTAAAAAACATTAATTAAGGATTTAATTAGTTGTTTCAATTTAAGTAATAGAAAAAACATATCTAATTACAACTGGCTTCCTGAGCCTCTCGGAAGAATTAACCAGTTGATGCAGACGCAGCCCTATTTATCAGATCTCTGCCTGCTTTCCCACTTCTTTCTTCCACCACTACAACACGCACACACGCACAGCATTCATGCCACAGATAAAAGCAATGATTTCTTGCTACATTTTTTGCCCCGAGGGTCATCTTACTTGAAATTGATCTTACTCTTGCCCAAAGCTAAAGAGACAGGTTTCCCCGTGGTAGGAACTGGATCTAGTTCCCTGTTTCCCACACTGAGCAGGCGTCTTGTACACAGCAGGTGCTCAACATGTGTTTACTGAATGTGTCTCTGATGAGAGGACCTTCCATCTCACCCCCAAAACTACAGCTTAAGATCTAGCTGGGGAAGAGACCTTCTGATCCCAGCCTGCAACAAACACACAGGCCTCGAGACCCCACAGGGGCTCCCCTTCTGCAGCCCAGCCTGGTGCTGCTGGGGGCTGGGTTGCTGTGGGAGGGTGCCTACAGAGCATGGTCCGGGGTCCCACCGGCACTTGGGCTGGCTCACTGCCCTACTGGTGCATTTACACTGGTCAGAAGGACCTGGGCAAGGTCTGCTGCCAATCAGTATATCGCAGTTGCTACTCGGTGAAAACAACACAAGTGCCCATATGGGTCTCAAGCTCAGAAACATGCAAGACGGTGCTCTGTGTTTAGCCTTCCTATTAAAACAGTCCATGGGGGGTGATCCAGCCCTTCTTTGCTCCTGAACCTTTCATCACAATTTCAAATTTTAGAGACCCTGGAAGAATTCTGCCTTGGGCTTGAACACAAGAGAGCCCTAAGGTTCTCCAGAGAATAAGAGTGATTAAAGTCTGTCTCTCCTAGTGTCTGGGGTTGGCTTCCATCTCAAAGGTGACCTCTCAAGTCAGTCATGGAAAGAAGACAAGGATGTCTGAAAGGGCAGGGAAGTCTCCGGTGGCGTGAGACATGTTTGCAAAGGGGTGGGAAAGAATGAGGAAGAAGCAGAGGTGGGGATAGTGAACATTAGCTAATAGCAAAAGAGTAGAAAGAAATGGAAAAAGATGTACCTATGGTTCCTCAGTACTGGTTCAGTCATCAGGCCTAAACAATTAAGTATTCTGATCAGAGATGGCCTGCTTATGATAAATTAGTTGCAACAGCTGTAGGAAAGCACACTAATAGTCCGCAAGGAGAGTGACAAATAGCTTTCTCAGCACTTCTTGGAGCAAACAAAAATGAAAGCCGAAAGGTGTTCAGGAAGACATGAAACAATCAGTGAGGAGGCTTGCTGAGAGAAGAAAAACGTTCTCAAATCTCATTTATGATAACTGTCCAAAACGTCTGGGTTACAGTGTCGGAATGTTAAGGAAAAAGTGATTTCCTGAACATTCACGAGAAATCCTCTCCCTCTAATCAAGCACTATTTTCAGAGGCTTCCTTTTTCTCCTAGCAGTATGGTATGCTTTACCCGATGTGTTCTGAATAGCCAGGTTACTCGGTTCTTAGGACAGCCGCAGCAAAATAATCCTGCCCCGGTTTCTGGCCCAGAGCACCACCTAACTAGCTGGGGTAAGGCGTGGTTCTTTGCTTTCTTTCTGCCAGTTCTGTTTGGCATAAGAATGAACGAGGCTGGAGACAGACTGAGAGCCACACAAGAAGGCTAAGGGTTTGCAATTTGCTGGATTGAAAAAATTACTCAGATGGGAAAATATACGTCTCAAATATTTCTTCTTTTCCTTGGTGTTTGTTAATAAAAATGAGTATTTGGGGGGCAGGAGGTTGTAATGGCATTGACAAGATATCCACCAGACAGTTGTTGTGGACAGGGCCAGCTGATTTTCCCCCTAAGGAAAGTGGACTTCGTACAGGATGTTGTCCCCTGTCCTCCATCTGGATGTCTTGTGCACATTTGTTGTCACAATTCCTGGACAACCTCTACGGAAGTGCCCTGCTCCCAGGCTGGAACAAGCAGGAAGATGTGTTTGTGTGACCGTTCCTCACTGCTCCATTTTAATATGGGCTCTAGATGCTCAAGCAAGACAATGACCTTGGGTAACACCTTGTTCTTTATTGCATTCTTATTTCCTCCCCAATCTAATCTGGCAGCACTGGCCTCTGCTGGAGAAAGATGTGGTACTTCCATGTTGGGGCGGAGGGGGGACACTCTGCTTCTTGCTCTTGGGGGCCTGTGACAGATAGATGAGACATTCCTTCCCCGAGGCTGTCCTTCCTGTGCTAAACTCACATCTCCATTCTCAGTGAGATCTGGTGGGAGTGGATTTGTTCCCCTAACTGAGAAATCTCAATTCAGTTCAGGAAAACAAAAAACAAAACCCCTAAAGCCATAAAATGAGGCAACCTACAGAAATCCCACAGAACATACGGAATCAAGTGTTGTAAGCTAAAAAGCCTCCATTTCTGCCAGTATTTCAAATCTGGTTGTGTGGTTAGAGGCGAATAGGTAAAATGAGGGCAGGGAAACTTTTATACTCTGGTGTGTGGTTTCTGGAAAGCCCAGAGTGGAATGTTTGCTGAGGGTGACCTATTTGGAACCACACCAACGACTTTTGAAATACTGCTTTCTGGATTTCAGTCAGATGCACATTTAAATCCAAGTCTGGGGGAGGAGCAAGGGCTTAAATAGAGGATTGCCTTCTTCCTGGCATGAACTTATATTTCAGGAACTGGAACCTGTTTACTAGGACCCCTGAAAGCAAAGACTGTTCATTTACGTCTTTTAAAATCACGTGGCTGATTCCTCTACAGTAAGAGTGGTGGGCAGGGCTGTGGGACTTGGGTGGGGGGTTGGGAGAGGCCCCAGGGGCTCCTCTATTTAACTGGACCAGGAAAAAAGATGGAAGGGTGTATTTGTTGGAGGTATTTTTAAACATCTGTTATGGGACAAACATAGCCCCGAATAAAGTAACTTCATTTCACCTCTCTTCTGGAAATGATGTGCAGAGCAGAGGTAGACCAGGGACTGTTGCCATCAGTGGTGATTTCTGGTGCTCCTGGCCACATGGCCAAGATCAGACAGTAGGCTTTTTATGGGAAGAGGAGGAGACATGTGGTTCCGTATTCCAGCTCAGATTCCCTCAGGAAGCTCTTCACAGACTTGGTTAGAAACTGTCCTGAAGTGAAACAGTTCTAGGAAAGCTACTTTCTTGTTCCATTTCCTGACACATACTTCTTCACGTTTATTAAAAATCTAGGTTAAAGATGTGAAGTCCCATCTTCACCTCCTTCCCACCCCAACCCCGGAACATCTGTACCAAATGATGAAGTCCGAAGGAGTGACCGAGATGTGCAAATACTGAAGCAGAGGAAAATTCCATTTGGTGAAGTATTTAGGCGATGGTTGCTGTGTCTGTGCAGCCATGGTGCATGGAGGGGGGTACAGAGGTAAAGGGGTAAGATGGCACAATCAGCTGCTGAATCTGGAAATGTCCCACTGGAGGGTTTAATCTCATTAACAAGGGCAAAGGGGCTTTTGTGCCTCCCCACACCCCAAATTCCTAACTCGACCTACTTATACTGGTGACAGAGCCAAATGAAGTTATCTGAGTTAGCAGGCAAGCAGATGAGGGTCTTCATCTATGGGATTTAGGGGTCATCAAAAGCCCTCTCTGGATCAATGTCACCTGTCTTCCATGCCCTGAAGCCTACATGTTCCCCTTTGGGCCCTTTGGCTTAAGGCCCAAGGGTACCTACAGATGTGAGTTTTGAGTCACAGCCCGCACCTCTATCAGGCTCAAGGCAAATTGGTTGATCAGATGAACAAGAGGCAGGGAAGAGAGTGTGTCAGAAACACTACTGGCAGGGGTACCTGGGTGAGGGGCCTGGATAAGGACATCAGGGAGCACCCAGGGAGTCCAGGTGGGGAAGAAACTTGATGGGGGTGGGGGACACAGAATGGGGAGAGAATGGAGGCCAAAGATGACCATACACTGACCATACACTGGTCAGTGACCTTTCAGTGCACACAATTCACAAATCACCATAAGTTATACATGTGCCAGTTTACCCAGCACGTACCACAGTGGATTTAATCTTTGCATCGGATTAAAGGCCAAAGAAGTAGTGGGAACCCTCCTGGAAGCCACCCCTCCATCTCTGGGGTGGGTTTTGGGGTCAGTGAAGGAGAGCTCTATTATTAGCTCTCAGTTTTGGAAAAGCCTCATTTCCCTGTGAGTCAAAAGTCAGGTCTGAGCTGGACCTCTGTCCCCTACCACCTGTACGTCCAGGGCTAAGATCTCTGAGCCTCAGTCTAGGCCAACGTACTTTTGTTGAGCCTTACTTATATACCAGGCATGGACTGCATAGGCCCAGGAAGGGGTGCAAAGAGCTCACAGATCAGTAAATGTCACCATCCTTTCCACTCCATTATTGATAAAAATGAGAGCCTTGTATTTTCCTGACAGGTATCAAAAGAGAATGTGCCAGGCAATGCTCCATAAACTCAGCAGCCCTACAGAAATGATAGGACTTTTCCTGATAACGGACCAGGGTAGGGTTTCCTACATAGTTCTTTGAAGTGCACACAGGGATTTTATTAAAATAAAAGCAATGTTCATAGTCATTTTTCTTCTACACATATTGCTTTGAAAGGTGTGCCATGCCTGGGGACTCAGGGAAGTTGCATGGGGTGGCTTGTGTACAAACCACATTTTGTACTCTCTGTATTTGGTGCTTTGACATTTGGGGCCTTGCTGACCTTGGAGAAACTGCTGCTTTCAGGGTTGGTCAATTCCTAGAAATAGGGTACGACTCACCTTCCAGTGCACCTTTCATAGGCAAACCAATCAATCTAGAGCTCACAGCCCAACCATATCCTTTATGGGGCTCTGACACTCTGGGCTACTATCCACTTGCCCTAATCACTCAGGTCCCTGAGAACTAGAGACAAACCCCTCTACCCAAGAGCCTACTAAAATTATTTAAACCCACCAAACTGAAGTCTGTTTATGCTGCCTCACTCAATCTTTTCTACAGAAACCACACTAGGAGGCTCCTGCCCACATCTCCTAATCTCCCTGCCTCTTGACCTACCCTGGTGCTTCCCCGTGTGGCCTCCACAGTGTCTTGTGCCCATTTTTAGAGATCTGTGAGCATAAACCCATTTGTTTTCAAACAAATCTTGGGTATCCTTAAAACAGCGTGGTTCACAGGTGCGGGACATCTGATGTGCATAGGGACGGACATCATGTCCCAACAGCATGCCCAGTGGCAGGGACAGGCCTGTGTGCTGCATCTACATGTTTAATTTCAACATAGATTTGCTTTGCAACATAGCAAAGCACTGGGGTTAAGGGTAGGAGTTCAGGGTTAGAATGTGCACTTCTGATTCTTATGTGCATCAGTTTCCTTCTCTGTTAAGATGCGATGATGCCAATGGTACCACTTATAAGGTTGGCGAGAGGATTCAATGAGATTATCAATGCAAAGACTGGGCCCAGGACCTGGGAGTTAGGAAGCACTCCTAAGGTGAGCTATTTTGATTAACCCATTGTCCAATGTTTATTAAGAAGTAAACCTACAAAATCAAATTTGCAGTATTTCTTACAGTATGTTAAACTCTGTTTTACAGGTAAAAAATAATTGAATGTTGGTGATTTCATAGGGTTCCATCTTAGAAATTCATTTCCCTCTGACATTTGTTGTGGTCTATTTTCATCCAAGTGAGAATGATATGTCAGGTTTTCCACAATTACATTTGGAGACTCTTGCCTCAGGAAAGCCCCCCTAACTCTG
This sequence comes from Panthera onca, assembly GCF_046562875.1. Classification (NCBI taxonomy): domain Eukaryota; kingdom Metazoa; phylum Chordata; class Mammalia; order Carnivora; family Felidae; genus Panthera; species Panthera onca. The sequence continues at coordinate 81,274,878 of NC_138341.1, read as the reverse complement.
GTTTGTTCAACAGGCTCTGGAAAGACACTCTGGCACTCTTGGCTTTAAATTTTCCACTTTTCGATGCTGTGTGTTTATAGCAGTAACAGTTTCCAAAAAAAAAGAAAAAAAATCACACATAATTTCCACATATTCTTTCAGGCAAACAAACATTGTCTCAACGTGAAGTGAAAATAAAGCTTTGCTGGTTAGGAAAAAAAAAAACAAACAGGTATTCACAATGAAGTCTGCCTCTTTCCTTGAAACCCTTTAAAATGTGATAAGCGACAGGAAGCTTCAAAGTGATATTCAGCAGCATAGTAAGGGAGAGTTGTGGAAATGTAAATGAACAAAGGATGGGACTGCTGCTCGACAGCCAATCACAGGTCGGTTCCTTAATTAAGCGGTGCGCCGTTGTCATGGAGACACGTGGGAGCAGCATCCCAGAATTTCCAGTCTTGGCACTCCGGGGGGCCAGGGTGCCTTCCCCTTCCTCGCACGCAGACACATGGGATGTTCTGCTATTCCAGCAGCTGGCATGATGGCCACAGCACACATTTTAAGCAAATTGCAAACCACTGCTTATATGAATTCAAGAATAAAGCTGTAGGAAGGAGCACCATTAACGTGAGGAGTACCATTACAATTCCTATGGAATAGCATTTAGTATCACAATAGGGCAGTGTTTCTCAAAGTCCATGACCCCTTTCATCAGAGCCCCAAGGTTCTTTCCAATTGTACAATCCCAGCCCCACCCTCAGATCTCCTGAACTAGAATCTTCATTTTAACAAGGTGCCTCACCCAGTGAACTCTGCACCAGGGCTGGCATCATGCTGGGTGTTCTACCAGGTGTCTCGTAGGTCAATTTCTTGAACTAGGCAGCCCAACCAGCTACCATTTACTTGTGTGGTTCATAAAACATTCATCTCTTGAGGTTTAGGAAAGCCTTTCAGATGAATCGGGTTAGACATGGTCAGGCTTTGGCTTTATCCTGTTTGACCCAGATTTAGGGCCCCACTTGTGTAAGCGGACCTGTCTTCACTTCCAACCACTTAGGAACCCTGTTTGGGTAGGTTCCCAAAGGGCCCCAAGTTAGCCAAGGAGCCCATCATCCAGGCACGAGCCCTGAACGTTAGGCTTGAAAATCACTTTGGCAGGACCAAAGTGTTTAGCATCTAGTTCAGGCTTTTAGACAAAGTATGTATATTTATGCAAACAACATACAACAGAGGATTGTTTGAGGGGGAAGGAAAGATCCTGGTCAGCTTCAGCATTAGGACTCGGGGCCATTATGTTGGCAGATTCTAACAGAAACTCTGGGTCTAATTTGGTGGGTAAATGGACTCCATCGTGGGTCCAGAGGCTGCCCAAGCAGGGGTGCCATCAACTCCCTGGTGTCTCCACCTGCCCACCCATCATTTCTGTGCCTCATCTTCCTGTCTCTTTTCCTTTGGTATTTTTCTCCTTTCCTTCCCTCTCTCTCTCCCATCCCTGTCAACTCTTCCTTCTGTTTTTCCCATCTTTGTGGTTTTATGAAATGTCAGATCATTCAAAGTGGTTTGTTTTGTGTTGAGGTTTGAGGAGTGAAGCAAACAAAAGGCAGGCCTTTCTGTGCTGGGCTCCACAGTGGGGCTGTGGGCTGGGGACTGTACTTCGGAATTTCCGCCACCAGGCCTGCCTTCCCATTTTCCCAGGGTCAAAAGGGAAACTGAGGGTGTCAGTCTAGTTTAGGGGTACAACCAGAGCTTGGACCATTAGTTATCTGGATAATTTCAGAAAGTAAGATTTTACACTTGGCTAATCTGCTTCATAATCCATCCAAATGTGGATTTTTCTGGCTCCTCATAAAACGGCCACTTTCCGTGCATTAGGGTCAGAGTGAGCAGAAGACCTATGTGCCAGACCCATGAGAACATGCTCACAGCAGTTCTGGAAAAAGGAGACTAAAGATGCAGAAACCAAGGTTATGGATCTTCATGTCACAGTGAAGCCCTGTTTGGCTGTGTGTAGGCTGAGCCTGTTCTTTATTAACTAGAAGCTGTTTCCCACAGTACAGAACTATTCCATCAGCCTGAAAATAAATACATGAATAAAGTGCATTTCAGTGGGACTTTGTGCACCGGCATAAACAAGTGTGGGAGTACGTTCTTCTCAAACGGGAGACAGCATTTACGAGCACAAAACGCATCTTGGGAACATGAAAATCCAAACGCAAATATGAAAAGCACGTATTCTCACTCCTCCTCCCTCAGGGATTCTTATGCCCCCGTGTGCACGTTTGCATGATAAAAGACACTGCCGCAATTATATGACAATTAAAGCTTACCATTGTTGTAAGAGCGAAAATTTCCTACAAATTTTATGTATTCATAAGTTGGAAATTCCTTTGGGTTCAAGCTGCCTCTGAGAAGATGGCAATAAAACTCTAAATCGTTGTCAGCTGGGCCATTAAAGGAAAAAAAGAAAAAGGAACATGAATATGACATAGATTCTAGACTAAACAAGTTTATCTTTGTGTAACTCATGGGCTTTAGTCTACACACGGCCAGGACATTTCTCTCATTATGACTGACTTTTGGACATGGTTTTATAACCTTTGCAGAATAGGGGGTTTTCCCCCATAGTCTATATGGATATTTTTGCATTCTGTACTTGGGCCCAATTAGTCTTAATTTGCTCCCAGATGTCTGTGGTTGCTTATGTCGGCATTGATTAGTTCTGGTTGTTTTCATATGGTGTATTAAAATAAAGCTGCTCATATAGAGCTGCTCTCTTTAATTTAATCTTTTCACATTGCTTTGAAGTAAAATCAGATATACAACAGGACAAATTATTCATGGAAAATGGACTAAGGCTTGAACAAGCACGAGGCACTTGCATTACCTCCATCAACGTACATGGTTCAGCAGGCACCGAGGCCGCCCTTTCCATCCAGGTTGCCAATTTTGAGAAAAACTTTAAAATTCCATAAAAACTGGAAACGTATAGGAATAACCAGATGACAGCCTCGGGAGAGGAGAATTTGGCGTTTTGACCTAATTATTCAGTTTTCAGTTGGATACTTGGTTATTATATACATCTAGCTTTACAGTGCCCTCTAAAATAAGCAAGTCGACTGTTCCCTGATTTTTTGCAGTGTTGATTACCAAAAGACTCTCATGTTAAAAAAAAAAAAAAAGAACTTGTATTACAGGCAAAATGAATTCTTATTCTTAAGCACCATGCTTTCAAATTTTCCACAGAGAAGTTAAATGTCATATGATTCTACTACATACTACTACTACATAAAACTCTAGTTTTAGCTTTAAATTTCAAATAAAATATACCTCTAAGGAATTTGGAAATACTCTGAGTCACAAGGAAAGCTGTTCTTAAAATTAGTTCTCCCTCTCTTAATTCATGCTAACCTCCTTTCCAAAGTAAAATTCTTATCTTTGTATCTTGTAAAACCAGTAAAGGTAAACTTACATTTTAAGTATTCTGGGGAGGGGGAATCTGTCACAAGCATATGGGAAGAGAGCATTTTATAAACTTCTGAATGTTCTTGTTCTGGAAGAAAATTTAATAAATTCTGATCCATGACATCTGACTGAAAAAGAAAATAAAGAACAAAGGTACACACTCAACGAAGATGAAAAACAAAAGCAAAACCAAAACCTGGACATTCAGGACCATTTAGAACTGATCTCTGAAATGAAAAGTCCAAGATCTGATTTTCCACAAAGACTCTCAGTTCCATCACTCTGTAATCCAGGATTATAATCTAGAACGTGTCACTTGTTCCAATGCAAATGTGTTATGGTATTGCCCAAGGGCCCACGAGAAAAGTAAGAGTTAAATTAGACAAATATGCAGACAGTCCCACTCTTCCTGGAGGAGCCCCACCTACCAGCACTCCTGTGTTCTGGCTGGGGCCCCCGTGTGAGCCCTGTCACTCGTGTGAAGGGTTGTAAAGAATGTGTGGGGTTCCTTTTCTGACCCCCATTTCCGAATGCCTGTTTACTTCTTAAGATCCCTCCAATCGAAGGAACTGCACTTTTTTTCTGAGTGCTTGGGCACTGCGCATACAAAATGAGTAAGATGTAGAATCTAGCTATAGCATTGTCCAATACAACTGTCTGTGAAGATGGAAATGGTCTATAACGTGCGCTGTCCCTTACAAGAGCCACCAGCTACGTGGCTATGAACACTGAAATGTGGCTGGTAGGACTGAAGACTGAATTTCTAATTGTATTTAATTTTAATGATTTTAATTGGAATTTAAATAGCCACATGTGGCTAGTGGTTTCCATAGTGGCTAGTGCAGGTGGAAGCTCACAGAGGAGAAAGAGAAGACAGGCACGTCTCTTGCTGCCTTAGTCTCCCTCGATAAACTCATGCTTTCATACATTTTTGAAACATGACCTGCAAACACTCTTAAATTTGTATATCCAGGCAACTCTCTGTTGTGTGCCCCCTGAGAACCTGAGATTCACATGCATCCCTAATGTCCTCATTCTTTTGCGCCCATATCTCCTCTTCCCTCGAGCTCAATGTCCCGATGCCCGGTATTGCCAATTGGTCACTTGCCCATCCCAGACACCTTGGTGGCATTCTCAACGTCTCCCCTTCTCACCCTCATCTTCACATCCAAATGATGTTCAAGTGCTGTGAGACGTTCCTCCCTCAAATTCTCTCAGATCTCCTCACTTCTCTATTTCCATGGCCTCAACCCCCAGTCTAGATCACCATCATCTCTTATCTGGGGAATGAACTGACCAAACTGGTCTTCCCACATCAACTTTTGTTCCTGTCCAACTTATTCTCCATCAGCAGCCAGAAGGAGCCTTGTAGCATCAGATCAGGTCACCCCCTTGCTTAAATCTATCTAGCGGCAGGGCACCTGGCTGGCTCAAGCCGTACAGCATGTGACTTGATCTCAGGGCTGTGAGTTTGAGCCCCATGTTGGGTGCAGAGCTTACTTAAAGACAAAACAAAACAATACAAAACAAATCAAATACTGTCAGTCAGCTTCCAAATGCTCCCATGACAAAGTCTGAACCTCCCCATTCACTTCTGAGGCTGCGTATTACCCACCCTCTAAACTTCCTTCTTTCCAGTCTACCAGGTTTGCTCTTCCCCACACTGCACCCTGAGGCTGGGACATCGTGCACTGCTCCTTTTGTCTGGCTAACTTTTGTGCATCCTTTAGGTCCCTGCTTTGAAGGCACTGCTTCTGAGAATGCATGCATAAATGCCACCCTGACTGCTGTGGCTCTGGCCTCTGAAGCCCCTTACTATGCGCCATATTGAAACCGCTGGTGAAGGGCAAGTCTGCCTAGACCACACTGGCCTGTGTCACGACAAGGTGGGGAGAACCCTAGAGGTTGGGACTGAAAGCTGGCTCTACCCCCTCAGGGCTGCGCTTTGCTCAACCAAAAGAGAAGGAAGCCAGGAGCTACTGGTCAAAGGGCACAGAGCAATCACTCAATGGATGCTCAGTGTTATTGTTTAATAACCCTTTAAGAAAGTTCTTGAAGTTTTCTTGTTCGTTCACATGCTGATGTGTATCCTCTGCCTGCCCCATCCAACAGGAGCCCCAGGAGAGTAGGGGTCCTATCTGCCTTCATCTTGATATGCCTGACATCTAATGGTGCCTGGCCTTAAAAAAAAATGCATTAACTAGCTGAAAGAAGTAAAAGGAGTAAAAACAAGACACCCCTAGAACACTGAGCATGGTGTGCTGAATCCAATCACAAGGAACGAGAGGCATTCAGGGAACAATTCCCACAGGCAGGGATCCTTGAGTGGGATCTGGGGGACAAGATGGCATCTTCAGGGCAACCAGGGTGCTCTAGGCAGGGGGCACAGCATGCACAGAAACATCACAGGGGAGGGAGGAGAGCAATGGAGGCAGGGGTTGCAAAGGGAAGTGAGGCCAGAGCAAAGAAGGTTGCAGAGGAGAGAGTGCCCTGTCCTGTGTGCCTGGGATGGGGAGATGGAACCCACTGAGGGCCTAGAGGAAGGCACTGTACCAGTGCTTTAAAGAAATCCCTTAAGGTTTCTAGTCTGAGGAGGGAGGGAGCACAGGAAACCAGACTAGAGATGGTCAGAGTCTGAGTAGGCACAGGGAATGGGGAGATGTAATGCACAGGAGAAGGGAGAGTCCAAACAGGTCATTCAACAGCATAATCCACCCAACACTGAGGGCTACTGTGTGCCTGCCAGCCACTGCCTTTGGCACTGGGAAGAAACACAACAAAGCAGGCAAGCCCCTTCCCTCTTGCAGCCAGCATTCTAGAGGCTGTGAGGAAGGGAGATACCAACTTGGTGGCTGATGAAGGACAGGAGGAGGAAAGGAAGGGACTCCCAGCTCCATTGCACCCTGGCTTGGCTTGATCTCTATTGGCAAAGACTCTGCAAACCCTTCACTAGCCTGTGCTATCATTTTCTCATTCAGGCTTTCTCCAAGTTCCTTCTGATGTTCTTGATTTTATTGTAAGCACATTCCCTTTAGTTTTTTAGATGCTGACTAATGCTCAAAGACAACAGTATTCTTTCTTCTTAGAGACATTTCAGATACAAGAAAATGATGACGAAGTCACTCCATGGCCTTTTCTTGGAGAGCCAGGTGGAAACCCCTTCCCCTGATGTATGACAGGGAGCAGGGTTACAGGGCTACCTGACCTTGTTGCTCCTGTGGATGGCAGTTGGCAGGTCACAGGGGGCACCTCAGGCTACAAGTTCTGCATAGAATAAAGGTGAACCCTGGATGGAGATTGGTGGGAGGGGGGAGGCTGTGAGGATTATGAGTCAATACATGCACGTAAAGTGCTCAGAGCTGTGCTTGGCACAGAGCAAGCTCTCTCTCTCTCTTCACTGTTATATTACTATTATGCCATTTCAACATGACAACCAACACAAACAATGATAATTTGAAAATTTAAACCCTAACGCTTACCGGAGAGTAAATTATATATGCAATTGAACTGTCCCTTGAATGAGCTGAGCTCTGCTTATTAAAATCACAGCAATTACAGAGACAAGGGAGGGCATTTGCCATCTGCAGCTATCTTCATAGCTGAATCACAGTGTCTAGAACATCATTTACCTGTTGGAGGTGGAAGGTTCTCATTCTCAACTTACTGGGATGTCCTTGGCTGCTTTATCAAGAATCTTTACCAAGAATACTTTCAATACGAATGCCTATTCCTAAATTCCAAATTGCATATCTCCCATGTTTCTTCTTGGGGCCCCATGGGGGCCTGGGGATGATCTGGAAGCGCTTCGGGAGGCAGTGAGGCATTTTCCTCTCACCCTACAAACCAGCAGCACCAGATTAGTCCTACCCAGCAAAGTTAAGTGAGAGCCTGCACAGGGAGCACACAGAGGCTGGCCAGCTGAGTTGGAAATGAGCTGGGTGGACACTCTGTCCAGCAATGTCCCAAACGGGCCCTGGCAGTTCTGGCTGGAGATGTGTTGGCCACAATTGCAAAGGGCAATTGTGGGAAGTCCTGGAGAAGCTTCATACTGCGAAGAGGCAGGAATGAGCTCAGGGAAGCAGTCAGGCCCTTGATCTCCCTAAGGGGCCAGGAAGCTGGAAGCATAGTCGATATGCTTTGATGCAATTTAGATTCGGAATCAAACTGATGGCCAAACAGTAATGCTTTCAGAAGACAGCACTGCAAGTGGCTTTGACCTTAGAGTAGTGAAGAATTAATTAGGGTATAAAAGGTACCAATTATGAAGAATCTCTATTCATGAAAAGAACCGAGAGAGGGAAAGGTAAGCCACAAAATGAGAGAATATGTTTGCAACACACACACCATGGTGTTAAGTCCTAAAATTAAGGTTCACTGTTAACTGCTGCCTTGTCACCTGGCAAAATTGGGAGGGCCTCGATTTTGCACAACTGAAAGTTCTCCTTCACACTCTGGCTCCATGGATAAGGTCCCCTAGCTAAACAGTGCTCCTTATCAAGGGGGACAGGCACAGTTCCTGCTCATCCCTGACTAGAGGGTTTAGTTCCCTGCCAGCCTGTAGAATTATTCAAACAAGCCAGTCTCACTCCTGTGGGGATCAGGGAGTACCTCACCCCCTTGTTACTAGGAAGCCTGCTTCTCACAGCCCCTGCTGGTTCACTGTTCCAGAGCGCGGCCCCGTGTGGCCGTGCGTCCTCGCCCTCCAGGTTGTAAGCATACGTGACTTAAACAGCTATTGAGCTCACGTGTCCAGTATTGGGTGTTGTATGTTCCACCGAACCTGTATCCCTAAGGCAGAGTGAGTAGGAGGCAATTCAAATGACCCCTGACACAGGACGAGTATTGAGAACATGAAAAGAATGCTTACAAATCATTACAAGAAACAAACTAGACAATCCAGTAGGAAAATGGCAAAATACCTGAACAAGCACCGTGTTCACAAATGAGGAAATCCAAATGGCTAACAAACATATGCAAAGATGCTCCATCTCATTAGCAATGGGGGAGAGACACAAATCAAAACTCCATGAGATGCCCTCATGCATTAGGTTGGCAAACAGTAGGAAGCATGACAATCCAAGTTCTGTGGCACGGAGCACTTGGAACTCAACTCTGCAGGTGGAGGGTTGATGGGTGCAACCACTGTTAGCAACCTGGTATTACCTAGTAGCGGTGAGGGTGAACCTACTCTATAATCCAGCAATTCTACACATAGTCCCTATAGGATGCTTGCAGATGTCCATCAGGAAACACACGCAGCATGTTCACAAAAGCCCTTTCTAAGACTTCCAAGCTGGAACAGATGCAGAAATTTTAGCCCATTCCTCCAGTGGAATACTGGGCAGCAGTGAAAATAAACCCATGACAGCCACTACTAACAGTGTGGGATGGATGGATCTCATAAACCATGTTGAGCAAAAGGAGTACATTTCCTATGGCTCTATTCTACATGAAGTTAAACAAAAGGTAGTACTAAATTACAGTGTTCAGTGACAGATCACAAGTTGGTAGAACTGCAAAGAAAAACAAGAAAGCAATGATCTCAAAAGCCAGGAAGATGGTCACCTCTGGCTGGAAGGTGGGGGTATGATGGGAAAAGAACAGACAGGAGCTTCCACGGTCCTGGCTATATTCTGTTTCTTCACCTCAGTGACAGCTACCTGTATGTTCCTGCTCACTTTATCGTCAATTTAAAAACTGAATGTATGTTTTATACATACTTTTGCATGTATGCTTTATAAAAATCAAAAGGCACATTAAAATAAAAACAATCTAACTGGTGACCTGGACTCTTTCAACCTGTGACCAACTCTGAGCTGCATGTAGCCACACCTGCCACACCCCTCCTAGACAGAGGGACCCCCAGCTTGGCCCCCACCAAGAGCCACCTTTGACCAGGTGACTGGGATCAGGTAGGTTCTTCCAGCAGGTGAGGGCAGGTGGAGGGGGAAGGGAGGGCAGAGCGATGTTTCCTGGAAGGTGTTTCACGGACTTGCTGCTACATTGTGTGGTAACACAGCCCAGAGCTCTGTCTTTCCTATTCATGACCTCCTCTCCCTGCTGTGACCCTCACCACGGGAATTTGTTCCCTTATTCCACTTTGATCTTGCACTGCTTGCTGGAGCTTAGGAGAACCAGCATTCCACAAAAGTAATTTTTGGTCTGTAGATTTCTCCAACTTTATAATTACTATGCCCTAGATTATCTCCCACTGGGGAAGTGGTGTTGTCCACGCCCATGTTTCTCACTTCTGAGGCACTTCCCAGAGCTGTTTGCAATTGCTTCTGAGGTAGCAGCCCCATTTAAGACCTCAGCCCATCACCCAGTGAACACTTAGCCACATGGGGTCTGTGCTCAGGGCTAGAGACAGGACTTCTGCTTTATGAGCCTAGCATGATCCCCCTCATTCAGCAAACATTGCAATCATTAACAAATCAAAACAACCACCTGGGAAGATTTTTTAGAAACTCAAACAAAAGTCCAAACAGGAAACACAGATTATGCCTACTTTGAGTCTCTCATTTGGTTCTGCCTCAGCCATATGATTCTTTCCCAAGTCTGTCAGAGGCATGTGACTTAGAGTCCCTTAGATCTTTCCTGGAAAGTTTTCATTTCGGAAGCTCCCTCTAGCCCTTGGTCTTCCATCTGCACACTCATCCACCATGCCCATGTTTCTTCTTTGACCACCAGTGTTTGTTAATTCTAGATACTGAAATGTACTGGTGTCGCCACCACAGGAAAGTTTTGACTTTGTCTTAACATCATTTTCTTCTTTGAGCTATTTTCTTCTTTTTTTCTCTATCAAGTTGGGAGAGAAAGTTCTAGCATGTTTCAGCAGAAGATTGCTATACAGAAATCTATCACGGGAGCTTTTGCCATGTCTGAGTTTCTGGTAGTAGGAAGGGGACAGAGAGACTATAAACCTGACAGTCTCAAAATAGAAAGGAATTCTTGCTGCTTTTTGTCCCCCAACCTTCCCAATCATGGATGGGCCTCCAATCCCAGGCCACGCAAGTGATAGTGGGACCTAACCCCTGGTGTGCCAGCCTTTGATACCGATGGGGCCCTGCTGCCGGGGCCCACAGCCTCCTGCTCCCTGCCCACACTGCGTCTCTGTTGGACGTGCCCTCCCTCAATGGCCACCTCTCCCACGAAGACTGACCACTACCTTTCAGTTCTCCATCCTCTCTTCTTAACCAGTCTCCCTACCCTGAGAGTACACCGAACTTTACTCTGTCTTATATAGAATTCTGAGTAGTGGTTAAGCAACCAATCCTAGAGTCAAAATGCCTGAGTTCAAATTCCAGCCCCACCACTTACTGGCTATAGAACCTGAAGCTCTCTGTGCTTTAGCTTCTTCATCTTTGAACTGGGGTAAGTACCTATCTCACAGAGTCATTGTAAGAATTATAAGGGTAAGGAGAGCGAATGTGATATAGCTCTAGCTCTGTGCCAGGTACTAAGTGCTTTACACATATTCACTCACGGGAGGCACTCTTAGTGGTGCCTGGCACATAGTAAGTGCTCAATACTTGTTGGCTATTTTCCGATTAGTCCCTAATGGTTTTATAGGTGAAATCTCTCAACAAAACTGCAAACCCTTAAGGGAAAATAATCTCACGTGGGCCTTTCGAAAGGCTGCATTGTCTGTGGACAAGTCCTCGGCTCATGCTGAGTAGTAACTAAGTCAGACTCAAAGTGAATTAAACCAAAAGCAGAATTCCCAAATGACAACTCCAACCCTTGGCATCAGGAATACACTGGAGCCAAGTGGTGATGAGCTTGGGCTCTGCAGGCAGTCATGTCTGGGCTAGGCCCTGCTCTACACCTCACTGGCCAGGCCACCTTGGGTTTCCTTCTTTGTAAAATAGAGGGGATACAGGTATTCTTGGATGGGCTCCTCTGCTGAACCAGCCGGTGACTGATTGGCACCTGGGAAGCATCCATCCTTAATCTCCCTTGTCCACCCACGAGAACAAAGATGCAAGCAAAAAAAGAGAAGAAGGTGATGCTCTGGATAAAAACTGGATAATATAAGTTAAATAGAAGTTAAGTTTGGGGATTGCCCATCCTGAGCTCACCTCCCCTGGCGAGATTTTAAGGGCTGACTCTATGTATGTCTGGGTGTGGTCTGTGTATTGACAGATGCTCATGATTCATATGAGTCTCTAGCATTGATAAGCCAGAGACAGGATCATTTCTGATCCTTCCAGAGTTACAGAATCATTCACATAGGTGGTCCTAAAATGCTCCGTAATTTCAAATCAGAATTCCAGACTTACTTTCTGACTCTCCTCTGGCATGTATAGTAACTGGGTCATCAGATAATTACTAAAGCATAAAGCAGAACAGAGCAAATCCTATTTGCCCAAACATCTCTGGGCTCCTACATCTCATTCCTGGGTCATTAAGGAGGCTCCATGTCATTGCTTTCAATCGGTGCCTGTCATGACCCCAGTCCACCCCTTCAAGACAAAACACAGACTCCTCCAAAGAAGCACCCATCACTTCTTTTTCCTCAGCCACCTCAGGTCAGCCCAAAGAAGCTGGGCTGATTTGGTGGGATCACTTCTGTGTTCCTCGTATTGGCCTCATCACTATTCTAGCCTCAGATAAAACCAGGGTGAAACTGTGCTTTTGTCTCCTTGGGACTCAATGAGAACCAGCCTCTCTGACAGCTATCAAGAGGAGATAGCCAACCCCCCCCCCCCCGACCAAATTCACTTGGAGATGGTGCAGGGAGTGGGCCAAAACACAAAGGTTAGACAGATTATGGGGTAATTCAAAGGCATCTGCCTAGCAAGGTAAAAACTCCTTTTCTGGGCTATGTCACACAATGACCAAGCAAAGGAAAAATGTGGACAGTGGCTTTGATCTCCACACAGTGTCATTTGCAGAAATGATGCAATGGGGAGTGGCTTCCGAGGACAAGTGTAACCCAAGACAGTGTGGAATCCTGGGCCAGTAGCAAAGCTGGGCTCATCACCCCAAGGAAGCAGAGTTGCTCACAGAGCAAGGCCACACTGCTCTCTGTCAGGTGCAGCTAAGGAGAGGCGGCCATGGTCCTCCAGTGTCTTCCTAGCCCAGGATTTCCTTTGTACAGGAACTAGGGGAAGCAGTTACCCTCCTTATCACACCTGCTGGCCACCCACCCACCCATGTGCGGGGAGTGGGGAGTGGTGGGGTTAGGTGGTCTGGCAGGGCTTGTTGGGAGGAGAGAGAAGAGAGGTTTTTATCTCATTTGGGATGCTCCTGGTAGAGCTGTCATTCAAGATCACACTCTGTAGGAATAAATAATGGTGTGGCAGGAAGTGGAAGGCCGGCCAAACGCCTTTGAGAGATCCCCAGAGGTGGACCCTCCACAGGCTAGGTGCTGCTTGGTGAGTGGGTGTTAGCAGGGTTCCAGGAGGACTTATGCAGAGAGGAGGAGGAGAGGGAGAAAGGAGGAGAGGCAAAGAGGCAAGAAGGTAGCAAAAGAAGGAGGAAGAAGGGGAGGGAAGAACATCTAGGATGGTTTTTGTCAAGCAGCACCCACCCCCACTCTGAGCCTCCACCTGGCTCTCCTGGACAGCAGGGCTTGTCCTGCTGCCTACACCCTTCTCATTCCCCAAGGCCTCCCTGGTCCAACTACATCCTCTCAGAATAGTTCAACTCTCCCCTCACCCTCCATCCCCCCCCGTCACAGATCTCTTACTACCATTAAGTGTCATCACCCACTTGTGATCTCAGACATGTCCTCAGTGATCCCCAAACCACACCCCATCACCATCCATCTGTTGTACATTCCTCCACCAGCTCTGCTTTGACCCAGGAAGTCGGCTTTTCCCTTGGAGGGACACCCATCAGCCTCGGTACAGGCTCTAAGATCTGCTAACTGTGCTGGGACTCTCTCATCGGTTCAGCTGCTGCATGGCTTCTGGGCCACAGAGGGTGAGGACCTGCTCCCATGTCCCCCTGACAGGTCGGGGTTTGCCAAGATCTTGGTGCCTCGCTTGTTCCAGAATGGCACATGCCTGCGTCTGCCCTTCCTCTAGAAGGGAAGTTCTTGCTGAGAACACCATTAACTTTTCTTACGCACAGACCCCCTCATACCTACGTCACCCCTGATCTGAGATCTGAATGGTTCTCAAGGTAAGATGATAATGTGTACTGGCAAAGGTCAGCAGAGCAGACACTTACCGGTAAATGCCCCAGGAGAGGCGTGATACTGTCTGAAACATAGAGGATGCTGCCATCCGTGGTCACTGCGATGATGAAGCCGTCTAACGCCTGCGGAAAATGCAACAGTGGAAGGCTCCTTAGCCGTGCTTTTATGGAGGAGGATGTCACTGAAGCAAAGGACCCCCTGTCATGACACTGACTTTGTGGTGTAACTCTTAGAATATTTCCACAAATAACCTCGCCGCACTTTTCAGCCTTGCACAGGAGGATTACGTACGCGGATTCGTCTAGCCTAGGCAAAGTGCTTGCCAAAGCAGTAAAGGACTCCCTGGAATCCTACCTGTTGATATCATGAGACAAAATTTAGCCATGGAAATTACCTAAGTAGTGTTTAATGATAAGCATCCCGTTGGGCTAAATCAGAAACACCTCAATTACCATTAAAAGATGTCAGTGATATTGTATGGTTCCCATCCCTCTACCGTCAATATGGCTTTGAGTTCAGCAGGAAACATTTACCGGAAGATACTGGACCTAACAGATGCATTAACAACTGTCAGTCAGGGTCAACCTCTGCCTTCATTCATTGCCATAGGAGGAATACCTCCTGGAGGAGCTGTTTGTAAAGAACATTCACATTACTTACTGAGTGTCTACTGTATGTGAGGCATGCTGCTATAGATGCTTCTGATAGGAAAGAAGGGGTAGAGGCTGCCAATGTTTTTCTTTCTTTCTTTCTTTCTTTCTTTCTTTCTTTCTTTCTTTCTTTCTTTCAGAGAAAGCGCAAGTGGGGGAGGGGCAGAGAGAGGGGGACAGAGGATCCAAAGAGGGCTCTAAGCTGACAGCAGTGAGCCCGAAGCAGGGCTTGAACTCACAAACTGTAAGATCATAACCTGAGCCGACGCTGGAGGCTCAACCACCTGAGCCACCCAGGCACCCCAGCCGTCAACATTTTCTTACAGACAGCTTTGCGGTTTTGTTTTTAGATTCTTTACTGGATTCTCATGATGCTTTCATAAGATCTGCAAGGTGATTTCTAAAATTCAGACTATGTAATTCTGAATGGGGTCCTCTTGGCTACGGGCTATATAGGTGCCCAGAATAGATGGAAAAGATTAAAACAAAGCCCATCTCACCAGAAAACAAATCTCTGAGGGAGTAAAAGGCTCAGGTGGATAGTTACTGTAAACCTATCACTGTTGCTTTATCGACAGTATCTTTGAAGTAACATCTTCTCTGAATGTGAGGATTTTTCTGCTTTAAAGGGGGAAAAAGCCACACTGAAATATGTGCTTAGAAAGTTTTGGAAACGTTTTGTATGCATTCAGCTAGTTCCTCCCGGGTGTTACTGGAGGTCTGCACTGCCAAAAGGGCATGCATTGTCTGTTAGGTGGGTGCAGCTAAGTGCACTGCAGCAGGAATCAGAAACAGTCCGCTAACTGCACACAAGAGGCACTGTGCCAAAATGGGAGGGAGTTCTCTTCACCAGGAAAATGCACACTAGGGTCATGTGTTATTTTATACTTACATATGGCAGGATATAAGACTGAAAACTATATTAAAGCATGTTTCTTAAGGACCTCATCCTTTTGGATTATATCAGGGTTTTTCCATGAGGGGCAAAGCGACCCCTCCCCCCTGCCCCCATTAGGGACATCTAGCAGTGTCAGCAGACATCACTACTGGGGTGGGTGCTGCTGGCATCTAGTGGGTAGAGGCTGAGGATGCTTTGAAACATCCGACGATGCACAGGATGCTCCCCCCCAACAAAGAATGATGAGGTCTGAGATGTCCATAGGGCCGAGATTAAAAAAACCCTAATAAAATTTATGGGTCATGGTGAACACAGAGGTACATCCTGGTACCTTTTGTTTCTTTTCCTAATTGGTTTTTTTTTTTTTCAGTCATATTTTCAGCCCTCCTGGCGGTGAATTTTACAAGGTGGGGCCACTGTTGAGGATGTCAGCTGGACCTTTTAGGAAAAAGTGGGGCAGAGTACTGGGAAAATAGAAACAGTACAAATGATCTTCTTGCACAGTGAGCCCAAGCCCCTCTTGGATTTGTAAAGCATGTGGGTGTTAAAGAGCTGAAGGTATTTATAGATGGAAGATAACTTTCATCAGCTTATTGGCGTTTCCCATCCAATGCGCAAGACGTGCGCTGAGTCACTGCTTGGAAAACGCTTGCTGTGGTTTTAGAAGGTCCCCTCAGTACCACCTGAGTGACTCAACACTCTGTGACTGGGAAGTCATGCGTCCCTCTCAAAGTAAAGTTGACTGTGATAACAGCTTCGGGGACACCCGAAACGCCATAATGGCCCAAATTTTATACCTGCCACATGCCAGAAAGACATGAAAACACCCCTTTATGTCAATTCCTGGGTCTGATGCTTCTTGTGTTCCCTGGGACAACCTCTGGGCTGTGAGAAAAGATCACTATAGCTTTTCTGAATAAAATTCAGAAGAAGTACTACAAATTCCTTAATTGCCAATCAACAAGAGCTTTCCCTTCTTTCCTTCCCTTCCTCCTTTTCTTTTCTTTTTTCTCTTTTCTTTTCTTTCTTTCTTTCTTTCTTTCTTTCTTTCTTTCTTTCTTTCAGAGTGCAAGTGGGGGAGGGGCAGAAAGAGAGAGGAACCTCATGGTCATCAAGACATGGCATCTGAATCCGTCACATTCCCTGAAACGGCTCTGGAAAAGGAGAGGGCTGTGCAGCTAGAAAGAGACACAAACTAGTTAGAAATTGCCTAGTGGCAAATGGTGACAACATCATCCTGTGAGGGCCAATCCAGGGCCCAGGCCATCTGGGAGAATATACTGGAGGTATAGTTACTCATCTCCAGGTCTGTGTCTACTGAGGAGCAACAGGTTGGAATAAAAGTCTAAAACAAAGATCAATCAGAAGTACTAGTTGGTGGGTTTCCCAGACCCCTCAAAGCTGCAATGTGTCCAGAAGACCTGCTTGTTGTACAGTCTTAATTTCAGGCTTAATTCACTCACCTAGCATGATTCCTTTAGATCCACTTCAAGAAGTCTATACTGGGAGCAGGGGAAAGTGCATAAAGAATATACATACAGGGTCGCCTGGGTGGCTCAGTCGTTTAAGCATCTGACTTCAGTGCAGGTGATAATCTCACAGTTGGTGGGTTTGAGCCCCACATCGAGCTCTCTGCTGTCAGCACAGAGCCTGCTTAGGATCCTCTGCCCCTCTCTTCTCTCTTTGCCCCTCCCCTGCTCATGTGCTCTCTCTCTCTCTCTCTCTCTCAAAACAAAATTTTTAAAAATCTTAAAAGAATATACATACAAATCTAAAAATCTTTTTCTAGAAATTCCAGTCTACTGAATCTCAGTCCTGCCTTTCAGCCCAAATATGTATCCATTTTTAACTTTATAAAAGTCTTGTTTCCTCAAACACTTCTGATTTCTTGAAACTCAGTGGGAAAAAAAGAAGGCTGTGCTACACATTCTGAAAAAGAGGCTGGGTGCTATAGGGTTATGCGTTTTAACTACTGTTCCCTAAGAATTAAAAGATAAAATGGTTTATGTAAAGTAGCATAATGATACATTAATTCAACATTATATTTCGCAAGCTGGTCTAAATTTAACATACTTAAAATGCATTGCTTCTGGAGAAAGTTCTGTATTTTCTTTAAATATAGTTCACATGCAGATTTAAGTATCTTTCATTTTATGCAAATGTTCATTAATGCGCTTATATTTCATAATATTTGGACATCTTCGTTCTGGCACTTTCTTACTCCAGTACTTTCTGTTTTCTGCATAGTTAATCTATGTAAATTAAAGTTTACATCAGTCTTGTACAGGCACCTAAGAGGAGATACAGAAAGAAGCCACTCTCCAAAAACCCTGCCAGGAACCACGGACGTGCAGCCAGTGCCTAACTTCCTTTCGCTGAACTCATTTGTCCCTGTTGCCTCTTCTAAGTCAAGGGCCCAGACGTGCCAGGTCTGGAGCCTTCTCTCCCTCCACTATCACGTCCATGCTCTCCCAGACTAATCCCCAGTTTGGAAGTCAGAACACCCAGCCACACGTTTCCGTAGCGACTCATCCTCATCTGTGAAGTTTCACCCAAATGTAAACACAGGACATTGAAGAAGCCCACTGGCCCAGATCAGCCAGATTTCCACAAATACAACCCTGGAGATGGGCGTGGGCACCTAACTTTCTGGAGGAAGACACATGAGCCTCTTTCTCAGCCCAGAAAGGGCAGGGAGGCACAGGGTCACTTACAGTTGACACCCACATGCCATGTTGATGCAACAGAACTCAAGTTCAAAGCCTAACCTGAAAAGAATTTTGTTTTCAAAACGTGTTCTACTAAGGGAAACATAATCACTGCATAAGGAGGAGGCTCTCTGAGCCAAAAGTCAGTGCAGAGACGTAATTCTTCCTCCCCCTTCCCCCCTGTCTACCTACCTGCATCCTTGCCCTTCCCAGCTCCAAGATTGGGTGTCCCTCTGACTGGGAGCCCAAGAGTGGGGTTCTCCTTGCAGTCACGGATGCCCCAGCACACACTCACATTCAGTTTGGGAATTCTTGCTTCTACTGCCAAACTCAGTAGCCAAAATATAAGCAATAGCATGCAGAGCTCCAAGGGGTATCTGTTTCAAGACCTCTTTCCAGAGTCAAGAATAGTTGTTCACTTTGGGCACAGGGTCTTATCTGGAACAAGCAGCTACATTTTGATTTGCAACCAATGAAGCTAATTTGAAAGTGCATTTCACCTCCAACATCAGCTGGGTGAATTCTTCATTACTGAGGAATGAAGGCTTCCAGTCTTGCTGAATATCACAGATTTCCGTTTGCGCTGAGACTTCTAAAAAAAAGACATAAACTTTTATGTTAAAAGTCACCTTGGAATTAGAATTAACAAACAAAGCATGCTTATTTCTGTGTAATTTTTGTGTAAACTTCTGTGTCATTTAAAGAAGCCAGTATAAAGAAATATGTTACCCTGATTTCTAAGGACTAGGGACTTTGGATGTAATGGACTTAAAAAGGTCTCTGGATGTTTTCACACCCTTTTAATGAGGTTCAGGAGAAGAGTGCTCTACCCTCTGCATGGCCGGAGTGCCTGCCAGTAGCAAGCAGCACAAAGCCCTTGAATTTCTACAGGACAAAGCCCACCATCAGCAGTTGGGGGTTAGGTAGTTGTCACCTATGAAGGTAATGGAAACAGCGACTGGGATGGTAGGACGAGTTCCTCAGCTGCCTCTTTATGGTCAAGGCAAAGCAAAACACTTTAGAGATCTGGGGTTTTCAAAATTCCAGAAACATCTTAGACTTGTAGTAAATGACCTACTGTGTCTATGCAGGATGTAGTGTAGTTTTCAGCATTTCCAGGTACTGAAGTACAAAATGTTAGACAAATATATGTTACTTAGTGGCTTTTACAGCCAGAATTTATTCTTATCAAACTTTTTCTAGATTTATCTATAATTTTCTTATTATGGTGACTACCTTGTACTGAAGATGTTATTCACATTTGTAAATGTAGTAGTCATTGGAATACATAAAACTCCTTATGCACCCTAGTTCTCTTGCATTTTTGAAAGTGTATTTTTTATTACTAAAATGTTCCTAATAATATTATTACAGAGAGATCAAATGCCATATCAGATATATTTGTTTTTCCTGCAGTTTATCCTCCATCTTAACCAGCATTTGCTCCACTTTATGTAGTACGAGGTTTCTTTAGGGATTATTTTCTTGGTGCTCCCAAGATGGTTTCTTCTTCCAAGATTCTAAATGAACAAGCTATTTCCGCCACTGTGGCCAGAGGCTGCACAAGATGAAATGCATCCTGGGAAGCAGAGGCAGTGTGCTACACGCAGTTCTGGGCCAGTGTTCATTCCGGGGTGCCAGCCGAGGCAAGGAAGAGAGGGTGAAACTCTCGTTTCCTCAAATGGTTGCCATAGTTTGACCACGTAGGAAAGAAATCTACCAAGGCCATGTTAATAAATAAATGCCATAAAGGTCTCCCCCTTTCCCTAAGATATAAACTCATCTGTAAAGTTCTTTTGATCATTAGGATCAAGTTGTAGATTAACTGTCCAGGAGAAGAGTCTTTCCAGGAGTCCAAAGTTGATTTAGACAATGGTTCATTCAACTTAAGCAATAAAGGAAAATGAAAGACCCATTTCTTTTCTGTAAGTAACTTTTAGATCATTCAGTATGGCTTAGATACTTTCCAAACACCAGCATAAGAATACTGAGAGCAGCCATTTTATTCACTTTGTATTTCAACAATTTGATTGTAATCCTTAGAAGTTAAGGCTCAATTCACAGCATATTAACTTTTAAAAATGTTTTCTTTTGAGAGAGAGACAGAGACCGAGACAGAGAGAGAATGAGTGGGGGAAGGGCAGAGAGAGAGGGAGACACAGAATCTGATCCAGGCTCTGAGCTGTCAGCACAGAGCCTGACACAGGGCTCAAACCCACGAGCCATGAGATCATGCTCTGAGCCGAAGTCGGATGCTTAACCAACTGAGCCATTCAGGTGCCCCATCAATTCACAGCATATTAAAAATGCGTGTGTGTGTGTGTGTGTGTGTGTGTGTGTGTGTCTATGTTAGATAAAATGTCTCAAGGCAAATAGAAAAATGTTAAACTGGGAAATAAAGTTCAGTGTTATAATCATGTCTCCATTGGCATTTGAGGTTCCAATATTAGAAGCTATAGGTGACAGGGCAGGGTTAGCAAAGAGGTGTGGTCAAAGTAATTTCTAAATAGCAAGGGAAACAAAACCACCTAGAAGCATTTTGTTTTCAGGAAAACATTGCAATTAATATTTAAACCCCAAAATTCTACTATAGTATAAGTTGTAGTTGTGCCCTAGAGTGCTCGCCTTCTAATTGTTCCTGTTATTCATGAAATAGGAGAAGTATGTCTTTGAGATATATGTAGTCAAAGCAAAGTCTTGGAAATGGGGTAAAAACTCTCTACTAAGCTGGGTTAACATTACCCTGTCCAACAAAGGTGTTTCTCTTTTTTCTGCAGCTTCTTCACACAACCTCATTCCTTCTCCACTAAGGCAGACAAATTGAAGGGGCATGAATGAGGAACAGGATTTGATGTTGGAAGAAAATCCCATTAAATCAGCTTGAGATTCACACAAGAAAAGGAAAGCATGCAGGTCAGTCTGGCCCTGTAGAAGCAACATTTAGATGGGCATGGATAAGGCCGTGTGATACACTGCTATTTACATAATTTAGGGATTTATCTCTTAAAACAGATACTGATGATACAAAATGTATCTACAAAGAAACATGGTCAGGTTCTCAGTTTGATCTGGATTACTTCAAAGAGAATACATATGGATCAAGATTTATCTCCCAAGCTGAGAAAATGGGGATGCTTGAAAGATTATTGAGGAAAGAGTCATTATAAGTAATTATAACGACTACCTAGACCTAATCATCTTTTCTTACTGATCATGTGGTCTTGCTTTATCATGAAAGCAGAAAGCATGTCTAAATCCACAGTTCTTAACTCTGGCTGCACACTGGAATCACCTGAGGAGCTTTAAAAATACACATGCTTGTGCCCTACCCAGTAGTGTGCTAGTAAAAGGCTCTCCATCCCTACAAATAAAAAAAAAAAGCCCTCTGCCATTTCTGTGGTGTAAATACTCACATGGTGGCTGATTCTAAGCTGTCAACTAGCTTGCAAAACTCCTGAAAATTTAATAATCATCTTTTGCAAGCCAGGATGAGCCAGCTCCAGCTCACCACTGGGGTTCCACCCTAGATGTTCTGATGTATTGGTCTCTGATGTGAGACCTGGTTACATGTATTTTAAAAGCTCCTCAGGAGATTCTAATGGGCAGCCAAGGTTGAGAACCAGTAGTCTAAATGGCTGTGCTAATGGACAGCTATAGCACAGCTATGATACAAATATCTGTAAGAGCCCCATGAACTATGCCTTGTTGAAAAACAGTATGGTATAGTATTAAAAACTTGGGCTCTGGAGGCAGACTGCCTCATATAGATTCCCCATTATCATGGCTGGCTGACTCAGGTGACTGACCTAACGTCTCTGTGCCTCAGCTGTCTCATTTGTGAAATGATACTAACTTAGGGGAACTGCTATGAAGCTCATTTGTATAACTATACAAGAGTCCTTACAACAATGCCTGCCTGGCTCATGGTGAGGACTGAGTAAATGCTGACCATGTTATTCTCTACCCTATTGCAGATGCCTGTGGAGTTCATGTCCATTTGGATTATAAGTGAAGTTATTGTTTGTTTTTGTTTTTGATTTAATCCAAATTTTGGTCCAACCACTGAATTCCTCCATAAAATCTACTATGGATTTTTTGGGTTTTTTTGGAATATAGTATCACAAAGGATAAGTAAAATCCCGAGGTGATCCTGGTTGCATTTAAGGGGGCTGTGCAAACCAGTCTTTAGTCTTATAAAAAAGGTGAGATGGATATGGGTGCTCCTGGTGTTAGGAGGCTGCATTTCTGTTGACTGATCTTTTCCAGATCCCAATTTGACAATTCTGTAATTCTGCAGCAGACAGAGCCCAGCATAAATGTCACACTGATGAACTTGATCCCAGCTGTCCTATTTAACAGCTGTCCTGCTTCTCAGTGGCACTGACCTAGTTTGAGTAATTTGCGCAAAATATCTCAGTAATCAAACCAACCTGCTATTTCACTTAGCTAAATCATTATTTAGGAAACATAACCATTCTGATTAAATTATTGGGGCAATCGAATACTGCTGCAACACTTTATTCCAATCCTGCTTGATTGTTCTTCCCTGACTTTTAGCAAAAGCAATTAACATACTCTTTACACTCCCCTGGGCAGCTTTGGAAAAAAAAAGAAGGAGGATGTATCATTACTGTCATATTTTTAATAGGTATACACAATTATTAAAGAAATAATAAAAGAACAGCAAGTATAATGAAACTTTCTAATGTCCTAGCTGTGCCCTCTTCCATGAAATCATCTTGTCTAGGAAAATGTTCAGTGAAAGAGAAGCATCACTGTAAGCACAGAAGAACTGTAATTATCTCCTCAATAACCTGACATTTCTGACTTTATTATTTTTGGTGTCATGGTTAAGGAAAAAAAGAATTCTGCTCTTTTTGCTTGTTAATATCTACTGAACCCTCTTAACTCCTCCAATTTTTTGGTACCATCCATAGGTGAGCAGCAGGGCAGGGTGGTCAGTGCTAAGAAGTAAAATGGTTTAAAGGAAAAAGGTAAAAGGGAGAGAAGGTTATTTGAGAAAGACATAAGGTCAAGGACAGATTCAAGTGGTAACTTCATATAATAGAATAGCATATACCAATGAAAACGAACCAGTCACAACACTGGAAGAACACAGATTAACCTCATAAACATCATGTTCATAATGTATGATTCCATCTGAATAAGGTTCCAACAGCCAATCTCTAGTATTAGAAGTCAGAACACAGATTACCTTTGGGGAAAGCAGAGGTAGATAGGGAGGAAGGGCCATCTTTTGGGGAAGCTTGTATTTACTGACCTGGGTTCCTAGTTGTGTTCACTAATAAGCAGTGTGATAAGTAATTCAATTGTACAGTTATGATTTGTATATTTTCTGTAAGTGTTAAAATTTTTTTAAAAAAGAAAGGAACGCTGGGATAACTGGATATCTACATGCAAAAGGATGAATTTCAACACCCTATCTTATTCCATATACAAAAAATAACTCAAAATGAATCAAATACTTAAATGCTCACCCTGTAGCTTGTATACTTGAGGCTTTATCTATGGTTTAAAACTATAAACTCTTAGGAGAAAACATTGCTGGTGTAAATGTTCATATCCGTAGACAATGATTTCTTAGAATACCTAAGGCACACAAAACCAACAACAACAAAAAGATAACTAGATTTCAAACTTAGAAACTTTTGTAAAAGGACATCTGTAAGAAAGTGAAAGGCAACCCATGGAATGGGAAAAATGTTTGCAAATTTGCAAATTATATACATCTGATGAGGGTCTAGTATCCAGAATATATGAAGAACTCTTACGACCCAACAAAAAAAGATAAATACTCCAATTACAAAAGGTAAGTAGGGGCGCCTGGGTGGCTCAGTCGGTTAAGTGTCTGACTTTGGCTCAGGTCATGATCTCACAGTTCATGAGTTCGAGCCCCACGTTGGGCTCTGTGCTGACAGCTCAGAGCCTGGAGCTGCTTCAGATTCTGTGTCTCCCTCTTTCTCTGCCCCTCCCCTGCTCATGCTCTGCCCCTCTCTCTCAAAAATAAATAATAAAACATTAAAAAAAAGATAAGTAATCAACAAAGGATTTGAATAGACATTTCTCTAAAGAAGGATCTATAAATGGCCAATAAGTTCATGAAAAGCTGAACATCATTAATCTTTAGGGAAATGCGAACCAAAACCATAATGAGATATTCCTTCATACTCACTAGGAAGGCTATAATAAACACACCACACCACACCCACACCCACACCCACAACCAGACAATATCATGTTGGTGAGGATGTGGAGAAACTGACACCCTCACACACTGCTGCTGAGAGTATGAAATTGTTGCAGAAAACAGTTTGGCAGTTCCCTGAGTTACCACTGGACCCAACAATTCTAATTCTAGATATATATCCAAGACAACTGAAAACATATATCCACACAAAAATTTGTACACGTAGGTCCACAGACAGCAGCATTGTTCATAACAGCCAAAGAGTGGAAACAACACAAAACCCTCAACTGATAAATGGATAAGCAAAATGTGGTATATCCATACAATTGGTATTGTTTGGCCATAAAGTGGAGTGAAATTACTGACACTTGCTAAACTATGGATGCTAAGTCAAAGAAGCCAGAAACAAAAGACCACATATTGGAGGACTCCATCTGTACGAAATACCTAGAATATATAGAGACAAAGTAGGTTAGTGGTTGTCAGGACTTGGAGGGAGGGGAGATGGGGAGTGGCTGCTTTATGGGATGACAAAATTAGTGTTAATGGTTGCACAGCCCTTTGAATAGACTAAAACCACTGAATTATAAACTTTAAAATGGTGACTTTTATGGCACATGAATTATATTTTTTAAAAAAAGTATTTGACTGTAAATAAATTACTATTTTTTTCATGGTGTAGTTCAGAAAGCCAAAGAGTTCAGGGCCATGGCAGAGGTGGTTGAGGAAACCAGTACATTCCCGTCCAGTGGAAAATGAATTCTTGGGCATTGCATCTCTTCAGGGCTGAATGAAAAATGCTTGCTGCAGCCATTTTTAAATCAAGACATTCCCACTGTTAACACCACTCCACTTGGGCTTGGGTGCTACCTGTGAGGCGGCTCTGGGTTCTCTCCTCTGGCTAGTAAAGCAATTTGGGAGGTAAGCGTCCTCTCCCAAACCTGCTGGAGGTGGGATATTAAAGAAGGTGGAGTGCCTTTGCAAGAGGAAGCCTGTGACTGATGAGATCGGGCTTTGCCAGAACCAAGCAGAAGACCAGCTTGATGAAGTCATCGTCAAATGAAAGGACAGGAATGGGATAAAAATGGAGAGAGGCGTAACCTTTACCATTGTGTTTCTGTAAAAATCCAATGACCTTTTCCAGCACGGTGGTTTTGTCCATTTTCCGCGTGTTGCCAGGGAGCATGGAGCTAAGCTCTTTGATGAGAACATTGAACTGGTCCCGACGCTTCTTCTCAGACTTGTTTCGAGAAGCTCTGTAAGCACAGAACACACAGGTTACTAGAACATTCCACATCATAAAGGCTTTATTATGAAATAGAAGTATTTTCTATCAGAGTGTGTTCTGTTGTGATCATCTGATCAGAACCCTTTCAGGGAAAGTAACATTTGCCACATTTTCGCGTTGACTAATGGGGACAGAAAAATGTTTTGCTAGACTCTTGGCCACAAAGACAGACAGTGTTAATAAGTAAGTTCTGACTCAGATGCGAAATCTTACACAGATTAGCTCTGTTGCCAGATGCTGCTCACTCTGACTTCATGGAGCTTTAACCTTCAGAGAGCAAATGACATGCTGTGTACATGGCTGCAGCCCAGAGGGTTTTGCTCTGATAGCCCTTCCTTAGGCTTTAACTATAGCCCCTCCAACCCAGAGCACCCAGCCCTTGGCACTGAGTTCCAAGGGCAAACCAAATTCCCTGAGTGTCTGGCAGGGAGCCAGTGCCACACAGGGCATATGTCCTGGCCTCTGCCCCAGAACTCGTCATCCTGTTGGGGAGACGAAGCATAACCGTCTGCAAGCCATGCTCGACCCAGGGCCAATGTGTGACAGAGAACGCATATGGCTGTCAAGCTGCTGAGAGCAGATGAACCCTTTTAAAGATGACATAGAGGAGCCTTAAATGAATATCACTAAGTGGAAGAAGCCAATCTGAAAAGGCTACATACTGTATGATTCCAACTATATGACATTCTGGAAAAGGCAAAACTATGGAGACAGTAAAAAGATCAGTGGCTGCCAGGGGTTGAGGTGGGGATGGATGAATAGGTGGAACACAGAGGACCTTAGGGCAGCAAAACTACTCTGTATGACATTATAATGGTGGATCCTCATCATTATACCTTTGTCCCAACCCACAGAACGTACAACACCAAGAGCGCTAATGTAATCTGTGGACTCTGGGTAATAATGATGTGTCGACGTAAGGTTCATCCATTGGAACAAATGTAGCACTCTGGTGAGGGATGCTGATAACAGGGAGGCTGTCCATATGTAGGGATGGGGGATATATGGGAAACCTCTGTATCTTCTGCTCTATTTTTCTCCACTCTTTCTGTGAACAACTACTCCAAAAACAATAAAGTCTATTTAAAAAATGACATGCTACACTGCACAATCTATACAGAGAACAAAGTAGAGTCCTTCGGCTTGAGAGGAGGGGACCTCTGAGGAGGCCTGGGAACCTCAGGAACTGGAAGAGGAAAACATGGCTCTAGGGGCCACTCTCCTAGATGGCTAAACAAGGAGCACGTGCCATAGGAAGCCTGCCCTCACCCTGAGGAGGTCTGGGAAACAGCACTGCTCTAGAAGACTTGATCTTTAAAATTTTTTTTTTAACGTTTTATTTATTTTTGAGACAGAGAGAGACAAAGCATGAACGGGGGAGGGGCAGAGAGAGAGGGAGACACAGAATCGGAAGCAGGCTCCAGGCTCTGAGCCATCAGCCCAGAGCCCGACGCGGGGCTCGAACTCATGGACCGCGAGATCGTGACCTGAGCTGAAGTCGGATGCTTAACCGACTGAGCCACCCAGGCGCCCCAAGACTTGATCTTTAATGACATGCCACAGACCCAGGGGCTGGATCTCAGCCCCACAGGACTAGCTCCTCATCAACAGTCACCTTAGTCAAAGGTGAGCCAGAGCTGGGAGAGCTGACCAACCTTCAACTCACCCAGGGTGGGCTTGTTCCACAAAGTTGGCTCCCTGAGAGAGCGGGAGCCACAGTGGCAGGGCCCGTTAAACATGGTCTACTTGCTCTACGTACCCTGGGGTCTGGCATCAAGGTGCCCAGGACGGCTGATCACTTATCAGGAGGCTGTTGGCCAGCATGAAGTCAGGACTGGGTGCTGGTAGCTTGTGACGATTCAGCAAGTTCCCATCAGGGGAACTGGCCTCCCTTGGGGTAGGTATCCACATCTACAGGTATCAATGTCAATAATGATTCTGCCTTCCCAAACAGCCCTTGTAAACACAGGGACATGATGAAAATATCCTTTTCTTAGATGCCACGATGGCCATTACCACTCTGCCTCTGCCTGAGGACACATGACCTGCCTTTATTTCAACACACCTGTTTACAAACCATCCTTTGCTGATAATATCTTGGTTTGGGCTCCTTTCTGATAACACCTGAGGCAATTCTTTAAAGCTCACTTCTCAAGTGTGTGGTCACTACCCATATGTAAGGATCTCTTCCTTTTCCTGACTTTTCCCTCATTCCTATCCTTGGATAGGGGTTTCTACAAAGGCCTCATTCCTAACCAAGTAACTGCCCTCACATGTGTTCTCAGAGTTGCAGACTGAATGCAGGTGTCCAAGGAAGAACCTAAGGTGCCTTTTGCTAGTCTAGGGTAAAAAGCCTAATGTTCAAACACATGGGAGAGAAGAAAGGAACCTTTCAACTTTCTGAGTGACTGTCTATGCATTATAAATAATTTTTTGGCCTAGATTTTAAGAGTGACATGCAGCCTCCTTAGCCAAAAAAAGCTCTGTTCCTGTCCTAGTTTGCCCATTATAAATTATTTGTGAGCCGATAACACCCAGCTCATTATTACTCTGTTCTCTTCTTCAATGGGTGTAATGACAACCAACATGGCCTGGCAGAGAATACGATGAAGGCTTATATCATTAGTGACAGAAACACAAGCTTGTTTCCGTCAGCCTCCGCCTGGGACACACTATGGTGCCCACTGGAAATCGGTCAATGTCAGCTGGATCTGCAGCTCTGAGGCAAGAGAAAGAAAATGAGCCTCGAATGACCTTATTTCCAATAAGGAAGTCAGCTTGGCAGGCCCCGAGACACCACACATAAGGCACTGGCGCAACCAGCTGAAAGACACTTAATCAGCCTCTGGGTTTGTTTTTTCTTTTTTACATCATTATTTACATTCAACAAAATTCACCCATTTTAAGTGTCTGGTTTGATGAAGTTTGGTAATTGTGTAACCACCACCGAAACCCAGAGACAGAATGGTTCCCTCATCCTGAAAGGTATTCTCCTCCAACTTGCTGATGTCCCCCTTGATGACAGCCACAGGAAGCCACTGCTGTTGTCAGTTTAGTTTTGCCATGTTTAGAATTTCATACAAATAGAATCAGACAGCATATAGTCTCTAACGTACATGGAGCATTAAGTTTTTGAGATCCATCCATGTTGTTGCATACATTAACATTTCATTCCTTTTGATGGCTGACTAGTATTCCATTGGGTTGTTTCCAGTTCAGGGGTATTGAGAAGAATGCTGCTGTGAGCAGTCACATCCATGTCTTTGTGTAGACATAGGCACACATTTCTCTTGGGTAAATACATAGGTGTGAAATTGCTAATTCCTATTGTAAGTATATATATGTTTACTAGTTCACTGTTATAAGATACCGCCATATTGTTATGCCAAGTGGCTGTACTGTGCCTGCATTTCCACCAGCAGTTTATGCTTCACACGCCTGTCAACATGTGGTATTGTCTGTCTCTTCTTCCTTTAGGCATTGTAATGTTTCCCCATTGTGGTTTTAGGTTGCATTTTTCTGATGACTAATGATGTTGGACACCCTTTCACATGCTTACTGTTGTTTCATATATTTTCTTTTGTAAAATGTCTGTTCAAATCTTCTGCCCATTTTTCAGTTGGGGTGTTTCTCTTCATATTGGATTTAAGAGACAGGAGAGGGAGAGGGAGAGAAAGAGAGACAGAGAGAGGGGGAGAGAGAAAGGCTGGAAGGGAAGGTGTGTGTGTGTGTGTGTGTGTGTGTGTGTGTGTGTGTTAAATATACATTGATACAAACCTGACCCTTTGGTTTGAATGAAGGGCTCAAAAAGCCCCCAAGTTATATTTCCTAGTGTCCCTCAAGGGATATTGGTTACACAGATAACCTTTGCTGGGTACTTACTATGTAACAGGCACCATTTTAAGTGCTTCACATATATTAATCCTCATGATGACCCTTTAAGATAGATACTATTATCCCCATTTCACAGATGAAGCAGCTGAGGCACTGAGAGGTTGTGTGACTCACTGAAGTCACATCAGTAGGCAGTGGTGGAGCAGGCTGGCTTGGATGCCCATGCCGTGAAGCGCTGCACTCTCCTGTTCCCTTCCACAACTCCCTCCAGAACCACCGTGAAGGTATGTGTTATGGAGCTTTGTACCAGTGCTCTGGAAGCACAGGACTAAGAGTGACGAATTCTGGCTGCTTGAGGTTATAGCACAGAAACAAAACACATTCTGCAGAAAAATGGCATTTCATGCTAATAGGATAATGGTATTTGTGTTCAGGGAAGAATGCTGCAGAAAAACAACTAAAAACAGCCAACTAAAAGAAGCTTAGAGTCTAGAGGAAGAGATGGATTTCACACATCAGGTACAACATGATAAGGGCTAGGTGACAAGTTTAGACAAATTGCCAAGGGAGTTCACAAAGGAAGGAGATCAGCCCTGTGAGGCGGTGAGGGGAGCCCTCAGGGAAGGGGCTGCATGCAAGGTGGCCTTG
The DNA here is from genome assembly GCF_046562875.1 of Panthera onca. Classification (NCBI taxonomy): domain Eukaryota; kingdom Metazoa; phylum Chordata; class Mammalia; order Carnivora; family Felidae; genus Panthera; species Panthera onca. Next base: position 81,245,056 of record NC_138341.1, on the reverse strand, counting down.
AGGGGTGGGCAGGCAGGCGGTGGGAAGACAGCCCAGGAAGAGCTGACTGGCCAGGTTTGACAGGACAGTTGGGGACATGTGAGAAAGTAAAGTGAGAGAGAGGACAAGAAGAGTGAGGTCAACCACAGTCTCAAATGCCAGTACAGGCAATCTGGTCTTGGCTTTTGGATGAATCCAGGACAGGGTACTGATGGACAGTCTGGGGGAGGGAAATGGTTAAGAAACCGGGGAAAGGGGGAAAGGGACCCCAGCTCAGGGGGAAGTGAGCAGAGACAGGAAGGAGAGGTGAGGCTGGTCAGCCACAGTACTGTGCCCTACATGGCTAGGGACTCTGCTCCCTGAATTGGGCACTAACCAGACCCACTATGTGGAGCATGGGGGAGAATGTGGGGGTCAGAGGCAAAGGAATTTCACCTGAATTTCATTTGTCTATGAGAAAGTAACACTGATGATACATATCTTTAAGATTATTACTCTTAAAATGAACATACGGTAAACATTTTCTTTTGGGCACAGTTCTATAAATTTTTGCATGTGTATAAATTCATGTAACCATCATCATGACCCAGAGACAGAAGAGTTCCCTCTAAAGCTCCTTCATTCTCTCCATGCCTGTTAACCAACGGCAAGCCTTGTTCTGTGTTCCATCACTATGCTCCCTTGTGGAAAATGTCATAGAGATACAATCATACAGCATGTAACCCCTGAGCCTGGCTTCTTCTACCCACAGAATGCCTTTGAGATTCATTCAAGTCATGGTGCCTATCAGTACCTTGCCCCTTCTTAGTGCTGAGCACTTTTTTATTGTATGGATGTCCCACAGCTGGTTTATCCATTTACCTGCAAAGGAAATTCAGGTTGCTTCCCACTTTTGGTGATTATGAAGAGAGCTGTTGTATGCATTTGTGTACAGGTTTTTGTGTGAACACAAGGTTTTAGCCCTCTGAAGAAAGTAACCTGGATCATATGGAAATTGTATGTGCAACTTCATAGTAAACTGCCAAACTGTTTTCCAGAGTGGCCCTACCATCCTACCTCTCACCAGTCCTATAGGAGCAAACCAGATGTTCTATGTCCTTAAGGGGAGTTAGTATTGTCAGTACTTTAAAAATTACCTAATCTAAGACATGTGCAGTATTATCTCACTGGGGCTTAAATTTGCATTTATCTAATGGCTAATGATGTTCTACATCTTTTCATGTACATTTTTTTGCCATCTTATATCTTCTTTGGTGAAGCATTTGTTCATGTCTTTTGCCAATTTTTAAATTTTTTTAATGTTTATTTATTTTTGAGAGAGAGAGAGAGAGAGAGAGAGGGCAGGGGAGGAGCAGAGAGTAAGGGAGACAGAAGATCCAAAGAGGGCTCTGCACTGACAGCAGAGAGCCTGATGTGGGACTTGAACTCATGAACCATGAGATCATGACCTGAGTTGAAGTCAGAAGCTTAACTGACTGACCACCCAGGCATTCTGCTCATTTTTAAACTGGGTCTTTTATATCCTTACTGTTGAGTGTTAAGCATCCTTTATATATTCCGACACAAGTCCTTTGTCCGACATATGATTTGTCCGTATTTTCTCACTGCTCACCTTTTTATTCTCTTAATGGTGTCTTTCACAAAGTTTCTCATTTTGATGAAGTCCAAGTTAGCAATTTTTTTCCTTTTGTGGATTGTGCTTTTGTTGTCAGGTCTGGGAACCCTCTGCCCAACCTCAGACCAGAAATTTACTCCTGTGTTTTTTTTTTCCAGGAGTTTTACACATTCCACATTTCACAATCCATTTTGAGTTAGTTATTTTTATAACCTATAAGGTTTAGGTTGAAGTTTATTTGTTGTATATGGATGTCCAATAGTTCCAGCACCACTGAAGACAAAGCATTCCTACATGGGATTATTGTTGCACCTTTGTAAAAAAATCAGTTGGTCATATTTATGTAGGTCAATTTCTGGGTTCTCTATACTCTCTATTCTGTCTCATTGACTATGGATCTATTCCTCCACAATGCCATGCTGTCTCAATTACTGTAGTTTTATAATAGCCTTAAAATTGGATCATGTGATTCCTCCAACTTTATTCTTCTTTTTCAAAATTATTTTGACTATTCTAGTTTCTCTGTCTTTCCATTATAATTTATAATCAACTTGTCTATATCTACAGAGTTCTACCAGGATTTTGATTGAAATTGCTTTCAATTTTTTTAATGTTCACTTATTTTTGAGAGAGACAGACAGAGCACGAATGTGGGAGGGGCAGAGAGGGAGGGAGACACAGAATCTGAAGCAGGCTCCAGGCTCTGAGCTGTCAGCACAGAGCCCGATGCGGGGCTCGAACTCACAAACTGCAAGATCATGACCTGAGCCGAAGTCAGACGCCCAACTGACTGAGCCACACAGGCACCCCTTGATTGAAATTGCTTTAAATCTATGGACCAATTTGTGGAAATTTTGCATTTTTACTCTTTTGAGTCTTCTAGTCATAAACACAATATATTTTTCTATTTATTTAGGTTTTCCCTGATTTCTATCATGAGCATTTTGCAATTTTCACACATATATCCCATATATAAATTTATACCTATTTCATTCTTTTGGATTGATTACAAGTGGCATGGTATTTTTAATATTAGTTTCTAATAGTTCAGTGCTAGCCGACAGAAAGATGATTTGTGTGCTGACCTTGTGTATCCTGTCAACTTACTAAATTTATTTATTAATTATAGGAGTTTTATATTTCTTTGTTTTGATAAATCTCTTGGGATGTTCTATATATACAAACATGGTATCTTTGAATAGGTTAGTATTATTTCCTTTTTTCCAATCAACATGACTTTGCTTTCTTTTTCTGTCTTACTGCTCTATGATATTGAATAGGAGTGATGACAGCAGATACCTTTGTCTTATTCCCCACCTTAGGGGGAATATGTTCAGTCTTTTGCCAATAAGTATATCAGCTAATGGTTTTATGCAAATGCCCTTTATCCAGTTTAGGGAAATTCTCTCCTATTCCTAGTTCGCTGAGTTTATATCATAAATAAAAGTTGAATTCTGTCAAACCCCTGTCAAAACCCTGTATTCATGTAATATGATCATGTGGTTTTGGTTTTTCTTCTTTAGCTTGCTAACTTGGTGGATTATAATGACTGGTTTTTGAATACTGAACAGCCTTGCAATCCTTGGATAAAACTCCACTTGGTCATGATGTAGTTTACATATATGTGTACATGATGTATATGTCACACACACACATATACAACTTGCTAAAGTTTTATTGAGGATTTTTACATCTGTGTTTATGAAGGATATTGGTCTGTAGTTTTCTTTTCTTGTACTATTTTTTTTCTGGGTAATGCTTGTCTCATAAATAAGTTGGGAAGTATTTCCTTCTCTTAACTTTTTGGAAGGGACTGTGTAGAATTGGTGATATTTTTTCTTTTAATGTTTGGCAGAAGTTATCAGTGGAACCATCTGGGTCTGAGATTCCTTTTTTCAGAAGACTTTTAACTACACATTCAATTTCTTTATTAATTATAGGACACTTCAAGATTTCTATTTCATCTTGTAGGAGTTTTGATAGCTTCTGGTTTTTGAGTAATTGGTACCTCTCATCTAATTTGTCAAATTTACATGGATACAGTTGTTTATAGTATTCTATTATGGTCTTTTAATGTCTTTTTAAATGTCTGAAGGGTGTGTAATAATATCTCCTTTTTTACTCCTGCTATTGGTAATTTGTGGCTTTTTTTTTTTTTTTTGGTCATATTTGCAAAAGGCTTACCAATTTTATTGATTTTTTTAAAGTTACCTTTGGGTTTTCTCTATTATATTTCTGCTTTCAATCTTATTGATTTCTGCTCTCACATCTATAATTTCCATTCTTCTTTTTGCTTTGAATTTATTTTGCTCTACTGTTTATAGTTTCATAAGGTGGAAGCTTAGTTATTGATTTGAGACTTTTCTCTTTCCTACTATAATCATTTAATGCTAGAGATTTCCCTCTAAGCACTGCTTTCACTGAAACCCACAAGTTTGGGTATGTTGTATTTTTTATATTTGTTCAGTTCTAAAATTCTTTGAGACTTCCCTTTAACCTTTGAATTACTTAGGAGCCAAACTGTTTAACTTCCAAGTTTTAGAGATATTGTTCCTGCCATCTTTCTGTTTGCAATTTACTTTCGGTTCATTTAGACTTGTTTACACTTATTTTATAAAGCAGAATTTGGTTAGGGAATGTTCAATGGGTACTTGAAAACAGTGTGTATTCTGCTATTGGTAGGTGGAGTATTCTATAAATGTCAATGGTGTTTTGGTGTTTTTAAATTCTTCTATACCCTTGCTGACTTTCTCTCTACTAGTTCTATTCCTGAGATAAGCATATTAAAGACTCAGTAAACTTCTTTAGGTTGTGCTTCATGTATTTTGAAGCTCAGTTGTTAGGTGTATACACATTTAGAATTGCTATGTGTTCTTGGTAAATTGACTAGTATTATGTACTGTCACTATTCCTGGAAATTTTCTTTGCTTTGCAATCTACTTTATTTTATATTAATATAGTCACTCTGGCTTTCTTTTTATTAATTTATTAATAAATTAATTTATTAATTTATTAATTTATTAATGAATTAATTTATTAATTTATTAATGTTTTGTGGTATATCATTTTCCACAGTTTTACTTTGAACCTACTTATATCATCATATTTGAAGTGAATACCTTGTGGACAGCATATAGTTAAGTCATTAGAAAAATTCATTCTGACAATCTTTCTTAGTTGGCATGTTTAGACCATTTACATTTAATATAATTATAAGTTTGGATTTAGGTATATCATTTTGCCATCTGTTTTCTGGGTTTTTTTTCATTTTTTTTGTTTTTGTTTCTATTTCTTCTATCCTGTTTTCTTTTGGGTTGTTTAAACATTTTTAGTATTTCATTTTAATTTATCTATTATATTTTTATTTACTATAGTTCCTTGTATAGTGCTCAGTAATTACTCTTTGGATTATAATATAAAAATTATCTTTTCAGAACCTACTTATAATATTTTACCATTTAAAGTGGAATGTAGAAACTTTTTTCCATATAGTTCTCTATATACTCCCTTCCTTTATGATGTAGTCATCTTGTGCCCTACATCTACATACAGTGAATCAGATCAGATTATGTTGTTTTCCCCCAAATGTCAGACTATTTATTCTATGTAGCCAGATATTTACCATTTCTCTTCTTCCTTTATATCTCATACTCCAAGTTTCTATCTGGTATCATTTCCTTTCTGTTATAACAGCTTCCTTCAGCAATTCTTTCAGAGAAGGTCTGTTGATAAGAAACTTTCTTATTTTTGTCTTGTTTTGTTTTGCTTTTTTTAACTTGAGAATGTCTTCACTTACCTTCATCTCTGAAGGATATTTTTATTGGACATAGAATTCTGGGCTAATGGTTCTTTCCTTTAAACTTTTAAAAAATATTGTGTCACTACTAGATAGATGGCTTCCATAGTTTCTGATAAGAAATTCATGGTGCTATCTAGATTTATCCCATGTGGCTGGTCTTGGATGTCGGGTGGTGGTCTATCCTGCGGTTCAGTCTGAAAGTCTACGGTATACTACTTAAGGTCAGACCCATGCATATTCAGATTGGTGGGGAGCTCAGGATCTCATAACCTTCTTTATATGTTCACTTTCCTGAGCTCCTTCCTCTCATATCTCTTCCCAGTACTTTTTGGTTCCCAAGGCTCCCTTTTAGTTCCTCTGGCCAGAAAGCTGGTTCTTTGCTTTATTCTGCTTTGCCTCACACTTCCTACATGTGCACCTTCATTTGGGGCCATGCAGTAGGAAAATAGAAAGGAAGAAAAAAACAACAGGGTTTCATCCCACCCTCTTAGAATATAGTTCCTCTGCTCAGAAAGATTCCTTTTCCTCGACATTTTAAGTTTCCTATGGGCCCATGTTGTTGTTGCTGTTGCTACTGTTGCTGCTGCTATCACAGGATTGCTTACAGGGTACAAGGATATGGAGAAAAAAACAAAACAGGGCAGATTTCCCCTCACTCAATCTGAGCATTAGAGACCCTGATCCTGTCCTGCATGTAGAGGGCTTCTCTGTGTCCTCTCTTTGTCAGCACAGATGCCCACTTCTGGGTTTTGGCTGCATTGAGTCTAGGCTAGGGGGTACTAGAGGGAAGAAAATGCCAGTTCAGTAGTACTTCAAATTTTGATACTTTTCCAATCTGCCTCCTACTACATACTTTCAGGGTCCTCAATTAGCTGTTACATACATTTTGCCAAGGTTTTAGAACTGTATTCAGTGTGGTGGACAGGATGGAGTAGGCTGACTCCATCTTACCCAGTTCAGAATGTCCACATATCTTTTCATACTTTTTTTAGTGAGTATGTAAAAGATCCATAGAAATCAAAAGGTGGGAACATAGAATCTGAAGTCCTGATGGCAGGGTCTGTAAAGAAGATTCTTTTGCAGGAAAGTATATAGGGGAGAGCTGGACAATAGTAATAATAGACTCTTAAGGAAACATATTTCTGGGTGGCTTTTGGAAAACAAGGAGGATTACAGATTAATTGGGTAGGTCCTTCCCTTGGCATGAGTGTATCACTTTGATGTGATCTAGCATTGAAAAGTATCAAAAGGAAACTATACTGCATATCAACATGGAGTTTATTAAGCCAATAAAACTACTCTCCCTACTGACTGAGGATAAATTTGGGTACCCATACTGGTCTAGCTAGGGCACATGGGGTGAGAGGCAGAGGTGTAGGCTCCCAGAGCTCTGGAATTCCACAGGAGGGTTGTACTTGCATTTCAGGATCTAAGTGAGATTTAACACAGCCACTGGCATTCTTATAAGATGATGGTGCTTATGGTATATCAGGGGGACTCAAGGAAGGAGAGGTATTACACAAAGGGAGGTGGGATAGGACCATGGTTCCAAGGTCAAGTGTTGTGGAGGGGGGTTGAGCATATATGCACATGTACACACACAAACACACCCCTCTTGTATTTCTCCAATAAGTGGTACCTTGAATGCCCTTTTATTGGGGGATTTCATGAAATAGATGCATATTATATAAACCATACTCAATGCTTCTCTCCTTTTCTTCTTGGTGAGGAGATGATCACAGGGTGTGCACACTTAGTGTGCAAGACTGGGTTTTACACTCAACTACTCAAGAGGCATAGCTATAGCTGAGATGGGGATCAGGTCCTTCTGAGAAACCTGTGGCATAGACCAAGAAGAAAGATGCTCATCTCCCATCCTTCTAGGGAGGCCCCCATGGCAGGAATGGGGAGTTTGAGCATGTAGGTGAATGTGTACTCAGTCCTCTCTAAATTCACAAGGGCACATGACAGTGATGCAGGTGCATTTTATGTCACCAAAAATCCTGTGTTTCCCTAAGGGGAAGAAATTAAAAATCACTGTATCAGAACTCCTGATTGGTGAGCTAGATCAGGAATAAAGAACAAATCAGTGGAAAAGGGGAAAAAATTACTATAATGAGTGGACTCTTCCTTTTAATCTACTTCATGTGCAGACAGGTCTGGCTGGTGGCACCTGCTGCTTACACCTCTCCAGCATCCAGTGAGAAACTATCCTTAACACCTGACATACTTCCATACTAGGATCTCTTCCTGATGTTTAATCCCAAGGTATCCATCTTTTAAATTAGCCCCAGTAAGTCTAGTTTTATTAACTGAGTAGATAGAACATGCTGATGAGGGAAAATCGAAGATGCTCTCTGAATCACATGCAGTTGGCCACATGAAATAAAAACTGAAAAAATCAAATGCTACCCAATACAGTTGGACAGCAGTGGCCAGAACTGGTGACGGAAGCACCAGTGGGCTTCCCTTGCTGGAACTCCATGAAGTTCCATGAAGTATGCAGTAAGTCTGGAAGTATGTAGTTCCATGAAGAACGGCTTTTTCCCATAGAGGGTCTCCATGGTGAGGAGCTAAAGACATTTTATGAAGTATATTGTTTTCACACTTACAGCTACCCCTGGAAGTTGAAGAGTGGTGGGGTAGCAGAGAACCGGGATGATACAGCTTAGCCGGAGGAACCTTAGACCAGTAACCAGAAGATAGGAGTCCTCATCCTGGTTCTGCTACCTATGCCATGAGAGAGAGTGGACAAGGGATTTCCACCTCCATGGACCTTGGCTTCCTCTTACAGAATAGTGAGGACACTGATAAGGTGATTTCAAGCTGGAGAATTAAAAATTGTCTGAAATTCACTCCCCCCATTAAAAGGTGAGTTCTAATTCCCCTCCCGTTGAGTGTGGGCTGGCTGGCCTCAGTGACTTGTGTCTAAGGGAACAGAATGTAGCACAAGGGAACTGCCTGACTTCCAAGGTCAGGGAGTAAGAGGACACACAGCTCCCCACTGACTCTCTTGTCCATGACGCTCACCCTGGAACCCAGTCACGTGTTGTGAGGAAGCCGCTACATCTCCATACGGAAAGCCACAGTCCCAGCTGACAGCCTACATCAACCACTAGCCATGGGAATGAGTGTGTCTTCAGGTGGTGCCAGCCCACCATCTCAGCTCTAGCTGAGACCACATGGGACAGAGACAAGCATTCCCTTCTAGGCCATACCCATATTGAAGATCCACAGGCAAATAAATGCTGTCGCTTTAATCCTGTGCATTTTGGAGAGGCACATTTACACGGTAACAGATACTCAGGAGAGTTAATGCCTAAAGAAAGACTCAGTGATGCCCAAGGTTCCTTCCAGACCAGGAATTCTGGCATATCTACACTGAGCTAACTAGTTCCACATTATAGTATGAGACAGGAACTGATAAGCGTGCAGATGAGCCCTCTCAGACTTGAGTATTATACACAGAGCAAAATGAACCTGTTTGAGAAGGCTATCCTTATTGGAATTAGGTCTTATGCTTCTTTTGAAGTCTCTACAAGTCTTTGGAGTACCTGAAACAGAGGGAGTGGTTGAGGAATGAACTCACAGTTTCTTGTAGAATTGAAATATATCAAGTAGGTGCTCACTGTCAACATCCGGAGAGGCAAATGGAACAATGCAATGCTCACAGGCATGACATAAATTTAAGTATGTTCCACATTAAGACAGTCCTATCCGTGAAAGGTCAACTTTCATGAAGAATAAATTAGAGTCTGATCAGCCACATTAACAAAAACCTTGTAAGAGTATTCCCTTTAAAATTTGATGGACATGTAGGAAAACGAGACAGGAAATACGTCAAAATGTTAACGGTGTCTATCTCTAGGTAGTATGATTATAAATGAGATTTATTTACTTCTTTCAACATTTTACTATTTTTCAAATGTTGTTTTGGTGTATTTTCATATGTAAGAAAATGTGCTAAAATGATGGGAATAAAGTTGATTTAAGACAGTGTTGGGTAAAAGGGCTTCCATGGAAAATCATGAAGAATTATTTTGGGAAAAAGGACTATGGTCAGAGAAGTTTATTTTGTTGTTACCAATTTTTGTTTTTTTCCTCCAGATAATTTTTTAAATTCACAGTTACATAAAATGGAACAGATTTTGGTTTATTTTCTAATTGCAGTTTTAGCACTTTCAATGTGCTAAGGAGCCCTGAAACTCTCCAAAAGGGAGAAAAAGTAAACAGCATGGCCCAAACTTGTCTTGGGGGGGGGCATTTCCTGAGGTTAGTGTTGTTCAGAATACATTCCAGGGAACTCTGACATAAAGCAAGTTCCATTTAAAGCCAGTGCAGTCCCTTCCTGTGCCCAGGCCTGGGTCCTTGGGACAGGTGCACACCTCCTCATGACCATAAGTCAGACAGCCTCCCTGCACGCCCAGACTGTGGGGGCTGGGGACACCACTGAGCTCAGGAGCCTTCAGCAGCTTGGTTCCAGGAAAGAATATCATCTGGGTGTGTGGAGAGAAAAGTCATCCCATGTGGAGCTAGATGGGTCAGGATGATGTCTCCCTCACCTCATGGAGAATTCTGGAGACTCAATTTGTTTTCTACCGCAGACATTTGGTGAAGTGTTTGTGGGATGACTGTGCTCGGCTTGTGCTATTCCTTCTTCCTGAGATGTAACCGGAACATCTTTACTTCTACCCAGAGGTATCAGGAAATGTTGGGGCCCAAATGAGAAGCTGGCCTAATTTTCCAGTGATTCTTACTTAACAGTCACACAGGGAGAGTTTCATGGGAGCACAATCTTTAGCAACTTGTCACTGAAATTCTCAAAGGAATATTTAGCTTTTTCTGCAGAAAAGAAACATTTTCAAAATGGCTGACTTCTGCCCATCCCTTTTTCAATTTAAAATTTATTGAAATTATTGAAAGAGTTTTTAGTGAATTCTTCTCTACCTCAGATGCTCCCAGAGAATTTCTGGGTGTCCCTGAGCTAAGACTTTCCCAAGTTTCTAAGCCTACCAGGCATACAATTCTCTTTCTGACAATGCTTCTTAGCTGACCAAAGTACCCCACTAGGGTAGAAGCCAAGAGCCCCAAATAGAGGGAGGCCCTTTTTCCATTCTGCTGTTTACTGGGCCACAGTAAGAATTAGCATTCTGCCTGTGAGTACAGTTCTACTTTTTCCCTTTGTTTGGAATACAGAATCACTCATCTGGAAATTACAGGGTAATATAAATGAATCGTGTGTCCTGATACGTCTATATTCTTGCAATGCCTGCTGCTGCCTTAATCACCAAATAAAACAAACAGAAAGGAAGTCTCAAAAATGTTTTTACTATCATTTTTTTCCCTGTGTTGGGGCTTATGATGATATGCGTAACTCCCAGTCAAGAGCCTATGAAAGAAAATCACAGCAAAATTAGCAAGATAGGCTCCAGCTGGAAACATCGACATATACTGCACAGGGTCAGGCTTTTCATTCTGCACTGAGCCTGTACACAGGGGCATCAGTGAGTGCGCCCAGAGCTGGAGTCCTCCAAGTGGGCTACAACCTTCGTGGATCGGACTAGCCTTTCCTTTCAGACCTACAGAATTTACATCTAGAGAAATGAAACAATAAAATGAGGCCAGTCTTTCCTCTTAACCATATTACTCTCCATGAAAGGCACTTGGCTGAGAAACAGAGCTTATGAATTGTGACCATCATCCTGGCTTAGCTCAACACAGACCCTGCAAGATATGATTTCTCCTTTATGCTTGTTTTCAAGAAAGCCTCCCTAACTTGCCCCAAAATCCTTTGAGGGCAGGGTGATGCTGTGTATCCTCCTCTTTATCTTCCCGCTGCTTAGTACATTTCTTAGTTAACCAACACTGATGGAAGGGTGCCCGAATGGTCTCAGTCATTGGTCCATGTCGACAAACTACCCTGGGGGGAGCCAGGAGGAATACTAAGGCTAAAGCTTTTCTTTTTGCAACACTTGCTTCTGCAAAAGTGCATGGATGAGTGTCTCGGTTGCAGCGATGTTCTCTCCCTCTTGCCTGGCCATTTTATCAGTGTTAAGACTGTAAGGATGAGGGTCAAAGAATAATAAAATTGTTTAGCTTGTGTTTGCAAACCAGCATCCTTTATTGAGAACCCCAAGCTATTTTGCCTGACATTCTTCATTCTTATTAACAAAAGGTAGCAATAGCTCTCAACTCACCACCCATCTTCCCTCCTGCGACAAAAATGCACACAATTAGGGAAACAAAACTTCCCAGCTGGTAGGAGTTAATGTAACTTTAACGAATGCTGATGAATTACTCATTCAATACTGGACAGAAGGAAGAGGCCACCATGAAAGAATTTCCTCTTAGTGTTCCGTTCTCTCAAGAAATGGAGTAAGTTGTACTTTACAACACTGCAAAGTTATAGAAACTGGCTTTCTTTGGAAAGCGAGGATTCATACAACACTTTCTGTCCCTACCCCTTGGGCACATGGTCGACCAAAGGGAGTAGCTTCCACTTACTGACTGTCAGGAGAGGTCCTTAGGAGCCCAGAACTCAAAATCATACCTTGGTTTGAATCCCTGCCTGCCACTTACTGGCTGTGTGGTTCCAGGCCCTGGCTTTCTCAACTGTAAAATGAGGCTGGTAAAAGCCTATGTTGAGGGGGGTGTTGTGAGGATGAGAGAGCTTACGCATGTCAGCTGCCGCAGGCACACACTGAGTGCTCCATACATCTTAGCATTTCTTATTAGCACTGTGTTCCCCGCAGTGTGCGAGGAGGCGCTTACACGCAGCTGCATTTAGTTCCTCAGTAACAGAAGTTGAGTAACTCATCCAAGGACAGAAAGTAAAAGCGTCAGAAGTCAAAGCCAGGCCTGTCTCATTCCTAACTAAGCTGTGCACTTCCTGCCCCACTGCGCCACTTCCTGGATGACTCCCCCCGCCACACACACAGACACACGTCCCGCAAAACTATGTCACACCAGAATTAGAAAGGCATGTGCATCACTGGACCACAAAATGGTAAACTGTGAACCTCATTATCTAGGGATTCCAAATGTCTCTCAATCAGACTGTTTCCTTTTTGAGTTCATGGACCATGTTTTTGTATTGTCCCTAAGGAAAAACAGCAAATAGTTCTGACACACAATAGGCACTCAGTACTCGCTGGTTTTACACGGAAATTCGCAGAAGAAAGTGGACCTGTGTCCCGGTTCAGAATACTTGATCAAACAATCCGAACAAACCATGAATTGCCCAAAGCTTTGGAAACCTTGCCCAACATAGCGTGTGTTTTCTGGAGACAATGAGGGTTTTGATCTGAAGCTAAGCATTTCTAATCTTGTCAAAAAAAACTGTGTGAGTGAAAACTATTCCTCTCAGGCCTCCAGGTGGGATTAGGGGAAGGGCCTCCCGATGCTGCTGCTACAAAACCTGCACAACCAGAGGCTTTGAGACGGATATAATCTTAGGATTATGGTTATTTCCTCCTGGGTTCTCCCAAGTGTTATGAGGGATCCTGCATTATCACTGCTATTCTGGCAAACAGATCTGGGTATTGCCAAGCGTTATAGACCTGTTTCCCCAACTGAGGTCGAGAGGGGGTGAGGGCCAGCCAGCAACCTCACTACCCCAGATGTGTGCCTGGAGACTCCCAAACGGGCAGTGTGAGAGCATGCGTGCCCACCTCCTCAAAGCCACGGGGGGTGGGAGTGAATGGAAAGAAACTGCATACGACCTGATTTATTTCTAAGAACTTTTAGCCAAGATTTTCTTGGAATGTCTCCATCTGGTGACCCCTGAGAATGGTAGCATTTCATCTCCTCTGCATTTTGAGGTAAGCAGTGCAGTAGAGGGAGGGCTGAGGTGGGGGGGCCTGGAAGGTGACATTAACATGAGGATGGCAGAAGCAAACTCCCATGGACTCCGAAGTTACACCACGACACAGCTCTCAGTGTGGGCCTGCCAGACAGACTGGGTTAGTCCCTACATGAAGGGATTTTCTTGTAGTCTGGGGAATAGGACCAGAATCTGAGGTTAGGAAGCCTGTTTAACTTTAACGTCTGCCATTTGTGAGAGCTTTATGATGTTACTGAGCCTTCGTTTCTTCCTCTGTAGAATGGGGATAACAATGAAACACACCTCAGAGAACATTGAGATGACACGAGCTAACGCATAGAAAAGTACTTAGTGTAGAGGATTAGGACACACAAGAAGCACTCGGTGACTGCTGGCCACCCCTACCCATCTTTTCATGCTGCTAACCAAGGAGAATACCTTGTAAATGTATGAGAGTGTCCTGTATTTTCACACGTGTGTAACGATTAACACGCATACACACACACGAAAGAGCTTCTTTGTGTATTTTGTGGCTGCCTCCCCAAATAACCCTGTCGCTGCAGGACAGAAATGATTGCCTAGTGTTGCAGGTGAGGAAGTGGAAGCGGGGAGAGGTGAGGGTTTGTTGGAATTCATCATCTGGGACAGCGCTGCTGTCTGCCTTTGCACGCAATCCACAGCTACCTGGGAGGAAACCAAGAGGTCAAACACACAGAGGAAAGAACCGGAAGCCAGTCTGTCTGTGAGAGAGGGCAGGAAGATTCTATTCTTGTCTGGTCTGGGTTAGTCTATTCATCCACTTGTTACTTGGGACCACAGGGATTTTGTGACCCTTGAAGGCTGTGGCCTAAGGTTTGAGAAGCATGGCTGTGGGGAGTCCTGTTTCCCAATGCCAAGGGAAGGGCATGTTCCTTCAGAATAAACTGAGGTATTATTTGAATTGTTGTCTATTCAAATTTTTATCAGAGAAAATTTGAAACATGGAGAAGTATAGAGGTAAGAGTATGATGAACCCCCCGTGCTGACCATCCAGTTTCGACAATCCTCACTCCATGCCAACCCCGTCCGGCCTACAACTCTGGCCATTTCCCCTGCTCCCTGATTTTTCTTTAAGGAAATACTTGGGGGAATTAACAACCAATACAGACTCCCACTGTGTTCTGCAGATTCAGGTCTAGCAGGTCTGGAGTGGCTGGGGATTTGTTGTCTTCATGCCCACCACCCTTTCCGCCCCCCAACTGGTGACACTGGAAAGACAGATGCCCCTCTCCCTGGAGATGCCGAACTGGGGGATCTCTGAAGGCTGCAACATTTGCAAGTGGAGGATTCTGTAAGTGACAACCAGGCAGTGGGTTCTGTGAAGGGAAGTGGGCAATCCCTTCAGCCATGCAACTGTTCAAGAGCCTGTCACAGGGGACTGAAGGACCGTCCCCTCTTCCTCCCCCTGCCCCCAGGTATACACACAACTGTGGGAACAGAAAGAGATGAGACTGGAGGGAGAAGGCTTGTCCTCAGGCCTGAGTGAAGACTTTCCCAGGAGAACACACTCCATTGCTGGGCCTGTCACTTGCAGCTTGATCATCTGTAGTCACCTACAAACCACCTACCATTCACCCGTGTCCTCCTCGTATCATCTTTATTTCCCTGAAGCCTGACATAGTAACTGCCCACGGGGGCAAACTGTGCGATGTTGGTAACATTTGACAGGTCTTTACCTTCAAAATATCAGCTTTATGACTCCACTTTACCCACAGTAGGTAGTCAATCAATGCCCAGTGAAGGAATAAGCAAGAATAGGGTTATAAGAGCTCTGACATGCCAGCAAATGAACTAGGATTTCTGGCCAATCCCACAGCAGTGCAAGGTGGCTACGATATCTCCAGGTGCAGGTGAGAAAACTGAGATAGGGTATATGGAAGCACGTAGCACATGAGGGTGATTACTACGTGGTCAACATCTGGGAATGATTATTACTATTATTGTCCAAAGCCAGGCAACTCCCCACAGCAGAGCGGGATTTGAACTCAGGTCTGCCTGGCTCTCCGGTCATGCTGCCTTGCTCAGCAGTGTCTGTGCTGGAAAAGCAAGAGCCAGCGGCCTCTCAAAGGAGACCCAAGTCACCAGGGTTAAGACATGAACATGTGGAAAATATAAACCACCTGGCAAGTCCCAGACAATGAGGAATTTCAGGATAAGGAACAAAATTGGGGGAGCTGGTCTACATTTTTTTAGTAGAGCACTACAATATTTCAAGGAGAGTGGGTACCAAGAACATGTCCCTAGTGCCCTGTCCCGCTGCACAGGACATGCACAGGATAGCTCATCTATGTTGGAAGAGGACAAGCATGTTTGAGCCTCATAGATGGCATGGAACAGACCAAGGCAGGGAAGATGCTCCTTCTTACCTCTTTGCCCTGTCTTTCTCATCTTCATCCATTAGATTTTCTACACAGTTTTTCCTGCAAAAAAAGAACAGATGATTAGCGTCTACTTCTAGACCTTTCTTCTAGGTCTTTCCTGGGGTTGTTGTTTTGCTCTGATTTAACCCACAAGTCTTAGCCCAGAGGTTCTCAAACTTTTTGGTTCCAGCAAAACCCTTTACACTCTCAAAAATGACTGAGGATCCAAAGAGCTCTTGTATATGTATGTGGGTTCAAACTGAAAAATCTTAAATCCCCAAACACTCATTCTAGGTGTCAGAGCCATGCAGTCATAGCTTTCAAGGAGCTTCTAGAAAGGTTCACTGTATATTCACGAGCGTCAAAAAGGCAAATAATGTGTTTGTATTAGGAAAGTTGTTTTGACCTCCCGGACCCACCAGGGGTCCCCCAGACTGCACTTTGACAACTGTTGTCTACACCCGGCTCAAGGAAGTATCTGTTTATCTCAAACCTTAAACCTGCAAGGTGCCCATGACATTGTAAAGAACAGCATTTATCTATCTGGTCATTCAAATACACAGACCCCTCTTACATGCAGCTGGGAAGAAATTGGGGCCCCAAAGGACTATAATCCATAGTCCTTCCAGGCATTTACACTTCCCTAGACAGTCAAGGCACACAGATGTGAAAAATTAAGTAACAATCCAGGAATGTTCTTGTAGCCCAAAGTCATCAGAGACTAGCTCACCGCCCAGAACCTGTACTCTCCTAGGCAGCCGGCTGGATTTCTTGCTGCCCCACAGATCTGGGTCCCTCTGTCACATGCAGGCATGCTCGGACTCTTTATTTCATTCACATGTTTCCCAGGGTCCCGCCTGTTTGGGGAACCCCCTCCAGCCAGCCCTCAGAGCAGAAACACTCTCAGGGTGTCCATGAGGCCACAGCCTGCAGGGAGAACTGTAGGAGAATTATGCGGTAGCATAGAGGGCAGAGTGGCTGAGATATGGGTGCGGACCCCAGGGAAGCTGAATCGCCACTGCCCACACGCTTCTGTTGTAAGAGGGTCTGAAGTCAGAACTCCAAAACCAACGCTTTGCAAATGCACTAACACTCTCGAAACTTAAAGTTTTAGATAACCTTTTACTGGGGCAAATGAATATTTCTAAGATAATTTGGTTTTGTGATCTGGGTCTGACAAGTGCACAGGGATGGGTGTGAGCTGGAAGAGGAGGAGGAATTCTAGCTACAGCCCTTGTTTACACACATGCCCCATTCAGTAAACGGAAAGGCATATTTTGGTGATAGACTTGCAAGACACGCTATTCGGCAGTTAAGGCTTGTATCGTAATTAAAATGGGGTTAACACATCTGCAAACAGGCATGTGCTTAATGTCTCCCAGATGGAATCTGTTCAAAGTTTTAAGATGTGAAAAATACGGCATCAACTCATTTAGTGATGCACTACCCCAGGTCCCTGCTCTGAAGAAAGTGCTGGCTGCCCATGCGTCCAGGTCACGAGCAAGGACCCAGCCAAGCCAAGCCCTTCACCCGGTGCCCCTGGACAGAGCACGTTCTCAGGAGGGATGTGGGCTTCACACTGCTTTCCTGAGGTTCCGGAATCCTGTTTGGATTACTGGGATTGCTTAGTCATAAATGAAACATTTAGGAGTGACTAATAGCTATTCTTTATTGACCACATCTTCTCTGTTTTATATTTGTTTGTCCTTAAACATTTCCTGAATCCATGAAGCTGTGATGACCTATACCTCCTTCCTCTTCTTCCCCATCCCTCCTGTTGTCTTGACTGATTCCTGTCATCTGTCCCCTGTCTGTGCCACTCTGCTCAACTGTGCCTGGTGAGACAGGGCCCCTAAGCCAAGTTCCTCAGTAGCACCTGCCACAGGAGCCCCACACTGAAGTCCTCACTGTCTTGTCACTGAGCCCATTGTGTCCCATGCCCTCCCCAGGTTTTTTTTTTTTTTTAATTAAATACACATGACATAAAATTGATCACTCTTACGTGTATAGTTCAGTGGGATTAAGTGCATTCATATTGCTGTGCAGCCATCACCACCATCTCCAGAAAGTCTTTGCATTTTATAAAATTGCAACTCTGTGTCCATTAAACACTAACTCCCCATTCCCTCTCTCCCCAGACCCTGGCAACCACCATTCCTCCATTCCTTTCTTTTTTTTAAATCAATTTTTTTAATGTTTATTTATTTTTGAGAGAGAGAGCACGCTCGTGCAAGTGGGGGAGGGGCAGAGAGAGAGGGAGACACAGAATCTGAGGCAGGCTCCAGCCTTGAGCTGTCAGCACAGAGCCTGACACGGGGCTTGAACTCACAGACCATGAGATCATGATCTGAGCTGAAGTAGGTTGCTTAACCGACTGAGCCACCCAGGTGCTCCCATTCCTTCCTTTTTAGGGCTGAATAATATTCTATTGTGTGTTTATACCACCTTTTGTTCATCCAGTCATCCATCCACGGACACTGGGTGGCTTCCACCTGTTGACTGTTATGAGTAGTGCTGCTATGAACATGGCTATGCTCCTCCTGCCTCATGTTTTTGAGCCATTCTTTTACTTCACGATGTGCAGAAGCTAGACAGGGTCCAAAGGCACACAAGAAAAGGGGGAGGGTCAAAGGCAAAAAAATCTCTCCTGTGAGGTTTGGGTAAAGGAAGAGTAGAGAAGTTTAAGAGGTGACGACTACTCTTCCCAGTTGCATAAAGAGTTTCCAATGAAAAGGATTTTGAGCAGTTTGTTTTGTTTTTTTACGACCACACAGAGCCAGGGAAGAGAAAATGAGCTTAAGTGAAGGCAGAGGAGAGTCTGTCTGGAGCTGAGAAAATAACTATTGTTGTGATTAACCCCAAGAGTGAACAAGGGAGGGAAGCTATAGAATCTTTACTCTCGATAAATATATATTCTAAGTATGTTAGATGTTTATGAGATTTATTAGCCAGAATCCCAACAGGAAACAGGACTTCATTACCAAGCTGTGGGTGGGGTAGGGGAACCAAGAGGGATGGTATGGTTACCTAGGGTTGGTATCAGATGAGCTGTTACCAGCTCTGAGGGTGAAGGGACCAGAGGCAAATAGTTTGCCAAACCTGGAAGGAGTATGTCATATAGGGGAGGCAGCATTTGGTGGAAGGATGCAGCCGGCATGAAGAAACCTTTTGAGAGGGGAGTCAAGGGAATAAATACCTCACTTCACTCTCCACCCATCTCATCGCCTGTTTGTGTCTCTTATTAGCTATACCACCCAGAAGGCTGAGGCAGGGAGGCCATGATATCACCCACGTGGGGAAGCCCCCAGTGCAGAGTGAAGGGTGGAGAGGTGTGAAGGGGAACAGGAAGGACACCCAGCATGCCACTAATGTTCATCTCTGAGGAGCTCTTCCAGTTCTGGATATGTCTGGATTTTTCTGGAACACAAACTATTTGGAGTCTTTTAAAAACCTTTTACAACTGTCCAAATTTGAAGTATAGGCATCTACATGTAGAAATAATAACACTCAAGAAATAATAATACAATAATGATGAGAGGCTGAGGAAGGAGAGCCTGGCAGAGAAGTGTCTTGTAACTATTTAAGCCACAAAATCAGTAACGATAGATTGTAACCCACAGAAGAAACTATTCAGGCGTCTATACTGCTACAAAGAAAGAAAGAAACAGGGGCAGGGTGACAGATCTCCCTTACAGAAGAATTCTAATTAATAAATGTAGAAAGAATATGGGAAATAGAAAATCACCATCAGTACCCCATAGTAATAATTGTTGCAGGCAAGATCCACTCATGGATGCTTAAGTTAATAAGCAAACGTTTGAGAAGACTCAGGATATCTGCATAGTTTAAAGCATCTCCCTCAAGGGTTGTCTGGGTGGCTCAGTCAGTTAAGCATCTGACTCTTAGTTTCAGCTCAGGTCACAATCTCATGGTTTGTGGGTTCAAGCCCCGCATCAGGCTCCATGCTGACAGTGAAGGGCCTATTGGGTTCTCTCTCTTTCTTTGCCCCTCCCTCACTTATGCTCTCTCTCTCTCACTCTCTCAAAATAAACTTTAAAAAAGTATTTCCCTCAATATATTTATTAATTACAAAGGAAAATGGTAACTTTGTAAGTGGAGAAAGTTGGCAGATACCGCCTTCCCTACGGGTCACCAGTGTAAGTTATACCCACGTCTTTTGGTGGAAATAAGTGCTCATTCTCTTGGGTGTTTATGCCTAGGAGTGTAAGTGCTGTATCATATGGTAGCCATATGCTTAGTTTATTAAAAACTGCCAACTGTTTTCCATAGTACTGTACAATTTTACATTTGCACCAGGAACATATGAGAGTTCCAGCAGCTCCACATTCTTGCCAACACTTGGTACTGGTTTCTTACATTTGGTCATTCTAGTGGGTGTGTTGTGGGATCTCACTGGGATTTGAATTTGCATTTCCCTCATGATTGATGATGCTGAGTATCTTTTCATGTGCTTTTTGACCACGGATAGCTTCTTTTGTGAGGTGTCGGTTCAAGTTTTTTGCCCATTTCCTTTTTCTTTTCTTTCTTCTTAAAAATTGGGCTTCTTTTTGTCTTCCTTGTACTGATTTATACGTTTTTCTCTTCTGCATACACTACTTTGCCAGATCTAGAGATCAATTTGTGAACACCTCCCAGTCTGTGGCTGGCCTTTTTTCACTTTCTTGAAGGCATCTTTTGGTGAACAGTTTTTAAATTTGGGGGCGCCTGGGTGGCGCAGTCGGTTAAGCGTCCGACTTCAGCCAGGTCACGATCTCGTGGTCTGTGAGTTCGAGCCCCGCGTCGGGCTCTGGGCTGATGGCTCAGAGCCTGGAGCCTGTTTCCGATTCTGTGTCTCCCTCTCTCTCTGCCCCTCCCCGGTTCATGCTCTGTCTCTCTCTGTCCCAAAAATAAATAAAAAAAAGTTGAAAAAAAAAAAATTTTAAATTTGATGAAGTCCAATTTATAACTTTTTAATTTCCAGGTTAGTGATTTTTGTGTCCTCAGAAATCTTTGTCACCTCAGTGTCATGAAGAATTATCCTGTTTTCTTCTAGAAGCTTTATCATTTTAGCTTTCACATCTAGATCCACAGTCCGCTGCAAATTAAATTTTATGTGTGGGGTAAAAGCAGTCAAGGATCATCTTTTAATTTTTTCCTCCAATCTGGACATTCAGTTACTCCAGGGTGATTTCTTGAAAAGACATTTCTTTTCCTATTGAATTGCACTGGCATTTTTGTCAAATGTCTTGTGTGATCCTATACATATATTAACAGAATCTCTATTCAGCTCCATTTATATACCAAGTCTCTGTAGCAGACACAGGATAAACATTTTTTTAAAAATAAACTCTATTTTGGGGCACCTGGGTAACTCAGTCGGTGAGCATCTGACTTCAGCTCAGGTTATGATCTCACGGTTCATGGACTGGAGCCCTGCATCGGGCTCTGTGCTGGCAGCTCAGAGCCTGGAGCCTGCTTCCGATTCTGTGTCTCCCTCTCTCTCTTCGCCTCCCCCACTCATGTTCTCTCTCTCCCTCTCTCAAAAAATAAACATTAAAAAAATTAGAAAAATAAAAAAATTTTAGAACTATTTTGCATTTACAGAAAATACAAAGGCATTATAGAGAGTTCCTTTATATCCTGTACCCAGTACCTGCTATTATGAACACCTTATATTAGTATGGTACCTTTGGCACAATTAATGAACATCACTGACGCATTATTATTAAACAAAGTCCATACTTTATTAATATCTTCTTAGTTTTTACCTAATGTCCCTTTTCTGTCCCCAGATCTCATCTGGAACACCACATTACACCTAGTCATTATGCCTCCTTAGTTTCTCAGACTCTCCTTGTTTTGGATGACCTTGACAATTTCGAGGAGTATTTGTAGAATGTCCCTCAATTTGAGTTTGTCCGATGTTTTTTTCTCATGGTCAGACTGGACATGTGGGTTTTTAGGAGGACGTTCACAGGGGTAAAGTGCCATTCTTATCACTTCATATCAAGGGTAATAACAGCATGTATCTCTGTGGCTCTGGCCTTAATCACCCAGCTGAGGTAGCGACAAACTTATTTTTAAACTGCATGTTAGTTACATTCACACATAGAATACACAGTGTTTTTCTTCAGCTTTCAGATACCCCTTTTCCAGATGAAGAATCTCTAAATTTAAAGTGGTAGATCCAATTATGAACCTCAAAGAAGTACAACGAATATACTATCTTCTCTGTTTTTAGACTTTGAGACATACTTATTGAACTTTCATCAGATTGACAATTGGACCCATTGCTTTAAACTTAGAGGCACTTCACCTGGAAACATATTGAGCATATTATTTGAAGACAGCGAACCTTCTGTGTAGGGAAACTTCTTCTGTTTCCCGACTCTGTAGCATCCTGTATTTGTCTATCTTTATGCCAGTTCTGCACTAGCTTAACTCCTCTGGTTTTACAGGGACTTCTGGTAGCAATGTAGTGTGAGCTTTCCAATTTTGTTCTTCTTATTTAAGATTCTTGGCTATTCTAAGTCTCTGCATTTCCTTGCAGATTTTAGAATTTACATTGTCAATTTCTATAAAATGCCTGCTGCAACCTTGATTGGGAGTGTGTTGAATCTAGAGAACAATTTGGGAAAAGCTGAATCTTAGCGACCCCAAGGCCTCTGATCCATGTACACGGCATCTCTCTGTGAAGAGGTAACAGAGTGCGTTCACTGAAGCACGAACATGGTGTTCATGTGTGAGGGTGGGCTATTCCACAGGCATTCCCCGAGTGCCAGGGCACCTTGCGAAGTTCCTGCTCTTGTGGCTCTTAGATGGTGGGGTCAGGCAGGAGAGTGGGGGCAAGCCACAAGCAAGTAAATAAGTAAATATCGTCACCTGCTTGTAACTGCTGTGGAGAAAAATACTGGAGACTCAGGTGCGGGAGGGGAGGCTAGGGAGCGCTATAGTGAGCCAGAGTCTTGCTCTGGGAGCTTTCAGAAGTCAATGCAAGTCCTTGCTAATAAGACCACATTTGACCATGACTTGAGGGAAGTGGGCCATAGGGATGCACACCAGGGAGACTGGACCAAGGTTGGCTTTTGCTCTGAGTGAAAGGGAGGACACTGGAGGTTCTGATCCGAGGGGTGCGAGAGAACTCCCTCAGAGGACAGCTGTGATTCTGGAAAAGAATTAAGTTTACACATGTGACAGTACCCCAGCACAAGCCTGGCCCACAGCAGACACTCAAAAAATCAGGTTATCTTTTTTGACGGCAAGGACCAGGCATCACCCATCTTTACACATGCCATGATGTCTGGACCTGCTCCTTACCCACATGGAGTGCTCAATAAGTATCTGAGGAATGAAGGAGAGAAGGAAGGGAGGGTGAGACAGGCAGAGAGGGAGGAAAGGAAGGTCAGAGCCAGAGCCAAACCCTATCTGAATTCTGATGTGATTGCCTAACACTGACTCCCACAAACTTCTCAATGATCATGGGTAATCCAGAGTAACAGTACTCACGAAGTACATTTAAAGGTACAGCTATGTCCTAAAGACTAAAAATTAAGACAGGAACTGTCGTGTGTGAAGGAGCTATTAACTAAAGCGCTATCGGACTCTTCGGGAAGGGCCTCTGGCTCCCTCACCAACCTCAGCCACAGCAAACTTCTGAAAAACTATAATCTCATGTTATGTCCATCCAGTTCTATGGATGGAATGAGCTGGCTCTGGCTACCTCCCCTTACAAATCAGGAGGCACCACCCAGAAGGGCTGAGTGACCTGACCATGGACACAAGGACTGCAGGCGGAGCGCCCCCTTGCCCCCCACCCCCACCCCGCGTCGTCTCCTTGGAGCTGACTCAGGCATTTCACCCCCAGCCTACTGAGAATGCGTGGATCTCTGACTTCAGGGTCAGGCTGATTTAAATTTCAATTCCAACCCACTTGCTCTATGACCTTGAGCAAGTCCCTTAAACTTCATGAGTTTGTTTCCCTTACTCCTAAAGTGAGGCTGACACCCACCAGGCAGAGAGCTCGTGAGCCATAAATGAGAAGTATCTCTGCACGCATGCATACAATAAAGGGCCAGCGTGATGCCTGCAGCACAGGCCTCAAAGTGAGTCCTGTCCATCCCATGCCTGCTTCGCGTAACTGTCCTAACCTTTATGTTCCCACTGTGGTGGTCCTGAGCCCCTGCTAAGGCAGGTAACTCCAGGATCATCCTTTCTTCTTATCTTCACTTGAATTTCAATAAACATACTCTCTGCACAGCAGGAAGGTCACTGCAGAGTGAATGCAGTCACACAGACCTAACATTTCCTAGAGATGCTCCTGACCAGAGAAAGGAAGGACTATATTAGCGGCCAGAGGTACCCACAGATGGGTGCTCCTGTCCCACCTCCAGAGACCACCTGTGGCTGCCAGCAAGCAGGGTTGTGGAGACCACCCAGCAGGATGGGGTGCATAAAGCAAGTTGGTTCGGGCCCAGGAAGGAAGCAGACCAGTTGGAGAATCTAACCAAGCAAGGCCAGTGAGCACTGGCTGGACTCAGGAAGTCCCCAGGAATTTATCAGAAAGCCACACCCGCCGCAATAGGAGGCAGAGCTAGTGGGGCACACTGGGTCTCTGAGCTCCTGGGTCTGGCATCCACCTCTGGGAGGGGGAAAAGGCCCTGGTGGCCCGGAGTTGCCAGAAACCCTGCTTCCTCGGTAGCTCTTTGTGACCTCGGGCAAGTATGTGTGCTTCCAGGGTCCTAGTGCCCCTCTGGTGAGGTGGAGACAACAGCAGGGCCTCCTCGTTGTGGGGTTGTAAGAAGAAAATGAGAGAATCAGTGAGAAACCCCCAGCACAGTCCCTGGCACATACAAGTCCTCAAAAATTTCTAGCTACTATTAAGCACGATATCAGTAATGATAAGAAGTTAAAAGCTAGCAGTAGGAACTGGTACCTCAGTCTATAAAATGTCTTTGAGCAGAGTGAGATTATTGTTCCTGTCTCCCAGTCAGTGTTGAAAACTGTGTGTGTAGGTGTATGTGTATGTGTGTGTGTGTGTGTGTGTGTGTGTGTGTGTGTGGAAGCAGGCATGGCGGAAAGACAGACAGACATGCACACAGACTGCCCATGGTGTCCAGTGATAACCCAGCAGAAATCTAGGTCATGAGGCTGGGGGTGGGGGGAGAAGGGAATGGAGCAAACACAGAATGACTGAGGATGTCCTCAAGAAATAGCTATTGCCTTTAATTGAACTGAAGAACACAAGTGAGTTCTGTAAGTGACATTTTCATTACCCAGGTGAAATTTCTACCCTAAGAATTCTGGAGCATTCTTTCTCACAGCTACTTACTGCTATATAACTGATTGGAACTCTGGCCCCTGGTGAGCAAGGACCAGCAAATGGCAGTGTAACTCTTTTCTCATGGCACATCTGTCCTGGGTCCCATAGTGTGTCAGCGAGATAGGAGACTAATGAATCATACAGGTGACAGGGACATACTTGGGGACTGGCAGCTCATTTCTGGGTCTCCAGAGAAGCCTACATGCAACATAAATGAAAATTATGTTATTCTACTAACGCAGGGGTTGGTTGGCAATCCTTTTCTGTAAAGGGCTACCTAGTAAATATTTTAAATGCAGACCGTACGGTCTCAGGTCTCTGCTGCAACTGCTCAGCTATGCTGTTGCAGTGCAAAAGAAGCCACAGACAGTATGCAAATGAATGAGTGTGGGTGTGTTCCAATAAAACTTTATTTAGAAAAGTAGGCTGGGGGCCAGACAGAGTCACTAGAATCACTACTCAGCCTTACTCTTCAGGGTCTTTAATTTCTAACTTTTTGTACAACCACTATAGGCCCAGTGGGTCATTCTGTATCGCCTTGAATTTTCCTCCAACTGACTATTATAAAGCCTGTTGTGTTAAAAGGTCCATGAATTTTACAAAATAAAAGCATGACATTTTCCAACTGGCTGAGAAATGGTTTGAATTATAGACCCCAAGTTAGCTGGAAAATCCTAATATTCCTCCCCACCATACCAACCAAACCTGGTAAATATAGTTCCTTAAAAAGAAAAAATATTAAACGCAAGAATGGGTTGAAATCAAAAGGGGCAATACCAAGCACATGCATCTCCCCCACTGACTGCTGTTTATTTACTGTGGATAGGGAGGGTGCCTTCTGTCCTCCCAGTCAGCCCCTGATGAGGGGACCTCATGTCGTTTTGGATTAACATCTTTGTCTTCCACGTGGGAACTTGATAATGATTTTTTCTCATTATATTTAAGAAATAAAAATACTTTGAAAAACAGTCACTGATGAACTGCAATGCTCACTCGTCTCCCTTTGTCCTCTGGGGGAGGCTAGAAAATAACTTCCACATTTTAATTCTTCCTCTCCAGGGAATGTTGTTTTGGTTGCAATGATTCATTTTCTGGGGGAAAAAATAGCTTTTCTAAAGGAAATGGGCAGTGGAAACCTGAGCGCTGCCTGCTCCTGCAATCCCAATTCCCCTTCGACTGAGAAATGCTCGCTACACTCTGGCACATCCCTCGACCTGGGAAATGCAAGGTGGACACGTCTATCCTTAACCCCAACCACTCTGGCAATCCCCCCAGGTAGCCGTGCTTCCCGAACCTTGCCGGCGGCCTCACTGAGCCCAGTTCCCAGAAACAACTCAGATGAGACCCCACCCCTGCCCCGACCTCAGCGAGTTTCCATGAACACATGAAAATTATACCACAAGCTTCTCCACGGTCAACGCCGAGGTTTTATCTGCCTGGTACCATCATGAGTCCCCCATGCAACGGTCTGATGATTCATTATTCAGGGAAACAGTGACATAGCAATGAAGGAATGGATAGAGAAAGAAACTTAGTTATTGAATAAATTCACAATGACATCGTGTGGCCAGCAAAGAACTTCCAAAATAAGAATCATCTAGATATCTGGATGTTTAGGGTCACCCTAACATGAAATATTACTCTTGCAACCTTTGGAACTTAGGTTCCAATCACTTAAGACTCCTTTCAGAGGGCCCTTTATAAAGTGTAAACCTGAGTCAACTAGAGATTTCGATGGGTGACAGTGTGTGGTCAGGGTGTGGACAATAGATGTCTATAAAAATCAGCAAGAGGGGAAAAGGAGATTTATGAGTCATGTTCAGAGCTGAGTCAGTGAAAGCCTTTGTTGGGAACCACTCGTCAGCTGCCACAGAAAAACTGAAATGAGTCCATAAAACCCTGTTCCAGCCAGCAGCTCCCCTCCACATAACCGTGGGTCCTAAAGCTCCTTCTGGCCCAGGAAACACTCATCCAAATTGTGCTCAAGTTTGTAAGAAGAAGAGCAGAAAAAGAAGTCCATGAGAGGGGAAGTCAAGCTTGTTTTGGACACCCAGGCTGTGGACTTTTGGGCTTCCTATCAGAGCTTCAAATAATGTTTAATAAAAATGTGGGATGTTTCATGTGAACTGCTAACTGTGGGAGGCAACGAAATTACTTTGGGAGCTAACAGGATCTAGGTACGAATGTCCTCTGCCTTTTTCCCTTCACTTAGCGTGGTGGCCTAGACACAGACTCGGGAACAGCTAGCTCACTGCGAATGTGGGATGATGCCCACTTTCCCCCATCCATACGAGACCCAGGAGGGCAGCTCGCCCATGTAGAGCACTTGGCTGGGGAGAGCTGGGCAAGAAAGGTGAATTGCCTCCTTTTTCACAGTGCAGTGGTCAGAAATCATGACTTTGTGATGAGAGCGGGCCAGACCTCCAGAGCTGCACGCCAAATGCCTCACTAGTACAAATGGCTTTACTTTGCATGGTCTTCTCTTTCCTCTCGTTGAAAGATTTTTCTTTTCTTTACAGTTTAAATGAAGAATGTTCTCCGTGGAAAGCCAGGGAGCGCGTGCCCACCACTTATGCTAGGACAGCTGGGCCTAGCCAAGCTCATGGGCTGCAAAGAGCCCACGGGAGCACTCTTCATGACGTGAGACCCTATGGTGACTTACCGTATTTAATGTGTTCACTTGCACGGGTATCCATAAAGTTAGATCCTCTGATGCTTCTGCTGTTGGCTCTATGGTACAATTCAGCTGAGAATCATTCCCCCAGGGGAAATGGGTGCTGGCCTGCGGGGCTTTCCTCTGGGGTGGGGAATCCTGACAGGTCATCCGAGCCACCTGGACAGCCCTCCCCTCCTGACATGACTCTGGTTGTATCTGGTGCCTATGGTGGGGAAATGGGCCTTGATGGCTAACATCCAGACGTGTCTAAGCAAGCAGAGGGTGGTCTTGTGCCTTGGTCAGTGTCTGTCTCTCTGCCTGCTCAAAGCCACTACTCCTCTTGTGGGTGCGACATCTTGCATGTGCCTCTGTGGGCAGGCAGTGTGGAGACTGAGCCACAATCACCAATGTCACAAGGGGCCTGGTGAGGGGGCACCCCAAGGAGAGGTCCAGCCCACCAACAGAAAGCAGCCCCTGACTAGGGAGGGCAGAAGGAAAAGGGGTGCCCCACCTCCCCAATGGACAAATGGCATTCATGAGATGTAACGTAGCCACGACAGGAATGTTCTGTAGAAACAATCCCATGTCTGGATGCCCCACCAGCTTTGGCTGGAGGACGATTTCCAACACAGACTGATGTCCTTCCCTCTCTCGCTGGATGCCCGCCTTCCATTTTCTCTTCCAGAAACACACAGCCCCTTCCACACACGGAGTCTGAAGAAAGTCCTGCCCTATGGACGCAATAATACACATGGGAAGATGAGATGCAAAAACAGACCTAGGAAGCCCCCAGTCCACCCAAGAGAAGGGGCTCGAAGCACTTCCACCAGGAAGACGTTGGCCAACGGTATGGATGATCACTGCCTGAGACAGTCTTGCTCATCAGACAAGCAAAGAGTGTGAGCAGGTCCAAAAAGGCCTGACTTCTACACCATTTAAAGGCCATTTGGGTTTTTCCCTGGCAGGACTAGAAACCTCCAGTTTTCTCATTTTGTACATTCAGATATTCATGCTGTAAATTAAAGGCATTTTTGATCTCTCTCCTTCCATCTGGCCAGATAACAGTGAAGAAACTGCAAGAGAAAGTATGAGAAGTCTATTTTTTTCTTTTTTCAAACAGAGTTTGAATCCTCTCCTCTTATAAATGTCTAATGAAGCGACCCCAGGAAATGCACAATGTACCTGATGGTCTGACTCTCCCCTGGGGGCAGTGGCTTCAATGTGTCCAGGAGAGTTCCAGACGCAAGCCCCACTGTGAGGACGGTTCAGTCAGACAGGGCTTTGCAATTAGAAAGGGCAGGCCCAGGACGTCTTCCATAAGGCATTTTGCAATGCACAAAATACAGGAGGAATTAGTGAAAAACCGTAAATCGCTAGCTTCTGGCTTTCTCATATGTCAGCTTATTTAATCATGACTCTCTGATCCTACGATTTTCTTCCCTGAACAACTCTAACAGACACTATCCTATGCCCACAAGCAGCAATGCAGCAATATTTCAGCAAAGAATAAAGGCAGTAAATACATGTGTGTGTTTGGGGGGCATATATACACCTGCTAGTGCACACTCCCCTCTGCTCAGAGGATCTACTCCACGTTCCTGAGCATGGCATCCACAGCTTTGGATGACAAACTGCCATCCACGGTCACACTGTCCCCTCCTCCGTCCCTGTCCCCTGACACCTACATTGGCAACACCAGCCTCTTCGTCCCTCCAGCCTTATCCATCCAAGGTCAGGGAAGCACCCCTACCCTGCCCCACCTCATTATAATCTCTATTTGTTTCTGCAGTGCCTTGGCCTTACCCAGTCAATCCCTGCGCCAGCCACCTCTTGCCACACACACACACACACATACTCACACATTCACATGAGAAGGAAGACCCCTCAAGGGAGGACAAACACAGTTCCCAACTTCTCTGCATCTCAGCAAGCAGAGGTTCCTGGGGCTCAGTACAGGTTCCTGCTACAGGAGATATGGTTGAAGGGCTTCCATTGAGAAATCTGTTTTTAAAGTTTGGAAGGAAGCCTTGGTTCCCAGCAATAATTCACCATAATGCAGGATCTCCAGGAGACAGGCTGAATCAGGATGCAGGATGCCTTGCGCTCAGACCCTGTCCCCACGTCACCTTGGGTGCTGGGGCCTAACCCTTTAGACTAATGGAAAACAGGGCAAACAGATTAAACCACGTTCACCCAGAAGACTGCCATCTGTACGCCTCGGAAAGCTCCTTGCTCTGCCCAGCCCCTCGGGACAACGCTAAACAGGCTTAGCCTGCTGTGGGCAAACAGGAAAAGTAGGTCAGCTCAGCAGCACCGTGCACTGTGTTGAACTACTGATGTGCTGCGTCCTCGGGGAGAGGGGTGTGCCGGCTCGCAGCCCAGCCTGGGTGGCCTGGGCCAGCCTCTAGGGGGCAGCCAGGGGACCCAGGTAATGGGGAAAATTCAAAGAAAGCTTGAGAGATGGTTCTTTAAAATAAAAAAAAAAGGCAAGACAAACAAAACTGCCTAAAAAGAACAGCGTGGACTGACACCCACTACCATTTCCCTGCCTTCAGAGACCAATCGATTCGTGTTTTTCTTCAGTGAAATCAGCTGCTTCACCTGCAGAGGTGCACAGCCCTGACAATTTGCAAGAACACTGAGGCCAATGGTGGTGGTGCTGAGGCCACCTGCTTGGGGGCGTCCTCCACCTGACGCTTCTCCCCCAACTCCCCCATGAATCCTAGTGATCACCGGACACTTGCTGGGAGCAAGGACAGGCTTGAGCCAGCGGTGCCAGAACCCCATGCTGGAGAGGCGGTCCTGCCGCTGTTCCTATGTTCCCCGTGTTTGGTTCAGCCTGCAGCTCTGCAGAGGAAAAACCACTATCCGGGCTTCTTGGGCTCAGGAGCTGGACAAAGCACCAGACACGCTGGGGGAAATTCCCCTGAGGCCCAGGTGATCTAACCTACTTCCAGGAGGCTGAAATCTGGTTTTCTCAGGAGGGCCCAGCTCAAACCTGGAGACTGATACTGGGGTCCCCAGAGGGCCAGGTCCTATTCCCCAGGACTCCCAGGAGGGACAGGACCCTAGTTCAACCCTGAAATAGCTCCCTGGTGCCCCCAGAGCAGGAACAAACAAAAGTTAGTCTGGGGGGGGGGGGGGGGTTGTCTCAGAGAAGTTTCTCCACAGAGCAGTGGTCGTGTATCTCAAGCCAGGCTGTGGTGACATAATCTGTAAATGCAGATATGTATAATTTTTAGAGGGCCTTCTTCTAAAATGCTGAGCATTGTTTCCTCTTTATTTCATTTCTGTGACAAAGGTGTTACAAGGTTTAGCAATAAACCTTTTAGAAACATTCAGATCTCTGGGGTGCCTGGGTGGCTCAGTAGGTTGAGTGTCTGACTTTGGCTCAGGTCATGATCTCACAGTTTGTGGGTTCAAGCCCTACATCAGGCTCTGTGCTGACAGCTCAGAGTCTAGAGCCTGCTTTGGATTCTGTCTCCCTCTCCCCTGCTCACACTCTGTCTCTCTCAAAAATAAATAAACATTAAAAAAATTAGAAACATCCCAACCTAAAAACCCACAACTTTGAGAATGTTCGCCCACCCTCTTTCGGAAACGTTATGGGAAAACTTCTCTTTCACATTTTCAGAACAAAAGGGCAAAAAGAGTGTCCTTTGGCCTTTGCAAATCATCCCTTCCTTCCTTCTTCCTCCTGGCCCTTGAACACTTGTTCACTACTTACTCAGCACATAGCTGTGCCCTGGGAGCCCCGCCAAAATCAAAGAGATGCAGATCCGCTGGCAAAGAGGCAACAGGGCAGGAGGATCCTGTGTTCAAAATCCACCTTCACAGAGCAGTTGAGACAAGGACACAATAGCTGCAAACCGCCTAGAATGTGAGCCCGATGAATGTTAGCTCAGGCGGTAGTTCTTGTTACATCAACCCTAGGAGCCATTCAAAAGGTGCTATTCCACATTTAAATAACAGATACTAATCATGGACATCAATTAGTTTTATTTTTCAATTGCAGCTACCAGGAAACCAACACAGCAAGTCCTTTTAAAGGTCCCTCGCAATCCCAAAGGTTCCTGTACTAGGAGACTTCAGCTTGCATAACAGTATTTTCCTGAAGAGCTGGTGATAAACAACATTTCTGCGAACTGAATCATACTCTAAATGTGTGAGTGGCTCAGGGCCCACGCGCTGGAGGAGTGCAGAATCCCACCCTCACTAATGACCCTTCTGCAGGTGCAAGGCTCATCACCACCAATTAGTCTGCTTAACAAAGTATCATACACCTGCTTTCCATTAGGCCACAACTACATTTTTTTTTAACTCTATAATTCAGGGTAAAGTTGGGGGAAGTTTGGATTCCTTTTATGGTTTTAAATAATTAATTTTACACTTTTAGCCAAATTTAACACAGTTGAAAGTGAAACGCTGTTAAAATACACTGAGTACACATTAGTCAAATCTACTCTTCAATGCATTTATTATTATTTATTCAATGCAGCTGCAGCCTCTCAAAACATGTTTGATTTACTTGCTTAGTTAACTAAGTAATTCAGTATATTTAATGGTGTTACATTCTTATCTTTACCTATATTAAGTCATGTGGTTTTCAACCCCTACAAGATGCTAAATTCTCGAGTCTATGAAAAAACTATCAGATTCTTTTTTTAAAATAAAGTTTATTTATTTTGAGAGAGGGAGAGAGGGAGAGAAGGAGAGGGAAAAAGAGAAAGAGAATGAGAGCTGGTGAGGAGCAAAGAGAGAGGGAGAGAATCCCAAGCCGTCTCCGCAATGTCAGTGGTTTAACTGGTTCAACACTATTTTTTTTTAAGTTCATTCATTCATTCATTCATTCAGAGAGCATGTGAGGAGCAGGGGAGGGCCAAAGAGACAGGGAGAGAGAGAGAGAATCCCAAGCAGGCTCCACATTGTCAGTGCAGAGCCAAATGTGGGGCTCGAACTCACAAGCCATGAGACCATGACCTGAGTTAAAACCAAGAGTTGGATGCTTAACCGACTGAGCCACCCAGGCGCCCCAAAACGATCAGATTCTTTAGAACAACAGAACTGAATAATTATTGCAAGGTCACACTAACATTTTTGGAGATTATAAATGTAAACAAATAAATTTCATTTTTGTAAGCTTATTTGAAGGAGAAGGAAGTCAACTGACAAAACAAAAGGAGATGTCTGGTTTGAATGAAAACATTTACAAATTTTCTCATTGTTTTCTGAGGGAGAAGCAATGTATATTCATTGCAATTCATCCCTTCTTTCATTAAGAATAAAAAGGTAAAGGATCTTAGACAAGTTTTCATTAAATAAAGTCAAGCTCTCTATTATATGTATATGTGTGTATATACATAAAATTAAATATATTTAATTACAAAAATAAAATGGCAATAAGAAGTATTAAGTCCTTCCTCCTTCTCCTAGAAATAGTTCCTCTTCTTAACCTATACTCTCATTTGAGATTCCTTCCTCCTTCACGTGGTTGAAAGTGTTTATTGTGCCTGCTCCAGAGTAAGAAGCCTAGTTCACAGCTATGTCAGAATGACACCAGGCCAGCTCCCTCTGAGGGGGTGGTCTGTCTCTGGCTATACACTGGCAAACACTTTGAGGTTTTAAAAAATGATATTAACAACTACATAGCCTTTCTTAGCCATCATCACAAGTGAGGATTTAACAACGTATGGGTGTGTGTGTGTGTGTGTGTGTGTGTGTGTACACGCATGCAGTGTTCCCATATGTTGTTGCATGGCGACACAGTAAGATTTACACACTGTGAGGCCAAGCATCCCAGGGGTGGGAAGAGCACGTCCACATCAGAGATGGGATTGTGGTGAGTTGTCTGAAGCATATGCTTTCCTCTTTCTGTGGTCTCTTGGTTTGCTTTCTGATAAGTTCCTAAGTGCTGTACAGCCACAAGGAGAAGATTGAGAGTGTGACTTAAGTATAGACAAAGAGGAAAGAAGTGACTTCAGGAAGAACCGCTTCATAGAAACTTTAAAATGCTGAAAACTATAGTGGTTTCATGCGTAAGCAAGCAGTGTGAATAATGACCCATGGAGCTGTAGCCACAGATCTGGGTTTGGAAACCAGAATTCAGAACCAGGGTCAAGTTCTGTCAAGCACTTGCTCTGCCCTTGGGGGACTTTTAAGGAGCAGGATGAGGAGAAAGGAGGCCAGAGCTGGGCTCCCCATGGAAGGAGCTGCTCTTCTTTCTGCAAATTCAAAAAATGCCTCAGGGCTGCACACCACCCTCTAAGGGGAGACCGGAAGGCTGCTCTGTGTGATGGGGCCTAATCAGTGGGAGGGTATAATCAGAAGATGTGGACTGTATGGGGTTGGCTCGGTCATTGACCAGCTGGGGGACCTTGAGAATCAGGTGATTCTTTTTTTGGACTGGTTTCTTCCTTTGGTTAAAGTAAGAAATAACTTTGTGAACTATGAAATGTCATATAAAAATGAGATCTTCCAACTATTTGAATATAGTCATTTAGCCCATGTTCTATTATGGGGAGGTGTCCATACAGGTGACAAGGAGGCAGGGTGAGGAAGGGGGATAAGAACCCATGAGAGTAGACACCCTGGTTACAAGACAGCATTGTCCATCCATGACTGTGCCATGGTGACGAATCAAGGCTGTGTATACTCTCTTAACCACGGGTACCTAAATGCTTAATATCCTGAAGCATGTGGCTACCTGAAGTTCAGGTTTATGCTGCTACTGTGTGTGGCTCTGACATGCCTCTCTGCAAATGAGTAAGACCTGACCTATAACACTGTCAGGTGCCGATGTTCTCAGTTGGGAACGACTAGAGTATGAATCTATTCTGATCCTGTAGGGCTTTGCTTGCACCACCTGTGACCGAGTTTGCTGATGGCTTGCAATAAGCACAATTACTGATGACAACATCCAGCCCCGGTGGATCCCAGCAAGTCCTTTGTTTCTTGGATTAGGGTCAGTTAAAAAAAATTAACCTTCTATCTGAAAGTTAGTATTAAAGAAGGAAAATGGCAATACTTGTGGGTTGTCTATGCTGTGGTTTCTGGATGCAAATTCTTCCTCCAGTTGTTTTGATTCCAATCCATTATAGACTCGGGTGTCCTGTAGGATGCATATCTATGTTTGCAAGTTTAGGGCACACATGACTCCAAGTGATTTCCCATTGGTTAGGCTGATTTCCTTCTCTTACAGATGAAAGCAACTTCTACTTCCAAGACTGTCTGACTTCACACTGATTTCTCCTCTAAAAAGGAATTCAGATAAGCAGAACAGGCTCCTCCCTTTTCCCCAGCCCAGGAAGGAACAGGCCACCAGAACAGTCTGCTAAACACTTCCAAGTTTCCACAGAGAAAGAATGAGAGTGCGTGTACATGTGTATATGTGACTTCATACAGGCAAGACAGAGGGTCGCTGTACCACACAGCTCTAGAATATAATGCGAACCATGCCTCCTCCATTTGAGATGCACGGTAGCCCCTTCCTGCTATCAGGATAGCTCCAAGAAATCAGCCTTTACGGAGTTTGTGAGATCCCACAGCTGTTTTTTTTTTAAAAATCAAGGGAACAGGTGATGGTGGTCACAAAAAGCTACACATACGGTAAAATGACAGCACGATACACACACATTATACCGGTATCAGTTTCTTGGAGGTAAGACGTAGCCACTGGAAGGGGCTGGGTGATGGGTACATGGAACCTGGACTGTTTGCAACTTCCTTTGAGTCTATGATTATTGCAAAATAAAAATTTTAAAAGGCAAGGGACCAGCAAATGACAGCAAGAGCATTGAGCAGTGAGGAACCACCCAGCATCAAGCCCCAAGGCTGGGGATGGGTCCTCCACTCTCTCCAGGCCCTGCCTCCAGTTAGTTCAGCCTGGGGAAGTGCCCTGCACCAACACCTCCCAGGTGTGGAGAAATGGGACTCCCTAATCTGTCTCTCTGCATATTTATGCTGGATGCTACCAATATGAGGACAAGAAAGCCATTATTCAGAGATTTCAGATGTTACCTGTTTTGCTTATACTATTTTTATTTTTTATTTTATTTTATTTTTATTTTTTTTAACGTTTATTTATTTTTGAGACAGAGAGAGACAGAGCATCAACGAGGGAGGAGCAGAGAGAGAGGGAGACACAGAATCAGAAGCAGGCTCCAGGCTCTGGGCCACCAGCCCAGAGCCCGACTCGGGGCTCGAACTCACAGACCGTGAGATCGTGACCTGAGCTGAAGTCGGACACTCAACCGACTGAGCCACCCAGGCGCCCCTGCTTATACTATTTTTTTAAAAAAAATGTTTGTTTAGTTATCTATTTAGGGAGACAAAGAGGATCCCAAGCAGGCTCCATGCCATTAGTGCAGAGCCTGATGTGGAGCTTGAACTCAAGAACTGTGAGATCATGTCCTGAGCCAGAATCAAAAGTCAGACGCTTAACCGACTGAGCCACCCAGGCGCCCCTATTATTTATTCTATTGTTTGATATTCCAGCTCCTGGTTTTACCAAGCATTGCAGCACCTGGAGCCTGCAGACTTTCAAAGGGTAACTCGGCAATAAGCCTTGCTGCAAATTCATGTGTTTAGGACAAAGCACTTTAAGTGTAAAGAGTTCCCACGAGAAGCATGGTGACCCTGGGTGGCCAGCGTGAATTTCTCCCGGACCTTCCCTCTAGCAGCCACACTTCCATTTCTCATCGCACTGAGGTGTGGCCCTGTAGGGTCACTGAGATTCTTCAGTGTGCCCCTGCAGTAAAGAGAACTGGGGCCTTCAGCTGGCCCGTCACCCAGGCATGGGACACTTCTTCCCTTCCATCTTGGGCTCCACAGGGCTGCTCCCCACTTCACTAGTGAGGAATCCAGAGCAGAGAAGGGGTAAGAAGTTCATGCAGCCTGCAAGTATCTCACTGATGTTAGCTAGTCGTGCTAGTAACAATACTTCCCAAACCAGGAATATTAGTACTTGGAAGGGGGCTTGCTGGCCCCACCCTTCTGCTCCCCAGCAGAAGGGTGGTGCCTCCACCCTTCCCCACCTCTGGGGGAGGCACAATGTATATTCATCCTTGTCCCCACCCTCACCAGAACCTTCTTCAGCGTGGCCCCCTCATCACAACATAGAATATCACATAAAGTCGTGAACTGAGACTGGGAAACATAAGCGTGCCCGGGGAAGCTCAGGTGCGTTTGGCACCTGAGAGTTTGATTCGGCAAAAGGGGCCCTGCATTTCCTCCATCTTTTGTGTCTTCCTCCTCAGCACATCAAACACTGACTCAGCCTGGGCTGCGGGCAAGGCCTCATGGGCAGCTGGAGGGAGGTGTGCAGGCAGTCAGGGATGAAGGACACAGGCCCTGGGGGGCCTGGTGGAGGGCGCCCTTGATTAGGCACCAGGAGACTAGCATTGCCAGCAACACCTGGAGGGAGTGAAGCCTTCTGGGCCTCAACTTCCTCATCCGGCAAATAGTAGTGTGTCACCTGCCCTGGTGGCTACTCTTGATGGTTCAGGAGATAAAATGAAAAAAGCAGTTCAAAGCGTTTTGTAAATCAAGGTCTATAGCAGCTTAGCAAACTCAAATGTACATATGAATCACGCTGGAGTTTGATTAAAGGGCAGATTCTGATCCCGCAGAGGGTCTGGGGAGGGGCTGAGATTCTGCATTCCTAACCAGCACCCTGGAGCTGCTGAAGCTGCCCATGGAGTGTTCACACTGTGCGGTGAGGACCGCCGGGCATGCAAGGCGACAGTGTCCTGAAGACAGAAGTACCTGTTGGGATGGAGGGGTGGCGGGAGGGATACCAGTGGTCACCTCTTCCACCTAAGGCAGACGGACACCCGGGAGCCTCTGTCTGATGCACCCAGGGTGGAGAAGCACTGCCATAGGCTTGCATGCCATCCATAGCACCCGGGGGAGTGCTGGTTAAGTCTTCTTCATGGAGAGGGGGGAGGGGACTTGCTACTGTCTCTAGCAGCCTCTTCTACTTCCTGTTAATTGAACTCATCAGAAATTCTTCCTATTGAGCCAAAATACCACTGCCCCCCACCTCCTCCCCATCCCGGGGCTTCTATTCATTTCTTCTTGCTACATGTCCAGGGGCTACACAGAGAATAGCAGCACTCAGATTAGATCACTATTTTTAAAAATTGAAGTGCAGTTCACTTAGCATGTACTTAACCAT
Organism: Panthera onca; assembly: GCF_046562875.1. Classification (NCBI taxonomy): domain Eukaryota; kingdom Metazoa; phylum Chordata; class Mammalia; order Carnivora; family Felidae; genus Panthera; species Panthera onca. The sequence goes on along the minus strand of NC_138341.1, from coordinate 81,207,293 downwards.
TTTCTTTTTCTTTTTTTTAAGTTTATTTATTTTGAGAGAGAGCGTGCATGCACATGTGTGAGCACAAGTGGGGGAGGGGCAGAGAGCGAGAGAGAGATTGAGAGAGAGAGAGAGACAGAAAGAGAGACAGAGACAGAGAATCCCAAGCAGGTTCCCTACTGCCAGCATGGAGCCAGATGTAGGACTCGACCCTGGGCTCGAACCCACGAACTGCGAGATCATGACCTGAGCCAAAGTTGGACGCTTAACCGACTGAGCCACCCAGGCGCCCCTGTAATTAACCATTTGAAAGTGTACGATTCAGCGGCACTTACTGCATTCACAAGGTCGTGCAACCACCACCCGTCTCTAGAGTCAAAACCTTTTCGTCACCTCAGAGAAACACCCTGGACTCAGTAAGTCACTGCCCTTCGTTCCCCTTCAATCCCTTTTCCGTCTGTTCTGGATATATGGATATAAAAGGAATCATGCAACATGTGACCTTTTGTCTTGGGCTTCTCCCATAAGTGAAATGTTTTCAAGGTTCATTCACGTGGGTGCATGTTTCGGAACTCCCTTCATTTGTAAGGGCTCACACGATCCCATTACATGTTGATACCACATTTCGTTTATTCATTCATCTATTCATAGACACTTGGGTTGCTTCCACCTTTTGGCTGTTCTGCATATGCTGCTGTGAACATGGGTGTAAGTTTTTGTGTGGATCACATGTTCTCATCTGCTTGGTCATATGGTAACTCCACATCTAACTGTCTGAGGAACCACCAAACTTTTCCACAGCAGCTATACTAGTTTACAACAACATACATGGGTTCCAATCTCTCCATAGCCCCACCAACACTTGTCATTTTCCATTAAAAGTGTTTTCTTTTTATTAAAGCCATCCTAGGGATGAAATCAGCTCTCAAGTATCAGAGAAAGGTAATCTTGTCCCCCCAGAGACCTCTTTTCCAGGCCAAATATCCTCAGGTGCCCCCTCTTCCCTGAAATGCTATCTTTGGAAGTGAGTGGTACGTGCCTTTGGTGGCCAGACTAGATCTGGTGAGCACAGGTAGCCAGCGCCTCCCCACCAAAGCTAGCTCACTCAGGCATAGAATCAGTGGCCTCTCTCCCTAAGCTGCTGTAGCACACACCTTGTTCCATATTTACGATTGTTTTTAACTTAAAAAATGTGAAAGCCTTTTGCAAAGAGCACCCTCTACCACTTTACACATGAAGCACAATATCCCTGTCCTGATTCTCTTGGCCTCTGCATTTCTAGAGACAGGTGCTCACTGTAGCCAGGCCCTACTGAATTTGGGAGAGGGGAGTCAGGGAAAGCTGATTCCAAGGACATAATTATGATCTTGGATTTGCAGTCAACTCCCTTCCAATGGGCCACCTCTAAATCTCAGATTTAGAAGAGAAAACGTCTTGAATATTTAAATATTATGTGAAGCAAATTATTCATATCTACCAATATGTGCTCCAGAGATGTTTTCTACTGCACTTTCACAAAAAGATTTAGAAGGCATTTGGTCCTAAATAATTCACAGACACCTTAAAAAAATCAGTGGTAACATTTAAAGCCCAGGTTGTATTATTTGAACTGGGATAAATTTCAAACAAGTAAACATCACTCCCCTATAGTTGGGTATCAATGAGAATCTACAAAATCAACACCAACAAAATCAGCAACCTTTTCTTGCAAACAAAACAGGGAGGTGACCTTGATTTGACTGGCAGATAGACCAGGGTGTATATTCTTATTGAGCCTAATGACTACACAAGGCCATTGCAGATGAGGGCTAAAGCCAGGTATTCATTTTAAAGAACAAACAAAGCAGCCAAATCTTCTTCCTTCAGTGCTACAGGTAGCTGTTTTTCTCTAGCCTGTGGAATTTTCTCATGCTTTCACCCAATGTTGTAAAGATGAAAGGCTGGCTTTCCAGGTTCTCAGCTGTTCCAAAGCATGCCTATTTTGTTAGGGGTGATCCTGTCTCCTCTTGGCCTGCAGCCATCTTGATTAGACACAGATATCAGGGAATGTTGTCTCCCTTGGTCCTCTCTCCTTACTGAGCTCCTGGGACACTCCTCCAGACTCTTCTTCCTCCTGCCTGGCCTTCCCTAGAGGTTGGAGCCAGGTGGCCACTGACCCTTGCCTGGCTACACACACTGACCAGGTTCCTGGAGGTGGTCATCTGCCACAGGCAGCCCAGCTAAGCTGCTGACAAAAAACCTTCCACAGGCATTGGGTAACTCTGACTTCTCATCACTTTTTGCAATTAATGTAGGAGTCCAGACGGCCCACAGACACAGAGCATTCTTGGTTTGGCTATGGTGCAAGTAATTAACAAATCCCAAAGTTGTCAAACTATATAAGAGTTTTGTTTTTGTTTTTAATAACTGTTTATTTTAGGGAGAGTGCAAGCAGGGGAGGGGCAGAGAGAGGGGGACAGAGGATCCAAAGCGGGCTCTGTGCTGACAGGCTGATAGCAGCAAGCCTGATGTGGGGCTCGAACTCACAAACCACACGATCATGACCTGAGCTGAAGTTGGACATTCGACTGACTGAGCCACCCAGGTGCCCCAGCCTGTAAGTTTTTAACATGTTCCACTTAGTTTCAGCCATGTATATGAATTTCATTTTTCTGGGTCCATGGTATTGTATGGTTCTTACAAGGTAGTTCATGGAATGAAATCAAAAGAGTTCATCAACTGAAGATAAAGCTGCATAATAGTGAAATGAGGGGGCTTCCTAAGAAGAGTCAGGAAGAGCTGCTTGACTCAAGATTCATGTCATATTTAATTTGCCACTGAAGGTTGGAATGATAACTCCAGAATGCAAAAGAATCAGAAACTGTGTGGGGGGCTACATAAAATGGGTGTGACAGTATTCACAGTCTCAAATGAAAGAGTCCCCAGGAAAGCCTGGAGGGCTGCAGAGCCCATCTAAGGAGGAGGAGGCTCGTGAATACCAGCCATGTTGTTGGGCCAGACCTCGAGCAGCTTAGCTCTGTGGGAAAACACATTGTTCTAAGAAACAAACTGTTCCAGAAAGCTTTCTTATTTTATCCACTTTGGATGGAACAATTCCTATATGGATCTCACACCTCCCTGCTGACCTCAACAGAGTGAAGTGAACGTGACTATCACCTCTTCTGGGTGGCTCAGACTCACTCTGATGAGCATGATCAGTGAGGTTTAGGGAGGACTCCTGATGAGTGGACTGTGTACAAAGTCAAGTGCCCCTGGAACACCAGACCTCTTTGGTTCTTCTACTGGCTTTCTCTCCCTTGTCTGTCCTTTCTCTGGTCACCAGGGCCACCCGCCTCTTCTGGCTGCTGCAGTTTTGCTCTTCACATCACTTCTTCCCTGAGCCTCTGAGAGCAGGTGGCCACCTCCACCTGTGCATCTGAGGTAAGAGTCAGGGAAGGCAGAGAGGCCCAACGGGCTCTCTTCCCTCTTTAGGAGCTCAGCATGCAATGCCCTGTGGCTGCGTTTACCAGGCGGCTGAGATGGCCAAAGAAACAGATTTTAGCGAGGTGCAGCTTTCCTAAGGGACCAGAGCTACCGGTGCCAGGGCACATACTGACAGTCATAGCATATGACTACCACTGACAGTCACAGCAGTTGGCCTCAAGCAACTTCCTTCTCCTCTCACCATGCACCCGGTTCACACTGGAACTTGTTGTTCGCTACCACTGGTGGAAAGTAGCCGGTTAAGGCCACGCTTCTCAAGTCTGGCTGGGCAGCAGAATTACTTGGGAGAGCCACTAAAATACAGACTCCTGGGCCCCTCACAGATTCTGATGCACAGCCTTGTTGGGAAGGCCAGGTCTGGAAGCAAGAGTCTGATACCTGATTTCGAGTTCTTGGGGTGAGGGGGGGAGCTAGCAGAAGTGAGGGCGGCATCGGCACTGCACTGAATGAATGGAAGGTGCCCCCCGCCCCCCCCCACCCCGTGGCAGTTTTCATTCCCAGGCCTGGGGGTGGGGGGTGACCCATGGCCGTACCTGCTCCAGGCAACACATTCTGGTCCCACAAAATGGTACCGGCCAAGTGCTTTGGTTCAAAATATTTGGTTGTCCTGTCTACCCTGGAGAAATACTAAAAAGTGCATTTACAATTCCAGTGTGTCACTCAAGTGCCAGGTCCGCGGAAGGTGTAACAGAAGCAGGGGGCCCCCCCATTTCCCCCCAGAGGAGGGCTCTCCACTGATGCTGGCTGCCCTGGCAGGCAGGCCTGCTCTGATTTACTCAAACACAACAATTAGCAGTGGTAAATGTGGAGAAAGGCAAATAATTTGATTCGAGGGAGTGTAATGGTGTAACAGGACTCACAGCATTTTTGATGCTAAAAATAGGGTTAAGAGCCCTCACTTCAGAACTCTCTGCACTTCACCCAGTTTTCACCCAACTCCCATTTCCCTCTGCACTCACATCATGTGGTTTGAGATTTGCTTCCTGTGGTATTTGATTCCATGTGGGAGTTTCCCCCCATCCATCCTCCCTTTTGTTACTCCAGGGGAAAAGCAGCCCGGGAAGGCTTTTCTGCCGTCCTCTATTGTTCTGCATTTTAGGTAAAAAAAAAAAAAAGTACTTGCTGCTTAATCTGAGCCTTAAGACCAGCCCAACCGGCAAACTTCGTAAGCTTTAATGTTCAAAATACCAAAGTAAATGACCTCCAGTCTGCAAAACCAACAGAACATGGCCCTGTCCCTTTCCTTCAAGTCTCCACAAGCTGTCTGCTTTCAGAACCCACCAGGGTCTGAGCCTATTGGACCTCATGAAAGGGGCTGTCCTGTTCCCGCCCTGAGAGCCCGCCCACGGCAGCTTTTCAATCACATCTGCGTGATCCCTTAGTGTCAGGTGTATGCTTAAGCTTTTTTTTTTGTTGTTTGTTTAACTGTGGTAAAATATATATTACCAGCAAAAAGTTTTTACCATCTTAATCATTTTTAATAGACAGTTCAGTGGCAGTAAGCACGTTTGCAGTGTTCTGCAACCACCACCACCAATCGTTTCCAGAACTTTTTCATCTTCCCAACCTGAAACTCTATGCCCATTAAATACTACCTTCTCATCTGCCCTCCACCCAGCCCCTGGAAACCACTGTTCTACTTTCTGTCTCTGAATATGACCACTTTAGAAACCTCATGTAAGTAGAAATCATGCAATATTTGTCCTTTTGTGTCTGGCTTTTTTACTTAGCATAGTATCTTCAGCGTTCATCCATGGTATAGCTTGTGTCAGAATTTCCTTCCTATTTATGGCTGAGTAATATTCCAATGTATGTAGACAACACAAGTCCTTGAGCTTTTGATTCTAAAAACGATGAAAAAAATTCTCCTCAACCTGCTAAAAGGGCCAGGATTCCACCCCCATTTTCAATAGATGCAAATGTGAAAGACAAATTATCCATCAAGAGGCCCATGACATGGGCCTTAAGGACAGATAATGGCTTCACCATTATCCACCCTTCTTGGGGTTGTGGCTTGGAACCTGGATCATAGCACCCCAAACTGGAGGACAGGAGAAAGCCAGTGGTGAAGAGCACCAGATTTCCAGACGTTTCCTGCCCTGACCATGGTTCAGGGCTGTGAGAAAGCCTACAGAAAACCTATGTCTTACTTTTTGTTTTTATCTTTGAAAATCATAATTACTATACAAGAATTCCCAGTTTCTTCCCTGAAGCAGAAATCATACCTCTGGCCCATGTGAGGCATTGGAGGTTGCTCAGTCCATGACAAATTCAAACATAATTAATCTTTGTTAATCCCAACGTGTGGGTCTTATTCCACTACTCCTCTCTACTTCCTCATCAATCAAGAGTCGATTACATATTTAAAGCTGTCCTTTGAGGGGAGCCTGGTGGCTAAGTCAGTTAAGCACTCGACTTATGATTTCGGCTCGGGTCATAATCTCTCAGTCCTGAGATCAAGGTCCACACAAAGCATGGAGCCTGTTTGGGATTTTCTCTCACCCCCCTCCTGCCTCCCCCCCCCCTCAGCTCATGCCCACGTTTGCGTGTTCTCTCTCTCTCAAAATAAACAAATAAACATTAAAAAAAAAACTGTCCTCTGAAAAAAAAGTCTCTGGAAGCCATTCCTATTTTTCAGGTTCGTTGAAATGTGAAGCCATTATCTGTCCTTAAGGCCTTATTAAGCCCCATAACGCTATAGCTATAGATAGTTTCAGTGATGAGGAACGGAGCAGGTGCAACATATATAAGGGATGCTGGGACGGGGACTGGGGGAGGGTTCTGAGCTCACTTGCAGTCCACTGTATAGATCTGGCAGTCCTGCTTATTGTGTAAACCAAGTCCACTCATCAAACACATCCCTACTGAATTATTGCAAAATTAAATATCTTATAATATCATAATTCTAAAATATTTTTAGAGATGGCATTAAAAAGATGGTGTTTGAACAAAATGTAAAGAATAGGAGAAGACAGAGCTCTTAAAGGACACTATAGCTGGGTTGGCATTATTTGCGGGTGTTATTTTGTGCACATATTTTCATTAACTCTGCAATTTGGACACATATTTTAAAGAGAGGGGGTATATATTTATACGGTACTCATATGAGATTTAATATTGTGTTGAGAAAATGAACCAAACTGCAAAATTCTTAAGATCGATATCTTCATTGTAGCTCTTGAGGTCTTAACTGACATCTGTTTATTCATTATTTTTATCTCTTAAGTAGGCTCCACATCCAGCGTGGAGCCCAGTGTGGGGCCTGAACTCATGACCCTGAGATCAACAGTTGGACATTTAACCAACTAAGCCACCCAAGTGCCTCTCTTCATTAATTTATTTTATGTACTGAACCAGTAGGTCTTTGGTACCTCCTGGAATGTAGTCTGTCAGTCACAACAGATATGCAGATGAATAACTCCATCCCTTTCCCTATCTGGACAAATAAAGTCGTTACATGAAGCCACAGAAGCACCAAGGAGATTAGGGATCAGGTAAGGCTTCCTGGAAGTGGTGGCTGAGTACGGGAGTAAGAAGAGTTGGTAGACAAGAGAACACCACAAATCTCACTGGACTTCTCATCTAGTGTTTAGCAACAGAATGAGCCTAAAGCAGTCATTGAAAGCCCACCATCCTGAGGATGGCCACTAGCTTCTAGATGTTTCCAGCAACCATTTCTTTTAAAAAAGGAATTCATAGAAAACCTCATTGGGGAAAGGGAAATCTGGAACAAATATTAGTGAAACCCCAGAAAATGGCATCTCTCTACCATTTACTTGGCTCCTACAGTGTCCTGTTTTGGTACTTTAAATCCATCGTGGTTACTCCTCAAACAAAATAATAGTTTGTTGCTTTGATTTCCACTTTACAGATGAGGAAAGAAGAAAGATTAAATAACATGAAGGCTTCTTAGGCTCCAGGCACCGTTCTAGGTACTTTAAAATATTTTATCTCATTGGATCTTGTTGGTAACCCTACGGCCCCTTTATCCACATGAGGAAACTGAGGCATGGAGAAACTAAGTATCTTTACCATGATCACCATTTAGTTAATGGCAGAGTGGGGAATGCCACCTAAGCAGTCTGGATCCATAGTCCACACTCCTGACCACAAGACTGTGTTCTTTCAGTCAGAGAAAGCATATTGATGTGCCTCTTCTGAGAGACAGACATGCTTGATTGTGGCTGTTTTCAGTAGAAATTAACTCTTCACTCTTAAAGATACTGCTTTAAAAGGAGAGCTCCTCTGATGCCATTAAGTGCCATTTAACTTCACTAAAATGTTTATTGTTTTATAAACAATGTTTATTGTTTTATTTAACTTCACTAAAATGTTTATTGTTTATTTATTTATTTTCAAGTCTGCCTCTTGAAATGTGTATTTGCCATGAACATGTCCAGATACCTGTCTTTCCCCAAAAAGTCTGGCATTGAAGACCTACTCCAGGGTGGAGGAAGGTTCCTAATGGATCAGGGACACTATAAGTGTCTAACTTAATTAACTGAGGGCTTCCTAGGGCAAGTTATTAATTGTCTTTTAACATGCAGAGATGCATTTCTATGCTTCAAAGGTCAAATGCTGACGAGGCTGAGGTAAGGAGGGAGCTTCCAGTGGCACAAGGCTGGAGCTGTCAAGGTTATGAGTGTGGGTAATGAGGAGGAAATGTGTGGATACAGGATGCTGTAGGGAAGAGCTAAAGGAGGGGTGAGCAGCCTAGTATAGGGCCACAGAGCAGAGCTGGCAAACTCTTTCTGTAAAGGGACAGATAGTAAATATTTTCGGTTTTGCTAATGGGTTATTGTGGTATGAAAGCAGTCAAAGAAATACAAATGGGCATGGCTGTGTTCCAATAAAACTTTATTTACAAAAACAGGCATGGCTGAGATGCAACCCACAGGCTGTAGTTTGCTGGTCCCTTCCTTAGGGCATGGGGTTGAAAGAAGGCAACAGGATGCCTGGGGCAGTGGACACCCGGACTCACCAGGGAGAACGCTGCCAAAATAGCAGTGACAAAGAGGTCGAGAGTCATTGATCTCGGGCCTGAATGATACAGGACTTGGTTCTTCCAAAGTCCAAGGTGCCACTAAAGGCCACACAGCTCAACTCAGAGGCAAAAATGGGAAGGGCCAACTCCTCACAAGAATCATCATGTGGAAGGATCTGAAGCATCAGCATTTGCTATAACCACACTTGTTGGCATGTGCATAGCTCCTCTCACTAAAGTGCTAGTTGGGGGTGTTTGTTGAACTAGAAAGAACAAAGAAGAAGAATGGGGCCTATCCAATGCCATCCGTGGTTGAGGAGCTGAACAGAGAGGGTGACATCGCTAGAACCAAGATGGGGTCTCTTGACCTTCAAATGTTCTAGCCTACGGATTATTTATTAACTAATTAAGCATGTGGTTTTACTTCCAGATACCCTGGACAACCTCCTAATCAAGTCAACTAAAAATGAAAGATAAAAGAATAGAAAACATCTGAATTGTTGCTGAGCTGATAAGTGTGTACAGGCCAAACACAGAGTGGAAGTAGGGGTCCTGGGAGTAAGTGAGCTAAAGTTAGGTTTTCCCAGGAGGCAGACCCTGGTGACTGTAAACTTTGATAGGATGTTGTGTGGCAAGAGGCAGAAAGAAGAGATAAACCCTATCCGTGGTGGAGAATCACATATGAGACCATTGCATAAAGCCTGGATCTCAGAGGAGGGTTATGTTCAGCATAAATGGGAATAAGAAGCAAACCTGCTCACACAGAAGAGACAGGAAGGAATTTGACTTTTCAACCTCAAGGAGAAAAATAGTCTCCCCCAAATAGTCAAAACCACAAGATGGTCTTTACACAGGTTTCAGGCCCAAATTCTACCTGTGTGGTTTGAAAATCCACATGAGAGAATTTAAAATGACTTCAGGTTGAAAGTACTCAGGTACATAGCAGAAAAAATGCAAATCCTCTTTAGAGGAAAATAACCTTAACCTAGGTGTCAAAATTTTTTACAGATCAAGTTCCTAGTTATAGAAACCCAGTCAGAATTCACAAAATGTGCAAAAAGAACACTACGAACAAGATCCTGCAGAAACAATAGAGAGAGAAATCAGGTCCACAGTGATTTTAGATATTGGAAAGATCATAGATAAATCATAAAATAAGTATGTTTTATATGTTTAAAGATATAAACAGGAGGCTTAGAAATACAAGAAATGAGAAATTGTTTTCTGTTTAAAGACCAAGCAACTCTGAAATTTTGACAAAGGAAAAAAAAGAATAAGAATAAAATAAATTAAATCTCAATAGACTTGTTAAAATTAAGGTGAGACATAAGTAAAGCAAGAATCAGTAAAATTTAAGACAGATCTGAAGAAATTGCCCAGATTGCAAAATAGAGAGACAAAAAGATGGAAAATATAAGAGGGAATTTGAGAGAAGACAGAGTGAAATCTAACAGAGATATAATACATATCAAACTGGAGTTCTAGTAAGAGATATTGGAGAGAATGGGGAACAGGAAATATTCAAAAGAAAAATTTCCAAAGTTTATGAGAAACATGACTCTGTAGATTCAGGACACCCAATAACCCTAAGCAGAATAAATATAAATGTATCTACTCCTACGGACAATTGCCATGAAATTGGAGATTACCAAAGACAAAGAGATGATCTTAAATGCAGCCAGACAGAAAAAATATCGACCACCTAAAGAAGGAATAGCAACTGGATTGGCTCCAGACTTTGCAAACATAACATAGCAGCCAGATGACAGGAAAATAATAATTTCAAAGTCCTGAGGGAACTTGATCATCATCCTAGAACCATATACCGCATAAAAATATTTTTTAAGATTTAAGATAAAATAGAGATATTTCAGATGAAGGAATTTCCATTAGCAAACTCCCACTAAACTGAATTCTAAACGACTTCATTCGGAAAAAAAGTAAATTATTTCAGATGGGAATTCTGAGAGGCAAGAAGAAATGGTAGAAAAGATACTGTGCTTTATCAAACAACTATAATAGTGACTAATTGAGGGTACCAAAAAGATGGAACTAAAATGCTGGATAACAATAGCACTTAAGTAATAAATCAATCTAAGTTTCCTGTGTTTTGTGAGAAGAAGAAAAATATTATTAACATAGAACTCTGTTAAGTATTCATGTTAAAATACTAGGGTAATGAAGGTCATAAATGTTATAAATTCTGGGGTGCCTGGCTGCCTCAGCTGGTAGAGTGTGCAATTCTTGATTTTAGGGTTGTTAGTTCAAGTCCCACATTGAGTGTAGAGATTACTTAAAAACAAAATCTTTGAAAAAAAAAGATTGTAAATTCAGATTAGGGGGGAAATGCAATAAACAGAAAAAGAAAAATCAAAAAAAGGCAGGAAAACACAAAAAGGACAAATGCCAAATATAATATAAAATGGTTTAAAATAGAATATTTTAACATTATATTTATACTATATAAATATCTATTAATTATATTTATATTAATCATAATAAATGTATGAACTATATCCCTAATTTAAAAATATGATCATACATAATTTTAAAAATTGAGCAAATTATGTTTATAAGAAACACATCTAAAAGGTAAGAACAGAAAACTTAAAAGTAAAAGGAGGAAAAACAAATACAAGGTAAATGCTAACAAAAGAAATCCAGTGTACTTCTATTAATACCAGATGGATAGATTTTAAGGCAATAAGCATAACTAGAAATAAGAAAGGGTCACAAAATGTGTATAAAAGTTACAGTTCACCTGGAAGGAAAAATAATTCTAAACTTGTATGCACCTAACAATACAGTCTCAAAATATATAGAGCAAAACCATAAGGAGAAACTGACAACTCCTCTATCACAGTCAGAAACTTCTGACAAATCTTATTTCATAAATGAAATATTAAGCAACACAACAATGAGTTATGATATATAAAATTGGGTAGCACAGATGTAATGGACATATATGGAATACTGCACCCAATAATGCAAGAATAAGCAGTCTTTTCAAGCACACAGCAAATACTGACTATCTAGGAAGTTGTTTTTTTAGGTCAGAGTACACTATTTTTCAGTGCTCCTAACAAAAGATCGGAACAACCATTTCAAATCTGGCAAGTTGTTGAGTGACCAGATATTACATTGGTTACCAAATAAATTAGTTAATCTGTAAATGATTTCCTTTTAGACTAGTATGTCTTATGTCACTGAAAAGAACAAGTACTGTTTTCCTCACTCACCTCAGCTTCTTGGACATCTAGCCAACAGCAAACAAGAAACTACATCAACCAATATGACCACTGGGAATCTAGGGAAAAGATTTATTTCATCCAAAATTTTGGACAAATGATGAGTGGTTACTGGCTAGAATGTAAGTACAATGACAGTAAGAATCTTTTGTTTTGTTGTGTTTTGTTTACAGATGTATCAATGTCTGGCACATAACAGCACTCAAAAAATATTTTTAAATGACTGGATGCATAAATGAACAAAGATCATATACTACTATGTCTTCTTGTCTTTACTTGTGGCATTGTAATAATTCTGGATATTTTGTAGTGTGTATTCTATTTGGTAGAGTAACCTAATCGTCCTGCATTCAGGTTTCAGCATAATATTTCAGAAAGAAAGCACACAGCATCTGTGTTAACCTTGACATGTCAGGTTAACTCTATCTGAGGCTGCTGACAAAGAGATACCTTGATGGAAATATCTGGGCCTGCTGATAGGGATAAAGCCTGCTGGGAAAAGCAGAAGGGGGCCAGATTAAAGGAAAATTAACTCAGCTCTACTTCCCTCATAGTTTTCTTACAGGGAGGGGAATGAAATCCCACAGTAAACAAGTGACTCATGAGTAGACTGCTCTTGACAAACTGTGTCAGGAGTGTTCAAGGAGAAAAGCAGAAGATGGACAGGAATCCTTTGTACTGATTGATCGTTCTCCTCTCCTCTCTCTGGTCTCAACCCCTTTGTCACACTGCACTGCTTACTCCAGTTCCAATGGTTCAGCCCTAACTGATGGTATAGCTAGGTTCCAGGTGAATTTGTGGTTACACAGCAGGGATCAATGCCAGGCAATGAGGAAGGAAACTGTTCATTCATAAGGGGAAGAGTTTAATATGAACACTGATGAGGGGGTGGAGGGCCATGTGGGGGAGTCAGGCTGGAGGTTGTGTCACAGGCTGGAGTCAGTAAAGAGGCAGGAATAAGCAGGTATCACAGTCAACGTGTAGGCAAGTGCTTAGGATGTTAACAGTTTTAACTAGAGGCAGCTCAAGGTCTCCCTCTGTAGCACTGCTCCAGGTCCGGTCTTCTAGAACTTACATAGTCTTGGTCTAAACAGGAGTCTCTTTGTCCCCAAAGTTGGCAGTTGTCCTTCCCAGACAGAGCACCTTCAGTTTGTAAGCCTGGTGGAAGCTTGCCCTCGTGCATGTGGGTTGAGGATTCAGTCAACAGCACAAAGCACTTGGAACTTCCCCTTTTCTAAATTCTTCTCTAATGGTCAAAGTATTGGGTCTTCCTAGGGTTCTGTTTGTTCAAGAGGTCACCTTCTTATTTTAGTGCATGGTGGTGAACAGTATACCAGGTTCCCTAGGTTGAGCAAAGGTGTCACACAAAGCAGAATATGTCAGTAGTCACTGGTAAGGGAACTAGGTGAATCATGCGAGCTTTCCAAAACACAGCAATGGGAGGAAAGTATAGAAGAAAGTGTGTGAAGAAGACGAGAGCGGGTAAGTAGAGGCTTTGCACCACCTTAAGCAGACAGGAGGCCAGGTTTTGTCCCTTATACAGAGAGAAGGCTGAAAGTCTGTCCAAAGGATCCCATCAGCTTGGTTAGGCAGAACAAGACACTTTCTCACCACAGACTGCCAACACCTTGGCACAGAGAACAGATTCTTAGTTGGATTCAGCGTTTTTATGTCCAAGAATATCCTGATTCAATTAATTACTTTGTATTCAACTAATTACTCAGTTTTCAAAATGTGGGCTGATGACCCCTAGGTTGCTCATAGGCTTTGCAACAAGGCCCACAGAATCAAAACCATTTTCATAATAATACTAAGACATTATTCATCTTTATGAATCTTATTTTTTCAAGAGTCCACAGTGGAGTTTTCCTAGATGATACTGATATGTTTTATCTGCCTTCTATTAAGGCAGACATTAGAGAGATATGCCAAAAGTCAAACAATGCCACTCTTCTTACTAAATTCTATTGTTTAGGGGAAACATAGTTATTATTTTTAGGTTACAATGCAGTGCATTTATTATTGTTATTTCCAAGTGAACTAATAATGACTTTAAATTTTCCTTGGTTTCAATTTCTAAGATGGCAAATATTCATAAATATAAGCCATGTAAGAAAATATTCTGTGATTCTCCCTGGTTTTTAAGAATGTAAAGGGATCCTGAGATGAGTAAGTTTGAAAACTATTGCTTTGTATTTTCACCATAAATCCATGGTGACAAGCACTGAAACATGCAGTAGTTAAAAAATAACGGAGTGTTGTGCCGCAATTTTTGCCTGTACAGATATACAAACAATACAAATGACTTGGCAACCATTTTTCAATGTCATTTTCCTTATGCCTAGAAATGACTCTATAATTTTAAAGCCAGACAATTCATACACATGTTCTAAAGCTGGCTTCTCCTGGAGTTATTTATTCCTGGGAGTTATTTGGCTGATCAGAGGGCAACTTAAGTCTCAACTCATCACCATTTTATGCTGTAGAGGCCTTATTTATATCTTTTTAGGAAGCAGAGAATCTTATTATATCACAATATTTTAGAAAATATCAAGGAAATTTATAAGCTGTTTCGATACACTCCTAATATTTTACCTCAATGGGCTACTGGGTCTAGCATTTTAAGGTAATGTAATAGTTCCTAAAACAATAACCACAAAATGTTGAGCTGACATTCAGATGAGCTCTCTGTCCTCTTTTTCATATTTTATTAAGCACAATAACCACACGCAAATCAACAACCCAGAAAAGATAAAAGGTATCCCCTATGTGCTCTGAATTATTCATAACTTCCAAAGGAATATAATGTTAAATCGTAATACTCCAAGTCAACCAAATTCCCACTGAGCATCTAGCTTCCGATATTTCAGGTGCAATACATATCCCTTGACAACATCTCAGCATAGCATTTTCACAAGTAGACCAGTCTTGATGTAGTAGGAATGTTTTTGTTCATTCATTTCAGGCAATTCCTCAGTGCTGAACTGTGTTCAGTTCAGCTTAGGCAGTGTGACAAATTAAGATGTGCTTTAGCTCCCAAGCTGGCCTTCAGGGAGGGTATAGTGTATGAGAGAGAAATGTACAGCAATAATCACACTCCAAAGTGGAATCCAGGGACCTCTATATGAATTATATACATAATAGGAGGTATTAGAGCTCACAGATGGAAGAGATAAAATAAAAATGGTCAGAATGGCAAAGATATAAAACATGACACAAAAAACCATTTCTTCACCATTGTGCAAAAATAGTCCAGCTGTATTTAAATATGCAACCCTTTGGTGTCCACAATTTCCCATTCCTGTGTTTAGACTAGAAGGAGGAAAGAGAAGCTATTTTAAGTCCTTCACGTGCAATTCTGACCCATGAGATATACTTCCCCCATCCAAAGCTAGTGCTGGGCTTCACATCCCTTGAGGATATTGACAAAGGCAAACAACCCACTGAACATGGGCTATGGATGTGTGGGCCCATGGGCAGCACAGCATTGATACGAGCTTCTGTCTACCTGCCAGAGTCTCTCCCTCTGAGACACAATCAGTAACCCAGGCAGGGGTTGGTGGGTAACCACATGGGGCTCCCATCCAACCACCAACCAACCAACCAACCAACCAACCAACCAAATGTGGAAAAGAGCACAATCTGGCAGCTGGTCCCCTCCCGCTTGTATAAAACTAGTCTGACTGACCAGCAAAGTTGCATTACCTACGTGTGGCACTCAAACACTTGGGATAAATGTTCTCTGTGGTGAGTGTTTATTAGCTACAAGCTGGCCCTTTTGCTCTCTCTCTCTTGTTTTGGGGGGACATTTTTTCAAGGTAGGCTTTCAGAGGCATCGGAATAACTGGACAGAACAGTAGCTGCTATTTTTACTCTGTTTTGTATGAGCTATGGTTCCTGATAGAGAAGTAAATACACATTCTTCTTTATTGGAGATGATGCCATCCCAAAACAAGTTGTTTCATAACAACTCTACAAACAGCTGTTATTAATGCTGCTAAAAGGCAATGTAAGGAGAGCCACGTGAGTCCCATACAGCTGCCATCTCTAGTATGGTGAGGACACAAAATGGGACCTGTACATGTGTATGCCCTATAAAGGGAGACTCACATTAAGTGTAGTATCAAAAAGACAAGAAATAACGATGGTCGGGAAGGATGTGGAGAAAAGAGAACCCTCATGCATTGTTGGTGGGAATATAAATTGGTGCAGCCACTGTGGAAAACAGTACGGAGTTTCCTCAAAAACTTAAAAATAGAACTACCATATGATCCAGTAATTCTATTACTGGGTATTTGCCCACGGAAAACAAAAACACTCATTCAAAAAGCTACACACACCACTATGTCTACTGCATTATTTACAAGTAGACAAGATACAGAAGCAGCCCAGCGTCTGTTGATAGATGAATGGATAAAGATGTGGTGTGTGTGTACACACACACACACACACACACACACACACACACACACACAATGGAATATTACTTTGCCATAAAAAGAATGAGATCCTGACATCTGTGACAACATGGATGGACCTAGAGGGTATTATGCTAAGTGAAGTCAGACATCTTAAAGATGAGTGCAATATTTCACTTACATAGGGAATCTAAAAAACAAAACAAACAAAAAACAAAGAGAATCATAAATACAGAGAGCAAAATAGTGGTTGCCAGAAGGGAGGGGCTAGGAGAATGGGCAAAATACATGAAGGGGATTAAGATGTACAAATTTTCAGTTCTAAAATGAATAAGTCATGGAGATGAAAACTAAAAAAGGTAAAGCACAGGGACTATAGTCAATAATATTGTAATAACGTTGTATGGTGACAGATGGTAACTACACTATCATGGTGAACACCAAGTCATGTACAGAATTGTCCAATCACTATGTTGTACACCCCAAACTAATACAACACTGTATGTCAATTCTACCTCAATAAAAACAACAACAGAGCTGAACACTGTCTGTACTTTTCTCCACAGATCTTCCAGCCAAACTGACTATATAGAAACCAGACTCTATATACCCTTATGAAAAAGGAGTAGGGGGTATGCTGACCTGATGACAAAATATGCCTCTGGGAAATGTAAAAAAAATCAGGGCAAAAGGGGACCCAAAGACCTCCTCTTCTAGTCTACCAAGGATCCAAGAAGGTTGCGATAAGGGAGGCAGTAGTTGCTGGGGCGACCACTGCATCACTATGGCCCTCCACCACCACGTGTTCCACACGACGGTACTGCCCGGCGTGGCCCTGGCTGTCTGTCTGGCCTCCCATATTGCCAGGTTACTGTCAGTGCCAGTCCTAGATGTAAAACCAAAATTAATGTAAGAAGCATGGAGAGTTCCCGACATAGCTTTTCAGACAAAAGCAAAAGTTAAAAAAGCAGCCCCATGAACGTCAGTAAAACCAGCTGTTTCTGATTTAGAGGCAAAAATAACTCCATAAACATTAGCAAAAATGCCAAAACAAATGACATCCATATCTACTAAGAGGACTGAACTTCATGCATGAAAGCCAGATCCCTTGTTTATGGTCTGAGGAGCAAATTTTGGGTGATAAAAGCATTGTGTTATTTGTGAGCAAGCATCTACTTGGAAGCAGTTCTGACTCTGGCTGTCCTTGGTTGGTATGTGTTTTTCTAATCTGCTCCTTTTACCCATCTGATGGGCCGTGGCAATGCCAGGATTATGTTCCCCTTATCATGGATTCTTTTTTTTTTTTTTAATGTTTTTAATGTTTATTTATTTTTGAGAGAGAGAGAGAGAGAGAGAGAGAGAGCGAGCATGAGCAGGGGAGGGGCACAGAGAGAGGGAGACACAGAATCTGAAGCAGGCTCCAGGCTCCAAACTATCAGCACAGAGCCCCACACAGGGCTCAAACCCACAAACTATGAAATCCTGACCTGAGCAGAAGTCAGTCATTTAACTGACTGAGCCACCTGGGTGCCCCTCGTGGATTCTTTATCTATGTTCTGTTTTCAAAAATCCCTTGTCAATCTTAATTTTGTGAAAATGTATTTTTTGAAACCAAACATTTTAATATGTACACACACGTATATGTATATGTAAAGACACACACATATTCTTTCTTCTTTTCTTAACATATTCATAGTTCAGTACAGATCCCTTAACATAAAAAATGTGTGGCAATTACTGTTGACACCTCCTCCAGTCTACTGGGGCTGGGTGGTCATGGGGTACTGCAGAGAGGAAATCTGTTTATACTCCTCCTTCTTGAAAAATGGATCAAGGGCCAGTTCAGAAAACTTGCCCCGAAGCTTTGAAATATGTGTGAAAAATGCCAAGTGCTTGCCAAGAGCTGCAAAAAGAAAACAAGGCAGAATGCAAGTGAGCAGGACAACTGTGCTGGTCAGTATGACTCGATGCAAAACTTGGAGAAGTGGGGTACCTAGGTGGCTCAGTCAGTTAAGCGTCCGACTCTTGATTTTGGCTCAGGTTATGATTTCACAGTTGTGAGACTAAGCTCCCAATCAGGCCCCAAGTTGGGCTTTGTGTTGTGCTCCCTGCTGGGCATGGAGTGTCTCTGTCTCTCTCTCTCTCAAAAAAAAAAATTATAGAAGAGGCCCTTAAGAATGTGGTGGAACCTCACAATACTCAGGTATGTGTGTCCAGCCAGGCCTCTGTCCTGAGCTCCAGACTCCTGTGTCTAAATGTGCCCTCCACTTTGGTGCTACCTTAGAGCTCCTATTCCACAGGCCCAAACTGGAACTTGTGATCTTCCTGCCAAAAGCTGTCATCCCCTTCCTTGCCTTTCTTATTTCAGGAAAGGACACTTCCATTTTTCCCTCTGTCCCCCTCACATCCCACCATTACACTCTGTCAGTTCTAGCTTCAAAATCTACCTTGGATCCACCCCCGTTTCCCATCTGCACGGTCACTACCTAGCCCAAGCCAACAGACCAAGTGATAGCTGGGAGTTCTATGAATGGACTCTCTGATTCGGCTCTTGCCTCTCCCTTCAGTGTCCTCAAGGGCAGCCACATAATATTTTTTAAATGCCAATCAGATCAGGCCACTCTCCAACTCAGAGCCCTTCAATGTACTGCTTATTCCAGGGCTGGAGCAGGGAAAGGACAGGATGAGTCTGGACCATCTTATTGTGCCAGAAGGTAACACATGCTCAAAGAAGGATGCAGACATGTCAAAAGCCAGCTCAAGGGGGCTCTTGCTGACAAAACCTGTGATAGTCTGAGTGCCACAAATGTAATTATAACCCACGGAATAAATCAAGAATCTATGAACTCATACTGATCCGAATGAATGAATGAATGAATGAATGAGAGAGAAAGAAATCTCCTCCTTCAAGTAGATTGCCAACTAACACATGTAGATGGGATGAAGGAGTTCCAAGCTTAGCATTTGCCTACCACCATAGTAAAGACTATTTCAAGTATGAAGCACCTAGCAAGCATCTACTAGTGAGTGAATGCTTGATGAGAAACAATATATTCATCTAGCCTCAAAATATCTTTTAATACTTATTAACAGGAAAAAATAGTTCAGTGGAGAAAGCTGGTAACACTACCTTAATCATGTGATCAAAGTTAACATCACTTGTAATGGGACCAGTCAACAATATGGTCTTTTTTCAAATATTTACTTCACTTTTTAAAAATGTTTATTTATTTTTGAGAGAGAGAAAGAGAGAGATAGAAGGAGGGGAAGAGAGAGAGGGAGACAGAGAATCTCAAGCAGGCTCCATCCACACTGTTAGCGCAGAGTCCGATATGGGGCTCAAACTCACGAACTGTGAAATCATGACCTGAGCTGAAATCAAGAGTCAGACACTTAACTGACTGAGTTACCCAGGCACCTCAAGAGCATGGTCTTCTGATATGCTGCATCACAGTGTGTTTCTGCAAAAACACACAATGTAATCATTAGTACACATCAGACAAACCCAAATGGAGGGTTATTCTATAAAGTAAATGACATGTGATCTTCCACAATGTCTAGGTCACAAAAAAAAAGAGTAACTGTCTCAGATGGAAGAGACAGCTGGACTCTAGACCCACCAGGCACATTAAAGGGACAATGTGCAACATTCTAACGGGCCTGAGGATTAGAAAGGCCTGCGTCAAGGTTAACTGCCTTATCTTGATGACTGCACTATGGACTTACAGGAAAGGGTCCTTTAGCATCATATCAGCAACTTATCTTTAAATGGTTTAGTAAAATATAATAATACGTATATAAATACAGTGCATGATCAGGCAAGTATGATAAAATGTTCACAGGAATTCTTAGTGAAAGGTATAGGAAAGCTGGCTAGTGTACTGTTCTTGCAACTTTTCTCTAAGTTTGAAATTATTCAAAATAAAAAGTTAAACACACCTTCATTGTTTTCCCATGACACTCAGGACAAATGCTAAAAAAGCAACATCAGGTCCTTGGTGACCTGGTCCCAGCATAACTGTCAATTATTTTACTCCAACATCTTATTTCCTTGAGACTTTGATTTGGCCAGCTTTACTTAGTTTTTCCAAACATGTTACCATGTAGGAAAACTGTCCCAAGGGGTGAAGGGGCTGCTATATTTAAATCCATGTATGTAGGGCTGAATGAGTACACTGACACATAAAATAATGACCCGTAATGACTTAAAACTACTGATGTCAGTAATTAGGACTATTTTCATAGTACCAAGAAGGTGATTAAAAAAAATTAAATAAGTACTAATTAATTTCACATAATAGTCACCCTGGGACCTTCTGTAAGATCTGCTGTTAATGATGTATTTTTCTGTAATTAATTTTTATGTGTAGTCCTGGGGGCTCCCCACCACCTTCTGAATTGCACCTTGACCAGCACACTTGACTCTTCCAGCCTCCCTACAATCCAGCCTTCTCTGTAAAGAAAGGGGAAACACAGAGAACCGGAAATGCAGCAAAACTTTGGTTTGGCAATGCTTTCTTGGCTCCGAGAGGGAATTAAAGTAATTAATACAAGCAAGAGAGTATTATGGGAGAATGTGTTTTCTCTCTGCAGTTTTTAAAGGTACAAAGCAGAGGACAAAAAGGAGAAAGACCATATTCAATAAAAAGAAGATCCAAGTTCAAGTCTAACCACTACTACCACTTAATAGCCTGGCAAATCACATTCTTTCTCTAGGTCTCACTTTCCCTGGGTTACGATTTTTAAATGTGGACAGGACCTTGAACCCCAGATGGCAGAGGCCGAGTCAGAAGACCTGTGGCTTTTATGGTGACAAGTAATGTCAGTTGCAGCACAAGTCTTGATAGGAAGAAAGTGGGGGTGACTTAACCCTCATCTCTTTTCTAGGCCCACTATGCCAACATATTGGTTAACACTGAACAAATCACATGTTCTTAAAAATGGCATAATTTTGGAGTACCTGAGTGGCTCAGTCGGTTAAGCGTCCGACTCTTAATGTCTAGGCTGATAGTGAGGAGCCTGCTTGGGATTCTCTCTCTCTCTCTCTCTCTCTCTCTCTCTCTCTCCCTCTCTGCCCCTCCCCACTTGCGCACTCGCTCTCTCTCTCTCTCTCTCTCTTTCAAAATGAATAAACATTAAAAAAATAGTATCATTTCCTCCTTTGAGTACCAATTTTTCTTCCAGATTCCTAAAGAATGTTCCAGAACCAGCTTTCCAGCTCACCTGTAACAGATAATGGCTAAATAGACGTGCTTGTTCTTCAGTGCAGACAGGAAGGCAGCTTGAGTTCTCAAAAAAAGATGTAAGGGAGACCACATATTATACATAAGAAGATATGCATGAGTGGTTGTTTCAGTGGTACAAGGCAGAGAACTCTGGAAGACACTGAAGGAAAACCAAACCACGGAGTGAAGAGTGGTCTGCCTGTAGCAGACACCGGGTGTACAGAAACACTCGCGTGGCCTCCAGACCAGGCACTCAAGAGCACATGATCATACTTACTTGGCCAGCTTCCACTGGGGAAGCAGTGGCCCCTCAATATTAGAACTCTCCCTGAGACTAAAGCCCAGTAACCTCTGCCTGCCCTTTAGCAACTTCGCACAGTGGCCTGCTCCGGCCTGTCCTGCCTTGACAAACATGGGCGCAGGAAGCCCAGCAGCCATATCCAAGGGCAGCTGTCACACTGAGTGATGGTCCCCTGGCTGCCTTTCCCATTAGCCAGTTCCTTGAGAAGAGAGACTGGGCTTTTTATCTCTATGTCTCTGCCACTTAGTACACAGTCAGGCTTAGCGATGTCTCCGGTGAGTGAAAGCTCAAGGGGATTTCAGGGAACAACAGTATCTTAAGCTTGTGCTTGGACACACTGTCCTTTCTACCCCAGGTCATCCTAATTCCAGCAATAATGCACCCCACCACTCTCCAGCACTTGCTCTGCTCATCTCCTCACTACCCACTCCTCCACATTTACATGACACAACCAAAACAAAAAGGGGAGTATGCAGCAGTCCGAATGCTGACCAGAACATCTTCCTCTCCTTATGGCTCTGTTCTCCCCGGACCACACGGATGCTTCTTTTCGACTCATATTAATTATGATTCTGAACATCCCTCCTCACACACACGTATATACAAGCTTTCTCTTTGTAGCTTCTAATTTCCTAGTTGTTAAGCAACTAGGAAACACACTGAGTTGTACTCAGAGTGTGCTAAGTGGTTTTAATTCTGCTGAGCATTATTATTTTCAGTGCTTTCCCTTTAAAAACAATGAATTTTAAAAAATCAGCTTCAGATGGTCTCCTTCAAAGGAGAAGAAAGGGGAAAGGTTTTCTTTTTTTCTCTTACACTTCAAATCTTCACTAATTTAGTTCCATTAAGGTCTAAATGGGATGCATTTAAATACTCATCAGAGAATGTTCCTTCTGGCAGGTAAAATGGGTGCCTTGTAACTGGATCAGCACAGCTCATGAAAAAGAAGGGTAACAGCGACAGCATTGGGAGCTTTTGCTTGGGAAAGTGGGCAATGGCTTAATGAAACAGTTCTCATCACCCAACCAAATGAACTAATTTGCAGTCTTGCCTGATTTTCACTTGGTATTTACATGTCATGGGGAGAATTACCTGAAATCTAATGCCTGTCCTAGAGAAAACATTCCTAAGGAGCCAGACAGAGCTGGATCCATTTTTTGTTTTCTTTTGGTTTGTTTTTGGATGTATTTCTCTCAATATGTCAATTTCAGGAAAAGCTCCTTAATTTTGCTTGATCAAGTGGGGATCTTAGCTCTAATCCAGCTAATCAAAATGTATTACCGGAGACATAATAACTAAAACATGTTTGGAGAGAGAAAGGTGATTTAAACAAGAGTTTTCAGAGGAGCCCTTTAAGAGGGTAGAGGCACAGGGTCCCCACCTGTGTCCTCATTGGCTCCATTCAAGCTGAACTATCCGGAGTCTCTCCATACTAGGCATTGTACTTTTCCTGCAAGAGTTTTGGGGAAAATTGGTTTAGAGCCACTGATTCACCAGACGTGAAAGCAAGCGAAAGCTGGTTCTACAGACTGCCAGATCCACCAGTTTGGGGAATGGCCTGGCTGGCTCACTGCTTCATTCCCAGGACCCATACCAGGCCTCACACATACCAGAGGCTGTAACCACTTGTTGAATGAAGGAATGTTAGGATGGATGAATGGAGGGAGGCAACAGTGAGACCTAAAAGTGGGCAGAGAGCTCCCATTTTGATTAAGCTCTGAAACATTTTCTTACATCCGGATTACAGACTAAATGCATGGTGAGTCAACAAAGGAGGCACAAAAATAATTTGCAAGAGCTGAAACAAAGTAGCTCAGAATGCTGGTGGTTTTAATGGAGACGTGCAAACCTTCACTGACAGGATCTAAGAATGAGATTCTATACCTAAACTGTGACATCTGTCAGTCACCGTTATCCCCCTGAATCTGATGTGGTTTTAGCTTGGTAAGTCTGGGCCACAGTCTCTGGGTCTTGATAAGACAGACTGGGCCTTTCTAGAAAGAATAGACTTCTGTCTCAGAATTATGAAGGGCAACTTACTCACTGAAATCCCCTAACATTCAAACAAGGAATACACACTGAAGTTATAGGAGACAGTTTCAAGGAAAATAAAAGTACATGGCCCAGTGGATAGTAAACTTAAGGATAAACTGGTATTTTGTTACTTGAATACCCCCAAGATAGAAATATGAATTCAGTCTACCACTGTGCCATCAAGAGAAATAAAATGTGAGCCATATATGTAATTTTAAATGTCTAGTAGCCACAATAAAAAACATAAAACAATAAAGGTAATTTTGACAATATATGTTGTCGAACCTGATGTATACAAAATACTATCTTTTGACATGTGATACATTTTTCAAAATTATTCATAGGGTAATTTACATTCTCTCTTTCCTATTAAATCTTGAAATCCAGTTTGTATTTTAGTTACAGCACATCAGAGTTTGGGCTTACCATGTTTCAGGTGCTCAACAACCACAGGTGGCTAACGGCCTCGCCATGTCAGCACAGGTCTGGTGCTGACAGTCTGGTAAGACTGATGAATGGACATATTCACAATGAGCATCATCAAAAAAGCAGCAGGTCTGGAGTATACCTCTTTGTGGGCTCCAGTTATTCCAGCCCACTCTTACTTCCTTTAGGTTCTTGTCACATTGTTTTAACACAGCTGTCACTCATAGAACCTATCACCAGACTCCAAGCGTGAGCATGACCCGGGACTTTACAGTCATAACTTAGGCCACTGCAGCAGCCCAAGAAGAGAACATGTGACCAAGCAGAGCCAATCAGAATATGGCCCTAGGACTGGACTATAGAAGCCAGGGGAAAAGGCTTTCTCTTTCCCCTCTGGGTGCTAGGGTGTGATTTGGGGGCTTTTCCCATCATCGGGAGAGCCTGTCTTAGGATGGGGCCTTGACGCAGCAAAGGAAAACCCTAGTCCATATGTTGGCCCTGGTATGATCTTCCCTCCATGGATTCTGCACCTACTCTGTATCCTCCTGGCACGTTCTCTCGTTTGCTTAGGCTAATTTGAAGTGTGTTTCATCCACTCTCATTAGACAGAGTCATGATTTGGCCCAAGCCACAGGCCTGGCCAGTTGCCATGATCTCCCACAACATGCCTCGGTGCTGTCTCTGAGACAACATACCAGGCCACAGAGGGCCACCGGCCACCCTCAAATGGCAGGGCTTACAGCTTTTAAATTTCCTCAGGGCTGTGCTAGTTCTTGTTCCCTCCCGGGGTCACCACTTGCCTTGCAGACCTTGGCCCTTACACCTCCATCCGGTGGACAGATGTGCCAGAAAGGTGAGCTGCTCCACCTTGCTGCTGGAGCCTGTGGTTCCCCTTTGTTCTCCCCACGTGTCTGCTTATTTTATTTCCCCTTTCATGCATCCTGCCTTGAGAAGCAGAATGGTACCACGAGTTTGTCTTGGCACTACAGGGTCTCACTGGCCTCCTTCTGAAATGTATGAAAGACCTATTCTGAAGCACTGACCTTTTAGAAGCAAGTGAACACAAAAGGACACTGTTCCTGGCCTGAGGTTATAAACGCAAAAATGACAACCACGTCCTCTGCATTTGCATGGGATCCACACTGATATCCCCAGCATGACTGCAAATACATTCACCCAGGACATAGCTACCAACGGCCCTGGTGAGCAACCCCTTGGAGGACTGTGGAGATAAAACCCAACCTGTCCTACACTCCATCATAGAGGATTGACTGACTGAGAGAATTCTGAGAAATGTCCATTTAAATTTACATATTATGCTATTTTTTGAGAAACAAATTGAAGATTCATCATTAAGTGAAGTAGTTATCAATTCTGCCTCTAGCTTCAGTCTTGGTCTCGCCTGAGCAAGTTCCAGACAGATGCTGACAGCGTTCCCTTCAGGTGCCTGTGATCAATATATTCCCACAACAACACTTTACTGACTGTGGTTCTAATGGAGAGTCTTATGAAATCTGAAGGAGTCCCCTTGAAAGTCTATGGGGAAGTAGACAGGCCTTCTTTACCTCGAAGGAGTTTACAAGATAGGTAATTAAAATTCACAGTTCCAATTATTCTTGCTCCTCTCAGGAAGTTCAGCACGCTAATTAATGCTTCAGTGTGCTTAATGTTTTAAGTGATCTGGAAAAATGATGAGTGAAATTCATATGGAGACTTTAGTGGGCTTTTTTTTTTTCTTCCCACTGAACTAACTCCCTTGCCAGAGAACTAGTGTGAACCGACCAGGTCTGACGCTTCTGGAGAGTGCAGGTCATAGAGGTTTGCTCTTCTATTTTGCACATTCTCTTCCTTCAGCTGTGAAGAGTGAGGTGCTCACAAGTAGGGAGCAGCCCCGCCCATCTCTCTGCAGCTACACCAGTTTGGGTGCCTTCCTCAAACTGCCCCATCACACATTCCCTTCTTCCCTACCTCAGCAAGAGGACAGGTTTGTGGGTCTGAACGGGTCACCCTGAGTCTGCTGAAGATGTAAACATCTGTCAAATTAGGACCAGCTCTAAGAACGGTAGGTTGAGTCCCACGGGGAAAATTCTTACCTCAAAATGGCCAGGGTATCCAACCCTGGAGTTTCCAAAAACTTTTTTTTCAATGGTTATTTATTTTTAAGAGAGCACAAGCAGGGGAGGGGAAGTGAGAGGGGGGCAGAGGATCTGAAACAGGCTTTGGGCTCCCAGCAGCGAGCCCAATGTGGGGCTTCAACTCACAACTGCAAGATCATGACCTGAGCTGAAGTTGGATGCTCAACCGACTAAGCCATCCAGGCGCCCCTCCAAAAACTCTTACTTACTAAGGGATCCAAGTCAAGTTATCTACCCTACCCAAGCCTCAGTGCCTTATCTTCAAAATGGGAGCACAACACCACCTACCTAGCCAGCACCACCTGAGGTAATGCAGGACTCTCTGAGCCTCCTCCCCCAGAGCCTACCTGAAGCAGGACATCACTTTCTTTTCTTCTCCTTCACTGAAGATCACCTTTGAGTGTATTCCCACCTCCCGTCATGTATTTATTTTTTATTTTTTAAGAGAGAGAGTGAAAGCACAAGCAAGGGAGAAGGGCAGAGGGAGACACAGAAAGAATACCAAACAGGCTCCACGCTCAGCACAGAGCCTGACATAGGGCTCGATCCCATGACCCTGAGATCATGACCTGAGCCAAAATCAAGAGTTGGACGCTCAACAGACTAAGCCGAGTAGGTACCCCCTTCCCTTCATACACATTAAAATATTTAGTCATTCAAAAACATGGAGGACCCAGAAAAGTAAAAAAAAAAAATTTAAATAAAAACCTTTAAAACCTCCCATGGACTCATGACCCAAGGCAACCACCACTAACATTTTGCATTTCCTTTCCTAAGTACAGGTGCATTTTATGTAGTTGAGATCATGCTATAGACAGAACTTTGATCCTTCTTCCACTTAACATTATACGCATTTTCCTGTGTTACTCTGTATAGTCTCCAGAAATAATACTTTCAATAGTTGTAGACTATTCCGGCCAGTGACTGCTCAAGGTTTATTCAACCACACCAAGCTTTTCAGATATCACTGTGTCCAACTTTTTGCCAATACAAACAGCACTGTGGTTAGCATACCCTTAGGAGAAGTCCTGGAATTAGAATTCTGGGGCTCTGAGCATAAAGATGTCAAGGGCTCTTGACACATGCTGCAGTTGGCTTTCCTTATACACACTGCCACAAGCAATGCTGTGGAAAGCACGCTTCACATCTCTAGGAATTACCACTTAAGATTTTTTTAAATAACTTGATTGATGAAAAATGATCTTATTTACACTTCCTCAACTTCTCAAGAGATCAACCATTTTCGTGTTAACCATATGTCATTCCTCTTTTGTGCCTTCACAGGAGGAAGGCTCTCTGCCAGAGTGGGGCAATGGATCCCAACCTTCAGCATGCTGAAGAACTGGTGGGAAAGTTCAGCAGAGGATGGGGATCTACCTTTTTAACTAATTCTAATGCAAGTGATTCTTGGGGCAGAATTGGAGAAATTCTGGGTAAGAGTGTTAGTTATAAAACCTGTTTCTAGAGTTTTCCTTACATTGAAGATTTCATTCTTTTCAGCAAATATCCTCTCCAGTGAACAATCCTCACATTTGGATTGCCTTTTTTTCTTTTAATTTTTTTTTAACATTTATTTATTTTTGAGACAGGGAGAGACAGAGCATGAACAGGGGAGGGTCAGAGACAGAAGGACACACAGAATCTGAAACAGGCTCCAGGCTCTGAGCTGTCAGCACAGACCCCGACGTGGGGCTCGAACTCATGGATCGTGAGATCATGACCTGAGCCGAAGTCAGATGTTCAACCGACTGAGCCACCCAGGCGCCCCTGGATTGCCTTTTTATGAAGCACAGGAACTTAAGTCAAATCTGCCAATATTTTCTTTTGCAACTTCTTTTCATTCTTCTACAGAAAATTTTTTACTTAAGGGTAAAGCTTTACAAATGTTGCTTTTTTAATTTTCTCCTTCTTTAAAAACAAAAATCACTGCTAAATCTATCTGGAATTTAAGTTGGCTATCTGGCATAAAGTAAAGATGTAAAATTTTAGATTTTGTTTTTCAAAATGACTAACCACCTTCCACCAACCATTACAATGTAATTTCTCCCTCCGTCACCAACTCTTGATGCCTCTTTTAGCTTACATCAAATACTTACAGATGGTGGGGCCTCTGATGGACAGAACCTTGCCATGTCCTCTCTCCAGTTTTCAAAACATTTTTGTCACAAACTTTAGCCTTGAGAAAACTCCTGGTCCCTGAAACCTTCCACGGTGTGGCTTTAGGCAAAGTTAATTCAACAGTTTTAATTTCTTCCTACAGATGACTAGGAAAAGCATTATAGCTTTTGGTATATATGATAAATTCATGTTTATAGGAATTTTACAATAATGTTGTGACTCAAATATCATCGAGGCAGAAATTTTAAAGCTGAAGGGACCTTAAGGAACAGCTACCTCTAGTTCAGTCCCTGTGAAGAAACAAACTGAAACAGAGAGTCCTAAAACCAGGTGCCCAAATTCCTGCAGCTAATGGGCAACAGGGCTAGAATTCATGGTCTGTATCTGCTGGAAACTCCAAAGTGCTTTGGCCACCATCCTCTCTAGGATTTATTGGTGGTCGTAATTAAGCAGGGAGGTGACAGTTGACTTAAAGACCCCATTTAGGGTCTGTTAAATACGTTCATTCTTACACCCAACGACCATCCAAACCAGAGAAAGGAAGCTGACTTTAGGCTGATGTGCCACATAGGCTAAAATAAATACTTTCAGAGGATTGTTTGGAAGAAGTGCATCTTGCTCATGGAACAGCACTTAGGGGAGAAAATGGGGGTCTTTCTCTCCCCACTGAGTCTCTAAACTCAGGTTACACCTAGATTCAAACGTAAGGGGAATCCCATACTCCTGAGACTGACGTGCGGATGATGTTGTCAGTGACCCGCCACAGCGAGCCCCGGGTCCTGACGTGTGCCAGTCACACACTGGCTATACCTCAGCGCAGGAGACTGGGGGCTCATGGTGAAGCGGCTCAAAGCAGAGAGCAGGTGTCAGGGCAGTTCAGGACAAACAACAACAACAAGCCTTTCTCCCAAATAGAATTATTTTTGCCAGTCTGAAGTTAAATAGAAAGCCTTGTTGGACATATGGGAAAGTTTCTTGACAACGTAAATGTCAAATCTAAAATAATTTCCAGCTCTAGATTTATGTATTCTCCGACTAGAGAGAAATGTGCTCTTTAGGTATCTCCAGCCCTAGGTTTTCTGATCATGCAGGTAACGCTCTTAAACACCCACACATTGAAGCAAAAGATTGTTTTTTCCACCTTGTGATGGCATGTGTCTATTCCCATCATTCAATGGGATGCTTCTGAGAAAGAGTGTATGCTCTAGGTGTGGAGGTGACCATTTTAAGGTGGCCTGGCTTAGCTCTATGCCAAATTGTGCAGGACATTTGAGGCTCTGTGAATTCTCTTGACTATCCATCTCTTCCTTCTTTAAATCCTTTATGAGTGAGCCCAGAGTGGCAAAACTCAAGCTCTGATCCAGATCTTGACCTGCCCCTGTACCTATAAGAACTTTTCAGGGCATCACCCTCCCAAGTATGATGCAGGTATTTCTTCTAGAACATTATAAGACCCTCAAAAATTGCACCCTAAAAATCACAGCTTATGAAAAAAACAGGGATGGAACAGACCACCAAGAACCCATGGAACTTTGTAATCAAGATTCTCGCAAAACCTGTAACAACCCTCCTAAAATCATGAACCTGGCTGAATCTTCCCTGGCCTAGCCACACACCCTGGCATCAGTGCCACACAGCCTCCTTCCCTGGGCTTGCGCTTCCTCCTTGCAGAGAAAAGTCCTTGAAGACATTCACTTCTAAAAGAGACTAGATCCATCAAACTTAAACATACGTGCCAGGGACGCCCTTCTTCATTAATTCTTTGTTTTCTTCTCTCAAGCACAGGAAGGCCTATCTTCACAGTGTCTTTATCTGCACTTGTCACTCCCCAAACACAGCAGGAACTGAAGTGGTTCTTGAAGTCACTAAATCAGCCACTTTTTGCACCAAAAGGAGGCACTTCTACACTATTTTTGGCTTCTTTCTGAAGGTCTTCATATCCTGCTGAGGCTTTCTGGTTCCTTGTGAGATCAATGTTAATATGTCAGGGAAAGTCTCACTCCATTCCAGCCAATGCAACCCATGCATCCCACAGACATCACACCTTGCTGAGGAGCTGACCGTCAGCTCACTGGATTTTTAAATTTTTGTCTTCTTGTGATTGACTGATTGGTAAAATATGTATAACATAAGGCTGACTGTTTTAACCATCCTTAAGTGGAGAGTTCAGTGGTATTAAATATTTTACTGCAATTAAAAAAAAAGGGGGGGTTTCTAAAAACCTATTTAACCAAAAGATAAAATAACAAGATCAGAAGATAATCAGAAATTACTTTTACCACCACCCTCCTCCTTGTTTTTCCACTTGTCTTTTCTTGAGGTAGCACTATAGATAGCAAGCCAGCAGTGGCAGCCATATCTGCAACAGCTTAGGCCAAATTCTAGGGAAGAGCATAATGATCATCATTACTTCTTAGACAGCAAAGGTCTGAAGGGTTCTGAGACAAAAGCATGTACAGCAAATGTTTCTTTTTCTTTCCAAGTTTATGTTTTGGGAGGAAATAAGAGAGAAACTAAATTCCTCAACAGCATGCAAGTGGAAGCTTCTAGAGTCAATGCAGACATAAGGTGGATGTCTGATGGCCCACGTCCAAATCGTGGCAATATGTGACCTTGGGCAAATGACTGAACCTTTCTGGGCCTCAATTTGCAAGCTATAAAGCGAGGATAATGTGAAAAGTAGATGGGTTAATATAATTACAGCATTCCTTACAGGGTAAGGCACATAAAAGTCCTCACTAAATGTTAGTTACTATTATTGAAAGGCCAAGACCACCAACTGAAATATTTCAGGTGGAGGGCCTACTAATAAAGCATTTTTATTTTGTGTGGTTGAACTTCAAAATGACTTATTCTTAGAATTCATAAAAAAATACCTTAAATAACTTAAGGACATGAATAATTGTTCTTTCAGCGACAAAAATACTCTTTTTTAGCTTAAAAAAAGGCTCATTGTTATTCTTGGTAGTCAATGGCACAAGGGTTGTTATTAGAATGGAAAAAAAATCTTTTGACAGCTTTGACTTAACTCCTACGCTCAGAGGATGTCATTTAATGTAAAAGCGCAAACACACACAAAGGCAAGAGAAGAAATGCCTGCTTAAAACCATCCCCTCTTCAAAACTTGCAGATGTCTTTCAAAAACCCTACATAATGTTTTTAGAGTTTATTTATAAACTTAGATACTTTAGACACATTTTGTGTAGAACTTACTGTTTTAAACTCTGAAAACTTTTTTTTTTCTTGAATTCTAGAAAAGTGAAGGTTTCCAGTGTCTCCTTTGACTATCAGTGATGTTAAACACACAATAAAAACACAAACGATAAACTAGGGGGCAGGGGGACCGCCTTTAGAAGGACCCCCAGGGGCCTGTCAGGACCACAGGGATGGGCACCACGGTCTGGCACAAATACCACCAAGCCATCTGGCTGCGGTCTCCATTGGCCTCAGGCCAGATGCCGTGCCCTGGGTAGGAAGGTCATGACATCGATCTTCCAGGGGTGTTGAGAAACTGACTGAAGAAGGAGATTACCACAGAAATTTCAGAGCCATGTGGAAGACTCCATTCCTGTCCAGAAAACCCTCTGCCATGTCAAGGCTAAGAGCAGAGGTGAGACGAAGGAGGCAGACGAGAATCTTCCACTGTCAAGGAGTCCTCAGATGATGAAGACAGTCAGTCACTACCAAAAATGGACTAAAAACCAGGCTGGGGACTCCCTGACCAATAAAACAGTATGTCCCTCAGGGAAGGAGTTCACTAACGTGAAGTCCAAGCTGAAGGAAGGCAGTCGGAAGCTCCCTGCACACAAACGCTACAGTGTCTATGAGCCTCATGACCAAATGCACAGCTGATCTCAGATGGTCACGGGTGGGCCCTGCTGGTGACCACCAGAGCACTCTCAGTGCCCACTACCTGACTGGGAGCTAAACAGCCTGAGTAGCTCCCAGGCTAACGGGTGCTGGCCCTCTTGTTTACTCTCGGACAGCGCTATGTTGGTACTATGGTACTAAGCCTACAAACAAACAACGGCCGGACAGTACGTAAAAGCAGAACTCTGACCCACAACCTGCAGCAACCTGGCCAGGAGACCAAGCATTTATCTACAGCAACCAGCCCGGGTAGCCAGCCTGCTATCTCTACATCATGCTTGTAAACAGTCAGGCCACTGCCTCTAGCAATAATCCAAAATGCCAACCAATAACTTCTGCAGTGATCAGCTACAAATGGCCAGGACTTGATTAAAAATTGAGAACTTCCCTAATTTCCAACACCTCCCATTTACAACTGAGGAACTACTAGAGAAAGCCAAACACGCACCTTTAAATGATCACAGATGCCCCCCTTCCTGAGCTCACCTCCAGCTTCCCCACGCCAATGGCCTCCCATCAGGGCACACCAGGAGCCTTCCCTGCTCCCACGTACAGCTCTCCCCCTCCTCTGCCTGCCTCTGAGTCTCTGCCGAAATGCAAGAGATGGTGGCTGACTCCCTTGCTATATAGTCAGTTCAGCATAAATAGGCTTTGCTGGTTCTCTTCTGGCTGGTCTCCATTTATTTCCTCAGCCCTGTGTTGCTCAGGCCTCCCTTATCCTTGCCTCTCTATCTCCTTCCCAAACCAAAGTAGCATGAAGAAAATGAATTTCAATGAGAGAGTCAACCATTGCTCTGGGAAAAGGTAGACCTACATAGGACCAATATGTACAATCATGAAACATTCTTCTTATGTTCAATTGGCATATGTGACTTATCTGGATAGCATCAAGAGTGAATACTCACTGATCCAGAACTAGAACAACAGAAAGTTCCCCTACACTCATCAAATATAACAGATAAATAGAAAGGCAATATATTATTAAGGATTTGTTGCAAAATGCACCCTTGGACCTATGCATGTCAGCCTTGTACCCTATATCTTCTATACCCGTAGAGCCAATGGGAATCATGTGGAAACCAGTTCATAATCATGGGCTCCTCAGCGTTGCTGGAGACTGAATGAGCAACGAAAGGTGAATTTTCCAGTAGAGTTTATGTATTATTTCTTCTAATTCTCTGGAAATTGGTGCTCTGAGTACGAAATACATGGTTAAGGAGAATCATCAAAATGCTCATTGATCTGAGCCCCTGCTCTCCAAATATCCTGGGTAAAAGTCTTCAGGGCCCTTTCAAGCACCAAACTCCATCCCCCTCCGCTGGCATGGGATCCTTAGCGACAGCCCCGCACACTGGGGCTGGAATTCCTTAGTTCTGGCTTGGGATCTCACACACCATCTTCCCATCTTCCAACCCATCTGAACGATTCATTGATAGGTAAGGTGAAGGAAGTCCTGTGTAGGGTTCCTGTGTGCACGAGTCCTTTACAAGCCTTGCCCACTCTCCTTTATAAAGGGATCCTTCAGTCACCTTCAAAAATATCATCTACTTTCTTGAAGGAAATGGAAACTTTTTTTTTTTTAATCAAAAAGAAGTGAAAGTTCATACTGGAGTCTGGAAAGCATTTGACTTTATTTTTCTTCTTTTGCTCAGCAGAAATGTTAAAAAATAACAGAAAACACGGGCCACGGCCCTTTCAACAATTCACATATAGAATTCAGCATATAGAATAAAATATTCCCAACATTCTGGAAACATTAACTTTTACCTGAGATTGCCAAAACATCTGCCCATAATGAAGGTACTGATTGCTTATTTATCTGGATGTGTACTCCCTACCCAACCCCCCCAACCCTCAAAACTAAATCACTATTTGCCTGTAACCTGATTTGAATGTGTGTGTGTGTGTGTGTGTGTGTGTGTGTGTGTGTGTGAGTGTGTGTGTGAGTGAGTGAAATAGCAGGGAGTCTTTACAGCCAATGATTAAAGCTGGAGCAAAACAGAGACTTTGGACTTTGATCAGAAAATGGATTAAATTCCCAGATGAGGCTGATCAGACACGGAAATGCCAGGAGACGCCAGCATTCTCTACTTCTTTCAGGAACAGCTTGGGACAGAGCCCTTTCATTAGGACTGTACTGTTCTGTAAAAGAATCCAGCAACAATTTGTAAAAATTGGCTGCTTATTCATGTATAGGGTGGCTCTTCTAAAAGAAGGAGTACTGGTGAGGCCACCTGGAGCTTCCTGGTCCTGCCCATGTCCCCTGTGGGCTGTGCTGACCTAGTTCCCTCATTCCTTAAATGTGTCCCAGAGACAGGACATGAGTTTCTCTGGGTCAGTGGTGTTCCCAGTGCCCAGTTATACGGCCTGTTTGTCAAACTGTGCAGGGTCTGAGATGTTACCCGCTTGTATGGTTATGTACTTTATATATGTGAATGTTGCAGAAACACAAGACAGCTCTTTCCTGACACTGATGTCTAGACCAATAGCCAGTGATGCTACAGCATCAGCCCCCACACCTTGACCCCAGGCAAGGTGATGAGAGACTATGGGGACATTCTGCATAGGTACAGATTACATGCCAGAGATGAGGGATGGAACACAAAAGGATTTCTCTGCTTACATACGGGAAAGAAGTAACTGCCCCTCTCTCTGTCAAGAAAGGAGGAAGAGAAACCTTTGCTCCTTGGAAATGAGATAAAAAGGGCCCTGGATTCTTACCTTGACCTTTTTGGATATGAAATCACTCGAGGGGTCAGAGAGTCCCATGTGTCTGGGCTTCTATAACCCAGAGATGTCTCCAAGGTCTGGGATTTATCCCTTTGGACAGTAAATACTTAGGGAGACAGCACTCTAGTCTCCCTGGCACCTGGGGCTTAACTGTGTGTGTGTCTTTCTGCAGGATCACTCTGGCTATGGAATGTTCCAACCCTTAGTCAATGGACACAGCAGCCCATCCTGGCCATTCCCCTACCCAGTCCTCCAGCAAGATCCCAGCCACACAGATAGGGACTGTTTGCTTTCTTTCTCTTAACTTTTAACACTTTCTCCACAATTTTCTTAGGTACAATTGGCATGAACATAAATGTTCACTGAAGAAAACTTAATAGTGACAACTAATAGGTACTGCCTACTTACTGAATATCAGGCGCAATCCTAGATGATATACCATCTCAGTGAATCCTCAGATCAACACCATGAAGCTGGCACTATCACACCCCTATTTTCCAGGGGAAGAAATGGAGGTACCATGTTCCAGCAACTTTCCAAAGCTGCAGAGCTGGACGGAGTAGAGCAGGGGCCTGACCCCAAGCCCCTGAATTGTAACAGATAGCTTAGTCCTTCCATTTATCCATTTTTGTAACTAAAATGGAATCAGGCTGTCATTTGTCACGTGTTTTCACTTATCACATGTGACCTTCTTTGATGGACATGGTTGACAGTGTTCTGTGCCCCACCACTATGGGACATGTGTTTTCACAGGCATCCAATGTTCTCTGAGATATCATATCTGGGATGCCAGATTCTAAACCCCAAAGCCTCAGGAACATCAGGCTGTAGCAGCTTAAGATGAGAAGACAGCAAGGTGTGTGGGTTGGTTAAGAGTCTGACTCTTGATTTCGCCTCATGTCATGATCTCACGGTTAGTGAGATCAAGCCCCGTGTAGGGCTCTGCACTGACGGCATAGAGCCTGCTTGCGATTCTCTCTCCCCCTTCCCTGCTTATTCTCTCTCTCTCTCTCTCTCTCTCTCTCTCTCAAAACAAATAGACATTTAAAAAAAAAAAAGGACAAGAAGAGAGGCCATCGAGAGAAGGTTGTCTGGGGTATGAAGCAGCCGCCAGCAGGAAGCATTAGAAGGTTTTGAGGACCCAGGGCCTCTGAACACAAGAATTAGCCCTTGGCCGAGAAGAGAACTTTAATACACTGGAATATCTCAAGAACATAAAAGCAACTGAATGATGCAACTTTTTAAAAGTCGGTCTTGGTTCAAATGATAGAGGCTTCCTGTCCTTTGGTTCAGTTCAATAAACGCTGATGGAGGATGTCTCTTATACAGCAGCTCTTAAAAGACAAAACAAACAAGATTTGATCTCCACTCCCGGGAACCTGACAAGCGGGGAGTAAGCCGCAGAAGCTGGTAACTTTGAAACTTTAAACTAAGGTGCTGCCGTGAGAACACAAGCAAGACGTTCTATGGGACCCCAGAGGGCAGACATCAGGCTCTTAGAAACCAGAGCTGAGTCTTAAAGCGTGAACCAGAGTCAGCAGGTGAGGAGGACAGAAAGAGTGTTCCAGACAGAGGTAACAGCATGGGTAAAGGGCCAGGATATACTCCCAGGATATAGATGAAACCAGTTTTCATTAATATACTCTATCGCTACCAAGCATGAGTTTTTAATCAATCCTTAATTTGGCCCCAAAGCAAAAAAGTGATAAGTATATATTCCTTTAACTACTGTTCAAAGATTGTTTACAGTCAAGCACAAACATTCTTAAAGGATATAAAACAAAAGTTCTAGACACACTTGGTGTCGATTTTGGATAAAAAGGAAATGGAAGGAGATCTCTTTTATTGGAAGGACCATAAAAATAATCTGCATTAAACCACAAAAACAAATCTAAAACTTAATTTTTTTTTTACATATTAAAAAATAACATCTCCAAAGCAGTGGATAGAGGCATCCCTTACATTTCTCAGGCACTAACTATTTTTAGAATGTGTTCACCCTTGGGGTGCCTGGGTGGCTCAGTTGGTTCATGGGTTCATGGTTTCAAGCCCCGCATGGGACTGTGCTGACAGCTCAGAGCCTGGAGCCTGCTTCAGATTCTGTCTCTCTCTCTCTGCCCCTCCTCTACTTATGCTCTGTCTCTCTCTCTCTCTCTCAAAAATAAATAAATATTTAAAAAAAGAGAATGTGTTCACCATCAATTGATTCATTTGATCATCACACAAATGCTTTTTGGAAGATGGGCCTCATATTCTCAACTTCTCAGAAATGAAGTACTCCCCCATGGCTACAAGGGGCTAGAGCAGGGGTCTCCTGGCCCTGCACTGGTCTGTCCATCTCAACCCACTGACTATGCAAATTCATCTTCAAGGCAAAGAAGTGAAATCAGTGCATACAACCATGAAAAGCAAATTTTAAATGTTTATCGTTACAACTTATGGGAATCATAATAATAAGGTAAGCCAATGGTGGCAATCTGGGGACTTGAAATATACTGTATATTTGTCTTTTATTTCACTACAATCCTGTTCCTATTTGTAAAATGGTCAGCACCTGCATGGAAAGACAGGTAAAGTGAGGCATGGGATCGGGTGGATGATGACCTTGTGCCAGGAGGGTGAAGACCTATTTCTGTGCTGGGCTCTGCCATCACCAAACCCCAGCCTCAGTTTCCCCTTCTGTAAAATGATGGTCCTGGTGGCCTGACCTCTAAGCTCTCTTTCAGCTCCACAGCCCCGACTCTCCTCTTGGGGAGACTGCCATAAGATTCAAAGCTGGGGATAAGACTGTTCTAGCAGATTAGAAGCTAACCCCACAGACTTCCCAGAAGTTTCTTGATAGTTACGGAAAGAGGAAATTGCAAAAGCAAAATGCAAATTGTTTATCTTAAGGCTGGAAACCTGTGGTTAGGTATAATATAGAGAATAGGACATTGGGGTAAATATGGCATTTTACAGCCTAACTTTTAGACAGAATATAAAATAGATCCAGTATGGGCCCCAAGTTATTGGAATCAATTATCTCCTCTGCCTGAATTCAAGTGAATTCACGCTTCTACTTTGGGTGGAAAGAATCTCCTTGGGATACGAGGTTTGCCCTAGAACACTAATAACTTCTGGAAGGATGAGGGGGCCTAGCCAAATGACTCAGGTGTCTGTGAGCATCATAATTTACTAGAATTAGCAATACAAGTGCTGCCACCAGTTAAGCTATACTAAAATGCTTAAAGGTACTGTTGTTTTTAATTGGAAAATTAAAAATCTGAAAAATCTGCCCCAGAACTAAGAGGAATACCACATTTCAGAATTTACAGACCTCACCTCATATTCTTTCTAAAGTTCTTCCATAGTTCCAACCCCACTTTTCCCCATCTGAGAAAGATGGAAAGAACTATTCCTCCCAAACCCCATACCTCTCTTTCTTCTGACACTGCTCTTGCGGCCTGGGGACGTGACTTCATGTTAGGAGCAAAAGGCAACACCGAAGAACCAGAGAAATGTTGAAACCGAGACACCAAAATTCTGCGTATGTGGAACGGATGAAGGAGGAAATTGACCTGGTACAACCTACCTGTGTGATCAGAATTCAAGTGCCCCTTCAATAAGAGTTAACTCCCGCTCATATAAATTCACGGCCAGACATGAAAAGAAGCAATCCCAATCCCTCCATCCCCTGTCGTCATCATCCAAGGCACAAATTTAACTCTCCATAGCTGAAAAACCATCCTAAATCAGTTTGTTTTAGAGCTCTCTGAAATAATACGCAGCCCAGAATAAATCAGATAGATGTTATTAAAGGATTCTGGTGACAAAAGAAACATTTATCACGTCAGCATAATAACACTCATTCCGAGAAGGTCCTGGATGGCTAATCCTGCTTCTTTGGTGTGGGTGTGGTACAAACAGGGACTAGAATGAATCTGATTTCATGTGTGTGCCCACGTATGCCAATCATGGGATAGACTGAATGACCTTACTGATGCTCATTTGGGCTTCTGCTTCTGATTCTATCGGTGGTGGGAGCAGCAAGACAGAGACCCAAGTGATCTGACAGGGCTCCTCGAGGCTCCACCCCCAAGACGAGCCCAACACCTGGGCCCACAGCCACCCAAAGCTGGCAGAGGGAGGGGAGCCGCTTCACAGATGCCCCCGCCAGGAGTCAAACCCTGTTATTCAAAACTCTTCAATACCTTGGGGGTGTCCGGGTGGCTCAGTTAAGCAGCTGACTCTTGATTTGGGCTCAGGTCAGGATCTCACAGTTCAGGAGTTCAAGCCCCGGATTGGGCTCTGTGCTCACAGCGTGGAGCCTGCCTCCGATACTCCCTCTCTCTGCCCCTTCCCCACTCGTTCTCTCTCTCTCTCTCTCTCAAAAATAAATAAATGTTAAAAAAAAAAAACACCAAAAACTCTTCAATACCTTGCCTGCATGTATTTTCCTTCACATTCACTGAGTGCTGAGGTTCACACTTACATGTGGAGGGGAAGCATGTGGGAAAACACACTCTGGGTGAACCCTGGGCGATTTGGGGGAGGCTTCTCCACCAACCAGTCAGCTGCTGGTTTTCTAGGCCCCGGGGTTGATGAGACTCAGGTGAAATGATGTTTCACAAAAGTGCTAGCTGGCCCTGACCTTTTCATGCTGACTTCTCTGTTGCTCTCAGCTAAAGAAAGACATACCTGACTCCAGAGAAAATGAGGAAAGACACAAGGAGTGTCCTGATTTAACAGTACTCATTACAGCTAAAGAAATAATTTTGAAAAGCAGTTAGCTACTAAAAGATGGCAAAGAACAGAATAACGATTTTGCCCTAAAAACGCTTTTCCTGCCAGCTTTCCTTCTTTATGGCCTTTGACACGCAGTCTCCTCTTCCTGAGGGCCGGGTTGAACTCGGACAACAAATCAGAGTTGTTGTCAAACCACAGGGTGAACCCAGCCACCACACAACAACCTCAAGCTCAGGACAGCCGCGTAAGCTACAGAAGTCATGTTCAAGATGCTCGCTTTGTTTTAGACACATCCTATCTTCTTAGAAGTGGCGTTTCAGAAAAAGTAAACAAAA
The DNA here is from genome assembly GCF_046562875.1 of Panthera onca. Lineage (NCBI taxonomy): Eukaryota > Metazoa > Chordata > Mammalia > Carnivora > Felidae > Panthera > Panthera onca. The sequence goes on along the minus strand of NC_138341.1, from coordinate 81,167,282 downwards.
ACTGGCTGTTCTATTTTTGCTCCTTCTTTAAAGGGCTACATTCAAGTGCTTGCTCTGAATGTCCCCGAACACATCACTTAACATCTCTGTGCCTTGGTATCATAGTTGTAAAATGGGAATAAAATAGTGCTCCCTCCAGAGACGGTTGTCGAATCAAAGGAGCTAATGTGTGGGACAGTGACAGTTGGGTGTAGCCCCTCCCTAACCCCTAGGCCTAATGATAGTTTATGCTGCCTAATTTATTATGGAAAAAATGACAATGAGATGCCCATGGGGTGGCAGTGACAAAGCTTTGGGATACAAAATGTGCAGGGGGAAGCTCCTACTGTTGACCCTGCCTGTCCCCCATGCATGAGAAGCACTATCAGAAGTTGTTCAAGGGACATCTCATTCTTCATCACAGACACCAGTGAGCTTTGTGCTTTTATTCTGCTTATCTGGAAGGAAGTTGGATGTCAGTGCCCACAAGAGTGAGTGGGTTCCAGAAGTCAAAGTGGACAGTCTGTGTCCAGCCTTGTGTTTGTTTCTCCCTGTTCCAGGCTGCCCCAGGACGCTGGCTTCCTTATCTTATTGTGCTCATGTCAGAGAGCGGGCTGCACAGCACACAGGGAGAGATAAGACAATGGTTGGGGGGAAGCCGGCTGGTCATTTGGACTACCATGTTCCCTCCCAGGATTTCAGGGCAGTGAGTGCGCTGGCTGAGGCCAGAGGGAGCCTCATTCTTGCCGACTGGCTGGATTTCAGCTGGAGAGGCATCATGCTCAGGCCTCAGCAGAGAAAGGGAAGCACTGAACCTTCTGGAATGGGTCAGCAGTCCTGCCTGGCTGCAGGACCTGCGAGTTCTGGGAGCAGGGAAAGGACCCTTGGCTTTTGCAACCTCTCATTTTCATCTGGAAAACATGAGGATCACCAAGGTCCTGTCTTAGTCTATTCTGGCTACTGTAACAAATTACCATATACTGAGTGGCTTAAACAACAGACATTTATTTCCCACAGTTCTGGAGGCTGCAAGTCCAAGATCAGGATGCCAGGACAGTCAGTTCTGGTGAGAATCTTCTTCCTGGTTGCAGATGGGGGCCTTTTCTTGTCTCCTCACACGGCATGGCCAGGGCTAGCTAGCTCTCCAGCCTCTTCTTATAAGGACGTGACTCTCATCCATGAGGTTTCCACCCTCATGACCTAATCACCTTCCAAAGGCCCCACCTCCTAATACCGTCACACTGGGACTTGGGGTTTCAACATATGAATTTTAGGGGGACACAAACATTCAGTCCATTGTAGGTCCTCTCCTTCCATTGCAAAAGCAGCTTATTAACCAAAATCAGGGTGTGTATGTATCTCTGTGTGTGTCTGTGCATCCAATCCAAAGAGTAAACTCCCATTTCCATTGAAAATCAGGTGGTTTCTTGCTCCTTAGGGGATTGTGACATAGGAGAAAAGTAACGGGATCCTTCCAGGTGGTCAGAGCTAAGCCCTACGGCTGCAGGCCAACCCTCTTTAGAAAAAACAGGAGGTCAGAAGAAACAGCACATGTCACATTTATCATGGTGAGATGCCCCATACATCCCATAAGATCTTAGAATCCACGGGAATCCACAGAGTCTATTTGACTTAGACCGAATTTTCAGACACAAAAGGTTATCAGGCTACTTTGTTCTTAGAAACGGGAAAAGCTTTTGAAAGCAAAGTGTGCAACCCCAAGCAACTGCCAAGACACTGTGTTTGGCTTCTATAGTTTGAGCATTTCATTTTTTCCCATGACGTTAGCTTTTAAGAGAACACTGGGATATACTGTGTCTTTAATTGCTAGCGTGTACCTTGTCTGAAAAAAGCAAGGACATCGTTCATTAAGAAATTACCTTGAGGCTGGCATTTCCTGGGGGCAGTGGTGGTGTGTGGGCAGTCTGAGGGATGAGCTGGTCCCAGCAGGGAGTGATAAAAAGATGACTACTACTTCTCATTGTTATGGACATCTCTCCTCTTGATATCGACTGTTTAGTATGAATACCTCCCTTTTATGGATGAAGAGGCTCTGTTTTGGGGTGTCTGTGACTTGCCAAGTTCACTTGGCCACAGTGACCATGTCAGGCTGCCAAGGCTTCCTGCTACGGGCCACAAACTGCTTTCATCAAACCATTTAAAATGCTGCCCGCCTCCATGGCGATGGCCGCTCACATGCTCTGATTTAAAGTCAGGTCATAGGTCAACGTTGCCATAGCCAAGGAAAAGCCTGAATGTTTTAATAGGTATCTCCTATAAACAGGCTGCAATACACACCAGAGCTGTCAAACCCAAGCTGCCAGAAAACACAAACACAGCCTCAAGTAGGTTCATCCTAACGATACCACCCCAAGTGGCACAAACTAGGAAATGAGACTCTGGTGCTTAATAGAGCTACATACATACTTAGACACACAGCAAAAAGGAAACAGGAGATTTTGTACACAGGGGTTAAACAGCTGGCCACTGGGAACAGCCAACTCACGCCAACACAGCACAACTTCACAGAAACGGGGAACACAAAAGGAACTATTCTTCTTTTAAAAATTTAAGCAAGGGCGGGGCACCTGGGTGGCTCAGTCAGTTGAGCCTCCGACTTCAGCTCAGGCCATGATCTCGAGGTCATGAGTTCGAGCCCCACATTGGGCTCACTGCTTTCAGCGCAGGGGCCACTTCAGATCCTCTGTCCCTCTCTCTTTCTGCCCCTCTCCCCACCCCACCCCCACTTAAACTCTCTCAAAAATAAATAGACATTGGGGCGCCTGGGTGGCTCAGTCGGTTAAGTGTCTGACTTCAGCTCAGGTCACGATCTCGCGGTCTGTGAGTTCGAGCCCCGCGTCGGGCTCTGGGCTGATGGCTTGGAGCCTGGAGCCTGTTTCCGATTCTGTGTCTCCCTCTCTCTCTCTCTGCCCCTCCCCCGTTCATGCTCTGTCTCTCTCTGTCTCAAAAATAAATAAACGTTAAAAATAAATAAATAAATAAATAAATAGACATTAAAAAAATTTGAAGCATGATGTCTTTTTCGTTAGGCACCCCCACTATTTCCCAGGTCTCTGCCAGTAAGGGGCCAGTGCAGATCTCTGGAGCAGGTTAGCTGGAACAGTCTCATCACATGCGTAGAGAATGCCACTAGCCCAGCCATGGAGAGACAAAAGAGAGAAGAAACCCACCGTACAGTGGGAAGAGTAATAGACTCTTCCCACCTCGTAAGTCCACATACACTGAACAGCAGGAATCCAAACGAATGTGGCGCACACTGGAGCCACACTGGCTGCTAAGCATGGCTATTTTCATGGCACAAGGGAGAATGAATGGTGCCCCTGAAGTTGTGTGGCCAGCGCAACAGGCCCTGGCCAAGCAAGAGCAAACAAGTGCCAGGGCAGGAACAGCCAGGAAACTGTCCCGGTGAGTGTGTGGAGCAGGTTTCCAAAGAACTCAGGGGCCAGGGTGACTGAGGAGTTGCCCCCAGGTGGGGAGGCAGACATGGATTGCTCTGAGGCCCCATGGAAGGAGCAGGGCGCTGTCATGTTTCCTTAGACGCTGTTGAGTGGGTCACATCTGTTGTGTGTGGCAGTCAGGAGCCAGTACAGGTTCTTCCCTCACCCTGTCCACAGCACACTTTGCACACCTACCCACCTTCCTCCCATGAGGTGCTGGGCGTCCTGGGGGGCTCACGAACCCAGCCTGAGCCCAGGCCCAGGATGACACACACATGTACGGACAGGGGCAGTGACTTTGGTGGCTGTGTCCAAGACTGGACTGACAGAGAGTGGCAGCTGGGGGCCCTGCCAGGGAGTACCCCATGGCTCACTAGAGAGTGAGTGAGGGACAAGGGCGGCCAGGAGCTAAGAGTCTGCTTGCTTGGGGAAGGGGGTGGGGTGTGGGGAGAGTGGTGAATGACAGCAAAGAAGGTGGAAGTTGAGAATGGGATGTGTAATGCAGGGGAGGGCACTGTTTCCATCGAGGCCGTGTATAACTCTAAATCGAGGGGTACTGGGCTTCTTCAGACACAATCTCAAGCAGTGCCTTTCTTGATCAGATGAAAGTACAGAAGACAGTCCAAGGGTGGAGGGTCTTTTATGAGCTGTGTCCCCCACCGTCACCCCAGCTCCACTTAGTAAACCCGGTGTGTGCTAGCGAACCATCAATTCCAGAAGTGCTTCCATAACAAGTGTGGCAAGTGCTCCCATGATCCCAGGACCACATGGGATGAGACCACCCGGCCATCCAGGATAGGGAACTGAGAGACAGAGGCCAAGAGTGGAAGCATTGAGGGAAAGCCCCAGAAGCAGCTCCAACGCAAGAAGCTTCCTTACCTCACATGAAATCAGTTTGTCCTGAGCCAGAAATCCTAGAGATTATTACCAGCCAAGGACTGCATTATGATTGGAAATAGAAACAAGTTCTCTAACTCGAGAGATCATAAAACCTCTTCAAAACTGCCACGCAAATCTGCTGTGAATGCATCTCTCTCTCCAACAACCGCTGTGAAGGGGAAGGGAGGCGAAGCCATAAAAATAAAATCCTCCCCGACCATTAAAGCCTTGGCGAGCTCAGCAACGATCTCTGTTTTGGGTCTTAAGATGAACGGATATTCCAGAGCTATACAGCAATCGTTCTTGGTACCATTCCACCTAACACGCCTGCCCCCACTCCAACCACAAACACACACCAAAACTGGGATTTTAAAGTTTTCCTCAGTTTTATTAGATCACCATCTGCAGAAAACCAGGCATCTCATGTAGTGAGTGATGACTGAACTGCAGGCTGTGTCTTTCATTGACGGCATGAAGGGAAGCGCTGATGCGGCAAACACCCCATTTGGATGGGCTCCTCCCTGCCCCGCAAACCCACATCCTCCAAAACTCTTCTCCCGCTACAAAGCAATGCCCACCCACCTCCCTCACAGCATCAGCAGGCAGGCTGAACACTCACACTGCACTGTGTACATCTATCCTGCTGCCTATTTCCAAATAGGCCTTAATCTTGTGAAACGGAACTGTGGAAAATTGAAGCTATCTAGTTCTGAAATTGAAAAAATACCGGACTTTTCTAAGCACTAAAGACAAATCTGAACTGCTCCCTGAAGCACTGTAGGCCTACAAAGAGGACCAAGACTGGAAATGGAATTGTCCCATCCCCAGGAACTTCCTGGAAACATTAGATTTTCCTCTCTGAATTAACAAGAGGAAAAAACATGATGAACATCTTTTATGAATTTCATCTATCCCATTTGCTTTCCTGTCTTCCCTGGCAGAAGCGGAAAATTTCAAAGACTACAACAAACTCACATTTCAGCTATGCGTCAGGCACAAAGTATTTGTTTAAGTGACTCCTGTACATTCAGAGAAAGAATGTCGGTCAGGGTGTAAACGCTTTGATCCCAGAAACAGTAAAGCTTCTTAGAAATGCTAGAGGCAGCCTGCTGTCTGATGGAAAGCCATCTCCTCAAGAGTTTTCTTGGAAACAGATCACTGAAGGGGTATGTCTCCTAATACCATTTTCAGGGCTCTTTTGAGATGATTGCAAGATTGATCAGGTCTCCTTAGTTTTTATGGAAAGCCTCAACTTCCACTATTCTCTTTTGTGTCCTCACAAACCACTGGAATACTTCAAAAATGACTATCATGAACTATCATGCAGCCATTAAAATTATATTTGCATGGGATATTTAATGACATGGGGAAATGCCTATGCTCAGATTAAGGCAAGCAACCAGAATAGAAAACCAGCATTACGTCAAGCATGGGAAAATGCATAAAAGAAATTCAAGAGACTGGTAATGTGTGGTGTTGGTTAAGACATGGGTGGGTGGGTGGGAAAGGGCATGGATACAGCTATTTGAGTCATCCACTTGGCAGCATCTATCCATATTTCCAACAGATGCGCCCCTCTACTCAGGAATCCCCTCCTAGTAACCCCTTGACTTACAAAAACTTGGAATGTACCCGAAGATATACAGATAAGGAAGTTAAGACAACATGGAATGTAATAGTAAAGAAGTGGAAACAAAGCACAGTAAGTGTTTAACAATGAGTTAAATTATGTGTCGGCCGTACTCCTCGGTATAACTATGTAGCCTTTAAAAAGCATGAAGTAGATATAAGAAATGACCCAAAAAATTCTCATGCCAAAAAAAGTCGCTACATAAAAGTCATGGGATAAGTTCTGTTTAAAAAGAAGACATACATATATGGGTATATATGTAAATGCACCGGAAAATGACTAGCAGACTACACCCCCAAGTTCATCTCCTGAGAAGGGTGGAGAGGTATGTGGTGCATCGGTTAGGATGCTTCTGGCTACAACTAACAAAAACCTAACTTGACCTGCTTTACGTGGTCAGGACAGTTTCAGGATCTCCCAAACATCGCAAAGCAGAGACTCCTCGTTGGGTAATTCAGAAGGCTAAGGGCACTATGGAGTCCAATTCTTCACCTTTGCATTCTTTGGCAGGTCAGCTGGGACCTGGCCTAGCCTGCTCTGGGGGCTGATGGTTGCCCCACTTACAGGCATTGCATATCCAGAAGAAAAGGGCTGCTTCCCTCCTTGCCTGATTTGAAGGGCCAGTAACCCACCCTCATGCTTCATTGGCCAGGACAAAGTCCACATGCTTGTGCTGAGCCAATCACTGGCAAGAATGGCAGGCTCACTTGGGTAGCTTTGGCCAATCAGGATTTACTCCTGAGACATATGGACCAGGGAGGGTAGACTCAGCAGCAAAACCAGGTTTCTGCTAGGCAGAAAAAGGGGAATGACACTTACATAGGACACAGACTGTGAAGGTCATCTTTTTACTAGAAATGGTCCTGGATTATTTGAAATTTTTATGAGATTATTCATACATATTTTTAAAATATCTAACATTAAAAAACATTTAATGTATAGAAAAAAAAGACTGAAAGGAAATACACCTTGAGGTTGCAGGTAATCTCTATCTTCTTCACTCTTTTCTGGGCTTTCCAAAAATTAAATATACTTTTATGACATAAAAATGATAATTTAAACACATTCTCCTCCATATCTTGATGATCAAGGGGCACAAATATTCTTCATGAAATTGTGCACTACCATTTTTTGTTCAGAAGAGGCTGGAAGAATAATGCTGCTTAGCTCTGTCATTCACCTTCCTTTTCTTTTTTTAAAGTTTATTTACTTATTTTTAATGTTTATTTTTGAGAGAGACAGAGAGAGACAGAGACACAGAATCCGAAGCAGGTTCCAGTCTCCGAGTTGTCAGCACACAGCCCTACGTGGGGCTCAAACTCACAAACTGTGAGATCATGACCTGAGCCAAAGTTGGACACTTAACCAACTGAGCCATGCAGGCACCCCTAAAGTTTATTTATTTTGAGAGAGAGAGCAGACATGCAAGGGGCAGAGAAGCAGAGAGAGAGCAAGAGAGAGGATTCCCAAGCAGGCTCAGCACTGTCAGTGCAGAGCCTGATGCAGGACTTGAATCCACAAACTGTGAAATCATGACCTGAGTGGAAATCAAGAGTCCAATGGTTAACCAAATGAGACACCCAGGCACCCCTTACCTTCCTTTAGATGGGCTTGTGTCTACTGGAAGCCTGGATGATTTTCAAAGACCCAGGGGCATAATCCTCCACAGCTTTCTGCACAGCAGCAGAGTCTACAAAGTTGGGTCCCTGGCTCCTACCTCCCACCCTCTGCCCCTGCCACTGCTCTAACCTCCATTCTGGGTGCTCAGATGCTTGCTGCCCTCCTTTCCCTCCTTGTTACCCCTCTACCCCAACCCCAGGACTGCCTTGGCTCCAGTCATTCCTCTGCTTTTCCTTCCCCCACACATCAAAAGGCCACTGGCATTCTCTTACAACTTGGTTTTCAAGGTTTATTTTAGGTGGGGAGGCATGGAGCTGGAATGATAGCAGTAAAATTTCCTTTGCAAATAATAAATGGAACTCTAATACATATACTACCTATATCTTATATATTATATATATCTTACATAGTATATATACCTTATATTATATATATATATATATATATATATATATATATATATATATATATATATATATATATATATAAAGTAGAGCAATGTTGAAGTATTTTGAGGGCCACCCAGATTACCCCTCCTAAGATCAGAGTGATAGAGATCACTGCCTTGGAATATCCATCTTCCCTGGATGTCAAGAGGAAACAATCATCTCACAGCCTGAAGTATAAAACATCTGCCTGATGAACTCGGACACACCCTGCACTAATTTCAGCTAACTCAGCTAAATGGGAAAGGACTCTCCCTCTCCCTCCCTCTCTCTCCCTCTCTCTCTCTCCCCCCCCCCCCCCCCCCGCAAGTCTGCTCATGGCTTAATCCTTCCTTAAAAGTGCCTTGCCAGGGAATGCACCAGTGCCCCTCAAAGAGGGGAGGCACTTGCCCTTCCCTCTGAATCAGATTTTTAAAGGAGTGCCTGACTGTACAAACACCAGTTGGTCTTGATCACTGGAACCTAAAGGCTAGGCTCCAGGAACACCCTCAGGTAAATATATTGCTAGCAGGGTGTCACCAAGGCTAACCAGAAGCCAGGGCACTACAGGAGAAGAGTGGAGATGTGCGTGCTCCTGATAATTCCGTTTTGCCTCTGATTAACTTCCACAGCTGCCCACCCTCCAGCCCTAGCCTGGTTCTCTACTGCTTGCCTGGGGTTTGCTGGTTGACCAAATCGAATCTCTAATTGGTGAACTACATAGAAAAATATTTTAGGAACCTCTCCTTTCTCTTGCCTACCAGCCCCCCCTTTCCCACTGACAGTAATGAAAGCAATCATTCTGGTAATCCTAGCAACCTGACCAGCGAAGCATTATTCCCACCCTTTTTCTGACCAGGACACTGAGGCTCAAACAGGTTAAAAAAAGGTTGCTCCAGGTCACACGATAGCTAAGCAGGGAGGCTATCCCAGGTCTGTCTGATTTCAACATTTGCAGTTTATTTTCTGCCAGATCACAAAGCTTTCCATTCCAAGAAGACTAGATAGAGGTCAAGGTCAGCAAAGTAGAAGCCCTATCAGAAAACCCCCTTTCCTGGGCCCATTCTCTGGTCCAGGACCTCATTTTTGGTCTAGAAAGAATCCTTCTCTCTTCCTCATCTAGTCAGCTGCTTGATGAGAGGGCAGAGAGGACCCACATTCTTTATTTTTCCATTGCCTGGGCCTACCATGTAGTAGATGTTCAGTAAACATATGCTGAACTGAATTAAGTATATTCCAGAACTTTGCTGGTGTTTCAACAGCATCAAGAGTGCATGGTAACTTGTGAGAAATGCAGCATCTTGGGTCCTGACCCAGATGTGCTGGGTTAGCATGTACTAACAAGGTCCCCAGGAAACTGCACGCACTATGAAGTTTGAGGCGTGATCCTTGACACCTCCCACCCTCTTTAATACACTGCTTTTCTCACACCAGTGTAGAAGTTAAGCTCTCTCCTTTCTATTCTGAATCATCAAATGGAAACCACACATTGTTTTAGGACCCGCAGAAGTTCAAGTGATCTTTGGGGGAACTTTACCTAAGAGATTACTTTGTTTGCAATGCCAAGTGGTCCCCATTGCCAGAGAATTCAAAAAAAATTCCCCTTTTAAAACAAGTGTTCACATTTAGTAAGTGTTTGTTCAGTGCTCTCAGGTACTACTGATCATCATCAGATTTAAACTAGAGTTACTCATAGTTAAGTATCCTATTAGCACTCACAAATTTCTAACCTTTGGATAACTCTCATCAATGGTTCAGCTCATTTCCTACACCTATTTATTGAGCATCTATTATGAACAAGGCCTCATAGGGCTGAGATGCTGCAGGGAATATGAATGAGCAGTCCCTGACCTCCCTTCTTTGCTACAAATAGAATGAAGATCAGGAACATGCTAATTAAACATTTGTGTAAGCAAATAATGCATCAAGTATCATTTCCACTATTTAAATGTGAAACTCAATTAGATGCTTCTCTGATGCAGCCAATTAAACCGTTGGTGTACAGCAGCCAAGAATACTGAGTCACTGGGCTATTTTCAACACCTTGTAATTTGACCTCTCTTGGGAAAGAGATGTCACCGCTTACATGGGATCAGCATGGGACAATCAGTGTCCAGATCACAATGGAAAAACTGACTTTTCACGTGAAGAACAAGATATCTACTTGTTTTAAAAATGAAGATCGGGGCGCCTGGGTGGCTCAGTCGGTTAGGCGGCCGACTTCGGCTCAGGTCACGATCTCGTGGTCCGTGAGTTCGAGCCCCGCGTCGGGCTCTGTGCTGACAGCTCAGAGCCTGGAGCCTGTTTCAGATTCTGTGTCTCCCTCTCTCTCTGCCCCTCCCCTGTTCATGCTCTGTCTCTCTCTGTCTCAAAAATAAATAAACGTTAAAAAAAAATTTTTAAATGAACAAAAAGGACTTAGCCCTTTGGTCCTTCAGGCTCAAGAGCAAGACTTTGAAAAAATTAACATATACAGATGGCGATATAAAATGTATATGCAGGCATTATTATTGTCATCTGAACAAATCGCTAATTTTGAATTTACAATCTGAAAACAAGTGGCAGGGTTAAGAGCCACCTATAAAGATCACCAAGAATTAAGAAAGATTGTTTAAAAACTAGGATAAATTCAACTTCATAATGATATACATCAGATGATGTAATTTTTTTTTTACCATTTTTGTTATCTTTATAGTTTTCATTATTAAACATCCAGAAACACTAAAAAGGACCCAAACTCCAAAAAGGACCAAAGAAGCTTAAAAACAATTGTTATTTTCTACATAAAGATGAAGTTTTTAGTCACCATCTGAACACTGTCATCATATCAGGGAATTTTTTTCATCACACTAATTAGTAAAACCTCACTTGGTTCTTTTCTTGGCATGGTTAACTCTTTGGGGGGTAACGTTTTATTAATAACATATTTCCTCTAGCATGTAGTCCCTTCTCTCACCTCCGCAGGAGTCACTCTGGGGAATAGTAGGAATAAAACCAATTCTATGATCGTGCACAGTGGGACAAATCAGCAAATAAATAGAGGCATCGATTTCCAAGAAGAAAATGGCTAAAAGCAGCACATTTACAATTGTTTTAAGCCACACACCGCATCTCTCTGGGAAATGGAAGACAATTATTGAATGTCTTTATGTTGCACACTTTATTTTTAACTAAATCTTTAAGTAGACTGCTGAGAAATGCCAATACTTCTATGGGTCCTGGGTTAGCTGTGTAATGAAACAGATTTTTTTTTTTCTCTTTTGCAAAATAGTGGCCCTGGTCAGAATAACGCTTTTAAACATTTTATTTATTCGATGGTTATTTTAAAAGACATTTTGGGATTATTTTTGCCAAACACTCCCATTAAGGAAATCTTTGTGATAGAAAGAGCTAGAACTTGCCCTTGAATTTTGAACCGGCGCCTCCCACCCAAGAAGGGCAGTTGTGCTTTAATGCAAGCCATAATTAGTCAATTCACTGGTCAGGTACTAAGTTAGTGTTAGAGGTTCGTGGACAGAGTGCACCTTGCCAGGAACTGCTTTAAAGCTAATTATCTGGCAAGTCCAAACGGGGAGAACCCTCCTATTAAGGAAAAGAAGGTTTGGGTTCTAAATGATCATAAATGATGAGTTCATCTTTGCTATTTAAGTTAATAACTACTCAATACCTGTAAAGAAACAAGCCAACAAATTCAACGAATTTGGGGCACGATACCAAAGGAGCAGGTACTAAAGACAAACACGCAGAGCTCTCCCCTCTCGGACCCCTTCTGAACACCTGTTGAGTCCCGAGGCTTTTAACTTCCTGAACTAAAGACTCCCGGATCCAACCTTGGAAGTTTTTAGACTTTCTGGAAGTGCGTATGTATTTTTAAGGTTTCCATCTTGCTTAATCTACGAAACTGGTTACTAATTATTTATGAATCACAAGGCTGAAAACAAACTTTCTTACCTTGAGCAGTTAAGGAGTGGCAGGCAGAGGAGCGGGTTAGTTTTTAATTTAGCACCTTGGCACCTGTCCCTACCCTCTGGTTAACGACCCTGCGCAGCTCTATAGAAAGGTCAAAGGTGTGCCTTCCTCCTCGGCCCGGGGAGGGGGCACACCTATCAAATCAACTCGACGGCATCTAACCTGGGAAGCAGTGGCAAGGCGACGCTCTCTAAACATGCTGGGGCAGACTAGGTACCCAATCGGGCCCGGAAACAATTCCGACCTAGGGACCCAGAGAGATCGCGAGCCCGGGGCGCGCACGCCGCACCCTCCAGGGCTACCCGGCTCCCCACTCTTCGCGAAGGCGCGCAGTGGGGCCCAGAGAGGCCACTGGGCAAGCCTCCAGGCTGCTACCTGGGCACGGCTTCTACCCACCCTGACAGTATCCTCTGAGCTCCCCCAAATCCTGAGGTTCGGGGTGCCTCGTCCTCTGCTTCCTATGGCGAGAGGCACACGGAGCACACCAGCCCGGCCGCCGCTGCAGTCCTGCAAGACGCGGTGTCCCGGGCGGCAGGACCCGGGGTGGGGGTGGGGCCCCAACATTCTACGCCCCTGACCCCCGCGCCGCGCAGCCCCGTGTCGGAGCGCCCCTCCCCGCCCCGCGCGTTCACCGCGCCGACTAGCAGGTGACCGAGTCCCGCGACCCCGCGCTCACGGACTTCCAACCCGGGTTCCCCGCGTCCCCAGGCGCGGCCCCTTACCTCGGAGCTGGCCGGGGCGACCCCGCGGGGCCGGGCGCGGACTGGGCCGGGGAGACGCGCCTCCCGCCGCCGCCGCCGCCGCCGCCGCCGCTGGGAGCCGAGGCGGCGAGCGGGCGCGGCGAGCTCCTCCCGGGCGGCGGCGGGAGGCGCTGCTCTCGCTGCCGCCGCCGCCGCCGCCGCCACCGCCACCGCGGCTGCGGGTCTCCGAGCTACGCGGCCGCTGCTCCCTGGCCGCCGTCGCGCGGGTCCCTCGGCTCCTGCAGGAGGCCGGCTGCTCGCGCGGCAAACTCTTCCGCACGTAGAGCCGGTGGGGAGAGCTGCCGTCGCCTCTTCCTCCTCCCCCTCCCTTCTCCCTCCTCCCTCCTCCTCTCTCCTCCTCCTCCACCCTCGCCTCCTCCTCCTTCCCTCCGCTCCTGCTGCCGGGTCTCTTCTGGCCGCACGCCGGGCCTTGGCCCCGACCCAGCCTGGGATACGCATCCTGCGACCCCCGGACCCCCAGCTCCTCTGGGCGGCCTAGACACCCGCGCGCCCGAGGCCGCCCCCGCCCCTTCTGGGCTGCCAGGACGCGCGGCGAAGTCCGGCCTGGGGCGCGGGGTCGGAACTGAGCGCGCGGTGGGGGTGTGTGTGCTTAGAAGTGAACTGGTCGAGAGGGGAGATAGGCGGACGCGGGGCTGCCAGCTGAAGTCCCGTTAAAGTTGTCGCTGGGGGTGGCAAGCAATCTTCCCTTCCTACCTAGTGTAGACCCTCGCCAAGCCCGCTGCCACCCCGCTGTCCCGTGCGTTGGGGGGAAAGGGGGACGAGCACACGACTGTCGTCCCCTCCACACCGTCCTTGCGGGGCAGGTCTGAGCGCCGAGCCAGAGCCCGGGCACAGGGCGCGTCTCTGCAAGCGGACCACTGCGATTTCTCAATGAGCGTTGGCGGCGGGGCGGGGAGGGAGGGGGCAGTTGGACACTGGGGTTGGGGGAGAAGCTGGAGAGTGCTGTTCTAGGGAGGACTACAGCGCCTGCTGGGGAGAAATAATCGGTGTCGCTTCCAAGGCTAACATAGCCGGTCTGGAAAATGGGTCAAGGATGGAAAGGAACGGCTAATTGCAGCACCCCCTCCCCACCCCCCGCAGAGGCACTTGGGGTAGGGGGCTGTGGCCAGGAGCGCGCCCTCGGAGCTCCGCTCTGCCTCTCCCTCCCCTCCCTCCCTGCCCTCCTCTCCTTTTGCACCAGTGCAGGAAATGTTCCACTGACCTACATATTTTTCCAAACATACGTGACCTTTTTTTTTTCCCTCTGTGGGAGGAGACAGGCGAGAATCCAAGAAAAGGAGAAGCTGGAGCGGCGCGCGCGCGAGAAAACAGGGAGGCTTTCACCGAGGCTCCCGCAGCAAACGCCCAACAGAGACAGATGCACATAAATAGTCCCCGGAGCCAGGAGCTGTGGTTTGATACTCTGCGGGGCCCCGAGACAGCGTTGGGTGAAAAGGGGAGATCCTGTGCCTCGATGAGGCCTGGAACAGTGAGCAGGTTCCTCTGGGCTCGCAGACCTCCCTCCACGGCGTGGTATAGACGCCCCCGGGGGGGAAACCAAAGGAGAGGAGAGGCCCACTAGCCCCGGGAAGTCACCTCTTCCCTAACATCACCTAAGTACAGCGCCTGGCGCGGTGCCGTGCACCCAGCAGCCTTTTTCAGATGTCCCTCGGTCCCTCGCACATTCCAGCAAGTAGCCCTTGAAAAGAAAGGCGCCCCTACCGGTCCTTTTCTATCATACTTGGTTTTGTAGCCAGAAGGAATCTCCTAGGGAACTTCCTCTGAACACCAGTCGGTCCAGTGTACTGGGGTTCCCTGCCCACCAGTTCCAGGGCCCTTGTTTTATCCTCTCCTAGGCTCGAGTTCGAGATAGGCCCTCTCCCGCGCAGACTCGACCAACAGCGCCTTATTTGGGCATGCAACCCCACACCGTCAATTAGATCAAAACGCTCACACAGAGCTCCTTTTTCCCCCCTGTAAAGTAGGTCACTCTCTTTATTTCCCACTTGTATTATTTTTGTCTAATTCTCCTCCTGAAAAATAATCAGCTGCAAGGAACTTTGAGCATCCTAAGAGAAGCCGTTTTTCTTAGGCTTGCTTCTAACTTGGAGGGCTTTTCAAGAAGGAGGAGGCATTTGGCACATTTGGGTTTTGAAGTCCCTCCCTTTCCAAAAAAGAAAACATTTTTTTTGATTGATTGATTGATTTGCTTTTTTTTCTTCACGCAAGTAGGTTTTGCCCTGCCTTTAAAGCATAGGCCTAATATCTACTAAAGGATAAAGTTATGTGCTTTTAAGCTGATTCAATGCAGACTTTAAAGCCACCTCCCTTCCTTTCTTGCTTTGAAAGAGATTCCAACTCCCTCCTCCTCCCTTTTGGGAACTAGTTGAACAATCCTTAAATGATCTTTTAGGAAACAAATGAACTACAGTAATAATGCATGAAATAATTCTGCAGTGCAACAAATGTGTTTGCTATGGTCTGTTTTTACCTGTTGCCCAGTAAGGTATCCTACCAAATGTGTGGTTTCTGCCTTTTAATTGTGCAGATAATGTGTATGTAGTTGTTGCACTCATTCCAGACTCCATCTCATCTCCTAGTATTAATCCGACTGGTTAGGACATCTGTCTGACCATCACGGGAAGTGGAGTCTGCAGCACAGGACCCAATCAGGACTAGAGCACAGTGTCCTCAGAAGAATGTGCCCTTCCCCCAAAACATAGACAATCAAAGAGGAAAGTTTACCTGCAATTCATTCTATGCATTTGACTGTTCAGTTCCTTTTATCCGCATTTGTTGACAGCTTGCATGAATCAGGCTGGACTTGGCCTGTGAGGGATCAAGGGAAACTTTACAGCAGTTTCTATACAAGAAGTATTTACAGGGTAGAAGCCAGGATAAAGATGAGGCCAGGGGCGCCTGGGTGCCTCAGTCAGTTAGGCATTCGACTTAAGCTTAGGTCATGATCTTGCAGTCAGTGAGTTTGAGCCCTGTGTCAGGGGCTGGAGACTGCTACACATTCTGTGTCTCCCTCCCTCTGCCCCTCCCCCATTTGCGCGCGTGCTCGCGCTCTCTCTCTCTCTCTCTCTCTCTCTCAAAAATAAATAAACATTAAAAAAAGAAAGATGAGGCCAAATAAGGCTAATGGCAGAAGACAAAATGCCCTGTGTATTCAAAGGAAGGAATCAGGATGGGCTTCTTAGAGGAGATGACACTGATACCAGGACTTTCCATCAACTAGATATCAAGTCAAACTAGATCATAATCCATACATTGTTCAAGAGGGGCAGCATGGAGTAAAAGAACCACTCAAAACTGCATTGCCAATTTGGGGAAATTCTCAAGTCTGATGTAGTTAGTTCTTTAAAAGAACACGGCTTTCTTCATTGAATGTTGCAATAGTGTATCCAGGAACCTTGGATAAGTCTCAAAGAATCAAACTTTTTGGGGAGGGGGATCAAAATTTTAAATTGCAATTATATCAATCTTTGAAGATCAGCGAAACAATTCAGTTTTTGCAATCTAATTGGATGTTCTTTTCCATCATGGAAGTTGAATCTGGGGCCTACCCTAATTTAAAACATTTATCCAATTAAATTCTCAAAATATGTACACTATAGGTGTCCATATGTGCTTCTACATACAGGCAAGAATGCGTGGGCTATTACAATAATAATAGCACCAGCTCAAGGCTTGGGGCCCACGTTAGGTATGGATAGTCAGTAAACTCAACAGAAACTTTAGGGTAGACAATAAGGCCAGAGTTCTATGCCAGATGACATCACCACAGTTTTTCTGAATAATCATATGATAGAGGGCCTTCTTTTTTAAATGGGTGTCCAGAAGTCCCTTTATGGATTCTTATCTCTGAGTAGCAGATTTCACTCTACAATTAAAAAGAAAAAGAAAACACAATACTATGTGGCATTGTGTAGAATCGCATCATGCTAAGGGAAGGAAACTGAAGAAGCCAAGGCAGAAGGGAAAGTGAGGTCAGTGTAAAGATGAAGAGGCCTCAGAGCCCAATCATCAGAGACTCAATGATGGGCACCCAGAGCAGAAAGATTCAAGAATATACACTTTGCAATGGAAATGTCAGGGTTAGAATTCGAACACTTTGGTTTGCAGAAGCTTCACAGCAATAGAAAAGCGCAGAGTGGTGATTCATTCACTGCAGCAGGCTCTCTTGTGGGCCTGAGGATGCTACCAGGAGACAATCAAGGCCTTGTGCAGCCCGCCTGGTAGAGTGAAGACTTGGCACCTGTACCTATTAGATCATGTGGTTGGCAAACTCAAGAATGAAGTAAGATTTCCTTACAAAACTGGTGTGGAGGACCCAGGGAGGAAATCTGGGCTGGAGGAGTCTGGAGGTGACAAAGCTCCAAAGCTTCAGCCAATTGCCGCCAGTTAATTGCATTGCCTCTGAGGACCACGGGAGGAAATCATACATGTGTATGTGCATGCATGCAAACACGCAAAACACACACACACACACACACACACTCACACACACACACACACACACATCCCAAGAAGAGATGGTAAGACTACTGGTGATATGGGCACTTGAGCATGATCTTTCCTTATAGTTAAGTCCCTAGAGGAAGTCCCTTCATATGCATTTTCTCTAATAATAAATTTTGATTTTAGATCCTATTCATTTCTCTTCTAAAGAGAATCTTTAAAAAAATAGTCTTTATTTTTTAGAGAAGTTTTAGGTTCACAACAAAATTCATCAGTAAGTACTAAGTTCCCATATATTCCCTGACTCCCTCTCTCCAGCCTCCCCCACTATCAACATCCCCTATCAGAGTGGGACATTTGTCCCAATTAGTGAACCTACACTGACCTGTCATTATCACCCAAAGTCCATAGTTTACATTAGGGCTCACGCTTGGTGTTGAACCCTCAGTAGGTTTGGACAAATGTATAGTGACATGCATCTTCCATTATGGTATCATACAGCATTTTTCACTGACCTAAAAATCCTCTGCACTCCACCTATTCATCCTTCCATCCCCACTAAACCCTGTCAATCACTGATCTTTTTACTGTCTCCACAGTTTTGCCGTTTGAAGAATGTCATAGAATCACATAGTAGGTGGGCTTTCAGATTGGCTTCTTTCACTTAGTAAAATGCAGTTAAATTTTCTCCATGTCTTTTCATGGTTTAGGAGCTCATTTCCTTTTAGCCCTGGATAATATTCCATTGTCTGGATAAGAGGTTTTTGTTTTTTTTTTTTTAATGATATTTTAGTAAATCATGTTTGCAAGTACTAAAAGGTAACATTTATCTAATGCTTACGTGCCAGGTATTTGCATTACCTCATTTCATCTTCATAAGGCCCTGTAAAAAAAAAAAAGTGATTTATGATTTCCAGGTAACAGATAAAGAATCTGACCGAGAGAGGCTCAAGGTGCCCTCAGTCACTTGGCAAATACGTGGCAGGCAGGGTCTGATTCTGGCTTGAAGACTGCCAGGCCCCCACTCCCTCCCACCCAATCCAGCACTCAGCTGTGTGGGATGCCAACACAAAGCTTATCAGAGGCATCATTCACTGTCCGTGAGCTCTTGCTGGATAACGATGCTGAAGCAGCATGTGCTGCTAACATCGCCGAATACTTCTTGTCTCCATTTTCTCTGGTCCTCTCAGGACATCGGTTATTAATATCTTTATTCCACTCTTGAGGCGGCTATCTTCCAAGTGTTTGAAACAGCACTTCAGGATGCAGGGTTAGAGTTGGCAAAAGAGCAACACTTGGTCCTGATGATTCATAGAAGGAGATAAAGTCAGTGGGTCACTACGTGTGTTATTGGCATATTGGCACCTCTCCAAGGGCTCTGTTTGGACTTTGGTGATAGCAGGACGGGCATGTCCTTTTGTAAACATATGTTATGTTCAGACCAGCTCTAGGCTGCAGGTTGGGAAAGGGAGACAGTTCCTGTGGGGAAAGGAAAGTTTGGGTGCTGGTCAAGCCTCCCTCTCTTGGCCTGTGAGAGTAGGACTGGTGAAGGTTTGCCCAGGGAAGAAGCTCATACCTCTGGTCACCCTTCTGGTTAATGTAGTGGCTGGGGGTATTAGCCTTTCTCACTGGAACCAGATTGTCTTCTTGGGGAAATACTCAGCTCAAATGGTGAGTGTTTCAAAGAGGTATTTAAACCACTTCACCTTAAATAAACAGCCATCTCGGGTGAGCCTGTGCAACATGGAAGAAACACTGGCCCTGAAGTAAGTAGAAAATTGGAATGGAAGAGAAGTCTTTTGTGTACAGGGTTCTGGGAGCAGGGGAAAGAAGGTTCCAGGGATGCAAATGTGGGTGAGCTGTAAATGTGCCAGAAGGATGGGAGGGGTTTTTCAGCTCCTGCAATTAGCTGAGAGGATTTCAGAGCAACTGTAGAGTCAGGGCTAAAGCACATACAAGGGTGGAAGAAATCACATCAGCTCTGTAAGGTGTTTGCTCTCAGCCTCATTCATGAAGGCACACAGGCAAGCTGTGGAGACACGCATTTCTCCAACAAGTGTGAGGAATACACTTTAAGCACAGGGCAGAAACACAGCCGGATTGACACAGAAGTGACCATTGTCTTTGGCTGTTCTCAGCACATGTCCCATGTAAGAACGAAGAAGAGGCAATTTACTGCCTTTACATGTGTCTGTTTGTAAGAGCACATCAACCTTACGTGGGCATTTTCAGTTTGTTTTCCAGAGTGGTTTCCATTTCTGTCTCATTTTTTTGAAATCTCTGACTTCCTGCTCAGTGCTGTTTGAATAGTTGTTTCTATACTAACAAATACATAACCTACCATGTCCTTTGCCCAGGAAGAACATTTAGTGATATGAAATTTATTACACCTAGTTCACTTGAAGTGAAAAGCTAATTATGGAAAAATGTTCTACAAGGAGCTATTTATAGCCCCTCCCAAGAAGGCAACAGATTATGAATTTCCTCGTATGGGCAAGCATTATTTTATTAGTATGCTTTCCTGTGAGGGTTTGGTGATAAAGAGGCTTTTCTCAGTGACTCCAGTGTAACACTGGCATTGACAGTGAACATGATTCTGTAATACGGACAACCTCACTCGATGTTTTTAGCATGCATGTGCTACTACATGTCACTCTAGATTTATTTGTTTTGAAGCAAATGAGGGGTTGCCTTAAGGTGAAAGATGCTTTCATAATGGTGACTGGGCTGGATTGTATTTTACATTCTAGAAATTTATAATTAAAGTCACTTTTATTTTTGATGATATTAGTGAGGTTCAAATGGTGCGCAGTGTCTATGTTGGGGATGACTGAGTCCCAGAGCCTTTATTTGAAGGCTTTTCACTTGAGAATTTAAGATGCCAATGGGTGACATTTTGTTTTCTTGACCCTTAAAAATTCAGACAAGTGATTCTCAATGTGTGTTCCCTTGACCTACAGAGCCAGGATGGAGACATGAGTCTCTCTGCTGCCCAAACCTACACTTTGGCCACCCTGCACTTATGCTGGCTTATGGGCACACTCAACCAAGTGATTGCTAAAAGTTTTAATAAGCTCCCTTCCTCAGTTCTTCACCCCATTGTACTTTCCTTTATTCCTTCCCTTTCTCTCAGCACCTTCTAGTCCTTTCTGCTCTCTCCTGTCTCCTCTCCTTCCCCACTTGCCCTGCTCCATGGAAAATGAGCTGCTGTAAAATATTATCCTCCTATCTTTTACCTAGTTCTCATTTAGCTCTTCATGAGTCCAGTTTGGCCAAGTGTAAATCATAGCGCTGAGCCAAAACCTGGTGACTTCAGTTTGTGGGGAGCCAGTACGCTTAAGTGTGGCCTTCAGATAAGAGGAAGCTGGCAGGGAAGGACATTAAGTTAAAAGGCCACTGTACGAGGTTGGTAGGCATTGTTTGGATGCGGGGTAGCTAGTTGTCTAAGGGAAATGACACTGGCCAGGGTCAACAAGTCAAGAAGAAGACATTTATACTTTAACATAAAAATAAAAATATTAGGGGCACCCAGGTGGCTCAGTTAGTTAAGCATCTGACTCGACTTCAGCTCAGGTCATGGTCTCACATTTCGTGAGTTCGAACCCTGAATCGGGCTCCATGCTGACAGTGCAGAGCCTGCTTGGGATTCTTTCTCTCCCTGTCTCTCTGCCCCTCCCCTGCTTGCTTGTGTACATGCTCTCTCTCTCTCTCTCTCTCAAAAATAAATAAATAAACTTTAAAAATAAATAAACAAGCATTTAAACAAATAAATACAAATATTTGAATAGTGCATGGATAGCAAGCATTAAGAAAACAGAATTGAGAGTTTATAAATAAACCCTCAAATTTATGGCCAATTGATTTGGAGGAGGATACCCAAGACAATTCAATGGGAAAAGAACAGACTTCAGCTGATGGTACTGGGACAATGGGATATCAACACACATGATGGTGAAATTGGACCCCTACCTCACACTATATAAAATATAAATTCAAAATGGATCAAATGCATGAACATAAAAATTAAAACTAAAAAACTCGGGATGCCTGGGTGGCTCAGTCAGTTAAGTGTCCAACTTTGGCCCAGGTCACGATCTCACGGTTTATGAGTTCGAGTACCATGTCGGGCTCTGTGTTGACAGCTCGGAGCCTGGAGCTTGCTTCGGAGTCTATGTCTTCCTCTCTCTCTGCCTCATCCTCTCTCTCTCTCTCTCTCAAAAACAAATAAACATTAATTTTTTAAAAAATTATAAAATTCTTAGAAGAAAGCATAGGGGTAAATCTTCATGACGTTGGATTTGGCAAAGGATTCTTAAATATGACACCAAAAGGGCAAGCAATGAAAAGGGAAAAATAGATAAACTGGACTTTATCAAAAGTAAAAACTTGCTATGACACCATCAAGAAAGTGAAAAGACAACCCACAGAATGGGAGAAGATATTTGCAAGTCTTATATTTGGTAAGGGCCTTATATCCGGAATACACAAAGAATTCTTACAACTCAATTAGAAAAGACAAGTAACACAATTTAAAAAACAGTCAAGGATCTGAATAGATTCTTCTCTGAAGAAGATGTATGCATGGCCAATAAATACATGAAAAGATACTCAACATAAGGAGTCATTAAGAAAATGCAAATTAGAGCCACAATGAGATACCTCATCACATTCACTAGGTTGGCTATTATTTAAAAAAAAATAAAAGCCAAACCAAAAAAAAAAAAAAAAATAACAAGTGTTGGTGAGGATGTGGAAAAATTAGAACCCTCATACACTGGGGGTGGGTGGGAATATAAAATGGTGCAATCATTTTGAAAAACAGACTAGCAGTTCCTTAAAAAAGTTAAAAATAGTGTTACCATTCAATCCAGCAATTTCACTGCTAAGTATATACCCAAGAGAAATGAAAACAAATGTGCACACGAAAACTTATACATGAATGTTTATAGTAGCATGATTCATAAGAGCCAAAATTGGGAACAACACAAATGTCCATCAACTGATGAATGAACTACACAAAAATGTGGCATATGCATACAATGGAATATTATTTGGCCACAACAAGGCATGAACTATTAGTAAATGCTACAACATGGTTGGACTTTGAAAACATTATGCTAATGCAAGAAGGCAGTTAGAAAAGACCAATAACTGAAGATTTCATTTATATGAAAGTCCAGAGGAGGTAAATCTATAGAGACAGAAAGTAGATTATAGTTACCTACAATAAGGGGCATGGCAGTTTGAGATACGATAGATAAATAGTATAGGGTTTTTTGGAGTGATGAAATGCTCTAAAATTGGTTGTGGTGATGACTGTATAACTCTGTCAATATACTAGAAACCATTGAATTGTGTACTACCAATGGGTTAATTATATGTGAGTTACATCTGAATAAAATTTTTTAAAAATGGGGAAAAAAGCCCATTAAGCCCATTATTGTATCTGTCCAGTTCTTCCCTCTTGGTGCCTCATTCATTCATTCATTTCATTTGTTCATTCAGCGTCATGCTTCTTTCATGCCAAGGCCCTGACCTACCTCCCCTCCGCACCATGCCCTTCCCCCTTCCATCTTCCTTCACTTCTTCCTGCTGCCACCCGGTAAGCAAGCAGGTCCCCAAGTTTCTATCTTGAGCTTCTTGCTCATCTCCTTCTTTCTGCACAATTTCAGTCCTGTGGTTCTCAGTGTAACGTCTTTCAAATCTTTATCTCTGGTTCTGACAGCTCCTCCCGGCTGTCTTCCACATTCCCAACTGCCTGCTGATATTTCCATTTGGAGTCCTCCAACTTAACTTGTTTAAAATGAATTTGATTTTTCCTTTTCCTTTCCCCCCACCCCAGCTCATTCTCCCATCTTTCCTAGTGCTATTAATGCTGCTACTTTTTTTTCCAGTTACCTGAGCTTAATAGCTGAACTCTGCCTTGAAATGCTCTCTCTCTCTCTCTCCCCCCTGCTCTCTCTCTCTCACTCTCGTCTTCCTTTGCCATTCAGTAACTGAATCCTATTGGATCCTTGCTTCCTAATGTTGCTTTCACTCATCTCTTCCTTCCCATTCCATGGTCTCTCTCTTCTGTAGTTCAGCCCTAACTAGGAATGGTCACCAGCATTCTAACTGGCCATACACAATCCCAGGATATGAACTGTGGAAGAAAAAGAAGGCAGTGTTGCAGCCTAAGGAAGGACTTCACAACTCCCTGCTATGAAGTTCATTAAAGAGATTTCACAAAAGAGTTGTACAAAAGAAGATGAAACCCAAGGACCTGGAAAAAAAGACTTCCATTCATTAATGAAACAGGTCATCTTGGGGAAATTGAAACATATGCCAAAGGGAGTGGGTTTAGAGAGCCCACTGACAGGCCCAGTATTGAGCCAGCGAACACTGGTACAGTTAGACCAGTGGTCCATGTACTAAAATATTTCTATGCTAATTGGTAAACAGCCACTGTCCTCAGCCCCTCAAACATCCCTCACCTCCCTGCTGCTCCCCCATGACTCCTTGAAAGTGATTAGAAACCCTGCCAGGAGCTGTGCTATCATATGGCTCTGACTCTATAACCACCCTGGTCTCAACATAGGAGTTTTTCCAGTGGTTGCCAAACCAAATCCACACTCCTTGGCGTCCTCAGGATCCATCTTAATCTGACCATAACCTAGCTTTCTGTTCTATTTTCCATTACTCCTACAGTGCATTCCTTGTATGTGACTTATGCTATCCCAACATCAGTTTTTTGCTTTTGCTTTTCTCTTCCTGCTCTGTCTGCTCAAATTCTTCTGGTCCCCAAGGCTTTGCTCATCTGCTACCACTTCCAAGAAGTTGCCTCTGCACCCTTCTGCCAGAAGTGATCTTTCCATCCTCACTGTTCTTTGTTGTCTATGTCTCTCTTCCTTTCTCTCTCTCCCTTTTCTATCTATCATCTACCTATCTATCATCTATCATCTATATCTACCCACACATATATGTATCTGTATATGCTTATGTATATTTTATGGACATATTATTTTATACATATAATTGAATATATTCTTACTCCAATCTTTATGGGCTAGTATTTTAAAGTTGTATCAACTTAAGATTATTTGGGAAGTAGGAACAAAAACCAACTCTGCTTGGACAGCTGGGGTCTCATGTCTCCCTTCTGACTACCACACAGCCTCATGGCTCTGAGTCCCATCCACCCCATCGACCAATGACTGGCTAGCTCCAGCCTTATATACCCCATTTGCCTACTTGGCAAAGGGAACTTCCTGTGTCCTTAACTTAAGCAGTGAGAGAATGGCATCCAACACATGCAAAATTCACAGCCTTTCCCTGCTGCACCTTATACTTAAATGTCTTGCCTTAAATTAAACCTCATGTGCTTTGGGTTGTAAGCTATACTGTGTCCTGGAGTGAAGTATTTTACTTAACAACTTCCTTTTAAAAAATAAGTACTGACTGTTCTAGCTTTCATGAACCAGTTAGCAGAAAGGACATTTTGTGTATAAGTCAATGCCATGTTGGAAGAAGAGTGGAAAAAAAAAATCAATGTCCTCTCGGGGGCTTCTGAGTGGACCAGAGCTTACATTTTGTATCCCAGATACCGAGCTGAGGTTTCTGGAGTTTGTTCAGTTTCAACACCCTCTTCTAGCATTCTCAGGGGCAGATGTGTCATGGGCTGTACTCCCTCTGTAGCACAGTAGTCGGTACTCAGCCTTGAATACTACTCACATGATTATTGGTTGTATGAAGGAGACCTGGAGCTCATTTTAAGAACTACAGAGTTCTTACTATGTGCCAGGGGTTATATTCTCATGGAATGCTCACTGAACAACCTCCTGAGGCACCTATTGCCCCGTTTTGTTGATGAGGGAACTGGCTCAGGGAGGCTAAGTGATATTCCCAGTGTATGCAGTCGACCAGAAGGTGTCAAGAGATGTACATGGCTTAGCCTCCCCCCACCATGTTCTGGTCCCCGATTGCCTCAGGGACAACTTCCCACCGTAGACTCCTCATTCCATTCTCCTCCTCGTGCCCCTGTGGTTGGGGGGTTTGGTAGCATCAGCCCACCTGATCCTCCCAGCCCATGAAGCTCCACACGGCATCTGTCCCCTTTGTCTCCAGGAAAGTTCATTTTCCTTTTAAGAGGAGCTGTGGTCCAGTCATGTCCCCTTCATGTCTGGTTCCATGGAGGTCACCACTAGGATCATTTGGCATCATAGAGGCTGTATACGTGCAGATTTGCTAACGTTAGGACTTTGGGAGAGGCATCCTGTGAACTTTTGGAAATTGTGTTGAAATCAAATGAATGAACTGAGAAATCCCTGAAGGAGCAATTAAATTCTGCATTTATTATTGAGCAAATGAAAAGCAAGTGGAGGATGCAGGTAGGGCAAAGGGGCCACTCAGGGCATTTCATGTCAAATATAAATGAGGTGTGGATGCCAGGGAGCATTCCATTACTGAACAGCACATCTGTGTAGACACACACAGTGGCATTGCTTGTTTGGGCATCTCCTCAAACCTTCCTCCTGACCTTTGTCACCCAATCCTGTCTGTCATATGTCTTAGCCACTTAAAACAGGACCTTTTTTCTACCAGAGAAGTATCTGCAGTAAAGGAATCCTGTTAATATGTTAGTGAACTATTGTATTACCTTTCTTTAAGTAACATAAAATGTTAACGAGAGCTCTGGCATTCAGCTGTGCAGGTTGTGTACTGCACAACGTGGGGCCTGTAGTCACACAGACTACTGATCCACTTGAACTCAGGAAGCCCTTAGGGGGATGATGCAGATGGTGGGGAGTGGATACCTTTTGCAAGAAGATTCAAAAGGGGTTGATATATTTTGCAGGAGGGGACAAGTATAGCTTGTGGCAGGGTCAAGAGCTTCAGAAGCAGGCCAACCTGGCCTCAGGTCCTACAGTCACCATATTACTACTTAGTTCCTAGCTCACATGGGCAGGTGACTTAACTTCTCTGAGTCTATAAAAAGGAGGATAGAGAGGCTCTCTTCCTTTACTCTCTGTGCAGGGGCAGGCAGCGGTCCTTGGACGGGTTGTCAGGCTTCTGGCTTCCTGTATTCTTCCATTCCTCCTAGTCAGTGACCCAGCTAAAGATTTCCTACTGCCCAAATCCAAATGCAAAGGGCTTAAGGTAGTTGCATACACATATATATGTACCATTTAACCATCTTTAAGTATACAGTTCACCATCAGCACCATCCATCTCCAGAACTTTTTCCATCTTCCCAAATTGAACAGCTCCTCATTCCTCCCTGCCCCTAGGCCCTGGCACCCTCCAGTCTACTTTCTGTCTCTATGAATCTGACAATTCTAGCTATCTCATATCTCACAGTATTCGTCCTTTTATGACTAGTTTATTTCACTTAATGTAATGTCTTCATGGTTCATCCAAGTTGCAGCACGTGTCAGAAATGCATTATTTTTTAGAGCTGAATAATATTCCAGTGTATGGATAGACCATATTGTATTTATCCATTCATCCATCGATGGACATGTGTTGCTTTCACCTTTTGGCTGTTGTGACGGATGTACAAGTCTCTCTTTGTGAATTTGTTTTCACTTCTTTTGAGTATATACCCAGAAATGTAATTGCTGGATCATATGGCAATTCTATGGTTAGCATTTTGAGGAGCCTCCATACTGTTTTCCATTTTACATTCCCACCAGCAGCGCACAAGGGCTCTAATTTCTCCACATCCTCATCAACATTTATTATTTTCCGTTTTTTTTTAAATAGCTATCCTAGTGGGTGTTGCACACGCATTTTTAAAACTCATGCTGAACACCTTCTTTTAGTTTCCTTGAATTCTTTGTGGCAATCTCCTCAGATTGCTGTGGGCAGAAAGATGTGAGTTCCTCCATCTGCTCAGAAGTGATGGGACCAGAGGAGTCACTGCTGGTCCACCACTGAGGTGCACAGGTGACTCAGCCTGTGGTAAGGCAGGGGACAGGTGCTGGTGGAGAGGGGGAGCAGGGAGTCGGCTTCGACGTTTCTCCTGAGTAAGGCATCAAGAAGAGCTCTGAGAAGGGCCTGGCTTCTGGCTCTGATCCCAGAAGACAGTGGTTTCATCTGGGGATGTGTGGTTTGTTTGTGTTTTTTTTTTTTTCAAAGTTTATTTTATTCATTTTGACGGGGTTAGGGGGAGGAGCAGAGAGTGAGGGAGAGAGAGAATCCCAAACAGGCTCAGCACGGTCAGTATGGAGCCCGATGCAGGGCTCGAACTCAGAAACCAGGAGATCATGACCTGAACCGAAATCAAGAGTCAGATACTTAACTGACTGAGCCACCCAGGAACCTGAGGGATGTGTGTTTAATATCCCCATAACAGCAACAAATGTTTTCTTTTTCTTCTTTCTTTTTGTTTTTTGTTTTTGTTTGTTTTATTTTTGATGTAGGCACAGTTTTGATCCCCTGATCTCAAAAAACAAGATTGCTCTTTCATCTGAAGCAATCATGGGCAACCTAGTTCTGGGCATTTTCCTTCCCAACTGTCTCCTTCCTTTGCCTCTCCCTCCCCTTCCTTTTTTTCATAAAATGGAATCTGAAGCCTCACCAGAAAGAAAGAAAGGGCAAAAAGCAGCCTGTATTCAGCTCAGAGAATCCTCAGTGCACTGTGACTAAGGAATCAATGACCTAGAACATCAGAGTTTTGTGTGGGCTGCAGGGAAGACAGGGGTTCCCGGCCCTGGGAAGAGGTGTTGTTGGGTGAACTGCGGCTCAGGTTTTGTTCTGGGCTCCAAGCACAGCAGCCCCCAGCTGGTACCTGGGGTTGGGACACTCACTGTTGGGACAGGACTACTTTGCCACCAGATGTCAGTTACCTTCTATCCATTTGGAGCTACCAGCTGGAGAGCTTTTCCACTTGGAACCCCACTATCACACCCTCCTGTCTCTGTCCCCAGATTTGCCCCACAACCCTCTCTCTGAGCCATCACCCTCCCCAGGCCCTGTGGGGTAAAGAACAGGGAAATTTTGCACACTTTCTTTTCAATACAACTGAAATGTAGACTCATGCAAGGATCGAGAGGAGCAGAGCAGCTGCCGCTGGCCATCGTGGCCACATCCCTGCCGAGAACCCGGAACACCTGCCTGTTCTCTGGGCACTGGGTACTGGGTGGATGGTGGAGGTGGGGTGTGAACCTTCCTCACCTGGCCCGTCATCACAGCCGGCGTCTCTCTTCTGACTGATGTCCCATGAAGCAATTAGTAACTATCACACCTGGACTCTCAACCTATGGTAGTTGCAAAGATCGATCAAAGCAATCTGCAGTGTGCTGTAGTCATAGAAAGAGAAGAAAAGGCCAATTAAAAAAAAAATAAAGTTTGACTTAAATCCTGACACACACCCCACAACTGCCTGCACCTCTTACTCCCTCACAGTCGGATCAAGGAGGAGGTTGCAGTAATGGCTGGAAAATAAGAGTTATCCAGACCCTTCATGTGTGGGGCCTTGGCTTCCCTCTAGGGCTTCCGGAAGAAAAAAGTACTGCTTCCATCTGAGTGCCTGAACCAAAGGAGCGGGCCCCTGTGAGGGTGTGGGAGCCGTGCCCGGGCTCTTGAGCAGAATTTATGTCCTTCATCTGCAATTAGCCCATTGCTACTTCTGAGAACATGAATAGTTCACTCTGCTGTTAATGGGAATGCTGTTCTCACCCCAAGGGGAGGAAAAATGCCCAGAAACATGTTTAATGGATTTTTTTTGATACTTAAAAACATTGCAGTGATTTTCTGCTTCCTTCCAAAGGACATGTTGATAACTTTTCCATATGGTAATTTTCTGTTATGATTGTTAGTGGTTTGGCAATTTTTAATATTAAAATTCCTAATGGTAAGCAGAATTTCATCCAGTTTTCAATCCATAAGACCAGTTTAAGTTTTCAGAGAGGAAGTCATTATTTCCTTTTTCTTCCTTCATATTGAAAAGACATGTCTCTTTCCCCACCCCCACGGTTTGCCTCATCTTTTGTACATGGCTTCGGGTTCACGAGGAACGTAGGGAATGGGTGCAAAGGCGCCCTAATGAGCATGTCGTTCTCGTGGTTCAGACACGCCAGCACTGAGTTTCCCCAAGTTACCTTTTCCAATTCCAATAACATTCTGTGCGTCAGCGTTGCCAGGGTAGACGCAGCCAGGCCCGGGATAGAAACCCTGTTTTCCATGCAGAGATGACTCTCATGCAAACAGGCTCTCTTCCCTGCCCGACAACAGGCTGTCTCACACAACTTAAAAATTCAAAATGTCTTTTCCTAAAAATATCGGAGAAGAATCTTACCAAAAATTATTTAATATCACTTGTTTTTTCCCCCCACTGTGGGTGGTATTCACAGAAGTTATATTTATGAACCTAATAGAAATCATGTAGATGATCCTAAGAATGGTATTAGCTCTGGAATTAACCCAAATGCGGATGATGTTTGACACAAGAGCGTGAAATGATTTGCCACCTCCTCCCCATTAGAACTGTGAGTTTTCGTTCGTAAAAGGCAGTGAATGTATGCGTGTCAAGCCTGAATGACTACCTGAAGTAAGAGGTAAATGAAAACCAGCCTTTTCAGATGCCATTTTTGTGCAACCCTTCCCTTTGTTGATCTTTTTCTTTCCTACCTGCCTCTGTCAAACTATGGAGGGCTTGAGGGCTGAGGCAAAATGATGCTTTTTTTTTCTGAAGGCTTGGTTATATTTATTTACACTGGGCACTGGACATATCAGAATGTATCAACCTGCTGATGCCAGGTTATGAGAAAACTGCTTCACAGAAACATTCCTAGGATATCTCTCTAAGCAAGAGCTTCCCTGGCACACTGAAGGGTGTGTTTTTCTCTCAGGGAATGGCAAAATGTAACTGACTGTGTTGGTCCAGGCTCTCAGTTGTAGACAACAGAATCTACTCTGTCTGAGCAGAATGATATTTCCATAGGGATGTAGCTTGCCGTCAGAATTCAGGGACAGACGAAGAAAGGCTATATAATAATCTCATGAGAACAATGTCCAAAATCATCCCACAGAGTCAGGCTGCTGAGGACGCTGATGCCTTTCCCCTGACCAGGAAGATGCCACCTCAGTTAGGGTCATGGCATCTGGGCCTCGTGTGGCACTTTGCAGGTAGGCATACCCTCACCCTGGGTAACTCCATTCAGAATCAGAGTCGTCCGTATCTCCGTCTGATATGTAGGTAGCAAGTCTCACCCTGAAGCCGAGCTGCCAAGAAGTGTGGGACATGTCAACTGTGGTTTTCCAGCTCCTTCCCTGTGGGAAGACGCATCAGAATAGGGAGGACTGGAGGTTGAGGAAGTCAACCCATAATAACTACCACATGTGAAACAGACCAGCACACCATGGGGAGGGTGGGTGGGAAAGGGGGATGAGCCAAATGAAACAACTTTCCGCTGTTTGGCAGCACACAGACCCTGGTTTAGAGAGCTCAGTATGAACTGGTTGGTGGAGAAGGCGGGATCGGCCAGTGGTCATGGCATCCTGAAGGCATCTAGCTAGCACAGCGTCTACCTAGCCACCCAGCATCCCTCATGAGCAGTGCTGGATGGAGGTCAGAGGACAGCCTTGCCCGTAGGGTCTTCTGTCTGGAGAGGGCTCTTCTCCCCCTCTCAAGGGATCCAGAGGTTTCTGGAGTGCCTTTCTTTTCATCTTCTCCTCCTCCCCTGTTCCCAGGTCTTCTTCTGGGTGGTCTTGGCCCTGGGGAGGTAGCAGCTACTTCTATTCAAAGCTGGAGGCTCGTCTGAACCTCCTCAAGGTCTGAAGTAGGATGTAAAGACCATCTTGTTTGTTTCCATGTGGAGCTTGAGAGAGCCATCTTGTGATGGCGTAGCTATTTCTTTTGTAGTTTCTTTACTTACCTTATTTGGCTTTCATAACAATCACCAGGTTTTAAAAAAATCATCAGGTTTGAAGATAATTATAGATATGTTGAAAGAGGAAAATGATAGTGATGATTTATTTTTACTATGCTTCTGCATCTGTGATACATATATAACCATCCTGTGAGCTAGGTCTAATTACCATCAGAGTGTAGATGGACAGTCATAGATTTATAGATGGAATTTACAGGTGGAAACTGAAGTTCAGAGAGGTATAGTGACTTGTTTAAAGTAACACAGGAGCTTAGATCCCAACTTTGGTCTTGTGACTCGAGTAGGAGGTTCTATTCCCACATATTGTATTCTCTTGGCATAAAGATGAACAAGAGTGGATGCAGGTGGGAGGTTTGATACTGAGGTAAGGGATGTGTGTGTGTGTCTGTGTCTGTGTGTGTGTCTGTGTGTCTGTGTGTGTCTGTCTGTGTGAAGGGATCATGCAGATTTTATTAATTTTTACATGAACATATATGTGTTAATTCAACTACAGTGCGTGTCTGGTAGGATGTTGCAGTTTTCAATTGAGATCTTACAAATCCGCATCATTATCCCATTGTTCTTCCTTAACAAAGCCAGGGTAGCTGGAAGAATCAGGCCAGGATTGCACACATGCTTTTTATTTGCCACATGGGGCCAATTGGCGAGATGCCTGTAGAGAGTTGACGCTCCAGGGAACTAGAAAACACTGATTGGTCCACGACGAGGTCAGACACTACAAAGCATCTGTCTGGAAGAATGAATATCCCCTGACATTGCCTCCACCAGCCCTCACCCTGGGCTGGCATTTCTGTCTGTCTCTTCATGGAATGGGTGGATAAAATGAAGAAGGTGATGGTGTGGCTTGCCCAAGGTCCTTTAGTGAGCAGGTGGCCCCTGGCGGACCTACATCCCATGTTGCTGTCCTCAGATGGCCAGACTTCAGCCAGGGGCCAAGGTTCCTGAGAAGGGCCAGGTCCTGAGCAGAGGGGCCAAGGGCAGCAAGAGAAGATCCAGTTGGCAGGCATGGTGAGAGGCTGTGCAGTGGGAGTTCAGAAAGTTGATCCTTGAGCAAAATTCATTCATTTGTGCAGTAGCATCTTGTGTATTGAGTGCCAGCAACACGCAGAACACAGCACTGGCCCCTGCACCAAGCCCATTGCAAACTATTCCTGCCTTTGAGGAGCTTCTACTAATTAACGGATGGGCAACAACGATGATAAGAGCTCACAACTAACCCTTGTATATCCTCCCACACCTACAAAGCACTTTTCACCTGCAGTGCCTGGTTTTGCCTGCACAGTTTCTGGAGGCACAAAGAGCAAGTCGATGATCATTTTCTAGTGAGAATGTCTAAAGCTCAGAGTAGTTAGACTCAAGCTCATTTTTTCTGCTCTGCATCCCAGCACTCTTTATTTCAATAATGATGGTTTCAGGCCAGAAGTAGATTGTATTAATGGGAGGGAGAGAAAAACAGTGCAAACAGTGTGAGATGCAGAGTCTTCTCCCCTACAATTACCAGGAGTTCACTGTTCCTCAGTCATCAGCCTGACATAGCACACAGCACCCCTTCCCGGCCCACTTCCTGCATGGCCTGCTGCACTCCTACATCCCTGCGCCCAGCGGCACCAGCTTCCCTGTGCCAACCTCCCCACCCCTGACCCTTCTGCAAGGATTCTCCCCTGGCTTCCACTCCACCCTGGTTCTCTGTGGACTTGTGACAAAGCCACTGCATTGTGCCATGGGAGTGAGGGACAATACAACCACAGGCTCTGAGGGCACCAGGGGGAAGCAGGTCGAAAGGAAGGGCCACCTTAAGGCCCCATGCCCTGTGCAAAATGCCACTTTCCTGGCCCTGGGGCATGGTTCCCGCCCCCTGATGGCGGTCAAAAGGAGGGTAAATCTCTCCCCACTGCCAAGAAAAGGCAGCACAAGCTTGAGATCACCATTCTCATCTATGTTTTAGGTATCTAGGGAATGATGCAAGCTGATGAATCCCTGCTTCTCCAGAATACAAGGCCAACTTGGACAACTCTCAGGAAAATGGTAGGTACTGTGCTGAGTCTGGAAAATCAGGCAGGATTTGGAGAGCTGGGGCA
Organism: Panthera onca; assembly: GCF_046562875.1. Classification (NCBI taxonomy): domain Eukaryota; kingdom Metazoa; phylum Chordata; class Mammalia; order Carnivora; family Felidae; genus Panthera; species Panthera onca. The sequence continues at coordinate 81,134,169 of NC_138341.1, read as the reverse complement.
AGGTGTGGTCAAGTATTTGAGAACTCTTTGTACTGTACATTAGGTTAGTTTACTACTTAATAATTAGTTTCCTAGAGCTGTTATAATAAGTTGCCACAAACTGGGGTGTCCTAAAGCCACAGAAATCTATTCTCTCAAAGTTCTGGAAGCCCAAGGTCCAATCAAGGTGTCAGCAATGCTCCCTCTGATGGCTCTGGCAGAGAATCCCCCCCACCCTTGCTTCTTCCAGCTTCTGGTGGCAGCCAGGAATCACTGGAACTCTTTTGTTTGTAGAAGCATCAGTCCAATTTCTGCCTCTGCTGTCGTCTGGCATTCCCCCCAGTGTGTCTGTGTCCAAATAACTCTCTTCTCTTATAAAGACACCAGTTGCTGGATTAGGCCCATCCTAATCCAGCATGACCTCATTTTAACTTGATTACAACTGCAAAGACCCTCCTTCCAAATAAGACCTCCTTCCTTCACATTCACAGGTACTGGGGGTTAGGGCTTCCACATAACTTTTTAGGGAAGGCCATCCAGCCCACAACAAAATAGCAGGAAGATTTTTAAAAAATGTTTATTTATTTTTGAGAGAGACAGAGACAGAGAGCGCAGGAGAGAGGTGAAGAGAGAGGGAGACACAGAATCTAAAGCAGTCTCCAGGCTCTGAGCTGTTAGCAAAGAGCCTGACACGGGGCTCGAACTCACAGACCATGAGATCATGACCTGAGCTGAAGTCGGATGCTTAACTGATTGAGCCACCCAAGTGCCCCATGGAAAATTTTATTAGTACTCAAGCATAGTGAAGAGAGCAAAGGGGGGGGGGTGTCAAATGTTGGAAATCATACCAAAGATTTTAGTGAATAAAAGGATACAAGTATTAGCATACTCAAGAAAAAGAAAAAATACACAGGAGGTTTATTTTAAGTTCAGGTATAGGTGAAGAGAAGATAACTTAAAAATTAGTAATTATCTTTTATGACTTTTTATAGTTATCTAAAGCATGTCTAATGAAACTTTACATCTGTGGCAATATAATTATTGATTCAGGCAGGTAAACATAGGCTCACAAAAAAACAATTTGCTAGTGAGACAGTCCTTATCACTTGACGTCGAATGGAGAGTGTTATGCTAAGTGAAATAAGTCATACAGAGAAAGACAGATACCATATGTTTTCACTCTTATGTGGATCCTGAGAAACTTACCAGAAGACCATGGGGGAGGGAAAGGAAAAAATAAGGTTAGAGAGGGAGGGAGCCAAAACATAAGAGACTCTTAAAAACTGAGAACAGGGGCGCCTGGGTGGCGCAGTCGGTTAAGCGTCCGACTTCAGCCAGGTCACGATCTCGCGGTCCGTGAGTTCGAGCCCCGCATCAGGCTCTGGGCTGATGGCTCAGAGCCTGGAGCCTGATTCCGATTCTGTGTCTCCCTCTCTCTCTGCCCCTCCCCCGTTCATGCTCTGTCTCTCTCTGTCCCAAAAATAAATAAAAAAAAAAAAAAAAAAAAAAAAAAACCTGAGAACAAACTGGCGGGGGGTGGGAGGGAGGGGGGGGTGGGTGATAGGTATTAAGGAGGGCACCTTTTGGGATGAGCACTGGGTGTTGTATGGAAACCAATCTGACAATAAATTTCATATTTAAAAAAATACAACAGAGGAAAATCTGTCACTTACAATGGTGACTACAGCATTTAATCTGATTTGAAGTCTTCTGTTTCAAACTACTTTACTTGGCTAAACAAAGCTAATTCAGTAGGTTGTATAGCCAGCTTCCTTAAAAATAGGATAAAGAAATTTAAGAGCATAGCATCCAAATAAATAAGGTGTTTTTTGGTTTAAGTGACTTATCTCATAATTTCCTTTTAATTTCCTTCTTCAGCGGAAACTCATATTTCTGACTTCAGATTTTCCTTTTTTGAAAGGGGGAGCCTAAATTATTTTGTTTGCACATGTGGACAGCATTCCTTTTAGAAGAAAAGAATAATCAAAGATGAGGAGGTGTATTCTGAAAACAGTGGCTGGATGCCGCAGGACTTGGTGGCTGACTAGTTGTGAGGATCAGGAGGGGGACCAAAGGGAGCTCCTCCCAGGTTTCACAGAACGTGTAGATGTTGGGTGAATGAATGAACAGTAATGGAGACAATGTAGGAACCTTACTAGAAATGAAGGTGACAGGAGAAACTGAGTGGAGAAGAAACGGGGTGTAAGATGTGAACTTCATTTTGGAGATACTCATCTTCTGCCTCTAGAAAGATGGCTCCAGGAGGGAGAAAAGAAAAACTGGGGCTTAGCAGTGAGGTTAGAATGGAACACCAGTTTAGGAGACATTCACATGGAAATAATTGTTGAAATAAGGGGATCTGGTGAAATTTCTAGTGGAGACTCTACACAGAGAAAAGAGGTGGGCTTAGTATAGAACAAAACATGGAAACTGTGCACATTTAGGGGATGGCAGAGAAAGGAGGCCTGGAGGAGAAGAACAAGGTGGGGCAGTGTGAAGGTCAGTGTCGGTCAGGACCGAGCTTGGGGATAGACCCAGCTACAGAGATGGCAGGGAGGACAGGGACGGCAGAGCAGAAGATTCCCAATATCCTGCAGATGTAAAAGAGCAGAGTTAGAGGAGTTGTTGCTACCCCAGGCATAGCTGCTGCTGAGAGGTGTGAACCAGATGTCTTGGGATGATATGGGGAGGTCTCATGCTGGAAAATGGTGAAAGAAATGCATGTTGTCAGTCTTGGGAGAAATTTGAGTCTCATGGCTTTAAGAACCTGGGCTCTAGAGTCAGATATATGTTGCCAAACCTGTTCTGCTATGTTTGTGACCTTGGGTAATTTACTTAAGGAAACTGATACTTAGTTTCCACATTGGCAATGTGGTCATAAAATATGAACTGGTATTGATCATGACAATGTGTGTAAAGTGCCTATTCCAATATCAAGGGCATAGTAGATGCTCAATGTTAGCTATTAGGAATAGCAGCAGCAATAGCATTGCATGGCTGGGAAGGTAAGAACTCAGGCTTGGAGGTTGTACCAGTCAGGTTAGACAATGATATGCTGCAGTAACAAACAACCCTAAACCTCAGGGCCTTACAATAACAAAGGTCTATTTTTCATCCAAGTGGCATGCCATCATGTGTTGGTGGTGGCTCTACCATGTCATTTTCACTTGGAGACCCAAGCAGAGGAAAAAGCGCACATGGCAAAGAGCTCACATTTCACTGGCCACTCTCACACAGCAGGGCCCAAGTTCAATAGAGCAGGGAAGTATAATCTTCTCCCAGGTAGGGACACTTAATGTTGGTAAACAGTAATTCAATTGACTGCAGTGGAGCTAGTCAGTGGAACTATGGCATAAACGAGGAGGTTGGCCATCTGTGTAAATCAGTAATTCAGTTTCAAAGCCTGGCACATAGAATCAAAGCAGGGTGAGGAGGGTTGTTCCTGAGCCTGGGATGGGTTAAGCACAGCATGGGACAGGCATGGGGAGATGTGGACAGTTCTCTTCAGGAATAAAGAAAACCATAATGAAGAAACCAATAATACCAAAACAGGAAGAGAGAGTTGCTAAAAGTTACACAATAACCTGACCTAAACCATGGCAGGCCCAACAATGTGTACACATTCACAGACAGGTGAGCACTGTGTTCCCCCGCAGGCCAGGTTCCAGGTGGAAGAGAACCATGGAAAGAAGTGAGGCTCAGACACCTACTTCTGTTCTCAGACTCATCCTTGTGTCCTTAGGGAAGTTCCATTCTTTGCTGGCCTGCCTCAAGTCAATACGTTCACATTTTCTACCATAGAGTAATGAGTGAAAAAGAAAGAAATGGAATGAGCGAGACAACATCAACATAAAACACAGGCACACAAAACATACAAAACATGCCTGGCCTTCAGGTGTCCCTGCAAACAAAGTGCACTTATTTTTTTATAAAGATTTTATTTTTTACTGATTCGAAGGGGTACATGCACCCTGATATTTATAGCAGCATTATCAAAAATAACAAAATTATAAAAAGAGTCCAAATGTCCATTGACTGATGAATGGATAAAGAAGATGTGGTATATATATATGTATGTGTATATATATATATGTATGTATATATATGTATATATACACACACACACACATACACACACACACACATATACATATGTACAATGGAGTACTACTCAGTGATCATAAAGAATGAAATCTTGTCATTTGCAATGATGTGGGTGGAGCTAGAGTGTGTTATGCTAAGCAAAATAAGTCAGTCAGAGAAAGACAAATACCACATGATTTCACTCATATGTGGAATTTAAGAAACAAAACAGATGAACGTAGGGGAAGGGAAAAAAGAGAAGGAAGTAAACTATAATAGAATCTTAATTATAGAGAACAAACTGAGGGTTGATGGAGGGGAGGTGGGTGGGGAATGGGCTAAATGGGGGATGGGCATTAAGGAAGGCAGTTGTTGGGATGAGCAGTGGGTGTTATATATAAGTGGTGAATCACTAAATTCTACTCCTGAACCAATATTAACATTAACATGTTAGTTAACTAACTAGAATTTTTTTTAATTTGAAAAAAACCATTATTTTTAAGTAATCTCTACACCCAACATGGGGCTTGTCACATGTGCCACTGCCTGAACAAGGCAGGTGCTCCACAAAGTGCACACATTTTAAATAGAATGGTCATATAAAGAGGAAGCAAAGGATAGCAGTAGAAAAATGATAAAAGAGAATTAATAAAATAAACAAGAGTGGCACCTGACTCAGGCCAGTGGTGACAATGCTCCATGAGCTGAGGAGTAGAATTAACTCAACCCTTTGTACCCGAACTCTAAAAATGAATGTATGGATGAATGAATGAATGAATGAATGAATGAAAATCTTTGTCTCCTACTCATGTCTTCCAAAGTATTTTGTTTCACCAAAAAGATCTTGTTAGAGCTTCAAAAACTTGTTGGGCTACTTTTTGCTTTATTTTGTGACTAGGCTGTGCATAGCTCTCATCCATAGTGTGTGCTTAGATGTTCTCAGGCATTCTCTGTGGGGACTGGACAGAATCTGGAGCAAGGACCCCCTCTAGGTATAGTTCTGGGCCCATCTGACAGTCACTGAGCTCTCCAGTATAACTTCCTGTGATGATGGAAATGTTCTCCAATCTGTGCTGTTCAATATGGTGACTACTGAAAACTTGAAATGTGGCGAGGGCGATTTAGGAACTGAATTTTAAATTTTATTTAAATTTAAATGCAAATAGCCATGTGGCTGCCATTTGGATCAGCAGAGGCTAGATTCTAGGTCCCAGAGTGGATGTGCCATGCAGTACCTACCTTTGGGATGGGGCTGGAACCCTACAAACAGTCTGGGCTGGCTGTTGTTATGTTACACAGCCCACAGCAAGTCCTGGATCCTTCTTAGGAATAGAAGATATTTAATTATGTGGCATGGGCTCACTGCAGGGAGGTAGTAGAGTGTAGGGCATCCTTTTTAACCAAGTTCTACAAGAGAATTAAGCCCTACAAAGCATAAGGGGAGTGCCTACTCCTTCAGTGTTCTCAAGAATAACACTTATCTAGGACCATTCTAGATGCATGGGGAGAAGGGAATTATTTATGTTCAATGGATGTCCCAGGACCTTAGGGCTTCATTTTTCTTCTGGAAGTGGGATTTAAAAAAACTCGTCTAAAGTGGGGCTCTAAAGGTAAAAATAATGAAGTAGACATTCCTTCCAAGGACATTTTTCTTGGACCTACAAAAATTCGCAAGTATCAGAATGCAATGAGCCTATGGTATGTCCAAGGTCTTGCCTGATGATTCTCTGGTATATAAGCAACAGCCTTGGTTTTGTCATTGAAGGGAGAAGTTCTAGGCAACTTCCAAGCTGTGACCAACCGCATTTTCTTCTCCATCATCATCACCATCACCCCTCTCCACCACTGCCTCCAAAACACCAAAAAGGATCTGACTTCCTGGACAATTGTGCAAGGCACCACATATGTGGATAAGAACAAACATAACCTTTTAAGAGCTTACAAGTACAGACAGATACACAGAATGTATATCATGCTTGGCACATAAAACCCATTCCCAAGAACTTAGGTATAAATCAACTTGCATCTTTAATACAAGAAATAGCTTACATTTCTAATAGAATACAGAAAAGCATAAGAAAGAAGTGTATATATATACAGTGTGTATATATTTATACATGTATATATATATATATATATATACACACACACACACACACATATATACACATAAATGCACATAATATATGTATTTATACATGCATGAGATTAAAACAACATAGATATAGAAAGTCATTAAGGTACAAATGGAAAGTGAAAGTGTCTTTTCCTTCTTCAAATCTCTCTTCAAAAAGGTAACTTGCATGAACTTTTCTTGATTCCTTCCATAAGTTACAAAACCACCTCTATGTAGAACTGTTCATGTCATGCATACACACTCGTGCACATGCATAATTCAGAGAAGGATCAGAATACACTGACATAAAGATTGTTTTTTTCACAAAACATGCATGGAGATTTTTACTCTCAGAATGTGCAGGCATACCACCTTCTTTGTCCTGGCTGCATAGTATTCCATTGTGTGGACTTGTGGGTTGAATTATGTTCCACCTCAAAAATATGTTGGAGTCCTAACCCCTAACACTTATTGTGATCTTATTTGGAGACAAGATCTTTATAGAGATAATGAAGTGAAAATGAGGTCATTGGGTTAAAAAAATGACTATTGTCTTGGTAAAAGGGAGAAATTTGAACACAGAGACAGACACATATGGAGGAAGGATGTTAGGAAGAGGTACAGGGAGAAGACCACCATTTACAAACCAAGAACAGAGGTCTGGAAGAGTTCTTTCCCTCATGGCTCTAGGAAAGAAACTGGCAATACCTTCATCTTGAACTTCTAGCCTCCAAACCTGTGAGACAATAAATTTCTATTATTTAAGGATACCTAGTCTATGGTATTTTGATGTTTTTTTAATTTTAATTTTTTTTATTTTTGAGAGACAGAGACAGAGTGAGAGAAGGGGAGGTGGAGAGACAGAGGGAGACACAGAATCCGAAGCAGGCTCTAGGCTCTGAATGATCAGCACAGAGCCCGATGCAGGGCTCAAACTCATGAACCGTGAGATCATGACCTGAGCTGAAGTCAGATGCTTAACCGACAGAGCCACCCAGGCGCCCCAATATATCAAACTTTCTTAAAGGAGCCCACCAGTAAAGAAGATGCTGGTCTAGGTAGACCGAGTGCAGTTACAGAGATCTCATACCTCACAGTGAGGTCATGAATGAAAGAGAGTCACTTGACATTCTTAGGACTCTTTTGGTTGCAAGTGACAGAAGTCCCACTTGAACTAGCCTAATAGCAAAGGAAATTAATTTTGAGGGTATTCTGGTGTCTTGTAGGATTTAAGGATAGCTGGGTTTCAAAAAAAATTGAGACCAGGGACCCAGATACCAACAGAGTCCTCTCCTTCTGACTTGCGTCCTCCTCCTCTCCACAAATTTTATCAGTTCTCCCTGTCTTCTTGAGATGAGTTTCCCTGTTTATGTGGCTCACAAGACAGAATGCCTGGCTTTGAAAGGTCTCTGATGGGCTCATCCTAGGTCAGGTCAGGTTGTCAGGCCAGAACCTAGCATCTCCCAAGGGCACAGTCACCATGTACTAATCTAACTGCAACCTCGGGAATCATTTGGATGTAGGGAGTGGCTTGGTGGGTGGGGGACTGTTGCTGTTAGAAGGATGTTCCCAGAAGACAGCTGCCTGGGGTCTCCTAATTATTTTGATGGAAGATTCCTGGAAGAGATGGAATTTCGCTGATGTCACCATTTGTAGAAAACCCAAGGCTTTGTAATGCCCACCCCAAGGACCCCAGGCTCTGGGCCACAGAGAAGACCCCCTACCCAAGCAGAGGTGCTTTTGACAGTTTGGAGCCCACCAAGCACACCCCTCCCTGGATCTCTGCAACTGTGCGATCCTTCTAGGCAGAAGCAGAGAGCAGCATAAATGATTATCAAAACAAGGCCGGGCTCTGCCTGCAGGAAAATCCGGGCTGTGGCAGCAGCTCAGTGCCCGCCAAGCGAAATACCAGTTAGGAGATATCGCTGGCATGCAATTTAAAGAATAACTCGACTAGCACTTGAGGTTATTTAGAAAAATACCTTCGGTCACGTGCTTTGCAGAATGCTATGTACTTGAAATGAATCATCCGTACCCAGCCCAGAGCAGATTTAATTACAATCCCCTCCCGTGTTGCTTCTTTTAAAACTTGACCTTCTTTTCTGGTTGCTATTCAAATTCAGCAAAATATCAACTTGATTCTTTTTTTTTTTTTTTTTGAAGCCGAGGAGGAATCTTTCTATAGCTGAACAGTTCCAGATAGGAAGAAGGGACCAAGCTCACAGGCAGGAGCCTTGCAATATAGTGATGACAGCAGATTACCTTTCATTACCAAGAAAATGTCATTTACCTGTGAGGGCCATAAAATAATTTGTCCTAATGACTATACACAGCTTGTAAGCAAAAACCAACATCAAGATGACACAAACAGATGGTTTCTGAGTGACTTGACAAGATTATGCCAGCTGAACACACTAGACCTCTGTATTTCTAAAGGGGTGTGTGTCACTACTCATACTCAACCCTGGGTTTCTGTGGATGTGATTAACCCACGGGCGGTGCATGTGATTTAATAGAGTGGCCTTTATCATGAGGCCAGTAGACAGGAAAGAGCAAGGATAAAAGGCCCTGGAGAAAGAACTCAGGCAGGTTCATAAACCCTTCAGAGCCTCAGTTTCCTCCTCTGTAAAGAAGCTTCGATAATTCTCCTATCACAAGGTTTTGTGCAATGCAGAGAAAACAGATATAAAGTGACTGGCACATGATGGAAGGCTTAGTGACATTGGCTATTACTGTTCTTTTTCAGCCCATTTTTCAGTGTCTGGTAGTCACACTGTTTGCACCTCTGAATGTTAAGCAAACATTGCCCAGCTCAATACAAAGCTGGACATTTTCTCGTTTTCGTTGTGTTCCAAATTAGTCATTAGATCTGATGAGAGGCTGACCCCAGAGGACCACACTGGTAGATGTCAGTTGGTGGCTGATCAAAACCTATTGTCCTCAGGGTTAGGTAAGTCAGAGGATATGGCTGGCCTGACCTTCACAATGAGGGTAAACAGTTTCGTGGCAGCACAAGAGAGAATGATAGTGAACAGGTGCCCAAGTCTGCCAGAAATCACATCTCCCCAGAGAGCTGCCATGGGCTTCTTGTGATCAGACCCTTCCATCCTTTCCTGGGCCTACATCCTGGACCCTTTCTCATCAGGATGCCAGCTTCTCTCCCTCCCTCCCTTCCTTCCTTCCTCCCTTGCTCTCTCCAAGAATGGCGCCTATGAGGGTACACATGCTCACCTGGGGGTATATTTTTGGCTAAAGGACTGAAAGCTATTTAGGAAGTTGAGACAGGCTATGTGGAGAAACCAGATCATGAAGTCAGATGGACAAATCACGAGGGGGTCTGTTGTGTAGTGAGTGATTTTTATAGTCACAACCGAGGCAGGTCAGTGACCACCAGCCCCACAGCCTCCCAACCGCTCCCTCTGCCTCTTGTCTCTCAGTTCAAACTTCCTTTCCACCAGCCCACCCCCGGGGGCAGAGGAAGAGCTCCCCATGATGGTCTTAGCTGTCCTCCACCACCTACCCCTAAACTCCTTGAACACATGTAATTTTATTTCACACAATTCGTTAAAAATGAAGCAAGAAAGAGGGGAGGCTGATCAGGGAAGTCCTCTTTGAGGAGGTTATGTCTCTGTAAAGACCAAGTGGTGTGAATAAAGATGTGAGGGGTGCAGCCTCCAGGAAGAGGAGACAGACATGAGAGCGGACTACAGTGGGAGGGGCAGGTGGGACCGTGCTTGGCAAAGCAGGCAGACTGCCAACACAGGCCCTCCAGGCTTTGGTTTTGCTCAAGGATTTTATTTCAGTTTTGATGAATGTATTTGGAGAGTTTATAAAATGTACTGTTTTAGTCATTTTTTAAGTATATAGTTCAATGGTATTAAGTGCATTCACATTGTTGGGCAACCATCACAACACCCATCTCCAGAACCGTTTCATCTTGCAAAACTATGACTGTACTCATTGCACACTGAGTCCCCATCCCTCTCCCCCAGCCTGTGGCAACCACCATTCTGCTCTCTGTCTCTGTGAATCTGACTACTCTAGCCAGGTTCCTCACACTCTAGGTCCATAAGTAGGTCCTAGAGTATCTGTCCATTTGTGACTGGCTTATTCCACTTAGCCATAATGTCCTCAAGATTCATCCATGTTGTAAGCAGAATATCCTCCCTTTTTAAGGCCGAATGATATTCCATTGTATGTATATACCACCTTTTGTTTATCTACTCATCCACTGATGGGCACTTGGATTGACTCCATCTCTTGGCTATTATGAATAATGCTGGAATGAACATGGGTGTGCAAATGTCTCTTCAAGATACTGCTTCCAGTTCTTTGGGGTGTATACCCAGAAGTGGCATTGCTGGATCATAAGGTAATTCTATATTTAATTTTTTGAGGAAATTCCATGCTGTTTTCCATAGCAGCAACACCATTTAATATTCTTACCAACAATGCACAAGGTTCTCAATTTTTCCACATACTCACCAACACTTATTATTTTCCTTTTTTTTTTAAATAGTAACCACCCTAATGGGTGTGTTTTGGGGGTTCTGAGCAGGGAGGGTGGCATGACCTGTTTGTGTTTTTAAAGGATCCCCCTGGCTGTTATGTGGGAAATGAAGTTTAAATTACCAGGGTAATTTTGAGGATGAAGAGGCTTCTGTGAGTAAGTATTCAGGGCCAGGGTACAAAGTATCATTGTCATAGTCAAACCAGACAGGAGTTTACCCACCTCTGTTTGGGATGCAAGAGTAAAGCAACTCTGGACGCCAAGAGGAGGCAGAGGTGAGGGTGCATCTCATCCATCTGAAACAGAGAGGTGTGAGGGCCCAGATTAATTATACTGGCAAAAAAGGAGAAGAAGCAAACAGGGTGGGGAGGTGGGAAGCCACTACCACTCCCACATGAGGAGGGGAAGTTGATGTCACCGAGTTCAGGGCCCCAGCAGGCCCATTCTCAGGATGCAGGAGGATGAGGGAGATTTGGCTACTGCCACTGACCCCAACTGTGCCCAAGACTTGTCACTGCTATCTCTACCCCATCTTCCACTGGCTGAGCCCAGGTGGGAGATGAGGCCTGGAGCCCCCAAGCAGCCTGCAGGGCTCAGCCTCCCTCATTAGCAAGGAGAGTGGGGTGGGACCATGGGGCTGAGCAGGAGCTCAGCCGTCATTAAGGGGTGGTCATGGGAGATAGAATGTAACAGGCCCAGGCTTGGCTGCAGGGTCTGGGGGAGGGAGCAGGATGAAGAAAGAGGCCAGCATTTTTAGAGAGTTGTCCTTTCCTGAGGTGGGGAGATGGGAAGGAAGCAGGGGGACAGTTGGTTGCAGGGGTTAATCCATTTAGCTGCACATTTGTTTTGTTCGTTTTTTTGTTTTTTGTTTGTTTTTGATGTAACTCTTAATAATAAAATGGTTTAAGAAAAAGAAGGAAGAAAGAAAACTCTGGATACTTAAGGGGTCAAACGTTACATTTTTCTCCATGCTCCTTAGTGGATAAAAGAGATATAAAAATCACTCCACTGAAGTTCCCCCTTCTTGGGAAAGGATGGGCCCTGCCACTTTGACTCCCCTCTTTGTCTGGGACCTGGAGATAGGGGAGAGAGAGGACAGGAGCTTCGATACCCTGAGCTGAGGCAGACACAAAAAAGGCAAAAGGAGGCAAAAGAGAAGCCAGAAGCATTAGATTCAGCTAGATTTGGGGAAGAGGGAGACACTGGAGACCTGGCTGCAGGGCCCAGTGGGATGAGGTGAGCAGGCTGGGTCAGCCAGGACTGGGGAAGCCGCCATATGGAAACTGCTCTGGTGGAGGTGGTCTGCTGTGGGCACTGCTGGTGGGCAGGGAACTGGCTGGTCCAGAGGGTCCTCGTATGGGGAAGATTTGTTTGTTTGTTTGTTTGTTTGTTTGTTTGTTTGTTTTTAGGAAATAGCTTCCTTGGCTCTGTATTTGAAGTAGAATTTATCACTAAGTCCTCACGTAAAGGGCATTGCATCATACACAGGACGTCCATCTAAATAAAGAGGTAAACTGAAGCAAGCTCAAAATTGTCAAAAAGATGAGTTTATTCAGAAATAGCAGAGGAATTGCAGTTTGGGACACACATGCTGTAGCGAGCCACAGGCGAGTCTGATGGAAGGCTTAGGGTGGGCTCTGTTTGTTAGCACAAAATGTAAGGAGGGGTCTGTTAAAATAAAAAACTGGAGATAAGCTTTGAAAACTTTCCAAGCAGACAAAACCATTGCAGTCATACAAACAAAGCTCAATTCAGCTTATTTTGTGAGACCAGCCTGACCTGAGATGCTTCTGGGAACCATGCCTCTGAGAACCATAAGTAAAATTTCCCAAAGTTGATATGAGGCAACGCCTGACCAGTTCCTTATCATTTAAGAAAGTTCCAGTGTTATCAGTTTTCTGTATATCAGGCATTTTATGGGGACTATTGGTCTCTTAGTCCTTAAGTTTTGTTTTCCTGAGGGCATGTGCATAAACTTTTTCATTTTATATCCTCCGGTTCCATTTTAGATCAAAATTCTTTTACAAGGCAATCCCTTCCTCCCTCAGCAGTCCCGCAGAGGAACGTAAGGGTATTTAGTTTTACATTGTTTAGTATTGTTTTCTTGTCTCCTCAACTAATAGTTCATATTTCTGTAGTACATAGCCCAGTGCTCAGTTCACCACTGACTTTCTGATGGCTTGATTATTTATTTATTTATTTATATCGAAGTACAGTTGACACAGAATGTTGCATTATTAGTTTCAGGTGTACAACATAGTGGACTGACAATTCTATGCATGATGCAATGCTCACCACAGTAAATGTCATCATCTGTCCCCATACAAGGTTATCACAGTATTGATTATATTCCCTACGCTCTACTTTTCATTCCCATGACTTATTTATTTTATAACTGGAAGTTTGTACCTGGAAGTAATTCCCTTCACCTATTTTGCCCATCCCCACACCTTCTTATTTTTTAAGTTTATTTATTTTGTGAGAGAGAGAGAGAGAGAGAGAGAGAGAGAGAGAGAGAGTGCACGAGCAGGGGAGGGGCAGAGACAGAGGGAGAGAGAGAATCCCGAGCTCACAGCACAGAGCCCAACATGGGGCTCCATCTCACAAACTGTGAGATTATGACCTGAGCCAAAATCAAGAGTCTGATGCTTAACTGACTGAGCCACCCAGGTGCCCCTTCCACTCACCTTTTTAAACTTTTTACTTAGGATAATGACATTGCACTTGAGAAGATTGAAGCTCCCAAGATATGCTTCGTTTGGGGAGCAGGTACTCCCTGTATGGGAAGCTATTTTCTAATCCCCTGAAAGCAATCTATTTATACCCTGAAATCTGAGTTTTTAAGGAAATGTATCATTATTATAGCTTGCATAACTCCAGCTATGTCAAAGAACTATTTCTACTGCCCTAGAATCATTGCAGCTGTGTTCTGAGAGCTCCGTGAGAGGTAGAGTCGGGTACACTGTATTCTCTCCTCATTGCTGTGCACTGGCTTCCCTGTAATTCTGCAAGTGACCTCTTTGTTCTAGGATGGTGCACCTGGATAACAATGGGGAGTGATTACTGCTTACTTTACCATCGAAAGATTGGGAATACTGCTTTTAAGCCTTGAACTCATTTCCTCTCCTGGCTTTAACTGAGGGCGAGTCAACAACGACCTGGACAGAGAAGGATGGAGTCAGGACAAAGGTGTCCATGCCGGCCATGTTGCTGTCAGTCCTGGGAGGCCCTGTGCTCACATTGAAGACAATGTAGAGACTGGTCAGTCTCAGCCTCTAGGAGTAGAGGGTTCTGAGCAGGTAGAAATTCAGGACAAGTTAAATTTGCCCAATGGGAGGAGTAGGGCATCTGTCAGAGGAAGAAGTTAGGACAGAGAGAATGCTGAGGGCTGAGGCAACCTGGGAAAGAGGGGCTGGTGGGAAGGCCTTGGGAAGCAGGAGCAGAGGGTAGGGGAGTGGGGAGACAGAAGCTGGAAGGTAAGGTGGGTGCGGGCAAGGTTGTGGAGAGCCCCATGCAGGGCTGAGTTTGGACATGGCCCCCAGTGGTCACCAGAGACTTTTCTGGATTTCACAGACCATTTATTTTTCTTAAAGCATGGAAGATGGGAAGGGATGAAAGCAGGTTACCAACTTTATTTTGTCATGGAAGGACACACACACACACACACACACACACACACACACAATTCCTTCCCATCAATTATTCTAGTGCTTTCATAAATGAAAAGATACTATAACACCCTTAAGAAAAAAAATAGAAAGAACAAAGTGTCAAAATAAATACTCCTGAGAAGTGACAGCCAGCAAACTTATATCACAGACTGGGAATATCATTGCAGGCTGGCAGGGTACACAGGCCTGCCCTGTCACCCCCAATGGAAAGCCGTGGGGATTGTCTGGGAAGGGGGACTCAGCATGAGGTCTCAGGCAGGCCGGGAGCTGGACTGGGCTGAGCACTGGGTATCAGGGAGACAGCTAGCAGGCCACTGTCAGAAGCCATTGTCATAAAATGTCCTCTGAGCCCATTTTCTATCCATAGCTACCAGTCACCCTGTCTCACCTGGACCATGAATGGCCTCCCCACTGCTCTCCCTGCTTCCACTTTCATAATCTACTCTCCACATGGCAGCCAGAGTTATCTTTGAAAAAGTGACCTGACCATGTTTCTCACCTGCTACCATCCTTTAATAGTCTGCCAGCAGGCCTAGCATGGAGTCAAGGCTCCCTTGAGCAGTCTTTGTCTGTGGCTCTGACCCACCGGCCCTCCTGGTTTGCAGGGGTGCAGCCGCAGTGGACATTGTTCAATCCTTCCTCCTCTGTCTGGAACACGTTCTTCCTGCCCTTTACCTCCTTAACTCCATCAGGTCTCTGCTGAAAGAGAACATCCACAGGGGGTCTTTCCAACTGGGCTCCTGCTGTCTCCCATGTCACCTGTGTTGTTCTGTCTTCATAGCAGGTGTGTGCATAGTGTGTGTGTTGACTGCTCCTGCATTTGGAGATTTGCTAGAAGAACCCACGGGACCCACCATGTAGTTGTGCCCATGGCTAAGATTTGTAACAGTGACATAGTAAGGATACACACCTAGATCATCAGGGAAAAGACACAAGTGGAATCTGGAAGAATCTGTGTGTAGGCTTCCTCATGCTCTCTCTCTCCAGTGAGGGTCATGCAGAGCACCTCCTCTCCTAACAGCAAAAATGCAGCAATATGTGTGTAATGTTTCTGCCCAGGGAAGCCCGTTACAGACTCAGCACCTAGGATTTGTACTGGGGGCTGACTGCATGCACACCCTCTGCCTAGCACATACCAAAATTCCAGACCCCTTGGAGGAAAGCAGGTGCATAAACCGCATCATGTGCACAAACACAGGAAGCACAGGGAGCCACCTTTAGCAGTTAACTATTGATCAGGGACACTTTGGAAGCCAGTTCTCAAAGGTCAGCCCAGGCCCAACACTGCAAGCTGGCTTTCTATGCAAAGGAGCCTCAGACCTGCTTGGTTAACCCCTTTTTGACACAAGTTGTAGGTAAAACTTTATCTTTGTGTCTTTTTCGATGGGGACAAGACCCTGTCTACAATGTCCCCCACTATACCCAGCACTTGGCGTATCGTAGGCTCTTGGCTGAGTGCTTAAGAGCATAGAAGTGTCTGTTGGGAGCACTGGTCTACTGCTTCTTAGCTGTGACTTGGACAAGGTCCTTCACTTCTCATGGCCTCAGTTTTCTCATCTATAATAAGGGGGCTCAAACAGTCCTTCCTCACAGAGTGGTTGCAGCGGTGCAAAACAGAATACTGTGTTCAATGAATGTAACCTGAGGTACAGACCTGGATTTGCAACCAAGTGTGGACACCAGAGATACCTATTCGAGAGACTTGAAAAATAAATGTGATTAGCCTTGGAGGCCCAGGAAGACAGAGACTTGCAGTTGTAAGTCTAATTGGAAGAAAAGATGTAACAGAATGAGGTTGCTGTGTTTGGTGTATGGACTAGTGATAGATCTTCCTCAATAGCCATGTTCCTAACCCTCTGTCACCCTGTCATCAATAGATCATGTAGTTTCTCAGTCTCCACGTCTTCTTGAGGAGGAGCCTGGATCCAGTAAGTGGGTCCTGATGAGGAATGCTCTGCCCTTCAGGTGTGCTCTAGAGACGCTGATCTTTGCTTGCCCTGCCCACTCTCTCCTTCTGGGGGCATCTGCCCTGCCCCACTGTAGCTGCTTGGGTGGCTCTGTTCTGCTCCACAGGGCCCTGCCTCGGCCTCACTGACTGGACTGGACCAGTTGCCACAAGGGCGATTAGCACTGGCTGGCCAGGGGTTCTGACCTGTGAGCTTGGCTTGAGAGGATGAGATGAGCCGGACCTAGAAGATTCTTTTCACAGGAATTTGGAATCAGTTCCTGAGAGACATGGCTGGCTAGCAATGGGGCTCCAATGATTTTGGGCCAGGGCAGGCTGGATCACTTGTGAAAGTGATGAAGGAGCAGAATTGCTAATGTACAGGGTGAGGACTGGATAGAAATGGAAAGGCCATGAGAAAGACATCCCTTAGCATTGCCTTGGGCCTGGGGAGCTTTCTTGTTCCAGATCCAGAGCACATGCATCTGATAATTTGAGGCAATTTAACCAAGAGTTTGGGCTCCACACTTGGATCTGCATAGACACTACCTCGTGCAAGCTGTATGACTAGTCCCTTAACCTCTCTGAACTTCCATCTCCCTAGTTATGTGATAAGGAGAGTAATATTGTCAACTGCATAGTGTCAATGTGAAGCCTACGTGATATCATACAGGGCTTTGCACAGTTTCTGGCATATGGTAAGCACCTAAAAATGTTAGATAGTATTATGATATTTTCATAACTCCTCTATTTCTCAAGGTCCTTCTGATGGATCTCTGTTTCTGACCATCACAAATAAAAACATGTTATAATAAACGATCCTTTCCTCTTTGGAAGGATTCTTATAGAGAAATCATAGTTCCTAATGCTTTGTCTTCCAGTGTCCTGTAATCTCATCTGGAAAGAAAGAACATAGTTATTTTGCAGTATTTTTTTTTTTTTTCTGACAGCTGATTGCCTTTTTCAAAGCATTCAGAACTCCACCTCTGGGTTTAACTACAGGTAGAATGCTTCTGTTAATTCCCATAGGGCCCCATCAGTGAATTTACAATTCTCTGGAAGTAGGACTTTAATAAAAGATGACAATGCCTTTTTTATTTTGACCCCAACACTGTCTTTTTGACCAATGGAAGTTTATTAATTCTCACGATGCTACTTAATATATGTGACAAGTGTCCATGATTGATTTGGCATTTAGAAAATGTTAAAGAAATGAAGCCATTCAATAGGAACAACACAAACCATAGTCTTCTAGAGCCATCGGGCCTGCGGAAGTTCATACTCACCCCCTTAATCACAGATACCAAGTCTCCTTCATCCATTTGTCTAAGCATCTCCCTGCCTCTAAGATGAGCCTTTCCATTAAAGCAGTGATGAAAATGACATTTCTTTCCATCACAGAATTTAAACTTCTTTTAATGATAGAACTTTTAAATGTAACCAATGAAATATGACTCAGGGGATTTGGAGAAGTGCCTTCTCTCTCAGCTCATTATATTCTTATTACAGCTTCCACTCTCAAATCTTTTTATCAGAGGAATGATGCACTCTTTGGGTAACAGAATTGAACACCACCTTTTGACAGCCAGGACCACAGTTTTTTAGATTATACATGGATGCCTGTATTAAAAGAATGAATTTTTTTCTCATGCTGCCTTCTCATTAAGACCGACCAGCCACTTTCTCTCTCCTGGGCTATTACATCTGGCTTCTAGCAAGACTTTCTTAATCCTGTCTCTTCCCTCCTCCTCCACCCTTCCACTTTATCAGCTACTCTGAAGCCCAGATGAGCTTTCAAAAACCAGATCTGATGCTCTTGTTAAGAACTAGTGCTGACTGCTCTGAAACCAGGATAAAACTGAGCCTCCTCAGCACATCTCAGGACAACTCAGGGCTCCTCTCATATATATTACATTTTTATGTATTTTAAGCTCATCAACACAGTTTTGTAATTATTGCTTTATGGAGTTGTTTTTAAGTCAGGTAAGAGGAGAAAAAAGGTACAAAATACTTTATTATCTATTATATATTTACCTTGCAGTTACACTTACCAGTGCTTTTTATTTCTTTGCATAGATTCAAATAACCAATTATTATCCTTTATTTAAGCCTAAAGAACTCCCTTTACTGTTTCTTATAAGGCAGGTCTGTCAACAATGAATTTCTCTGTTTTTGCTTATCTTAGAATTTCTTAATTTTTTTTTTATTTTTAAAGGATAGTTTTGCTAGATACAGATTTCTTGATTCACAGTTCTCCTCCTTCCTTCCCACTGCCAGTATTTTGAATATGTCATCTCACTGCTTTAGGCTTCCATGGGCTCCAATGAGAAGTTGAGTTTTAATCTTATCGAGGAGCTCTTGTTCTCATGATTAAACATTTCTCTCTTGCTATTTTCAAGATTCTCTCTTTGTCTTTCAACAGTATGATTATGATGTGACTAGGCATGGATCTTTTTGAGTTTGTTTTATAGGAGTTCATTGAGTTTCTTGGATGAACAGATTCATGTCTTTCATCATATTTTGGAAGTTTTAGGCCATTATTTCTTCAAATATTCTTTCCATCTCTTTTTCTCTCTCTCTTCTGGGTGTTTCATTATACATATGCAAGAACACTTGGTGGTATCCCATACATTTTTGAGGCTCTGCTCATTTTTCTTTATTCTTTTTTCTTTCTGACTGGGTAATTTCAGTTGAACTTTATTCAAGTTCACTAAATCTTTCTTCCATCAACTCAAATGTGTTGTTGAGCGCCTCTAGTGAATTAACCATTTCCAGTTCTTATACTTTTAAACTCCAAAATTAGGTAGGATAATTTCTATCTCTTTATTGCTATTCTCAATTTGGTAAAACATCATTGTCTTACTTTCCTTTAATTCTTTAGACATGGTTTCATTTAGTTCTTTGGACATATTTATAATAGCTGATTTAAAGACTTTGACTAGTAGGTATAACACTGGGGCCTCCTCAGGGTCCATTTCTATTAACTGCTTCTACCCTCTCCCCACTCCTCACCCCACTTCCCGCCCCATTCATGATCCATACTCTGCTATCTCCTGTGTTTTATAATCTTTCATTGAAAACTGTACATTTTAGAAAATATAATATGGCAACATTGCCATTTCCCTACTTAATGACAATGTTTGAAGGCTAAAATAATTTCTAAATCATAATTTTATCTTCTCTATTTGGTCCAGTATGGGCATATAGCAGGTGTTCAATAAATGCTTGTTAAATAATAGCGTAGAAAATTCTTAAAAAGTACAGGTCCATTCAAAGCCTACATAGAGTTCCTTCACTAAGACCCAGGAGAATGGAGGCAAAATGAAACAGGTAAAGCTTATCTTTGATGTGGTGATAGCAAAAATCCCAGACATCTACTGGAAATTAATTACAAGAATTATAGAGTGCTATCAAATCTTACTTCAGGGTCCTACCCACCAGCAGCACGTAAACTTCTTTTTGGCCCAACATAGAATTTTACATAACTAATGACACTTTAAAGATAACATTGTGCAACATATCCTATTTCAAATGAGAACTCAAGGTAACAGGAAATTAATGTGCTCAGAGTAAGACAGTTGATTTGATGGAGGGCCCAACTTTCATACCCTGTAGTTTAGTATTCTTCCCCAACTTCCTACTGTTCTTTAAGGTGGAAGACATGGGAGCCCAACATGTGAATCTCCACTGGTGGTGGAATACCAAGAATAGAGGTGAATAAGCATGGGGCTTGGGTTTGGAAGATGAAAGTTCAGATCTGATTCTGCATTAATAATTGTGTGTTTTGTTCAAATACCTTCACTTGTTTGAGACTTCGCTTAGTGCAAAATATTGATGATAACAACTGGGCTATTGGGAGGATTAAGTGAAATGATATAAGTGAATCTTATACTTATGCTCTTAAAAGTTACAAGAGTGGGGGGAAAAACTTATAGAAGAAAATGACCCTTCTGGGTTCTCTCTCTTTCTCTCTCTCTCTTGTTCTCTTTCTCTCTTTCTTTCTCCCTCCCTCCTTCCTTTTTTTCCTTCCTTCATTCTTTTCTTTTTTCTTTTCTCTTCTTTTCTTTTCTATTCTTTCCTTTTCCTTTCCTTTCCTTTCTTTTCTTTCCGTAAAAACTAACATCATATATGGGGTGCCTGGGTGGCTCAGTTGGTTAAGCATCCGACTTTAGCTCAGGTCATGATCTCATGGTCCGTGAGTTCGAGCTCTGGGCGAAGCTCTGTGCTGATAGGTCAGAGCCTGGAGTCTGCTTCAGATTCTGTGTCTCCCTCTCTCTCTACCCCTCTCCCGCTCACACTCTCTCTCAAAAATAAATAAACATTAAAAAAATTTAAAAAGACACTAATGTCATGTAAGAAGAAAATGTCTTTGAATGTACATATGAAAAGAGTAAAATATTCCCTCAAACTAAAAAAAGAGCTAGTATGTTTTAGTTCTGGACAAGTAAGTCACTGCTCATCTTCATAACTGGGGATAAAGTTAGGTGCTGAATTAGAAAATAAATACATGGAATTTTAACCACTTTCCTCTTTTAGTCTTTGAAGGCTGGAACAGACTGATAAAGTGTATTTGTTCTGTGCACCTAATTTCTTCCCCACTTTACTTCTCCTTTTTGTTACCTATTAAGTGTCAAACACTGTGGTGAGATCTGAGTAGCCAAGAGTGACATAAGCAACAGCCTCAGCTCTCAGGTATTCTAGATCTGCAGTTGACATCACTAAAAAGAAATGTATGCCTCTGTTAAAACAAAAACAAACAAACAAACTCACAGGTATAGTAGTATGGTCTCATAAATCCTTGTTAAGGGCTGAATTGTGTCCACCCCTCAAATTCATATGGTGAATTGCTAATCCCTACTACCTCAGAATGTGACTATTTGGAAATAGGGTCTTTAAAGATGTAATTAAGTTAAGATAATATCATGAGGGTGGACCTTAATCCAATACAACTGCTTTTGTTTTTTTGTTTTTTTAATAAGAAAAGGATATTAGGATACAGACACATCCAGAAGAAAAACCATGTGAAGACACAGAGAAGATGGCCATCTATAAGCCAAAGGGAGAGGCCTCAGGAGCAATCAAACCTACTGACACCTTGATCTTGTACTTCTAGCCTCCAGAACTGTGAGGAAACAAATTTCTATTGTTTCAAGTCACCCAGTTTGTGGTACTTTGTTATGGTAGTCAGAGCTAATCAATATAATCCTCCACTGGGATTGAAAACTTGGGACATTAGTACTGGCACAGTTGGTTCAAAACAGTGTCAGCATGTATAATTTAACTCATATGTTGAGATGCTAATAAATGCATTATGGTTCTGAGAACTCTAAGGATAAGATTTTATTAATATAGTTTTATTTTACCTACCCCCACCACCACACACATATCTGGAGGATGGAGCTGGACTGCCTATTCATCTCTGAAGGAAAGATGAGGTCTTGATGCAGGAATAGAACAGACACCACTAACTCCTGAGTTATGAGATAAGATGTGAAGCACAGTACTAACATGGAAAAATGCTTATTCTATAAGGTTAGAAGAAAAGAGGAAGATGATAAATCTTATATTTAACGTAATTCTTATGTAAAAACAATAGATGTTGTCAATTATAAGAATGGAAAACATATTGGCAGGAAATACATCATAACATTTATAGTAATTGCTTCGGAAATTAGTACAAAAATTTATTTTTTCTTCTTTTTCTATTGCCTACTTATCCGAGTTTCCCACATTTTCTGTAGTGGGCCTATTTCCTGTTCTTATGAAAAGAAAATCATTAAGGTATGTATTGTAAAAAGATCCCAAATTTGATGGTGATTTCTGGAGTGTATGGCTGTCCTTTCTCTGCTTCAAAATGTTTTCTCACATAGAAACCAGGTAAAATAGGAATCTAACACATTTCTATTATTTAGACCCAGATGATGTGAACTTTTGATAATTCATCATACTTTTTATGAAGGGATAGATTTAATAAAGTAAACTTATACTCAAACCAGTTCAATGAATATTCTATTTTAAAAATAAAGCTGTTTCTAAAAACTTAAAAAAAAACAACTACAACTCCAATATAGGACTGTCATGTCTGCATATAAAAAAAGACCTTTCTTTGAGGTCTTCATTAAAAAAGGCTCTCAGAACACCCCTTCTTAGCAAATACTTGGTTATCTTAGGTTCTGTTCCTGTATACATAGAATACTAGCAAATACATACATGGTTTACTGGCAGCATTCTAACAGCTTCACATATATTAACTCAAGAAGTCCCCACAATAATCTTATGAAGGATTCCATTACTGTCCTAATTTTTCCAAGGAAGAAACTGAATTACAAACAGGTGAGTAATTTTCCCAGGGCCATACAGTAAGTGGTGGAGCTGAGATTTGAACTCTGTCAGCCTGGCTCTGGGGCTCCTGCTCTTAACTGCTTTTCTCTGTGGAGGGGATGTGACACAACAGCTCTGGTCTTAAGACATCATTGACAATGTGGCTTGACATCGATTCAGCCAGGACTTTACCTTCTTTTCTCCTTACATGTGAATTAGTGAAGTTGACTGTCTGCCTGGTGGGGTATTATAGTAAGGAGGAATCTGTTTACTAATTGCGTGTCCCTGAAGACAAAAACAAACAAACAAACAAACAAACAAACAAACAAAGAAAAACCACTCTGTTGGCAGCAGTATCATCTCATGCTCCATCTCCACTGTTCATTTATTCTTTTTTTTTTTTTTAATTCTGGTGGACTTTATTATAAGTTTCCAATAATTCAAATGAACTCTGTTCACAGAGTGTGATCACATTCTTCTCTCTTCTATTCATTTTTAACAACTTTCTCAAGTTAGAGATGCCCAATTTAACAGAGAATAAATTAGTAGCCCTGTAATATATCTTGGGAAAGTGTAGAGAAAATACTCCCTTGCTGCATTTGGCAAATCAAATAAGCAAACTAGCGCATGTTCTTAGAAGAGACTCAATTCTTAGAAACTCTCCCCATCACAGAGCTGTGAGGACAATTGCAGATTAATTAATTTAAGTGAATTGGAAGTGATAAATACAAAAGAACATTTTCTGAAGATGGCTTTGTCTGTGTTTTAAATTGAAACTCCACAGATGGAAAAACCTATTTAAGTGACCAGTTCACTGAGCAGGCTTCTTATTTGTATGCATGGAAAATCCAAGAGACCCATCCACGGTGCTGGCCAAGAGTCTGCCCATGGGAGACGTTCGTCACTGTTTGCTCTTTCTCTTCTGGCAGATGCCTGCGCCACAAAGACAAGGTTCCTTGTTATT
Organism: Panthera onca; assembly: GCF_046562875.1. Classification (NCBI taxonomy): domain Eukaryota; kingdom Metazoa; phylum Chordata; class Mammalia; order Carnivora; family Felidae; genus Panthera; species Panthera onca. The sequence goes on along the minus strand of NC_138341.1, from coordinate 81,110,580 downwards.
TACCTTTGATGAAGCTGGTTTCCATTTTCAGAAAAGTTCCCAGTTTAGTGTGAGGGTCAGTCAATTTTAGCCAAAAAAGATATCTAGGCAGCTGACTCTGGTGTCTCCAACTGTGGGCAGTTGTGGCTGCAGTCAGGTAGGCAGGGTTTCAGGGTCCTCACTGAGCTTTGTGGTGGAGGGTCTTTTGATTTTTCTATGCAGGGAAGTCAGAGGTTGGATTCAGGGACAGCATGTTAAAATGGGATAAGGTAAAAAAGCCAAAGAATGAACTGCCTTTGGAAAGAGAGGGAATAGGAAGCCAGGTTCAGGGTTGTCCTCCTTCCGCCTTGCCTGTGGCTAGTTTTTCTAGGGGAGCTGCCTGAATTGATCCCAGAGCATGGCCTGAAGTAAAAGGCCTCCTCCTGCCCATTGCTCTCTAGCCAGAATGTGTTGGGGCCCAAATGTCAGCCTCTTCTGAAGCTCTCTCTCCTAAAGAAACCCAGTGTTGGAGTTTTGGTTGTGACTTAATGGTTTTATTATTTCCTTTTCATTCTCCTCTGTCTTCCAGCATCCACTGACTAGCAATGGAGAAAGGATTTCCTATGGGATCACAAGGTCTTCTTTTGTTTACTTTTTTATGTGTTTCCTTCAATCTTTAAAAGTTAGAAAGGGCTGAATCAATAGCAATTCGGGAGCTGTGGGCCAGAGATATGGACTGCAGCTCCCTGCTCATTGAAGAACTCTGTGGCTCCTTAGAGAACTCAGGGGACAAACCTGACAGACACAGAGGCAGGAGGTTTACTATTATCCATTTAAACTTCTTGATGGTTAGTTTTGTTAGCTACAAAATGGAGATGAAATACATAGCCCACAGCTTTATTGAGTGGAATACAAAGATATAACAATTTTGTTTTTTTAAACAATTTTGTCACATTTATTTATTTTTGAGAGAGAGAGAGAGAGAGAGGAGAGAGAGAGAGAGAGAAAGTGGGGGAGGGACAGAGAAACAGGGAGACACAGAATCTGAAGCAGGCTCCAGGCTCCAAGCTGTCAGTACAGAGCCCGATGCAGGGCTCGAACCCACAAACCATGAGATCATGACCTGAGCCGAAGTCAGATGCTTAACCAACTGAACCACCCAGGTGCCCCAAGATATGACATATTTTAAAGCCTCTTTGAAACTATAGCCATTCAAATATAAGCAAGAGCTCACTGGAGCTGAAGACTGCTACCACCTTATAACAAAGATGATGTAGTCCCTGTGTGTGGAAATCTGATTATTAAACCCGTTTCTTGAATTGCCATCATTCTCTGACAAGGCTCAGGATTTTACCCAGCCTATATTATACAGACTAAGAAATAATGCATCACGTGCCATATCATAGCACTTAAATGGTCACTTCCTTCCTTCTGTAATTGATGGAAAGTTGTATCCAGGGAATGTCATTCCTACCTTGACTCATTCCATAAATATTATGAATCACTTGCTCCGTGGCCCCATTAAATTTGATTTACAAAGTGAGCAGGTTCATTGAGCTCTCTGTCAGACTTCTAGTGGGGGATATGCAGGGAGGCTCTGTGGTGTCATTCTTTTGGCATATCCAGCACCCAGCACGCCTGTCTGACAAATAGCACATGCCAAGGGATCTGACAGATGAAAGGACAAATCAAACAGCAAGCAACTGTTGCTCTTTGTCTTTGCTAATGCTTACAAAGTCTTTTACATCCTTTTTGCTAAAGAGCCAGCAGAGTTCAAAGAGCTTTTAGAGAGGACTCCCAACACTGCCAAGGATATCTCGGTATGTTCACTTGGTACGTTTGCAGAATTTAATAGGCCAAATAATTTATATTCTGTTCCAATAATTTGAGAAGTGATAAATTGAAAGGGTATTTTTTAGAGGGGGAGGGTGTAGAAAAAGTGAATTATACAACAGACTTGACTGTGGTATTATTTACATATTGGTCTTTTTATTTTCTTCAGTAATATGTAATTCAGTCTTGCAGCTACTCAAACAGAAGTTAGGAAGGTAGCACTGCACTTAAATGTTGACAAAATGATTGATTGCTCTTTAGGTCAGTGGAGAGAACAGAGTGCCATGTTTATGGAATTCTGCCTCTCTTATTGTCATGGAGATGGGACGCCATATTAAAGTGAGTATGCCAGCACTATAATTTAGAGCCAGATTTGAAAGGAAGAGGGAACTGAATTCAAGTGTTGTTTTGGTTTCTTGGGTTTTTGTTTTTGCTAATGTCATGCTGATTTTTAAGTATAAAATGAGTTCAATGTCCATAATTGATATTACTAAAACTGAACTTGGGAGACCTTCATAGCTCCATGGCTCTGATTCCATAAATTGGCTGCAAAAGTTCAGTTTTACCACAGGTAGGTCATAGATGAGACTACTGATTGGAACAAGACAAATAAGAGCAGAAATGGGTTTGGTGAGGAAGATAGTGTGGACTTGGATAAGAGATGTTAGTGGGGATCCCATGGAAAGGTCCAGCAGTCAACTGAAATATGAGTCTGGAGAGCATGAGTAAAGACCAGTGAGCAAAGTGGATCTGGACATTGTTCAGAGTCTAGAGCATGTGTTGCCAAGGTTTTTCAGTAAAGGACCAGAGAGTAAATATTGTAGGCTTGTGAACCATAGGGTCACTGTAGCAGCTCTGTCATTGTAATGAAGAAGCAGCCTAAACAATATGTAAATGAGTCAGATGTGTCTATGTCCCAATAAAACTTTGTTTAAAAAACTAGAGTTGGAGTGGGAGTTGAGGGAAGGGCAAGAGAGGGTGAAATTTGGCCAGAGGGATGGAGGCTCCTGACCTCTGCTCTAGACTATGGAAATGAGTATGAAATGAGTATGGGGGTGGGGGGAGGGGAAGATAAACAATGTCCAAAAGAGAACCTGAAAAATGCCTATGTCATAGGCAAAAGCAGAGAAGGAGCCAGGGAAGGAGAAAGAAGCATTTCCAGAGGAAGGAGGGGAATCCAGAGAGCCAAGTGCTTCAGAGACAAAGAGCTGGAGTTTTAAGGAGGAGGAGTATTCAATGATGTTAAAATAACACCAGGGGGTTCAGTGGGAAGAGTACTGTGCAGAGATGATTGGAAAAAGTTTGTAGAATATGTCTGATTTTTGAGAATGCAGTCAGGGGAGAGATGGGCACTTAAGGCCATTAAATGCAGGTGGTTGTCAAGGTGATAAGGTGACAGTTTTAAAGATACCGATGTCTTTTGAGGTAGAAGGGGAGGAAGCTGAGAGTCTGTGGCAGAGGGCCTCAATCTTCTCAGGATTAAGGGAATGTTAGGATATTCACAGCCAAGGAGAATACTCACCTGCTGTATGCACAGTTGCTAAAGTAAAAGACCATGTCTGCCTTCAAGGAGTTCAAAGATAGTGTGGGGATTGTGACAGTGTTCAATAATTATAACACTATAAAGACTGCTATAGTAGAGTCTCTAGAATGATGGAACAGCATCCCATCCCCCATTCCCCACCCCACCTTCCAGCCTTTACTTCCCTTTGGAATTGTATTACACCAATGACTGTGACCACAATGTCCTAAGTTAAAACAAACACCACTGTTAGCTGGTTGATTTGGTCAGTGTTGAGACACGAGCTGGGCTGAAGTCAGGTCCAAATTGATGATCTTACTTTGAAATCACACTGAGCAACTTAATGTGCACTTTACTTTGTAGGGGGCAGACACTACTCAGCACAGTCATTATTTTAACCTAGAGAAGAAAGAGGTGGGTTGTGAAGGGGCTCAGAAGAGGGTAAGTAAGATAGGAGACAAGGGGGTTGGACAAGGGGGTTGCTAAGTGCCACACGACCTCTTGAAGGAAGAGTAGTTTTTAAAAGCTTGTTTTTCAAAGAAACGGTATTGCAAGTGGCCAACCTCAACATGGGTCCCAGTTCTCTGGGTTATGGCCTTTAAGTGTTTGAGTTTTATTCAACATTTATAGGAGAATGAACTTGTAAGTTTTCTGAGAGGTGAGGAGACTCATCTCAGTACGATGTCTCATTTAAATAGATTATTGTTGATGGCATATTTAATTTGACCTCCCAGTTCATTTACTCAGCGGCAGGGGTTTGTGGCTATGTCAACATCTTGCCAAACAAATGACTGAAAAATGAAAACACTGAACCAGTGAGTTGAGTCTTGTTAGTGATGTTTGTTTATATGCATGGCTGAAATAATAGGCTGCTTTTTGAGTCAATGACTCATTGTGTTAGAGGTGGACACAATCTAGGAAAGCTGGGAAGGGCAGTTGGAGCACAGTTATGCTCTCATATTTTGCATATTTTAGAAGGGAATGATGGCAATGTAGAGCCAACAAAGTGGGGAGAAAGCAAAGGTATCTGGAGACAGGTGAAAATACTTGATACTCAGAGTAAATGATGCAGAAAATTCTCTTGATGGAGCTAAAAGTCTTACCTTTTAACAGTGGCTTTCAGTTCTTCCCCCCCCACCACACACACCCAAACCTACAATAAGATATACATTTTACAAAACAATCCAATTACAACACACACACACACACACACACACACACACACACACGAACACACAAATAAGGCAAGTTTCATCAAATGGTTACATCACTGTATGCCCTGATGCTTTCCTTCTATTTTCTTCCATTTCACTGAAAGAAATGGTGTAATCATTTACTCATGGGTTGGTACTCATGATTCAAAGACCACAGATTTAAAATCTCAAAATCGTCAATCTGTGCTACCACAGAGGATTCCAAGGGTCGTAGAGAGAAGGTGTAGTTTGCACATTGCCATTCTCAGTCAGAACCCATGAGACTGAATGAGTGATACTTTTTCTCTAGGCTTTTATCAGTGTTCATCAGAAGTCATACAGGTAGAAATGGCCATCCAGGAACTGCCTAACCTACGGGGAGAAACTAACAGATACTGTATTTCTCTGAAGGAAGCCTGGAGATAGATTTTAAATGCTTGGAATTTAAATACTTCTGAAATAAATTTAAGAAACAAAATTCAGAATCCATATACAGCTTGGATAAAATTCTTCTCTCTGAACCTTTTCAACATCCTTTTCTTCCTTGTGGACTTCAGAAAAAATAGCCAACTGCAGACAAAGGGTCAGATGGAGTTCTATGGTGACACGAACTAGGTTCTAGTAATAAGATGCATATGTTACATCTTTCCTTTCTACTACACAAAGAGATTTATTTTGCAATTAGTCAACAGGGCCACAAAGAATAAGGACTGTCAAGGCAAAATCTTGAAATGCTGACTTCTAGCTGATAAAGTTTATTTTATGGATGCTGCACCGGAGACAGCTAAAAAGCATGGAGTTTGATGACTGAAGACTTGGGTCTGATGATTAGGGTTCACCTCCTAGCTCTGTAGTTTATGAACCTTGTCATAGGTTGGCTTCCCTGGAAAGCAGACACTGAGATCAGGGTTTGAGTGCAATACTTTATGTGGGAAATGAGTGAATTAGGGAAGGCAGCCAATACAAAGTATATTTTTCCCTTGTTTTGTTTTTTTTAATTGTAAAATGTACCTAACATAAAATTTACCATTTTAACTCTTTTTGAGTGTACAATTCAGGGGTGGTAAGTGTATTCATTCACATTGTTGTGAATTCATCACCACTATCCACAACATCTTCTATGTCCTGACATGAAACTCCATACCTAGCTAAACAATATTGTTTAACCTAAATAACGCCCCCTCCCACCTCAGCGCCACTATTCTTTTTGTCTCCATGATTTTGATTATTCTAGGTTCCTCATGTAAGTGGAACCATACAGCATCTGTCATTTTGCATTTGATTTATTTCACTTAGCATAATATCTACAATTCTCATCCAAGTTGTAGCGTGTGTCAGAATTTCTTTCCTTTTTAAGGCTGAATAATACTCCATTGTATGTATACGCCACATTTTGTCCATCCATTTGCCTGGTGAAGGACATTTGGATTGCTTCCATGTCTTAGCTGGAATAATGCTGCTATGAATATGGGTGTACAGGTATCTTTTGGGGCCTTTGCTTTTCACTTCTTTTGGGTACAAACCCAGAAGTGGGACTGCTGAATCACTTGATAACTATATGCTTAACTTATTGAGGAGCTGCCATACTGTGTTCCACCCTGGCTACACAATTTTACATTCCCACCAGCCATGCACAAGTGTCCCAATTTCTCTATACCCTTGCCAACACTTGTTATTTTTTGTGTTTGTTTTTGTTTTTAATCAAGACAAGGTGTTTTGATTAGCAATTCACACTGTGGGGGAACTGGATTTCAGTCTACCTGAAGCCTCTGGGAGGCAGTACAGAGCACACTTTGGAATTGTCCCCATTTGGAAGCTGGGAGTATTCTTTTTTTTTTTTTTTAATAGTTTCTTCATGAAATTATTATGCCATTTCTTTTTTTAAAAAAATATAATTTATTGTTAAATTGGTTTCCATACAATACCCAGTGCTTATCCCAACAAGTGCTCTCCTCAAGCTGGAGGCACTTGCATCAACTCCTGTCCTATTGGCTGAGGGAGGCCTGGGGTAGTCCTCAGGCAGACAGCTAGAGATTCTCGCAGTAGAAGGCCTGGCTACGTGTGGGAGAACTTGGCCGGGATGATGTGAATGTGAGAGGGCACTGACAATGCCTCCTGATGCCTCCTCAGTCCAGGTCAGTAAGCTTCCTTTGACTAGGTTTCCTCATCTGTAGCACAGGGGTGAAAACACCACATTCATATCATAGGATGGCCATGAAAATACTTGTGGGGGCTTTGTGAACTGGAAAGTTCTAGCCACATGGGAAATAATCTGCTTCTGAGGAGGACTTCTGTGGAATTGATACATTTCCGAGATTGCTAGTAACTACAAGAAACTATAGATAGTCCCTTTGAATCTAAAATGGAAGCAAACTACTGTGGTCTTCACTGGATCAGCAATTCAATGCAGTATTCCTATGCTGGCTCTGTGGCCTGGATGGCTAAAGCTAGTTTTCCCATTAAGTAAATATAACAACTACAACCTATTATTTATTCATTATTCATTCAATTCATTGAAAATATTTCTTGTGTATCTATCATGTGACAAACACTGTTCTTCCCCCTGGCTCTCATGTGGTTTATCATCTAGTAGAGAAGAAAGGCATTGTAGTCATAACTATCTATAATTTAGGGTGGCCATATACCTCTGTTTGGGATAGTCCTGGTTTACTGATGTGGCCTGATATAAAGAGGTCTTCCTTTCACTCTTGAATAACTACGTTTGAACAGGAAAGTGGATGGCCCCTCCAGCCATATATCATCAGCAAGTCATCTTATTAACAAATTCTAGAGAGAGTTTCCACATGTCTCCAAAATACATGTACATGTGAGCAATAAGGAGGCAGTGGCCATGCCAAGATATGGGGGAGCACGTTCTAAGTGGGGCCATGAAGACTACAAAGGCCCTGAGATGAAAGTGCAGAGAGGTCAGTGTGGCTAGAGCCTAGTGACTGATGAGGACAGTGGCCAGAAATGAGGTCAGAGCATCACCAGAGACCAGATGAACCCAGAAGGTCATCTCGAGATGGCTGGCTTTTTTCAATGCTTGCAATGGAAGTTATTGGAGGACTTCACACAGGACACTTTCTGAGTGCTGATGGAGAATTGACTGTAGGAGTGAGGGTGGATGCATTGAGACCTGTTAAGAGCTGATGTGGTTGTTCTGGTGACAGTTGGTGGATGGATCAGGAGAGCAGCAATATTGGTTCTCTTTAGTTTAAATAGTTTTTTGTTAGCCCAAATACTGGCTTCTCATCTTCCCAGCCCAATCTCCAATGTGAAAGCCACAGAAATTAATTTTCTTGTATTAGTCAGAGTCTCTACTTAACCAAGAAGTGTCAAGGAGGGTCAGGGAAAATCCAATAGAAGGTTCTTTTTCATAGAATCAAAAGCAGAGTGTCTGAGGCACAAAGAGCAGTGGAATATCATGGGTGACATCAATCTTGGCTTCGGATATTGGACACTGTTTCCTATGGCTCCCTTTGCAATAAAATGGTAAATTGTAGTCTGAATAACAGTACAGGTAACTGGATTCATTGCTGGTGGACCACTCCACTGGAGAGTGTTGATTTATGGCTCTATGACATCTAGAGGGGCTTGTTGCAGGTCTGTCCTAGTCAACGTTCTCCTCAGGGACTTGAGAGAAGGTGTGAAAGTTTGTTTATCCTTTTTGCAAATGCCATAAGCCAGGAAAGATGAGTCATGGTTGGAAGACAGACTCACTATTCAAAGAGTCCCAGAAGTTTCAGTCCTCCCTTTGTGCCTCCCTATTCATGCAATATCTTAGTAGGTGTTCAGCATAATGTCCATGAGAATCAACCAGAATACTGTTTTAAATGATGCTGTTTAGATTCAACTCCTAGTACATTGGAGAAGGCAGGATTCCATGCTTTTAATAAGTGCCCATAGGATTCTGAGGTAGGCATTCTGGAGTCCATGCTTTGTGTAACCCTGCTTCATATCATAGCATTGTCACACTAGGTTTGTAATTACTTGTCCATGTGTCCATATCCCCTCTAAGATGTGAGCTCCTTAGTCATCTGTCTATCCCTAGTGCCTACTATAATACCTGTATACAATGGAGAGTTAATAAATGGTTGTTGAAAGATCAGGATGGAATGTTGTACTGAAACCAACAATACTACATTTATGGAGAGAGAAGTAAAGATGATTCAAGATAAACAAAAAAAGGCCTCAGTTGCATAAATACAGTATGGGGAATTCTTGGCTTAGAAACCATCCCTATGAAAAAGAGCCAGGGTTTTGGCTCAACACCAATGGGTGTTAAATAATGGAATGTGGTAGCCTCAGGAGGTTGAGAGGTCTCTATCTCTGGGGACAATCAAGCAGAGAATATTATAAATCCAGGGATCATATGTCATACAACAATAGGACTTTCCCACTTCTATAGAAGTGATCTCAGATTAAGCAATTATTTCTAGCTAGAATGGTGTCATAGCCTTCCAGCTGGTCTTAGGCTTCAGATTCCTCCTTTATGGAACATGTATTAGGCCCCATTTATTGTCTCACCAGCATCCATCCCTCCCTTCTTCCATATTTACAGATTCCTAATTTTGTTGGGAGAGTCACCTTTCATCATTTCTCAGGGGGATTTTTTAAAAAAAATTTTTGTTTTATTTATTTTTGAGAGAGAGAGAGAAAGACAGACTGTGAGCTGAAAAGGTACAGAGAGAGAGGGAGACATAGAATCTGAACCAGCCTCCAGGCTCTGAGCTGTCAGCACAGAGCCCGACGTGGGGCTCGAACCCACAAACTGGGAGATCATGACCTGAATCAAAGATGGATGGTTAACCAGCTGGGCCACCCAGGTGCTCCTCTCAGGGGGATTTAATAATTGGGTAAAGCCAGTCATGGTGGTCCCATTTTCCTTATCAGAAGATGTAAGAGAAAGAATTCTGCAAGTTCCCTCTTTCCTGAGAAGGACGGCAAGAAGGGATTGTCTCTTCTTCTTCTGGATGTTATTGTATATGATTGCAAACTGCAGAAGCCCCTTTCTCAAGGGGAGCCCCACTGAGTACAATGTTGATATCCTGAGAATGGCAGGGAAGCAGGTTGGAAAGCTGCTGCTGAAATAACCAACCCTGGAACAACCCAACTTTCCAGGCATCTTTTAAATGACATAATAAATTTTCTTGTTGACAGGCCATGTTGAGTTTGGTTTTCTATTGCTTGCACACCAAGAATTATCCGCAAAGCATCCTACTATATGCACTATTGACAGTTTAGTCTTTATAAGAGGCAATTTTGATCATGCCACACCTGATCAAAAATCTTCATTTTTTTTCTCAATTCTATAAACCAAAAATAAGTTCTTCAGTTCAAGATCAAGCCTTGCTTTACAAGGTAATTTGTTTCCTATCCTCTAACCAAATTTAACTTCTGATGTTTTCTCCACATGGCCTGTGGTTTACTGCTCCAGCACAGGGCTCCAATCCTGGGATCCACCTCCTTCCACCCATCCTTGCTTATTGAAATGTCATCTCCAAGGTACCTTGCCAGAGCCCAACCTTTTATGGTCAACATTTCTTTCTTCTTTTTCTTCTTCTTCTTTTTTTTTTTGAACACTCCCCTAATGCTTTTGGGTACTTCTCTCTTGACACTCACCATATTCTATTATATGGTATTGTTATTTGTATACCTTTCTCCTTCCTATCAGGCTGTGAGTCCTAGTGGTAGAAGCTACATCTTACTCATCATGGTATATCTAACAGCTCCCAATATGGCAGTTCACACAGGGTGCATGCTCTAAACCACTTGTTTGAATGCTGTAGGTGGAATATGAAAAATCCTTCCCAACTCTAAAGTTTTGTAGGGTTTGTGCCATGAGCTTTCCACCTGGTGAGTACCTAACTTTCTCTTAATTATCAAAAACATTGTAACCCCCAAGTGGGAATATGAAATGGTTTCAAAGGAGTTTGAATTCATTGGGAGAACAATTCTTGAATACTGGGTCTATTATATTCTATGTATGGATAATCAGGCAAAGGATTTGAAATTCCTAGGCTTCAGTTTCCTATCTCTAAAATGGGGATGACAATAGCTATCTCATAGGGTTGTTGTGGGGACTAGGTGAAATAGGTTGTGTAGCAGTCCTTTCTGATTGTTCATTCACATCCATTTCCTTTCCTCCTGGTTTAGCTGAGAATCTTTTGCTGTTAGGAGGCTAGAACCATCCCAAACCTAAGTAGCTAGTCCCACTCCTCTTGCTGGTGGTGGGTTTAGGCTTGGAAGTGAATTGTGGCCAAATGTAATATGAGGGAATATTTCCTTAGAATATTGTTGGAGAGGTTTCCTTGTTTATAGGAATAGCTTCAGAGGAAGAATCAATCTCTTCTTCTATTGGGTGTTGTCCTCTTGAGAATAAGCCAGTTATGACTGCAAGGGGTGGAGGAGGGCAAAGAGGGAGGATGTCATTGATGTCATTGAGTCCCTGAATTGGCCAACTTGGAGTTACCCTACCTTAGGACTTCTAAGATTCAGGATAGCAAACTTCCTTTATTGTTTATGCCATTTAGAGTCGAGTTTTTTTATTATTGCAATTGAAAGCATCTTTATTGCTACAGTGAGTGACTAGCACATGGTATGTACTCACAAATATAAAATTATACTCCATTTAGTCCTTTCTTATAATTCCTAGATGAGAATATCTGAGAAAACTGGAAAGGATGATACTTAACTAAATTGAAATAGACTTGAGTAAAACAACTTTTATAACTTGACAATTTTTTTTTTTGCAGAGCTTGCTGATTATGAATTAAAAATTCAGTCAGAGACAACAGACAGAATAGGTAATAAATGCAGCCCATATGGTGCTATAAGAGATATGAGAAAAATCAAGAGAAAATACAAAGAAATATGAAGTATAACTTCGCACCAATATTATATACTGGAAACTGATATCTTGTTAAAATTCCAGCATGTTTTATTTTCACAGGGCATAGTAAAAATAGAAAAAGCATAAAACCAGAACAAGAAAAATAAATGGAGGCTACTCTTGGGAATGAAGACTGGGGATTACTGAATGTTAACAAACTAGGTTTTATTTTTTGTTTGTTTTGTTTTAAAATCAATTGACAACCTTTGAATAAAAGTGGCTGCCAAACTATCTCTGGAGAAATCCCTAGGGTCAGTAGAGGAGACTCTCCTCCTCTTCAGCTTCTTGACAAACAGAAAATCGAAAATCCCTAGGGTCAATAGAGGAAACTCTCCTCCTCTTCAGCTTCTTGACAAACAGAAAATAGAAGCAAATATGGTAGAATTGCTAAGCAAATCTACTGACATTGGAATCATGCCACAAAAATCATACACCAAATATCTGAAAGGCTGCCTTTTCATTACAAAGGACCCTAAAAGTTGATTACAAGCTAGGCATAAACAGGTTTTTCCACAACACAAGCTTCCCTCTCTCTTTTGACCTTAAATAAGTCTTGGAGGCTGCCCTCCTTCGTCTGGACCATGTAACACGTGGGCATTAAAACTCACTAATTTATCCCAAGGACTTGCAAAGGAAAGTCATGAGCCTTGTGGCTCTTTCTCTGGGGGAAATTGATGACCGTTTCTGATTCTTTACCTAAACACCAACAGATAATGCCTGAAAGATCCAAGAGGACCCAGAAGCCCAGCAAAGGACCCTCTGTACTTTGTATAAACCATGATAGAAACTTTATTTTGAGCAGTTCCTGGTTCAAGTCTGGGGGCAGAGGTCCAGGCACAGGTCATTTAACTGGTCTTAGGCAAGCGCTCCTCAACTACAAATGAGGATAACCCTTTTCTCACTGCCTTGGAGCACTAGTAGGCATAATACAGACAAGATGCTCTTTGGACTTGCTCAGGAGTATGGGCCACTCTCTGTATCCTTCCTTCCTGCTAGACACACTTGTCCCTGGGGGAGGAACTGGTATCCTAGGTAACCATCTCTAAAGGGTTGGGAACATCTGGGAATCCTAAGGAGCAAAGCTTTTCTCTTGTACCAAGCTTATTTGTAACTGGTTTGGGGGAAGAGTGTTTTGATCTGACATTATCTAAAACACAGAACAGCAACAGATCCAGTCTTGGCTCCTTTGGCACCATGGCCATGTCTCTGTTCTAACACTTACCATGCCATGAGTGTTGGAAAGAACTTAGGCTTTGTAGGTATGCCAATCTGTGCTTGAATTCTGACATTCACCAGCTGGGTAATTTTAGATGAGTTTCCTACCCTCTCTTAGCCTCAAGTCTAATACCTCAAATCTAATCATAACTCCCATTAATAGGGTTATGTTAAAGATCAAATGAGATAAAGTACGTAAAATGGCTCACCTAGAGCTAGTGTATAATAGATCTGGAGAAATGAATAAATATTATGTCTTCCCCTTAATCATATTGTCTGTGCCTTGGTTATACACCATCTGCAGATGATGTATATTTATTTTTGAGAGAGAGACAGAGGCAGAGACAGAGACAGAGTGTGAGCAGAGGAGGGGCAGGGAGAGAGAGGGAGACACTGACCGAAGCAGACTCCAGGCCCTGAGCTGTGAGCACAGAGCCCAATGTGGGGCTCAAACTCATGGATCATCACATGAGCTGAAGTCAGACGCTTAACTGACTGAGCCACCCAGGTGCCCCAAACAGGAGCTATATCTTATTTATCTTTCTATTTCTTGTATCTACTCTTGGATTTGACTCACAAGTGTTGCATAAGAAATACTTTTTGAATGAAAGAAGAAAAAAAGTTCACAAATCTGAAACCTCCAATCTTCCAAATATAGACAGTTGAGAAATTGTGGTGTTTTTGCTTTTGTTGCTGCTGTTTTTAGCAGACATACAAATTCTCTTTCAGTTTTTTCATTCAAGCTGTAATTTAAATTATATGCCATCTTCAAACAGTATAATAACCACACAGTGAAGTGAAATGTCTGCACTAAGGTCTTGGCCTAGCTCTGTATTTATTGTTTCTGTATCAGTCAGGATAGGCAAAGTTATGTTGCGATCACATCTCAGTGACATGTCACATTTACTTCTCACTTGTGTTACATGTCCAGTGATGATCAGAGGTGTAGGTGTGGATGACATAGACTCCATCAGGGCATGTAGAGGGAAAGGCACATGGTGAACTCTGCAGTTCCTCTTAGAGCTTCTTAGAATGTTCATATATCCTTTCCCTCACATTTGAATGGGCAGCACAAATTGCATGGCCATGCAATACTTCCTTGAGCCCAGAAGGAAGAAATACAGAAATGTTTAGTGAATGGAACCAGTAAGTCCACAGTTCAGGAAAGCAGAAGCCACAGATGCAAAATGATGAGTTTTAACACAGAACCAGGGCTTTTACAATCACTGTAAAAGTTAGAAGAGCAAAGGACAGTGAAACCACTCTTAAAGGTCTCAGACTGCACCTCTGCAGCCAGAGCCTCTCAGGAGCTCAACTGGAAGTTTCTAAGTGTCCCCCAAAAAACTCCAGAAAGTTCCTGCCAACCTTCTTAGCCACCTACTAGGTCTACTGCCTACACTTTTAGGCATGTGATATTCACCTGGAAGCTTCTGTGGACCTCACACTCGCTGGCTGCCTACCACTTCCTCCTGAGAATGCCTCTTTCACCTCTATTTCATCTCATTGGCAAGACTCCACCTGTAGCCATACAGGAAGGATAGTTCCAGGAAATCAGAGTTCCACATCTCCTCTGCAACCCATAGACTATAGAGGGCTGGTGGTGACACCATGTCAACATCACACAATGAGGCAGAAAGATGGTCAGCTGTTTCAATTTGAAGCCTGTCATGTGAGGACTGTCACCCTTGAAGTGGTCTAAGGGATTACAGGGGCAGAGTTATGGACTGAGGAAGGGTGTGGATCCAACACAGCAGTATGATACCAGTGAGAAAAATATTTCTAGGCAGGAATACTCCAGGATGATCCTAGGGAGCTGCAGCCAAGTCATTCAGTGTGACATTCGTCTACTTCAATTCTAATTAAAGGTAAAGGACCACTCCCACCGCCTACCTGACATGCCATGAGAAGTGTGCCTCAAGAATAAAGACAAGAGGGACAACTAGGTGAACTGAGCAGGGACTCTGAGCTTGGGGTGGGGGGCAGGGGCAACAGAGACCTAGATCCTAGTCCCTGCTCTGCCACCAACTGGTTCTGTGACTCAAAGCAAGTCCCTTCCACACTCTCAACTTTGTTTCCTCCTACAATGAATTTAAAGTAAGTTTCTTCTCAGCTGTATATACTTGGGTCATGACTTTTTATCCACTTTGCCAATCTATTTTCATTGGTGCATTTAGATTATTTACATTTAAAGTAATCATTGACATGTTAGCACTTAAATTTGCCGTTTTATTATTTGTTATCTGTTTTCTGTGGTTCTTGTTTCTGTTTTCCCTTTCTTTCTTCCCTGTGATTACTTGAATTTTTTACATATTCCATGTTTATTTGGTTTTATTGTGTTTTTGAGTGTGTCTTTTTGTATTGTTCTCACAGTGGCCACTGTGATTATTATCACAGCTTACTATACCAAAATCTTCCCATTTCACTTGATGTTAGAGAAATTTCAGGTGTTTCTGATCTAAGGGGAGGAATGAGCCTACCTGGACTGCCTTTTGTTGTTAGGTTAGACTTATGTCTCCAGGAAGACTTTCTGATCCACTCTCCTCACCCTCCTATCAGCTTCCCTAGTGCTCCTCCTGCTTCACAGGGGCTACTATTGCTTATTTTCTTGCCTCTACCTCCTTTCCTACTATAAGTTCCTTGGATCAGAGGCAGAACCTCAAACACTTCTATGTTGCAGTGTCCAGAAAAATGTCCATCACCAAGGGAAGCAAGATAAATATGACTGGATAAGAATAATAGAAAAAAAATCGATATTTTAACAGAGCTTTTTGCAGATAAAAGATTGAGAGCAGGGATTTAAGATACTTGAGAAACTGATAGAAGGAATATTTTCAAGAAGCTGGCCTCTTGTAGCCCCTGTAATCTCGCCGAGTTTGTGCCTGCCAGCTCCAGGACACTTAGGTTAGGGGGGCCAGCTCATCACAGGCCTTTACGTATGCCTAATAGAGGTAGTAGGCGGCCAGAATTCGTCTTTGTAAGGAAACTGGCTTTCATTTCATTTAATTAAAAGTAACTTTTTTTTCAGCTTGCTCTGTATTCAGCCTCTCTGGCAAGCGTCCAGCATGTCTCTGCCTAGGAACCATGTGCTTCAGAGGAGCTTGGAGCTGGAGAGGACTTCCAGAGGTCTGCTTCTAGCCAATCCTGTTGTTTCATATGTGAGGGGAAGGAATTTGCCTAGATTCCCAGCCAGCTGGAGGTGGAGCAGGGACCAGGACTAAGGTACCCTTCCCCAGCTCAAGATTTCAGCTCAAGATTCTACCCACCTTATCATTTTAGCATGAATGTAGCCAGAAGCTATTTATTGTAGAAAACAGAAAACACAGAAAAGCACTAAAAGAAAAAAGTTTCTTGTAACTCTGCCACCCAGAGATAACCATTGTTGGTTGCCATATACATTACCCTAGTTCTAAAAGCTACATTTTAGAACTTAAAATTAGTGCTATGTTCAACATATGCTTTTGTATCCCGTTTTAGAAAAATTAATTATATATTTGTGAAAATTTTATCTCATTAAACTTTTAAAATATGACTTTCAATGGTAGGAAAATAATCATAGAGCTAACCTGTATCAAAAGTCTATATTCCTCATTTTATCCCCACTTTACAGATGAGGATATAGAGGCACAGAAATGTTAATTGCTTGTTCACGATTGCATAGCTGGTAAGTGGCAGGACAGAAGGGAATCTGGCTTCAGGACCTGTGTTCTCAGTCACTCTGCTATATAGCTCCTCTTCCTGGGCTTTTATTTAACCACCAGTCCCTATGGATAGTTAGGCTATTTATAATTCTCACTCTGATTAGCAACAGACACTGTTATTAACAACCTGTGATTAAAAGTTGTGTAAATGTTTGTATAAATCTCTGATAATTTCCTTAGCATAAATTCCTAGAAATGCAACTGTTGAATTGGCTATTTTGAAGGGCTTTCTTATACATGTTCCAAATTGCTCTTTACTTTTAGATATAGGGAGCATCAGAATGTCCTTGTTAGCTCATCCCTCTGAGCTGCAAGGGCACAACCAGTCACTTCTACAGTTTCCCTAAATTGCCAAGAAAATGCTCTCAATGACCAATTCTAGAAGAAGTCAAACCCTCATCTTTCTAGTACACTTCATTCATTCAACAAACATCTCAGTGCCAGGCACTAGGAATATAAGAACCAAAGAATAAAGGCTTGTAAACAAATGGATATACTAGAGTGTTTACATCAGTTAAGGGTTTACCTGTGTCACTCCCTATGCAGATGTGTTGTCTTACATGTTAGGGAGATATTATAATTCCCATTGTCAAGATGAGGAAATTGAGGCTTGAAGAGTCTAATTTGCCCAACTGCCCACTGGAAAGAAGCAATATAGAAAACTCCATGTATCTGACTCCCACACCCTGTGCTCTTAACCGCTGACCCTTAGCACCTCCCAGGGCATGGTGGACACAGTGATGGAGGCAGAGGTAGAGGGAAAGGTGGGGACAGAAACAAAGTGGATGTCTGAAGAAGAGTTGGCAGGACAGGCAGAGGATGCCATATAAGCAAATATCTGGAGGTCCAGAATGATCTGGCTCTGGGACTAAAATGTGGGTGTGGAAGGTAGAGTGACAGTAACACTAAGGGGAATTGGGGGTGGAGATATGTAGCTCAGGCCACCAGGACAGACTATGTGCTAGACCTGTTGTGAGAAAGTGATCGTTCTACAGCTACCACCAGGAGCCTATTTTATCTGGACAAATAAAATTTATGAAATTGTACTCCATTGTGTTTGTGTGTGAACACAGGTATTGTGGGAGGAAAGCCATGCTTGTGTGAGTTGTAAGGTAGTCCAGGTGAGAAACTGCTTTGAGTTTTTACTTCTACTTTCCTTCTTTACAAGGTGATGTTTCATTTTGAAGAAGGGTGATCAACTCAGCCTGGTTTGCCCTGACATTCTGCTTTTAGCACTACTACAAGTCTTGCATCCTGGGAAACCTCTCAGTACTGTACTACATGAAGGACAACCATTTGGGGGGTCAGGGAACAGAGCAGCCTGTTTCAGAGGCATGTGGGTCTGGGTTGTAACCAAGAACAAAAGGGTTAGTCTTGATTCAGTCAAATTTGAATTGAATGGGTATGGGAGTGGGTAGAGTTTGACTTTGAAATCCCATTGTTAAGCTTCCTGAGGGAAGGACTGGGTCTATCTGTCCTGTGCAGTCTCAGCAGTGCTTGGCATAGTGCCTGGCACAGACTAGTTGCCTGACAAATGTGGAGGCAGAAAGAAAAAAGAGATCATTGCGTTCCAGCTGATGCTGATTTTGACAGCTGCTTAACCATCTGCTTGTTGGGTCTAGAGAATCCCAGGAAAGGGTTTTCAGTTTTCAGTGGCTGTTGTGGTGCCTTAAGTGACTCCCTCCTTTGCCCTGAGTTCTACAAAGGTATAATGTGTCTTGCAGCAGATTAAGGGAGTCAAGTAGCAAGTCAATAGAAAAGCACATTTTTGGCCAGTCTCGTGCCCTTATGGTAGATGGGAACACACACATCCTAACCTGAACTGAGCTCTGGGAGAGATGTGCAGAATTTATTAAAATTGTGTGAGGCATGACTGGATTCAGTGTTGTTGTTTGCATGTACCAAGGCTATCCTGGTTGATGACCCAAGGAAGGAAAAAGGATCATTTAGCTCGACAGCAGTATTTGTTCCTGCGCCCCCACCCCCAATCTTCACATCCTCACTAAGCTGCTTTTTCACTCCCAGACAAGAGCCACACAGACCTGTGGCACCCCCAAGGCAGCTCCTATTCTTACTGTGCTCTAAAATCACAGAAGAAGAAAATATATGGATGTCTCTGAAAGAAAAATAACATTTCATCTCAGAATGGAGGAAGGGGCCAGACCAGCCATGTGGTGCTGTTGTTCAGGGATCAGCAGAAAATGGGGAAGATGGAAATCTTATTTAACCATTTAAAACACAAAAGTGATTGATATTTACATTAGTTTTAAACTTTCATATTGTGTTGAAAATAAAACATTAGATTGTTAATTCTTGCTTCTCCATTCACCTGTAACTTTAGGGTCTGTGGATGAATGGACATTCAGACTTTCACACCTGCTCTTCTGTATGCAGAAATACCTGGAGAAAGCCTGACAATGTGCTGCTCCCTTATTTGACCAATGTGTGAACAGTAAGAAGCTGGGGGAGTGGAAAAGCAGTTAGCTTTTCTTTATTTTGCCACACTTGGATTTCCCAGGAAAGCATGGACTGGTAGAAATATGTGAATGGGTTTATTTTATGTACCATTTTTATAAGCCTGCTTATGTGGGCTGTTCATAAAACTCCTTCCAACCAAGACATACTGTGTGGAGCTGAGCTGCCAGTAATCCCTCAGTCTTCCTTTTATCCTTCTATTTTAGTAGAACCCCTGATTTGTGTCTGGATATACAGCTGCTCAAAAAAGAGATTCACTTCCCAGCCTCCTTTGCAGCTGGGGACGGCCATGTGACCAGGTTCTAGCCAATGGGATGTGAGCAGAGGTAGTGTGTGCATTCTGCAGGGAGTGCCGCCTGCCCCACCCTCTTCTTCCTTCCAAGGTCTGAGTTGGTGGTGAGTCCTCTCTGACCCTTGCAGGGAGGGCAATGCTCTAGGAATGGCAGAAAAACAAGGTAGGAGGAGGCTGGGTCCCTAATGCCTCCGCAGAGTACAACCATCATAACAATTCAGAATTCTTTAGGCCACTGGTATTTGGGGTCTGTTACATACTGCTGAACCTTTAACTCAACTAATAGACTATGTGAAGCTATAGGTTCTAAATGAAACTTTATGTACCTCAGACTCCTCTGTGTATTTTGTCCCCTTGGTGGTGCTACTTCCCCTTAGATAACCAAGGTTCTCACATTCTATCTATCCCACACTCCTTAAAAACTGGTCTCAGAAAAAAATATTATAAATGGATTATTACTGACATTTAAATAATTTAAGACAGTCCAAAGAACTATATAGGCTAGTATCTAAGTACCACTAGGTGTTACAAAATGGTTTATACAAATTAGGCCTAAAAGAAATAGCTCCATTTTGGCACATAATACTTTTTTTGAGATGTAGAAAAGGATGTGTTAAAACAGCAAGCCAAGTAGGGATGAGCGAAAGCAGAGCAACAGCTGCTCCAGGGAGAAGGCTTTTCATGTTCAGTCTTGCTCAATCAATCAACAAGTGGCCAACAAATAGTCATGTGCACTGTTTCAAGTTCTGGGATACAGTGGCAAATAGAGTAAATAAAGTGACTTGTCAAACATCCCTTCAGTTGGTGTGAGTGGCAGATAGACAATAAATAAATACATAAATGAGAAAATATCATGCAGGGCTATTTTACACATCAAGAAAGCCCTTGGTGGGAGGGTGACATGTAAACCTGAAGCCTGAACTACAAGGGGGAGCCAGTCACGTGAAGATCTGAGGGAAGAGCATTCCAGGCTATGGGATATCCAGTGCAAAATCCCTAAGGTGGAAATGGGTTTAAAGCTTTGTGCATGAGAGAGAGAAAGAGACAGAGAGAGAGAGAGAGAGATTGTGCGAGAGTACATATGCAAGGGAGTCAGTGTGGCTGGAGCTATGTGAACAAGGGGAGGATGTTGGAAAAAGGCAGAGTGCTGATCATGCAGAGCTTTGTGGTTCTGGTGAAGGATGGTGTCCTAAGTATAGCAGGATGACATTTACAGCAATAGTTAGATGTCAACCTGTCATAATGTATGTCTCTCTTTTCTCCTCTGCCATCTACAGAATTTTTTTCCTCATTTGCACACACTTCAGGTTGCAGAGCACCTTCCAGACTTGAGTGGAAGTCTCTGTAATTGCATTAACTTAAAAACTTACAATTCTTAGGTCAAAGAGGAAAGGTCTAAAGGTGGAATTCAAGCATTATTACTGGCTGAGTGTTGTCCTTTTAGAAACCCAAAATAACAATGGCTATAACAATTACAGAAGTTTATTTTCATCTAATAGAAAAAAGTATGGACATGGCATGTCCAGGGCTGTCAAGAAAGTTACACTAAGTCCTCAGAAACCAGGCTCCCTCCAGATCACCAGTCTACTATTTCCAAAGTTTGACTTTCTCATGGTCCAGAAAGGCTGCTAGAATTCCAATGATCATATCTTTATTCCAGGTAGTAGCTGGGTAAGAGTGAAGAAGGGAATGCTCATTCCCTTTAAAGAGATCTTGAAATTTTTTTTATCACTATACTTTACAAATTTAATTACCATATGTCTTGGTGTAAGTCTGTTTTTGTTGATTTTGATGGGAGTTCTCTGTGCCTCCTGGATCTGGATATCTGTTTTCTTCGCCAAATTAGGGAAGTTTTCAGCTATAATTTCTTCAAATAAATTTTCTGCCCAAGTGTCCATCAATTGATGAATGGATGAAGAAGATGTGATACACACACACACACACACACACACACACACACACACACACACACGAATATTATTCAGCTAGAAAGAAGAGTGAAATCTTGTCATTTGCAACAACATGGATGAAGCTAGAGAGTATTATGCTAAGTGAAATAAGTCAGACAGAGAAAGACAAATACCATATGATGGTATGGAATTCCATGTGGAATTTAACAAAACAAGCAAAGAAAAAAAATAAGAGAGAGAGAGAAATCAATGGTTATCAGAGAACAAATAAATGGTTATCAGAGGGGAGGTGGGTGAAAGGATCAGTTTAATAGGTGATGGGGGGCATCTGGGTGGCTCAGTTGGTTGAGCATCTGACTCTGATTTTGACTCAGGTCATGATCTCACAGTTTGTGGGATTGAGCACTGTGTCAGGCTCTGTGCTGACAGTGCGGAGCCTGCTTGGGATTCTCTCTCTCCCTCTCTCTCTGCCTCACCCCTGTGCACATGTGCACACCTTAAATAAATAAATAAATAAATAAATAAATAAACATTAAAAAAATTTTAAATAGGTGATAGGGATTAAGTAGTGCACTTGTGATGAGCACAGGGTGATGTATTGAAGTGTTGAATTACTATATTGTACACCTGAAACTAATATAACACTGTATGTTAACTAACTGGAATTCAAAATAAAAACTTTAAAAAAAGAAAATCAACATAAATAGGGAAAAAATAAAGAAATGGACATAAAATTTTTGTTTACATTTCATTTGCCAATATAATCACATGGCTACATGTAGCTTCAAGAGTCTGGGGAAAAACAGTCTTTCAGAGAGGTGGCAATGTGCCCCAGTAAAAATCCAGGTTCCATTATTAAGGAAGAAGGAGAGGAAGATTTTCAGAAAGGAGTTTGTTGTTTCTGCTACAGGGTCTTCTTTTTCATTCTTTAAAAATCACTGCATTATATTTAGTTGTAAGGCCACCTTGGGCAGACCAGGAGAGACTGTTGTTCTGAAAGGTACCAACCTTGATTTCCAATGGACTGGGGAATACTACCAACAGAGACACAGAGACTAATAGCAGCACATGTTTATTGAAGGTCCACTATGTGATCAATAAACCATACTAGGCATGTCTCTAGCTCAGTCCAAGACAATCAGCAGATACTCAGAAATGTTGAAATGAATGAAAAAATGGGTACTAAAATGATGAATTTGACTCTCCCTTTACAGAGATCAGGCTTGACTAGAGAGTCAGATACACAAGCAATAATGACAATCAAATAGTCTGAATGTTCGAACAGAAGTAAGAACAAAGAGCTCTGGGGGGGGACGGTTGTGGGGGGGGAGGGTTGGGGTGATGGTGATCACACAAGAAGAGATTACCAATCCTTCCTGCAACAACTGGTAAGAAACTTCCTCAATTCCCTAAAACTGGAAAATGTGCAAAGAAGCTCAGTCCAGCTGTTCTTAATCAGGGCTGAGAGTTGTCAAGTGTGATGAGTAGCCTGCCCCAACAGAAGTGAGCTGGGGATATGGTTTTCTTAATTTAGTTTAACCCACTTCTGGCATCACACTTTTATCACAGCTGTCCATCAAAGTGAATCTGGCACAGAAACCTGGCTGTGGACAACTCAGAGTGGAATGTAGTCTTTAATGGAGAATTTTATGAAGACCACACAATGGCTTGGTACAGACTGTCTGACCCTACACGATGACAGAAGAACTTAAGACAGTTTCAATTAATTCCACAAAATTTTATAAAAATTGTTATACTTATTCCACAAATATCTGTTCTGGGCTAGGCACTGTGTAAGTACCAAGGAGATCTGTGCTTAGAGAGCTTATATTATAGACCGGAAGACCCACAGTTGAACAATCCATGACACAAGTGTATGAAAAGTGCTGTGGAAAGGGAAATCCAGGGTCCCAGGGTTGCGCAGCCAAGGTGCACCTACTGAGTCTAGGTTCAGGAGTAGATACAGCTTGGGCAAATTGTCTGTTTGAAGACGTATTTTTCTCTCTCTCTCTCTTTTAAATTAAGTTTATTTATGTTGAGAGAGCAAGAGAGATGGAGAGTGCAAGTGGGGGAGAGGAAGAGAGAGAGAGAGAGAGAGAGAGAGAGAATCCCTAGCAGACTCTACATTGTTAGCACAAGCCTGATGCGGGCACAGATCATGACCTGAGCCAAAGTTGGATGCTTAACTGATTGAGCTGCCCAGGCACCCAGAAGATCTATTTTTTTAAAAAATTGTGGTAAGAACAATTAACATAAAGTCCATTCTCTTAAAATTTTTCTTGAGGGTACAAAACAGTATTGTTAAATATAGGAGCAGTGTTATACAGTAGACTTCTAGAATTTATTCATCTTGCATAACTGAAACTTTAAAACTGTTGATTATCAACTCCCCATTTCCCCTTCCTACCTAAGCCCCTGGCAACCACCATTTTATTCTCTGCTTCTATGAGTTTGACTACTTTAGATACCTCATATAACTGGAATCATGCAGTATTTTTGTCCTTCTGTGACTAGCTTATTTCACTTAGCACAATAACCTCACCGTTTATGCATTTTGTAGCAGAAGATCAAATTTCCTTTTTTTCCCCCTAAAGGTTGAATACTCTAATGTGTGTGTGTGTGTGTGTGTGTATGTGTGTATATATATATATATATATATATATATATATATATATATATATATATCACCTGTCCATGGACATTTAGGTTGTTTCCACATCTTGGATATTGTGAATAAGGCTGCAATGAACAAGGGAGTGCAAATATCTCTTCAAGATTCCTGATTTCAATTCTCTTGGAAAAACACCCAGATGTGGGATTGTTGGATCATATGGTATTACTATTTTTAAATTTTTGGGAAAACTCCATACTGTTTTCCATAGTGGCTGTACCATCTACATCCTCACCAACAGCATACAAGAATTCCAATTTCTCCACAGACTCATGAATACTTATCATTTGTTTGTTTTTTGTTTTTTTCTTTTTCTTTTCTTTTTTTTAATAATATCCATCCTAACAGGTGTTTGAAGATTATTGGTGTTGAGCAACTTTTTATGTACCTGTTGGCCATTTGTATGTTGTCTTTGGAGAAATGTCTATTTAAACCCTTTCTGCATTTTATTTTTTTTTTTAAGTTTGTTTGTTTGTTTATAGTGCATGCAAGTGAGGGAGGGGCAGAGAGAGAGGGAGAGAGAGAATCCCAAGCAGGTTCCACACTGTCAACGTAGAGCCTGACACAGGGATCAACCTCACAAATTTCAAGATCATGACCTGAGCCAAAATCAAGAGATAGATGCTTAACCGACTTTTCCACCCAGATGCCCCTTTGTCCTATTTTGTCCTATTTTGAAAACTGGTTTATTTGGTTGTTTTGCTATTACATTGTAGGAGTTTTTTATTCTGGGTATCAACCCTTTATCAGATACATGGTTCACGTATATATTTTCTCCCATTCTGGACATTGCTTTTTCATTGTTAATTATTCATTTTGCTGTGTAGAAACTTCTTAGTTTGATGCAGTCCCACCTGCCTATATTTGCTTTTTTTGCCTGTGCTTTTGGTGTCATATCCAAGAAATCATTGCCAAGACCAATGTCATGGAGCTTTGACCCTCTGCTTTCTTCTAGGAGTTTTACAGTTTCAGGTCTGATGTTTCAGTCTTTAATCCATTTTGAGTTATATTCTTTAAAAACCAACTTTATCAAGGAATAGTTTATATACAAATCATGTGCCAATTTTAAGTGAACAGCTTAATGAATTATGACAACTCATTGTAACTACTGTTGTACCAAGATCTAGAATATGGCAACAGTCCTAAAAGTCAGTCTTGCAAGCTTTTGCTATCCTAACTGCACACTTCTAGGTGTAGATAAGCACTGATCTGTTTCTATTGTCATAAATTAGATTTGTGCTTTCTAGAATTAATATAAATGGCATCATACATATTCTTTTATGCCTAGTCTCTTTCTCTGAACATGATATGTTGAGATTCATCAACATTTTTACATGTATTAATCAGTTCATTCTCCTTTACTTCTGAGTATTATTCCATTGTATGGATATTCCATACTTTATTCATTCATCTATGGATTGGCATTCAGGTTGTTTCTACTTGTGGGCTATTATGTGTAAAGCTGCTATGAATATTCATGTATGAATCTTTGTTTGGACATATACTTTTATTTTTCATGGGTAAATACCTAGAGTGCAATTGCTGGGTCTTAGGGTAAGTTCGGTGCATGTTTATCTTTATAAGAAATTGCCAAAAGGTTTTACAAGATGGTTATGCCACCATAAATGTAGGACAGTTCCAGTTGTTCCATCTATTACTTATCTACTGATGCATACAAAACTACTACAAATGTAGAGGGTTAAAACAACACATATTTATTATCACACAGTTGATGCAGGTCAGGAATTTGGGCAGTGTTTAGCTGGGTCCTTTGTTTCATGGTCTCTCAAGAGGCTGCAATCAAGGTCTTTTCAGGGCTGTGGCTCATACGAGGCTCAACTGGGTAAGGATCCATTTCCAAGTTCATGTGGTTGTTGGCAGGATTCATTTCCATGTGGGCTGTTAGGCTGCAGCAACTTGTTGGATGTTGGCCAGTGGCCACACTCAGTTCTTTGCCCCATGGGCTTCTTCACATGGCAGCTTACTTCATCAAATATAGCAAGGGAGATAGCCATTAGAGATGGTTGGCTAGCAAGATAGAAGCTGTAATCTTATGTAAACACAGAAGTGACATTCCATCACTTTTGCCATGTTCTGTTGGCTCACCCACATAAGTCTCCCCCACATTCAAGGAAGGGATTACATAAGGGCATGAATATCAAGAAGCAGGGGTCATTGGGAGCCATGTTAGAGTCTGTCTGCCACACTCCACATCCTTGTCAACATTTGGTATTAATCTTTTTTATTTTAGCCTTTCTAGTGTATGTATACTGCTATATCATTGTGATATTAATTCACATTTCTCTGATTACTGATATGTTGAACATCTTTTCATAAACTTACCTGCCATTTGTGTATCTTTTTTGATAAAATGTGTGTTCATATCTTTTCCTTCCACCATTTAAAATGGAGTTTTTATTTTATTTCTGAATTGCAGAATTTTTTATTTATTTTGGATATAAGCCCTTTGTCAGATAAAGGTTCAGCTAAGATTTTATCATAATCTGTGGTTTGCCTATTTATTTTCTTCATGGTGACTTGGTGAAAAATTTTAGATTTTGATTAAGTGTAATGTATAATTTTTCCCTATTTGGTTATTTATTTCTATGTTCTAAGAAATCACTGTCTTCTCTCAAATGACTAAGATATGCTGCAATATTTTCTTCTAAAAACTCTATGATTTTAGTTTTTATATTTAGGTCTGTGATACACCTTGAGTTTTATTTTACTTGTTTATGCTAGAAGGAAGGTAATGAGCTTCCTTCCCGCCCCCTCCCCCCCAATATGAATATCCAGTTGTTCTAGTACCATATTTTAGAAAAATTCTTTGCCCTATTAAATTACTCTGACCTCTTTGTTAAAAATCCATTGCTATATGGGTCTTTATCTACTCATGTTTTGATTCTATTGGCCTATATAGTTATTCTTGCACCAATACCCACATTGTCTTGATCACTGTAAATTTTATGGTAAGTCTTTAAATCAGGTAAACTTGTAAACTTGTAATATTTAAATCAGGTAATATCAGGTAATAAATCAGTTAATATTTTAACTTTGGCATTCTTTTTCAAAATTCTTGGGATAATCTAGATTCTTTAAATTTCTATATAAATTTCAGAATTCTCTAATTTTTACAGAAGTAGTCTGTTGAGAATTTGATTTGGATTGCATTAAGTCTATCCATCAATTTGAGAATTGCCATCGTAATAATATTGAGTCTTTTTTAGGCTCCTGGGTGGCTCAGTCAATTGAGCCTCTGACTCTTGATTTTGGCTCAGGTCATGATCACAGGGTCATGGGATCGAGCCCCACAACGGGCTTCACGCTGCACATGGACCCTGCTTGGAATTTTTTTTCCTCTCTCTCTCAAATAAAATGAATAAATAAAAATATTGAGTCTTTTGGGGTGCCTGGGTGGCTCAGTCAGTTAAGCATTGGACTTCAGCTCAGGTCATGATCTGACGGTTCACGGGTTCGAGCCCCACATCCGGTTCTGTGCTGACAGCTCAGATTCTGTGTCTCCCTCTCTCTCTGCAACTCCCCTGCTCACACACTGTCTCTTACTGTCTCTCAAAAATAAATGAACACTAAATTTTTTTTTTTAAATATTGAGACTTTTTTCTCATGGATATGGTACAACTGTCCATTTATTTAGGTGTTGTTTAATTTCTGTCAGCAATGTTTTATACTGTACACTGTATATTTCTTTGACATATTTTCCTTAAATTTATCCCTAACTGTGTCTGTTTTTTGGTGATACTGTAAATGGTATTGTTTTAAAATTTCAGTTTCCAATTGTTTGTTGTTAGTATATGGAAATAGAATTCACTTTTTTATTGACCTGTGAATCAGTTATTCAGTTCTAATAACTATTTTTTTGCAGATTCTAATGATTTTCTTTGTATACAAATATATTGTCTCCAAATAATGAGAATTATATTTCTTCTTTTCCAATATCTATGTCTTTTGTATCTTTTTTTTCTTTGCCTTATTACATTGACTATGACCTCCAGTATGATGTTGAATAAAAGCAGTGAACTAGGATACATTATCCTATTCCTGAATTTAGGAATGAAACATACTCTTTTCCTGTCACTACTCTAAAGATATTAGTTGTAAGTTTTTCATAGATGCATTTTACCAAGTTTAGGAAATTCTCTTCTATTTCTAGCTCGCTGAGAGATTTTTCATAAGTGGATTTTCAATTTTGTCAAATGATTTTCCTAAATCTGTTTTTCATTAATTTTTGATTTGTTGATATAGTGAGTTACATTAATAGATTTTCCAATGTTAAATGAAACTTGCTTTCATGATGTGTTCCTATTTTTATATATTGCTGGAATTGATTTTCTAAGATTCTTTAAGGATTTTTGAATCCATGTTCATGAATGATGTTGGTCTGCAATTTTCTTTTCTTGTAATGTCTTTGGCCCCATGAAATAAGTTGGAAAGTGTTTCCTCTTCTAATTTCTGGGGGAAAAAATTGAATAGAATTGGTATATTTCTTCCTTAAATGTTTCAGAAAGTTTGCCAATGAAGTCATCTGTGCCTATAATTTTCTTTGTGAGCATACTGCAATTATGCAATTGCAATTACTTAAATACATATACAATTCTTCAGTTGTCTATTTCTTCTTGAGACAGTTTTGGTATTTGTGTTTTTCAAGGAATTTTTCCATTTTATCTATGTTGTTTGAATATATTGGCATAAAATTGCTCAGATATGTCCTTATCTTTTTTAAAAGGGGCTTTATTGAGCTATAATTAACATGCAGCAATTGCGCATATTTAAGTTACAGTTTTTAAAGTTTTGACATATGTGTAGCTCTGTGATCTCTGGAATTCTCTCTTCATACAACTCTCTCTTCTCTGGCATTCTGTCCTATAATCTCTAGCTGCTTTCATCTCCCTCAATCATCAGCTCTGTGTCTTCCATTCAGCAAGCCACCAAGCTCCACTTGTGCTCCCCAGCCCTGCATCAGTGCCTGTAGATGAAACAATTATAGGGTTCACCCTCTTTGTTTCCTGTCTCTAAAGGAACCACCATCCTTTGTTGCCTGCTAATTCCTTGAAGACCATTGTTTCACATATTTTATCCAACTTTTCATATTGTTTCATGCAGGAAGGTATATGCAGTGCAATTTTGAATCTCTTACTGGATACAAACATGTTTAGTATTGTTAAATCTTCTTTAGTATTAAAGGTTGTTAAATAGAATGAATCATTTGTCATTTTGAAATGTTCTCTTCCATCCTTGGTTGTGTGCTTTTTTCAGAAGTCTGCTTTGTGTAACATTAATAGAACCACTCCAAATTTCTTATAATTAGTGTTTGCATGGTATATCTTTTTCCATCCTTTAACTTTTGACCCTCCCCATCTTTATGCTTGTGTGCACATGTGTTTTATTTTGGGTGATACATCTTGCTTTCTTTATTCAGTTTCATAATTTTGCTTTCAATTGGAATATTTATACCAGTTTTCCAATAGACCTTTCTCTGATGATGGAAATGTTATAGATTATCTATTTAATATGCTAGCCACTAATTAGGTGGCTACTGAGCACTTGAAATATTGCTAGTGTGACTGAGGAGCTGAATAGTTTATCTTAGTAAATTTTTAATTAATTTAAAGAGCTCCATGTGGCCAATGGTTAGTGTATTGTAGCATATGTTTAAACCATTTACATTTAAGGTAATTACTGATATATTTGGGCTTAAGTTTACCAACTTGTATTTGTTTTCTATATTTTGTATTTTCTATTTCTCCTTTGTTCCTTTTTTTATCATTCCCTCCTCATTTTTTATTGAATACATTTTATTTTTCCCTTTTTGTTACCTCCACCATTGGCTTATTATCCTTATTTTGTTTTAAATTTTTTTTTTTTCATCGTTTTTTATTTATTTTTGGGACAGAGAGAGACAGAGCATGAACGGGGGAAGGGCAGAGAGAGAGGGAGACACAGAATCGGAAACAGGCTCCAGGCTCCGAGCCATCAGCCCAGAGCCTGACGCGGGGCTCGAACCCACGGACCGCGAGATCGTGACCTGGCTGAAGTCGGACGCCCAACCGACTGCGCCATCCAGGCACCCCCTTATTTTGTTTTAATGTGTATGTTTGTTCTAGAGTTTATCATATTCATCTCTAATGATCAAAATCTATGATATATTTCCTCACACATAAGAACAATCAAATATACTTTGAATTCTTCCTTCCATCTTTTGTGCTACTGTTATGTATTTTATTTCTAGTTATATTACAAACTCTGCTGTATATTGTCATTATGTCTGCTTTAAACAGTTAACTATCTTCTAAGGAGTTTATTTTCTTAAAATAATGAAAAGTATTTAAAAGAAATTTTTGAGTGTTTATTTTTGAGAGAGCAAGAGAGACAGGGCATGAGCCAGGGAGGGGCAGAGAGAGAAGGAGACACAGAATCTGAAGCAGCCTCCAGGCTCTGAGCTTCAGCACAGATCCTGGTGCAGGGCTTAAACCCAAGAACTGTGAGATCATGACCTGAGCCAAAGTCGGATCCTTAAACGACTGATCCACCCAGGCATCCCAAGAAAAAAATATTTTATAGTTACCCAGATATTTAAAATCTCTGTTGCTTCTCATTTCTTTGTGGAGATCTGAGTTCCCATCTGGGATCATGTTCCTTCACCTTTACCACCTCTCATAATACAAGTCTGCTTATGAAGAATTATCTTAGCTTTTTTTTATTTGTCTGGAGAGTCTCCAATTTTTCTTCATTTTAATGATATTTACTTGGTATTCAATTCTAGGATGGCCCTTTTTTATTTTGCTATGTTAAACATTTTGTTCCATTCTCTTATGGGTTTTTTTTTTTTTATAATTTCTTACAAGAAATCTACAGTCATTCTTGGTTTCTTTGTACATGAAGCATCATTTTTGTCCGGCTCTTAAGACAATCTTTTTATGACTGGGGTTCAGGAATTTAATTATGGTGTGATTTGGTGTGGCTCACTTTGTATCTTCCTTAGGGTTTCTAATCTTTATGGATCTCTGGGTTTATAAAGCTTTTATAAAATTTGGAAAATAAGTATTTCTTCATATATATTTTTTCATCTCCCCTTTTCCCCCTTTTCTGGGAGTTCCAACTGCATGTAAGTTAGACTGCCTGATTTGTCCTACAAGTCACTGATGTTTGGTTCACTTTTTAAAGTTTTCCCCTCTCTGTTCTACATTTGGGTAATTTATTTTGCTATGCCTTCATCTCCCAGTTCATACATCTTTTCTTCTGCAGTGCCTAATCCATGGCTATTCCCATCTGGGTGTAGGGGAGAGACTGCAAAGGCAGTCTGCGGGGGGGTGTGAGGTAGCTGCGGGGGGGCTTTGGGAACTGTAGGGGTCCAGTGTGGTCTTGCCATGCTCAGCTTCAGCTCAGCCCTTGGAGAAAAGAAGGCCTATATTTTGGTCCACTGCATGGATCCTTTGCAGGAACCTGAGTGAAGATGCAGCCATGTCCAATACATTGTGAGATCTCTCCTCCAGAGGGCCAAATTCTCTTCCCTTTCACAGTGTAAATGGAGTAGTCATCTTCCCATCTCTCTTGGAGGCAGCCTCCCACTCTTGTCTAATTGGAAAGATCTCCAGATCCACACAATGCTGCAGCTGGCAGCCCACCAGTTCCCTGTAAGCAGTAGAGCTGCTGAACATGACTGCTGTGAATGATGAAGAAATCTGAGCTATGTGAGAGGAGAATCGCAAATGTCCCTTGCCAAATCTATTGTGTTGGTGTCTTTGGGATTTGAATGAAATTAACTGAGTCCTGATCATTTCTTTCAATGCACTTTAAAGAGATGGGTCCTAAAAATTCCTCTGAGGATGAGACAAAAGGCAATGCTTTTTATTCAATGTACGCATCATCTGAATATATCTTCCAGATGACTCTGTACCTTCAATTAATCATGTGTGATTTTCCCACAAGAGAATGTGATGTTGATGGGGCTGATGACCTTCCAGAAAAAAGTGCCATGTTGCTACCTTGAGACCTTTCAGTACCTATATTAAACAAATGCCCATGCACTAACCCGTGTGGGGAAAAATGTGACCCCATGAAGGGTGATGTTACAGATAAAACAGCACCTAAACCCTCATGATTCCTGAAACTCCTGTGATCACAGCAAACCAACAGGGAAAGAGCAACTCAGCCCAGCCCACGTCCATGTTTGGCTCTCTAAATTAGAACTTAGAACTAAAGCTAGAAATATGTGCTTATTCTATGCAACCAATTTTTTCCAGAAAATGAATTTCAATTTTGTTTTTGTAAATAGTATCATTTTCAATTAGGTGCAAGGTGAACAATATATATGTTTAACAAATTCATTCAGATTGGGACACCTGGATGGCTCAGTCAGTTAAGCATCCAACTCTTGATTTCGGTTCAGGTCATGATTTTGCCATTCGTATGTTCGAGTCCCACCCCAGGCTCTGTGCTGACAGCATGCAGAGTCTGCTTGGGATCCTCTCTCTCTCCCTCTCTCTCTGCCATTCCCCTGCTTGTTCTCTCTCTCAAAAATAAATAAATTTCAAAAAAAAATAAAAAAATTCATTAAAATTGGTACTATCATGAATGAACCATTTTAACACAACAGAGAAGGGAAAAAAAATGTAATTTTTAGGATCGAGTACTTGGGAAGATTAAACTAACCACACTGACAGCTGTAGAAATGAAATGGTCAGGTACCAGGACACTGCAGAAGGCAATCTGCCAGGTAGGGTAGGAATTGAGAGCACTTTGGAGGAAGGAGACTTGGTCTCTAGACCTGTTGGTTACAGGTTAAGGGGTCTTTGCACATCATTCAATATCCTAAATTTGTGGCTTCTCCTTTTGTAACATGGCTATAATAATATTTGTCTCATAGGATGCTGAAAATATTAAATGACATAATATATGCAATGGTACTTTATAAATTGCAAAACCCTGTTACTACTCATGGACAGATTTTTTAAAAAGCAGAGGCTCTCATGGGCTGTTGTCACCAGAGAGGAGGTTTGGAAGTATAAAGTCTGCAGGTTATTAGAACTAGAGAAGCCATGAAGAGTAGAAGAGCAAGTGTTCTAGGCTAGAAGGATAAGCATGACCAGTGAACTCTGCACCACTGGGAAGGAGCCTGCTTCTTCTGTGGGAATGTTCTAGTTCCCATTCTAGTTCCTATTCTAGTTCTAGTCCTTTCTCCATCGTGGCCACCCTTCTCTAAACTCCAGGGACAGAAGTGATAAGCTGGTCTTACAAAGGCACAGCATCTAGACCATTCCTGCCTGGAGGCAAGAAGTGGTCTGTGATTTGGTTTGAGGATGGAAGTTCTATATAGAGCCAGTGGTTTTGAACACTGAGGGCACACCTAAATCACCTAGGAACAAGAGTGCCTGGTCCCCATCCCTGAGTTGCACTGAAACAGACTTTCTGGGAGTGTGAGGGCTTGGGTGTTTTTGTTTGTTTATTTTTAATCTAGCAGGGATTCTGATGAACAGCAGAGTTAAGAACCGCTGTTTAGCTTTTGATCCATGGACAGGGAAATTCTTTCTCAATAGAAACAACCTGCCATCCATTAGGTTGGAAAATTTAACTCTATTTGCTAGTGGCCCCAGCTATCTGTGCTCTCCCAAGAGAAGGCCAGAAGATCTGAAACCTTGTTGGTGTGCTAGAGACTTCTGTCTCCTACCCATATCCTTAGAACTCCAGGCTCATCTTTCTGCCCTGTAACTGCTCTGACAGTGAAAGCTCAGCAATGCTCAGCAGTGGAGAACACTTCACACAGAGAGCAGGGTGACTTCCATGGCCCACAAAGTTATGCACTGCATGAGCTATTCCATGTATATCTTTTAATGCCCTCACTGTTCAGCTCACCCTGCCCAGCTTTTTGTGCCTTCACCCTGCCCCACTTTCTGCACAGACCCCACAGAACTGAGGGAAGAAACGGGAGCCAAATATCCTCACACATGTCTGAGCTATTAGCATTACTAACAATAAGTCACTCTATCTTAATTTCATCAGATCTATCGTTACTTAAAAAATAATTTATTTATTCTCTGTCTCCTTCACTAGAAGGTAAGATTCGAGAAAGCAAGAATCTTTTTTGTGTCACTCGCTGCTATCTCCCCAGTGCCTAGAAATGTGCCTGGCATGTTGTAGGTCCTCAACATGTGGTATATGAATAATCGAATAGCACCCCATTTCTGAGAACTTATTATGTGCTAGGCCTATGCTATACCTTTATGTCTATTATCACATTTAATTCTCACAACAATCCCATACGGGAGGTGCCATTATACATTCCCATCTTAGAGCAGAGGAAACTGAAGTTCTGAGAAGTTAAGACATCTGCTGAAGGTTACACAGGCAAAAAAGAAGTGGAGCTAGGCCTTAAGCCCATGGCTTTCCAGCTCCAAAGACCAACTTCTTAAGGATATGGTACTAATTTCTCTCATTCCAGATGCTACAGGAGCATGTCCTCCACAAGAACTGGTTACAAACCTGGTTTCCCTCTGGCCCTGAGTGGTAGTGTGTTAGTGGTCTCCAGAGAGTGGTATTTCCTGGGAAGGGGTTGGGTGGGTGGGTATTGCAATCTAAGGAGGAATTCTATTCCTATATCCCACCCAAATCGAGGATTCTTTCAGAAATCTACACAACACCAGATAAGTTCATACTCTTTGGAAGATTTCTTTTTTTTAATGTTACCCTACTAGCATATTGAAAGGGCCAATGTGAGATTAAAGTCTGTCTCTCTTGGATGGAGAGACTCTGGATAACTTTTATTTCACCCTTTCTATTTTTGTACAATGAATATGTATACAATTCTTATGGTAAGGATTAAGCTGGTGTAACAAAGAGACTGCAAAATGCATTAGCCTACATATAAGTTCAAAGTTTCTTTTTCTTTTTCCTACCAGTCCAGGGCAGAAAGTTGGGCTCTGCTCTGAGGTTCCCCAGGTTCCCAGCTGGCCCAGCATTGGTCTAAGATGCCTTCTCCAGTTATTCTGTTCCTTGTAGTTGGGAGTAGCTCATCAGCACCATCTCCAGGAGAAGAGGAAGAAGTATAGGGAAGGTATACATAGCCTCTTTTTCAAGGTGGTACTCCTATCTCACTAGCCAAAATCTAGTTACATGACTACATCTAGCTGCAAGGGAGGCTGGGAAACCAGTCCCTGGTTGGGCATGTGTCCTACCAACACTCACACAGAGTGAATCCCATGATTAAAAGGAAGAAAGGGAAAATGGATATTAAGGGGGACAATAAGAGTTACTACCATAATGTGTATTTTTTTCTGATTAATTTTTAAATTAATTTTTAAAATTAATATACATAAAAATTAGCTTTTTTTTTTTGGTATGGGTAGTTCCATGAGTTTAAACACACTGATGGATTAGTGTAACCTCCACCACAATCAAAATACAGAACAGTTCCATCATCCAAAAAGCTCTCTTATACTGCCTTGCTCTAGTCACACCCTCTTCCCCACTCCTGACCCCTGACAAACACTTTTTTGCTATCACTCTACTACTATCTTTTTGAGAATCTCATATAAATGGAATCATATAGTATGTAACCTTTCCAGACTGGCTCCTTTCACTCAACATGCTTTTGAAATTCATCCCATTGTTACGTGTATCAATAGTTTCTTGCTTTTTAATGTAGAGATGCCCCATTTTGTTTATCCACCTACCCACTGAAGGACAGAAATTATTTCCAGTTTTTGGTAGTTACTTATAGAAAAGCTTTAAACAGTTCTGGACAGGGTTTTGAATGAATGTACATTGTCATTTCTCCAGGGCAAATACCTAGAAATGGGTTTGCTGGGTAAGATGACATGTGAATATTTATTTTTGTAAGAAACTGCCAAACTGTTCTGGAGTGGCTGCACCAATTTACATTTCCCTTAGCAATGTACACAAGAGTTCCATACTGCTGAATCCTCACCAGGTCCTGGTACTGTCCTTCTGCCAATACCACACAGCCTTGATTATTTTAAACTAAATCTTAAAGTTGAATAATGGAATACTTCTGAGGTCAATATTCTTCCACTATTCTAGTTTCTTTTCCTTTCATATTGACCTTAGAATCAGCTTATCAAATATTCTGGTAGGATTTTGATTGAAATTGCATCCAATCATGCCATAGGTCAATTTGGGGGAAAATTGACTTTTTTTACCTATGTTGAATCTTCCAATCCATGAGCATGGTATGACTTTACATATATTTAGGTGTTCTTTGATTTCTTTCATCAGCATTTCAGTTTCAGAAGATAGATTCTATGTATATGTAGTTAGAATTATACCAAGATATTTCCTTTTGAGGGAAATTCTTGTATGTGGTACCTTTTTTGTTTTCAATTCTTCAATACTAGTATTTAGAAATATGACAGATTTTTGTGTTTTGATCTTGTATTCTAGAATGTGACTAAACTCATTGTTATGGACTGAATTCTATCCCTTCAAAATTCCTATGCTGAAGCCCTAAGCCCCAGTGTGACTGTATTTGGAAATAGGGCCTCTTAGACAGTAATTAAGGTTAAATGAGGTCATAAGAGTAGAGCCCTAATGCAGTAAGAATGGTATCCTTATAAGAAGGGGAAGAGAAAGGCACACAGGAACATATACACAGAGGAAAGGCCATGTGAGGACATAGTGAGGCAGACAGTCTGCAACCCAAGGAAGAGAGGCCTTACCAGAAATCAAATTTCTCAGCATTAAGATCTTGGACTTCTAGCCTCCAGAACTTTGGGAAAATAAATTTCTGTTGTTTAAGCCACCCAGACTGTAGTATTTTGTTATGGCAGCACTAGTAGACTAATGCATTCACTTATTATTTATAGGAATTTTTGGTAGATTACTTGGGATGTTCCATGTAGACAATCATGTTATCTGCAAATAGGGAACGTTTTATGTCTTCCTTTCTAATATGTATGCTTTTTATTTTTATTTTTTATCTTACTGAAGAGCCTAGAACTTCCAGTAGTATGTTGAATAAGTGTGGTTAAAGTAGACATTGTTGCCTTGACTTGTTCCCAATTTTAGGGGTAAGACATTCAGTCTTTCCCTGTTAAGTATGATGTTACCTGAAAGCTTTGCTGATTCTCTTTATCAGGTTGAAGTGATTCCTTTCTATTCCTAACCTGCTGAGAGTTTTTGTCATGAGCTGGGTTTTGAGTGTGTCAAATGCTTTTTCTATTTCAATTTACATAATCATAGATTTCTTTTAATTTACTGATATAGTGGATACATTTAAATTATTTTTCTGAATGATAAACCAGCCTTTATATCTAGTATAAATCCCACTTGGTCATGGTGTATGATTCCTTTTGATATTCCTGATCCAATTTACTAATATTTTGATTATTTCTGCATCTAAATCCATGAGAGATATTTGTCTATAGTTTCAATCTTTTGTACTCTTTGTCTGATTTTGATATCAAGGTAAATATGACCTCATAAAACTAGTTAGGATATTTTCCTTCCTCTTCTATATTCTGGAAGAGATTACGTATATTTTACTTTATTATATGTTTGGTAGGATTTGCCAGTGAATCTATCTTGGCCTGAAGATTTCTTTTGCAGAAAGTTTTCACTATACATTAACTGGTTTTATAGTTACAGGACTACTCAGATAACTATTTCATCTTGGGTGAGTTAGATTCTTCATGTATTTCAAAGGATTGGCCCATTCCAACTATTGTTGAACTTATGTATGTGGATTTGTTCATAGTATTTCTTTATTATCCTTTCAATGACTCTGGGGTCTGCAGTTGATTCTTTTTTAAACACATTCCACAAGGAGGCATATTATATTGATGCTTACAATTTCTCAATTTGCTAATAACATTCTTTTATGGTCTTTGGATTTTGCATGTCTTTAGGGATTGTAAAATGCATTTGCAACAGGAATATCTTTAGTCTATATATCAAACATAAGGTGATGGTTGATTTCTTTGGTACGTGAGCTTTTTGCTGCTGTCAGGCCTCCATTCCCCAGCCTTCTATTAGCTAGCTCCCAGGAAAAGATTGATATAAGCTCAACCACCTATTTTCAGTTCTTCCTCCAGTCCTTCCTCTTTTTTGAACCACCCCCTCCTACCACAGGAAAGAGATGCAAGCACAATACTTCTCTCTTAGAAAATCTTCAACCCTGCCTTAACAATGTTTTCAAGTCCTCATTTAGTAATTTAGAGAGAAGCTTGGAAGAAATTAGTAACTTGGTTATCAGCTGGTTATCTGGAGTTGATTATCAGAGTAGTTAAGCCCACTTCCTACAGTGAGGAAAGGCCTCAGGGATTGCCTTCCTGTTACAGATCAAGAAGCTGTGCTCCCTGTTGGTGGGAATGCAAACTGGTGCAGCCACTCTGGAAAACAGTGTGGAGGTTCCTCAAAAAATTAAAGATAGATCTACCCTATGACCCAGAAATAGCACTGCTAGGAATTTACCCAAGGGATACAGGTTTGCTGGCACATAGGGGCATTTGTACCCCAATGTTTATAGCAGCACTTTCAACAAGAGCCAAATTATGGAAAGAGCCTAAATGTCCATCAATTGACAAATGGATAAAGAAGATGTGGCAACGAGAAAGAATGAAATCTGGACATTTGCAGCAACGTGGATGGAACTGGAAGGTATTATGCTAAGCGAAATAAGTCAGTCAGAGAAAGACAGATACCATATGTTTGCACTCATAGATGGATCTTGAGAAACTTGACAGAAGACCATGGGGGAGTGGAAGGGGAAAAAACATTACAGAGAGGGAGGGAGGGGGCAAACCATAAGAGACTCTTGGATACTGAGAACAAACTGAAGGTTGATGGGGGGTGGGGGAGAGGGGAAAGTGGGTGATGGGCATTGAGGAGGGCACTTTTTGGGATGAGCACTGGGTGTTATATGGAAACCAATTTGTCAATAAATTATATTAAAAAAATAAAAAAATAAAAAAAGAAACTGTGCTCCTTTAAAGTAGGAATTATTTATAAATAATGTACAATATGCCTGGCTGTTACAGACATTATCTTTATCAGTAATAATATCAGGATGGGGTTTATTATATTCATGTCATAGACAAAAACAACAAGGCTAAGAGATGTTCAGTTCCAGAATGTTTCATGTTTCTGGCTGGCTGCCTGACACTGAGTAAGTTGCTTAATTAGTAATTAAGCCTCAGTTTCTTTGTTTGTAACTCATAGTATTGGTTGAAGATTAAGTATATCTGGAATATACTAAGCATTCAACAAATTTTGTCATCCTTGCTGTTATCACTATACCATATAGTATTTCTTTGAAGCTTTTCTATAAAAAACTATGTACTGAATTTGTACTAAGTATTCTTTAAATTTTATAACATTAAATTAAAATAATAAAGTTAATTGGTATTCAATTATGAAAATCTTGACCAACCAGATCATGCAAATTATTCCCTAAGTTAACTATTATTTTTTCTGCCTTCATATCAGGTTCATAAGAAATGAGCATGTTATATTTGAAATAACAGCCTCAGCATTCTATGGAGAAACAGCCATCTCTGTGCCTGCTTACATTCTTGGTCCTGGAGAGACCCAGGCTGATCAGAGCATTCAGCATCCCAGACAGCCTTACACGGGTTCATTAGGTTTACCAAGGCAGGAAAATGGGCTAATGTATTGTGCAAAATTGGATTTCTGTTCTCATTTCTTCCCCCTGGCTTCTTTTGCTATGTGACCTTGCATTGCTTCTCAATAAAGTAGGTGGAATATACTTCCTCACCTACCTGGACTTGGCCATGTGACTTGCTTCAGCCAATAAAAGGTGAGCAAATGTGATGCTAAGCAGAGGCTTTATATGTCTGCACAGTTTGGCTTGGATGCTTTGTTCCTGCCATCTGCCATCTCAATGAGAGTAATGTGTATTGGGGAGCTGCTGGTACTGCAATGAGGAGACACGTGGAACAGACGTAAGCTCAAACTGTGGCTTGGGGTCAAGTCCAACTGATTCCTGCAGAGCCACAGAGAGCCTAAGGTCCATGAGCCGGGAAAAGAACATTTGTTATAAGCCACTAAGATTTTGAGTTTGTTATACAGCAAAAGCTGACTAATTATACATATTTTGGTGACTTTTCAATAATAAGAATTAATAGATATTGTGTGTAGTGATGATAGGAAGTAGGTATTTCAGACACAGCTTGTCAGGAAATCCATTTAACCAGATAAAGGACATAAATTTCCTCCACAGCACTCGGGTGAAAGATAGATTTGGTTGCTTTATTTGTTATATGTTTTGAATTTAATAGGTTACTTGGGGAATAACTTTGCAAGCATGTATTTGCAGTGCCTATTCTTATATATCTCATTTTTTCCAATGACCTTACAACATTTTTCAAATATTGGTTTAAGCGCCTAACTCATGAATAAGGTAAAATATCTTTCTGCCAAGTCAATGTGACTGGTTTGCATGAGAATCCCAAGAAGCTAGTAGCCTTATTTTACCAAAACATTACAGAGAATTTATCTTGGTGAGATGGTGAGGCTGCTAAGTCCTAGACCCATGGAGGAGACCCAGTGGTGGTCTCTCAAAGCGGGTAGGAGGTGTTGTGGAGATATCAAGAGATGTCAGATGATCAGGCTAAAGTACAGACCCTCAAATAGCAAAGGTACCCTTTGTCTCTTTTATGCCTCTTTCCTTTTTTTTTTTTTTTTTTTGTCTTCTGTTGGCTCCCCTTGAAAGCAGATTTTCAAAGACCCAAGGCTGCTCACTGGAGCTCCAGATGGGGGGCAGTGAGCTGAGCGCTACAACAAATCATCTGAGCATAAGAAGGCTATTCTGTGAATGTGCCCTCTTTAGTCTGGAAAGGGGTGGGAGGTGAGGAGTGCAATGGGGAAGTTGGAGATTACAGGCCTCGGTGGACATTATGGGAACTCCATCAGTGTTGTATAACCCCCCGTTCCAATTTGCCTGCAGTGAACCCCCAAAAAGGTGTTCTTGTGCCTGAAGGAATGTGTGGCAGAGAAGTAA
Organism: Panthera onca; assembly: GCF_046562875.1. Taxonomy (NCBI): domain Eukaryota; kingdom Metazoa; phylum Chordata; class Mammalia; order Carnivora; family Felidae; genus Panthera; species Panthera onca. The sequence continues at coordinate 81,069,928 of NC_138341.1, read as the reverse complement.
CACATTGGGGTGACTACTTTGGACATATCCAGGCTTGGGGAGATGAAGGAAGAACCAGGGAGTCCAGGGTGTGGTGGAGAAGCTGAGGGAAGATATGAAAGCTTGGAGCAGGAGGCAGAGGGTCACAGGAAGCTGGCTGGGCCTGATCAAGGTTTCTGGGGCTGAGAAGTAGAAAGGCCAGTGTCTTCAACCCACAGCTTCTCAGCCCAGAGTCTGCGCTATCAAGAAGTTTTCATGGGCAAAAACTCACCCTGCCTGTTAGCTCTCTGCTAACCAACTTGCCTCATGTTAGTCAAGCCAGGACATGATCAGTGTGTTCTAGACACATGAGTGTGGGGGGTTGGTAGCCATTCTTTAGTACACCTTCACTTGTTGGGGAGGAAACTGAAGCCCACTGGAAGTTCTCTTCGCATTTACTGAGCTCTGACACATTCTAGGTACCAGGGTTACAGACGGGAATTAGGCACCAACTCAGCCACAGAGTGTTCAGTCTAATGGCTTAGTTTATGTAACTTACTCTGAGTCACACAATAGTGAGTGAGGAGGGTTAACCCAGAGGGTCTGGTTTCAGTCTCATGGCCTTTCCAACCCCTACACTTCTACTTCTAAAGAGTATTTGTGCCACTACTCTTAGCAAATTCTCTGTGTTTTAGCAGGGGAAGGAACCCAGTGCTTCTCAAAGCTCATTGTGCATGTGGATCACCTAGAAACTTGTAAAAATGCAGATTCTGATTTGGTAGCTCTGGAGTGAGGCTGATGCTCTGTATTGCTAACCAGCTCCAGGGTGATGTCACTGCTGCTGGTCCACAGATCACTCTTTGATGTTCAATACCTTAATTGGCTGTAATCAATTGGTAGAGCTCTTGGTTGAAAAGGATTCGGAACCAGTTCCTTCTTAGCAGTGATGGGAATAGAGAAAAGTGGAGCAAAGGATCTGGGAAGAATCAGCCTACTTGCAGAGGTGTGGGAGGGAGATGCATGGTAGAGTGCTGTGTGTTTGCCATTCCATAAGAAGATGGTTTCCAAGTTCCCTTCCATGTCAAGGACTGTAAGAATGTAGCCAGACTCTAAGGTGGTATGGTGGGTGAATTATTATGCAATTTGAGCCTGTTAGGTAAGCATGAGCTGATGGCCTACGTGGTATGAACTAAGGAGAACCAAGAATGTTTTCCTTTAATTCCTAATTTTAAGTCACGCTCTTATGCCCTCCATGACTAGTGGTTGACAGTTTCCTTTCTCAGTAAAACTTGAGTTACTCCAGGATGGCAGGATTAAGCTATTATCAGTCACTAACAATACAATGTGAATGGATCAGCTCTTCTCCACAAGGAGAACTTGTAGTGAACCTAGGAGTGAGGTCGTCTGAGTTCTAATCCTAGCTCTGCCACTAACAGTGGTGCAACCTTACATAATTTATAGAGCTTCCTTGGGCCTCAGTTTTCTCTCATGTACAATGAAAGGAGTAGACCAGGTGAGCACTAAGGTCCTCTGGGCTTAAAGAACTCAGTATTTTGTCAGAAACAGCAAGAAGGCAACTAACATGGGCCTCTGAGGTAGACAGAGGTTTGAATCACTAGCTTGCATGTCCCTTCTCCAGGCCTGTAGAGTGGGACTCTTCATTCCTAAATAAGATGATAGATGTTAAGCCCTCAGGAGAGCACCAGACACATGGTAAAAGCACAATGACTGTTGGATATCATCACCTCACAGTATAATGGTAAGGAGAGTATCATGGTAAGGAATAATACATGAGCAACCCCTGCCCACAGCAGGTCCTCAATGAGGGGGCGTGGGGCACCCAGTGGGAAGGTCAGCTGCAGACAGTGGCTCTGAGCACAGGGGCTGGTGGAGAAGGTCAGAGAAAGACAGATGCCTGAGAGGAGCTGCCAAATTCCAGTGTTGCCTCAGGCCAGTCCGGCTGTCTAGAATTCCTACTCCAGGTTTTTACTTTTCTCTTTTCCAATCACATTTTACCACAGGTTAGAGCTACTCAAACAAGTTATTCAGATAATTGAGGCTAAAAATATACAACTTTCACCAGGAACATCCAGATAATAACAGTCTAGCACCTCCACGTTGGCCCCAGTTAAGTGGCCACCTTCACGCTGCCCTGATCACCAGGGCTCTGAATGTCACATCTCCAGCTCATTCTCTCTCCTATTCTTCCTGAGACCAGAACCAGAATTTACTGCTGCTGTGGGTCATCACCTTCTCTCCCCTCCTCCTCTATAGCTCCTCCCCCTTCCTCACCACTCCCCCCTCTTTCCCTCTCCCCAGACTTGTGGGCAACGAGTCTTCTCCCAAACCTCTGTCTCCTCCATGGTTCCCCAAACCCCTTTGGGTCTTTGCGATGGAAGCTCATTAGAGAAGAACAAAGAGGCCACTTTTCTACTTTACACAGTGCTCTAACATTTCCCATGGTTTCAAAGTGCCTGACTTGCCTGTTGGACTTGTCCCAGCTCTTCTGTCACACTCCTAGGACCAGGGCCCTGGGGGATCAGGTTGGTTGAATGCACAACCATTAAAGTGCAGACCAATACAGAACTCGGGTCACTCCAAGGTCCCTGTGGGTCTCTTTGGGAGTCAATGTGTGTTCACCTGTGTGCTGGCAGTGTTACTGGGAAGATGGTGTGTGTGGTACACACAATGGTGTTTGGGGCAAGGTGTGCTTCATGGAGTAACACAGCTGTCAGCAGGGCCACCTCCTCTCATACCTGCAGCAAAAACCCAGTTTGCTCAAACGCAGTTGGAAGGAATCAGGGCTCTCCCCAGGAAACCACACCAGTTATTGATCCTGACTCTGCCAGAGGCCAGAAGCAAGAGTACTGTGGCTGTACCACTGTGCTGTTTTCGTCACATCTGGTCCAGCTCAGCAACAAGCCTGTTTGTAAACACAGATCCCCACCCCCACCTCTGGATACTTCCCTGCCCAGCTGTGACAGTTAATTTTATGTGTCAACTTGGCTAGGACACGGTACCCAATTTTTGGACAAACATGAGACTAGATGTGGTTGTGAAGGCATTTTTAGATGAGATTAACATTCACATCAGTAGACTTTGAGTAAAGCAGATTACCTTCCATAATGGGTGTGGACCTCATCTAGTCCTGGATGTCCTGGAGGTCCTCCAGGAAGAGGAAATTCTGCCAGCTGACTGCCTTCAGAATCAAACTGCAACATTGGCTCTTCCATGGGTCTCCAGCCAGCTGGCATGCCTTGCTGAATTTGGACTTGTCAGACCCCACAATTGTGTGAGCCAATCTCTTAAATCTCTCTCTCTCTCTCTCTCTCTCTCTCTCTGTTTCTCTCTCTCCCCCTACCTACCTACCTACCCACCTACCTGCCCGCCCATCCATCCATCCATCCATCCATCCATCCATCCATCCATCATCTATAGAGAGACAATGATACACACACACATCCTATTGGTTCTGTTTCTTTTGACAACCTGATAGGCCATCTGAAGTGACCACAGAGTCCTGAGGAACAACCCCACACATAGGGCCAATGACAAACTGATGAGGATTATTCTCTTCATCAGTCTGAAGTGTGACTGGATTCTGGCATTGAAAATTCTGAACAGACTGGCACAGGGTGCATCCTTGTTGTCCTAATAGCATTTTTCTGCATCTAAAAGTGGTCAGGGTGGGGACTGTACCCTCACAAATTCCTAGCTGGGTGTATGTCCTGGGTGTCATTTTTCATGTCAAGGTTAAAGACTTAGTTTATCTTAAAAGTGAGGTAATTTCTTACTTTTCCTTCAGAGGAGACCATCAATATCTTTTCCAGGGTTCTAAAGAATCACACCAAATCAAAGCAATCTGGGAACTGCTCTTTGTTAAATGGCCATTTTCCAAGAGGAGGCCCAAAGAGACAGGATCTAGGTCTCCATTAGGAGGTATGGGTAAGCCTCTGTGAGTCTTTGTTTCTCCAACTGTAAAATGGGCACAGTGATGGCGCCCATCATCACCATCATCATTATCCACTAGACTACTAGGAAGCCACCTATGGAGAGAGTGAAATGATCATAGAAATGTTCTCCTTCCTCCTTATTCTTTATCCTTTCTTGCTGTCTTTTCATTGCTTGCTTCTCAAGGGATGGATAAAGCTCTCCCAGGACTAAGCCCTCCCAGGACTAAGCCAGGAGTCAACAACCAATACAATACATCAATTTAAGCTAAAGTGTGAGGCTTTTAGGCCAGCAGGTTTTAACATGTTTGTCCCCATTCCCCATGTCCCCATCCTTACCAGTGCCTGAGTAATTCTAGCCCTCTTACAAAGTTTAGAAGAAGCGGAGTGATCTTGCTGATACTGCAGAGGAAACTAAGAATGACTGACAGGAGGTTCAGGTACTGCAGCAAGCCCCAGGAGGGTGGTTTCTAAAGGGAGTGGGGGCTCTCTGCACCTCTCAAACCACACCTCAAAGGTCAAGGGCCAAGAGACTTGGGCACTAATCTTAGCCTTGCAATTAATCTTCTGTGTGAACTTGGATAGGCCACTAAACAGATCTAAGGCTTAGAGCTTACTTTCTTTTTGTAAAATAGAAATGATATTACTGCTTTACACACAGACACATCCATGTACACACAATTTTTTGATACCAGCATTAAAAAATCTTTTCCAGTTTTAGTGAGAAATATCTGATGTACATCACTGTATAAGTTTAAGGCCTATAGCCTGATGGTTTGATATACATATATTGTGAGATGATTATCACAATAGGTTCAGCTACCATCCATCTTCTCATATAGCCTCAATAAAAAGAAAGGAAAGAATTAAAGAAAAAAAAATTTTCTCCTTGTGGTGAGAACTCTTAGGAGCTATCCTCTTAACAACTTTATCATATATCATACAGCAGTGTTAGCTGCAGTCATTGTGTTGTGCATTGCATCCCGATTTTTGTTTGTCTTATAACCAGACATTTGAACCTTTTGCCCACCTTCCTGCAATCCCCCCTCCCCCTGGGATCCCACCTCCAGTAACCACAAGTCCTCTTTTCCTACAAGTTTGATTTTTTTGTGGTATTTTGTTTTATTTATTTGTTTTATATTCCACATATAAGTGAGATTATATAACATTTGCCTTTTTTCTGTCTGACATATTTCACTTAGCATAATGCCCTCAAGCTCCATCCATGTTGTCACAAATATAGGATTTCCTTTTTTTTAATGGCTGAACAATATTCCATTCTGTGTGTACATATATATATACATATATATATACATATATACACACACACATGGATATAGAAGCTATATATATATACATATATGTACATATATATATGTATGTATATATTTATATATATATGTGTGTATATATATATATATATATATATAGAGAGAGAGAGAGAGAGAGAGATTGATCACATCTTCTTTATTCATTGATCCATTGATGGACACGTAGGTTGTTTCCATGTCTTGGCTGTTGTAAATAATGCTGCAGTGAACATGGGACACCAGCATTTTTCAAAGTGAGGTTGTTGGAATCACCTGCACCAAATCCCCTAGGGAGCTTGCTAGCATGCAGACTCTTGGACCTTACTTTGAGCTTTACTGAATTAGGTTTTCTGGGGCCAGGAATCTGCATTTTAACAAGTGTACTAGGTAATACCTGTGCCATATTTTGTCCCAATTGTTCGTGTTTATGTTATTCCACTGAGATCATGGAATTCCATCCAATTCTAGCCTTATTAGAATAGTTGAACTGTCCACACACAGGCCACCTTTTCTTTTTCTTTTTTTAATTTAAAATATACATATCTTTATTATGTAAATGGAGAAAAATGTGTTTTAGATCATTTACTCTTTTGAGCAAACGAATATTGTGGTAGAGGGACTAGGAAGTGTCTGTATTTCTCCACCATTCTTTGTATCCACATCACTTGCAATGTGACATCGCCATACTTTATATTAAAAGGTAGAGTTTATTTCTTTGCCCCCATGAACCTGGGCTGCTCTGCGACTTGCTTCAGTCAACATGGTGCAAGGAAAGTGATGTGTGTCCATTCTACTGGAGGCCTGAAGAGGTCCCGCTCACTTCTACTCTCCTAGATCCCTACCACTACCCTGTGACAAGCCCAGGCCAGCCTGCTGGAGAGTGAGAGACAACAGGAGAGGAGAGGCTGCCCAGTCATGGACATCCTAGAAGTTTATAGCCATAAAGCAGCTACCACCAAACAAATAAGGCAGCACACTGAAGACTGACAGAGCTGCCTACTAGACTGATAGCTGACCACGGATGTCCTAAGTCCAGAAGAGCTGCCTGGCTGACCTGTAGACTATAGTTTTTAGACACAGGTTTTATGGGGTGACTGGGTGGCTCAGTCGGTAAGTGTCTCACTTCTGCTCAGGTCACAATCTCACGATTCATGAGTTCGAGCCCCGCATCAGGCTCTGTGCTGACATTTGGAGCCAGGAGCCTGCTTTGAATTCTGTATCTCCCTTTCTCCCTGCTTCTGCTCCCCCACCCTCAAAAATAAGTATCCATTAAAAAAAATTTTTTTAAGATACACGTTTTATTAAAATTAGAGTATGGTAAGGACAAGAGATCAGGAGATGACTGCCATTGAAAAGATAGTTTATTCTACCAAACATTTAACGAAGAGTTAACACCTATTCTCTTGAAGCTGTACCAAAAATAGAAATGGAAGGAAAACTTCCAAACTCTTTCTATGAAGCCAGCATTACCTGGATTCCAAAACCAGACGAAGACCCCACTAAAAAGGTAAACTATAGACCAATTTCCCTGATGAGCATGGACACAAAAATCCTCAACAAGATATTAGCCAACCAGATACAACAATACATTAAAAAAAGTATTCACCACGACCAAGTGGGATTTATACCTGGGAGGCAGGGCTGGTTCAATATCTGGAAACAATCAATGTGATTTATCACATCAATAAAAGAAAGGACAAGAACCACATGATCCTCTCAATAGACACAGAGAAAGCATTTGACAAAATACAGCATCCTTTCTTGATAAAAACTCTCAAGAAAGTAGGGATAGAAGGATCAGACCTCAAGATCATAAAAGCCATATATGAAAGACCCAATGCTAATATCATCCTCAATGGGGAAAAACTGAGAGCTTTACTCCTAAGGTCAGGAACAAGACAGGGATGTCCACTCTCGCCACTGTTATTCAACATAGTATTGGAAGTCTTAGACTCTGCAATCAGACAACACAAAGAAATAAAAGGCATCCAAATTGGCCAGGAGGAGGTAAAAATTTCCACTCTTCGCACATGACATGATACTTTATATGGAAAACCCAAAAGATTCCACCAAAAAACTGCTAGAACTGATTCATGAATTCAGCAAAGTTGCAGGATGTAAAATCAATGCACAGAAATCTGTTGCACTCCTATACACCAATAATGAAGCAACAGAAAGAGAAATCAAGGAACTGATCCCATTTATAATTGCACCAAAAACCATAAAATACCTAGGAATAAATCTAATCAAAGAGGTGAAAAATCCATATGCTGAAAACTATAGAAAGCTTATGAAATAAACTGAAGAAGACACCAAAAAATGGAAAAAGATTCCATGCTCCTGGATAAGAAGAACAAATATTGTTAAAATGTCAATACTACCCAAAGCAATCTACATATTAAATGCAATCCCTATCAAAACCACACCATCATTCTTCATAGACCGGAACAATCTTAAAATTTATACGGAACCAGAAAAGACCCCAAATAGCCAAAGCAATTTTGAAAAAGAAAACCAAAGCAGGAGGCATCATAACCCTGGACTTCAAGCTGTATTACAAAGCTGTAATCATCAAGACAGTATGGTACTGGCACAAAAACAGACACTCAGATCAATGGAACAGAATAGAGAACCCAGAAATGAACTCACAAACATATGACCAACTAATCTTTGACAAAGCAGGAAAGAATATCCAATGGAATAAAGACAGTCTTTTTAGCAAGTGGTGCTGGGAAAACTGGACAGCAACATGCAGAAGAATGAACCTGGACCACTTTCTTACACCACACACAAAAATAAACTCAAAATGGATGAGACCTAAGTGTAAGGAAGCCATCAAAATCCTCGAGGCGAAATCAGGCAAAAACCTCTTTGACCTTGGCTGCAGCAACTTCTTACTCAACACAACTCTGGAGGCAAGGGAAACAAAACCAAAAATGAACTACTGGGAACTCATCAAAATAAAAAGCTTCTGCATGGTGAAGGAAAATATCAGTAAAACTAAAAGACAACCGACAGAATGGGAGAAGATATTTGCAAATGACATATCAGATAAAGGGTTAGTATCCAAAATCTATAAAGAACTTATCAAACTCAACACCCAAAAAACAAATAATCCAGTGAAGAAATGGGCAGAAGACATTAATAGACACCCTTCCAAAGAAGACATTCAGATGGTCAACAGACACATGAAAAGATGCTCAACATCACTCATCATCCAGCAAATATAAATCAAACCACAATGAGATACCACCTGACACCTGTCAGAATGGCTAACATTAACAACTCAGGCAACAACAGATGTTGGCGAGGATGCGGAGGAAGAGGATCTCTTTTGTCCTGCTGGTGGGAATGCAAACTGGTGCAGCCACTCTGGAAAACAGTATGGAGGTTTCTGAAAAAATTAAAAATAGAACTGCCCTATGACCCAGCAATTGTACTAGTAGGTATTTATCCAAGGGATACAGGGATGCTGTTTTGAAGGGGCACGTGCACCCCAATGTTTATAGCAGCACTATCAACAATAGCAAAATTATGGCAAGAGCCCAAATGTTCATCAATGGATGAATGGATAAAGAAGAGGTGGTATATATAGACAACGGAGTATTACTCAGCAATCAAAAAGAATGAAATCTTGCCATTTGCAACTACACGGATGGAACTAGATGGTATTATGCTAAGTGAAATTAGTCAGAGAAAGACAAATATATGACTTCATTCATATGAGGACTTTAAGATACAAAGCAGATGAACATAAGGGAAGGGAAGCAAAAATAATATAAAAACAGGGAGGGGGACAAAACATAAGAGACTCTTAAATATGGAGGGTTACTGGAGGGGTTGTGGGAGGGGGGATGGGCTAAATGGGTAAGGGGCATTAAGGAATCTACTCCTGAAATCATTGTTGCACTATATAATAACTAACTTGAATGTAAATTTAAAAAAATAAATTAAATAATTTAAATTAAATAAATTTAAAAAAAGAAAAGATAGTTTGTTATTCTTACAGACCCCAAGAGAAGGGGGCACACCACACCACACCACACCACACCACACCACACCACACCATAGAGGGCCTCCTGGGGAAGCACCAAGGTCAGTCAGGAGACAGAGGGAGAGGAGAGAAAAGTGAGCAAGAGCCTCTATTGTGATTTCCATTTGGCTGAGGCAGGGTAAGCAGGCTTAAAGTAGGGTAGTTTGAAATTTGGTAATTTCGGCAGGTTATAAGGACTGCCCCTAGTTATTTGATCCTGGCCCTGGGGTGGTTAGGACCAGTGGGAAGTGAAAAAGCCAGAGAGGTAAGCCAGGAAGAGGTTAAGGTGTGAACTCTGGAGCAGTTAGTTTGCATATGAAAGGTGTGATCCTAGGTGAGTCACTTACTCTCTTTAGGAAATAGATGACCTTGGGAGGAGCAGTCCCTCCAGGATCAGCAAGGCCCCACAATGTCAAGACATCAGAAAAGGCATGGCTAGTTCAACTGTAATAGTAAATAGGTATTGTTTTAAGCCACTGAGTTTTGAGGTAGTTAGTGATGCAGCAACAGCTGATTCTTGCAAATGTCAATGACAACATGGACAATGAAAAGGTTGCTACTAAAACATCAACATCTGGACATATTTTCTGAAATTGAAATCCAGGTGGCAGGAAGCAGTCAGGCCGGCTGCAGTGGCCCTGGCCATGTGTAACTCGCTTCTGTTCTAATATACCTAATTTGCTGATGATTTTCCCAACTTGATTGTTCCAGTCAATTCTGGGTGGAGCTGTCATGGCTACTTCCCCATGTGCAACCCTACTACCTCCTCAACCTCTTTTCTCCCTGCAGAACGTGGAGCTAGTTAAGGCTTAAGTGTTTGCAAAACCAACAGTAAAAACACAAAGCACTTTACTCTCAGGAAGTTATTTCTTAGAACAATGATTCTCTAGAAGGTGGGGGCTATCCAAATATTTCACTTCCAATCAAGGACACTTAAGGAGCCACACGTGGTACAAAAACAAGCATATTCAACTATTCAACGTTACAAAAACATTTGGTATTATAAAGTGAAAAAAAGCTATTAGTTTTTTGCAGTACCCAAAGTTCAACAGAATTTTTTTGGGGGCAAAGGAAATATGCAAAAGATATAGAGATTTTCAACTGGGGATGTTTTAGGATTTGAGGGTGAGGTGAGAACAGTGTAAGATTAGTGCATTCACAAGAAGGGGCTTGGGTAATAAAAGTTTAGATGCTCTGTCTTAGAGGACTCAACAGTACCCTGTATCTTCTTCACAGTAAAGTCTGAGTGCTCTCCCAATGAGGACACTGAGTGGGATCTTAATAATGGAAATAACTGCTTCATATAGAGCATGTGGTTTCTGTGAACCAAAGCTCTTGCCTGAATAATATCCATGAAATGCACTGAAATCCATTAAAAATCCCTTCTGCAAATTCCTAAGAACATTTATTTCAAGGCATGAGATTTAATGGAACTTAAAGCAAATACCAAACTTGGTCAAAATTAATCAAGTCCTCTGAATGTTACTGGCAGATCTCTGTGAAATGAATACATCATGCAAATGACAAATGCATCTATAAAGGAAAAACTCAGTTCAGTCTCCCAAGTAGGGAAAAATCCAGTCCTCCACCTCCTTCTGTGTTTCTCTTTCCTGTGTGTCTCCTTTACTACTCACACAAAACGCTCACAATACTTCTGACACCAGATTTGCGGGGTTTTCCTGCACACCAGACAACTCTCTTTGACACCAGCTGGGTATCCTACAATGTAACTGACATAATTCTGATGCCATTTACCTGGAGATAGCATCACATCCCAAAGGTTAAGAGCTCAGTCCCATAAGACTGTTCCCACCACATTTCAGATGCCAATTGCAAGTAGTATATCCCCAGGTTACCCACAACTTCTGTCCTATTGGCTACAAATCAGGGGTTCCCATGGACCCTCCTCAGGTTCAAGTAATTTGCTAAAGCAGCTCACAGAGCTCAGGGAAAAACACTTACTTATATTTACCAGTTTATTAAAGGTTAGAATAAAGGATACAGGTGTACAGCCTGATAAAGAGATCCATAGGGTCAGGTCTGAAAGTGTCCCAAGTGCAAGAGCTAATGTCCACATGGAAACGGGTGCGTCACCCTCCTGGTGTGGATGTGTACATCCACCTGGATGCCTCTGAACCTCCTATTGTGATTTTACAGAGACTTCCTCATATAGGCATGATCAGTATTAACTCCATTTCTAGCTCCTGTCCCCTCTCTGAAAGGGTGGGGGTAGAGCTGCAAAGTCCAAGCTTCTAATCATGGCTTGATATTTCTGGTAACCAGTCCCCATCCAGGAGCCTACCCAGAGTCCAGAGTCGTCTCAATAGAACAAAAGTTCCTCCTACCGTTCCTATCACTTAGGAATTTACAAGTGTTTGGGGAGATTTGTGCTGGGGGCCCAGGGCAGGACCAGTATATGTTTTCCATTATCTAGCAGCATCTCACCCAGAGTTAACACTGCTTCCCTGGGGACTGTAGTGGCTCAGGCAGTAAAAAGTTTGTCTCTGGTTTTCCACAACTAGTTGGGAAGCAACTCCCTGTACCTGCAGAGTTTCACATTATATACCAAAGGTATATAATCCATCCCATGAACCACTTCTTAACAAGCAGCAAGGAAGTGACTAGGACTGCATCAGGGGAGGGAAAAGTGATTGCTGGAGCACAGAAGGGAAGTGTAAATGAGTCAAACTGCTCCAAGAGGGTGAGAGCAAGGAGGGCAGATATCCCCCAGCTGTGCTTCCTGGTGGGTGTTTCCACCAGCAAAAATGCCAGATGCCCAAATGATGCAGCTGCTAGGCTGAGGGGGGGGGGGGGGGGGGCGGAATGTGATGGTAGGGATGGGGCTGCTGAAGGACAGAAGATACCATATGCCACTGAGGATCTTCATGTTAATCAGATGATCTTAGGGTATCAGGTTTCTTTGGGGCCTGTGTTGCTATATTCTGGGGAAAAAATCCAATTCCACGGCAATGCCTAGGGACAAAGAAGCTATGTTCTACACCAATGGTCCTGGGTTCCCTCCCTTCTCCCTTACCTGTGTGTGAGACAGTACACAGCACCTCCTTTCCCTGGATTTAGTCAATTCAACCCTACAGTGCCTTCAGTGACGTTCAAGTGGTCCATTTGCAGAAGCAATGAATGAGAATTTGAGGGTCATAAGAAAGCGAGTATGTGAAAGTAAAAAACACATGGTGTGGTCCACTCCCAATGACTTACCAGAGGTTAGATGCAGACAGTCTCCCCCTATAGCACTTTCTAGACCACTTGCCCTCTATGATGACTTCACTGTAAAAGTGACTTATCTTCCTAACTAAATCCACATTGTTCAGGCTGTTTCTAATATCTGCCAATGTCCCTAGAGTAAACCTGATACAGTTGTTTTTCTAGTAGAGGGAAGAGTTGGGAGGGTTATCCAGTTGTTCCCATTAGTCCTCCCTAAGGTTGTTGACAGCCTTCTGGTGGGTGGAAAAGTTGGGAGGAAATGTATATGGAAACTATATGGGAACAAATCTGACCTTTTGGGGTCAGCTTTTCAAAGAGTCAATTACAGTTGAAATTAGGAGACGGGAAGGAAGTTAAAGACTGGAAGCAATAGCAAGGCATGAGATTCATCCAGCCTCCAGATATATACTGAGCACCAACCCGAGCCAAGCACTATTCTAGGTCTAGAGATTACAGAATCTAAATTGGAATCTGAAACTGGATTCAAATGTACATAAAAACGGGCCAACGTAGATAATTGGTGAAGGGACTAAAGATATTTCTGCAGACTTTGAAGACCCCACTGTGGGTGGGGGCAGTCATGAAGGTGGGTGTGGCAGTCCTTAATGTGGATGTTGCCTTAGTCACTGGGAATGCCCTAAGTGCCCTTGTCCTGAAGTGCCCAGAGAAAGACCTGTACCATCTATTTTCAGATCACGAGGACATTTGGTGGGCTGCTCTGACGAATTTCCTCTGCTGTAGAAGGAGAGGGGCTGTTTATGGATTTCTGGAGGAGGGACTGCTGCCTGATTCTCTTTGCTTGCCCTACTCAGAAAAATGTTCAGATTTCTTTTTAAGGCGATGCATGCAGGATCATTCTATTGCAAGCTATGCATATGTATCTGTTTAATTTTAACTCAAGCTCTTTACCAAAAAGCAAGTTCATTTACTCAGAGCCTAGACAGAAGGCTTTCCCAGTCCTGACACCTTGCTTATTTGCTACTTAAAGTCTTTTGGAAGAAAAGAACAGATTTTTGCATTTTGTTCCCTTTCTTACTTCAGAAAAAAAAATTTTTTTTTTTAAAACCCACACAACTGTCCTAATTGGAAAGGATTCTTGATCTATTTCATTGCAGTCTGTTTATTTCTGGTAAGTGTCCAGAACACTTGGCCCCTACCCCTGCCAAGGCTGCTCTCCAACAACATTTCAACTTTGTTCCAGAGCACTTGGAGTTTCACAGCAGCCCAGAAATCTCTGCACAGAGCCCCAGGTGACATGCTGGGGCATAGGTCTCCCCTCCCGGGATTATCTTCAGCTACTTTTTAGGCCCACCCAAGTTGCTCACTCACAATGGCACTCCTGTCTTCTCCTTTCTGCTCACCTCTCCACACAGGGCTGCCCCACCCAGCTGTTGCCACACTCTGTGTGCAGGCATGGGAATAGGGAGGTTGTAGGGATCAAAATCTAATTCTGGAATCAACTAGAGTCCCTTGTGTATTGCATGAGCCCAGGACAATTCCAGCCTCCACAGAGCTGTGTTGGGTTAAGGCCTTGCATGGTAGGAAGGTACCCGTTAAAAGTAAAGAGATCAGATTGCAACAGGCCAAGGTGGGGTTGTAAGATATAGGCAAAAAAAAAAAAAACAAACAAAAAAAACAAAACAAAACAAGGCTTCTCCATAAACACATTGTGATACAGATGAAGTCAGCATCAAGAACAGCCTTAGGGGTTGGTGGAGGGGTGGAAAAGCCACCAAGATAATAGGCAGTCATAGTGAGGATCCTTACCACAGGGGCCAGAGAAGGACCCTGGAGATGATCTAGAATGGAGGTGGTGCACCAGGGACCTGCAGATATGTTCTATTTTGCCCACACAGTGTGTATTTATATATGTACACGTGCGTGTGTGTGTGTGTGTGTGTGTGTGTGTGTGTGTGTGTGTGTGTTTCCCCTTAGTTGACATAGAATGCTTTTAGATGACACATGTACTCCCTACCTTGCTTCACTAATATATATTACCACATTACCTGCTGGGCCAGAGAGAGGGGTGGAAGTTTATGAAAGAAGAACATACCTCCAACATGCCTCAAATTGCACCTGCTGGATGCTTTTCAAAGGAGAGCATACAAGCTTAGTATTGACTCCCCCAAATTTTCAGACTTGTAAGTGAGTGTGGTGGTGGTGCTTCCTTCTCCTCATGGAAATCATCCACAGCTTCAAAGAGTTTCATTTGCTATACAGATTCCAAAACATGTGTAGGGGCTATCAGGAGCAGATATCTCAAGGGAAAAGGTGCAGGAGTGTCTAGGGACCAGTGGCAGCCAGGGTTTAGAAAGCACAAACAAAACTACACTTCCTGAAGGTGAGTTGCTCATCTGCCCCTTGTTGCACTGCTGGTGAAGGAACTAGAGGGTCTAGAACTGGTAGCAGAAGCCCTTTGGACCCAATTTGATTCAGAGAAGCTGAGGAGGCAGAGCTCTACAAAGAATCATGCAGTGATTTTGGGAAGCAGTCCGTCTCTGTGGAAACAGAGAAAGAGAGGTTCTTTGGGATCAAGAATTCTAGAAGCCTGCTCTTCCACCCCTACTTCAAGCCTTCTGCAGGGAGCTTTATTTAGGAAAAGTCCAATCCATACACTCTATAAGTAATGAAAAAGAAAATAAGATAGCTTTGATGCAAGCACACTTGAAGACACAAAGAGCAGCAAGTCATGTCAACAGAAGAGCACACACCAGAAAAATATGGCCTGGAAGAGGTGAAATTATGATCAAACATTCCTCCATGAATTAAAAACAAAGCACAACCAAAAAGACCTTAGTAAAACAATTTGATCTCTAGAGGGAAACCACAGAGCACAAATGTAAGAACTCAAATACAAGATGACAAGGCAATGAGAGGTGATGAGATAGGATGAGAAGACTCAGGAAAGATAGGAAAAAAACAAAGCCATCACCACACAGGCGAAGACAAAATCAGATGGAGAATAAAAGGAGAAAAGTTGCTCCATCAAATACTGTACTGGAAGCCAAGGGTAGAAATATGAATTGTGAACTAAATGAAATAGAGATAGGAGTTTAAAATGACTGATGGGGAAATGACAGGGTTAGCAGAAAGTAAAAAGAAAGCTGACATATGCAAAATTGGGGTCCCAGAAGAAACCAGACAATAGAAAGTAACAAATATTTTTAAATATAATTCAAAGCATTTCCTAAAATGAAACGAGAGTTGAATCTACTTATTGGATGTTCACACCACCTCCCAGGGAAACGTGCTCCAGGACAGTCACTGTAGGAATCATGGCCTAGTCCAGTTATGGACTTAAAGAGAGTATCCATTGGGCAGTAAAGCATTAAAAAATCAAATTACTTACAAGGAGAAAAAAAAAATCAGATTGAACTCAGACTTCACCCAACAGCGTCTAACATTAGAAGAGAATGGAGAAACACTTAGAAGATATTTAAGGAAAGTGCAAACCAAGAAGTTTATATCATCCAAGCTGTTCGACAATTATAACGCCTATTGCAAATCATTTAAATATGCAGGAACTCAGAAAGTATTGTTTCCACGAACCTTTCTTGAGGAAACAACCAGAAAATGAACTTCGTCCAACTGAGACTCAACTGTGGAGACTTTAGCCAAGAGTGTGACTGTAAGCCTTGATTATATTTAGGTTTGGATCTAAAAGTAAACGTGAAGTGGGGATTGGAGTAACAAAATAGAATGTAAGTGTCTTATGCTCTGACAATGTAGAAATAATACAACTGGCAAATACTGGGATGGGAAAGGGTAAAGATGGCAGGAAGCTCAGTGATGGCCTTATCTATAGAATTAGGGACACAGGGGAAAGAATTTAAAGACTCAAATAGTAGACATACATTTTTAAGAGTTCAAAGTAAAAACCAATCAAGATAATATTATTGACTAAAGTAGGAAGCGGAGGAGAGGTAGGAGAAAGCAAAGAACACACATATGAATTTTATTTTTGCTTAAAATGATTTAAAAAGCAGATGACTGAGGATTTTGTATAATAATTATAAAGATAATTATTAAAATATTACAATTCCTCTTAAGTATCAGAAACCGTTTCTCATCTTTTCTCTTGAAACTTTTCTCCTCTCTTCCCTTTCCCTCCCTTCCTTTCTCTCTATTTTTCACTCTATGCCATCCACCCAAGAAAACAAAACAAAAAGACCCAATATTGAAAGATTTAAAACACTGTATTCAGAGGGGCGCCTGGGTGGCTTAGTTGTTTAAATGTCCAACTGCAGCTCAGGTCATGATGTCACAGTCTGTGGGTTTGAGCCTGTGTTGGGCTCTGTGCTGACAGCTCAGAGCCTGCTTCAGATTCTGTGTCTCCCTCTGTCTTTGCCCCTCCCCTGGTTGCTCTCTCTCTCTCAAAAATAAACATTAATTTTTTTAAAAAAAACACTGTATTCAGAGAACAAAATACAGATCTTCCAACAACTATTGTTAAAATGTCTATACTACCCAAAGCAATCTACACATTTATTGCAATTCCTATTAAAGTACCAACAGCATTTATCACAGAACTGGAACAGACAATCCTAATATTCATATGGAACAATAAAAGACACTGAGTAGCCAAAGCAATCTTGAAAAAGCAAAGCAAAGATGGAGGTATCACAATTCCAGACTTCAAGTTATATTACAAAGTTGTAGTGATCAAAACAGTTCAGTACTGGCATAGTACATTTATACAGTACAGTGTATATACAGTACAGTATAAATGGACACATAGATCAATGGAACAGAATAGAAAACCCAGAAATGAATCCACAATTATATGGTTAATTAATCTTCGACAAAGCAGAAAAGAATATGCATTGGGAAAAAGAATGTCTCTTCAACAATGGTGTTGGGAAAACTAGACAGCTACATGGAGAAGAATGAAACTGGACCACTTTCTTATACCATACACAAAAATAAATTCAAAATGGATTAAAGACCTAAATGTGAGACCTGAAACCATAAAATTCCTAGAAAAGAATGCAGGTAGTAACTTCTTTGACCTCAGCTATAGCAACTTCTTTCTAGATATGTCTCCTGAGACAAGGGAAACGAAATAAAAAATAAACTACTGGGACTACCTCAAAATAAAAAACTTTGGCACAGTGAAGAAAACAATCAACAAAACTAAAAGGCAACCTCTGGAATGGGAGAAGATGTTTGCAAATTGTATATCTGATAAAAGGTTAGCATCCAAAATATATCAAGAACTGATAAAACTCATCACCCAAAGGAACAAATAATCCAATTAAAAAATGGGCAGAAGACATGAATAGGCATTTTTCCAAATGAGACATACAGATGGCCAAGAGACACATGAAAAGATGCTCAACATCACTCAGCAACAGGGAAATATAAATCGAAGCTCCAGTGAGATATTACCTCAAACCTTTCAGAATGACTAAAATCAACTACATAAGAAACAACAGGTGTTGGCCAGCATGTGCAGAAAGTAGAACTCTCTTGCACTGTTGGTAGGAAGGCAAACTGGTGTAGCCACTCTGGAAAACAGTATGAAGTTTCCTCAAAAGGTTAAAAATAGAACTATCCTATGATCCAGCAATTGCACTACTAGGTATTTACCCAAAGAATACAAAAATACTAATTCAAAGGCACACATGCACCCTGGTGTTTATAGCAGCATTATCTACAATGGACAACTTATGGAAACAGCCCAAGTGTCCATCAACTGATTAATGGATAAAGAAGATGTGGTATATATATATAATGGAACATTACTCAGCCATGAAAAAGAATGAAATCTTTCCATTTGCAACAATATGATGAAGCTAGAGAGTATAATGCTAAGCAAAATAAGCCACAGAAAGACAAATACCATATGATTTCACTAATATGTGGAATTTAAGAAACAAAACAAATGATCAAGTGGGGGTGGAGAGAGAGAGAGAGAGAGAGAGCGCCAAACCAAGAAACAGACTTTTAACCATAGAGAACAAAGAGATGGTTACCAGAGGGAGGGAAGGGGATGGGTTAAATAGGTAAATGGGAATAAAGAGTGCACTTGTGATGAGTGATGAATGGAAGTGTTGAATCACTATATTGTACACCTGAAACTAATATTACACTGTATGTCAACTGTCATTTAAATAAAAACTATTAAAAATACAGATCTTCCTTGACTTACTACAGGGCTATGTCCCAATAAATCCATTATAAATTGAAAATAATGAAAGTTGAAAATTCATTGAAGGCACCTACCCTCCCAAACATCACAGCTTAGCCCAGCCTACCTTAAATGTGCTAAGAACACTTATGCCTCCTAGAGTTGGGAAAAATAACCTATTTTATAAGAAAGTGCTGAATAACTCATGTAATTTGTAGAATCCTATACTGAAAGTACATGGTCTTATGGGTGCAGAATGGTTGTAAGTGTGTTGTTTGTTGACCTCATGATCGTGATGTTGACCCAGATCTGGGGCTCAGTGCCCCTGCCCAGCATTGAGAGAGGATCGGACCACAAATCACTAGCTCAGACAAGATTCAAATTCAAAGTTTGAAGCATGGTTTCTACTGAATGTGTACTTTTGCAACATCTTAAAGCAAAAAAATCACTAAGTGTAAGCATTGTAAGTCAAAGACCATCTGTAATGTGACAGATCTAAGATCAAACTCATAAAAAAATATAAATGTGGGGGGCACCTGGGTGGCTCGGTCAGTTAAGTGTCCGACTTCGGCTCAGATCATGATCTTGTGGTTCATGGGTTCAAGCCCCGCATCAGGCTCTGTGCTGGCAGCTCAGAGCCTGGAACCTGCTTCAGATTCTGTGTCTTCCTCTCTCTCTGTCCCTCCCCCACTTATGCTCTGTCTCTCTCTCTCTCTCTCTCTCTCAATAAATGAATAAACATTAAAAAATTTTTAATATAAATGGGATTCACTCAACTATTAAAATAAATGATTTTCACATTATATCATAAAGCACAACCAAATGTTTTGCTGTTTAAAAGCAACATATCTCAGGCAGTTAATCAAAGGTTGGCAATGGAAATGATGGACAAGGGGTACCAGACAAGCACAACCCAAAGAAAATAAGTGTTGCCAGTTTACCTTCAAAGAAGAGGAAATTCAGGACAAAAACTATTAAATAAGACAAAGAAGGCAATGCTATAATGCTAGAGAATACATTGTACAATGAAGACAGAATAGTTAATGAATATCTACGCATAAAATCACATGACAGCAATATTCACAAGGAAGAAATTAGAGAAGATATAAGGAGAAACAGAAACACGCTTAGAGGAAACTTTTCAGTTCTATTAATTCCTTTTAAGATTAATGTCAAATAACAAAAAGAAGTAAAACTTAAGAAAGTTGATCTGATTAATATATGTCAAAATCTATATACTGAAAATGGAGAATTTACGTTCTTTTCAAGGGGCAAGGAAACACACATGAAAACTGACTGCCTGATAGACCACAATGAACATCTCAACCAATCCCCAAAAGTAGAAATAGTACAGGCAAAATCCTCTGATCATAAAATGGCTAACCTAGACACTGATAACAGAATAGAGAAACAGAAAAAGATTCTTCCATCTGAAATTGTTAAAAAGATAAACAACTCTTTCCTAAATGTCTCTCAGGTCAAAAGAGACATGTATATCGGATTGTAGAGATTTTAGGAAATAACAATTGAAAACACTACATAACACAACCTGTGAGTCATAGCTGAAGCAGCGCATACCCTTAAAAATTTGTGTCAATAAAAACAGAAAGAATAAAATTATTTGAACATCTAATTCAATTTTTAAAACACTCACTGTTTTTAAACCCAGTCTTCAACCTTAATGTGTTGTTAAAGTAGACTTACAGATAATTAATGTATCATAAACTGTGTATTTAAACTGTGTAATTTGGTGAATTGTGACCTACATATCCACCTGTGAAATCATCACCACAATCAAGATAATGAACCTATTACCCCCAAATGTCTGATGTTCTTTTGTGATTCAATTTTTTGTTTCTCCTACAACAGCCCCAATCACTGATTTAATTTCGGTCAATATAGATTCACTTGCACATTCTAAAATTTTTTAAAAATAGAATTATAAAGTATTATGTAGCTCCTTTAACTCAGCATAATTATTTTTAGATTCACTGAAATATTTACATGTAAGGATATGATGTCTGGGATATGCCTCAAAATTACCTGGCAGTGGGTGGGGGCAGTGGGTAGAGGTGAAAATGAACTAAGACTGGCTATAAGTGGATAATTACTGAAGCTGAATCATGGACACCAGAGAGTTCATTTTACTATTCTAGCTACTTACATAAATGTTTCAAATTTTCTGTAAGAAAACGTTTTTAAAAATTACTTCTTCCGCTCCACCTTGCTATTCTTGTGCTATTTAATGTTACTGCATATTTTGAATCCTTGTCTATTATTGTCATTCAAAATAACTGTTCTTGAATCTACTTTTTGAGGTTTGAAAATCCAAACTTTATATCTGCAGGACTCTAGAACAGTGAGTGAGTTTTATTTAAAAACAAAACAAGGGGCGCCTGGGTGGCTCAGTTGGTTGAGCGTCCGACTTTGGCTCAGGTCACAATCTTGCGGTCCGTGAGTTCGAGCCCCGCGTCAGGCTCTGGGCTGATGGCCCAGAGCCTGGAGCCTGCTTCTGATTCTGTGTCTCCCTCTCTCTCTGCCCCTCCCCCGTTCATGCTCTGTCTCTCTCTGTCTCAAAAATAAATAAATGTTAAAAAAAAAATTAAAAAAAAAAACAAAAAAAAAAAAACAAAAAAACCAAACCAAAACAAATCTTCCACTTGATTTTTTTTAAATGCCAGCTACTAGACATCATGAATACTCATGTCCAAGGGGAGGGAACATTTGAGCCCACTGGATGTTTCGTGTCTTGTAGACATAGCAGGTGAGATCAGCATCTGATGGCCAAGATTTCTCTGAGGAAAGATATATTTGCAGGTTTGGGGAATTTGCCAGCAAATACAGTGTTCTGGTTTCTCAGGAGGGAAAGCATGAGTGAAGATTGTGGGCCAGAGGTGATGTAATTAGTTATTATCAATCAAATCCAGGGATCTGAAAAATGTAAACAATGAAACATGATGTGCACTATTATTTTTTTCAATTAAAATATTATCTTTAGGGGTACCTCGGTGGCTCAGTCGGTTAAGCGTCCAACTTAAGCTCAGGTCATGATCTCAGGGTTCACAGATTTGAGCCCTGAGTCAGGCTCTGTGCTGACAGCTCAGAGCCTGGAGCCTGCTTCAGATTCTGTGTCTCCCTCTCTCTCTGCCCCTCCCCCGCTTGTGCTCTGTTTCTCTCTCTCTCTCTCTCTTTCAAAAATAAACATTAAAAAAATTTTTTTAAATTATCTTTAAAAGTTAGTAAAATGAAAATGGCAAAAAGAAACAGACCAAAACAGTGCTCCAACTTTCTCTGGCATTAACGAGAATTTGCCTGTTAAGTAGAGCTGGCTAGTCTTCCTCTTTTTCTGAAAGGCTCTATGTCTGCTCCAGTTTCCTGTCTGAGAAAACCAAATACCACAATTTGCTTATGGCGTTTAATGTGTGTCAGACTCAGTTATCCCCAAGTGAGTTGCATTTGTGAAATTATTGGTGTGGTTGACTGTTAAACATTTGTAGCTCCCAAGGAGCCCTGCCTTCCAGTGTTGTTCACAGTGTCTCTGGGCTTGGCCATACGATGGCTTGGGGCAAATGGTTGTTAGCAAGAGGGGTGCAAGCAGAGGTTTGATCCTTGCTTGCACAGTGGGGCTTATCCTCTTGGTGTGCTCACTCTTGGAGCCAGCTGCCATGCTGTAACTCAGCTCGAGCTAGCCATGTGGAAAGACCATGTGGATTGAACAAGAGGGCCCAGTCTTCCAGATGATCCCATCACGGCACCAGACATGTGAGCAGAGAACCATCTTGGATGTCCCAGCCATCTGATGGTAGGCCCAGTCAACCCAATGAATCATGAGAAATAATAAAATGGTTATTTAAGCCAGTAACTCTGAGTGGTTTCTTACACAGTAGTAGACAACTGAGTCAGTATTTACACAATTGTGTGTGTTTCTGGAAAGTTGACGAAAATGTGCACACATGAGCCACAGGTTAAGAGAATTAGTCATGAAAACAAAACTCGTACCACTCCTAAGACAATTATTTGTTTTCAGCACACGGCAAAATGTAGAAAATCCCCCTCACGCATAACTTTCCTGGAACACACCTATTGTGTGCTAGCAGCTACCTAAGAGATCACATGCTCAGAGATGCCCAGAGCAGGTGATGCTGGAAAGGTCTCTGGATAATGGGCATTAACCCAGGTTAACACACTGACCACAGCTCCTGGGCATACTAAAACCTCACGGTGGAGTTGGTCTTATCCTGCTTAGCCCATTTCACAGAGCAGCTATGAGTTGCTCAGGGCAGTACCGCAGAGAAAAAAAACCAGGTCCAGATGAGCAAGCCCGTCGTGGCACTGGGATGTGCTGGCTTCCAGACACCAGGTTAGGGAATCGAGCCAATGACTGTTGGGGTGTTTCACATGAGTGGAGGCCAGAAACCCCTAATCTGTGGACCTGTGCCACTGCACTGGCAACGGCCACAGCATGGCCCCCATCATAGAAGAAAAAGCCAAAGAGAATGAAATCATTCCATGAGAGCCTTGCCCTCGCCTGCGTTGCTTTCATTTCCCATATATATTCCTTACAAAGTGAGTGAAATTGTTCTAGTTCACTGCAGTGGGTGAAAACAGACCCCACCCACCATTTCCTGGGTGTGGGTGCTGTGGGCAGATGCCAGGAGGAATTTGAAAGGAGTCATGCTATTTCAGGTATTATAATTTGCCATAATGCCAAAGCAGTAATACATCTGCCCGTGTGAAATTCCCACTCTTTAGACACCAAGCTTCAACCAGTGTTCACATTGTTCTAGCACACTCCTTTGTGAAGTCGCTCTGTGGCCTTCTCCCTTACAATTCCCATTTCAGCACTGGGACTTGTGCTCTGACCCCGGAGCAGCCTCCTGCCTTGCCCATCTACATTCAAATCTCCAAGTGCTTTTACCCAGTTGGCTAATGTGAGGGGTGGGCAGGACTGAGGTGGTATCATCACAGCTGCTGGCAAGTCTGAAGTCTGCCAAGAAGGTTCCAGATCAATTGGCACCGTCCCCAAGGGTGACTGGATCGTGAATCAAAAGAGAAAACCCAAGAAGTGTGGCTTAAGGGGTCAGGCCAGGCCAGCCCTGCCCTGACCAGTGCAAATCAGGAAAAAGAGGTCATTCAGCAAAGAAGGGAAGGCTATTTTGGGGAAATAAAAGGCAAAACGGATGTCAGTAGATGACAGGACAGACCTCCAGTAATAGGTGTATATATATATTTCATTTTGGAGAATTTTGCGGAGCTCGGAGGCAGAGCCCTATTTTTAGTGTCTATTGTGTGAGGCTTTGGCAGGGATGTGCATAGCTGCAGTTTTCTTCTGACAATGATTACATTTTAAATAGAGAAAGAAGGTAATGAGGGCAAAAATAATAACTATTTTCAGGCCTCAAAATTCAGGGTGTTTGAAACAGGGTTTTCTAAAATGCCAGCCTTGGGAGAAGAACCATTTTTCCTTCTTGCCTTTTATCCAAGGCCTCTTAATAGATGACGTGCAGGGGGAGGCAAAGCAGTGTTCTTGTCCCCCCTCTCCCCCACCATATCCCGCTCAGGCCCAGTTGTCTGATTACCACTGTTTAACAAGGGAGGAGAGAAAGAGGAGGCAGGGATCCACCCACCATGGAGATTCCTCAACTTTGTGCCTCAGAGTGCCTGGGGGCTGCCAGAAGTGCAGATTCCTGGCCCTAGCTCCACTAGGGGATGATTCCACTGGTCTGGGAAAGGACTTGGAAACTGAATCTGCCCCCCACCCTGGCACACCCCTCCCAACTGGGTGTCTCCAGGGGACTGGGTGTGGATAGTCCTGGACCCCATTTTGAGAAAACTGCCCTTGCAGCCACTACCCTGTAAATGGTACTCATGAGTTCACGAACTTGAAGGAGTCTGAGATGTTCAGAAGAAGGCACTGACCATAGAATTTGATGAGAATGAGAGATGGTGTGGTCAAGACCATTGTGATGTTGTGGTTTATAATAAGAAATATATATTTGGTCTTTGTCCCCATTTCTGAACCAAGCTCCTAAGATGCTTGAAATTTCCTAAGTGAAAAGAGCCATAAACATGTCTTTTGTTATATTAATGAGGTGACTTTGGAAGCACTTAAGGTTGGGGTCTGGTTGCCATTGGAGACAAACCTGAGATCAGAGGGTTGGGCTTTCCAATCCCAACCCTAGACCACCAGGGAGGAAAGGGGCTGGAGACTGAGTTGAAACATCAACGGCCAATGATTTCATCAACCATGCCTGTGTGATGAGACCCCCATAAAAACCTAAAAGGACTAGCTGGGAGAGCTTCCAGATTAGTGAATTTGGAGACTCAGGGACAGTGGTGCACTCAGAGTGCACAGAAGCTCCATGCCTCTTCCCAAATATCTTGTCCTATGTATCTCTTCCACCTAGCTGTTCCTGAATTATGTCCTTTGTAATGAACTGGTAATCTAGTAAGTAAAATGTTTCTTTTGAGTTCTGTGAGTTGCTCTAGCAAATTAATTGAACCCAAGGAGGGAACCTTAGAACCTCCAATCTATAGCTAGACTGTCAGAAGTACAGGGGACATACCTGAAATGGGGTGGGGAGGCAGTCTTAAGGGACTGAGCTCTTAACCTGTGGGATCTGATGCTATCTCCAGGTGATGTCAAAATTGGGTTAAATTGTAAGACATCCAGCTGGTGTGAGAAAATTGCTTGATGTGGAGGACAGAACCCCACACAGTGGAATTGGATGCAGAGTTATAACCATGGGTTCCAGAGTCCAGCTGATCTGGTTAGAATCTGGATAGCAGAGGCCACTATTCAGAGCACCAGCTAGTCAAAACAGGCCTGAACTGAAACAGTATACTGAGTCACAGAAAAGAGGACTTCCCTTCTTTCTCCTTCAAACATGGGAACAGTCTTGGCTAAACAAAAATGCTGTTGGAGTGCCCTTTGAAGAAGAGAGGAGCCCAGGTAGGGGTTGGGAAAAGTCTCCACTGGATGGAGGAAGGCAATTGGTTTAGTACAGGTTGGTCAATCTCTTCCAGCTGCTGAGTGTGGGAGCTCACAAAAAAGAACTGCCTGCAATTCTTGATATCTTTGTGGGGTGACCACATCAGTGGGAGAAAGTCACGACTGTCGCACTCAGCATGAACCTGAATTAAAGGTTGATGGAAATGGCTTCCTAGTATTAAAATGCTATAAAGGAGCCTGGGTAGCTCAAACAGTGAAGCGTCCGGCTCTTGGTTTTGACTAAGTCATGATCTCATGGTTCATGGGTTTGAGCCCCACATGGGCTCCTTGCTGACAGTGTGGGGTGTGCTTTGGATTCTCTCTCCCTTTATTTGCCCCTCCCCTGGGCACACACACTCCCTCTCACTCTCTCAAAATAAATAAACTTAAAAAAAATAATATAATAAGATATCTCTGTTTACATCAAGGAAGGTCATGATTATTACAAAAAGAGCCCAATTCTCACCAAATAAAACTAAGGTGATCTCTGACCACTTTACAGGACTCTGGGTGACATTCCTTATTCTGATGTCAGCCTGATAGCACCAAGCTTGAGGTACCTAGTTCCTCATTTCTTTAGTAAAACAGAAGGATGCCCAGACCCCCTCCAGTTGCATTGAATCAGAATCTCTGGGGATGATGGGATCTAGACTCTGTATTGTTTTAAAAGCCTTGTAGCTGATTTTGATGCACCATCAGTATTGACAACCAGTCATGTCATTGTCAGGTGCCCTTATTCGTGTTCTCCACCCTAAGTAGGAGGATGGTATGCACTTAATCAGGGCTTTTTAGTGGCAAAAGAGAGAAAACCAATGTAAGTAGCTTATGCCAAAAGGAATGTCTAGTGGCTCCCATAATTGGAGTGTTTCAGTGGGTGGTGCTTGGCTAGATCCCAGGGTTCTAGAGGGGCCTTCCAGATTGTTTCCCTCCATCTTTCAGCTCTAATTTCTCCCTATTGTCTTCATCCTCAGATCAACTGTTTTAGGGAGAGGCAGGAATGACCCCTCAACATCACGTTACAGAGGATGATTCCAGAAACATAAAAAACACTAAAGAGGGCTCTCATTGGCACATGTGACCCATGCCTGTGTTACTGGAGAAGGAATGGGCTGATTGGTTAGAGTGGTCAGGTGTCAGATCTGAGTGGGTAACAGAGAGTCATTCACTCAAAGAAAAAGATCTGGAAAGGAAAAGAAGCAGAGACTAGGAACTGGTAGTATCTATCAGAGACCAGAAAGATCATGATAATGGCCATCTTTTTTCTGATCACTGTGTATGTGTATCAGGCACGTTGAGATAAGCACTTTACACACTCTATGCTTTAAAACGCTATCAAAAATCTCACAAGATGTATCCCTTGTCCTTTAAAAAAAATTTAAATATTTATTTTTGAGGGAGTGTGATCAGGGGAGGGGCAGAGAGAGAGGGAGACACAGAATTCAAAGCAGGCTCCAGGCTCCAAGATGTCAGCACAGAGCCCAATGTGGGGCTCAAACTCAGGAACTGTGAGATCATGACCTGAGCCAAAGTCAGGCGCTTAACTGACTGAGCCACCCTTGTCATTTTCATTTTCTAGAGGAGAGGAGAAAGGCTTAGAGAGGTTATGTGCCTACACAGGCTTGCCAACTAGTTGTTGGCAGAGCTGAAAACTCAGCTCAGGACTGTCTGACGTCAGAATCAAGCAGTGACCAGAACGGTTCTCAGCCTCCAGGATCAGCATGAGCACATGGCTTCCCCTCTTCCCCTGGCTCATCCATGGGAACGTGGCTGATCCCTACCCCTTTCTTATTCTTTTGATTTAAATGATGCCCTCTCCCTCATTTTGAAGCATCCAGAGGAGTAATTATTGTTCTGCTGACAGCTTCTAGCGGTTCCTGAATTTGATGAACCACCGCACTGAAGAGTGCTCTCTCTCTCTAGTAGGTCCTGGTGGTTAGCCAGCTGTGGGCCCAGCACTGGATCTGTTCACAAACCTGAAGGTAGCAGAGGGCTGCAGGCACTACCATGTCTACTCACAGACAAAATATCTCTGAAAAAATTGCTATAGGAGGCTTAAAAATTCTCTTTTCATTACAAACCCTATTTTACAGAAAAGGAAAGGGAATCAGTAGACCCAGCGAGAAATTCAAGGGGGCTACCAAGTTTAGAGAGAGTCCCTCTCTGTCCCAATTCCTGATTTCCCCCTCTGGCACCCCTGCCAACCCTGGCATCCTTCTCTCCCCAACCCCCAATTCTTCCTTCATTCCCTGTGCAGCAGCTCTATTATTTCTAAAGTACATTATATACTTTTATGATTTGGTCTTCCTGCTGTGACATCAAGACTGAACTTTAATAGGGGTGTAAACACCACTTTAAAATTCTTTTGCAGGCTTTCACTTTTTATATTCTACTGGGTGCTTGTGTCTCCATGAATAAACAAATCATGCACCAACATGTAGGGTGAGAAAATGCATTTCCTTTGTTGTTACAGCAGTTCTTGCCAGAGGCACTGTGACTTGTAACACAGATATATTTCTACCTTCCTTCCCTCTCTGACACCAACAAGAAAACAAGAGCCTAATCCCAGCCATTCCTTTCTCCACAAGGATGCAGGATAGTAATGTCACCCATGCTGAAGCCTACCCATAATCTATCTGTGACTGACACTCTGGTCCATAAACCCCAAATCAAGTAACTGGGTTCTCCTCTGCGCTATCCATCAACAGTATCAGACAGGGAGAAGCAATGTGCCTGAAGTGTTTATATGGGCAAGTTGTTGTTGAACGTGGAAGAAGAGGGTTGTACAACATGGAGCTGGCATGCAACAGAGGCAACATTGCATCTAATCAATCCATCAGTTTTATAACTGGGATGTTATTTAGTGTTAATATAATATGTAGTTACCTAAAGAATGGACTAGTTTGAAAGCCTTTATCCATGGTATTTTTTTTTCCATAAAAGCTAGCCTGAATTCTGATCTCGTTTTGGCTGATCTGCATTGTGGCTCAACCCATCTGTGGTTAGGAAGCAGTACTGGTGCCCCAAACTGCACACTGGAGAGTCCCAGCCTCCAGAGAGACTGGGATGTCCAGTGGGTCCAGTGGATAGTTGGAAATCTCGTGTCCAGAGCTCATCTGCATTTGAGAATGGAGATTCTGACTGTACTTCAAGCTGGAAGAGGGAAGAAACGTTCTCAAGTAGAGGTTGTAGGGAAAGAAGATGAGAGATTTTGTATGGAGTTTGGTGAGGGTAGTGTCATTTTCAGACCAGGCAGAAGAAGAACAAAAAACGGTAAAAAAAAAAAAAAAAAAAAAAAAAAAAAAAAAAAGAGGATCTAAATGAGGTGTCCTGGGGGAACAAAGGAGAGCAGAGTTGCAAGGAGTGGTCAGTCAAGTGCTGCTGAGGATTTGATTATAGTAAAAGCCCTGGAAAGAAGCCTGCATCCAAGACTTCGGAGCTGGCTGTGATTTTGTTGAGGGTGTGTTACAGGGGGTGTGGTGTGGTCTGAGGTCAAAACCCAGACTGCAGCGGTTGGAGATGAGGAGAGAACAAGTGCAGAAAACTTACAGGAAACATGTAGTGAAGAGAAGAGGGACAGTCAGTAGTCCATTGGAAAGGCAAAATTGACAGGTGATTGCGACTGGATGGGAGTGCCTGGACTATGTGTACAGAAGAGACAACGTAGCAGGGAGTGGGAAATTCTAGAGGTACAAGAAGAGGCTGACCACTGAGGGCACAGGGCATGTGTGAGATGTAGTGTGTACACGTGTATATTGGTGTGTGTGTGTGTGTGTGTGTGTGTGTGTGTGTGTAAAGTTTAAACATGGACAAAAGTGAAGGAAGCTGAATGAGAATAAAGCGATGAAGCCTGTGCAGTGCTGGCAGCATCTACCTTCCTCCCAGACTCTAGTTCCTGTGGGTGTGTTTGCATCTCTCCAGCTGCTTGGGTAAGCCCCGCCAAGGCCAAGCCTGCCAGTGCCCTGCATGAAAATGCAGCATCACGATGACAATAATGTCCCCTGATGCTCCCAGAGCCTCCTATCCTCAGGTCCTCCTGGCATAAGGGCAGAAGGGGAGAGAATGGCCCTCTCTCCAAATCCATACCTCACTTTATTGCTGGCTTGGACCCCTTTGAAAACAATTTTTTTAAGTTTATTTATTTATTTTGAGAGAGAGCAAATGAGCATGAGTGAGGGAGGGCAGAGAGAGAGGGAGAGAGAGAATCCCAAGCAGGCTCTGAGCTGTAAGCGCAGAGCCCAACATGGGGCTCAATCTCATGAACTGTGAGATCATGACCTGAACTGAGATCAAGAGTGGGACGGTTAACTGACTGAACCACCCAGGTGCCCCAGAAAACAATTCTGATATTCACTGTGAACAATGCTAATAGAAATCCACATGCATTTTTTCCTCCTGACAGCAGGAGCCCATCTGCCACACCAAATCCCTCCTAGAGAAATTGTAGTCTTCAGAGATGTCTGTTGCTGGCCTCTGAGCCTACCTTTCATCTGCTCACCAGGCTTTACTGTTTCTGTTCTTCATGTGAAGGCTTAAATTCTTAGGCCAAAGTCCTAAGGCGGAGTTTAAGCTCAAGGCTTTTGGGCTCCCTCTCCCTGTAGCAGGGACTGTGAAAGTGAAACCCCCTTCCACCCCAATGCCTGCCTGGGAACGGAAACTCCTGCCAAAACTCAGGAAACTCCTGTGTGTCACACAGACACACAGGGGTTCCCACTCTCGCAAATGCATACGAGACAGCTACACATTTTCCCTGGTTTTATAGTAAGGGCTGCTATCTTCTGTGAGAGAGGGGTGTGTTAAGGGTTGGAGCAGTAGTTGGGAGGAAGGGGAAAGCAAGACAATTAAAGATGGTGTGGGAAGTAAGGTAATGAGAACCTGCTAAGGGAGCTACAAATGAGAGGTTAAGGGATTAGGGTCCTTGGGACACAGAAGAGTAGGTTTTGCTTGATTCCACCCTGCAGGAGAGGCCAGCCATGCAGACCATCAGGGCTGGGCTGGGGCCAAATGGGAAAGCTTGCTAATGAGTGGGATGTGGGGATGAACAGAGCCTGAGGATGCATGCAAAAAAAAAAACCCATACAGCAAAGGATCAAAGGCAAGGCAAAAGAAAAAAGAGAGAGAGAGAAAATCTGTGTTCTTATTCAAGAGTGAGGGACAGCCAAGACTGAGGTGAGAAACCAAGTGGACATTAGGATGAAGTGGTGGATATGAAGTAATGTCTGGCAAGGAAAGTAGGATAAAGAATTGTAAAGTGGACTTCAAATTCTCAGAGCTTCTTCTCCTAATATAATCATGTTAATAGTTAGGAGGGCTAAAGGTAGTAAGGTAGACAGGTTCAGTGGGACTTGGAGGAAGAAGGCCAAGAGGTTGTGGTTACAGAAGAAATGCCAGAAGACGGGTAGCTCCTGGTGAACAAAGCTCCAGGGTATGACCATACTTACGGGAGCTGAAGTCGGGGGAGTGAATTTTGGAGTCAAGATCTCAAGGCATTATCAGCCTCGGAGTTGGAGGGACCATGGGTGTGGACACTAATTATATAAAGAGGAAGACTTGGAACCAAGGATAAAAACCTTAAGGAACATGATGTAGTGTCATAGAGATGGTTAGGTGATGGGAATGAAACTGGAAAGGGACTGGATTCCAGAATGGGGCTGGTTTGAAGAAGAGATAGTTGAAGAAAAGAGAGTAGAGGAGAGATTGCCTGAATGGGGTTTCAAGGTACCTGTCCATTGTGGCCTCGTTTTTATCTTTTATCATTGCCCACCTAATCACCTTTAAGGGTATTCTTTGGGGTATGTGCGTGTGTGTGTGTGTGTGTGTGTGTGTGTGTGTGTGTGTGTGTGTACGTGTGAATTTGAATTACTGTATGGCATCACTTGCTTTCAGCCTAAGGAACTTCTTTAGTATTTCTTGTAGCATAGATTTGCTAGAAATGAATTTTCGGTTTTTATCTGGGAAAATGTCTTAATTTGCCTTCATTTTTGAAAAATAGTTTTGCTGGTTATAAGACTCCTGGTCAATGCTTTTCTTTTTCTTTTTGTATACTACCATCCTGACCTCAGTGGTTTCTGATAAGAAGTCAGATGTTAAGCTTACTGAAGATCCCTTGTACGTGATGAATCATTTACCTCTTGCTGCCTTGAATACTTTTTATCTTTGGTTTTCAATATTTTGACTATCATGTGTCTGGGTGTGAATTTCTGCTTATTCTACTTACAGTTTGTTGAGATTTGTGCATGTATACATTAGTGGTCTTAATCAAATTTGACATGTTTTTAGTAGCTGTTGTTCACAGTTAATAATCTCTGTTAGTCTGTTCCGTATTTGTTGATTCTTTCTTCTTTCATCTCAAAATACTATTGAGCCTCCCCACCACTGAATTTTTCATTTCCATTATTGTACTTCTCAACTCCAGAATTTCCATAAAAAATAATTTCCATCTCTTTATGATAATCTCTTTTTGGTGAGACATTGTTGTCAAATTCTCCTTTAATATGTTAGACATGATTTACTTTCTTTCTTAGAAACAATATTTATAATATTTTTCTTAGAAACATATTTATAATATCTCATTTAAAATCTTTGTCTAGTAAGTTCAAATCTGGGTCCTCTCAGTTTTATTGACTTGTAACTTTTTACAAGCCTCATAATTTTTTGTTGAAAACTTGGTATTTCAGATAATGTATTGTAGTGACTCTGGATACCAACTCCCTGTCACCTCTCCCTCCCTGGAGCTGAAGTTATCATTGTTTGCTTGGTCATTTTTTCATTTGTTTAGGCACTTGGCTGAATTAACTTTGTGACATCTATTTTCTATATACTAGGAAGCCTCTAGTGTCCCTGCTCTAACTTTTTGCCTTGCTTTTATCTCTTTAGCTTACCTGTCTAGGGGTTGCTCTGGGTCATCACAAAACATTTTATTGGTCAAAGACTGTGCTTAAGTTCTCTTTTATCTATTTTTTAATTCTTTACTATGTGTGTAGCATGGAGAATGCTATCACAGTTCAAGGAGTTTGTGGGTTTGCCCCTTATTCAGCCAAAAAGTAGCAGCTTGGATGGTCCCTTCCAAATCACAGCTGAGAGGGCAGACAGTCTTCTAGACTGCCAGAGGTATGTGTGATTTTATTTTATCTGACTATCTAAACATTGCCCCTGGATCACAGAAGTTTGCTGTCCAGTCAATGTTTAGTCAGAGGCTGTGATCAAGCTTCTTGTGATGCTTGCACACTGGTTGGTTTATTGGCCACAGCTACCAGGAATAGAGCTGTTCCAACATGGGACTGGAGGAGATGAGAAATGAGAATGGTTTGTCCCACTCCCTGCCCGGGTAAGACTATAGCCCCAGACTGGGGATGTGGGGAGAGAAGACGCCTCCATCTCCTTGGTTGTGATGGTCTGGGTAGAGCATCTAAGAGGTAACTGGAGAGAGGTTGGGGGAGGAGCAGGTAATGGCTCAAGTGCCATAGACTCTTACTTATTCTTGGGATTTAGATTTTTTGAATGAATGTTTTTTTTTTCATTTTCTGTATGTCCTTTTGACAGTTTTCAGAGACTTTTAGGTAGCTGCTAAGGTTGTTTTAAAAGATTCTCCAGTTAGGGGCGCATGGGTGGCTCAGTTAGTTAAGCATCCATCTTCAGCTCAGGCCATGATCTCACAGTTGGTAAGTTTGAGCCCCGCATGGGGCTCTGTGCTGACAGCTAGGAGCCTAGAGCCTGCTTCACATTCAGTGTGTGTGTCCCTCTCTCTGCCCCTTCCCTGCTTGCGCTCTGTCTTTCTTCCTCTCAAAAACAAATAAGCATTGAAAAACATTTTTTTAAGTCTCTAGTTAAATGATGGCCTTGTTGGGAAGAGGGCTCAATGAGCTCCTCATTCTGCCATTTTGCAAGTTCCCAGCTCATGCCTTTTGTATTATTTTCTTATTCAGACAATTTTCTCCCAGTTGGAACACAACCCTGTTCCCATGTAAAGGGCCCTCCTTAGGGTCAGGGCTGGGATAAATCAAATAACTCCTCTACAAGGGCCATATTGTCACATTCTGGAGCTGACACATTTACTGTCCTGTCTCCTTATATTTGCTTTGCTAATGAGACAAAAGAAAGGTCTGTGTGGCTCAGATTTTAGAGACAGATTTCTTATTTGCTTTTAAGTTCTCATAATAGTGAAGTGGTTAAGAGTAACTATTCAAGCCAGCTTGACAGGGTCCAATCCCTGGCTCTCCCATAGGCTCTCCGGGCCTTCATGTCCTTGCAATAAACATGTGAGGAGGGCAGAGCTAGATCCGAATTCATGTCTCTTTAATTCGAAGCCTCCCGTGTTCAAACACCTCCCCTGAAGGAGGCTATTTCACAACTTTTCTCTACAGTTTCCTTTAATGGCTACAGTTCTCTCTTTCTAAGAACCTGGGGGTAATTGTTGGTCAAAGAAAACAAATGAAGTGGGTTTTTTTTTAATCGGAAACTATGCTTTTTCCTATGTTTATGCTTTAAATATGCTTCCTAACAGCATTTTTCATGATGTAAGGCTTTTAAAAAATCAATGGGACTCGAAGTAGAGTAGTTTTACAAGATTTCCTGCCTTCAGTCCTAAGCAGTTGGATATCTGTAAAGGATCAAGTTCTGCTGAAGATCTCCCCTCCCTAACTTAAAATAATGAGCATAGGGTAAAAATGAAAGGGATGGCTGGTTGATTTTAGTAGGCATGCATAAGCAAAAAGAGATGCTAATGCAAAGCTAAGACTTAAAACAAAATGCTTGCCAGGTTAGGAAACTGGCTTTTGACAAGACTAAAAGTCTAACAAGGAGAATTCTCATGGGCTGAGACTGCTAACACCCTTTAGCCCTTGGGTATCCAGCTCTGCTCCTCTAAGCAGAGTTGCTTCCACAGTGGACTCTCTCATGGTAGTGCCTATCAGGCAGCATTCACACTGCCCGCACCACTAACCCACCCTACCCCTTTCCTCAGCAAGTGCTCTTACCTAGTGCTTCCTTAATTACAGAACAGAGACTAAAGGAGCTGGTAATTCATAACTTCATTGCTGACTTACATTTTAGTGAGATAAGGGGAAAAAATAACATAGCTAGAGGAAGGAAAGGTATTTATAGAACTGCATAGTGATTCAGAGATATTAATAACACCTGGGACTCACCAAGGGCTGTTGCCTCAAAATGCTTTCATAAACAAAACAACTCAGGCTTGCCATGTGCATGGAAAGAGATAGAACAGCGTTAGTTGCCAACCCCCAATTTACAGAATCTAATTGGGTTGGCTCACACAGAGCATGTCTCCATGCCAGACACAGTGCTGAGCTCTGAACATTTGATTACTGTACATCCCTCACAAAGGTGAGTGGTTTTTGTCCTCTTCATATAGATAAGGAAATAAGGGGATGGATGTGAAGACGTTTGGCTAAGGTCAATCAGTTTGTACATGGAAAATCTGATTGCAACCCAGGCCTACCAGATCTATAGCCTACCTGGTACACTTGGCCATCCAGTCTCCAAAAGACTGAAGCACTAGCACAGTACATACTAGGCACAATAACAGGGGTTTCCACGGCCTGAACTGATATGTTCCAATATAAGGTGAAATGTAGTAAAGAGATTTAAAAATAGAGGTAGAAATCAGGGATCTTGTAAGGATTCTGACACTTGCAGCTTGAGTGACCTTCATTGGGTAAATACATATGCAGCTTATTAGTGTGTATGCTCCCATCTGTAAAATGGGGACTAGTGGAGGCTTCTGGTTCAAGCCATGATGCAATTTTGGGTATCAGACTTATTTTCTTACCATAAGCCCTATGAAATCTGGGGAAAAAAATGAAACAACTGCTTTCAGCCATTGGACAACAAATAGTGCAGAGCTGTAGCCCTTGAGAGAAAAAGAACATGTAACTTCACATTTATGCTAGCCTTCTGCCTGAGAACACTTTGTAAATCATGGCACGGAAGTGGAACTGAAATAGAGAGTAGTGTTCTCATTGGATAGAGGAAGAAGATAAGAGTTCGGTGTTGATGAGGCAGATGGAATTTGAGAGATAGGATACCATGAAGAGGAAGCTATGCAGAAAAAAAAATTCCAGAAATCTGAATGATAGACCTCTTGAGTGCATGGACAAATGCTACCTATACACAGACCAGACTCCATAAGGTCTGGCAGAGAACAACTACTGGGGGTTGGGAACTTAGTGGAGATTTCAGAGATGGCACAGTGCTGGTAAATGCTGGAACTCCAACTTGCCAGAGGGGAGAAACTGCACTGAGTATCCTATGCATTCAGTTAAGATCCCAGAGAAGGCATGCCCTAAATTAAGAGCTACTCATTCTTATCCTACCAACTCTTAGTTTGTCATACCAAAGTCTAAAACTGAGCCATGCTGTTAGTAAATTAACTGCCTGACAAAAAAACAAACAAACAAAAAAACCCGCAACACACTTTAAAGAAAGAAAATATAATTTGGGCTCTCAGTAATATTGTATACATTTAATGTACAGTATGCAATCAAAAATCACTAGACAAATAAATAATAAATATGTCCTAATACTAGGAGAATAATATTCAATAGAAGCAAACATAGAGATGACACAGATAATGGGATTAGCAGACAAGAAATTTAACTGTTAAATATTTGTTCAAAGATTTATAAGGAAAATGTAGATATAATAAGCAAACAGATGGGGCTTCCAACAAAGAAATGACATACATTTCCAACATACATAACTGTAAACAGAGAAGGAGAGGCAGGAGATATTAGAGTCCCCAAAATGGAAAACACAAAATCAGAAAACTTTCCAAATCTGATGAAATATATCATTTTATATATATGTATATATATATACATGAAATATATCAACCCAACAGGTTCAAATTCAACAAGCTCAACAAATCGTGAGTATTATAAATAAATAGAAGACTACATCATGGTGTAAGTTATTAAAACTTCTGAACACCAATGATAGAAAATTTTAAAACCAAGCAGATAAAAAAGACACACTGACACAGAACAATAACTACAAATATAATGGCATCTTTAAAATGCTGAAGAAAAATTGCCAACCTAGAATTCTATTTCTAGTAAATATAGCCTAAAAACAGTAAAACTGTTACATTTTCAAACTAAACAGAGACTGAAAGAATTCATTAACACAGTGCACCACCAGAAATGTTAAAGGAAGTTCATCTGATTAAAGGTAAATGAAAGCAGATGAGAATACAAAATCTACACAAAATAATGAAAAGAAATGGTAAACATAATTTTTTGTTTCTTAATTTCTTTGAAGAAAATGACTTTTGAAAACAAAAATATTAAGAATACATTATGGGGCATATAACATATTTAAAATTAAAATGTAGGGGTGCCTGGGTGCTCAGTGGGTTAAGTGTCTGACTTTGGCTCAGGTCATGGTCTCACAGCTTATGAGTTTGAGCCCCATGTCAGGCTCTGTGCTGATAGCTCAGAGCCTGAACAGCCTGCCTTAGATTCTGTGTCCTCCTCTCTCTCTGCCCCTCCTCTGATTGAATGCGCGCGCTCTCTTTCTCTCAAAGAAATAAACATTAAATTTTTTAAAATTAAATTAAATTAAATTAAAATCTAGTAAAAATAGCACAAGGGTGGAACATAAATAAGGGAATATTACTGTAGGATTTTTATATATTACGAGAAGTCATATAATATTAACAAGATAGACTATGATGAATGAAGAACGCGTATTTTAATCACTAGAGTAACCACTACAAAACCCAAAGTCAATAGAGGAGATATATTAGTATACTAAAAATTGTTCAATTAATTAAAAAGAAGAGAATAAAGAACAAATGACCAGGGAACAGATAGGACAAATAGAAACCAAAAGCAAAGTTGGTTAAACATTTCAGTTAATACATAGAGCCTGTCAGACTAGCTTAAAATACAGAATTCAACTATACAGTATTTATAAGATACACGCTTTTAAAATAAAGACACAGAGGGGCACCTGGGTGGCTCAGTCAGTTAACCATCTGACTTCAGCTCAGGTCATGATCTCACAGCCTGTGAGTTCGAGCCCCATATCGGGGCTCTGTGCTGACAGCTCGGAGCCTGAAGCCTGCTTGGGATTCTGTGTCTCCCTCTCTCTCTCTCTGCCCCTCCCTCTCTTTCTCTCTGTCTCTCTCTCTCTCTCTCCCTCTCTCTCTCTCTCTCTCAAAAAA
The DNA here is from genome assembly GCF_046562875.1 of Panthera onca. Lineage (NCBI taxonomy): Eukaryota > Metazoa > Chordata > Mammalia > Carnivora > Felidae > Panthera > Panthera onca. The sequence goes on along the minus strand of NC_138341.1, from coordinate 81,032,153 downwards.
TAAACATTAAAAAATTTTAAAAAAGACATAGAGAAGTTACAAGAAAGGGAAAGATATGCAAACACTAACTATAAGAAAGCTTGAGTAGCTGTGTTAATGAGTCAAGATAGGTTTCAAGGGATATGACCACAGAGAATAAGGGACATTTCATAACGATAAAAGGTAAATTCATCAAGAAGATATAATAACTCATGTGCTTTTACTAAAAGAGCTTCAAAATATGTTCAGAGACCACACCAGTGAGAGTGGCTAAAATGAACAAATCAGGAAACTACAGATGCTGGTGAGGATGTGGAGAAGTGGGAAACCTCTTGCACTGTTGGTGGAAATGCAAACTGGTGCAGCCGCTCTGGAAAACAGTGTAGAGGTTCCTCAAAAAATTAAAAATAGAGCTACCCTATGATCCAGCAACAGCACTAGTAGGAATTTACCCAAGGGATACAGGAGTGCTGATGCATAGGGGCATGTATACCCCAATGTTTAAAGCAACATTTCAACAATAGGCAAATTATGGAAAGAGCTTAAATGCCCATCAACTGATGAATGGATAAAGAAGATGTGGTTTATATATTCAATGGAATACTACTTGGCAATGAGAAAGAATGAAATCGTGCCATTTGCAGCAACATGGATGGAACTGGAAGGTATTATACTGAGTGAAATAAGTCAGTCAGAGGACAGATATCATATGTTTTCACTCATGTGGATCTTGAGAAACTGAACAGAAGACCATGGAGGAAGGGAAGGGGAAAAAATAGTTACAAACAGATAGGAAGGGAGGCAAACCACAAGGGACTCTTAAATACAGAGAACAAACCAAGGGTGGATGCGGGGGGTGGGGGGGGGGGTGGACGAGAGGGAAAATTGGTGATGGGCATTGAGGAGGGCACTTGTTGGGATGAGCACTGGGTGTTGTATGTAAGCCAATTTGACAATAAATTATATTGATAAAAAACATATGTATGTTCAAAGAAAAAGTGACAGAACTAAAGACAGAAATAGACAAATCCACAATTATAGTTAGATATGTTAATACTCCTCTGAGTAATTAAAAGAAAAAGTGGACACAAAGATATCTGCCAACTTAATTGGCATTTACAGAATAATAACGATCCACTTAATTGGCATCTGTAGAACACAGTATCCAACACCAAACGCACTCATTTCAGGCACAAATGGAACATTTACCAAGGTAGATAATAAAGTATTGAAATCATAAAGAGCATCATCTTTGACCACAATGGAATTAAATTAGAAATCAATAATAATAAATAATTAGAAATCTCTAAATATTTAGAAATCAGCTATACATTTCTAAGTATGCTATGAGTCAGAGAAGAAATCACAGAAAAAAATGAGAAATATTTTTAAGTGAATGACAAGAAACACTACATATTAAAATTTGTTGAATGCAACCAAAGGAGTGGTTAGAGGGAAATATATAGCTTTAAGTGATTATATAAGAAAACAAGATTTAAAACTAATGATGTAAGATACTACCCTAAGGAGTTAAGAGGGGAAAAAACAAACTGACAGAGACAAAGTAGAAAGAAAAAGATAAGAAAGATAGAGGAAAATAATGAAAGAGAAAACAAACAATAGAGGAAATCAATGAAACCAAACATTATTTTTTTTAAAAATATTGATAAAATTGATAACTCTACTACCATACTAATAGAGAGGGAGAAATTGCAAATCTCAGAAATATAAGTGAAACTGTCACTACAAACATTACAGATAGTAAAAACATTCTAATATAGGAATATCATGAAAATTTTATACCAATAAATTCAACAGCTTATATAAAATTAATAAATTCCTTGAAAGATATATTAAACTGAACGAAGAAGAAATAGAAAAATCTAAATTTTCCCTTATTTGCTAAAAAAATTAAACTTATAACTAAAAACTTTCCTTCAAAGAACACTGGTAAACTATATGAAACATCTGAGGATACAATAATACCATTCTTACACAAATTTTTTATTCCATAAAATAAAGGAGTAAACACTTCCTAGCTCAAATTATGTAGATACTAAAGCCTGACAAATATGCTACATAAAAGGAAATTCCCAGAGAATGTTATTTGTACACATAGAAACAAAAATCCCTAAGAAAATATGAGCAAATAGAATTCAGCAATACACAAAATGATAATACATCATGACCAAGTGGGTTTTATCTGAGAAATTCAAGGTTAATTTGAACGTACTTCAACACATTAACACATTAACAGAAAAACAAACTCACTGAATAAATGCAGAAAAAGCACTTGACAATATTCAACATCCATTAATGATAAAAAAAAAAAAAAGAAAACTTTGAGCAAATAGGAATAGAAGCAATTAGGAATAGAAGGGAACTTCTTAGCCTGATAAAAAGCATCTGTGGGAAACCTCTGGTTAACATCATACTTAATGGTGAAAGATTAAACACTTTCTCTAAAACCGGGAACAAGAAAAAATATGTGCTCTCCCTGTTTCTATTCAAACTTGCATTGGAAAGGATCTTTTAGCTAACAGAATGAAGCAAACAAACAAAAAAAGACAAAAATGGAAAGAGAAGAACTTAAGTTTGAACCGTCTTTATTTTGTGGATAGCATGATTATGTACATGGAAAATACAAAGAAATATTCAGAAAAGCTATCAGAATAAGTGTTTTTAGTGAGATCACAGGATAAACAGTCAATATATAAAAAACTATATTTATTTTTATGTACTAACAAACAATTGGAAAATGAAATTTAAATAAATTCATTTAACAATAGCATAAGAAATAAAAGTGCTTCAACATAAATTGAACAAAATATGCACAAGACCTCTACAATGAAATCTTCAAACATTACTGAGACAAATTAAAGTGGACCTAAATAGTGGGGTAAAATAACATGCTCATGGATAGGAAGACTCAAAAATATTGAGATGTCAATTCTTCCTAATCCAGCAAGCTTTTGAGGTGGGGGGATGTAGAAACTGATAAACTAATTCTATAATTTATACGGAAATAAGAAGGGCCTAAAATAGTCAAAGCAATTTTTAGAAAGAACAAGATGCATGATGTGCATTACCTGATTTCAGTACATACTGTAAAGCTATAGAATCATAACGGTATGATATTTACATACAAATTGGCAAACATGTGAATGAGACAGAATATAATCCAGATATTGACAGACACATATTTAGTTAACTGATTTGTAACAAAAGAACTAAAGCAACTCAATGAGTAAAGGAATTTTTTTTAATTAATGGTGCTAAAATTGAATATTCACACAGAAAAAAATAACCTTCATTCCTACCCCTATCGTATGCAAAAATCAATTCAAAATGGACTGCAGATCTAAAACTTCCAGAATAAAACATGGAAGAGCATCATCATGACCATGGGAGTAGACAAAAATATTTTTAAATTGAATTTCATCAAAATCAAAAACTTCTCCAAAAGTACCATAGATTAGAGAAAATATTCCCAATACTTATATCTGACAAAAGTGCTGTGTATATATTATATATACATATTAAAATTTTCTTATGACTCAGCATTTTTTTAAAAATGAACTCAGTTAAAAAAAAAACAAGCAAAAGACTGAATACTTTACGAAGAAAGATATACAAATGGTCAACAAGCACATGAAAAACTGTTCAACATCATAAGTAATCACAGAAATGCAAATTAAGCCATAGTGAGATACCACTACTACTCACTACAATGACTATAATGTTAAAAGTCTGACAATAATAAATATTTAGAGAGAATATAGTGAAAATATGGAGCAAATATGGTAGAATGTGGAGCAACCGGAACTTTCATTCGTAACTGGTAGAAGTGTAAAATAATAAAGCCCCTTTGGAAAATTCTTTGTCAGTTTCTTATAAAAATTAAACATGTGTTTCTCTTATAACCCAGCATATTTCATTCCTAGGTATTATGTCAAGAGAAATAAAAAACATAGGTCCACAAAAAATACCTGCACAGAATGTTCATAGTAGTTTTATTCATTATAGTCAAAAACTAGAAACAATTGAGATATCCATCTAATGGGTAAACAAATTATAGAATATCCATACAAAGAACACAACTCAGCATAAAAAGAAAAACTAGTACACTTAGCAACAAGCATGAATTTCAAAAACATTATGCCAAACAAAAGAAGCCAAGCACAAAAGAGTACATCTTGTACGATTACATTTATATGAAGTTCTTAAACGAGCAAAACTAAAGTGCAGGGGTAAATGGTGCTGTTCCTTGTGGGTGGGGAAATGCATGCTTGACTACAAAGACAAACCCAACGTTACTTAGGAGTGTAGTTACAGAATTATATGCTTCAAGTCATCTAACTGTGCGCTTCAGATCTGTACATTTCATAGGAGATGAATTTAAAGTAACACAAATTGAATAAATAAGATTAAAAAAAAATAGTAATTCCTTCCCTGTCTATCTTACATGAGAATGCATGTGAACACACTCTATTACGAAGTATGGTACAAATGCACCTCCCTGCATAGTAATTTTGGTATCTAGGAAGAGGTTTGTGCTTTCAGAGGATTTTGAAACCATTTACGGCAATGTAACACTTAAGAATTATTGTACATTTTTGAGACTCTGGTAGAAGATGGAACAGCTAAAGAGCACTGAGGTGTCAAAGTGATTACATGCAGAGGTGGGCATTTTGATGGCAGTTCTAGAAGCAACTCTCATCTTACCCTGCCAGGTTGGTGACCCTGGCTCCACATATCACCACCCAACCCCCTTCTAATCTTCTTTGGTAAGCTTCAAGAGATGAACACAACAGCCTTCTAATCTTGGGAGGGGGGAATCACTTCATTTTATTGGAACTTCACAGAGGAAGTGAACCAGACGGTGTTTGGATTGTGTGGCTTTTGTCCTCCAATCAGAAAGTTGATATATTCTGCTTGAGTTCCATTCAGTGCATGAGGGCCAAGTTCTTGGACCCGTGAAGGTCTGGCCCAATCACCTAAAGTAAATATTTAATGGCCTCCTCTTTCTAAGACTCCCTCCAATAAATACAGTTATATTGAAGTAATCTCACGTTCCCCTCTATCTTCATATGTTGTAACTAGGAGAAGCAGAAACACATACATGGCTGTGACTTAGGGTAAGGATGATCCTAACAGATGTTAATGTTAAAGGGTTTTGGACGTGCATTCCTTTTTTTTGTTTGTTTGTTTTTGTTTTTGTTTTTTTTTTTTTTGGACGTGCATTCCTAAATGTACCCACCGTTCCTCTATTCCAAACATCCTACCCCCAAACTTCACTTAGACACACTTGCACAGGAAATGTGTATGGGGCCCTAAATAAAATTCAGTTCTCTTTTTTTTTGCAGGGGGGTGGGGAGGGTCTAGGTTGAACAGCTGTTTTTCATAGCTAGAATTACTTATCTACAGGAGACATCATGCCTGATGCAAAAAAAAAAAAAAAGTTTTTGCATTCAGGTCTGCAATGAAAGATCTCAGCCACCCTGGCTCATGCCCATCTCCCCAATCATCCAAAAGTGCCAGTGTATTAATTTCCTAGGGTTGTCATAACAAAGTGCCACAATCTGGTCACTTAAGCCTATAGAAATCTATTCTCTCACAGTTCAGGTGGCCACAGGGCCACAATAAAGGTGTCCACTGGCCAGCTCTTTCTTGTGGTCTAAAAGGAATATCTGCTCTGTGCCTCTCTGCCAGTATCTGGTGGTTGCAGGCAATCCCTAGTGCTCCTTGGCTTTCCATCTTTATCACTCCAATCCCTGCCTCCATAGCCACATGGCATTTTCTTCATAAGCCCTCACATCATCTACTCTCTGTGTGTGTCTGTCTCTGTGTCTCCCTCCTTTTCTTATAAGGACACCAGTCAAATTGCATTAAGGGCCCATCCTACTCCAGTATGACCTCATCTTAACTAATTATATCAACTATGACATCATCAGCAATGAGGATCTGGGAAGGACAAGAATTCTTAAGGGACATTATTCAATCCAGTATAGCCAGTAATTTTGTTTTCCTATTCTGAGCCCATGGCCCACCAACCTCCCTGATAATGCAACCAGTGGCAATGGGCTAAGGGAGACCCTTGGCAGGAGCGAGATGTGCATTTCAAAGTCATCTTCTGAGGCCTCCCCTCACCCTGGTTAGATTGAAATTTAAAGTTACAAATGTTGGAAAGCTCAGATCTTGGGAATTATTTAGGGGAAGGAGTTGTATGTGCACCCAGGTGACCACCCACTGAACCTGCTGATCTCAAAGGTGGAGGCAAAGCCCCTTCAGGCTGGAATTCACTCCCAGGAAATGCTGCAGAGTAGGCATGGTAATCAGCTGTCAGAGGATGAAAGACAAGCTGGAAGGGGCTTGTAGGGGATGAGATGCAGACCAATGGGGCAGGGCATGGGAGGAAGGCACTCAGCATTCTGGAGAAGGAGGGCTTCTAGCAAGAAGGTCTGATCAGATGAGCAGACCACACACTCCTCTGCTAATTCTAAGAAAATGCACAAGCCCATATCTTCAGGAGAGACAAATGAGTAGAATGTATCTGCAGGAACAGAGCTCTATAAAATAGGATTTACTCACCTATAACTCACAGAGCAGCCAAATGCAAGGGAAGTGGCTAAAAGCTGAGAGCCAGTGATGAAAAATTTATTGGAGTGCTTGTAAGACTATCTCAGGATACAAACCTATTTATTTTCCAATTTGTAAATCACAAATATTCTAGGTCAGGTAGGAGAGCTAAATCTGATGCTAAGGGCAGCACAGTATATAAATCAAGACAAAATTTGCTGTCAGAAATGTAGAAAGCTCAAGTATAAATTCAGTTCATTCCCTATTTCCTCCAACATTAAGGAACCTCCTCTCATGGCTTCCATGGCTCTGTTGCTCTGGGGATGGTCCCCACCAAGAGCCAACAGGGCCTCTGAGCTCTGGGTTGTTGCAAGTGTCCTGGTTTCTGTTCTGGGTTAGGAGAAACAGGCTACACGGTTGTCATTACAGACTCAGAGAAGGCTGAATCTATAGGATTTTTCCTACCCAGGGCTACTAGGGCTGGACCTGCTCAGATGAAGGCCGCTGATTATCCCCCACAGGCTTCAGCCTAAGGAAGTTAATGGAAAGGAGAGGAAAAAGTGAAGGTTGGCAGCAACAACCACAGCAAAACCATAATACCATTAAAAACAGCAGCAATAATAATAGCATTTATCAGGCCCTTACTATCTGCCTGGCTCTCTTCTAAGCACTTCACATGAGTTAACTCATTTCATCTACAAAGCGACTCTTTGCAAGAGGCACTATTAGTCTTTTTTTTTTTTTTTTTTTTTACAGATGAGGAAACTAAAGTACAGGGAGGAAAAGTCCAAAGGAGTCCTCTCATTAATTCTGGGATCCCTCTCAAAGCCTTGGTCTTTGGGGTTTCCTTCTCCTTCATCAGACTGCAGTCTTGAGTCATTAGGCAACCTCAGAGCCAGGCCTAGGGAGGAGATGGGCTGAATTCAACTGGGTGTCTTGTGAATAACTACAGGAGGTATGCCCTGCCAGATCCATGGGTTTCTTTGATGTTCAGCTGCAACGACCATTTAAGAGCCACTTGCCACTGGAGTCCCCTCTGGTTGTAGACCCTCCAATAATTTAAGTAGGTCAGGCCCATGACCAAGCATGAGGACCCATGGCATTTGCTGTGGTTTCTCTCTCTTTCTCTCTCTCTCTCTCTCTCTCTCTCTCTCTCTCTCTCTCTCTCACACACACACACACACACACACACACACACACACACACACCTTAGAATGCCCCCTGAGAGCTTCTTGAATGGATGCCTACAAGCCTCTCCTCTTAGACAGGAAGGTCTCTGAAGATGCTTTTCAAAGATGAAAATGCAGACAACCTGCCTGCAAGGAATGCGCAAATGAGGGAAGTCCTGACCTACACAGCCCACTTAGGAAAGTGCCAACTGGGCCTGCTACATCACATGGAACATCATTTATCCGTAATAAATAAAAATCCTTTGCTTTGTTGGCGACAGAAAACTCAGACACTTGAAAGCTTTGCCAGGAGTGGAATGTAAACCTCACTGGTGGGGCTGTTGAGACTGCTCTGTGTGAGCTCTGTACTTCTCTGAAGACAAGAGACCCCAGCTGGGCCCAGAACTGCTGAGGACCACCGTCCTCCTTCCTCTCTGTGAATATACACCCAGTGCCTGGTTCTGCCTGTGTGGTGCTGTGTGCTTCCAGTCCCCACCCCTCCAAGGACCCAGACTTGTCTTTCCCACCTCCCCTCAAACATCTGTGTCTCAGGGAGGCCTGTGCTGGGTTCCAGCCTGGAAAGGGGGTCGCACGGTATCCAACATTTTCCCTCTCATCACACTCACCATACTTGTATCTCACTTACTGAATGTCAGTGTTTCCCACCTGCCTTTCTAGCTGCTTTCCATGAGAGCATAGATCATGTCTGTCCTGACCCTTTCTGAATCTCCTGTGCTCTGACACAGCTCATGACACATAGTAGGTGCACAATACATGATTGCTGAATTGACTTCAGCTAATCAGACGAGCTTACTTTCACTGGGCACATACTATATGCCAAACACTGTACTATCTGCATGTCACAAGTTGCTGTTGATGCCAGCAGGCTGGGTCTGGGAGAGCCAAAGGGGGTCCCCCAGGACCAGCCAAGAGGGTCCTTGGCTTCATGTAGGATGGAAATCAAACATGAGCCAGCAGGAGGTGAGGTAAGAGTTTACTGAAGATCTATAGAGAGCAGATACAGATGGAGTGTCTGGGAGACTCAGAAAGGAAAGAAGCACGAGTCTTGTCTTTGTTTTGGAGTCTGGGGTTTTTATTGAGGATAGTGATATGGTATATGTGTCCCCTCAGGCATCCAGGTTAGAACACAGACAAGGGCCCAGGTGTTATTCCTTAGAGCCAGGGGGCCTGGTGTTGAGATGTCTAGCATCCGTGGTGTGGAATACGCATATGATGGTCATCTCACCTGGTCCTTCCTTAGATGTTATCTATTCTAGAGAAATCATTAATTCCTGTCCCTTACAAGGAGGACATACTCCATTTGCATTACAAGGTATGTGTAAAGTGAGGATACAGGTCCTAGCAAAGACAAAAACAGGAAAGGGAGCAAAAAGCAGATCTTTATGGAGTCATTCAGTTTCCCTGTCTCAATGTGAGGCACAGAAAGACCCAGTAATTTGTTTAAAATCACATAGCTGGAAAGGAGAAGTGCAAGGAGGATGTAAATTCAACCAGTCTGAAACCAGAGCCCAAGAGCTAGACCATGACATTATACAGCCTCCTGTACCTCCTTGGCTATTAACTCAGGCCCTCCCCTTCCCAATAAAAGAAGACCTGTCCTAAGAAGGACTGCACATTCCAGCAGCATGTCCAGACTCATAGCCCCTCAGGCCTGGGAGACAATGCTCTTTTAATAGAGAATACCACACTCTGCCATCACAGGACCTGGCCTTGGACTGGCTCCAGCACCAGCTGCCTCAGGGTCTTCCGCACAGAACCAGTACCTTCTCAGGGCATTCTTCAGAAGACCCAGCTGGATTCAGGCTCCACATGACTGGACTTAAATTCTCCCACACCACATACTAGCTCTGTGACTCTGAGGAGAGGCAAATGATATTTTGAGCCTCCACTCCATTAATGACTGAAACCTCAAATCTCTAGCTAAGCCCAGTTCAAAAGTTTTCATGAATTCAAAATGCTGCCTTTAAAATTGATATTTTTTCAACTAGAGTTCACCAATTTTGTTCTTGATATCTGTATAAATTTCCAGAGAGATCGATATGTACTTTTGAATGAAAGAAACATGACTATAATAGGAACAATAGCAACAAGACAACAGCAACACTAGCAAATAAAGAGCCTGCGGGAAAAGGACTGAAATGAAAACACCCCTCTCCCCTCCACCTCTCAGCCCCAATTCCTCACCCTGTAGGTGAAGTTCACTGGCATCTCTGTTCAAAATACTGGGTAACTGACAAGATCAGTGCATTCTACCTATGATTTTAAGTTGTGGGAATTTCTTTACAACACAAATACATTTGCTAATTTTCTAACTGGGGTTTGATTTTTTCTGATTCTTACTGATCGAACCTTTTGGGCCAACTTATATTTTATTTCCTGAGGCAAGGTTCACTTGGTTATACTTTATGTCTTAATTCTCATCATATCTTAGATACAGATTTTAGTTTTATATTTGGAACCAGGGGAAAGGAGCTAACATTTACTGTGGACCTACCCTTTGCCCACACGTTACGTAAGTCATCTTATGTTCAGTGGCCATGTGAGGTAGACAGTCCTCATTTGATGGATGAGAAAACTGAGGTCCAGAGAATTAGCTAATATAAAGCAATGCTGGGATGAATATAGAATCTTTTCAGTTCTATGTGTCAGGAACCCAAGTAAGACTGGCTTAGCAAGGAAGTGACTTTTTGATTTCCACCACTGAATGACACATGGTAGATTCACACACAGCTGGATCCAGACACACTGTTCTTAGGACTCAGTCCCGGCTCTGTCTCATGAGCAAACAATCTGGCCCTCACCTTGTGGAGTCAAGATGGCTGCCAGCATTCCAAATTTCTGCCTGATATTCTCAGCTATCTCAGCAGGAAGAACACTTCTGTTTTTAGTCAATCCACCAAAGGTCCAGAACTGAATCTCACTGGCCTGGCTCAGATACAATACTCACCTCTGGACAAATCTCATGGCCATGTCTAGGTCAAGTTCTTGCTTCCAGGGGGTCAGGAAGGAGGGTGGGTAACACATGTGAGCCACATGGCCTGAATAGGGAAGGGGTGTGTCTTCGAAGTAAAGCTGGGGGGTTATTTTCAATTCAAGGGGAATAGATGCTAGGAAGGCAGAAACACATTTGGTGCTCAGCCAAATACTCACAGCTATCTGTCCCTCGGTGTCCCCTGAAGGGAGAGATGCATGGTACTGGCCTCAGCAATCACTCTACCCAGGAGGCAAGAAAGATGGGGTTTTCAACCAAACAGCTCTTTCTCTGCCCTAAATCCTTGAGCTTTCCAAGTTATCAGGTGGGAAGAACAGAAAGCAGACTGTATTTCCTCCATGCCTACTCCTGTAGTAGAACTACAGCTCCAGAACTTCTCCCCTTTCCAGGATATGCTATGAAACCCTTGTTCAACTGCTGACCCAGAGGCTCTGACTCCAGATCAAGCTCCTCCTCTGAGGAAGTGAATTATGCAGCACACTGTTAGATCTCACCATCAGCACTGAGGACCTTTCTCTTAGTCCCTCACATACTCTAGGTCACTCATATTTTACCCAGGCTGTTGTAGACAAAGCCCTCAGGCTCTGGAGCAGGGTTATCTGGGTGAATGTCCAAACCCTTCACCTTCCTTGACCCCAGGCAAATTACTTAACCTCTCTGTGCCTCAGAGCTTGCCTCTTCTATAAATAAATCAATGCAGATAAAATGCTTAGCACAGTGCCTACAGCATACCCAGTGCTAATTAAGCATTAGCTATTATTATAATTATTACCTCACTCAGGTGTGGTAAAAATTAAATGGGTTAACACACGTGAACAGTGAAAGGCACATAGTAAATGCTTAATAAATGTTTGTTGTTATTGTTACTTAGAGACCAGTAGGACATAGGGACCCTTACTTTGTGGCCAGTCTCACAACTTCAGCTAGCTATTAAGTCACTTTGAGAAGCTTTTAAAATGCCCATGTTTGAGAGCTGAAAGCCTACTGAGGTTCAGCCTTGGCTGCTATGAAACCACCTGGGGGAGCTTTAATAGCTAGAAGCCTGAGCACTACCCCAGACACTCTGATGTAAACAGTCTATAGTATGCTGGGCATTGAGACATTTCACAGCTTCCCAGGTGATTCCAATAGGTGGCCAGAGCCAAGAACTACTGCCTTTGAGGGACCTGATAGAGAGGACATCATAGGTAACACAGTAGAGACAGAGTAGGTGAGAGAGGAAATGCCCAGTGGCTCTGAAGCTGCAGGACTGCAAGAAACTCTGAGAATCCTGAATATGGTCCCCTCAAGGACTTCCAGTGGGTGTCAAGCCAAGAAACAACCAGTGGTGATCACAAACTCCAGTCAAAGGCTTGGCACCCAGGGCGCCTGGGTGGCTCAGTCGGTTAGACGTCCGACTTCGGCTCAGGTCACAATCTCGCGGTCCGTGAGTTCGAGCCCCGCGTCAGGCTCTGGGCTGATGGCTCAGAGCCTGGAGCCTGCTTCCGATTCTGTGTCTCCCTCTCTCTCTGCCCCTCCCCTGTTCATGGTCTGTCTCTCTCTGTCTCAAAAATAAATAAAAAACGTTAAATAAAAAATAAATAAATAAATAAATAAAAAGGCTTGGCACCCCAGTGAATAGGGCTCTGCTCAGCTGCCTCATGCAAACATCAGCCTTTCAAGGGAGGAAGAAGGTACTGTTCCAACCAACTGGCCTGCCTGATTGGGGAATCTAGAAATCCTACATCTGACTCTGGCCAAGATGAAAGTCTTCAAGGTTACTAGATGTTATTTCTTTGGTGAGAACTGTGTCTCTCATTCACTGATTTGCACCTACAAAATAATAATCAAGTGGTGGGTTTGTGCTGGGTGAACAAAATAAACATGGTCTTTGCCCTCTGGGCTTCACAGCTTAGAGAGGGATGTGAGGTGGAAACAAGAAGGTCTCATAGAAGTGCCTTGTTTACATGGTGTAAATGCTGTTTGCTGAGATAGGGAGCAAAGCCAAAAAAATCACAGGTTTGGAAGAGGGTGTGTCTGGGGGGTGGGAATTTGAAGTACAAAGTCATTCATCTTTGCATCTAACATAATAGCTGTCATCCTTATCTACACATGCAAAACTTCCAGGGCCTTTACAAATGTCTGCAGTCCAATCCCTGCCCCTAGACATACTGCTTTACAGTTGATACTTGAACAACATGGGTTTGAAGAGCATGGGGTCCACTTATATGCAGATTTTTTGGATACAGTACAGTATTATATGTGTATTTTCTCTTCCTTATGACTTCTTGAATAACATTTTCTTTATTCTAGCTTCCTTTATTATAAGAATACATTATATAATACATATTACACAACATATGTGTTCACTGACTTTATGGTATCAGTAAGGCTTCCAGTGAACAATAGGCTATTAGTAGTTAAGTTTTAGGGGAGTCAAAAGTTATACACAGATTTTTGAATGCATGCATGAGGGGAGGGGTGTCAATGCCCCTAACCCCCAGGTTGTTCAAGGGCCCATTCTATTTGGTCTGAGGGTGAGGCCTGGCCCTGAGAATTTAAACTCCTTGGCCAAACTTACAACTGCTCAAATCCTTAATATAGAACACAATGGAAGGACTGGGTGTGGCAAGTGGCCTGAGAGGGGCTCCTTGTTATGGGGAAATTCAGGGGCACAGGATCGAGTCCCTCTGGCCTTTTGGGAACTTCCTGAAGGGCACTGCTCTGGTGTTAAGTGCTGTGGGGAGGAAGGGAGGACACCTAAGGGTGGAGTGTGGAGCAGGAGGAAGGGCTCCTATTTTTGTGGGGTTGTGTGCATTTTGAACATATTTGCCAGGTGGGGTTCTGAACTCTTAGGTGAGAAAGGAAGAGAAGGACTAGAATCAGATGATATCTTCTACTATGAGCTCAGCTGGTGCTGCAGTTGCTGACCTAAGGATCCTGCACCAAATGACCCTCCCTTACAAACTATCCAAGGGCCCCCAAAGTGTCCTGACCCTTAGAAATAAAAGGCTGGTCTTGAGGGCCAGGGAAGATCCTGGATGAATAACTATGCAAATGGGCTCAGTCCTCAGGGGAAGGCAGGGCTGGGCAGAAGCTACAGGCTGCAGATGCATTTTTCCTGAAGCACCTCTCTGAAGATCCAGGCTGTTCCCATGGTAATTTGAGTCAAATCATGGGGGAAGTAGCTCATCAGTGCACGGTCAGTTCGACATAAAATGTGATTTTAAATAATTTTCTTTGCATCTGTCATCAAAAATCATATCCACCTCTGGAGTTTGCATTGCTATGTTTTAAAGAGAAAACTATGGAAAAGTGCATCCTTATCAAAACACCCCCCCCAACTTTCTATTCTGTTTCTCCCTCTCTCTCTCTTTCTTTCTCTCTCTCTCTGCTTTGAAGCCATCAAATTGATTCAGCTCAAGGCTAAATATAGGGATGACTAACAATGATTTCCACAAGAGCCTTAGAAATTGCTTGTAAGTGAGCAAACGGAAAATAGATTATCCAGCAACCACATCAACGAGCGTTTGAGACAACAGCCTAAATCCAGTCACTGAAGTGAAATGAAAAGTAATGCTCTTTCCTTAGACGGCCCGTCAGCTGTATCGCCTGAGGAGGAAGAAGGGAATACATGGATGGTGTGCAATGCCCTCAAGACTGGGTCTGGCTTTTGTGATAGTTACTGGTTGCAGCTGTCCCCTGGGAGGGGGTGGGAGCTTGGGGGGAGTGTCCAGTTCTGCTGTTGGCACCACAGTGATTTTTTTAGAAATTAGGTAGTTTATGAAATGTGGCTATATTTGTCAGAAAGAAAGAGACCCTCCACACTTTTCACATCCCTAAAGAGGCTTCGAATACTGAAAATACAGCAGATCAGAGAGGGCAAAGGTAAGTAGTGAGGGATGGTGTGAGGTTCAAGATGATGCCACTGAAGAGGCCTGGTCCAAATTGGGATCAAAATAACTCTTGTTGACTGTGGAAGCTTCCCTTAAACAACTTAGCTCATTAACCTGTGACTGCTCATACCTGGCAGGCTGCTTATTACCACCTGGATACCTGGATAAGAGGGGTCCAGGATAAGAGGGGCTCCTGCCCTCAGCAGGAGGCCCTTGAGGGCCCTACTCTGCATCCCACAAGTAAGATGTCTGGGGCTCAATAGGATATGTCAACTTGGAGACCCCACCTCACTTCTCTAAAAAACAATGCTCTCTAAAAGACTCTCTGAAAACAATGGTTTGCAAACTACAACTGTGGACCAAGTCACTTGTTTTCATACAATTCATGAGCTAAGAATGGTTTTCATATTTTTAAACGGTTGGAAAATAACCAAAAGAATAACATAAAATCACATAAGATTCAAATTTCAGTGTCCAGAGGTAACGTTTTATTGGAAAATAGTCATATTCTTTCATCAACATAGTAGCTGTGGCTGTTCTCACCCACAAAGGCAGATGTAAGTAGTAATGATAGAGACTGCATGGCCCACAAAGCCCAAAATATTTACTATGTGCCCATTTACAGAAAATTTTGCAAACCCTGAGTCTACACCATGCTCAGTGTACCTGGGACCCAACACTACCTGTCCATAGGGCCCTTAAGACTCTTCTGTCTACAGATGGAGCCTCTTCTTTGGGTTTTCTTCTTGAGGGTGGACCAGGCCTCCTGAGGGTGGCCAAGGGGTGATTCATTGCAGAGAGCATAGATGGAGCTTAGCGCCATCAGTGCCAGGCTGCCTTGGCATGTAAGAAGCAGGGGTGGGAAGATAAAACCAGCAAATGGGGAATGGGGACCTCAAACTGGCCCTCTCTGGGTACAGTGTTCCAGGATTTGATACTAAAACTTGTCCTTTGGGTTTGTCAGGACAGAAGGACTATGTTCTATGTTAGAGTTAGCTTGATTTGTAACTTCTAAACGTTTAGCAGTATGGCATGTGGGCCTCCATTTGTGCTCACACCCTGGGTTCAGTGTTAGTCACACAATGGTATGGAGTGGAGGTCTCCAGACTACTCCTTTCTGTTCCTACCAGTGGTAGTCCTCTTTGTCCAGAGCCACAGGGATTCTTCCCAATCCCATTCTGGCTGGATGTACTTGCTATTGCATTTACATAATTTCTGGCAGTACTTACAAATTAATGAAACATGAGTATGAAAATCAAGAGCTTTGTTGTTGACGCAAGAAAGGCAAATTTCTAAAAAACAATGGTATTGAAATAAGTGCAGGCAAGACAAGCACACATGATTGGGAAAAAATTAAGTATTCAAAGGATTCTGCACTTTATTTGCTTCTTATATGCCTATAAATCTTTGCTCCATTTTTAGAACCCAAACTGAAAAGGACAGCCTATTTATTATACTTCTGATTTATAGAAGGGAGAGAATATGAAGTTCCAGTCAAAAGGACAAGACACGAGGCCAGGGCCTTGACCCTACATCAAAAGACAGGCAAATTAGTGCACATTGACGTGCTTTACATGAAATGAGTTTCATATTTTATCACTGCTTGCAATTCCCCACTTAACATTTTTGATTAACACTTCAGTGAACAAGTCCACATAAGATGCCACCTTGTACTATAATACTGGACACAAAACAGTATTGTATGGGGCATTGTACTAAAAAGTACTAAATGCTTTACAGGTATCATTTCATTTAATTCCCACAAAAGTCCAGTGTGACAGGTCACAGAAAGTGCACCAAAACTCGAGAGGGTGAGTCACTTGCCCAAAGTCATACAGCTAGTGAGGAGAGATTTGAACTCAAGTCCACCTGACTCACAGCTCAAGAACTCGCGTTCTACACCATCACCCACATGGATGTGCAGTCTGTACAAACGGATGAATGATGAGCTGCAAGCCCGAAGCTCCCACTAACTGAGCACTGGTTCTTTGGGGAAGCCAGGGTGCCAGGCAGAAGCACAAAACAGCCCACAGGCAATACATGGCACAGTAGCCTGGACCATCAATTCTACTTGATGGTAAACGATGGAAAACTTTAAAAAATGTTTAAGTGAATTTGTAAATAGTATAGAATGATGCAAAATACTGAATCACTTCCAAATGTAAAAGAGGGCCTTCAGAGAGCTCTGAGGCTCTGGGCTGTTTTGGCCTACACCCCCACACCCTGTGGGGTCCACATTGTTATGGGCTCTCAGGTGGAAATTGGAGGAAGCACAGTCCTGTAAAGTATTATAGAAAATTGCCTCCAGGTCAGGGAGGAGGAGCAAGCAAGAAGGCTTGCTTGAGCCTTGTCTAGCAAGGCCAGGCTTTATTGTGAAGGGACAGAGGGCTTGTGGAAGGGCGTGCTGAACTGCACCACCCCCAGGCCCCAGCACAGGCTCACAGTGAAACCTGGGGCATTCACAGTATATAGGAGGTTAAGAGGCCAGGGATGGCCAGAGCCCACAAGGAGCTAGAGAGAGAGGAAGGCTGCTGAGGTGCAGACCTTCAGAGGCTGCTTCATGATTATGCTGAATGTGAAGTGTTCTCTGGCTAAGCTAACACCAACCACTTAAAGAAGTGAAATTAGGGGAAAGATGACTTTGAGACATGCCTGCCCAGTGTGAATCTCATTCTGCAAGGGCAGGCCATAAAATTCAGGATGCCTAGGGCAGCCTTCCCCTTAGCCCCAGTCAGGGGTCAGAGTTCCCATGCTTCCCTTTAAAGCTCCACATCTACCTGGGTTATCATGAGGCTTTGGGGCAATTGGAAGTCCTGAAATTGTGCATTGTTCTAGGGAGTCAGTGCATCGGGGCACATGTTTCCCCAAAAGGTGAAGAGCCATTGTCTTAAAGAGCCTTGGGGTGGAAAAGCCAGGCATGGGGGTTTTAGGCGAACCAGACCAACAGCCAGGGTCCACTGTGTCCTGAACCTGCTGGGCCTATAGAAGCCTTTCTAGAAAGTTCTCTGATCTTCACATAGCATTGGCTCCAGTCTCTCCCACTGACAGAAGCTGTTGGATTTATGACTTATGTAAGTGTCCTGACCTCTGTCTCATTTAGTAGGCCCTGGCAATGCATGTCTGATGAATTGATCAAGGCAAAGGGGCACTGAGGAATGAAAGCTGAGCTGATCCTGGAAATGCGCCAGGAATAGTGATGTCTTCTACTTCTGTGCAGCTGTGGAATGCGTTAAATTATTCAGTGCATATCACAACATTGTGAAGTCTTGCATAAAGAGCCTGGGGCTCTGAGAACTTAGCTGTCCTGCCCAGAATCCTAGAACCGATGACCTCACACTCAAGCCACTTTCTAGCTGGGTGACCTTGGACAAGTCGGATTGTCTCCAGGCCTCAGTCTCCTCATTTATAGAATAAGATTAACAGGGCTGTTAGGAAGATTCCATAACACAGTGTGAAGAGTCAATGATACAAGGTGTGTAAAGTGCTTCCAGCATGAACAGGGACATCACTGCTTGATAGCTGTTGGTTATTATTACACAACTAATAGCTGCTCTCTTTATTAAATGCTTCTGAGAGAGGCGGCTGGGGTAAGGAGGAGATATACAGTACTACTGGATCTAATCCTACAAGGTGATTTATAACATGGGTCTGACCATACTCAGTAGAGTTACTGACCAAAAGGATAACAATAATAATTCTACACAGAACTACCCAGTGCCACCCCTGACGTGCATTCATGGAATATTCCTCTTAATATCCCATCCTGTGAGAGAGGGCTGGGACTCAGAGAAATGAAGTAATTTTCCTAAAACTCATCAGCTTGAAAGAGTGGAGGTAGGACCATAAACTGCCTCTGTAAGGCTCTGGGCTCCTCTGTGGGGGCAGCACTGGGTGGGCCTGGAGAGCAGTGAGGGGTGGCCTAGGGCCACCAAGGATAAGCCAGCACCTGCCCACAGCCAACAACAACTGGAGGTGTGTCAAGTGAGGGACTCTGCGTATGGCAGGGATAGGGCCCACATCGCCAGACTCAATTTCCAAGTCCCCCCACCTCACTCTTCATTTCAGTAGAAGCTTCCTCTAAAATCATGCACCTTTGCCAAGATGCAGGGCTAGAAAGTTCATAAATCAGAGAATTGCTGAGTGGCAAACAAGCTCATTTCAGAACTGCCAGAAAGGAAGTGACACTTCCCCAAGGGCTGTAAAGATGCTGTTTGTGAGAGAGAAGTGAGAGGACCTGGCATCATGCCCGTGAAGAGACAGGTACTTCTACAGAGAAGCCTGTGTCCCAGCCTAAGTCTGCAAGCATCTTAATCATCCACAGCTCCATGAGCCTCCACTTTGGCCCCCACATCCACTCCTTACCAGCCACTTGGCCATATCACATCCTGCTTTTGTCTACTCACCCCTGCCTGTCACGCAGAGGATAAGTTAACACTTTGTGTCCACACTGCCCTCTCCCCACCGCCTCTTCTCCAGCCACACTGGCTTCCACACTTGCCTGGGAAATCCCAGGCTTGCTCCTGCCTCAAGGCTCTTCCCTGGTTGTTCACTCTGTCCATATCTCTCTTCCCCTACCTCTACAAATAGCTGATTCCTTTTGCTGTTCCGGTTTCAGTTCAACTGTTACCTCTTCAGAGAGTTCTTCCCTGACCTCTCAATTTAAATTACACTCTGCGGTTAATCACCATTTAAAATCGTCTTCATGAAGCCTTCAAAATCACCACCTAAAATGATTTTATTTCTTCCTTTCTCTCTCTGAGGCAAAGGCCTTGCCTGTCTTCTTCACCATGTGCTTCAGAGTTAGAAGAGTGCCTGGGACAGAGTAAGCACTCAACGAATCCTTGCTGAATCAGCAAACAAATCAGCACAGGAATTAAAGCTTCTTGTGCCAGCAGTGAGTGCACCTTGCTGGTGGGTGCCACATGGCTCTGAGTAGCTCTCATGGTTCTGGTTCATGCCCAAGGCATCCCATAGGATTACTGCTGGGGGCTGTAGGAAGATGGAATAAATGGGTAGGTGGGAGAGGACATCAGTGTTCCTTGTGCTTTGATATATTTTTAATTCTGAGGGACTAGATATTATCATTTTTAATTAACTGTATATAACCAGTAGCCCGAATCCTAACCTTAACCTATTAGTCATGTGAGATGGGAAGTTATGCAGAATGGAAGGACAGTTGGCTTAAGAGCCAGTAGACCTGAATCCAGGTTCCAGCTCCATCTTTAACGTGCTGGGTGACACCAAGTAACCACAGAGCATCTGGATCTCCTCTCTAGAAAACGTGGTTGAGGGTGTGAATTTAGGAGTCTGTCCCATATGGCCTTAGGTCTGAATTTGAATTAGGCCACTAAATAAGTGAGTTAGGCGGGTTACTTAACCTATCTTTGTCCCAGTTTCCTTATCTATGACATGGAAATCTTAAAACCTCAGAGTGGGGGCATCAAGATTAAATAAGTTGGTGCTTGTAAAATGCACTGTTCTGTGACTGGCACATACTGCCTTCACTGCTGTGACCTCTGGATACCAAACAGAGGATGTGGCTGTCATCTCCTGAGCTGACAAGTAAACCCTCACTATTTACATAATCCTTTATCTGAGTAGTTCTCAAAGTGTAGTCTCTGGAGCAGCAGTATCAGTATCACCTGGGAACTTGATAGAAAAGCAAATTCTCAGGCCCCGTCCCAACCTAATGAACTAGAAACTCTGGGGGTGGTACCCAACAATCTGGGTTTTAACAAGCCCTTCCACATGATTCTGATACCCAAGCAAGCTGAAAACCACAGTTTCAGCCCCAATCTTAGAATCATCTGGTGTAGTTTAAGAACATGTACTGCCTGCCCCCACATGCAGTGATTCCTATTCAGTTGGTCTGGGAAAGGGCCTGGGCATTCGTATTTCTGAAAGCACCCTGAGTGATTCATAGGCAGCTGGGCCTGAACACCCCACCTGTCCCCCACCCAGTGGAGAAATGGAGCTTGTTCCCATCCCTGGAGACAGATCACTCTGTAACCACTGGAATTCCTTATGATGACAGACATCCAAATCTTTCAGCAAGAACTGGTTAATTCATACTATGAAAAATTATATGCCAACAAACTGCACAATGCAGAAAAAAATGGATAAATTCCTGGAAACACATAACCTTCCAAAACTGAATCAGAATGATATAGAAAATTTGAACAGACCGATTACCAGCAATAAAATTGAATCAGAAACAAAAAAACTCCCAACAAACAAAATTCCAGGACTAAATGGCTTCACAGGTGAATTCTACCAAATAGTTTCTTCTGAAACTATTCCAAAAAACAGAATAGGTAGGAAAGCTTCCAAATGCATTCTATATGAGGCCAGAATTACTCTGATACCAAGGCCAAAGACCCAACAAAAAAAAAAAAGAAAACTAGAAACCACCTATCTCTGATGAACATAGATACAAAACTCCTCAATATTAGCACACCAAAATGCAACAATATATTTAAAAAATAATTCACCATGATCAAGTGGGATTTATTCCAGAGATGCAAGCATGGTTCAATATTCACAAATCAATGTGATACAGCCACAAACAAGAGAAAGGATAAAAACCACATAATCATCTCAATAGATGCAGAAAAATCAAATGACAAAGTACAATATCCATTCATGATAAAAACTCTCAACAAAGTAGGTTTATAGGAAACCTACCTCAACATGATAAAGACCATATATGAAAAACCCACAGCTAACATCATACTCAATGGTGAAAAACTAAGAATGTTTCCTCTAAGATCAGAAACAACGCAAGGATGTCCACTCTTGCCACTTTTATTCAATATAGAACTGGAAGTCCTAGCTAAGAGGCATCCTTACCAAATTGGTAAGGAAGAAGTACAACTTTCACTACTTCCAGATGACAAAATACTACATAGAGAAAGTTCTAAAGACTCCACCAAAAAA
Organism: Panthera onca; assembly: GCF_046562875.1. Lineage (NCBI taxonomy): Eukaryota > Metazoa > Chordata > Mammalia > Carnivora > Felidae > Panthera > Panthera onca. The sequence continues at coordinate 81,010,602 of NC_138341.1, read as the reverse complement.
CAACTAGAACTGATAAATAAATTCAGTAAAGTCACAGGATGCAAAATTAATACACAGAAATCTGTTGCACTTCTATGCACTTATAATGAAGTAGCAGAAAGAGAAATTAAGAAAACTATCCCAATTTCAATTGCACCAGAAAGAATAAAATACCTAGGAATAAACTTAACCAAGGAGGTGAAAGACCTGTACTCTGAAAACTATAAAACATTGATGAAAAAAATTGAAGTGACACAAACAAATGGAAAGATACTCCATGCTCATGGAATGGAAGAACAAATATTGTTAAAATGTCCATATTACCCAAACCAATCTACAGATTTAATGCAATCTCTATCAAAATACCAACAGTAGTTTTCACAGAACTAGAAAAATCATAAAATTTGTATGGAACCACAAAAGACCCCAAATAGACAAAGCAATCTTGAGAAAGAAGAATAAACCTGGAAGTTTCATAATCCCAGATTTCAAGATACACTAGAAAGCTGTAGTGATCAAAACAGTATGGGTACTGGCACAAAAATAGGCACATAGATCTATAGAACAAAACAGAAAACCCAGAAATAAACCCATGATTATATGGTTAATTCATGTATGACAAAGGAAGTAAGAATATACAATGGGGAAAAGACATTCTCTTCAACAAATGCTACTGGGAAAACTGGACAGCTACATGCAAAAGAATAAAACTGGACCACTTTCTTATACCATTCACAAAAATAAATTCAAAATGAATTAAAGACCTAAACGTGAGACACGAAATCATAAAACTCCTAGAAGAACACATAGGCAATAATTTCTTTGACACTGGCTATAGAAACATTTTTCTAGCTATATCTCTCCAGGTAAGAGAAACAAAAGCAAAATTAAACTATCTGGACTATACCAAAGTGAAAAGCTCTTGCATAACAAAGGAAACCATCAACAAAACAAAAAGGCAACCTACTGAATGGGAGAAGATACCTGCAAAAGATACATTCAATAAGAGGTAAATCTCCAAAATATATAAAGAATTTATGCAACTCAACACCAAAAACAACAACAAATAATCGAATTAAAAAGAGGCAGAAGACATGAATTGACATTTTCCCAAAGACGACACACACAGATAGCCAACAGACATGAAAAGATGATCAACGTCGCTAATCATCAGGGAAATGCAAATCAAAACTACAATGAAGTATCACATTCTACCTGTCAGAATGGCTAAAATCAAAAACACAGGAAATAACAAGTGTTGACAAGGATATGGAGGAAAAGGAATCCTCATGCACTGTTGGTGGGAATGCAAACTGGTGTGGCCATGTGGAAAACAGTATGGAAGTTCCTCAAAAACTTAAAAACAGGATTACCATATGATCCAGTAATTCCAATACTAGGTATTTACCCACCCCCCAAAAAAACCCCAAAACAGTAACAAACACTAATTTGAAAAGATACACGCACGCCTATGTTTACTGCAGCATTATTTACAATAGCCAAGATACAGAAGCAGCCCAAGTGTCCGTCCATAGATGAATGGATAAAGAAGATGTGCTACACACACACACACACACACACACACACACACACACACTATGAAATATTACTCAACCTTAAAAAAATGAATATCTTGCCATACACAACATGGATGAACCTAGAGGGTATGATGTTAAGTCAGACAGAGAAAAGACGTATGACGTATTCACTCATATGTTGAATTTAAGAAACAAATGAACAAACAAACAAAAAAAAGAGATAAACAAAAACACTCTTAAATACAGAGGACAATATGGTGGTTGCCAGAGAGGAGGTGGGTTGGGGGAGGGTTAAACAACAAACAAAAAAAACTGGTTAATTTAACTAATATTAATACAGGGCCCATGACCCCAGAATTCTCCTGGATCTTGGAGGCATAGAAGATACTACCAGTTCTTTTAAGAACTATGTGATTTAGGTGTTCAATCAGAGAATAAAGAACTAACAGTAAAGAGTGATTAATACTGCCCTTTCTGTTGTGCCCATGATTAACTGGGTAACCTAAAGCAGTTCACATGAGCTCCCTGGATCTGCACTGGGGATAGTCACACTGTACCCACTTCCTAAGGAAAGTGAAAGTATAGAATGATAAAATGTTTGTGAAAAATACAAAGCATAGCATACATATAAGATAATACTGTTATTTATTATTTACTGGCTTTATTTTTCTCTTCATAATCCTGAGCACTGACTACAGACAGCTAGTTAGAAACTCATGGCACTAGCTGGGGATTCATCTATATTCCAATCACTTTCTTTTACAGACAAGGAAATGAAGGCTCAGAGGGAGCATTTGCTTTGCCAGGGATACATTCAGTGATTCACAGGGCCAAGGCATGAACCTCTGGCCAGAAGTTCTAAGCATCCAAATAAATCACTACCAAGAGAGATCTATGAGAAGGATACTGATGAACTGAAGCCCACCAGGCCCTGAATTCGTATGCCATCTGGAGGACTGCTGCAGGGAGAAGGCTCTGGATGCACAGTGTTTTAATATTTGAGGAACTTGCCTGAGGAAGAGAACAGAGATTGTTCTGCAGGACCCCAGAAAGTAGCAGAGTAGAAGAGATAGCTACAGGGACACAAGTACAACTCAACCTACAGAAGGCAACCAAAAATAGAACACGGCTACCTTGGGGACTAGTGAGTTTCCTGGGAGAGGATGTATTCCTATATGCTAGGCAACAAGCTCAGAAATTCTGTAATCTGAATCTCTTAAGGCACACCATAGCAAGGGGAAAGGTTGGACTGCACCAGCGCTTTTCAATCATGGCTGTCTATTAAAATCACCTAGGGAGCTTTTCAAACATAGGTGTACAGGCCCCAACTGTGGTCATTTAAAAACAATTTCTGGGGTGGGGAACAGACATTGATATTTTTCACTGGTTCCCCCAAATGATCCTAATGTACGGCTGGAGTATAGAACAACTAGACTAGATGGTCTTGAAAGTAACTTCCAAATTTGAGATTCTATGATTCTAAGAAATTACCTTTAGACAGGGAACACCACCACCCCCAACCAATATGTCATTTCCTTCAGTGGCTTTGATCTGGTGCTAAGAAATTCTTTTTTTCAGAGGACCAAAAAGGCCACTCATGCAGACAACCTGAGCTGGAAAAGATGGGTTTCACTTCCTAGCATGATGGTGATCTAGTCTATTCCTAAAATAGAATATTACGGAAATCCAGGGTCTTTGTCTTTAAGCTTAAATCAAAGTCTGACTTCTCTGGAAATGTTATATGTGAAGGCTTACTGGGATTTCTTATGGAAACATTTTTGCAGACAAGCTTTCATCAAATCTAACCCACATCTCCATCTAGATTGCTTGTTAAGAGGGGTACCATGCTCAGCACAGCCAACCCTATGCCTTTACTCCCCATATCCAGCCCAGTGAGTGACATCAAGGCTCACATTCTCAATCATTCTATCATATTCTGTAGCATCAGACCAGCACATTTCCCCTAAGTGTTTCCCATGCTCTTTGGTCTTTCTGCCATTCTCAACGTAAGAGAAAGAAGTTTCAGGGTATTTGTCTTGACTTTGGTACTTTTTAGGTGAGGAAACCCTGATGGCCATACCAATCTCTTTCTCACTGAAGATGAGTGCCTCTGCTTTACAGAAGAAAACTCCCTCATTTCCTAGGGAGAAAATGCCTACAAAATAAGAGGCCTGTGAATAATGCTGCTGAAGGAGAGAAGGCTTGCTTCAGGGTAACCAAACATAAGGGTGTGCCAGAGGAGGCCTGGGTTTCAAAACAGGGGTGTTCACTCTGATCCTGGAACCCCTTCTCATGGCCCTTTGGTCTGAGGGTGAATAGAGACCTCTCTTAGGAGATTAAACAGATGTAAGCTGGTATGTTAGAGTTCTCCAGAGAAACAGAACCAATAGGATGTGTGTGTATATATATGTATATACACATATACATGCAATATATACATTTATACGTCTCCCATGACCACATGGAGTTTTTTCCACATATACAAGGCTGTTTCAATATCGGATAATCAGTCAATGTAATACATCATATCAACAGGCCAAAGAAGAAAAATATGATCATATCAATTGACACAGGAAAACATTTGACATACCTCAACATCCATTCATGAAAAAAACTCCCAGTGTATTGGGAATAAAAGGGAACTTCCTCAGCCTCATAGAACCATCTACAAAAAACCTAGAACTTACATCATACTTAATGGTGAAAGGCTGAATGCTTTCTCTCTGAGGTTGGGAATAAGGCAAGGATGTCTTCTTTCACCACTCTTACTCAAAACAGTACTGGAAGTTCTACCCATTGCAATAAGGCAAGAAAAAGAAATAAAAGGTAGGGGCACCTGGGTGGCTCAGTTGGTTAGGCATCCTGATTCAACTCAGCTCATGATTTTACAGTCTGTGAGTTCGAGCCCCATGTCGGGCTCTGGGCTGACAACTCAGAGCCTGGAGCCTACTTCAGATTCTGTGTCTCCCTCTCTTTCTGCCCTCCCCCCATCACATATTCTCTCTCTCTCTTTCTCAAAATAAACATCAAAAATGAAAAAAAAGAAAAAAATGCATTCTGAGTGGAAAAAAAGAAATATAAGTGTCTTTATTTGCAGAAAACATGATTGTCTAGTGAGAAAACCCCAAGGAATTTACAAAAAAAAAATCTAGAACTAGTAAGTGAGTTCAGTAAAGACACAGGATATAAGATCAACATAAAATATCAACTGTATTTCTACATACTGATAATGAACAAGTGGAAACCAAAATTTAAGCAAATGAGGCACAACTCATAGTCCTTCAAATAAAATGAAATACTTATAAATCTAACAAAACATGTATAGGATAATTACATTTAAATTATGAAATACAAATGAAAGAAATCAAAGAAGACCTAAATACTTGGATAAATACACTGTATTCATGGACTGCAACACTCAACATAGCAAAGATGTCAACTCTCCCTAAACTGATCTATAGGTTTCATGCATTTGTTATCAAAATCCCAGTGACGTTTTCCAGCAAGATAAATGAGATAACATTAAGAGAGTCTTATTCTAAAATTTCTGTGATAAAGTACAGGCCCTAGAATAGCTAAAAACAATCCAGATAAAGAAGAATAAAGTGGCAGGAGTCATTCTACCCATTATTAAGGCCTGTGTATATAGTAATCAAAATAGCATGGCAGTGCCAGAGGGCTAGCCATATAGATCAATGAAACAATAGCAAATTCAAAAACAGACCCTCATAAACACGCCAGTTAATTTTTGACAAGATGCAAAGGCAATTCAATAATATTTAAACAAATAATGTTGGAGCAATTAGACATATGCAATTAAAAAAAAAAAAAGAACCAGGAGATAAACCTTATACCTTACACAAAATTAACTCAAAATGGATCATGGATGTAAAAGTAAAACACAAAACTATAAACTTTTAGGAAAAAATGTAGGAAAAAAATCTTCAGGAACCAGAACTATGCAAACAGTTCTTAGACTTGACAGAAAAAGTGTGATGCACAGAAAGAAAAATCAACAAGTTGGACCTCATCAAAATTAAATACCTTTGCTCTGTGAGAGCTCATGTTCAAAGGATGAAAAACAAAGCTGCAGACTAAGAGGAAATATTTGCAAATCACAAATTTGACTAAAGATGAGTATCTAGAATATATAACAACTTTCAAAACTCAGCAATCCAATTATAAAATGGGCAAAAGACATGCACAGACATTTTACTGAAGAGAATATACAGATGGTAAATAAGCACATGAAAAAATATTTAATTTTAAATATATCACCTGGAGAAGGCAATTAAAGTGAAAACCACTAACTAGTGGTGTTCCTGGGAACAGACAAAAGCACACACAGGAAATGGGATGGGTCTCTAGTAGCTCCTCTGCATAAACAGAGCCATCCTCCCTAGCTCTTCAAGGAAAGCAGGCTCTAGAGGGCCACCAAGAAGGGCACTATGATTCTCCCACCTGACTCCTCTGTTCAAATAAATAAGGAGGAAGCTGAGCAAACAGAAAGCATGCCATAATGGACCCCACAAGGACTCCTGGGTGAACTGGAGGTCTTCCTCCAGAGGGGCTGGATAAAGAGTAGCACAACTTTCCTTGGACATTGGCCCCCCTCTCCTGCTGACATTCCCTCCTCACACCCTTCTTACCACTTTTGCAGGAACTAAAGGGCTCTCTCTAAGCACACAGCAATCTGAGGATGATACCAGGGGCTGGACTTCTAAGCTTCTCTAGAAAACCAACGAGCAGTCTTTGCCTGAAAACACCATACCCTTGCCTGCTTTCAAGGGTAGTAAGAAGACAAATGAGTTAATAAAGGCAAAGAGCTTTGCAACTTGCCTATAGATGACTGTATGTGATCATTAAGTGGCTCATGCTCCCCTTACTGTTATCTATGCCTCCCAAGGCCACTTAGGTGATACCAAGAGCCTGCAGTATTTCATCTCCAGTTTCTGCTATATCAGAGCAAAGTCCTAATCACTGTAGAGTAATTGCCAGTTGACCAGACAGCATCAGACCCTGTCATGCAAGGAGCCCCTAATCCATGGCCCTCCAGAGCCTGTTCTCCTCACAGAGAGCAGCTCTGTTTCTGCAGAGGGCAGCTTTGTTTTTGCAGAGGAGCTACTGGGGACCCATCCCATTTCTTGTGTGTGCTTTTGTCTGTTTCCAGGAACACTACTCGTTAGTGATTCTTACTTTAATCACCTCCAGGTGACATATTTAAGATTAATGAGGAATTTGTTCTCATCCAACTAGTTAGGGCAACAGGCCTATTTTCCCCCCTTCAAATTAATCTTGTAGGTAAAATAATGAAAAAAAAAACCCATGTTTTCCTCTCCCACCTTGGCCCCACTTTGAATGTTCTTAGGAGCTCTCAGCAGAGCCAATATGTGAAAATAAGATTCTTTATTGCTCATTAATTTGCCCAAACTAGCCCTGGCAGATGGAGTCTGGTGAAGAGAAGGGATGGGCATGGGAAGGATGCCCGGAGATGTGGTAGGTGCTTGTGTGTAATGAGCGTTTGAACAAACAGCTTCTTGTGTTGGGTTTCCATGGCCAAGAGGTGCCCCTGGGTAAGCTGGGCTAAGTTATTCTTGAAAATGTGGCCTTTTGAAAAAAGTATTTTCCCTCAATCTCATGGCTTGAAATGACAGGTATTGACTGCTTCTTGGGGTCTGTGTCAGGGGAGATCTCACTCTCTGAGGCAGTTTGGAAAGCCCAGATGTATGTCCATAACCCACTGTCTGGGGCTCCCACAGTGCTTTGCACATATTGCTCTGGTAGTACCCACCTCACAGGGCTGAAATGTCTTCTTTATGTGTCTCTGTTCCACAAGAGAATGTAGATTCCTTAAAGACAGAACATGTCTCTTTCTCAGCCTTATAGCGTGTGCCTAGTATTATACTTGGCATATAGCCAATGCTCAATAAAGAAACTTTGAACTGATGCGGAGTGGATATTCAGATGGACACTGCTCACATACAAGGCCAGGTGATCCTTGGGACAGGTATGCCTTCTGTGAGAGGTGAGGGGATAAACCGGAGGATCCTGCACCCTCTTTATCTGGAGCTGATGCATCTTGACCTGGTTTGGGAGGCTTCTGGACACTTGTACTTCTAGTGAGCCATGATAGGCTCCCAAGTGGGTCTCACTGTCCTCTCTCCTCCCTCCTTCATTTATGCTAACTCCTCCATTCTTCAAGGCCTGGTGCTCTATTGGTGGTTAAAGAGCCCATTTTCAAAAGGACTGTCCTAGTCTGGCTGATCTTCACTCAGTAGGGCCTGCAACTGGTAACCACTAGGGCCTGCATCTCCTCCACCTACCAGATGGAGTACACCAGGCCAGAGGGTTAATGTGTTTCACCTTGCCCATCTCACTCTGGCCTGGGAGGGATATGTACCCACAGGGGTCAATGGACAAACCTCTGATGGAAGCAAACACTAGCTCCCAACCTCTGAAGGATAGAGAACAACTGATCTGGGCCCAAAGCTGACGCTGAGCCATGAGGATGAGGGAGGGAAGTAACAGTAGCAATTCTGAGGCTAAAGAAGACCAGTACGGGGAAGACACAAGCAATTAATCCTTTTAATTCTTGAAATGCACCAGCACCCCATTGCCCTACTTTCAGCAGAGGGAAAGCCAATCACATCCTGCTCTTCACAGAAATGAAATAAAGGGCTCCGCTGGTTAAAACTGCAGAGAGAAGCCCTCTAAGATGGGGTTGCCAGATTGAGCAAATAAAACACAGGAAACCCAGTTAAATTTGAATTTCAAATAAATGAGGACATTTTTTTAGAATAAGTATGTCCTGTGAAATATTTTGGATATATTTATACTAAAAACCACTGCTTATTTATCTGGAATTCACATGTAACTTGGTGTCCCAGCAACTCTCTCTGAGAGGTACAGGCCACTACTCAATGTCCACAGTGTGTTCTGTTCGCATGCATGTGGTGGACCCTTGGAGGAGGATGTAGAGGTGGTGGACCTACCCCCAGTGGTGACCCAGAGAGGCTACAGAGAGTCAGGAGGGAAGGCCACTTCCATCATAGGAATGATCAGGGAGTCAACCACTGTGGAGGAGTGGGAAGGATCAGCAGAACACAATGTAAGCACAGACGTGTTCCTGTCCAAAATACTGAAAGCTCAGGAACAACATAAATGTTTCCCATTAGGAAAATGGTTTTTAAAAGATTATATTCATATGGTGGGAATCAGATAGACACTAGACAACATGTTTGGAAGGATATTTTTACAACTTGAGAAAAAGGCCCACTGTCTCTGATTCTGAGAAGCCCTGAGCTTCTGCAGCGCAGGCCTCACGACTGCTTGGGAGCGACACTGCTGCATGATGAGGGCTTTTTGCTCCTGCAGTTACCCCTGAACTCCTCAGGCCCAAATCTCAGCTCTGAGCCTTCCTATAATATGATTGGTGCTCATAGTGTATTCGAGCGTAAGAAGTCCCAGCTCTCTGACACCTCACCAGAGATGTCACTGAGAGCCTTTTCTAGCATAGTAAGGGGGGGAAATACACCAGCACTGCCAAGCACAGACTTCTAAAACTCACCCAAAGTTGCACTCCTCACGGTGCGTGCTCTCTCTCCACTCCCCATTTCTCCACTCCACTTACCCTTCCCCTGCCTTCAAGAATACTGTCTTCTTCCTGAGATCTCTGTGCCCTTTGCTCTGTAGATCAATGCAACCTGACATTCAGGCCTTTCTGAGTCTCTGCCCCACCCTCTTCTCTGTGCAGCACATTAGTGGTGTGAGGTAGGTTGGCAGAATTACACATCATAATAACATTGTTTTCCTGATAAACAACCATGCCATAGGTTGATGTGATGATTAAAGAAACCACAGATGCAAAACCACTAACAATAAGCTTAAAGCATGGAGCAAACTCAATAAATGTTAGTTTCCTTCCCCCTGCCTCAGACGCAAAGATCAAATGGGTCTGCAAGCATTTTCAAAGTAGAGCGCACGATAGGACTGTCTTCTGATGAAATCACTGTTCTGATGCTAAGATAAAAGGGGGCAAAGAAATGGTCTAACCCAGTTGGGTATGGGGGTCAACAGTCCTTACATGGGCTGACTTCCATCGAGGGATGGGGCCCACCCTGGAAGGGGAGGTCTCCCAAAAGTAGAGGTGGTGGGGGGGAGCAGGGATGTTTTCAGGCTAAAAGGGTGAAAAATAGAAACTGTGTCTTGGTGGATAGGGGTGCAGACACTGATCTGCATAGCAGACCTGCTATGCTTGCTTGGCCAGAACAGAGGCAGCAACTTCATTGTATTTTCAGACAGCTGAAGCCTGGAAAGCAGTCATTTTCCTTGAACCAGCTGTGACAAACTGAGGACCACATAAGCCTCACTGCTGTGGACAAGACAGGAGCCCTGGGTCAGGAAGAGAACCTGGTGCCTCATGGAGGCTCAGGCTATAGAAGGAAGGTCTACTTCAGTGTTTCTAAAGCAAGTGAAATCTGGCTCAGAGGCCCCATCCTGCTGAGCAGGCCTAAAATCTACCTACCATCAGTGGAACCACACCCCCACCAGGGTTACACAGGAACGAGGAACCTGGTGGAGTGCCAGGACACTGGGTGGGGGAGGGGCCTCATCCTTTCAACCCCAGGACAGCCCTGCTGTGCACATTACCCCATGCATGGTCCCTTGAAGGGGGCTCCACTGCTCCCTTGTCACATAGGATGAGTTAATGCTGAGAGCTGTGGGGCCTGCGGTCAATCCCCTGCAGGACACCACATTCTTTCTCCTCAGAGGTCCTGCCCTCCTGTCAGAGCATTTCCAAGGAGCAGGGCCTAGTCACCACTGATGAGAGCCTTCCCAGACTTGGGACTTCCCAGACTTCCTTCCCAGACTTGGGAGTTAGTTCACATGCTTTTTCTCTCCCTCTCTATTCCCTTTCTCTCCAACTCTGTTCTCTCTCTCTCTCTCTCTCTCTCTCTCTCTCTCTTTCTCTCAGTTTGTTCTCTCTCTCCTTTCATCCCTCCATCTGTCTCTTTCTCTGCTGTCCCTCCCTCCTCTCTCTCTCCCCTTTGGAAAAGCTCAGGATTCCAGAAAAACAAAAGCCAGGAGAGTAAGGTAGTCAAGTAGGCTGTCTGCTGGAAGGCAGGGGCGCAGGTGGGTAGTGAGTAAGAAAGTGGGGACAAAATGCAAATACAGACTCTAACAATCATCCCACCACATCTGCTACACTCAGCTTTGCTTCCTGGCCCTGGTCTTGAGTCAAGAAAGCCTCAGGGTCCAATCAGGCCCAGCAGTCTTGCAGCTGCACCCTAAGTCACTGAACTGCATCTCCCTCCATGCATGGCCCATCTTACTCATTGTGACAGCCACTGTTTACTGAAGGCATTCCCTGTGCTGAGTGGTTTTCAATCAATTATCTTTAACCCTAATGACATTTGAAAGTAGGTGTTATCATCTTTTAACAGATGGGAAAGTTGATTCGCAGGCAGGTGATGCCTTGAGGACCTCACAGCAGATAGCTGCCAGAAGTGGATTTGAAACCGGGTCTGAGTGGCTCTAAAGCTGCTCCTCTCAGCACCCAGCCCAGTGCCTGCTTTCGAAAGGTGCCCAGCAAATGCAGCTCCATACAATTCTTCCATGGGGGAAAATGCTGGGAAGGCAGGAGTCAGGACCAATACCACACAATGCCTCCCTCCCTTGGTCTTCTTAGCTGAAGAAGTCCTGCTAAGAACAGGGATGAATGGTGTAGGGAGAAGAGAAGCTTATTCACATAATTTTCATGAACCCCCATCTCCTGTTAAATGGGCCCCTCCTTCCACTTCCAGGTCAAAGGTAGTGGCACGTGCTCACCGCCCGAAGCAGCAGCGGCTTTCACTGCACACAGGCTAAAAGCACTGTGTAAGTGAATTCTAGGGGTGCATCTCTCCTACTCCAAATCTTCTGGGGTTCAGCTTTATGGCTCCAGAGGTGGGGAAGTATCCTTATTCTCTTTCTGCACAGATCACATTATGAATGGAATCTGTTTTATTTATTTTTTAATATACTTTATCGTCAAATTGGCTAACATACAGTGTGTAAAGTGTGCTCTTGGTTTGGGGGGTAGATTCCAGTGATTCATCACTTACATGCAACACCCAGTGCTCATCCCAACAAGTGCCCTCCTCAATGCCCATCACCCATTTTCCCCTCTCCCCCGCCCCCATCAACCCTCAGTTTGTTCTCTGTATTTAAAAGTCGTTTACTGTTTGTCTCCCTCCCTCTCTGTTTCTAACTATTTTTTCCCCTTCCCTTTCCCCATGGACTTCTGTTAAGTTTCTTAAGATTCACATATGAGTGAAAACATGTATCTGTCTTTCTCTGACTGACTTATTTCACTTAGCATAATACCTTCCAGTTCCATCCATGTTGCTGCAAATGACATGATTTCATTCTTTAGAAGAACATTTCTAGACATTAGTTGATGTTTCAGACCCTGAAGCATTCTCCTTCTAGCACCATATAGCTTGGGTGGTGGGGGTTGGATCTGTGAATGTGTATGTGTGGGAGCATGTGTGTGAGAGAGACAGAAAGAGTTTATGCATGTGCATGTCAGTCCCTCTGCCTGGCTCCACCATTAGCTACCTCTGCAATATCAAGACTATTTAACAGGGACACAGTCCAGCCACAGGAATCTTCAGCAAACCTGCCATTCACATGGACACCTTCATTTCTGCCCTAACAACAAAGCCCGTTGAGTTGGAGGGATCCAGAGCCATTCTCTTTAGGCATTCCTTCAACTTTGTTTCCTCTGGTGCTACCCTCTCTGAAGTCACTACTCATTAGGTATATTGCACACAGAGGAAAAGTAGGTCAAAGATTAAAAAGAAGGAAAGAAAGAAAGAAAGAAAAAAAGAAAGAAAGAAAGAGAAAGGAAGAAAGAAAAAGAAAGAAATCACCTTCAGGAGAAGCACTCATATTGTAAAAGCTATTTTGAACTTACATGAAATTTTTTCAAGGGAGAAATACTTTGCGTAGGGCTGGCTGCTGTTAAGGCTGACTTATGAATGAATGAGTGCCCCTCCAGAACCTTTCATATGTTAAACACGTGATCTCAGAATTCTGTTTTTAAAAGATAATTCTGCCCAGTGGGATGAGCAACCTCTAAATCTAGGTTCTGAATGATATAGGCTACCTTGAGGATCCCCAGCTAACAGGAAGAAGGGAATCCTGGGAACTCCTCCTTATAAATGGACAAAAAGAATGAGAGAGAAAAATGTAAGTCTGACTCTCTGGACACGTGCTGCTTGGGGTCTAAGTGAGGCCACTGGGCAGACTAGGCCCAGGGGAGCCTTAGAAAGTCAGAAGCTTTGGAAGGAAACATCCCAGATCATTCTGCTTTGCCATACACTTGCTCCTGCTGGAAGCTTTGCTGCTAAAATGAGTATACTTAGGAGGAATAAAAAGTGCTTTAGGATCAAGGTGACAGGTTGCCAAGTGCCTAGAATCAAAGTTTCCTGGGTATGATGGTTAATGTTGTTAATTTGTTAATTTGATGGTTAATTTGGCTGGGTCATGGTGCTTAGCTATGTAGTAAAACATTCTGGTTGTTTCTGTGAAGGTGGTTTTAGATAAAATTAACATTTAAGTCAGTGGACTCTGAATAGAGCAGATTGCCCTCCATAATGTAGAGGGGCCTCATCCAACTAGTGGAGGGCCTAAATGAAACAAAAACCTGACTTCCCCGAGAAGAAGGGAATGCTAAGGGCAGATAGCCTTCAGACCTGAACTGCAACACTGGCTCTTCTCTGGTCCAGCCCGCGAGCCTACCCTGCAGATTTTGGACTTGCCAGCCTCTATAATCATATAGATAATATAGTAGATACAATCTCTCTGCAGATAGATAGATAAGTAGATAATGATATATAGCTCTCTGGAGAGCTCTCACTCTATCTCTGTAGTAAGAGAGACAGACAGACAGACAGACAGACATCCTATTGGTTCCGTTTTCCTGGAGAATCCTGACTAATACATTGGAGGAAGAGGGCCTTGACCTAGGACTTAATGGAAGGAAGAATGCAGTAGGGGGTGGGGAACAGCCATAGCATCTGGGTATGAATGTGAGACCCAGCCCTAGGCTGCCCTGAGTGGAGGTGTGCTCCATATGCCCAGGCTGCTGTGGCTGCTTGCTGCTCTTACTTTCCAGGGTATAACCCTGCTGGGCTGCCTTTCCATGCTGGGCTATTAAGATGGTCTACAGGCAGCATCCATAGGCATTATCTCATGCAATCTTGTTTTTCTCCCTTCCACAAAGGGAGTAAGGGAGAGAGGGAGGGAAGGAGCAAGAAAGCTGGACTAGCATTTAGCTCTGTTAAATGGTTCTTGCCTAGTTATGCTCCCCTGGAAAGAAGCCCATGGTGTTCTGCACATCCTTCACTCATAACCGGGTACTCCCATTGGGAATGCATAATCTGTAGTAGGCCATCACTGAGCCAGTTGGCTAAGAAAAGCACTCTTGCTTTTCTAGAAACATCCATACAATATAATTCTCTCTATATATAATTCTCAATATAATTGTTAAAGCATTAAACAATTGTGGGTTGTGACTCTGATCAAGAAGCATCTGATAAAACAGTAGCATGTGGTTAAAGGCAAAGACATACCAAATCTTTAATTATTTTAAATAGTGAAAATGTGTGAAAAGCCTTATAATATTAGAGATAAAATATAGCACTAGGGAGAATTTAATGTATTTTTTTCAAATGAAGACCAGATTCAGCTAATTATGTGAAATATTTACAACCCATCTCGTTGGGCTGATCTGAGAATAGAACCTACATTTCCGAATAAACACACTTCATTTACCACACTTTAAGAAGGTCCTTGAAAAAGGGTATTTGTACACTGTCTACAAGTTTGTGGTAATGGCTATATAGTCTTCAACCTGCATAAAATAAAAATCTATTCTATTCATGTTGTTCTCACTAAAATCAATGTGTTCACTGTAAAATCCACTAATTGTAAAAACAATGATTGCCATTCTTTCTTAGTTTACCTGGGCTTTGGAGAGACAGTTTGGGTAGCCAATCTCTTAAAATTTCTGTCTAGGGGACACCTAATTGATGACTTCTTTTTCTCTCAACAGAAGTTCCTATAATAGGCAGTGACCTTTAAAGTCATTCTGGAAAGGATTCCTTTCTAAAAGTAGCTATTATATTCTGTATTAACTGTATTAACTGATTGGTAAAATGGAAAATCAGTTAACTGTATTAACTGATTGGTAAAATGGAAACTTGACAGTTCAGGGGGGAAGGCAACCTAGAGAATGGAACAATATATGATCGAGTGGCAAATCCAGGGGCAGAGGGTGTAAGGGCTGTGGGAATGCCAGAAACGTGAAGACAACAGCAAGGGGTAGGGGAGGGTCGACTCTGAGAACTGGAGAATGGAGTCAGGGCAGGGCCTGCAAAGATGACTGTAGAGGACTCTGGGGACTGGAGAGCATGCATATGTTAACTTTAATGCAAATGGATGCAGTCTCTTATTGTTCCTTTTCTCCTACAGTTGCATCAGCACTTCTTCCTATCTTCATGCAAAGAATTAACTCTGATTTCCAACCATCATTCTCTTCTCACTTTCCATGCTGGAAGCCTTGCAATGCTACTGTGGCAACCTTAACTAGATGGAACATCAAAATCTTCAAACTCCTTTATTCTGGCCTCTACCTCATCACTCCATCAAAATTGCCCTAGCCAGTGACTGCCATTACATCTATACAGCCCGATCCAGTGAAACTTTTCAGTATTCATTCTATATGACTTTTCAACAGCCTTTAGTATAGCTTGGTCACTCTCTCAATGAAACACTTTGCTCTCTTGTTTCTGGGATACTGGACTCCCAGCACTTCTATTCTATCCTTCCTTCTCCATTGCCAGAAGCTCTTCCACTACACAATATTTACATGTTGGGGTTCCTCAGGGCTTGGTCTAGGTAATCTTCCCTTTTCCCCACTCTCTTGCTCTCTAAGAGAATTGCCTGCCCTGCGCAAAAATACCAGGGTATCTAGGAAGTACTTGTAGGCAGAACCCTCTCCATTAAAAGAAACCCAACATCCAGGCCTGGAAAAAGCCTTCCTACCCCCTTAGGCAGCAGAAGTAGCAGCAGGGACCAACTGGAGCCCGACTGCACCAGATAAGCCAGGCAAACCAAAGACTCAGAAAATTAAATTGTTATTGTAAGCAGAGCCTACAAAAGTAAGGCAAGACACACATACTAAACCTAAACAGGGTATCTTTCACTACTAACGTGAAAGATAATAAAACACAGTCTCCTAAAATAATAGACAAAGTTTCCAGGATAGAATAAAATAAAAATCTGCTGTCAGACCAAGAACAACAACAACAAGAAAAAATCACACCTTGAATGAAGAAACACAAGGAATTAACACCCACACTGAGATAAATCAGGTATTATTGCAATTACTGATAAGAGTTTTACACATGAAAAAATGCTCAACGTCACTCCTCATCAGGGAAATACAAATCAAAACCACACTGAGATACCACCTCACCCCGGTCAGAGTGGCTAAAATGAACAAATCAAGAGACTATAGATGCTGGAGAGGATGTGGAGAAACAGGAACTCTCTTGCACTGTTGGTGGGAATGCAAACTGGTGCAGCTGCTCTGGAAAACAGTGTGGAGGTTCCTCACAAAATTAAAAATAGAGCTACCCTATGACCCAGCAATAGCACTGCTAGGAATTTACCCAAGGGATACAGGAGTGCTGATGCATAGGGGCACTTGTACCCTAATGTTTATAGCAGCACTTTCAACAAGAGCCAAATTATGGAAAGAGCCTAAATGTCCATCAACTGATGAATGGATAAAGAAATTGTGGTTTATATACACAATGGAATACTACCTGGCAATGAGAAAGAATGAAATCTGGCCATTTGCAGCAACGTGGATGGAAGTGGAGAGTGTTATGCTAAGTGAAATAAGTCAGGCAGAGAAAGACAGATACTATATGTTTTCACTCATAGGTGGATCTTGAGAAACTTAACAGAAGACCATGGGGGAGGGGAAGGGGGAAAAAAGTTATAGAGAGGAAGGGAGGCAAACCATAAGAGACTCTTAAATACTGAGGACAAATTGAGGGTTGATGGGGGTGAGGGGAGAGGAAAGTGGGTGATGGGCATTGAGGAGGGCACCTGTTAGGATGAGCACTGAGTGTTGTATGGAAACCAATTTGACAATACATTATATTTAATATGAAAAAATAAAAATAAATAAAATTAATTAAATAAAAAATTAAAAAAGGAATTATTAATAAGAGTTTTAAAGTAGGTATCATAAAAATGCTTCAATAATCAATTATAAATTCTCTTGAAATAAATGAAAAATCTGAGTAAAGAAACAGAAGTTATAAAAAAAGAACAACATGACAATTACAGAACTGAAAACACAATGACAGAAGTTAGAAAAACCTTATTGGATGGGCTCAACAGCTGAATGGAGATGAAAAAAGAATCAGTTCACTTGCAGAGAGACAAGTTATCCAATTTCAAAAACAGAGAAAGTAAACTGAAAATAAATGATGAGAGATTCAGAGAACTGGAAAATGACAAGAGAAGGCCCAACATTTATATCTTTGGACTCCCAGAAGGAGAGAAGAAAGAGAGTATTGAAAGAGTATTTGAAGAAATGATTACTGAAAATGTCTTGAATTTAGCAAAATATAAACACCTACAGATCCAAGAAGCTACATGAACCCTAAACAGTATTAGCCCAAGCAATCCACATCAAAACACATCGTAATTTAAATGCTTAAAACTAAAATCAGAGAAAAACCTTGAAACCAGTCAAACAGAAACAATACCTTACCTACAAGGGAATAGCAATTTGAATTTTGATTTCTCATATGAAATCATGAAAGTCAGAAGAAAGTGGCACATTTTTCAAGTGCTAAGAGAGAAGAATTTCCAGCTGCCTATTCTGCACCTGGCAAAATTCTCTTTCAGGAGTAAAGAAGAAATAAAAAACATTCTCAAACAAAGGAAAACTAAAGGAGTTTATTGCTAGCAGACCTACACTGAAAGATTGGCTAAAGGAAGTTCTGCAAACAGAAAGGAAACAAGTAATCTTAGAGTACTGGGGAGAAAAAGAGAACAATGAAAAGATCAGAAATAAGGATCTTATAGACTGTCTTTTTCTTCATAAGCTTTTAGAAATCATAATTTGGTTATTGAAACAAAAACTGTAACACAATCTGAAGTGCAAGACAATGATACTTAAAAGTGAGGAAGGTAAAAAGACCTAATGGAACTGAGATTTCCATAGCTCAATTGAAGGTAAAATATTGATATCAGTATACTGTAATAAGTCACATGTGTATATTGTGATACCCAGAGTAACCACTACAAAAACTATACAAAGAGATATATTCAAAAACACTATAAATAAATCACTATGGAATCTTAAAATTATTCAAGTAACCTGCAAGAGTCAAGAAATGTGAAACAGAGGAAAGAGAAGCAAAAGAAACAAACAGAAACCAAATAACAAAATGGCAGATTTAAGTACTAACATACAAATAATTACCTTAAATATAAATGGTTTAAATACTCCAAATGGCAGACTGGATTTAAAAAGAAAACAACCCAACTACTTACAAAAAACAATAACAACAACAACAACAACAACAACAAAAACTCATCTTAAATTCAATGACACAGGTAGGTTAAAGGTTAAAAGTAAAAGATGAGAAAAATAATCCATGGAAACATTAATTTTTTTAAAAAATCAGGACCGGCAATATTAATATCTGATAAAATAAACTTCAGAGCAAAGAAAATCACTAGAGATGAAGAGGAACATAAATAAAGGTAAAAGAATCAGTCCATACAGATGACAGAACAGTCCTACATGTGAATGCACCAAACAACCGTGTCTCAAAATACATGGAGCAAAAACTGATAGAGCTAATAGGAAAAATAGAAAAAATCCACAATTATAGCCAAAGACTTCAACACTCCCCTCTCAGCAAACAAAATAAACTGCTAGATGGAAAATCAGCAATGATACAGAAGATCCAAATAACACAATCAAACAGTAGGATCTACTTGACATATACAGTACACTCCACCAAACAGCATTAAACGAAACATTTTTTTTTCTAGTGCCCATGGAACATTCACCAAGATAGACTATATCATGAGCCATAAAACAAATCTCAACAAGTTTTAAAGAACTGAAATCACAGAGTGTGGTCTCTGGCAATAACGGAATCAAACAAGAAATCAACAGAAAAATAATAAAGCAAGTGGAAACTGAACAACACAATTATAAACAATTCATGGGTCAAAGAAACCTAAAAGGAAAAATTTTTTTAAATACATAGAACTGAATGAAAACAAAATTATAGCATATCAAAGTTTGTGGAATGCAGCTAAAGGAATAATAAGAGGAAATTTATGGCCCTAAATGCTCAGATTAGGGAAGAGGAATATCTAAAATCAATAATTTAAGTTCCTACCTCAAGAAACTAACAGAAAAGAGCAAAATAAACCCAAAACAGGCAAAAGAAAGGAAGGAGTAGAGATTAATGAAAGTTAAAATGGGAAAAGAATAGAGAAAATTGATAAGAAAATAAAAACCAGTTTTTCAAAAACAACCGATACAATTGATAAATCTCTAATGAGACTGGCAAAAATAAAATTAAAGACATACCATCAATATTAGAAATGAAATGGGGAGAGGGACGCCTGGGTGGCTCAGTCAGTTAAGTGTCCAACTTCGGCTCAGGTCATGATCTCACAGTTCGTGAGTTGGAGCCCCACATCAGGCTCTGTGCTGACAGCTCAGAGCCTGGAGCCTGATTCGGATTCTGTGTCTCCCTCTCTCTCTGCCCCTACCCCACTCATGCTCTGTCTCTCTCTCTCTCTCAAAAATAAACATAAAAAAAAAGAGATTAAAAGAGGTGTATCACTATAAATCCTGCATCCATTGAAAAAATAATAAGGGAATATTACGAATAACATTAAGCACATGTATTTGACAACTTCAAAGAAATGAACTAATTCCTCAAAAACCACAAACTAACACATCAACCAAGATGAAGTAATCAGAATAACTCTATAACTATTAAAGAAATCAAGTTAATAACTGAAAGTTTCTACAAAAGATCTCTAGGCCCACATGTTTCCCTACAGAATTCTTTCAAACATTTAAAGAATTAACACCAACTTTACACAATCTCCTTCAGTAAACAGAACAAAGAGGATTGTGTCCCAGCTCATTTTTATGGGCCCAACATTACCTTACACTAAAATCAGAAAAAAAAAAAAACAAAACAAAAAACAGTACAAAGAAAACAACTGACCAAAAAGCATCATGAAATTAGATGTTAAAATCCTCAATAAAATAGTCACAAACCTCATCCAATAATGTATAAAAAGAATTATATACCACCACAACAAGTGGGATTTCTTTCAGGTGTGCAAATTTGGTTCAACATTCAAAAAAATCATTCAATGTTAGGCTTTGTATCAATAAGCTAATGTAGAAATATCATATAATGATGTCAGCACAAAAAAAAGCATTTGATAAAATCCAGCACCATTCATAACAAAAATTTCAGCAAGTTAGGAATTGAAAGAAATCACCTCAACTTGAAAAGAATTTCTACAAAAAAAATACAACTAATATTATACTTAATAAGAAATGACTGAATGCTTTCCCTAGGAATTTATGAAAAACCTTCTAGAACTAGTAAGTGATCTCAGTGAGCTCACAAGTTACAAAATCAACAAAGAAAATGAATTGCATTTTATATACTAATATGAACATGTGGAAACAAATAAAAAATATAATACCATTTATAATCACTCCAAAGAAAATGAAATACTTAGATGTACACATAACAAAACAGGTATAGGATCTCTATGCTGAAAATTGTAAAATGTCATAAAAGAAATAAAGAAAGAACTAAATATATGACAAGCCATACTGTGTTCATGGATTGGAACACTCAACATAGTAAAGATGTCAATTCTCCCTAAATTGATCTATGGGTTTAACTCAATTGCTAACAAAATCCAAGCAAGGTTTTCTGTAGGCATAGACAATCTTATTCTAAAATTTATATGGTAAAGCCCAGGCCCTAGAACAGCTAAAACAATCCTGACAAAGAAGCATAAAGTGGGAGGAATCAGTGACAGAGGACTGAACACATAGATCAATGGAAAAATAGCAAACTTAGAGCACCTGGGTGGCTCAGTCGGTTAAATATCTGACTCTTGATTTTGGTTCAGGTCATGATCCCAGAGTTGTGGGATCAAGCCCTGCATCCAGCTCTGCACTGAGCATGGAGCCTGCTTAAGATTCTCTCTCTCTTTCCCTCGGTCCCTCTCCCTCAATCCCTCTCCCTCGCTTGTGTTCTCTATAATATATATATATATATATATATATATATATATATATATATACACACACACACATACATATACATACATATATATACACACATACATATATATACATATATATATATATATATACACATATATAAATACATTTTGATAAGATGGAAAGGCAACTCCATAGAGAAAGGATAGCCTTTTTTAAAATTAATTAATTAATTTTTAAAATTTACATCCAAGTTAGTTAGCATATAGTGCAACAATGATTTCAGGAGTAGATTCCTTAATGCCTCTTACCCATTTAGCCCATCCCTCCTCTGACACCCCCTCCAGTAACCTTCTGTTTGTTCTCCATATTTAAGAGTCTCTTATGTTTTGTCCCCCTCCCTGTTTTTATATTATTTTTGCTTCCCTTCCCTTATGTTCATCTGTTTTGTATCTTAAAGTCCTCATACGAGTGAAGTCACATGATATTTGTCTTTCTCTGACTAATTTTGCTTAGCATAATACCATCTAGTTCCATCCGTGTAGTTGCGAATGGCAAGATTTCATTCTTTTTGATTGGTGAGTAATACTCCATTGTGTGTGTGTGTGTATATATATATATGTATGTATATATATATATATATATATATATATATATATATATATACCACCTCTTCTCTATCCATTCATCCATTGATGGACACTTGGGCTCTTTCCATACTTCGGCTATTGTTGATTGTGCTACTATAACATGGAGGTGCATGTGTCCCTTCAAAACAGCATCTCTGTATCCCTTGGATAAATACCTACTAGTGCAATTGCTGGGTCGTAAGGTAGTTCTATTTTTAATTTTTTTCAGAAACCTCCATACTGTTTTCCAGAGTGGCTGCACCAGTTTGCACTCCCACCAGCAATGCAAAAGAGATCCTCTTTCTCTGCATCCTCACCAACATCTATCGTTGCCTGAGTTGTTAGTGTTAGCCATTCTGACAGGTTTCAGGTGGGCTCTCATTGTGGTTTTGATTTGTATTTCCCTGATGATGAGTGCTGTTGAGCATGTTTTCATGTATCGGTTGGCCATCTGAATGTCTTCTTTGGACAAATGTCTACTCATGTCTTTTGCCCATTTCTTCACTGGGTTATTTGTTTTTGGGTGTTGAGTTTGATAAGTTCTTTATAAATTTTGGATAATAACCCTTTATCTGATATGTCATTTGCAAATATCTTCTCCCATTCTGTCAGTTGCCTTTTAGTTTTACTGATTGTTTCCTTCACTGTGAAGAAGGTTTTTATTTTGATGAGGCCCCAATAGTTCATTTTTGGTTTTGTTTCCCTTGCCTCCAGAGATGTGTTGAGTAAGAAGTTGCTGCAGCCAAAGTCAAAGAGGTTTTTGCCTGATTTCGCCTCGAGGATTTTGATGGCTTCCTTACACTTAGGTCTCATCCTAAGTTTTTTTTTTTTTGTTTATTGAGTTTATTTTTGTGTATGGTGTAAGAAAGTGGTCCAGGTTCATTTTTCTGCATGTTGCTGTCCAGTTTTCCCAGCACCACTTGCTAAAAAGACTGTCTTTATTCCATTGGATATTCTTTCCTGCTTTGTCAAAGCCATACGTTGGCCATACGTTTGTGGGTCCATTTCTGGGTTCTCTATTCTGTTCCATTGATCTGAGTGTCTGTTTTTGTGCCAGTACCATACTGTCTTGATGATTACAGCTTTGTAATACAGCTTGAAGTCCAGGATTGTGATGCCTCCTGCTTTGGTTTACTTTTTCAAGATTGCTTTGGCTATTTTGGGTCTTTTCTAGTTCCATACAAATTTTAGGATTGTTTGTTCTAGCTCTGTGAAGAATGCTGGTGTTATTTTGATAGGGATTGCATTGAATATGTAGATTGCTATGGGTAGTATTGACATTTTAATAATATTTGTTCTTTTTATCCAGGAGCATGGAATCTTTTTCCATTTTTTGGTGTCTTCTTCAATTTCTTTCATAAGCTTTCTATAGTTTTCAGCATATAGATTTTTCACCTCTTTGGTTAGATATATTCCTAGGTATTTTATGGGTTTTTGTGCAATTGTAAATGGGATCGATTCCGTGATTTCTCTTTGTTGCTTCATTATTGGTGTATAGGAATGCAACTGATTTCTGTGCATTGATTTTACATCCTGCAACTTTGCTGAATTCATGAATCAGTTCTAGCAGTTTTTTGGTGGAATCTTTTGGGTTTTCCATATAGAGTACCATGTCATCTGCGAAAAGTGAAAGTTTTACCTCCTCCTGGCCAATTTGGATGCCTTTTATTTCTTTGTGTTGTCTGATTGCAGAGGCTAAGACTTCCAATACTATGTTGAATAACAGTGGCGAGAGTGGACATCCCTGTCTTGTTCCTGACCTTAGAGGGAAAGCTCTCAGTTTTTCCCCATTGAGGATGATATTAGCATTGGGTCTTTCATATATAGCCCTTTTTTTTTTTAAATTTTTTTTTCAACGTTTTTTATTTATTTTTGGGACAGAGAGAGACAGAGCATGAACGGGGGAGGGGCAGAGAGAGAGGGAGACACAGAATCGGAAACAGGCTCCAGGCTCCGAGCCATCAGCCCAGAGCCTGATGCGGGGCTCGAACTCACAGACCGCGAGATCGTGACCTGGCTGAAGTCGGACGCTTAACCGACTGCGCCACCCAGGCGCCCCTGAAGTATAGCCTTTTTAATAAATGGTGTTGGAGCAATTGGACATTTGTAGGCCAAAAATGTAAACCACGAGATAAACCTCATACCTTACACAAAATTAATTCAAAATGGATTATGGATTTAGAAGGTAAAATGCAAAACTATAAACTTTTAGAAAAAAAACTGTAGGAGAAAGTTTTCAGGAGCCAGAACTATGCAAACAGTTCTTAGACTTGACACCAAAAAAGTAATGTATAAAAGGCAAAATTGACAAGTTGGACCTCATCAAAATTAAACACCTTTACTCTGTGAGAGCTCATGCTCAAAGGATGAAAAGACAAGCTACAAACTGGAAGAAAATATTTACAGATCACAGATTTGACAAAAGACTATTACCTAGAATATAATAAAGATATATTATAAAGGACTAGTATCTAGAATATAATAAAGATATATATCAATAGCAAATACCAACAAACCCAATTACAAAATGGGCAAGAGATATGCATGGACATATCACCAAAGAGGACTAAAGATAGTAAATAGGCACATGAAAAGATGTGCAACATCATTAGCCAGCAGGACAATGCCAATAAAAAACAAAATAAGATACCACTACACACGTATCATAATGACTGAAATAAAAAATAGTGACAATACCAAAAACAGGAAAGGATGAGGAAAAACTGGATCTCTTATGCATTGCTTGTGGTAATGTCAAATGGTACAGCCATTCTGGAAAACAGTTTGACAGTTTCTTATAAAACTAAACCTGCAACTACCATATGACTCAGCAATCAACACTCTTATCTTTTATGCCTGAGAAATGAAAACTTATATCTACACAAAAACCTGTTTATGAGTGTTCACAGCAGCTTTATTTGTTATGGCCCAGACTGAAATTCACCCCAATATCCTCTCATAGGTGAATGGTTAAACAAACTGGTACATCCGTAGCATAGAACACTACTCAGCAATATACAGGAATGAACTATTAGCACACTCAATAACTTAGGTGAACCACCGGTGATTCATGTTGAGTATAAAGAAGCCAATCTCAAAAAGTTACATTCAGTATGATTTCACTTACATAATAACATTTTTGAAAAGACTAGTGGCTGCCAAGGATTAAGGATGGGATTGGGGGTAAATAGAGGAGGGTATGGTTTTACAAGGGCAACAAGAGGGATCCTTATGATGTTGAAACTATTTAACATCTTGACTGTGTGGTACATACATGAACCCACTCAGGCGATAAAACCGTGTAACTCCTAACACCCACACACACAAACACAGACACAAAGGCATACATACAAATACAAGGAACATTTTGGAAATCTGAATCAGCCAGTAGAGTAGAGCAGTGTCCATTCCTTGGTTGTGATATTATACTGTAGTTTTACAAAATGTTACTACTGGAAAAACTGGGAAGTATATACAAAGGATCTATTCTCTGGATCAGAGTTCTCAACAGGACTAAAATTTTTCTCAATGCCAAGGATATCTTCCCTGGCTTTTTGTTTCTCACACAACACTTAGCACTGAGCCCACCACATAGTAGCTTCTCAATAAAGCCTGAGAATTCCCTTATAATTGATTATCTCATCTGATGAAGTAGGGATGAAAGACTATCAATATATTTATCAACAGATACTTGGAAAAGTTTCAGGTGTGGATATTTACCTTTCCCAAAGACAATGTTACACATGAAGACCACTGGCATATGCTGTGCATTTGCTACTCCTGCACATAACATGCATGACTGCAAAGACTAGTATGACAGGACTCCCCAGCAGTGGTTCTCATAGCAACCAGCAAAGAGCTACTTCACGTGTGTACTTGTAAAATCACTGGACATGACTCATACTTGCAATCCAGCTTCTGCTAGGAGTATTTCTTTCTTGGTCTCACATTTTACTATGCTTATTATCAAGCACATTGTGGTTACAGATTTAATATTCAGTGATGTTCAGTCTCAAGGGGCTCTATACTGGGCCCATCTATAACCTTAGATGAGAGATGATTACATTCAATTCAATTATACAACTGAGCATTTTCTATGTACAAGGCACAAACCTGGGATCTCTAGGGGCAACAGAGATGAATAAACAATGGTTCCTGTTCTCAGGCAGCTGACAGGTCACATGGAGGGTCTCTACCAATGCTGTCAGAAAAGATTGGGTTTGGTATGAGCTGTCAGTCAGTACTGATATGAGGACCTTGGAAGTGATGACTTCCTCCTGGACAGTGTGGGTGCACTGGAGACAGGCACAGGTTTACTGAAAGAGCTGTGGTCTACAATGGTTAGGAGCCTGCTTGCCAAATCAGCCTATCTAATCTGAATCCTTACATCATCACTTACCAGCAGGTAATCTGAGGCCCATTCCCCATCTTTAGAATCAGGAAAATATTATCAACCACCTAGAGTTGGTGTGGGAAGTAAAAGAAATGCATGTGACCTACTTAGCACAGAGCCTGGCATAAAGTAAGTACTTCCTAAATGTTGTCTATTATTATTCAGCTGGTAGGGAAAAGAGATGAATAAGACATAAGTCTTCTTGAGCTGCTTTCCATCCAGTGATGTGCTACACATGCATACAGAGAGATTACAGGACAATAGGATCCATATTATTACAGACCAGAAAAGATGAGTGTGCCTCTCACTCAGGAGGCCAACAGATGGTTCGTGGTCATCATGGTGCCATTCACAGCTGCCTAAAGCAAGTTTCATTTATACTCTGCCACCAGCTTTAGCACTCGCCATTTTGCAAGGACAAATAACATGGGCTGAGCACACTGATTGCCTCTGCCCCCTCACCGTGTTCATCTCCTTGTTGCTAGATCACCACTGCACTTAGCTGTTTGCAACGCTGCAGAAGGAGAAGTGTTTTCTGTGGGTTCTCCTGTAGGATATTTCTCTCCTCAGTTCCCCAGGATACACATGGCCCCAGAAAGAGAGAAGTACTGAGGACTCATCATTACTACATACCCTTCAAGCACAGGCACATCCAGCTTGCTTATAGCTCACCACTTTTGGTGTGAGAACAGTATCAAAGCAGTCACTGTCCATTTCTTGAGGGGTGGCAGGAAGGTCAGGGTGGCAGAGAGATTGCATCTTGCAGCTCAAAGCATCTTTCTCCTCCTTGCTCTGAGTCAGTTTTTTGGTACAGACTGTGCCTTCATGGACTCACTGTCCTGTGGTCCAAACCGCTTCGAGGTACAAATTCTCTCCATGCTCAGCAGCCCTATCTTACATCCTGGAACATGGCAGAGCTGGGCATATTCACTTCTAGTGTCCACCAGATACTGGTTCATAGTCCTCTGCACAGAGAACTGTACAGAAATAGAGAATCGATCAGTCATAGTTTACGATCTGAGGTGGGAACTTTTAGAACTGTCAGTTTGAAGTCCTAGTAAATTTTGTCTGAACGTAGTGATAAAGAGTTCTTGTTTTAGAAGGAATAATAACAGAGTAGAAATGTGTGCCATTTATTTGCTTTCTTGATGAATATCACTGTACAGGAAACCTGGGGGAGTCTGAGGCTTCCACACAGCCTGCCTATCCCCGGAGTTGTGGGCAGTAACTGCAGGTAAAACAGTCGTGGGAAAATTGCAGCTTAAGGTTTGCAAGCTGAAATCTAGAAAAAGGGCAGAAACTGTGAAAGCGATCATACAGAAAAGGATCATTATCAAGGGGAATCTGTTTGACAACCTGCCAAAGAAACACGCAGGTCAGAGTTTGAGTAACCATGGTGGGCACCAACGGCCCGTAGTGCATGGGCCTGTGGACCAAATAGAGGCACCTCTGTGATCTCACAGAAAACTCCAGCATGTGATGGTGGGGTCCAGTGTGCTTAGACCAGGAACTGTGGGGTCCTTTTCTCTGAACTGGGGGCATGCAGGAGGTGAGCCCAGGGTCCCATCCTGCCCCACGCCACTAACATGGAGAATACGTTCTCATGAGGTCCCAGGATTTGAGATCCAGATATTTTCTCCAGGTGTAAAGGATGATTCCTGGTTTAGAGAGAACAGCTCCCTTTTTCCCTTTAGCCAAAGTCCCCAGGTCTAGAAATTCTGTTGCTGATCAAAAAGTAGCCCTAAGGAGGATCAAAGTAGAGGTCAAGGTTACAGCCTTCACACATGTAAGGTCTCCCTGCCCCTAAACAGCGTCTGGGGCCCAGGGTTGTTCCAGCCCTCCTGTGTCTTTCCACTGGTGTTGGCACCCAGGAGACCATCCTCCTCCTCTGAGCTCCTGGGACTCTGCCAGGCTTTCTCAATCTGTCCTGAAGAATCACCAAAACTGCTTATGTTGTTTTAATTCAAACCCCATCCTGGAGCTTTAAATGTTCCCAATTTGTTTTATAAAATAAATATCCATGCTGCTAGGATTGAATAAGTACTGATTACGTAAGGACAATGCTTCTGGGTCCTTTGGAT
The DNA here is from genome assembly GCF_046562875.1 of Panthera onca. NCBI lineage: Eukaryota > Metazoa > Chordata > Mammalia > Carnivora > Felidae > Panthera > Panthera onca. The sequence continues at coordinate 80,982,622 of NC_138341.1, read as the reverse complement.
GCACAAGTAACACTTGAAGAACTAAAAGGAGGCACAAGCAGACCAGAAGGTGACCAGGATGGTGAAGGTGCTAGAAGCCATGTACAGGAGAAGCCACCAATGTTATTGAACAAGGGAAACACCAAGGGGCATGTGGCAGGTAGACTTGGGATTTTCAGGTGGGAGGGGAAGGATACCAGTTCCTGTAGTTCCAAAGGCCAAAGCAGGACTAACAGGTGGCCATTTGGAGGGTGGAAGACAGATCTCAATGTCCCTAAGTGGGCCTTGAGCCCCTGCTGCTGGTTTCTAGAGGGGATGTCTATATGGAAAAGTTGTGCATGAGGCTGCAGCATGGAAGGCTCATGCAGAAAATGTGCGAAAGGAAGGGGGCATGAGCACCATCCACTCTGCAAGTGGGCAGACCCTGCAAGCCCCACCCACCTCAAACCATCAGCATGATAGAACCCACATACCTCTGAGCACCCATTAATCATTGAGTTTGGTGGAGCTGGATGTTCAGGTCCTCTGCTGGGGGTTCTGGGGAATGAATTCCTGCTCTGGGTGGGAGGTTGAGTTAAATAAACCCTAAAGCTCCCTTACAGCTCTGAAAGGCTGCATTAAATCATGATTCATCTCATTGTTCTTCAGTAAGCTCCAGGCAATGCACCTGGAGTCTAGATCTGTACAGGAAGGAGTGAGTCCTCCAAATTCGGGCACCCCACTATTCTGGGCACCAAACATACATGGCACTCTTTTCTTTTCTGTGCCTTAGATGTCTGGATTCTTTTAGTCCCATCTTTCACTCTCTCTGCATCTCTACCTAAACACTAGTTTTATTCTAGTTTTTCCTAGGGTATTCTTGCTCCCTGGGATGCAGCTGTCTTGTATCCAGCCCCCTTGATCCAGGGTTTCCAGCAGCTGCTGCCTGGGCTCTGGGAGGCACTGGGCCTCACAAAGGTCAGACAAACTTTCCTTCTGTTCAGGTTTGCACAGGTGACCCACTGACCTACTTTTCTGTACTGCTTGGCATAACTCAGCATCCTTGCAATCAAAGGGCCCCTCCTCCACGGATTTGTGATGTTTAGATTCTATGACAGGAAACATGAGGGTAACGGCCCTACAGATAAAAATGTAATGCATTGAGGTGTTCACGGCCTCCAGGCTGGCTCTGTTTAATTGCACAAACATCATTTATCACAAGACACGTGACAAATTCATCTGCATTTTTTTCCAGCTTATAGCTCTGCATTCTCTCATGCATGTCCATTAGGTTTGCTTCTCCTACTTACATATTTAAATGAAAACAAATTGGCTCATTTACTCTGAGATGCTCAGCTTGACAGAGATTGAAAGTGTGTGTGTGTGTGTGTGTGTGTGTGTGTGTGTGTGTGTCTGTGTCTGTGTGTGCGCACACACATGTGTGTATGTTGTATTTGTTTTGCCTCAAAGGGTTGGGATGTCTGGGTGGAATGGATCATTCAAAAACGAAGAAATTTCCAGAATGTCTTCAATCATCTGCACAAAACAGAGTCTGAAATTGCTTAGGAAAAAGCTCATTGATAAAACCACAGCCACAGACAAAAGCAAATCAATGTGGCAGTCTGTTGCAAATGTCCCAGCGTCACGTATCATTTATACCTTCACAGAGAACCGCAACCAATTGTGGAATGACATTTTCCTGCCTGTGTGAACTGGTTTGGAAGAAGACAGCTGCCAGGGGAGCAAAGCCCAATACAATGCAGAACGGGGATGTGCTGAAACACAGAGTCAGCCCCAGGTCAAGGAGGAGGAGGGGTGGCTGCCTGAAAATGGAAGGCAAGCTCTCCCACAGTGAGGGGAGAAAGTCAGACTGGGCACCTGAAGCCCTCCTTATAGAAGAGATGTACGAGGCAGGAGGCCCAAGCAGGAACAGACCCTCTCCACTGGAGACATTTCCCCCTTTTTAGATGTATTGTTCTTTTCGAATGACATGAGTAATGGACAGACACCTGACAGAGGAGTGTGAAGAAATTCCCTTTACTTGTTCCTCCAATCCCAATCCTCAACTCTTTATTGCGTATTCTTCAGGAACTCTCCATGCGTTTAAATGTCTGGTGTTGAATATATATACATAAGATTATATGGATATAATCTTACATAGGTGGCATCAGCTGCATTTAGAATTCGTCACTCCCTCCTTTTTGAAGCTCTTTCTCTCCTTGGTTTCTAGGGCTTGACCTCTTCAGGCTCTCCTCCTACCTCACTGCTCACTCTTTGGTTCTTCTCCACCTCTCATGCTGGGTCTTCCTCACATGAGTGACCTCCTAATAAGGGAGGTCCCAGACAGAGTCAGGGACCACTTCTCTACCTCTTGGGTTTCTCCTAGTCCTATAGCACTGCATAGTGCTTACAAGATGATAGCTCTCAAGTATGTTCCTCCAGCCTGAAGCTAGACCACCACCTGCCACACCTGACATCCCAGCTGGGACCTCTAATAGGCCCTGCAAACCAGTCCAAGGCAGAGCCCTTGATTTTGTCCTTCCTGAACCTGCTCCTCTCCCAGTTTACCCACCATTTACTGGCCACACACTGGGAATCCTCCTTGGTTCCTCTTTTCTTTCCGTAATCCAAACTGTCAACAAATCCCAAGGCCACTACCATTCAGAACCTGCTCACTTCTCACCCTGCCCCCACCACCATGGTAGGTCCACAACCGTACTTCACCTGAACTACTGCTGTGGCCTCCTAACCTGCTCTCCCTGCTTCAACCACCTCCAGAAGCAATGCTTTTCACAGTAGATAGACTGAGCTTTTAAAATGTAAAGGCAGAGGCGCCTGAGTGGCTCAATCAGTTGAGTATCTGACTTTGGCTCAAGTCATGATCTCACAGTTTGTGAGTTCGAGTCCCACGTTGGGCTCTCTGCTCTCAGCACAGAGCCTGCTTCAGATCCCCCACACACACCTCCCCCGCTCATGCTCGCTGTCTCTCAAAAATAACCACTAAAAAAAAAAGGTAAAAGCAATCATGTCATGTCCCTGCTCAAAATACCCCCTGCCATCCTCAGAACTGAACCCAAAGGCCCTGTGTGGCTCATCCACTGCCATCTCTGCTCCAGTTTCCTACCATGGCTCCAGTGGTTTTGTTTTGTTCATTACTACAGCTCTGGCACATAGCAGATTCTCAATATATGTATTTTAATTAAATGAACTAATTTTTGTTTTCCTTTTCAAACTTGACTACCTTGGAAATTTTTCTACTTACTTCTGAATTTGCCCTGATTTACGTAACTATTCTCTTACTGATAACAATTTGAGTTGATTCATTTTCATAGGTTCCATTTTCATGGAGAAATCTGGGAGAGGAGTCCCAGTCCTTACAGGGAACCCATGGATGGGTTGCAATGGGTCTAGGAACTTCCAAGAGTATATGTGGCACTCCCTAGGTATGTGAGTATGTAAGTCTTTGGCTCAGCAAGAATGTGGTTTCTTAATACAGGATGGATCAGGATATTTGCTTAAACTAACCCAGGTGATCCACTATGCTGGCCCTGCCAACCCCTAGCAGGGGAAATTAAGCAACTTAGAAGAATGCTGTGGTCAGTCCTGAGACGTTGAGGCAGTGTGTTCTGGATGAAGGGGCAGAGTTGGGAAGGGTAGACCTGCCACTACTCCCTGGAGATCTACGGCTGCCTCTACACTTCCACCGATCTCCTCACACTCTTCTGACCATGGGCCTAATGAAATCTTCCTGCCTTCAGGTAGCACACAGGAAATGCCTTTATAACTATAAAATGCCATTTTGCTTTTCTGACTTCCCAATTTCTCCATCTCCTAATTCTGTACCACTAATGGTGGACAAAGGTGAGAAAGAGAAATATAAAGCAAAACCACAATGAGATGAAGTTGGTGAGTGTACCCATGAGCTCTTTAAGATGCAAAGAGTCTCTGAAAATTCTGCCGAGGAGAGCGTTGCCTCCAGACCCCTGCCTTGCTGAAGGATTCGTTAATCATGCAGCTTTGGACTGCTGTGGGTTCCTCTGTGCCCCTCAGCAGTTTCTGCTGCGGCAATGAACTCACTTACTTAAAGCAACAGGAAGGAGTGCTGCTGGCCAGAGTTGAGGGAGAAGGAAGGGATGTTCCCTACAAAGCCTTGAGCAGCAGGCTCCCTCCCAGCTCTAGAGGAGCAAGTCTTGCCCACCTGCCAGTCTCTCAGGAGACCCTTGACTATCTGCTCCCTACAGGCTCCTTAAGGCTCTGGATGCCACATCCTGGCTCTTGCTCTGGACTCAAGAGTATGGGTGATACATAGTTCTACAATTCAATGTCAGATATCTCAAGGCACCTTCCTGACAAACGAGTGGCTTTGATGCCTTAGGGTAGAAGAATATAGTGAGGAGTTAAATTTGAAGAAAGACCTGTACTTTTAAAACTAATACTGTATTATAAATCTAATGTAGCATAATAATTAAAAGTATGGAATAAAAGACAGACAACCCAAGTATGAATCCTAGCTCCATACTGATTGTGCTCTCAGGAGGGTTTCTTCATTGTTCTGCCCCTCAGTTTCCTCTTCTGTAAAACGTCAACAAGATAACAGTTCTCTGTGGTGGAAATCCTTGGCTACTCTCCCTTTGCTATAACAGCAGAATTGTGGAGTGGCAGGTGCTGGTGGATTCTACCACATCCCAGCCTCCCCTGCAGCGTGGCCATGTGACTTCATCTCCCACTGAGTAAGTGGAAATGACTTGTGCTATTTCCAAGTGGGGCCTTAGAAGAGCAGGTGTCTGCCTCTACACCCTTGTTCTCTGCTTCTGATGGCTCAAGTAGCAGTGACCAGAGCAACTTTAGAAGGCACATGGAGACAATGGTAGAGGAGCCATTAGCCTGACCATGTTGCCTTCCAACTTGGAATGCATGGTGTCACAAGAGGGAGAGATAATCTTCAAGCTGGGTAGAGCCACTTCATTTTCGTATCTCTTTCTTAAAGCAGCTATTGTTATCCTCACTAAAGGCGTACTTCACAGAGGTGTTGGGAGCATTCAATATGTTCATAAATGCAAAGGAATAGGAGTCAGTGGTGTATATGTGTTAGCTAATAGTACTGGTGATGAAAATAATAAAACATCATCATGTAATTAGGAAGGAGAAGCATATGTAAAAATTATGTGGTGTATTTCAATGCTATGTATCAATGAGACATGTCTGATGTAGAGTTTTCTACTGTCTGGCCCATAGATAGCTCAGCACCACTGCCCAGACAACCTACAATCAATTGGTAACACAAAACAGTAAAGCACGTGATATTTTGGATTATTTCTTTGGTTACAAAAGGTCTTTATGATAACTAAAATAGTGTACCCATCTTAGAAAGTTCCCACGAAGAGTAATTAAAAACTTATGCCAGGAAGAGGGGGACAGAGTGATACTGATCCTGCTGGATGGCTTTCAATTACTTAGGAATATAAATGCGAAGAAAACTGATACACCACCCCTTTTCTAAATCTGTGCTATTTCTTTGTGCCTTCTTTCCCGCTTGTCCACTCTTACGTGGGCACTTTGGGTAGGTGCATTTCCGGAAAAGGTAGGGTGTTCATAACCACTAACTATAGAGCTCACAGCCCCTACAGTGGTTGCCCTGGGACGCATGCTCCCCTGGTTGCCTGGTTACTAGTGGAGAGGAGAGCTGCAAACTGAGAGGAGCTGGGAGCAGGCTGTCCAGAGGAAAAGCAGACGGGCTGCAGAACTGTGGGGTTGCCAGGAGGCTTTTGTTCTGATAAGTGCATGGAGTTGCTGCAGCTTTACCGCATGGTGGTCCAGGCAGAGACAGCTGCCCCTGCTGCCAGTCAATGTTAACATACACTCAGCGCCCATAGGGGGCCACTGTGTCAACTGTGTTGATCCCTGCTTTGGACAAGAATGAGAAACGCCTGAACTATTTCCAGCTCCCCTGGATGACAATGTTGACAAGGACCCCCACTCCCCAGCCCCAGAACTGAGCTGGAGATGGATGGCACCTAGACGGAACCCAAGGAGGCAGGAAGGCTGCCATGCCACAGTCACATCCTGCAGCCCAAGACCAGAGTACTTCTCACATCACAATGGCATTTGTGAATTAGCTCTGGAGGTCCATATAGAGCTAGATAAACAAAGGACACTGAGAGCTGTCTGACTCCCAGCCTGTCAAGGGATCCCAGATTTCTCCATTACCCATGTAGCCCCTATGCCCAGCCAAGTGTCTGTGTAATGTGGCTACTCCACACGTTTGATACACCTGACTGAAGGACTAAGTGAGCAGAAGGTAGGTCAGCAGGTGGTCACAGGCCCAGGGTCTGGCTGCAGATAGCCTGGTTCTGCCACTTACAGGTGATACAACATTGGCCTAGGTCATTTCCCCTCTCAGGTCTCAGTATTCTGATCCCTACAATGGCAACAGATAGAATTGCCTAACAAAGCACTGGACAGATTCAACATAAGGAAGGCAAAGTGCTTAGCACAGAGTCTTTCAAATAGTATTTGTTCAATAAATGGAGTGACAGTCTCAGTTGGACCTTTCTGTTGTCCTGGAGTAATTATCAACAGCATCTGCTTTCACATTTAAAAGTGTCCCAGTTTGTATGTTCTATCAACAGATGATGATGATGCTGCTGCTGATGATGACAATGACTAACTGGGGCAGGAGGCTAGTCAGGGACTGGGAGGGGTCCCTGCACGCAAACCTGAGCTATATGGCTTTCAGCCAACAACCAAGGCGTCTTCCCTCCCAGCTCCACTTGCCCGCACCATGCATAAGTGAAGTTATGCGGGTCATCACACATAGAGCAGATCAAATCAGAGACCACATATGGAATGTTTTGTTTGAAAGGTACCCTGATCTCAAGGAGCCACCAGCCCTACTGGACAAGGGCAGTGAGTAAAAAATAAGGCAGCCAAGAGTGGACATGAGCAGGACAGTGAGCAGAAAGAAGAGTGTGGTGAGTCCCCTGGGTGGAGAAGCTAGTGTGCTTGCTCACACAGATGCAGAAAGACTCCTGAGAGCTCAAGGTGGGACAGGGCTATGGAAAACCCTCTAAAGATAATTCCATGACTTTCTTCCTGATATTGGTTTCTCTCCAGGACTTCCCTTTGTTTTCTCCTCACAAGGAGCTTTACAGAGATCTTGCAGGTGACAATAATTACAAGTATGTGTAAGGCAAAGCCCCTGAATAACACAGAAGCAACAGCCATCAGTTGTGGAGTTGGAATTCAGCACCGCCCATGTTGCCAGTCATTTCTTTACAATTTCTTTACCTCAGCAATCAATAAGACTAGTGCTGTTATCACCCTTTAAAGATGGGGGAATGGAACTTGGAAGATGAAGCCATTCCTCCAAGTTCTCCCTGCTGGAAGGGGTGGGACTGGGATTTGAACTAGGTTTCTCCAGCTCCAGGGCTGTTCGGCCTACCAGCTCCCTGGACATTGAGAGTTATGTACCGTGACACAGTCAGAATGGGAAGGCTCCCTGCAATCCAGGCTGGCTGCTGCCCCTGGCAGTCCCCACAGCCATGGAATAAGCCAGAAAGTGAGGACTGAAAAGACCAGGAACGTCCCATGGATGGAAGTCTTGCCTTCAAAGTACAGCCCACAGAGAGATAGCACACGTGGAGTGTCAGCTTTGTGGGAGTGTCAATCTGAGTCTCACCCAAGTCCCCTCAGGGAAGTGGGTATTTACCTTAAGGATAATAATAGCAATATTCAACATTACCTGAGCACATATGATGTGCCAAGCTCTAGGCTTGATGCCCCACTTGAGTTATTTCTTTTAATATTCACAGGGACCCCACGAGGTAAGTGTATGTAAGAATGGGTACAAACCCCCATCAACACCAGTCCTGGCTAGCTCTATCTCATAGGCAGAAACCCAGTGCCCAGAAGTTTCTGGAAGGGAGAATGTTCTCTACTCAGGGCAACAATTTAACCCCCTCTGAACATGAAATGGGACAAGTTCCCATCTATGGGCCAGTGGGCCATGGGTGGTGGCAGGTGTGAATCCTGAGCAAGTATGAACCTTTCTGATCAGTTGGCTTCTTGGCTCCATCACAAATTGTGTGTGTGTGTGTGTGTGTGTGTGTGTGTGTGTGTTATTTGCGCGTGCGTGCCTGATGAACACTTAATTCTATCAAAGGAAATCACAAAATGTGAAAATTAATTTTTCTCTCCAGGAGAGAAACATCAGGGACTACAAAGTACATTAAAGGTATAATATGCAGAAAGGAGGTCAGGCTTTGACCTTGGCCAGCAGACTTTGGTCTTGGATCTTAGGAAGAAGCTGTAAGAATATACTGTGTCAGAACCTCAATGTGTCATTGGGGTAAAAGACAAGGCCCCAAATGCAGAGGTATAGGAGTGAGCCTCCAGTTCCTGGGACCTGGGGCAGGAGGCATAGGCAAGGGCAGGCCCAGGAAAGTCTGGGGGAACAGATAGATTATCCAGGCAGGGGTTCAAGCACAAAGACTCAGTTACCCACTTGGCAGCAAGGTGGGGACTTAACAGGAGAAAGTTAGGAGCTCTGTTGCTAGGACTGGGCTCCGAGAGAAGAGCAAGATGAATTGGACACCGAATCCCATTTCCTTATGAGGAGTGTCCCTGGACTCAAGCTAAAAGAGCTAAAGGCTGCATTATAGGTGCAGGTCAGGTGTGGAGAAGCATGAAAACAGGGCTGGGAGAAGAGTGACCTGGTAGGTCAGTCCCACATGAGACCTCCAATGTTGGTCTGGACACTGTGCAGGCATAACCTGGCAAACAGTACAGCTGGACATGACTTTTCATGCACTGCTTTTCAGAGGGGCCCCCAGAGCACCTGGCTTCCAGCATGCTTCTGACAGCATGCTGTGTGAAACCCTTGGAAGCAGTTCCCTTGTTGGCACTTCCAATAAGAACTGGGTTCCCCAAAAGTAGGTCAGGAGCTCCCGGGAAACTTATGGATTCTGACTTTGATTTTTCCATCTTGAAGTTCAAAGAGCATGAGTAAGTTCACTGGAAGAAAAACAAATGCCTTTTTTTGAAATCCAAAACATACTTGGCACGAAGGGAACTAAAAACTCAAAGAGTCAAGAAAATCCTAGTTGTGGCCTAGCAAATACTCACCCACTGTCTGACCCCAGTCTGTGGTCATGGCTGGTCCCCACTGAGTTGGGGCGGGTACAGCTCCGGATACAGAGAACATGACGCTGGATGACCCAGTATGTTCTTTGTGCTGCCACCCTCTGCCCAGTCCCGCTCATAGTGACCACAGAGTACACTGCCACTGACTCTCTTTCCACATGAGCCCTAAGGATGATTTATTACCTCAGTGAACGTCTGAAGCCTTTTGTATAGTGAACAGGTTTCTTTATCCCTCTTTGCTAGAAAGGGGAAATGGGGGGATCGCAGCAAGGGGAAGGGCATCATTTCACCCTTGGCTCATGGCTCACGATATGAATAGAAGTATGAGCCATACAAAGAACCCAGATCTTTAAGAACCAGGACCACATGCTGTTTATTTTGTATCCACAGCAGTATTTAGCCAGGATCTTGTCCAGAGTCAGTTCTCAATGAATAAATGAGCAAGGAGCAAAGCTTGTGTCCTCAGAGTCTGGCATAACAGTATCTACCTATTGGAAGATGGGCTTAACAGTAAGGCACAGGCAGTGAATCCTGCTCTGCCTCTTGCCAACTCCAGTGGGCTTCTATTGATTTGGCCTGACCAGCATCCCCTCCACCTTCTTCAGGTAATAAAATCCTGATTTTCCAGTGATACGCCATCTCTTCTCCATTCTCGATTCAATTAATCCAATTTGGGTGTACAGGACTACCCTAGGCTCTGGTGGCCATGTGACCTAACCCAGAAAATCACAGAAGCAAGTGAAGAATTTATAAATGATTTCAATTTTTGGAGGCAAATAACTCCTACATTAGAAAATGATTTTATCGGGGGGCACCTGGGTGGCTCAGTCGGTTAAGGTCTGACTTCAGCTCAGGTCATGATCTCACTGTTCGTGAGTTCAAGCCCCGTGTCAGGCTCTGTGCTGACAGCTCAGAGCCTGGAGCCTGTTTCAGATTCTGCGTCTCCCTCTGTCTCTCTCTGCCCCTCTCCCACTCATACTTTGTCTCTCTCTCTCAAATATAAACAAACATTAAAAAAAATTTTTTTTAATGATTTTATCTAAGTAAGTCCAGATGGCAATATTCATAAATAAGCTGCTTTCAATGGCCCTGGCCTCTTGCCCTTGAAAATGTTAAATGACTATAGCAGTAGATACAGGTTACCTTGTCCTCAGACAGCAGAGAACATTTATACAAACGAGTAAGTGGGAACAAATCAGATTTAATCTCATGTTGATAAAACTTCAACAGGAACAAGCACCCCTTGATCTAGTTGTTAGAGCCAGCTCAGCTACAATGAGATGTGTTTCAAAGTTTGTACAGGAACCAGGGTGGAATTTTTAATGCATCTTGAAGATCGTATTCTTCAAACACATATATTAATACAAAACAAAGAAAAAAAGCAGTCTCATCCACAGCTTGGTCAATTTGCTGACTTTGGAATGAGGGTTACAGAAAGTCTGTGATTTCCTCACTTGTGATCTTTTCATTTCTGGTCAGGTCCTAAGCTTTTTGGTTGTGGTGCTGCTAATAGTTCATTTCAATTCCCTCCCAACTGGACATGGTGTCTGTTGGCTTCACAGTCGAGAAAGCCCTGATCCATGACCATGAGGTGGTGTCATCATCTGCAATTGTCTATGAGGACATGCAACGTTGGCCACTCTTCAGTGGCAAGCCAAACACCAAACTCAGGGCCATCAGATTCTCAGTTCGGTCTATTAAGAGTTACTTTGTTCCAGGGCAAATGGCACTTGAGTAGTTCTTTTAATGGGCTGGGTGAAACAACCCCTGGTTTCAACAACAGCTTATGTGATTCATTAGGCCAACCCAAGGATCATGTAGGCTTTTCACATAACTACTAGAGAAGGGCGGCCTAACTCCGGGCTGGGACCCAAGGTCTGGGCTGTGCTGTGTCAGGATATAGGCACCTCAAGAGGGAGAGGGTCCCCAAAATGCCTACCAAAATGGAGCCTCCACAGAGAGGATTCCATGCAAAGGGGCTTCAGATAGCAGAAGACATAATAAAAGTCATCCTAATCCCTTGGAAATGTTCCAAAAATAAATATGGAAGCAGTATTAGGTTCCATCCTTCTCATTGGAGAACCAGTCCTTTGGATTTGCCAAACTTAGTTTCCAGGTGAAAGGTTGCCAGTTTTGGGACTTATTACTATTTATCCAAACCAAAAAATAACATAATTGGGGACTTGTCCTAGTATATTTTTTTCCTTCTATTATCACTCCAGTATTTTTTTAAATACTAATGTTAGTCATTCTCTAAACTGAAAATGGGGGATAACTATTGACAAAGCAGAGGACCAGAACTCATGGGAATTCTGACTTTCGGGCCATCCGGATTTACCAGGGACACAGCCCACCTCGTGAACATACTACGTGTGCTCAGTAGAGATTTGAGTGGAAGGATGATGACAGGACTATCCCCGTTGCAGAGAGAAGAGTCTGAATGCTGCATGACTACGGCTATAGCTCTGGAGTTCATGAAGTTTACATCCTCTCTCCATTCATCCAAAACATCCCTTTCCGAAAGGAATTCCTTCTCTATGAAGCCTTTTTAACAAGTCCAATGCTCAGTTCAGGAGACTCTCCCAGAATTTACTGACTTGAAACTACAATTTTAGTCAAGGGACTCATAAGAACTAATCAACTCCAGTATGTGTGCACCCTTCATTATAATCTTGTTTCTTTCCTCCTTGCTTTATTTTCAAAAGGTATTTGAAGCATCTTCCACCATGAGTTCCTTTCTATCTTGTGCTTGGATCTACATGGTTTGAGCTCTGCAGTGATTGATGGCCCAGCACAAAGTGCTTGTGAGAGCGACAGCAGGAGAGGAGGCACAGTGTTTGCAGTTTGGGTGTGGGTGACCTGCCTGGGGAAGAGTAGAGAGAGACCTGGGTGACCACTCTCCCAACAGAAGCCAGGAGTGTGGACACACAGTGGACAAGCTGCTAGCTGGTCTCATGGAGTCTGCTTCTTTCCATGCTTCGGCATTTACAGTATTTAAGTGCACACATCCCACCTAACTTTCTCTGACTCTATATTCAAAACTGTGTGAGGGCTCCTGCCTGCCTTCCCCTTCCAGGGAGAGTGAACCCCCTCAGTGAAGAGGCTAGGGTACTCAGACACTACCCCATGCCAAGACCAACATGGCAATAACACATTCATCAGCACAGGAAGCATGGTGCCTGAGGCCTTCAATCCTGTGAGGAGCTCATGTAAATGTTTTAATTTATTTTAAAGTCAGAAGGAAAAATTAGTACAATAATGGATATAAGATGATGAATCCAGTCTGGATTATATTCATCTTTATACAATGCAGTCATAAAATATAATTTTTAATATTTCTTTTATAGAGGAAGGAGCCCACAAAGGCAAAAGTGCCCAGGGCATATGAAGCCCTATGTGGCCTGAAATCTTCTGACTAGAGGAAATACTAAGGAAACTGGAAAGCCAGGGCACAGCAATGCCTGTTTCCTTCCTTCTTTCAATCATTTGACCCTTTCTTTTTCTTGCTTCCTTTTTTCCTCTCTCCTTCCTTCTATGTGCCCAAGAGGGAAAAAAAAAAAATGTGTGCTTGAAACAGTGGCCAGACAGTCTGCTCTGTCAGGGAAGATGCTGAGGGAGACATGCTACCCACATCAAACAACAAAGAAGCCTGTGGGACACAGTAGACAATGCCTGGCCTTCCACTGCAACAGCCCTCAAGGCCAGGCCTTACCCCAGGTCCTCATGCTAGCTCTGTCACTCCTCCGGGTGTTGAGCAACCTCCCCATGCCTGGCACAAGGATGAGAAGGGCCAGGCCCTCCCTGTTGGGAAGGGACACAGAACAAATGGGCAATGACACACACATTGAGCAGTGTGACACACACAGTACATGATGCCATGGTCAGACGGGCCGGGCTGCGGAGGCAGTGTTGTTTTCCAGAGAGGAGCTCCTGGACCCCAGTGCCAAAAGGTGTGGAAGGCCGGAGTATGAGAGCAATGCAGTTGGGTTTGTATGTTAAAACACTCAACTCTGTGGCCTGTGAAGAATTGATTGCAAGGAAACAAAACTGGAAGCAGGAAGGCAGTTAGGGAAATGGAAGTCAACCAGAAAAGAAGGATATGGATCTGAATGAATTTGGAGGTGTCAGGATGTAGAGGAACCAAGCAAACGTGAGAGACTATGCAGTGAGATCTCTGAAATCAGAGGTGGGTGGGGTGGCTCAAACCTCTTGGGTCATGGGGAGGATGTGGCATCTCCTGGGAAAGGAATAGAGAGGAGGCTAGGAGGCTGGGAGGCTGGGTTTGGAGTGTGTTGATTTTGAGAAGCATCTAGATAGGCTTCAGTGGGCACATGGAAACCTGGCAGACAGTCTAAGCCAGAGATAAGCAGTTTTCTCAAATGAAGGAAGGCTCTGGTTTGGATGAGCATATCTGTTCCTGTGGTTGCCTAGGGCAACCACCATGGATACTCTAAGCTCTAGGAATTGATGGCTTTTTACCATGTCAAGAGAGAGTTTGCACAAAATGCCTTCCTGGGTCCCGACAGAGAGTCTGTGGCTCTGAGGACCACTGGGAAACAGCAGTGGGCTGCTGCCCACAGGATGGCCATCTCTCTGTCTACTCAGTTGCCGCCTGGCCCTAGCACTTCAGGCCTCAGCCCCCACACCTACTGCCTGCTCTTTGCAGCCATCTGCTCCCACGCTGAAAAGTACTGAGCTCTGAGCTTAGTACCCACAGAGGCAACAGAGCATGAGGAGGGTGGGTGAGAAAGGCAGGGTGGGGTGAAGTGGGCAGTAGGAAAGGGAGTGGATAGGAAGTCAAGGAGACTTGATTTCTGGTGTTATAACCTTGGGTGACCTTGGACAAGTCACTACCCCTTTCTGAACCTCTGTCCTCAAGCATTAGAGGTTAGATTGCTCTATTGATTTCTACAGTGGTCTGCAGTTCCAGGGTACTGCAAGTCCAGGAACTCATGGATCTGGAGAGCCTGGGCTGTGAGCACTCACTGGCTCTCACATCTATTATCTGTGTCTTCCCGTACAGGACAGGGTGTGATCAGAGCTTCCTGGCTGTGGGGTGAAAGGTTCCTTCCCTAACCCTCCTCACCCTTTTCCTAGCCAGCTAGTCCAACAGAGAGAGCAGCTTAATTGCTCTCAGCTTCAGCCAGACCCTCCCTTTGCCTGGTGGGGCAGCCCTGGACTGCCTATAGAGTCCCTACTGGCCCAGAGAGGCAGGTGGACCCTGCAGCTCAGTATCTCCTAACTGCCTGCCCTGGACCACCTTTCCCAGCCCATCAAGGGTTTCTGTCTTCCAGGAGCCTCTGTATAGCTGGGGGGAGCATCCTCTAAACTCATGAGCCTGTATTACTGTCTAAACAAGACCCCAATCCTTATAGTGTGAGCCTCAGCCTGGGTCCTCCTCCTTGGGGTGCAGGGGTGTGACACACAGGGGTGGGCCACCTGCTTCACTCCACATGCAGAGGTAACAAGGCTTAGAGTTCATAATGGCAGTCAGGAGAAATAAAGTCCTCCCATGCCAGCAATGGCCACTGAGATGTTGCCATGGTAAAGGGGAATCAGCAGACCAGCTGGTGCTGGAAGAACTGTCAGAACTTTGACAGTGATACTAAGGCCAGTGGAGTGCACAGGACAAAGCTTCATTCTGCTCCAACAGCATAAGGGAAGAAAGGTCCTTTGACCCCTGACTAGGTTTTACCGTCACCTTGGTTCTAAGTTCAACTCTAAGGATTCTTAGAGTCTACTGCTTATTTGTGAGCTTAGAAGACAGGATAAGAAACAAACAACACCTAGTCCTTGACAACCACACCCTACTATGTGAAAGCATGTTCCCAAGCCCCAAGGAAGCAGAGAAGGGAAAGGCAGAGCTCCTCATTTCCAGGTATTTATTACCCGCTTGGGAGACAATGACAAAGAGATTTCAACGCCATGTGCCAGAAGAAGATGTGAGCAGTACAGCTATGGATGATGAGTCCCAGGTCCTCCTGGTGTCCACACCTGTGGTTTAGTTCTCTCCACCTGCTCTGTGCAGGGACAGGGTTGGGCTGATGTTGCCTCCCCAAACCTCAAAGCAGGCTCTGATCAGTAGGGGCTGGACAGCCCACTCGTTGACCACTCTGTTGAGCATAACCCCCTCCAGGGTAGGCTTATCATTCCCATTTTCCATCAGGGGAGATGGAAGCTTGGAGAAATCAGGCAACCCACACAGTTCAAGGGCAGGACCCAGATTCATAAGCAGGTTCCTCAGATTCCTAAACCCATGAGGGATGGGAGAGAAGAAACTGACCTAAAAGATGTGGGCTCTGATCAGGCAGAAGTCAGTGGACAAATGGGAGAGGAATATTCCAAGAAAGGGAACAGAGCAAAGAAAACATTTAAAGGATTAAATTCAACATGAGAAACATTTTGCCATTTGTTTGAGTCAAGTAATTTATGCTCTAGACTTGTTTCTGCTTAACTCCATGGAATGCTTAATCTTTCTGAAATTTAATTCCCTTTCTTGCAAAATGGGGTATACTTACAGGGTTGTAGGGATGCTGTGTTAAATGTAGGTGCTTTTAGATGGTTAGGCAGTGTATAAGTGCAGTGTTGTTAAATACATTCCATTTATAGGTGACCACCAAGTTAAGGGCAATATGTGTGAAAAAAGCCATGGGGTATCAAGAACTGCCAGGAAAGGATGCAAGCAGAAGCCTCTCACGATGCTGCCCCCTACTTCTGGTGTATCCCAAGTTTCTGTGAAGCTCTTCACTGCCCCCTTCTTCCACAAGATGAGTGGCTATAAGAGGAAACATCCCAGTGAGGAGGCAGGGGTAGTGTGCTGGTGGAGTTCACCTTCACTGGCCACCCTGCATGACAGTTCTGCCTGGGGTCTGGGCTGTGAGTGCAGAAAATGCAGTTCAGAACTGGTGCAGGGAACCCCCTGGTGAGCGATCCTAAGACTCAGTGATCCTGAGGCTCTACAAGCCAACGCCCACTGTCCCTGCTCCCCACGGCCACGTCCAAATCATGCCTATCCTAGACTCCCTTGACTGTGGGTCCCAAGGCCTCTCAGACTTGGCTGTTCCAGCTGCCTTGGCCTCCACAAGGAAAAGCCTTTTTTATTTCTATCTCTGTGTGTGTGTTTACTAAATTTAACCTTATTTCTGTAAAACTATTCAAAAAATAGGAAAAAAAAATAGAAAGTTGCAATCACCCCAGAGCCCACCACCTAAAAATAACTTAAAAATTTTGTGTGTGTATGAATGTTATTCCAGAATTTACCCAAACCTATATGCAGAAGAACAGATTTATGGAAATAATTATGTAAAATGGCATTTTAATACACAGCTTTTTTTAAGAAGCAAAGGCATTAAATTCAGTTTTCACTGAATTTATCACGAAAAAAAATGAAAAAGACTAGCAAATTTCAGATGAATTTTTCTTTTGTTTGAGGCAGATAATTTGTACTCTATTATTTCAAAATATTTTCAAAACATATGGAAAAGTAGAGTGAACAATAAAATGGCCTTACTGTCCACTTTTAACAAATCTGGACATGCGCCTAGGTTACGAAGTTCTTCTTTCTTCTTTTCTTTTTCAATGAAAATGTTAATGTAAAAAGAATTCATTAACAGAAATATACCTATAGGCATGATTTCCCAACCAGTCAAATTCTGTTCCTGGATGCTGGACACTGGGTACTCAACACCTACCCACCCACCCCCACCCCCAACACCTCTGTAGTCAAACCAGTGCTTAAGTCAGACACCAGGCCCTGCAAGCATTTTACATTCATTGTCTTGTATGCTCACCCTTATCTAGAAAGTCTGCCCTGTTATTATCCCTGCTCTGGGCAAATGAGAGCTCAGAGGGCAAAGCAACCAGTTCAGGTGTAAATGACAGAGCTGGGATACAAATTCAGGTCTGTCAGACATCAGAGCCTGGTGCTAGAGATAATTTTTAAAGGATTTTGGATTCCATGTAAGCTGCTCAGGTACTTAAGCTGACAAGGAACAAAAACTCTGGATGAAAAAAGATTTCAAGAGCAGCCGGTAACATCAGAGCTCCACTACTCTAAGCAAAGTGAGAGGAAATTTCTGTCCAGAACATCGTCTCCCTGGACTTCCTATAAGAAAAGTTTGTTTTGGAGTCCTCTCTTCTCCCTACTGTGTCAGACAGTGAGACTGAGTAGAGCATCATTCAAAAGATGATGGAACCTGAGCATGACAGGGCCACCCTTGCCGATGCTTCCTGAATTCAACCAATTGATCAAAATCCAGTGAGCTGTGACTCTCAGATATTAGCTACAGATGAAGCTATTTTTAAAAGTTCAAAAGTCAAAAATGATCACTTTTGGGGGGATCATTTTGCAATAATGACTGAGGCTTTAAAAAAAAACAAACAAACAGTAAAAATGTATCTCTTGAGAACTTTGGAGCTCAAAGCCAGCCTGATGTGCCAGCCACCAGCTCCAAGGGCACAGAGACAGTGAGACGAGCCAGTCTGACACCATGTACACTGGGGCCACCGCAGCCGCCACCTCCAGCTGCAGTTTCAGTTCCTCAGTCCTGCCTAATCAACAGGGCACCAAAGGACCTGTGTATGAACTGCACCAGTCAGGGTGCACACAGGAGGCCGAAATCACACCAGTAATTTGAACAGGAAAAAAATGTAACATAGAAGTGTACTAAGTAGTAACAAGAGATTCACTACTGAGAGGGGATAAAAGAGCTCTAAGAAATACTGTAGGGCTAAGGGGGAGCTCCAAGGAAGTCTCAGCCAACTTGGCTGAGACTCAGACCTCAGGGAGAGGGTGTTCATGGGGTTTTCTGAGCCACCTCTGGTCTGTACCCAGGGCCCAGACTGGTGATCAGGGAGCCTCTCCAGGGTATTAGCAAATCTCAGTGGAAGGTGAAAGCCCCTGGGTGTCACACATGCCACTGGCAACCATACCATAGGAGCCAGAAAGGGGAAACACCTGCAACCAAGCAAGAGGAGAAGCGCTTTCCTTCTGCAATGTCTTTCCAGAACCTCCTAGTGACAAATCTAACAACAACAACAAAATGTTTACAGGGTCCAGCTCCAGCATCACAAAGCAGGGCAGAGAAGCTTGATTTGGAGTTCAGAAGCCATAAATGAGTATCTAGCTGCAGCACTGTTTGCAACAGCCCCAAACTAGAAATAACCCACATGCTCATCTATAAAAAAGGATAAGTAAGCAAAATGTGGTAGAAACATACAAAGGAATAGGACATTGCAGTAAAAATGAGTGAATTCTAGCCACACACAATTACATGGCTGAACCTTAGAAACAAAGTTGAGTGGGTAAAGAAGCTGCAAAAGACAACATACTTACAAAGCTTAAAAACCAAAGAGGTTAGAGTGGGAGAGAGCCAAAGCATAAGAGACTCTTAAAAACTGACAACAAACTGAGGGTTGATGGGGGGTGGGAGGGAGGGGAGGGTGGGTGATGGGTATTGAGGAGGGCAGCTTTTGGGATGAGCACTGGGTGTTGTATGGAAACCAATTTGACAATAAATTTCATATATTGAAAATAAAATAAAATTAAATAAAAATTAAAAAAAACCAATAAAATGACTGACATGTAATTTAGCTATACATATAGACATAGAGGAAGCTATTTTTAAATGAGCAAAATAGAGGCACCTGGGTGGCTCAGTCAAGTGTCCAACTTTGGCTCAGGTCATGATCCTGTGGTTCGTGGGTTCGAGCCCCACATTGGGCTCTGTGCTGACACCCCAGAGCCTGGAGCCTGCTTCAGATTCTGTGTCTCTTCTCTCTCTACCCCTCCCCCCTCTCTTAAAAACGAATAAAAATTTTTTAAAAAATTTTTAATGAGCAAAATAATGAAAAAAATATCCAGAGGAGTGGTTACCTCTAGGAGCGAGATGGATATAGGACTAGGGAGAAGCACATGGTAGTGTCAAATATATTGGTAATATTCTAGTTCTTATATTGATGGCAAGTTCATGAGCATTCATTTAGTCACTATGCCTCATAATTTACATGAATATAACACTTGTTACACATATACTTCTGTACATGTCAAATACTGCTTAATAAAGTAAAAGGAATCAAATCGTATGAGGTGAGTTGGGAGTTACCTGCTCTAACAACAGCTCCTGTTCAAAAAGCCTGGATATCTTAATTGATACAGCTCCATATAAACCAGCACGTGCCAGACTATTGGCAAAACAAATGCAAACCTTGCAGAAACATAAGCAAAGTGCCCAGGACAAAGGAAGCTGTGGTCCCTGCTCTATCACTCTGTGAGGATCAGATTACATTGGGCTATCCGTCCCCAGTCCTGAGGGACCTTCCAGGAACACAGACCATCTGGAGCACTTTCCAGTAACACACAAATGGCTTTCTTGTAGAATGAAGACCAGATTTAGCCCAGGTAGTTCACAACCTGGAACAATAGTAGGAGAAGTTGGAGGGAATTGGATCTTGGCTCAATTAAAAGAACCATGTGTAAAACTGAATATGACAAGTGTTGGTGAAGATATGAAGAAAATGTAATCCTTGTTTCTTGCTGATGGAGATGTAAAATGGTACAACCATTGTGGAAAATGGTATGGCATTTCCTCAGAAAATTAGACATTACAATGTAATCCAGCAATTCTACTTCTGGGTATCTATCCAAAAGAATTGAAAACAGAGACCCAAACAGATAATGTTCATGACAGCATTATTCCCAGCAGCCAAACATGAAAGCAACCCAAGTACCTATTGACAAATGAATGGATACAGAAAATGTGGTCTATACGTACAGTGAAATATTATTCAATCTTAAAAAGTAAGGAAATCCTGTCACATGCTACAACATGGATGAACCTTGAGGACATTATGCTAAGTGAAATAAGCCAGGCACAAAAGAACAAAACTCTGTAGGATTCTACTTACATGGGGTACTAGAAGAGTCAAACGCATAGAGACACGAAGCAGAATGGTGGTTACCAGGAGCTACGTGGAGGGGCTGGGGGAGGTAGTGGTTAATGGACACAGAGTTCTAATTTGGGAAAACAAAAAAAGTTCTGGAGATGGATGGTGGGGATGCTTGCACAACAATGAGAATGTACTTAATGCCACTAAACTGTGCACTTAAAAAATAGTAAATTTTAGGGGTGCCTGGGTGGCTCAGTCGGTTAAGTGCCTGACTCTTGACTTTGGCTCAGGTCATGATCTCATGGTTTGTGAGTTCAAGCCCCAAGTCAGCCCTGTGCTGACAGCATGGAGCCTGCTTAAGATTCTCTCTCTCTCCTCCTGTTTCTGCCCCTCACTCCCTCTCAAAATAAATAAACATTTTTTTAAATGGTAAATTTTATGTTATGTACATCTTACCACAATTTAACAAAAAGAACCATGTGTATTGGCTAGAATGGGCTGTCTTGGCAAGTTCCCTGTTACTGAGAAGGTTCACACAGAGCCTGGTGACCATCTTGTTGGGAATCGTCTAGCTTTGGAGCTGTCAGGGCTCTGGTCAAAGGCTCTGCCTGCAGGAACCCCGTGTGGAGTTGCAGGGCATGGAACAAAAGCAGGCTCCCTCCATTGCAAAGGGCTCAGCCTCCACCTAGTTAAGGTAGATGGGTCTCACCAGTAGACTGAGCTATACCCCATCACAGACATGTGGGCCGCTGAGAAGGCGCTGCCTCAGGAGGCTTGAGATCCACCTGGAGGAAGGTGGGTCTGAGGAGACCCATGGGATCTGTCTCCCCAGGAGTGAACTTGACTGCTTTGGGGTTCAGGCCCAAGCCTCAGGCCCTCAGTGTTACCAAGCACCCTCTGCATCCATCACAGTGTTGATCTCCGGCAGGACCAGGCCCCTGGGTAAATCCCACTGCAGGTTACCTGGTATTGGCCCCTGACCAGGATTCTGGCCTAGCCCAGCACTGACCACCAGGTTCTAAACTGAGCAGGGCCCAATAAAGGGAACTTCAAGGTAGTCTTACTGATAGTATGAAAACTTAAAAGTCTAAACTTTGAACTGCAACATACATCCAGACAGGAAAAAAGAAACTAGAAGCAATCTCTGTCAAAACCTCTGTCAAAAACAGGTTTAAAAGCTCAGCCCTCAACAAGAATAAAACCTGGACCAGCTTTTAGGTCACTCTTCTGCCCTGACTTCCCCAAGAGAAAGTGTTTTTGAAATAATGAATCAAACTTCTTACCTGACCTTATCCTTCAAGACTCATTTTCAAAGGCACCTCTCTCAGAAGCAACTCATTTCACTCAACCATAATCAGGTGTTTGTCCTGTGTGTCTTCATAGGGCTTTTGCCCCCGTCTTCACACCTGCTGTGGTTTTCTTGCCAACCAGGTCCAGAAGCTCAGTGAGAGCATGATTTTGGATACCCAGCACAGTGCCTGGCATGCAGCAGACACTCAACACATGGTTGCTGGAAAAGTGAATGCACGCATGCATAAAAATGAACACAGTGAAAGCATAATTTTTAGCTAGGAGCCCAAATTTTGCTTGACTCATTATGACACCTAGTGGTGATTAATCTCCATTGCAGACCCCCCAAAATCCACATAATTACCCTAGGCGCATTTCCCTTTGTTCCAGCAAAGGCCCTCTGAGTGCCAGCTATGTGGCAGGGACCATGTGAGTGCAGGGGACATTTAGATGAGTTGGTCAGTACCTATTCTCGAGGGGTTTTAGGCTAGAAGCACCGAGTGCTGCTCACCACCACAGAGAGTCAGTACTGGCATTAATGTTATATCACTGTAGGGAGAAACAAAGGACAAGAAGGCTCCAATGGGCATGATCTCACTGTGGAGAAGGGCAGCTTCCGAGGGAAGTGGAAACCCTATTACCTGAGCTACCTCATAACATCATCCTGTTTATCGTTCCCTCTAAAGCTAAGCTGGGTTCCAAGTTTTGAGGTATTATCCCAATATTGCTTCTAGCTTCTGCCAACATTCCTGGAAATGTAATACCTAAAGCCACCCTGGTTTCCCTTATTCCTCCTCCTATGGAGAAAGGATGCTGGGGAAGGAGACTAAGAAAGAGAACCCAGTCCTGCCTTTTAGTCTGTATTTTCTCCAGCCCTTTATTCCTCTACTTCTCCAACCAAGCTTTAAAAAATAAATCCCAACTGGATGACCATTTTGGAAGCAAAATTAGAGTTGGGCCTCTTATTCTAAAATATATATTTTAATACATTTTATTTATAATTTAATATATTTTTATATACATACATATTATATACTCACACAAAATTGAAATCATTTGTCTTTCAATTATGTGAAGAAATATTTTTTAGCTATGGCCAAAATAATACTTGGCTCATTAAGACACCTAGGTATCTTCATTAAATAAATAAGTTATGGTATACTGATGCTATGGAATACCAGTTAGCCACCAGTTTTCAAATGTAATGCTGTATTATCATTAAAATATGTTCAGAATATATTGCTAAGCTTTAACAACATCAACAAAAATGCTAGAGCTATCTCTAAATCCATAAAAACACTGTCACGTGAAAGGATGTTCATCAAAATGTTAACAGTGCCTTATCTATGTGTCTTTAGGCTCACTTACTTTCTTTGTATATTTTTAATATTTTTATATGGCAAGAATGCATTGTTTTCAAATCAGAAAAACAAGAGCTATTTCCATGAGCAAACAATGAATCCCTGCCTTTCACATTACTATACTTGGCTGCTGAGGCAGGAGATAGATAGATCTATAGAAACACATAAGTATATAGATTGATAGAAGCATTGCCTTATGAGAACAATGGAAAACCTACATTCTAAGACTCAAGATGAACTATATGGTTCTTACTTTCTTTTGGAGTAACATAGTTCTTTCTGATACCCCTAACAAGGGTAACGGACAGTACAATCCATAACAATATACACTATAAAAATTCAAAACATAAAAGCAGTTGTGAGCAGAGGCCTTGGGTTTTCCAAGTCACAGGCTCGGGTAAAGCTTCTCTGCCTGGAACAGGCTCTTCCCAAGGCTCACATTTACAGTAAATGTAATTACACTTTAATGGCATTCATCTCATTCTGTCACTTTTTCCATAGCTCCTATTTTTAACCAGCACAATGGGAACATTTGTCCTCTGATTCACTGACGAGTTTTCAGGCCAGGAGTCTAGCTTTTAAAATGACAGTACCCTTAATCCTATCGCTGATTTTTTAAATGAAATAACAGCCTGTAATTAAAGCAATGGAGCACAGGCAACCTCAGTGGGGTAAGAATAGCAACTCGGCACCAAATTCAGGTAATGGGATATATCAGCCACTGTGCTGGAAGGCAGGAAAGGGAGAACAAGGTTCTGATCCCAGCTTTTTGGCCTCGCAAATCACTTCAGAGTCCTGCACCACAGTTGTTATGAAAAGGGGCACTGATTCTTAGATTCCATCAGTCAAGCCCACCCAGTGGGAATGACGAAAGTCAACCCAGGGTTTCTGCTCCTCTGGAAGAGTCCCAGGTGACAGTTCTGCCCACTCAAGCAATGCACTTGGGACTACCAGAGTTGATGGGGCAGTTGAGGTTCTCCTGCCCATCATATACCATGAAGAGGTGAAGTCTATGTCAGCTCCCCTTAATTCTGTAACCCCACATTGTGGTGGGAGTGACTCTCTGTGATGTCTGGGGCTAGGTCACAAAAGGCTACATGGCTTCTTGCTAGCTGTCTTCACATGCTCTTGGGACACTCCATCTCAGAACCCAGCTATCAGGATGTACAAAGCTGGGTTATGACCAAGACACAAGTAGGTGCTTCAAGCCTGGCCCCAGACATGGGAGTGCAGAAGCTCCAATCACCGGAATCCCTCTTAGCATCTTGAGTCTTCCTCACTGATCAACACTGTGGAGCAAAGGCAAGCCATGACCCTGGGTCTTGATCATGGAATTTGTGAGCACAATAAAAGGGTGGTTGCTTATGTCACTAGATTTGTGGTGGGTCCGTGGGCAGCAGTAGCAATTGGAACTCCATATCAGATGTAGGAGTTCAGATGTAAACACTGACATAGTGCTTACTGTGTGTGAGGCCCTGTCTTAAGCAAGATACTAATACTAATTTGCTTTATATTTACCTTCATCATAGCTCTGTGAGGCCTATACTATTATTGTCTATGTTTTACAGTTGAGGCAACTGAAGCTCAGAAAAATTAAGTAACTTGCCCAAAGTTGCACAGCTACCAAGTAGCGTTCAAATTGAAATGATCTAGCTCTAGAATGCATACTCTTAGACCACTTAGTAGGTACTTAGGTTCTGCCCAAATCTTTGGTACTAAACTTTATGTAACAACTCTACCTAGGCCCCAGCATCCACTCAGCACCCTTTCTTCCTTTCTACCTTCCTTGCCTTGCTAAGATATGATCAGACACTCCAGGGAAACCCACCTATATATAAACTACACCTCAAGAAAACACTAATAGAAAGATGCTTTCTCCCAAGAAAAGGGCAAGTTCATTATGCACCTTTCAGACCGGCCTCATGGTGACTCCTGGTCCTGACCTGATTTTTCCCAGGCTCCAGGCAGGGGCTAATTTACATTGCTGCAGCCACGCATGCAGCTTGAGATTGCTTCCTGACCTGCAAGCCCTTGCTTAGCAGTCATTTTGTTTGGGTACATGTTGAGTTCCTCGAGTTCTTGTGTGCTTACTCAGCAGGCCTGCTGTCTCCAAAAGAGGATGCTGCATGACAGTGGCCTTCAAGAGCCCTCAGGAGCTCTTAAGTGTTGGCTTTCTTTGCTTCTGTAAACATTTAACATTTATGCACACCCACTAGCAAATCCTGATCAATAAAGGATAATGTTTTGTGGTCTTTTAGCAGAAACTCTTTCTTACACTCTACTTCTGCCATTTAAAAGTTTTTCCTAAAACCACAGGGTCAAACTCTGATTGTGGTGCCATTAGATCATGCAAAAATCCTGCGTAGATATCTCCTCTATTCTAGGTATCAAAAATGAATAAAACATTTCCTTTGGTTGATCCTTTCCAAACAAATAAAAGCCCTGAGTAAAAAGCCCTAGCTTCTTACCCACCTACTATTTTATTTGCTACTTAAGTAATTGCCAGAGGGGCGCCTAGATGGCTCATTTGGTTAAATGTCCTACTCTTCGTTTCTGCTCAGGTCATGATCTCATGGTTTGTGAGTCTGAGCCCCAATCAAGCTCTGAACTGACAGCATGGAGCCTGCTTGGAGCTCTCTCTCCCTCTCACTCTCTGCCCCTCTCCACTTTCTCTCTCTCTCTTTCAAAATAAACAAACTTTTAAAAACTTTTTAAAAAGTAATTGCCAGCAAACATCACTGATTCTTCCCTCCATCCTCTCCCTCCCTCCCTTTCCACCCCTCTCTTTCAACTTTCCTTTCCTCCTTCCCTCTCTCCTTCTCCATCCTCTCTCCTTTCCTTTTTACTTTCCTTAAACTATGCACCTATTGGGTTTAGGGTAAGACCTACAGGAGGTCACAGATACAAGCGGAACTAGGAGAAGGCTGGTATAGCACCTAATTGATGTAAGCCACAGCATGTTACAAAATCATTAGTGGCAGATCCTATACACCTCAGAATTCATTTCAAAGAGATTCCCCCACTCCTCCACTATTCACTGACCAGCATACAAATGTACCCACTAACACTGATGTTCATTCTCCCAAGACCTCTCACTGCCAGGAATATTAGCAGCAGGATCTGCTGTGGCAAGCTGGGACAGATTAAACAAGACGTCTGGGAGGGAGTACTCAAGTTCAGAGCACTTTCACTCTGCTTCATGTCCTATTCCTGTTTGATTCTATTTTCTCTCTCATACTCACTCTAACACAATGAAAAATGGAGAATGTGCCTTCAACCCCAGTGATCTTCATCCTATCATCTCTGAACACGGTTCTGTGCTGCTATGAGCTGTATATTATTCTAAAAGAATTCACATTTTAGAATCCCAAAAGGGAAGAGGAATGGCCTAAATGCTACATAGCCCAGTACATGGCCTGATGTGGCTCAAAACTCCTCGTGTTAATGCCATTCCTGTAATTTAGAGGGTACATCCATCAAAAGGGCTGATGAATAGTATGAGATAACCCAATCAACCAATATGCAGTAGAGACTTGACAGAGAAAAGTCAGTCCAAAAGACAGCATTTAACCTACATGGAGGAAAGTTGTCTTGGGAAGCGACAAGTATCACACTGTAAGCATATAAAATCCTCTTATGCTTTATACTGAGACTTTTACTTGCTAGGACACCAAGAAAATAAATGATCACCTAGAGTGAGAGAAGTATTACTTAACACACTAAAAAAATGTAAAAGTGCGCAGAAAAAAAAAATAGATTCTACAAGGATTATGTAATGGTGGAAATGTAAAAGGGAAGCAAATTTCCCAAAGTTCCCCAAAGGTCAAAAGATATAATTTCAAGTTCTTCCCAAATTGCACTGACAAACTTTACCTTAAGAGTTTCCGAGTCATGGGAGGCCCAGTTTAGAATTTAGAATATTAAGGCCTACCAATCAATCTCAAATGAGCAAATTTATCAGGATGCCAAACCCTAAATGCTTTCAAAAAAACAGGATGCTGGTGAGGATGACCATAATGACATCACTGATAACTACTATTATTACTACATCTACAACAATAAAACCTCAACACTGTGCTAAGTACTTTATAAATCTTAGTCCGTTTAATCCTCAAGATAACCGTATTTGTTGGATCCTTTTTACAGGGGAGAAAACCCAAGGCACAGGGAGGTTAAACACTCTACTGACAACATGACAAGCTACCAGCTCTGCTGCAGGTGATGATAAAGAGAAAGCTGTCTGCTCCATGAAGATTGGTCCTTTGGGGAGTAATTTGGAGTCACCCCAGGTTTTAGGGTGTAGTACTCAGCCTGACATAGTCAAGAATATCCTGTGTTGAGTTGACTCTGAGGTAATCAAGTCTGAAGGATGGACTTGAATCAACATAATTTTACTTTCAGTTACAAACCAGAATACCAATTTATTAATGGAGATTCCTAAACTTCCATTGGTTCATGGCTTAGTAACTTTTTCACTGTGCTCCTAAGAAAACGAGGAAACATTGGGGCACCTGTATGGCTCAGCTGGTTAAGGTTCTGACTCTTGGTTTCAGCTCAGGTCATGATCTCCTGATTGAGCCCTGCATCTGTCTCTGCCCTGGGGCCTGCTTAGGATTCTCTCTCTCCCTCTCTCTCTGTCCCTCCCCTGCTCATGCACACTCATGCTCTCTCTCTCAAATAAACTTGAAAGAAAGAAAGAAAGAAAGAAAGAAAGAAAGAAAGAAAGAAAGATCTAATCATTTCTTTTATGAAGTACTTAGGGCCAAACAACTTAATGAAAATTTATGTTCTAAAAACTTTGAGCTGTTTGAAAAAATTTGAAAATTGAATGAAAATATACTTACTTCATTAATTACTAATGTGATGTGAGTGCCTGTTGGGCTCTGCACTTTCTCCAACCTTGAAATTTGATCAGACACTGTCACCTTCATTCCCTGCTCCATGTTGATTTTTGAGCTGTACCTGCTTTTATCACACCAACTGCCAAAAAGCCTGCTTTGGAAAGATATGACATCATCAAAAGGAATGTTATGCAAGCTAACACTTAATGTGACTACTTGGAGCTGGTATTTCCTGCAGTGTTTGATAAATTGCAGCATGGCTGTGTTTCCCTTGAAAACAGAATATCCCATTCCTGTGAGCTTGCTGTGGGAAACTGGGGCACCTCAGTGCAGTTTGGGAACTGTATTAATTTACACTACAAAACATAACTGCCAAGTGTACTGAACTTCTCACATTTTCTCCCCAGTAACATTGGGAAACCAAAATAGAAAGCCTTTGGGACCCAGAGTCAGTAAGGGGGGCAACCTGGGGCTCACTAATCTGCTCTTTGATTTAGTTACTGCAATTACAGTATAGTCCAGTACAAGTACAGCTTGCATTAGTGGGCGTGTATGTGTTTATTGTACTATTTTACTTGGATATCTCAAACCCCAGGATAAAACAAAAAGTTGCAAGTTATTCTTTTCTATAACATTTGCTAAAAGGCAAAGGATTATTACTAACTACAACTCTTTATGAAATATATATGCATTTTTAAATATCTTTAAAAATTTTTCATCACCATCTTACAAAAAGTATTGGGTTTTTTTAAGTTTATTTATCTTGAGAGAGAGAGAGAAAGTGGAGCAGAGACAGAAGGAGAGAGTGATTCCCAAGGAGGCTCCCTGCTGTCAGCAAAGAGACCAAGGTAGGGCTTGAACCCACGAACTGTGAGATCATGACCTGAGCAGAAGAGTCGAACACTTAACCGATTGAGCCACCCAGGTGCCCCAACAGTATTGTTTTTTTAATTTAAAAACAAAACTGTAGTCATTTTAATAAGTAGGTAAGGAACAGTAGCAAGCATTTTTCCTATTAGGAAGCTTGTATTTTCAGTATTTTAAACGTCAATAAACAGAAATGAGCTAGAATGGTCAAGTTAAAATAAGCCACTGTGAGATACCTCATTTGACCAATGCTAAACACGTTTCCCCTCATTTTAACATCCCTGAGGTCAGGGTGCATCTTGCAGTCGCTGTTGGCCTGGGGAACAACACTGTTACTGCTCGCCACCTTCTGGCTGGATCAAGAAGTGCCAGCATCAAACCTAGCAGAACATGGTGTCCGAGTTGCACTCTTAGGAGCCCATTTTAGGAATGTCTTAACCAATGTGTTTGCTTCCATTTCCCTTCTTATGTATGCAGCAGAGTGATATCCAACAAGAATTTATTTTTGAATGTCTAAGAAAGTTCTTTCAAATATATAAAATAGGACTAATTTCCATGCAAGTTCAGACTCACCTTGTACCACCAGCATCCCACCTAAAAGGCCACACTGTATCTGCCCAGGTTTTTCTCCCAGGCACAGACATTTGCTCAGTCTTTGTGCAGGCATAGCTCAGAAGTGCAGGGGAGTTAACTCCTCTGGAAGCACCCTTCAAGGGTTGGAGGGCAGGACTGGTAAATAAATAACTCAGGCTTTTATCAGTGGATAGACTGTGCTTCTTCAAAGTCCTAAAGGGATTGAGTCCCTACTGTCTACCTATGGCACTGACCTGATTCTCAGCCTTATACTTGCCTTTTCCCTTCCCTGCCACCTTCTCTCAGCTCCCTCCCTCCTGCTCCCTGGAATCACCTCTCAAACTCTGCACCCAAGTCCTTGGCTCAGGCTCTGCATTTGGACAGATCCAAACTAAGACTTGTGCCTTTTATTACAGACATATGACAGTCAAGAACTGAAAACCACCTTTCTTGGTTACAATTTCCATTTTGCCACCATATTTTTAAAATAAACTTTATTTTTTGGGTACAGTTTTAAATTTACAGAAAAATTAAGAATATAGTACAGATTTACCATATACCCCATACCCAGTTTCCCCATTACATTTTACAATAGTATGGTACATTTGTTACAATTACCAAATCAATATTGATAATCATGCATAATCATTGATGAAGTCTACACTTTATTCAGAATTCTTCTGTTTTTAGCTACTATTCTTTTCCTGTTCTAGGATCTCATCCAGGACACATTACATCTAATAGTCCTGTTTCCATAGGCACCTCTTGGCTGTCACAGTTTTTCGCATTTTTCTTGTTTTTAATAACCTTGACAATTTTGAGTTCTGGTAAGCTGTTTTGTAGAATGCTCCTCAATTGGGATTTGTCAGATGTTTGTAAAGAAGACCAAAGAGATGAAGTATTATTTTCATGACATCATATCCAGGGTCCATACTAATAAATGATTTACCACTGTTGACTTTGACCATGATCACCTGCCTGAGACAGTTTGTCAGGTCTCTGTACTGCAAAGTTACTCTTCCCACCCACCTTTCCACATTATAAATTTTGGAAGGAAATCATTACATGCAACCCACGCTTAAAGGTGGAATCTCTTAAGTCCAGAGTATCTACATAAATTATTTAGGATTCTGAATGAGAGATGGTTTCTTCTCCAATTATTTATCTACTCATTTATCAGCATGGACTCATGGATTATACTTTGGGTTATAATATTTATTTTGTTGCTCAAAGGGTTCCAGCTTTAGCCACTAGATCTTTTAGTTGCCTCCTTCATCCTTTTGACATATTATCATTGTGAGTTTTTTGTTTTTGTTTTAATATTTCTTTCCTTTCTGGTGCTACAAGATGCTTCAGGCTAATCTTGTATATTTCCTGCTCCAGTTTTAGAATCAGCCATTTCTCTAGAGCCCTAGCTCCTTTTTTGGAGAACAGTATTAGAAGCCAGTATCTACAGGTCAGGTGTGGTCTTTGATACTAGGGTGTCATTGCTTTTAGGGTCACCTTAGCTGATAGAACAATGAAAAAAATGTGTTTACTAGCCTATGTATGTTCACTATCTAAATATATAATCATCTGTATCTATATTAAGTGAAACAGTTTGTACCAATGTCTCCAACTCTAATCCATTACGCCATAGATCATTTTAGCCTCCTCTCCTTGCTGTCTGTAACCCCACACTTTAGCAGTGAAACCTGACTCTTGCCATCTGATATCCATTTAATTGTTCAAACCTAGTACATAGTCTAGCACTAACAGAATTATTAACCCGTACTACTGTGAGAAATAACTATCAACTAGAGTACAGTGCTTATACAGATTCTTTTGCCTTTCACCTTACAGATTCATTTCCAAGGTTACTTAGATCAGAACCCTTCCCTTGAAACCTCTTCTATTAGGTGGTTTCACACATTTGTAATACAGTTAGATTATTTTATCACATCCTGCATTCCATCCAGGGATCTCCTCTCTAAATGAAATTTTTAAATATGAATACATTAAGACTCACTCTCTATACTATAAGGTTTATGAGCTTTGGCATATTGTCCTATCTCCACCATTATTGTATCATTCAGAATAGTTTCACTGCCCTAAAAATTCCATGTGCTTTACCTATTTCACCCTTCCACCCTCCCTCAATCCTCTGGCAACCTCTTTTTAGCCTCTCCATAGCTCCACCTTCTCCAGAATGACATATAATGGGAATAATATAGTATACAGCTTTTTCAGAGTGGTTTAATTCAGTTAGCATCCATGTTTTCTGTGGCTTGATAGCTCATTTCTTTGTAATGCTGAACATTCCATTCTGTCAACATAGCACAGTTGGTTTATCCATTCATCTATCGATAGACATTTTGGGTTGTTTTGGTGATTATAAATTAGCTGTTAGCAACATTTGTGTGCAGGTCTCTGTATGCATATGTTTCACATCAGTTGGGTAAGTACCTACAAGCATGACTTCTGGATAAGACTATTATTGTTCATTTATATTTATTGTGATTACTGTGTTAGGTTTCCAGCACTTTGGACTTCCTATGGTTTTGCCTTTTGGTTTTTTGTTTTGTTTTTGGTCTTCTTTTAAATTAAGAGGTTCCCACCCTCCATGCCCCCACTACTTTAAAAGTTACACACTCATTTTCTTTTACTGTTACCTTGAATGAAATATTTCTTACATGTGTATCTTTGCCAACCTCCTAAACCTACTTTTTAAGGGTCTAAGAACATGTGAACTCCAATTAAGCCTTCAACAGGTACCCTATTTTGTCTTGTTTTTTAGATCCATCTTGCTTTTAATATCACAAATAAGGCATTATTTGTACTGTTGTAAGTCAATGTTCATTCAGATTTACCCATATTTTTTTGGTCACGATCCTTTCTTGAACTTCAGACCTTTCAACAGATGGTGGTCCTTCTGCACCACTCATCTTCTAAACTGAGAGTCTACTGATGACAAAACTACTCATTCTGTTGGAAATGTCTATTAATCCTCACTTCCAAAAATATAGATTCACTGGGTATTGATTCTTGGTTAGTAGTTTTTGTTTTTCTTCAACCACTGATATTGGCCATCTTTCTGGCTTTCCTTGCTGCTGAGAAGTCAGTAAGCAAGCCCTACCATTACTCTGTTTTGGGTAATGACTTTTCTGACTACTTGCACAAATCCAACATTCTGCAGTTTTATACATACACACACACACACACACACACACACACACACACACAGTCTGTAACTCGCTTAGGACTTATACAGCTTTCTGAATCTGAAGGCTCTTGTCTTTCATTGGTTCTAGAAAATGTCTTTATCTTCTCAAATATTACCAATTTCCAATTCTTTCTAAAACTCTTTTTAAGATTATGCTAGAACTTCTCAGTCTCTCCTCCACATTGCTTTCCTAATTTTTATATTTCTATCTATTTATCTTTGTGTGTTACCTACTGGGTAATCATTTGGCTCTACTTTCCGGTTTGTTCTCTCTTCCATAGGTTGACAAGGGATTTATTTTTATATAAAGAATTCTTATTCTTTACTCTTATTAATATAAAACACATATTAAATATATTCATTTTCTATCTTATATCTGAAAACTCCACTATCCTAAGTTTTTGTAGGTCTGACTGTACTATCTGTTTTCCACTGGCTCTCATTCAGGATACCTTATTTGAGGCATCCCGGGATTTTGTGGGTTTGTGATTTAGGACTATGAGCTCACGTTCCTTTGGAGCTTTATCTATAAAGAGTGTCTGAGGACTACATTAAAGCTGTGTTCTTACAGCATGGATATGCAGTTGCTTTAGCCATGAGCTCAGGGGTATTACCAGCTTAAGATGACTTTAAGAACTTGCTTTGAGAAGTTTTTAGACATCATGTAACATGAGAATTCAAACTGCTTTTGACCTCTGAGAATGCTTTCCTTTCTTGCCAGTTCAGCAACAATTTAAGAACATTAAAAAAAATTATCCAACATTTTGAGTTATTATCAGGTGAGTTATTCAGAGTATCTACTCCTTCACACACTGGAAATGCAAAGTCCCTAAAGTCTAATTCATGACATCACTGAAAGGCAACAGTGATAAAGTAGAGGTAGAGCATCTAGATTGTTCTTCTGTTTTATCAAGCAAGGTGAAAGTGGTGAGTACAAAGCTAGAATGGTTGAGGTTTTCTTTGGCGATGGCCAGGTGACATTATCAGGAAATGTGTCAGCTGCTCCTAAGAGAGACCAAGATGGAAGTTACTTCTTTCCCAGTAACCGAAGTCCAGAGAAGGCAGTCAAGAGCTGGATTATACTGGTTCCACAAGGTCATCAGGAATATTATCCTTACAGCTTTTCCTCTATAAAGATGCCCTATAGCCCAAGTAGTCTTCAACCACATCTACACTCCTGTCAGAAAGTAAGGGGTTAAGTCCCAAAAGGGCACATGCCAGTCATCTGTCCCTCTGAAGAGGCTTGTCCAGCCAACTTCCCCACCTTCATCTGGCAATCCATGGCTCCAAGGAGACTGGAAGTTTAATCTTTTGGCTGGTCCCATTGCTGCTGGAGTAGAACTGGAGATTCCTGGATACTTGATAGGCAAATAGCAGTCTCTGCCACAGAACCTGAACATTTTCACTGTGTGAGGCTCCACATCAAGGGAGAGACTGAAATCAAGATGGTAATTTACTGCTGGAACAAGTCCTTAAAGAATGTGGGAGAGAATACAGTCAAAAGCACAAAGGGAGGGTTTAAACTTGGAGACTAGACACATCTTCACTTGAGACTGAACGGAACAGATAGAGAAGACAGGACACTGCGCAAGTATGGGATGGTTAAGACTAGAAACCAAGGGGATTCCTTGTAGCATGCAAATGACAAGGTCTCCTGTGGAGGTCACTGAATTGTGGTGGGAGGGGGCATGCAGAAGGCAGAAAGCCTGGACCACCTGCTATGGGAATGTAAACAGTATAAAAAATGCTGTTATGTTTATATTTATATAAAATATATAGAGAGATTATTCGCACTTGTCACTTCTGGTCTCATTACATAAGAAAACTGAATTTAAAGCTGGAGGTAATAAATGACAAAAACAATTTAGGCATTGATGACAGAGGACACTCTTCTTATCATTCCTTTCATAACTCTCAAAAAGTGCCTTTCATGTCTAGGGTTTTGTTTTTGTTTTTTTGTTTTTTTGAATTAAGAGAGAGAGAGGGTGCAAGTGAACAAGGGTGAAGAGAGAATCCCACAAGGGGCAGAGAGAGAGAGCAGGGCTCACCAGGAGTGGGGCTTGTGCTCACCCGAAACAGGGCTTGAGCTCACCCGATGCAGGACTCCAACTCATGAACTGTGAGATCATGACCTGAGCCGAAGTCATAACCAACTGAGCCACCCAGGCAACCTCTAGTACAACTTTTCTGAAGTACTTCTGAGCCACCCACCCTGGAAGCTCTGTGTCAGGTATGTGCCAAAACAATGGTCTGCAACCTTGGGGAGTGAGGATATAAATTTAGGTTTGCAATGAGATAAGCATATACAATTTATTCACATCCTCTTCTTCCTCTAGAGATGAGGAAAATAAGGAAGAATCAATTTGATTTGATTATATAGTCTTAACTCCATTTCACTTCTCCCAATTATCATCCCAACTTTCCAGAGCCATTTCTTACCGCTGAATAAAGGGCTACCTAGCACTTGCTTAACACCCTTCCCCAAAATCCCTTCCTCTGAACACTGAAAGACAGCCTCTAGGTAGCCTTCTTGTTTGCTTTCCCTGTGTGGAATTAGATGAACTCAATGCTTAAGCATCCAATTGTATCCCCTCTGTCATATCACAAATGCCTCACATGAAACAGAAAATTAGTGGTAAATATTATGGCAAAGTCTCCCCAAATTAACTAACCTGTAGAAATTTGCAGGTCATGTTCTAAATCACAACACTCATGTTAGGAGAGAGATGTTTCTCTGTTTAAATCAAGTTCAGTTAGCATGACTAAGTAGCTGCCTGGGGCCTGGGTGCCATGTGGCCAGACAGCACTCATCAGCCAAGTCCAGAGGCACCTGAGCTCTCCTTGAGCTCCCACTAAGAGCATTAGCCAGGCATGGAGGCAAGATGATGAAGCAGTTTTCACACTTCCACAGATCAAAGTGGCATAGTGAGTATCTAGAAATACATCCTGCATGGGCTCCAAAGTGGAATAAAGCCTGCTATTTTCCATCACAGTAGGTATTACCCCCCACCATGCTCAAGCACTGTTCTCTCAAGAGTTGTGAGCGTTGCAGTGCTCAGGCAAATGCAGCACTCAAGCTTTTCACCTTTATTCTTCCCACAGCATTTCATTTTAATGTCAGCTAACAATAGAAAATCCAAGAAGGCAGCTCTCCCACAAAACCCATGGAACTGGCATGTGAGTGATAGAACTGACCACGCTTATATCAACCCTACAATTAAAATTTCATGAAAAATCATTCAAAGTAAATTGTTACATAGAACACATTTTTAAAAGCCGCACTGGCTCTTATGTGTGTAGAAAAATAAATATTCACTAACACGGACACTTCTGACAGATCAAAATGGGTCACAGCTGTTTGTTACTCTTTGAATTATAGCAAAAATAAATTTTGCAATATAATCTGAAGGAACTCCAGGCCCTCTATAATTCATATTTTTAATATTCAAACCCACATTGAGTACTACATCATTCAACACAAATATTAGAGAAAAATATTACCCCTAATTTTTCTGTTAATGTCAATTTGACAAGTGTTAAATGCTAAGATTCTAGTTCAGAAAAGACCTTGCCATTTTTTTTTACTGACTGAGATACAGTTTATCATTTTATGTGTTTATTATCTGTTTACAAAAAAGAATTTAAGGTGGACTTTTACAGTAATTGGGATTAACTGACATCTCAACAGTCTGAGACAAAAATTATTTTAACTAGAAAAAAACATTTAAGCAAAAATGGCAATAAACTGGAATCATTTAGTTATTGCTTTCATAGGACAATGTTTTATAAAAATTATTGCCTATTTCTTCTAAATAGGGCAAATACTAGGATTTTTCCTATCAATCATTCCTTTAATAATTCTATTGCTAGTCTTATAAAATAAAAATAAATGATGTGACTACAAAACTTAGTTTGCAATTTTCCACTGTAAAACTTCCTCACATTATTAAAAGACACTCCACATTTCCTCTTATATAGTTAAATGTGGACAAATAGTGAATAGACAGTTTTATAGCTTAAAATACAAGTGAGGAAAACATAGACGTCTGTCATACCAGCAGCTGGTTTTTATTTTTATTTTTTTAAGGAAATGTTATTAATTTAAAAAGGGAGTTCCAAGAAATGTAATAGGATTCCCAGTAATGATTTCTGAGATCTATGAGATTTGAAACGTAATTATAAAAGGCTAAAAGCCAAAGACATTTCTACTTTAACCTTTTTCAAAAAATCCAGATGATTTGTCACATCAAGGAAGTTTGGCACATTACCGAGGCCATAGTCTTAGTCATCCTCAGAATCACTGTTCCTTCTTGTGGGGATAGAGCACCGCACCGAGGATAGCAAAGTGTCTTCAATTGGTTTCTTAGGGTTTTCCTCCAGATCTGTCTTGATTGCTCCAGATTCTGACAGTTTCCACTCCAACTCTATGTGACAAAGAAAAGCCAAATCACCTAAGACAGTCAGCACAAGACCCTCGTCCTCAAGCCCGTCAAGCCAGTTTTTTTCTAAGCAGAAACTATGATCATCAACATTTGATGACAATTTTAGTGCTACAATTATAAGGTGCCTAGAAGAAAAAAAAATTAGACCCTTAAGGAGGAAAACAAAATACTTTCAAATGCTTTTTCAGAAGATGAGATCAAATGAGATATTACATATACAGTAAAACCTTGGTTTGCAAGCATAATTCATTGCAGAAACATGCTTGTAATCCAAATCACTCGTATATCAAAGTTAATTTCCCCATAAGAAATAATGGAAACTCAGATGATTCATTCCACAACCCAAAAACACTCATATAAAAATGATTACAATACTGTAATGTAATATAAAATAATAAAATACAAAATATAAAGAAAAATAAACAAATTAACCTGCACTTAACCTTTCAAAACCTTCGTGGCTGATGTGAAGGAGACAAGAGAGGAGGGTTATTGTATAGGACGACTTTCACTATCACTAATGGAATCACTGCTATCTATTGGCTCAATGGACTCTCTGCATGGGAGCCATTATATATGCTGGCATGGATGTTGACTACAGTACACTATTAATAAACTCTTGTCATCTACTGTATTTAATGTAACTGGTAATAAAGCAGCAGAGGAAAGGGTCTATATCTGCAGGCAGCCTGACCTAGAATGAAACAAAGCATTCCCAAGCTTACTCGTGTATGGAAAAGCAAAGGACAGTTCATTGGTGCTTTGAAGTGACAAAAAATACACTAGTGCCAGTTGTGGGCACCTTCCAATGTTCTGAAAAAACACTGATTTCTGCTAAACAGTGTGGTCTGAGACCAAGCATCCGAAATGATCACCCACAATCCCTCAGATTGAGAGAGAGAGAAAGAAAAAACTACCACTGGCTCAGTTTGATTGTGTGACATTCAGCATCATGTACTACTCATATTGCAAGACACTGCTCATTTACCAAGTTAGAATTTATTAGAAATGCTTGCTCATCTTGCACAACACTTGCAGAATAACTTACTCGCAATCCAAGGTTTTACTGTATTTGAACCTACATGGTAATTAAAAACCAAAGACTAAACCTGTCTTCTAATGACTACCGCTTCTCAACTTGCACAGTTTTCCAGGAAAGAAATCATCATGAAACATTCAAAGGAAATACTTTTCACAGTCCTTCTGGCAATCTAATCATTAAGTCTAATTTTAGTTAACAAAAGGAAATTCTTAGGCCTCATGGCCAGCATCTCAGTCTACTAGAGTCAAAGGATAAATGTATGATGACATCCCAGAACTTACACATTTGTCTGAAGTAATAAAAGCAGTACCAAGAAAATAAATCAGTGACTAAAACCTCAGTTCCTGTATTTCACTTGTTTATTTATTTTGGGAGAGAGGGGAGCACATGTCCATGCAAGCAGGGGAGGAGCAGAGAGAGGGAGAGAGAATCCCAAGTAGGCTCCACACTGTTAGTGCAGAGCACAACACAGGGCTTGATCTCGTGAACCATGAGATCAGAACCTGAGCCAAAATCAAGTCAGACGCACAACTGAGCCACCCAGGTGCCCCTCACTCTCTTGTAATCAACAAAACTCCACAAGGATGTGAGACCTCGTGAAGTGAAATCAAGGGATACATTTTGCATTGCAGAAAAGACTCCAAGCAGAACTAAGGGCTACATGAGAGACTACAGCAAACAGCAAACAGGTTTAAGTGATGCTCTGCCAATTAGATAACTCCATTAAAATATGACAACCACTTTATTTAAGTCATATTAATTTAAAATGCTCCATGGAGATCATTAACACCAGTGTTTACAACTCTAGGTACCTCAGTTGAATGTTATGAAAATTCAACAAATTTCTTAAAAAAAAAATCTTAATTCTGATTCTTGACTCAAGAATATATTTAAATCCACCTATACATATATACATACATATATGTATAGGTGTACGTATTAATGTTATTATTCACTTCCACGCAATAATTGTAAGTTCACTAATCCTCAAATTATTTCTACAAATAAAGACTGTAACTACTATCGTATACCCTTCTCTGTCCCCTCATGGTAAGATTCAAAACACCAGAGGGGCACCTGGGCAGCTCAGTCAGTTGAGCAACCAACTTCAGCCCAGGTCATGATCTCATGGTTCATAGGTTCAAGCCCCAAGTCTGGCTCTGTGCTGACAGCCAGAACCTGGAGCCTGCTTCGGATTCTGTGTCTCCCTGTTTCTCTGCCCCTCTTCCACTCATGCTCTGTCTCTCTCTCCAAAAAATGAATAAACATTAAAAAAAAAAAAAAAAAAGAATAAGATGAAAACATACAGTTTAGAAATATTTAGAAATGCTGTATGCCTTTGAAGATTTGAATAATGTATAACTGATGTAATGTGTGTATGTATGTACACATGCTATACTTATCTTACAAGTATCTTACATAAAATAGTACATAAAATAGTATGTACTCACAAGTATCTTACATAAAATAGTTACATAAAATAGTATGTAAAGTCACATTTGAACATTTTTTTATTTTATTTTTTTACTTTTTTTTCAATGTTATTTATTTATTTTGAGAGAGAGACAGAGAGCACGAGTAGAGGAGGGACAGAGAGAGAGACACAGAATCCAAAGCAGGCTCCAGGCTCTGAACTGCCAGTATGGAGCCCGATGCAGGGCTTGAATCCATGAAACGTGAGATCATCATGACCTGAGCTAAAGCCAGATGCTTAACCCAATTTGCCACCCAGGCACCCCTAATGTTTTTTTAAAGCACAGGTGGACACATTATTTCAATGAGTGACTTAGGTGGAAACCCTTGGGCCTCAGGTTCTCTCTTTCATGCTATGAGTATGTACATAGTTCAACACCTCGTGTAACAGGTAGAAAGGAATAAAAGACACGTCCTTCAGGAATAAAAGGATATATCCTTCAGGAGTTAAGAGGCAGAATTCAATAAACTTCTAATTTAACTTAAAAGCCACTAAGACATTCAACTGAGAAAATATTCTTTTTTTTTTTTTTTAATTTTTTTTTTTTAACGTTTATTTATTTTTGAGACAGAGAGAGAGACAGAGCATGAACGGGGGAGGGTGAGAGAGAGGGAGACACAGAATCTGAAGCAGGCTCCAGGCTGTCAGCACAGAGCCCAACGCGGGGCTCGAACTCACCGACCGCGAGATCGTGACCTGAGCCGAAGTCGGCCGCTTAACCGACTGAGCCACCCAGGCGCCCCCAACTGAGAAAATATTCTTAAACATTTTTATGCATGTCAGTATAAAAAAGTATAAATACCAGTAATATGTTCATGTGAATTAAACAAAAAATGAATGCTGAGATCTTTAGCTGTAACTTAAAACATACCCAACTATAGGGGCAAATAAAACCTATTAGACATAAGTATTAAATATACATATTTTAAAGTCCATTGTGTCCTCTTTTAATAGAATTATTAGAACCCAGTTGTAACTGCCCCCAGTGACTCATCTAATGAGAGATTAAATGTGCTTCTTTCCTTTTGACAACACACAGGGGCAAAGATGACTTTCACAAATCATCTAACACATGTCTGTTCAACAGAAACATCCCCTCATCATCTCTAACATGCACTGGTCATTGCTCACATGCCCTAGACCACCTCAAAGAAGCCCTTACCATCTATTGTCAGGTTCATGCCACCAAACACCAGAGGTCCAATAAATTGAGCCTTGATATCTCCTTCAAGGTAAACAAATATTGTAGGCAGATTCCTATCAGGATAATTAGGTATGCAGGTTGTTGAAATGGCTTTGATAAATTTGACATCAGGAAACTTCCTGGCAAGTCCACTGAAGTGCTGATTTATGAGGGCACAGAGGGGAATCCTGTAAAGTAGAAATGGGAAACAACAGTGAGCGAGAAAACCTATAAAACAGAAATAGAAGCAATTGTGATTCTGCATTTATATTGGGCAAAGCTCAACTACCCTTCTACCCTATGTAAATCCTAATAGCTTCACAAATGATTCTGCTACTCCAGTCAAGATGATTAAACATTTTTTAAAAAACCTTTCTGATAAGTTCAGGGAAAATAAAGAACTCAAAATCTAAAATGCAATTTAATTTGACTCAGTAGTAACTCAAAAAAACAGCTTCAATGTAAAAGATAATTATTATGCCCACCTATATGAGAGAACATTCAAGATTCAGGAGTGAAAAAGGTCAGAAAGTATTTCCTGCTTTTCAAAAAATTTCTACACAAGTACACAGTAGGAGAATGCAGCTGGAAGTGAGGCACAGCGGAGCACCACTGCGTCACTTGCCTGGAACAATTATTATAAAGGTCACCCCCGACATCTATGAGAATGATTCACTACATGCAATTTTGAAATGCCAGAGTTTCTCTAGAAGGATAAATAAGGAATTCTTTTTCAATAAAAGCAATCTTCATTGCTATGATGTAATAAAAAACATTCTTATTAGTCACAAATATTAATTTGAAAGTCTAAAGACAAAAATTAGGCATTAGGTTTGGGCAAATCAGCAACAAAAACAAAATACTAGTTTAAAAAACAAACAAACAAAACCTCCAATGTGGATTAAGCCTGGGATATCCAAGGCATAAATTCAAATTAACATTTAAGGATAGTGCGTAAGGTCAGCTCACCCTTGTTTGTAAAGGTGCAAGATTACCCACAAGCCCTCACCGGCTTTAGTAACTTCTTGAACATAATCCTTTCCTGAGATCTCCAAAACTTCTCCATATTTATTCTTTAGTTGAGTTGCTTTCCACTCAGCCAGTCTTTGCTGCCTGTACCGCAGAAGGAGGAGAAAGACATCTTACACATCCAGCCCACACGTCCCACACACCTTTCACACAGCAACCTTTATAAAGATCCATGTTTATTTATTTGCCACATGGCAGAAGTCCAAGACTAGTTCACTGAAATCTGCAAATTACTATTTAATTATATAAAACTTTCCAAATGTTATCTCGGTCAGAAAGTTAACTTTTCAAAAGACACACATTTTAGTGCCACACAAAAAAACAAACAGTCCCTCTGGGTGGCACTAACCTGTACATTTCAATAGCACGTTCATCTTCCTCATTAAACTCGTCTTCATTTTCTTCCAGCTCTTCCAAAGTCATATCTTCATATGTTTTCACTGAATGTAGTTAAGTTAGCAAAAACCAAAATATTTAAAAGATGAACAAACTTGCATTTTGTTTTTCCTCCTTTTCTTTTCTCCTAAAGATGTGCATGCAACACCAACAAAACTCACTCGGCAAAACCAAAATAAAAAATACTGAAGGTATTACACTAGTAAATAAGAACTTAAGTGTGTTTTAAAAAAGATAGGCCTATGTTGACATATGCAGCAGAACTGACTCTCCTACCTCCATGCAATTGTAGGGATATGAATGAGAAGTTTCCCGAGTTTATAAAACAAGAGAGTTGTATTTGCCTAAACTCACCTGGTCTGCTCTTCAAGCACACACACCCATGACCTGGAGTATTAACAATCCTGTCTCTGAGGACACGGGGGATACCACTGGGTGTCCTCCCTGGCACACCTTCCCTAGAGTTAAAGGGATTATTACAGGACTTCTGGTTCTTCTCTTGTGAGTGGTAGGTAGGCAGCTCTCTTTCCTTTTAACCAACTGCTACAAAATCTCTATTTCGTTTTTACTGCCATATTCTTGCTTCTTGACATCAAATCAGATTTTTATCCTCCAACCCCAACTCCAACACTAAACAAATTGCTCTTATCAAGATCAACAATGACCTCCACTTCCTGATGGATGAGCAGCATTAATCCAACCCCCCACTGCCTTCTCTTTGAAAGATGGCCCTCCTCTGGCTTGCAGGATGCCTTCCCTCGTCCTACTTCTTTCTATGACTGCCCTTCCTTTGAACCTCTGCTGATTTGACTCCTTTTTTTATCTATATCCACTCCCTTGGTGACTGCACCTCATGACTTTATGCCTCCAGCCCATACTTCTCTGATTTGGAGAAAAACATGGCCAACAGCCTACCTATCATCTCTACTGGACTAATAAAAATCTCAATGTTACTGTGTTCCAAAGAGAGCTCCTGATCCTAGCTCCAAACTGCTACTCACCAAGCCTTCCTCATCTCAGTTGGTGGTCACTCCATCCCTCAGGCTGCTCAAGCCCAACACCCTGCAGTCATCTTTCGCTTACTTTGCCTCACGCCCCTCACAGGATCCACCAGAAAAGCCTATTGGCCCTACCTTCAAATTATTTCCAGATCCAACCTCTTCTCACCACTTCCACCAACACCATGCAGGCTGGTCCAAGCCAATCGTACCTCCTACCTGAATTAGTGCAGTAGTTTCTATACTAAACTGTCTACTTCCTGACTTTCTGCCCATCTTGCATGCTCAGTAAGGCAGCAGCAGGAGGGTGCTGTCAACATGTCAATCCTCTGTTCAAACCTCTAGTGATTCCCACCCCACTAGACATAAAACCCAAGGCCTTTATTAAAAGATACAAGGTCCTCAATGGTTGGACCCCTAGTTGCCTCTCTGAACTTACTACTCTTTCCCAGTCATATTGGCTTCCCAGATGATTCTCTAACATGCTCTTCACTTACTTAAGTAGCTTGATTCAACTCTTAGGTCTACTCAAAGTCACTCCTACTGAGGCTCTTTCTGACCCTATCTAGAATTACACTCACCCCTCCTCCCACCCTTTTGAGGCCTTTCCCTGCTTTATTTTCCTATATTTATTTATGTATTGCTTATTGTCTATCTCTCCCAATAGAATGTAAGTGCCATGAGGACAGGGATTTTTGTCTGGCCTGCACACAACTAAAGCCCCAATGCTTAGAATTACACCTGGCAGATGATCATTTAATAAACATTCACTGGATAAACGCTTTCTAATGAATCCATCTCTAAATTAGCTCTAATGTATAAACAGAAGACAAAAGTACTAGCCCCTGTGATCAATGGGACAAAAAGTACAACTCAAGTATTTTCTTCAGGTTTATCATGTGCCCATCTGACACAGACAAGAAATTATGGAAATGAAGGAGGCCTCTGAAGTCCCATTTCTAAAGCCCAGGAAGTTGAAGGTTAGAGAAAGCCTGTGACTCGCCTGAGGTCCCAGAGTTAGTGCCCATTCCAGCACTCCAATCTCTGGCTCCCAATTCTTGCTCAGAGCATCCTTCCACCAAACCACTTAGGACCTAGAAAGTTGTTTCTTACCCCAGAGAGAGACAGAACAAAAATGAATGTAAGCAAGCTCACCAACTGACTGCTGAAGGACTCGCTGTTCCTCCTCTTCTGCCTCCTTTTCCAGGTCTTTCAAACTTTCCTTTGAGGGCAAGATGCCCTTTTTGCGTAAGATGTCATTCCACTCAGTGTCTGCATTGGGGTCCTAGTGCAAGTGGACCAAGGATACTATGAGTGCAAAGTCCACTATGGAGGGTGTCATACTGGGGAAAGGGTCGAATGCAAAAGGTGGAGGGAAGAGGAATTCAAACCAAATTATACTGTGACCTGTTTCTGAGAAAGTGTCACATGACCCACACCCCCTGTTCTTTTTCCTGTCCTTCACTGCACCTTCACTCTGCACCCCCCTAAACATACACACCCAGGAATTAGTCTTGGGTAAATATCAGGATATCACAGATCAGTATCAATGCTGTACCAAGGCTGAGATGGTTTTTCAGTAATTTAACTACTGACTTGGAGTGATTCATTCAACAGATATTAAGTACCCACTATATGTAAATTATTGTAATACATAGTAGGGAAGCATGGTGTCACCTATTTTACAGTTGAGAG
The DNA here is from genome assembly GCF_046562875.1 of Panthera onca. Lineage (NCBI taxonomy): Eukaryota > Metazoa > Chordata > Mammalia > Carnivora > Felidae > Panthera > Panthera onca. The sequence goes on along the minus strand of NC_138341.1, from coordinate 80,938,243 downwards.
AAAGAGGCAGGCAATAAACAAATAAATATAGATATATAGATATATAGATATTACACATTGTGGCAAGTGCAATGATCAACAGGCTGCTGACCTAGAAAGTTGCAAGAGGTCTGCATTCCACAGGATAGGCAAGTAAGAAATTACTTTCCAGGCAGAGGGACCAGCATGTGCAAACGGCCCAAGAGCAGAGATACGGAGTATCTCAAAGTTCTGAGTGACTGCAATACAATCAGGAGTAGAATCAGGAGAGACTGATGCTAGGCGGCTTCATTTTCTTTCACTTTAAGTTTTAGGCCAATTTCATTAGAAAATTCCTGATACGGGGGGAAAGGAGGCCAATTTGACTCTATTTTAAGACTGAAGAGAGAGACCCCAGGGCTGAGCTCTGAAAGCCAGGGAATCTGAAAGGGAGCACACTTCAACCTAAACACCAACGTTAGGGAGAAAGAGGATGTAACTATCCACTCAACCAGCTCTAAGTGGTTTCAGGAACACAGGTTCCGCCACTGTTTCAAGTTACCGGACCTCCAGGTCGGCCCCTTCCCTTCTCTGAGCCTCAGCTTCCACATCCACACTACGAGCCTATAACACCCCCGCTCAGGTGTTACGGAAATTAACAAATAGGAAGTAACCCTGCCAGGTGGGATGCGACGAGTCCTTCACAGGCTTTGCAGGATCTGACCTCAAGAAGAGAGAGCCCCCAAAGACTGAGATTTGGAGGGGTTACAACTGCGGGAGTGTGGAGGCCCAGCCCGCAGTTTCTCGGAGGGACCACGCCCGCCCTTTCGCACTGCGCCTGCGCCGGGCCTAGACTCGTGTGACCTCCCCGGCGTCGGTGGCGCCCAAGCGCTTCCCACAGTCCCAGCCCGGACGGTCCGCCGATGACACGCGGGGCAAACGAACTGCGGCAGTCTCCAGGACTCGGCCCCCCAGGTTCTTTACCTGCATCTTGTCTGAAATCGCTTAAGCCAGGCCCGCCACGGTGCGCCTGCCCCTCAGCTCTTTTCGGCGCACGCGCGCAGCCACCGCCCAGCCTCTTCCCCCACCGCCCGCCCTTCGTCCCGCCCCCTAGGAGTGAGCTGGGCGGAGCCAGGGTGTAAGCGAGGCCTCTGAGCCTGCGTACGCTCCTCAAGAAACCGGCGCAGAAGCTGTGCGCAGGAGCGAGGGAGGGTCTGCCTTCTGTCTGCCGGTGCCGCTCGCTTCACGTGACCCGGAACCAGGTTTCGGTGCTACCTTATTAGGGCAGGTTTTCATCTTTGGAGAGTTGGGGGTGGATGGAGGAGGTTAAGTCGAAGTATGCGCTATATCTTGCCGCAGACCCAGTCATTATAAAAGAGGTCATGGCTCTTTCAGTCAGAAATATAAATGTGTTTCAGTGATCCGATGTTAGAATTAAAAATGGTGCAGGGTCGTCCGGTATTCACTGGCTGTCATTTCAGCGCGGGAATATGCAATTAATTCATATGGCATGTATTTATCGAGAGCCTGCTATGTGCCAGGAACTATTCTAGGCTCTGTGGATAGAGCAGTGATCACAAGAGACAAAAACAGAGAGGTGAAGGTCATTTCACCTGGTTAAGTGTGGTACAAATTTGCAAAAGTGCTTAACCCGATATCAGCAGAATCTTACTGTAAAATGCAGGTGCTGGGCTCCAGAGTTCTGCCTACACAGCACTCACAATTTGAGTTAAGAAAGCAATAGCCCTTTTGGGACACCTGGACTAACTTGCTGCCTCTCGGCAACCAAACAGACACAAATAATGTGTATCCACATACCTGTGGACTAGGCGTATGACTCCCAACTTTGGCTGTTCATTAGAACCACCTGGGAGTCTTCAAACATTGCAGCTATTCGGGGGTCCATCCCCAGTCAAATTAAATTCCTGGAGAAGAAACCAGGAACTGGTATTTTCTTCAAGATACTCAGGTGTTGCTAATATGCAAAACCATTGCTATACAGAGATGTCCATTTTCTCCAAGTTCATGTGTAAAATTTAACACAATCTTAATTTTAAAAACCAATTATTTTCTCAGGCTAGACAGGTTGATTCTCAAAAGTTTTTATGATGAAATAAACAGCAAGAATGGTAGACTGAGGGGACAGCTAGCCCCTATCAGATATTAAAATAATGTGCTATTGGTGCATGAATAGGCAAGTAGGTCAATGGAACAGCAAGTTCAGAATTTATCTAGAAATAGAGCCAAGTACATACAAACGTTAGTGTATGCTTAAGATGGCATCTC